>NC_061770.1:34399098-35708598 GCF_022458985.1 Mugil cephalus
ATTTATAGTCCCAGAGCGCCAGCGGGAAGTCTGTCCATTTGTTTTTATGCAACTGCAGATTCAGGGAGGTTTTTTTTTTTTTTTTTAACCCTTTTGAATAAAGCACCGTGGACTATTTATAAGGTCTGTGGCTGCACTGGATCGTTTCACCTTCCATAATGCATGGGTTCAAGTTCCACCGCTACCAGTTTCTCCAAGAGGCGATACATGCATATTTATTTTAGGTCGGAACCCCGAACATACACCGATCAGCCACAACATTATGACCACCAACAGGAGAAGTAAATAACGTTGACTGTCTTGTGGTAACTCAAAGTTCTGCTGTGAAACGTTTGGACCTGGCATTTGTGTGGTTGTCACTTGGACATGTAGCACCCACCTAGACCAGACCAGACACCCCCCACCCCACGGCAGCAGCCACCCCCCTGCAGGATGCAGCCTGACACAGCAATAAAACGCTGTAGGAGCAATTTAAAAAACAAAACAAAAATGAAGAACAGCACAATGTGTTGACCTGGCCCCAATTTCACTTAAGTATCTGTGGTATGATCCATAGAGGCCCCACCCTCCCCTCAGAAGACCCATGTCCATTCTCTGACGAGTCACAGCTGTGTCAGAGGCACAAGGGAGACCTACACAATATGAGGAAGGTGGTCATAATGTTATGGCTGAGATCGTCTACTGTACCTGAGACGGGTCGGCGGCGGCTATGGCCTGGCTGGCTTTCAAAGCCAGCCGGCAGACGTCTTCCCGGCCAGTGACGATGAGGTGGGTCACGATGAGGCTGAGCGAGGACGGCAGGCGCTGACCGGACGTCAGGGCCGAGGTGACCACCTGAAGCCAGTCGGCGGCCGCCGCCGGGTCGGCGACTGCCTTACGCAGAACGGACAACGCCACGCTGAGCTCGCTGTACCAGGACGTGAGAGGAAGCGAAAGCGTCGAGCCAGACTGAGGGAACAGATGAAGAACAGAATCAAAAAACAGTAGTTTTACTTCATGCTAACACAGTTACACGCTTATAACGTATAACAATGGCAATAAGAAGGTAAGAGACAGGTGAGACCTCAAAAGACATAAACCTCTTACCTACTGCCTAATGGAAGACTGAGGCTGCATTTTAAATCATTTAAAAGGCTTCAAAAGCAATGAATAATTCAATGGCTGTCAATTATTTTATTATTACCTCACATTATTCATAATTGAATGAAATCTGGAACGAAGCAGAACCTAAAGTGGGGTTGTAGGAAATAATTTTACCCTGTAGAGGGCAGTCATACGGCCTGGATTGACCCCAAATAAGCAGAAGAAGAAACAAACGAAAAGAAATGGATTCAGAAATACGCATTTGGCCAGATAATCCTCTGGAAAATAACTAAGTGCATGTACGAGTTATGAACTAAGCTTTCTGAGATACTGATAGGAAGAGTAATGAAAGTTATCCCTTCAGTGTATGCATATATAAAACAGATGATTTTAATTTACATTTATAAACGTCAACAATGGAAATTATGCGATTAATCACGATTATTTTAATCTACTGAATGTGAAAGGGTTGAGCCAAAATCTTGATATTTAAATATAAGAGTTTTGTGAGAAATCTAAATAAATGCACTTTTAATCAGCTGAAATGTGACAGAAAACTTCACACATTCTTTACTGTAAAATAAAATGATTTAACGTAAAATAAAACAAATATACGAAAACCAGCCAGGAGTGGCAGCATTCGGGAATAAAGGACCGTTGCCTACTGGCACGTTGCAGTCCGTTATCTGGCAGCATGTTAAGCTAGAAAAGCTAGAAACAGCTTCCATGTTCAGCACCTGTAGCTCTCGTCTGTGGCCACAGTGTGTCTGTTAGTCAGCGGTAGATAAGTCAGTGATATCATAGTAACAGTCACTGCTATATGCAAATACACCTTCTTATCAAATATATTTTGATTATGCAAAGACATTCTTGCTCCTGTCTTTCTCCGCAGTTGAATAAACAATGGTGATCGCGCATGCCAATGCGCACACTGGCCTCTTCCCTGTTATTAGCGAGCATGTTAAAATCAGGTTAATCATTGCCTCCAAAAGCAGGCGTTAGAGGTTAAATTCGAGCAGGTTTACCTGCCGGGGTTTATCTGTCGGCCTGCTGATGCCGCGCAGCAGGCTGTGCGCCAGGCCGTGGTTCTGGTTGTGCGTCCTCTGGTCGGCCAGCGGCTCGGTGAGGCCGGAGCAGGAGAGGAGCTGCAGCACAGGAAGGACCAGGACCGGACTCAACCAGGGCGACGACTCCGCTTGTTCCGGTGCTAAACTCAGTGCTGTTAAACAGAGAGAAAGTAAAGCAGACAGAATCTTCAGACCAGGGTCGGCAGTAGCCCAGGAGCTAGTCCGTCCGTTGTGATCCACTGGTGTATGATTGATGATTGAGTGATGTTTGGTGGTGGTCGGAGAGGCCGTAGGCGCGAATTTCCGAATTTCCGTCAGTGTGTGAATGAATGAATGAATTCCCCCAGCCTCACCCCCAACCCAAACCAGGGTCTGTATCCTCATCCCTCTCCTTCAGTTCCTAGGGAGAACTATAGCTCAGACACCCATCCGACACAATTTAATGAATATAAAAAGGGCTGAGCTAATTTCTTGGTGGTTGAAATTCACAGGGTTGGATGGGGATGAATCACTGTTAAGCCTTGTTGAGGTGTTGTGGGCCTAATTCAACAAAGCTAGGCTAGTTAGTTGGTGTCTTCAAGTTGGTTGCTAGCTGGTAGCGGACTGCTTGCCTGTTGGTTGGTTTTGTAGTTTGTTGTGGACTTCTAAATGTCTAAATGTGCAAACATTGCAAATTCCAACTCCTTCCTCCAACTTTAAGCAAATGCTCACTCCGAGAAATATATGCAAGAAGGAAAAAAGAGAGGCTAAGTGGTTGGGACAAAATGCTACTGCAGGAAAATTAAGTATCCAGTACCTAGCTGCTGTTTACAGCTGCATTCAAATAACTATCACTGAGGCTTCCCACTAAATGTCTTCATTGAACAAATCATTTCGGAGGACGTCCGAAGAAGAAAAAAACATGTTATTACCCCTTTAATTGTGCTAAAAAATGCTCCTACAAAACCCGACACCATTCAGCATTATTTTTATAGCAAGTCATTTACCGCGCCACTCTTAGAAGACTTTTTCCTTTTGTCGATGTGATTCTGTTAGAAAGCCGGTGTGCTGAGTTTGCAGAAAACACTAGTGTACATAAGCGTCAGCAAATAAACCAGGACTAAAATTTCTCATATTTCATTTGAAAAGGGTGTCAAGAAAACTGTTGACTACACACAGATCACCATGGTGTCTTTTGTTAAGGTGGCTAACTCTAACTCTAACACCATTTCCTTGGGCTTCCAAAGCCTTCAGAACGAGATAATTCTGATGTAAACAATGTGCAGATGTTGGACTGATCGAGCCGAAGTTTCGATCTGTTCTCGACCAAATTTAAAAGCGTCCGAGTTTCTGACGGCAATGGGCAGATTGTGACCATGAAATGCATAATGCTTAACTTTTCCTCTATTTTATTTTCTCTATTAATGTTTCTAAATGTATGTTGTACAAAATGACACTGAACCATCCCAGTTATGCACCGAACACCTGTCCTCTGCTTTTTTTCTAACCCTGACCCTAACCGTCACCTTAGTTCTTGCGTTGGAGGGTCTCAACCTGGGTTTTGTAAAGCACCCTGAGACAATTTTTGTTGCATGTGATGCTTTTGAGTTTCTATTGATAGTCGTCCATGAAATACATAAAGCTCAACTTTGTCCCCTTTATTATTAATGTTTTAAATCTTTTTTTGTACAATGTGTCTGAATTGTGAATGAACCATTCCTCTGCTTTCTTTTCTCTGGCACCAAGCTCATATCCTCTAATCTCTTCTCATATTTTTTTTCTCTACCTACTCATGCATGTGTGTGTTATTTGCGTGTTATTAGTTGTGTGTCCCTCTCTCCATCTATCTTTTGTTCCCTTTTTCCTACTCTACCGGCCTCAAGGACACGGGTCCCATCATATGAGCTCGGGGAGGTTTTCCTTGCCACTGTTGCCTTAGTGCTTGGTCTCTGGGAGCCAGGCCAGGTTTTGTGAAGCATCCTGAGACAATTTGTATTGTTACTCAGGCAATACAATTAAAATTGCATTGAACGGAATAGAAAATTTGACAGGAATAGGCGAGTTGGATAGATTCCACTTGAAAAAGTTTAAACTAAATGCAGCTGTTTAACTTGGCTTGCAGCAAAAGGGGGAAAAGGCGACTTCTTAGCTCTGTAAGCAACACAACAAAACAAGGTCTTAAAACAACCACTTCACAAGTTTGCGTGCTGGGTAGGTGATTTTTTACCAAGACTGAGCAGGCTGGTTTGCTGAGCTGGAGGAGCTTCCAGCAGGAGCAGGGCCACACCCATCATCAGCTCCTCCAGTGGCACCTCCTACAAAACACACACCAGCTTTAGAGGCAATGCTGTGTCGACACGTTCTGATGAGTTGATTATGAGGTGATTATGAGAATAAAAAAAAAAATCTTATTGGATTAGAAACAGTGTTGGGTCACCGGTTGGCAGGAGGTCAGGAGGCGCTGCATTAAGCTGAGGAGGGGTCGGCAGTCTCCGTTTAATTTGAGGCACTGCTGACAGGCGCACAGCAGCTGTAGAAGAAGGCCGGCTCTCTCGGGCCTCCAGCGGTCCCCGGAGGCCACGACAAGACCTTGAAGAAGAGTGTCCACAAATCCGCAAAGCTCAAGCACCGCCTCCACGCTGTCCACCTGTAGTTAAAGATGGGAAGAATTATTTTAGACTGGATCTCCTCTCAGACATCCTGTTGCACCAGAAGGACACCTTCAGGAAGGTGGTCATAATGTTACGCCAGGGTGTCACCTGCATATGTGGAACCAGCTGACAGAGGCAGAGCAGCAGGCTGTCACACACCGGTGAGGTCTTCTCCTGGTCCTTGTTTTTTGGCTGCATGGGAAGCAGCACCCTGAGGAGACTGTGTCGGAGGAGGGCATGCTGGGGCTGCCTCTGAGGTTCACAGTACAGGTATCTCAGGAAGGGCGCCAGCATGGTGATGTAAGCTGCTTTGTTCCTGCGGTGGATATGGACGTTAACGGGTATTAAGATGTTTCCTGCTACACCTCGGATTCAGGCAATAAAAAGGTTTGGGCTTGGGGTGCTTTTTCATACGGAAAATGTCCGAGTGATTGAATGGTCAGTGCTTGCCTTTCAACAGCTTGACGAATAAAATCGTCGACCTCCAGCAGAAGAGCTGGCCAGCAATCCGCTCGGTTCTCCAGGGCCGTGATGTAAGGATGAGGGCTACTCCTGCAAAACATAGTATAAAATATAAAATAGTATTGCACTTAAATGTAATTGAATATCCCTTCACACCTCCTGCATGTTTAAACAATTTAGAAATAAAAGTACAAGTACTCAGTAACATAACCATCACAAATCTACACCAACTGACATCAACCAACTCCATCCAACAAAAATCGACGTCAACCAACTCTACGTGACATCGACCAACTCTAACTGACATCAACCGACACCAACCGACACCAACCAACACGAACTGACACCAACCGATATCAACCGACATCAACCGACTTCAACCAGCACAAATCTACACCAACTGACATCAACCAACTCCATCCAACAAAAATCAACATCAACTAACACAAACCGACATCAACCGACACCAACCTACTCTGACCAACATCAACCGACACCAACCAACACCAACCAACATCAACCAACACCAACTGACTTCAACCAGCACAAATCTACACCAACCAACATCAACTAACTTCAACTGACAGCAAATAACTTCAAGTAACTCCAACCAACATCAATCGACATCAACCAACTCCACCGACCCACTGAGGCAACTTGCTGCAGATTACACCCTCTTTTCTCCAGATGATTTCCAGGAACAAAAAAGTCTTTGTAGTGTGAACTAACAAGTAATAATAAACGTTTTCACTGAAATAACCGAGGACTGTTGCCTTGGGAAACAGAGAATAGCTCTTTTTCACCTTTGGTTTAGCTAGTCCATTAGTATAGGAACAAAATTAAAAGGAGATAAGCTGGCAGTTGTTAACAGCAGGATCTTGCGGTGTCCCTGTCCTCTGCTCAACCTGTTCCATCCTGTGAACACAGACTCCTTCATTATTCTGTCCAAACCCATGAAGCCCAGACAAAAACGTTGGGGTCAAATCCAAGGTGAAGTCTATTCTGTGTGTTGTTTAGCGTCCAGGCCACAGACGGTCAGAGGTTAACACAACAGGGTTGTTGTGAGTATGTCAGTGTGTGTGTGTGTAGAGGGTCAACTTCGCTATCAGGTCCACTTAACCAATGCGTTCAATCCATCATCGTGTATCCAAGTGAAGGAAGGAAGTCCTCTGACTGAGCATGTCTGTGCCTGCGATAGCCCTGCAGCATAAGCCAGACATAGACCACCACCCCCACCCCTTGTTCCTGCTCTTTCCAGCCAGTCTTGGCATGGCGTAATCTGTCCGATCATCTCTGTCTCCCCCCCCTTCTCCTCAGGTTCCCTCTGGCTGTCTCCAGACGCTCAGCTACCAACACAGCTCCCATCCATCAGCCTATACAAGCACTCCCCCACTTTTCAGCGCCGAAACAAAAAGAGAAAACCTTCCTCCTTTTCAGATAGACTTCAAGTTCTCTGTTAAATCAGAGTGCCGCCAGATAAATGGGCCAGGTAACATCCATCCGTTGCAAAGCTCAGCTTGCTTTTGTTGTCTACAGGCTTCACGAATCTCACAAAAATGTGAGATTTGGGTTCAACTGCACAACTAATTGAAAATATAGAAGATTTATTGCTAGATTTATCCGTCCAAAGTCCTAATTCTCAAAGGCAATGACTTTCTGTTTGTGGAAAGTGGTGCACTGGAGGAATTCTAGCCTGCATACCATCAGAATATCTTCAAATTCACAACCAGAACTTGGGTAAATAAAAGTACTACGGAGAAGAAAGCAAGATTGTTGGCTTGACACCAACCTTCTCCACAGATTAATAAACTAAATCAAGCATCTAAAGCCGTCAAGTGCCAGAAAGGTTTGCCGTCTATTAAAAAAAAAAAAAAAAACTGGGTTGTTTTTGCCGTTTGCTGTGCTGGGTGTAGCAAGCGGGAAGCAACTAAGCTAATCAATAAAAAAAAAAAAAAAAAAAAAGAAGAAGTAGGACACTAAAAAAAGCAAAGTCGTGCACTTCAGAAAATGACAACACTGCAGAATTTGGAAGTAGCCGGGTGGATGTGTTTGTCGTCCACGGCAAACTGTAAATAGAAGGCTGTTTGCCAAAGTTACAACCTCATCATCCGTGGGACTCTGGCCAGAAGCTCATAAAAAAAGGCCATTATGGCTCAGAGAGCAAGCAGCAGTTAGATTTATACATACGAGTACGGCATCCGGTAGAACTGCACCATGTCCGTACAGCTGAATAAGAAAGATTTAATGTTCAGGAACCACAGATTAGAATATCTACTTTGCAGGACACCAGTCATTTTTCACACCAACTGCTTATCACAGATTACATTTAATTTACTGTACGTCTTTTCCTTGTTCCCGTTATCACATTGGTCAAATCTCGTTAAAGGGAAAAAACAAAAAAAAGTAGAGTGGTTTGAGATGTCTGATGCCAAAAACACAAACTTCTGTAACTTTTTGGTTTACCAGTTGACTCTAACTACTGTACATTATGTTAGGGATATGCCAAACCACGTCAAAACACCGGCACAGTTTAACCACCAGAGAGCACTGAGGGGTTTATTTTGCACCTGCAAAAGGAACCCTTTAGTATTTAATTCAAGTGTGGAGTGAAGTCCAAAGGCCAATTTCGGTCAGGCTATTGTGACGTCGCTGTCTTGATTCAGAATCAAAATGGTTTATTGATCCTTCAAAGAAACTGTTTCGTTGCGGTTGCTCCTATAAAGTCGCAATCTGGACAAATGGCATAAAAACAGAAAAAGGTAAGAGGCCAATGCAATGGTCTAATAAAACCCAAAATAAAATAAATGCTACTGGTAAACAGGAGTGGGAAAAAAATATCGATGTGGCAATATATCACGATACTTTTTCTTCTGATAAAATATTAGTTTTGAATGGCTTAATGTCAATTTTAAAAGAAAAAGTCATGTTTTGAGTCAATTGTGAACGACTTCCACACCTCCTCCACCACATTCTCTGTACAAGTGCAATAAATTGGAAATGGATCATTTGGATTAATATTGTTTTTTTGTCCAATGAATTATTATCACTGTCATCTGATGTACGTATATAAAACTTCTCAGTGAACTATGAATAATATCGCAATATCATAATATCGCAATAATGTATCGTATCATGGCTCAAGTATCGTGATACGTATCGTTTTGGGAAATCGTTGCCAATACCCACTCTTACTGGGAAAGTGTTGACATCATTGCACCATTTAAAGACAATGAAAAACCAAAATATTGCACGCTTCAAACCAGCGACACAGATCTCTTGCAAGGAAACCAAAATAGTTCTGGACATTTCTCAAAGGATTTTTGGGAAAGGACTTGCTCCATCTACTTTCATAAGGCTTTTCGGTGTAGCCCAGACAGGCTCCCATCTTGAACTGCGTTGGCTTTCTGCTCTGTCCTAGCTAGGAGACTAATATTATTGGAATGGAAAGAACCAACATCTCCAACATATAGCCACTGGATTAGGGAAATCATGAACCATATCAAGTTGGAGAAGATCAGAAACACATCCAGGGGGTCTGCTAGAATATTTTATAATATTTGGCCTTCTCTGCGCTCTTTATGTCTGGTATGTGAATTTTGTATTATGAACTCTGTATTTTATGTTGTTAACACCAAGTCTGGTATTTGGTGGAAAAGGGGGTGGTGGGGTTGGAAGGGATTTACTGTCCTTTTTTTTGTGTTGTTGGACCTATGTTCAATTATGAGCTGTACATTGTCGAAAAGCAAACCAAAATATAAATTCCATGTAAAACGTTGCACGATGGGGCTGCAGGCTAACGTCACGATTGCTTCCATCAGTCCTCATCGAGCAGGATATTTATTTTCACGCGTGTCTGTACAGATTCACCATTTGATTTTACCTGAACAGACAGAAAGACATTTGAGTGTGTGCCCACAGGCGACAGTCAGAGCAAACGCCGCCGCTACAGCCGGACTAACGGCACATGAGAAATGAGGCGACGGCGGCGTGGACGGAGCCCCCCGAAACCTCCCCCCGATCCTGCTGGGGGCCGAAGTGGCTCGGAGTCTCGGTGGCAGATTGCGCGGGGCCGCGACGAGCAGACGGTCAACAATGGCCACCAGTGTGCATCCTCCATTAATCCCGCAGCATTTACAGTTACCCAGCGGTGCCAGGCCCGGCGACCAATGGCGGCTCAGACTGCCAGGCCAACGGCGCCGCCCTGCTGCCCCCGACGCATTCATCTTCCCACCGGGGAGGTTCAGGCCGCCAGACAGGCACAGACAGAAGAGACAGGGATGAAGACGGAATGAGAGCGGGGGGAAAAAAAGACAATAAGAGGAAGAACTGAAAGGAAGAAAGAAAGAAAGAGGAAGAAGATGAAGAAGAAGAAGAAGAAGAAGAAGAAGGGGTAAGAGGGAAAAGGTTATTGAGGTAAAAATGTTGAGCAAGTGGATGAAGGAAAACATGAAGGAAAAAGAAAAAAAACACAAAGAAGCTCAGTCTTTTTTTTTTTTTTATCACCCGCTGTAACTGATTAAGGGGGCCCCAGGATCTTGGCAGAGGTGCCGATCTAAGGCTGGTAGAGGGGAAGAAGGAGGTGGAGGAAAAAGGAGGACAAGGAGGAGGAGGGGGTTTTGTCCAGGCTGAGGCAAGGGTACAACACCTCTTCACTATGTCTGCTCGGAGACATCCAAGGAACCAGACAGACCTGAGCCGCAGGAAAGTGCCCAAGTTTCTGGTAGTAGTACCTGTGTCGGTAAGTAATGAAAACTACGAATACCAACAAAACCACAGCGAGTACTGGGGATGTCTCGATTGAGGTGTTTTCAAAAAGATCAGATCGGTATCTGGTTTCAGCCAAGCCTGATGTTTTGAAGTTCATGTTCTGGGTTTGGCCAAAAACCAAAACCACATCCCTGTGGCGTCAACACATCTTCTTCATCTTGTGGTTTTTGGCAGTCAAAAAAAACAAAAAAAGAACAAGAAGAAGAAGAAGAAGAGAAACCAACATCATGTGACCAAACCATTGACTGTTTATACTATGGACAAACCCATTGGATTCTGAACCTCGAAAATGAAGCCCAAAGTGGGCGGGGCCCGCGGTCGCCATGTTGGATGAGCTTTACTCCGCCCACATTAAAAAAAAAACATAAATAATATGAATGAGTACAGCTGTCATGAGTAGTGAAATAAACCAAAATCGTTTTTTGTACCAGGCTGTAAACATGTATAGTAATCCTGTAAAGTTGGGATTTTTAACATGGGGGTCTATGGGGATTTACTCCCTTATGGAGACACTGAACGCCAAGTTTAAAAGAAGAGAAAAGTTTCCTGGAGACAATGAAACTATTAGAGAGAGGGCTATGGGTTAGACTGGTCCATTTCTGGAGTAGGGAACACAGGTTTTCTAGAGCCAAGGTCCAAGCTAGCCTCTCGCTTTGACAGAAATATTTACTGTACCTTATACAGTAGCATGTGATGGAGGAGGATAATTAAGATGAATAAAAGTCTTTATGAATCTCCGGGGGAGGACTTTCAGTTTATTTAAGATCGGCTTGGGACTCGGGCACTCGCGGGTTGAGTGATTTTTGATCAAACATAATCACGTTCTGGGTTTTACTGGAAACCTACTAAAAACCTTTACTGCTCCCAGTTAGCGTCAGTCACCTTCTAATGCCGCTACATATCGACCACATTTTACACAAACCTGATGGAGTAAGGACAGGTGAAATGCGTCTCTCCGTCTCTCTGGTCGGCCTGCATCTGCAGCAGGCGTCCAACGACTTTCATGAGGCCCTGGACGTTTCTGTTCACAGTTCAAGAGAAAACGAAACAGGCTAGCATTAGCATTAGCATTGGTAAAGCCAACCCCAGAAACTGAGTTGTCTTTGCCGTAAGGCTGCTGGCGTACGGTAGCTGTGTATCACGTACTTGGCTGATGGCAGAAGGTTGAGGACGCCATTGAGGATGTACTGCAGGTCGGCGTGGCCCTGGTCCACCAACAGCACCATGGCGTCACAGCAGGCTGAACGCACCGGGGCGCAGTCGCCGCAGCACTGCTGCCACAAAGCCTCCAACGCCGGACTCTGATACACGACAAACACACAAGTTTTTATGGCCTTTACTCCGTTAAGTCGCACTCAAACCTAGGGCTGGGCGGTATAACGGTTCATGCCGAACACTGGACCATTTTCAAGGTAGCGCTTGGTGCGACTGCATCACAGTCAGGTGTGGTGAAGATGGAAAGGTCCAAAAAAATTAAGCGTCAGAATGGGAAGCCAAAAAAAGGTGACGTATTGGTTGTTTGGGGTTTATTTTTAGGGTGACCAGGCGTCCCCGATTTCTGGGGACAGTCCCCATTTTGGATGATCTGTCCCAAGGGTTAGAACTGTGTCCAGAAATGTCCCCAATTTCTGCTTTTTATGAATGTGAAAAAAATTTTGTGCACAGACTACAGTTATTACGGTAGCTGGTCGCTCTGCTATTAAAGTTACAGACGTAGCAGTTTAAATATGAATAAATATGACAAAATAAATGAAGCTGTAAGTGTCCCTGTTTCTTCATTTCATCTTGATAACGTTTAAATCTTTCATTATTCTACAATATTTACTCATCATCACAGTAAAATAGTCCATCCTTAGTCAATCTAGTGCATTAGTATGTCTCTCAACCAGTAGAAAATGTTGTGATTATACATGAAAACAACAACAAACAAATACTGTGATATACAGTTTTAGTCATACCGTCCAGCCTCAACTCAAACATGTTGACAAAAACAGGGAATGATTCCTGAAAAGAAATACCAAGGTTGAAGGACCTAACCTGAGTGGAGGACTGAGTGATTTTCCCATTTGACCCTTTTTCTGTCAGCACAGCAGCGACAAGATTTCTCACCGCCTGAAACACAAAAAGCAGACCTGAGCAGGTCTTTTTGACAAGAGAGTACCACTTCAACGAGTGGTTGTAAAGACTTCTGCCCTTTCACGGAGGGCAGGGTCTATTGAAGAGACCAGGTACAGGGGAGTCTGAAGGTGGCAAGATAGTGAGAAAATCCATAAAGAAAATGACAGTTTTATAAAAAATATAGAAGCAGCACCATCGTAACAGTGCAATAACTTGTTATTAATGACAACTCCAGATGTTTCCTTATGTATCAATTCACAGAAGTACATTAGTACATTAAGAAAGTCCTTTAACAAAAACAGCTTATTATGAAGTGTTTCCACTGAAGAGCTTTTACTCTCGTAAAGTCTTGTCTGGTATTATCCCATAACTCTCTTAAGTTCTCGTCACCTTGAGGAAGACGGACTTCAAACGAAGTGGTCACATGACCCGCTGCGTGAAAATGCGAGAAAAAAAATTCATTGCACTTTTGCGATAAACTTTTATGTCGACACGTCTGAAAAACCACCTCACGAGAGCGTAAACATCTTTAAGCTTTAGATATCTGAGAGGTTTTTTGAATTCGTTTTCATTCCTTTTTTTCCCACTGCGATATTTAAGTTTTGCACATTTCTAGAGGAAATGGAAACGCAGCAAAAACTAAACCGTCACAACCCCTAGTGGACAAATTAGGAATAGCAGCTACTTTTATCGACATTGCAATTGCAATTAATGTCTTCTCTGTGATTTTCAAACTTTGCAAATACATCCTACGGCCCTTATCTTTGGCGCCGCCAATCTAAGGTGCATCTTTGTGATACCTGCCCCAATAGGACAAAAGAAGAACTACATTGCCCCATTTGGGTGGAAGTCAATTCAACCAGCAGAGTCAGAAAGAGTAGCTTACCTGGGCTTGTATGACGGGGCTGGGGAAATCAAACCGTGTCTTCAAAGCCTCCATTATGTCTGCAGGTCATACCTGAAAGCAGCAGCAGCAGCAGGAGTCTCCATTAGAACCAGCACCTCATGTATTATAGTTTTACCCCTTTCACGACGAAGAATTCAACATTTTGCTGACAAAGAAATGGCGACGCCCTCCTATTTAACCCAACTATATCGCATATCAGTGGGAAGTGAAGTCAGCCTCGGAAACAAAGGCCCAGCCACCTGTTGCTTCGCGGCTACTGATGGACCAAAGATTCCAGGGAGAAGCACTGCTTGGAGGCATCCAGGGACGGGCCCTTTGAAAGCCGATCTTAGCCATGTGTCGTCAAATTATTGGCCCGCAGCCATGACATAATTTTGCGTGAATTATTCACAAGTCAACAGTACACCGTCCAAGGTGCAGGCTGCTAAGCAGACAAGTGGCCCATCTCAGGTTGTCTCATCAGGCCTGACAGTATGCCCCACAGCTGCTCTCCAGAAAACCCACGATTAGCCGCTTAATGTCTTCTTCTTCTCGTCTTTACTTTACAACAACTGAGTTTCAAATCATCTTTACCAAACTTCATATGGTGCATGAGCAAAAACAAAAAGTCAATGCAACCAAACCCTAGCCCATCTACGACCACGCTGCCATAGCAGTAATTATATGCAACATGACAATGAGGAGAAAGGTTCTGGCTATTAATTAGTTTAAATAGCAAAAATAATAATACACACAAATTTAGAATGAATTATATATACTTTAAACTCAAATCTATGGATAAATCCTCTGTAAACTGGCACTGAATCAGAAAAAATAACCATAAAAGGGATTATTCCATTGCAAACTAAATAATTTTCCAAACAGCCCGCAGAAAATGCTAATAATTTACCTTGAAGAGTCAAATTATTAGCATTAGTACTTTTGGAAATTATTAACAATATACTGTAATAGAGATTAAATCAACCACGTGGAAGAAGTGACTCTTATAATACATTAAAATACTATTAAAAAGTATTAAAATCATATGATTAATCACCGTTAAATGTTTTCATCTATAGACAGCCCTCTTTTATACATAAGCACTTGGTGCGTTAATAGGTACTTCAGATACAGAAACAAATTGGCTCCATAGCACCACTAGTGATTAAAAACTAAACACCTTCAACTGACAACTATTCTGATAATCGATTAATCGTTTAAGTGATTAATCGAGAGCTAGGGAGCTTTCAAAGCAGATGAGATGCTGATAAGAGTAAAACAAACTTCAAAGATATCAAATTAAAACATTTAAACAAACATTTATTATATTTATCAATATTTAACAATAATAATACACTATTAATTTGCGTTAACATGAATTAAATATGGATGTCATGCGATTAATCGTGATTAATCGCAGCCTTAGTTTATAAACATTTTTACAACTTGTGCATTTATACATAATCTACAGCTCCATTAGTGGTTAAAAGTGAAAAACCTTTTATTAACAACTCTTCTGGTACTTGATTAATCGTTGAAATGATTAATTGAGAGCTAGGGAGCTTTCAAAGCAGATGAAATGTTTATAAGAATAATACAAACTTCAAAAATAGAATAGTTTTATAGTTTAACTCAAGGAACATTGAAAACAAATATTTTAAAATGTTGATCAATTTGCGTTAAGATGCATTAAATGTAGAATATCATACGATTAATCGCCATTAAACATTTTAACCCTCTTTCATACGTTTTTGCACTGAAAACGTCTTTAATGGAACTATTTTCTGAATCAATTAATCATTTAAGAGATTCACCAAGACAAAAGGGCTTTTGTTATTATACTGCATGTACATTAATTTATAATCTATTTAGAGACGATGAATAAAACTTACTGTAGCTTTATATTTAGGAAGTAAAACATCACTACAGACTAATTTATTCAACCATTTTCCTTCTGTTTCTTCTGATTAAACACCATCTGTAACCCAACACACTGGTGTATGGGATACTAGAAACACAGGGAATACGAGCCTAACCCCACCACTACCCCCTCCCCAAACAATGCCCCCCCCCCAACCCCCCCTCCCCACACCTCCTCCTCCTCCTGTTATCTAACTGATAAGCCAGCCTGCTTTGCCGTTCTGTCCACCACCCTGCTACTGCAACACTCTCCACTGACTCCCACTGCCATTCAGCTTCATGGCCACATAAACAGGTAAGTCAGCGGCACCTGCTAACACTCGTCACACCGGCTCTAAACTCAGCCAAGTGTTCGGTCACTGCTCATTTACATACATTTACAGACGACACTGCGTTTATATTTCACATACTTCTGCTTTAAAATGAGTGAACGGTTTGATGAGTACGTTTTTTGACATTTTAGGTGATTCCTATCGTATAGAAGTACCTGATTCCTTATTTCTACCAATTTATTTATATATTTATTTTAAAGTTCATACACTAAAAACACTGAACAGTTCCAGCTGTTTCTACAGCATATTTACCTTACAGCCAAAACAATATAGGCTGGCCCGTAGTGCTAGGTCTGCAGTAGCAATACAAGTGAGGACAATGCGTGAGTAGTGTTGAGCCAACAGTGCTTTAGAAATGACACCACTGAGGCTTTGGTGCTCGCTAATGCCGGACGACCACGTGGGATTTTCGGTGGCCTTTTCAGGTGGTTTAACGGACACCTTTTCCTTTTCACGGCCGAGCTGGAGGACCTGAGATCACCACGGAGCCCGGACAGATGTCTCACATGACACGTGACACATCTGGTCTAAATAGAGCCGGCACGCTTGGAGCCCGCTTTGATGAATAAATCGCCATTTTTCATCGCAAGTCCTAGTTTACTGCTAAAATAGTAGTGCACTGCCAATTAAAACAGAACTGGTTTGTCGAGCAATTGCTGCTTTTTTATCTGGTTTCTGTCTCTCAGTACGCGGCTTATCTGTGTTTCGCAGTTTTACTCTAATGTGTATGTCAACAGAACGAGATATTCCTATACATCTATATACTCTGGGAGATCTATAACCAAGACATTAAATGTTAATGAAACTAACAATGTTTAAAAATGTACCAAAGTCTTTAGAATTGGTATAATGAGGATATATTATTATGAAATACCAAGTTATTACCAAGTAATATGATTTATACTTAAAGCTTAAGTATCTATTATTTTACAAAGTCATGTATCATCATAGCCTCATATGAATATGGGGTAATTTACACTGCGGGTTATGGATTCTATCAAGAATTTAGTCTATCAATAGAAATTTAGGTTTGAAAAAGTCAATTACTGATTTGTTTAAATCATTTATCAAGAAAAAGAAAATGTAAATTATTCCTGAGTTTTATTTTTCAAGTTGCAGTTTTACGTTTCAGATTGATGGTTTGACATTTAGATCATTTTAGTACAATATTGTAACTGAAAAAGACTGAAAATGACATCCTCATTGAAATTTGAATTATTAAAGAGACAAAACGCACATTTTGATTTTTTGTTACCATTTGTGGCAATATTTTTACAACTTAACCTCATACATAAAGTAGCTTTAAAACGTTACGATACCAACTCTCATTTGTGGACAGTTTGTGGCAGTACTGCACTAACAACAGCCCGAGTCCGTTTACGGGGAAAACCCACACGGTGTGTTCAAGGCAAAACTGTCTTCACTACTAGATTATTTTAGTATTTTAAAGAATTTTAAAGTGAGGCAATGTTCCCTGACGTTTGCATCACATTCATTCATTTATTTAAAGGGCCTTGAACAGGACCTTGAGGAGTCCCAGATGTGACGGTCTCACACTTTGTTGAATAGCGATATACAGCACAACAACTTCTAAGAAAAGAACAGCGGCGACTTTCTGCACAGTAGTGGCCAACAGTCGTCAAAAAGGCTGCTGTTCTGTTATTTATGCCAACTGATGGCTGGGTTAGATCGCACAAAAATGGCCCTGCTGCATTATTCCATTGGACACATCTTCTCATTCAATTCAATGACAAAATGTGTCCAAACTTTTGACTGGTAGTGTTTTTTGTTTTTACTACATATATGTAATATTATATAGATTGTTTGGTTTTAAATGTTATCAAATAGTAAAAAATACCCATAGGTATTCCCCCAGGGCCGAGTTAACATAGTAAAGCAATAGATACTGTGTTTTCGTATGTTTCATTTTTATTATTTATTCCTACTATTCACGGTCCTGTTGTCAGTGGCAACTGTCAATCTTCACGACGTCACATCCTGTTTCTGTAGCACCAAATAATTAACTAAAGCGAAACTCATCCACAAAATTGACACTTGAACATTCATCAACATTACATTAACTATACCTATACTGCAGCCAGACACCAGGGGGAGCTCTACTTGCTTTGACTTCGCTTTAGAGATGCTGTCATGGCGTCCATTTCTTTTATATATAATCTGTTGCTGAACGTTTGTGATGATAAAACATGTCTAAACTAGCAATGCTTTTTTATGCCTATGCAAAAATTCTTAAACCAACAATGTTATGTGATGTTAGCTTCATGCACCTCAGCTTAATGCTAAAGCTACCATGTGTAACAACCCAACAACAAACTTTTTGCCCTATATATACACTGTGTGTGTGTGTGTGTACATATATATATGCACTGCTTTAGCCGGTAAATCACTCTTGAATATTGAACAATAAGAAGCAGGTGCTGCTGCTGCTCATCCCCACGGTGCTTTATTTTGGAGCAAGATTACGTCATTAAGTTTTACCATATAAAACATTGTCTAGTTAGATTCAAATTGACGCCGAATTAAAGAGGGATTCCGTCTTTGCTAGAAAATAAATTTAGTTGCGTTTTATGCACGAAGATATTTTTCTAATAACTAAGTGAACGTAGAATTGTCTAGTTTTCAGTAGGGATTTTGCACAGTGAACTCCCTTAAGCTGGCCGATGTTCTGAAGCTAACTGATTGCGCTCTCATCACACAAAAGAAGGAATAAAAACACTAAAGCAACAATTAAATATTACTCTAGAGCATGCAGAAGTAGACGAAAGTAACACCCATCCTTAATATGCACATCTAACATCCACCATTAAATCAAGTAAGCTTTGGGCTGAACAGGCTGGAAATGATGGCTACACTGGAGTCATAGTCACAAGCTAATGCTAACACTAGTTAGCTGTCGTTGTGCGAAACACGCAGATGTATTCCTGGCTGGCTGGTGGAGATATAAGCATCAAGTTAAGACGAAATACAAGTTGTACATGTTGCCGGACAAACTTTACCTCCCTCTCCCAGATTCCTGCAAACGCGCATGCAAGTACGGCGAGTGCCGAGGACCAAAACTGCCAATCGACCCGGTGCGTCGCACAAATTTGACGTGTCATTATTCGATTAATAAGACGGTAAAGAAAAGTGTGGTGACGTATATTTAACCACATGTAGACTCACACGCCTTCAAGTCAGTGTTAAGAGCCCAGATAATAATTTTACTCATTTTTTAAGACTTTTATTTTTAATTGAAGTCAACGAGAGTTTATATTAAAACGGATTTTGTCATTATTTACAGTTTGTGTTTAGTTATGTTCGTCCAGTTGAAGCAGATACATAAATAAATAATAATGATAAATTATATGTGATCAGATTTTTCTTTCTTTTACGATTTTGGCAATGATTATATGTTTAAGGATACAAATATATGACGAGAGATTGATTTAAATAGTATTTACTTTCATTTTTTTTCTTCTTCTCTATCGGAAGTTTTCAGTCTGGCTACAAAAAAAAAAAGACAGATATACACAAAAAAATTCAGCTCGATTGATTTGTTTTATTTTTTTAGTAATTGCAGCTGAGTGGACGCATTTATTACACGGACTGTGGAATGTGCCACCACTCAAATGACCGTGTTCGTGTCATTTTCTGAGCCACGTTTACTCAAAATCCCCAGAGGTCCCTCTGATGCAACCACAGGTGCAGAGTAAGATAAAGTAAGAGCAGAATCATTAGAAAGGCTTCGTTGTGTGATTATTTGTCTGTTTTCGTCTCGGTGTGTGTGTGTAAATGTTTAAATCGAGGTTAGCAGCGCTGTCACAATCACAATTTTAAGCGTCAGCGGCTGTAAACGTTGCACATGAACTCCCAGGTCCAAACGGGCTTTATTACGGATTTTCCCCCTGGGACGTGAAGGCAACATTATAACAGAAAGCCGAGCGGCCACCTGATTGGACGTCAGCGTATTTGCTGTCCGCTCATTGGCTCTTCGCATCTCGTGCTCTCTCTGCGGCTCCTGGGTACAACCTAGGCGGCGCATGCGCTCTGGCCCGCGAAGCCGTCAAAGAAACGAGGCGGAAAAGTAACGGAAACGGGAAGGTTTTACTTTCCAAATAAAAGACTGAAGTTTAGAGAATTATAGATTATTAATCAGTTCGAAAGTTACAATACAAAATCATAGTTGTTCAGGATGAACAACCTCTTTAAAACGACTTCTTTTACAAAATTTGAGCGGTAAATAATATCAATAATCAAGCTCAGAAAACTACACATTTCAAGGGCTCAAATTTCCTTAATACTAAAATGTTGGTGGAAGCTACAAACGTCAAAGTCGTGTAGAATTTTGTGAAGGCAAACACATATTTGTGTCTATTCATCTTGAGACAATTTGTATTGTTGTCAATGCAAATATACAAATATATACATTTAAAATATCAATCCTGAGATGATTGTTTCAACATGCCGGGTTTATTTCTGACTTTGGGGGGTTCATGGTCGGGGTGGAGATAACTGGAGCTGTCATTGGGTGGGACAGGTCACCAGTCTATCACAAAACTAACACGGAGAGACAAGGCCAGTTTAGAATCACCAATGGACCTAACGAGCATGTTGTTGGACGATGGGAGAAAATTATTTATTATTTTTTTATTATTATATGCACTGGGTCTCAAAAAGGAGACAGAGTCTGGGATTATCAACGTTATGTGAACTACCTAAAATGACAGAAATCATCCTTGAAAAAAAGGAATAATAAGGAAAAATAGACGTGTATTTTCATGTTGTAGTTTGGTTCCATCCACTTACATAGATTAGGTGGAGTTTATGTCTTACACTGCAGCCTCCAGCCACCAGGGGGAGCTCTACTTGCTTTGACTTCACTTTTGAGAAGCAGTTCCCGCTAAAATTGGTAATATTTGCTAAGACTAAAAGATGCATTGCACAATACAGTGTGGTAGAGCTTTGTGTAAAAATAAGACAGCGCACAAAAGCACATTTATCTCATTTCATCTTATAACCACTTATTGTGGAGAGGCTGCCAGTCAACAAAACCACAATTACAAGCAGATTTTTACAGTGCAACAAATAAATAAATAAATAAAAACCAAGCCTAGCCTAGGCTAGGCTAAGCTAGGTTGTAGGTTATTGTCGACTCAGGCTAGTGTTGTACAGAACGATGCCAATTAGGATGAAGGACGGTAGAGTTAAATAATTTCGTGTAATTTCGCATATTAACATATGTTGTAATTAACTCTGGGGATGGAGGCACCAACATCGCGAGTTTTCTGCACGGAGTTTTATTGTGAAAAGCCAAACCGGAACGTGTCCGGGTGAGCGCGGGTGATTGACAGCCGGCGAGCCTTTGAAAGTCTTGAGTCTGACTTCAGCCCCTGGAGAGACCATGTCCGCTGTAACAGGCAAACTGTACTCAGCCCTAATCTCGTCTAAAACTCATTTTCCATGAACTAACAGTGACGCGGGGCCCCCAGGATGGCCAACTCGGTGAGTAGCCCGCTCGGGTAGATGCACCGTGCAGGTCCGGTCTGATAATGGAGGATGTATTTGGGCATTTTGCTGTTTTGTGAGGAGTCGGTGTTTTTTTTTTTTTTTTTTTTTTTTTTTTTTTTAACGAGGATTTTCAAGCCGCACGACTCAGTCGCCGGAGCCTGAATGCAACATTTCCACTCAGGGACACGGGGAGTTTAAACGTTTATTAGTCACCGATAAACGCGTTTTATTTATTTTATTATTTTTTATATATATATATTATTGCTAATGCGTCAATTGCGGTTCTTCAATTTAAAAAAAAAAAAAAAGGAAAAACGCAGGGAGTGAAAGTAACTTAGCACGTAGACTTTTTTTTTTTTTTTAAAAAAGAGAAAAACTTCCTAAAAAAAAAAAAATGAAAGAAAGAAAGTCACTGCCCTTTTATTTTATTTTTACGTGTGTGCAATTATAAGAAGAAGGCAACTTTTATAAGCGCAAGAGTTGGTTGTTGAGAATTTACCTGCATTAGTTTTGGAGGAAGAGCCATGATTGAGGGATTGTACCAGGTGTGTTTTCATTCTTAAATGCTAAGATTTTTGAATGGACTTCTGCATGAGGAGCTCCGCGTAGGAAAGGGGGGGTTATTGAGGGTGGGTGGGGGTGATAGTTTCATTTATTTATTTATTTATTTATTAAAAAAAGGGTGAAACTTTGAACAGTCGTTTTAACATGTTAGCAAAAGGCAAAAATGATTTATTTACCTGCTTTAGTTTTCATTGTTAAATGTTAAGACTTTTGAATGGACTTCTGCACTATGTTCTCTGGGTAGGATGGAGGTTTATTTGGGGGGTGGTTGGTTAAAAAAAGAAAAATGGGAAGTGTGAACAATCGTCTCTTCTACTGGGTCGTGTTAGAAGAAGACAAATGTTTTATTTAGCTCTGTTAGAAAGAAGAGTTATGGTTGAGGGAGGCGGCCAGGTGTGCAGGTTTTCACTCTTAATTCAAAGATTTTTGAATGGAGTTCTGCATGAGAGCCTCAGTGAGGGAGGGGGGAGAAAAAGATTTTTTTAAAAATGATAATTTTAACTTGTATGAAGTTAGAAGGAGACAAAAAAAAAAGTTATTGGTTGTCATTTGCGTTTCATTGTTAAATGTTAAGGTTTTTGAATGGACTTCTGCACGAGGGTGGTTTACTGGGAGGAAAGAGGAGAAGAAGAATAATACATTTCTAGGCCTAAATGCTTTTTGTCCGTGCAAACAGGGCGCCGTTCAGGTGAAACTGGAACTCGGTCATCGCGCCCAGGTCAGGAAGAAACCCACGGTGGAAGGCTTCACCCACGACTGGATGGTGTTTGTCCGAGGACCGGAGCACAGCAACATCCAGCACTTCGTGGAGAAGGTGGTTTTCCACCTGCACGACAGCTTCCCCAAACCAAAAAGAGGTAAATGATAAAAATAAAATCTTTTTTTTTTTGTGTGGGGGGGTCTTTTGTTTAGTTTAGCTGCTGCTGTCTCGTGCTGAGAGCTGTCGGCTTTTCCGGGGAGGGGGGGGGGCACTCGTTTGTTTTTGCATCTGTTGCCTTAAAGCAGGTGTGTAATTGCTCTCTTGCAAACACGGAGGAAAATGCATTGCAATTTAATGGTCCGCTGCAACCGGAGGAGGCGACGCGCGAATCTGGCGAAATTAAACGACGAGAAAAGCCGGCGTGGAGCTACTCAGCGTGGTTCCCGGCCTCTCTGCCTTTAACCCTAGAAACCCCTGGAAGTTCAGCTGGAAAAAACAAGGACTTTCAGTAATATTTGCCTCCAAAATGACACAACGGGGCCACATTTCAACCTGGACCCGTTTCAGATTTGGCAACAACACAACAGAAAATGATTATTTTTACAGTATTTGTCGCCAACGACGTGGTAAACGGTCAATTGAGGCGTCAATCCAAAGTTCGGTGACGGACGCCCGGGAGCTTGGTCTTCTCTTGAAACCCCGCGAGCTTCTGCGACGGCGTGGATCCCGCGTTTGCACGTGAACGCGACGCCGAGCTGTTTCCCCCCGTTTAGCGGCAGCGGCGCCGGGTTAATGGGGCGTCGCGAAGGCACCGGCGGGCGTCTGCGTCGTGTTGCATGAACGAGGAACGACGATCGCAGGTTATTTTGGCGACTGGTGGAATTTAAAGAATGAGCAAAAAAAAAGAAAAGCAGCAGCAGCAAATACACATCTGCACGTCGGACCTTTCACATTGTCCTCTAGAGCAAATTAGCACCGTTTTAAATGTGATAATGTCACTTAATGTGATATTAACACACAGTTTAAGCCAGAAACAGATGAAATAACAATGATTTTATAAGATTAATCCTTTAATTTGTCTAAAAAACGGAGAAGCTAGAAGAGCTAAAAGATTATGTGCATGGAGGCTCCAGGTTATCGTCTCAGAAACGCGACAATTAAAAGACGTTGTGGTGCCGTGATGGAACCTGAACCTGAGGAACAGAAACGCTGGAGATGAAAGTGATGAAGCAGGATGCGTTTAGTGTCCTGTCTCTGTCTCTGTGTTTGGTTTAAAACCTCCCACGTGATGTGTTTTCTGTGTTTTACGGAGGAGCTGCGTGGGGTTGTGCATGTGGAGCAGCTTTAAGTTGCATTGGATTCGGGCGTTTGGAGACGTGACGGCATCTTCTCCGTTCGTTGCTTCGTCTCAGAACGATGTAAATCCACGAATCTGCAAACAAATGTAGATAAATTCTGCATCCTGGCTTCTATTAATTGGTGGTTTTTAGGTGTAAAGGTGGAGCTGTGGGCCGAGGGAAGCTCCCTAGTTGAGATGTGATAACATCACAGAGGCAGCTGTTGGTCCTTCTGCTTCTCATTCTCTTTTTTTTTTTTTTTTTTTCTCTAATGCAAAGTAAGTTATCGACATCTTCCAGATAAAAAAAGTTAACGGCTGTTCAGCGGCGTCTCTCAACACCTGCAGCCCAGAAGTCAAGTTCAAAGCACGACTGTGTCATGTTGACTTGTTTTATCTCTTTCTTCATGAGTTAAGAACCTCAGAACTGGGTCTTTAAGTAGCTTTCAGACCAGGATTCTGCTCTCATGGGTTTATTTCCACATCACTATGAAACACCGTGGTATTTTTTCCTGCATAATTAGGTGTTAACATCTTCTACTGGTTGATTAATGCAGTAGATTGACTGAGGATGGACTATTTTACTGTGACGATGAGTTAATATTAGTAGAATAATCCCACACTAGTAGTAAAACTGGTTAACATGTCCCCATATTTACCCCCGACAACGGTTGTATATTAAAGAACGTCCCTAGAACAGAGGTGAGCTTCATCGTTATCGTTCACCTGTAAAACGCGGTTTATACTAATTCAATGCCGTTGCTATGGCAACAGCCCAGACCCTGCGCTGTGATTGGTTCGCTTGGTGGTGCTCGTTTCTGCTCGTTTTGTATCGTTAAAGATGGAACACGTGGAGCAAAAGTTTAACTGAGGAGATTCAGAGGGAACGAACATTTGTGCGACTCGTGTTTTAGCGAAATTTCAGCAAAATTTTTTGAAAAGTGAAGCAGGACTTGGAAAGCGAAAATTAACTCGAATGAGGGCAAGGGGAAAAAAAGGGTGTTTGGGTGGAGTTGTTACGGAGCGAGCCAGACTGACGATACGTTAAGTCATAGGTCTGCAACCGATCTTTGGTTGATTGGACATTTTTTATACATTTTTCTTTAAATTTCTTTAGTTACACATTAATGTGAATCTGACATATTTTAGTAAAGGGATGAATGGAGGCACAATCAGCATTAGACCTGTCAATCTAAGCCTCCTGTACACATTAGGCCCCGCCCCTATCGCTGCTGAGCCAATCACAATTTATTATGCTTTTTCCCCCCCATGTGTGTTTCCAGTAGTTGCATGGCCACCCTACATTATTTGGATAGTTTAATATTGAATGCAGAATATAGAATATAACTGGTCTTCAAATTACTCCAGTGCGAACACCGTGTTGCTGCCCTCCTGTGGCTCGGAGGAGTATTGCACCCCAACGTAAATCGCGGCTCTTGCAATTGTGTACAATAAGTTATCGCCTTAATTGAGGCTTTAGTCTGAGGACGTCTCAGGGCTGATGATGAACAGCCGCCTCAGAGACGATGGACTCGAGTCTGAGCTCCTACAAACCCGACTCCTGCTCAGCTGATGTCGAACCTTCAGAGCTTCACTCCGTCCTGCTTCTCTGGGCCTCGATAAATGAGGAGAAAACTTAACCTTCAATAAGTCTCACGCCACCAAACCAGCCTTCAGACCCGTCCTGTGCTGCTCAAGTGGTTTAAGGGACCTGGTGACAAATTATAGCTCAGTCTCAAGTGAAGGTTTTATTTGTTGATAGTGACTCAGGATTTGACCTGATTAGAATGAGAGGTTCAGGTGCATCTTTGCATGTTCTGATCTTACTGTTAAGGCTAGAGAATAAAACAACATAATTATAATAATTTTAGATTTTTAGTTTTTCTACTTGTGAACACTGATCAGCCACAACATTATGACCACCAACGGGAGGCGTTAATTACATCTTCTGACAATTCAGAGTTCTGCTGGGAAACTTTTGGTTGTTGTTTAGACATGTGGCACCAGACCAGACCAGACCAGACCAGACCCCCCCCCAATAGCAGTGACACCCCTTGATGGTTTGCAGCAGCAGGATGCAGCCTCGCACACACACACACACACACAAAAAACAACTCACCAAGCCTTTAACTTCACTAGATCAACACTAACAACATCCAGGACATCCAGAAGGAAGGTGGTCATAATGTTATGCCTGATCGGTGTGCAGCAGATTAACCGATGTTCCTCGGTGCGTTAAGCAAAATAAAAGCAGCTATCGATTATCAGCAGCTAAATTTAGACCATTTTCTGCTGCTTCTGTGAAACATAATTGTTTGGAGCGAGTGCTGCACAACTACCTGGCGGCTGTGTTGTGTTTTTCCCTGTTCTCTGTTGATTGTGTCCTTTAATGAGCACATTGTTTAGTGCGGTGGTCAGAGGACACGATGTAGTCGTACAGTTCCTTCACACCGGAGACATTTAAACGCATCGTACGCTCAGAGTAAACGCGTCAGGATGAAGCGAGAGCTCCCGTTTCTCATTTTAACTTGTGTTTTTTTTTTAGGCGGCAGGAATATTCTGCGGAGCATCAGTAGTAGGAAAATAGCAGCTACGATTGGTTCCACACTGTGTAGCCTTGGAAACTGGATATTTAGCACGAGGAGAGGAGGAGTGGGACGGTGGTGGAGGAGGAGGAGGAGGAGGAGGAGGAGGATGGAGCCCATCTGAGACTAAATGGACTGGAATATCGTTTTTACTTCTCCCCGTTTCACCTGCTTTGTCAGAACCGCAGAGCTTTTTGTTTTCCAGATAAGAAAGTGAAACGTTTAATCCTGTTTTGAATACGACGCCGTGTCCTGGTATCTCAAACCTGAATCTGTGTGTGTGTGTGTGTGTGTGTGTGTGTGTGTGTTGTAGGTTTACAGAAGGTAAAATAAGAGATATAAATAGAAAGCAAAGTCAGGGATGAGAAGCGATAAAGAGCCGGTGAGCAAACTTCCTCCCACGCTTTCTTTCTTTCTCTTTTTTTTTTTTTTTTTTTTTTTTTGAGTGATTTGTTGTGGGTCTGTGGCGAAGCTGCCAGACACACATTAAGATTAATGACGAATCAGTCGGTAAAGCTGCCACCGCGCTTCATTATTGTCGTGCGGTTAACGGGCCGGCGTTGAGGCGTCGCCATGGAGACAGCCAAATGGCAAAGCCGTTTGAACAAATGGAGGTAAAGAAGCTCTTTGGAACCAGTGGAGGGGGGGTGTGGGTGGCTGGGTGGGTGGGGGGGGGGGTCTGTTTTGGCAGTAGGCAGCGGCAGCGGCGGCGGCTCACGCTGCTTAAGCACCTCATTTGGAGCCGGGGGGGCTGCCATTTAATCTGCTCTGGAGATGGCATCTCTTCAAAGGTGTTTGTGGCGTTTCAGAGGATTTTTGTCACTTTTTATGGAGAGATGTGAGACGGCGTAATGGGGAAGAAATGGGCCGATGCAGCGCAGGAAAGATGCACATGAGGTTCTTTTATCTATTTTTTTTATTTTATTTTTTTTGAGGCTTTGTTATAGCAGGAAAAAAAAAAAGATGTGCTTCAAAGACGGTGTTGACCCGACTGTTCAACAGCCAGTTCATCCTAACATGTGAGCTGTTATATTACGGCTCCATCAGTCAGGAAAAACATTTATTTAGGAAGAGGTGATGTGTCCCGACCACATTAGCTGCGCTTCCATGACAATTCTTCGCAAAATAAAAGCGATATGTCTGAAATTTTGATTTTGTATGAGTTTCCATTGAAAGATGTTTGTCTCGCGATATCCCATAAATTATAAATTGTCATCAAGCGAGACTTCGCACGGACCTCGAATTGTCTGGTCACGTGACCTCCTGCATCATCTCCGTTGACGCTGGTGATGGGGAATTGCGGAAAAAGTGTTTTCTGTTGGAGTTTTTTGCAAAATTAAAGCGATATTTCGTACGACTGCTCTTCGTACGTGGTTCCGTTTAAAGGTGTCTCATGATATCCCATAATTCTCTTAAATTCTCGTCTCGTCAGACTTCACTTTGAGGAAGATGGACTTCAAATGAACTGGTCACATGACCTCCAGCGTCATCTCCATTGACGCCAGTGTCAACAGAAACCTCATGAGAGAGTAAAAGTGTTTTAGATATTTCTGGGAGGTTATTAGAAATGTAGGCGTTTCATTACTATTTATTTATTGCGATATTTTGGTAGCACCTGACGTGCCGTCTATTCCCCAAGTTAAGTTCCTGGAGGAACTTGACACAGCAGACTGGCCGTCCATTAGCATGTTAGCGCAGTTAGCAAGTAGAAATGCTTTTGTTTTATTTTTATTTGTGGTGCAGCCTCTGTGTAAAAACCTGTGGAAGGAGCATGAACCAGGATTTAGTCTGATCCTCCTCTCTCTTTGTTGGAGTTTTTTTTATTTTTATTTTTTGCCGGTAATGATCTTTTAATACTCGGTAGAGGTCGATCTCAGTCCTGCTTCAGTCTTAAATAAACCAAATGTCCTCCCCTGGAGATTCATAAACAGTTTTTTCTTATCTTACTTGGATTCAGACTCAGGTTCAGACAAGTTTATTAATCCCACCAGGGCCATTAGTTTGGACAGCGTACATACTATAATACACAAGTACAGATAAGAACAGATAAAAGAGGAATAAAAAAAAAGTAAGAAGCAGAACAGAGGAAGTAAAATGCCAAGGAACACAAGAGTCTAAAGAATATAAAAGACGAATGGCAGCGGGAATAAAAGACTTGTCTCACAGACTGGACGACCAGGAGAAGATAAAATGTGGGTTTGTTGAAAAAGCTGGACAAGTCCCTAAATTTCACTCCTGTGATCTTGGCCCATGCTTGTCTAACATATTTCTAATGGAGTTGTAATGGTGTGCAGGCTAGAAACCCAGCAGATGAGAGAGAATCACAGGAGACTCTCGGTAAAGTCCCATAAATATTTGTGTCAACAGCGAGGGTAGCTCGTACCTCGGCTCCAGAAAGAGGCTGGTCATCCAGCGCCATAAACTCTGCACCGCTTTCTGTAATATTTTATTGTCTCGTTAATTCTAAAGGCAGCGTTCAGTGTGTGCACTTCTCTCCTCTCTTGATTGAATCACGTCGGTCGTATTGAACGTTGATCTCGTTCTACCACCACCACCAAACATCCACTTTGCACAATTTCCAGATTTTGCTTCTTCTTCTTCGAATCGTGGCAGCTTTGACGCTAGCTAACGAGTACGTTTTGATGCTACTTTAGCAGACAGTGAAGTAAATAAATACGATACATTGGAGTCTAGATCAGTTCGTCCCTTCTGATGAGCGTCACTTCGTTGTAGGCGTCAATGGTGCAGGACGGACACGACGCAGGAGGCGCTCCACTCAAACCAGGTACCGTCTCTTTTCCGGTTCGGTCCGAAGACTGAGCTCAGGCACATGTGTTCAACACCAGCATCTCTGCACCTCGTCATATTTATGATTGGCTGTGATGTGTTTATGTGAGCCCATAAAAAATTATTGTCTTTACAATGTTTATGTGTCCCTCATGGTTAACCCAGGACCCCCCCCCCCCCCCCCCCCCGCCCGTCCCTTTCGCCCAGAAGGTTATTTATTGCAAGATTTGTGGTTTTGGTCTCGTCTTTTAGTAGAAACGTTATCCTCGCATTTAACTCACATGTCCGTCTTCGTCCTGGAAACTATTCTCCCCGATCGCGCTGGTTGATGTACACAAAGCCGGGCTCATTGGACCTTTTATCGCTGATTTACAATATCTAAATTCTAGTCTGCATTTCTTTAATGAAAAAGACATGCCTCGAAGATGGAAAAATGACAAACTGAAGCCATGCCGAGTGTCTCCTTTCCTTAAGGACAGGACTCTTGTGTTCTCTCGGCCAGATTGGCGGCGGTGTAAGCCCCCCCTCATCGCGTACGCACACAGACCTACCCACAGATTGATTCCTAAATGATTGGCCCAACATGTTAGCCTCTGGCCATCTCCCAGGCTCCGCGGTACGCCCGCATGAAATCTTTTAACTCCCCTCATCCTCCCGCTCGAGCTTAATTTGTGGCTTGTGTGCACATACCACATAAGTCAAGTCACTGCAGTGACCTGTACACGAGATACAGATCCTTGGGCTGAAATATGGCTCAGAAGCTGCAGCACATTCCTCCTCGTCTCTTTGCTGCCGCCTTGCTAATGTCATCAGTCAGAGTTTGAAGGATTGATAATCTCACGGGCGGGAGGGGTAACATGCTGCTGTACTTATTGTCTGAGGCTGTAATAACCAAGGTAGGTGAGCAGTCGACTGTCCTACAGGTGATTACGGTTTTTAAATTGTCGTGTTGAAATACACCAGAATAAAACATGCATGGTTGCACTTGTAGCGCGTCTGCAAGTTCATGCACATCTTCCAGTCTTCTGTTTGCAGTTTCAATTGCACAATTTCAAGGTCTTTCTAGTTGTAGTTTTCATTTGTCGTGTTAAACCTTCAAGATCCAACCGTTCACCTGCTTCACCTATGATATACTCTCCATAATCATTGTGAGGTTTTTTAAATCATTTAAGATTTTCTTGGCCACCATTCTGAAAAGGTCGACTTTCCAACAAGGTAGGATGTCCCGATCAGATACCGACCGTTTTATATTCAGTATCGACCGATCTTACATCAACAAAATTTCCTTGTCTTGAGATTCATAAAAGCTTTTCTTACCTCACTTATTCTCCTGGATCACATGTGCACCATCCAGCTGCTTTAAGTCCAATAAATAGAGCTGTTAGAAAACGACCTTAGCTAGGGACGGCAATCGAGGAGTTGGATGATACGACTGCAGACGGATGGAGCACCAAGACCACCATCACGTTTGAGAGTTTAAATACTGAGAGAGCCACGTGTTGGACAATCTACAGTCAACAATTGCAGCTATTGCTAAGTCTCAGCAGAGCCGAGCTAGTGAGGATCCAGTTTCCAATTTGTTGTCTTACACAAGCTGTTATCGCTTGTTTACACGAAACCACCAACGCCTTCCTTTTCTAAACCAAAAACTCACAGGAGGAGTTGATAAGGGAATCGGATCAATGATGGTATCAATTAAATCTTATCAATGCCCGTCCCTAACCTTGGCTCCAGAAAACATGCTCCGGTCTAACTCGCCTTTTAAACGCGGTGTTCAGCGTTGGTGCAGCTTTTTCCTGAGTGGACTCAGCTTTTTAAGATTTATGTTTTGTTTGTCGCCGTTGAATCGATTTACTACCACCCCACCAAACATCCACACTGGACAGTTTACACATTCTGCCTGTGTGACTTCATGATACTGGTTCTTCTTCTTCTTCTACTTTGGTTTTGGGCAGCGGCCGTTAAAGCAAACAAAGAAGTCGTCGTCTTCTTCTACTTTGTTTTATTGGCGCCTTGATGATGAAAAGGAATAAGCTGTGACGCTGTGTGTTTTTGGTTTATGGAAGACTACCGATTTGATTGGGACATCCACTGACGTTTATGACTTAACGCTGAGTCACGAGTTAGACACGGTGCCGACCTTTTTTAAGAAGGTTTCTTACAGGGTGAGACAGGGAAGGTTTTTTTTTTTGTAGCGACATGAGAGAGAGACAAGAGTTAAAAGACAGATGATTAATTCAGGAAGCTACAATGTCCCTACGTAACAGGGTGATCTCATCTTTGTCACAAGTTTACCTGAGCTACTGAAACAATAAATGGCCTGAAACCACCCAAAACAGCCAAACAGTGACGTCAATGGAAGCAAGAACAAAGCGTCCAGTATGGAGAGTGAAGTCTTACATTTATTAAAAATAGGCAGAAATCCACATTCATAGTTGCCAGCTTGTGTGAGTTCACCAAGGTGCGTGTCCTGGTTGTACATGTGCGCTAAAACCAAAAATGTGTGCATGTCAATGGTGACGCAAAAAATCCATGAGTTGACACCGGTGATGACGACAGATGAGCTTCTAGAGTTTGAAGTATGGATTTAAAGCAGCAGCAGTAAAAATCACCGGCTACTGTCGTGTCACGGCTACACATTGGTGTTTTAGTCGTTTTAGTCAGCGCTGCCCAAGACCTTTCTCCAGCATCTCTCCAGGAAAATCAAACTGTTGTGAAATTCGATAAGATGTGTGAACCCCCCCGTCCTTGCCCTCCCCCCTTCTCTTCCAGTGTCTGGCAGAAATCAAAGAGCTTCAGGAATTTGCCAGTAATTGTTTTACGATTCCTCAGAAATAATACCTACTCACGTAGGTGTAACACAAAGAAATCAAGAGCTATGAGAGCTGCAGGCTGTCTGCTGGTGGTGGTGGTGGTGGTGGCATGAAAGGATGGGGAAGGGGGGGAGGAGGCGCTGATAGACGGGGGCAGCCACCACCAAATAACAGGAACTGAGCTGTAAATGCCTGCTCTTCTCAGCTCAGCCAATGAAAGGAGGGCTGGAGGAAGTGGTTTATTAAAGCACGGTTTATATGGGCTGTCTGTTGGCAGCTCCTTCACTGCTTTCTCACTCGGCCCTGACGTAAAACTTTTTGTGTATTATTTACTGCAGCTCCAAACACTAACCCTAACCCAGCGGAATTAATAAATCCTGATTGGGGAAACCGATTGTTTTAGTGGTTAGATTTCCAACAGTTGAGTAAATCAGAGTGACTGAGGTGGAGGTCGTTTGTCAGACTTTTTCTGGCATTGTTATTTTGTATGTTTGCAACTACTCATTCATTAACAGAAGGGGTTGCCCTGTGTTTGAGATCCTTGACGTTTCCAATCGGACCTAAAATTTATACTCGGATGCAATAAATCCCAGGCAGGCAGGCAGGCGGCAGTAACTAACAGGCAGTCGCCATGTGTGTTATCCAGTACCGCAATGCTCCTCCATGGATGATTAATGGACGGAGCCTGTAGCTTCGCTATGTCTGGCCTGAGTATCGGCTTTGCAGAGCAGGATATCTTAAAAAAATTGGCAGGACTTCCTGATTAGGTGACCCCTTTTGATTTTAATGGTGCCATAACCCCCACCCCCACCTAATGATCTGAGAGCAGTTGTCAAACGGCTAGCAGATTTAGCCCAGCTGTGCTAGGAAACGGCATTTCTGAACACGCAGGGTTTGGGTAGCACGGGGGAGCCCTGGCTTTCAGCAACCGCTGGTGAGAACATGCGGATGAATCTAAAACAGATACAGGTTTCAGGCTAGGGGTCAAACAAGTTCAGATTTCTTGACACGGACTCGTCTCTGATGACATCACTAATAAAGACACAGTAGAAAGTCATGGAATCTATGTTCTTGACCTGATTACGTACGCCACCTACTGTGAGCTGAAGATACCGATAACCTGGATAAAAACAGGCTGCACCACTCAATAGCATTTAATAATATTTCTCTGAAGCCTGGGTCTCCTCAGCAGTCTTCTCTCGTAGGTCCTTTTACAAATGGCGCTGGCATTGAGTCACCCTCTTGTCTTTTTCCATCAGTCACTCTGTCACTAGCTCGACCGCTGGTGAAATGTCCTGCTACAAGTTGTGGTCGTGCGTTTTCTGTGATGTGGTGATGCCTCTGAGTCTCCAGCATTTCTTGGGGTCCATAGAAACGTTTTGTCATCGACAGCAGTCCCGCTGGTTTACAGATTGTGGATTATCTGAGGGCATTTTCCCCTGCCTCCCCAGTGTTTGTGTTGCTGGCATCAGGGATCTCTCATGATGTGTTGGATGTTTTGTCCAAACTGCTCATATTGAAGGAGCGAAGTGGTATCAGGACATCAGACATTTTTTATCGTCCACCAATATGGAGAAGGGAGCAAAATGCAAGGGTGGGGAAAAAAAATCACGTATAGACATAGCTGTAACGATCCCTTATGGTTCATATTAAAGACGTACATTGATTTGTCTAGTGTGTAATTGAGCAGCGATATTAGTTGGTCACAGGTATGCCACAAAAATAAGATATCAGATTTCAGAAATCCCCCTGAGCTGACGAGTGTCAAACCTCAGAGAGTACACCACGTACAAAAGGGTTCTCACGGGAGGCAAAAAAAAGAAGTCATGTGGTGAGAGCACCTCGTCCCACTGTGTGTAGTGTCAGTGTGGGACCTGTTATAAGTAGAACCTCGGCTATGCTTCCGTCCCCCTCTACATCTGTGTTTGTGTTTCCATGAGGTGGGTGTGGTTTTTAGTCTATTATGTGCATATGGTGTTTACGCCTTCACATGGTGAGAACTAAGGGCCTGTTCAGGCCTCGCGTTAGGATCCGATCTGGGCAAAACCGTCAAAAGCGACCAACGTTTAGCACCTGGTTTTAGAAATCTCAGCTTCGTGCTCTGTATGAAAATAAACACAGGCATCATCTGGGATGCAGGAGAATGTTTTGACAGCTACTGTCTCTAATGGATCTCTTCTGTTGTCGGTTTCAGAACCAACAACAGCGCTGTTTTGTGTTTGCACCCGTACCTTAGATCCTGGAAGCTTCTATGTGCACCATAATCGGCAATAATAGAGTTAAATAAAGACATCTGTGATGAAGGAAATGTAACTCCACATGGATGCTTATACAGCAACATGACGGCTTCAATAATTGACAGCATCACACTTGTATACTCTACTACTAATACTTTAATTGGTTAATTCTTGGTTAGATGTATTCATTATTTGCTGTTAATTAACAGCTACAAAGACTTTTTTTATTATTATTATTACACAGAATAAGATGTAACCATCCCTTGTACCAAGGTCCCAGGCAAAACACATTTATAAGCCCGGTCCAAATGAAAACCGACCATCAGGCTAGCAGTCAGCTACCAGCTAGCAACCAACGAGAAGACACCAGCTAAGTAGCCTAGCCAACAGCAGCAGGCAGTATGCGGCACATCATTGGGATTTCCTATTGGGCTCCTCCCTTCACCGATGTTTCCTTAAGTCAGGCCCACGACTCCCCCAGAAGACTACTTAGGGTGCATTTTCCTTTTCCGGTGATCATTGTTCTTTTTCTGAACGAATGAGGCAAAACTCTTCAGACCACCTCCAAATGTGATCTTTCAAACGTGTTCTCAATGCATCCTTGGAGCTGTTCACACCTACCTTTCCATCGGATTAGCCCAGATCCAATCTGAGACCTCGCATTAAGAATTTCACGCCGTTCTCCTGACCCTTATCTGACCTTAAACTGGCCCAGACCAGTCGCCAGCCGGCGTACAACACAAACTCGGATGTTTCTCTCATTATAGTGTCTCATCTTGTCAGATTAATCTTGACCTCCGTTTGGGTTCGGGGGGGGGTCTTGCTGTTAGCTGATTAGTGTGAGGTTGCTCGGGTCAGGAGAGTTCCTGTAGGATTGTGGAGGAAAAAACAACTTTAGCGTTAATGGTCTGCTCGTTCAACCAGTCAACCAGAGACTCTCTTAGCTGCTAATCCCCAGATAACTCATGTCACACAAACCATGTGTAATGGTTTGTTTTTGGGATGTTTAAATCTAAAAGTCGGGCAAACCGTTTTTTTTTTGGTTGTAATTGTCTTAATTATGAAATAATTGGTTTACAGTGCTGTCAGGCCAGTGTTGCTCACTCTCATTACTTGGTGGCGGCTCAATCTGTTTCTGAATCGACTCGCATTAAAAAAAAAAAATGCAGTTGTCGTGGAGAATGCTTTGGGCTTGAAAAGAGAAATTAATCGAAGATCAACGGGACGAGTTCATGTTTGTGGCACAAGCCTCCGCTAAAGAATTTCTTATTTCCCGTCTTTTGTTTTACAGTCGGGCCCGTCGTCTAGCCCGGCCTCATTACAAAGCAGTCTGTGAAGAAAGCGCAAATACATAGTGACTGGCATTGTTCTGTGATTGGCACATCAGCTTAAACCCAAGAAGACGTTAATAAACGACGTGGGCCTGTCCCTCGTTGGGAGCTTCTGTGACCGCTGGCAGGTTTTCCGTTACAGGTCAGCGCTCGCATTGTGCATCTCTGCCTCTCAGACGCTCCTTCAGACGACGGTAAACTTTTCAACCTGAACCACTCAACCACGGCCCGAGATGCTGCGCTGCTCCTTCACAGTTAGTCATTTAGTCGTTATGTTGTCATTATTTTCATTATGTCTCATAAGCCAGTGTCCAGAATGAATACTGTGTTATTTAATCAACAGTTGGAAGCTGAAAGTAGAAAACCTCAAACTGGTGGAAACACCGGACTCATTTCCTCACAAATGAGGAGTTACAACTAACAAACCGTTGGTGCTAGGAAAATACGTTTCAGGCATATTTACTGCTAAGTTAACCAACCAGTCATTAAGGTATTTAGTTGGATATTTCGTCCCCCAGAACAGTTGTGCCTATGATGCCGTTTTTGTCCCAGTGTCGACCCGTTGACCGAGCACAGATACATCAGCATTGGTGTATTTCATCCTTTCTCCATGAAACTTGTCACCAGTATTTGTTATATCTGTTTTCTATGTTGGCGATTAGAGATGTTTTTTTTTTTATTATTATTGGTATCGGTATCAGCCCGTGTTGTTAAGTAGAAGTCTGCCGGCTAACATTAGTTAGAATTTTTATCATGTGAATGGAGGGAGAAAAGGTATCGGCTCCAAATTCAGAAAAGTCAACAGCATGTATCGACCAAGGCTGATGCCAGTATCGGCCCTAAAAACTTCCATATCAGTCGATCTCTAGAAGGGATGCCCAATCGGTAGATTGGTATCATGGCCGATCCAGGCATTATTTATTTATTTTTTTTAAATGATCAAAAACCAAAGTGTAAAAATTGCCAAAAATCACGTGACGAAGCATGGCTGCTCTGTGGAAGAACTTTATTCTGGAAAATAGACAGAAATTTGTAAATTGTGCAGTGTGGCTGTTTGATGAAATGGTGGTCATTTGATAGGTAATAGTCATTCAATAGTACGGGCTTGAGTCGCAACCAAAAAAAAAAAAAGAAATATGCTGAGTGGTACACTTAGGCAAAAAAACAAGGGAAAACACAAGTTTTTTAGCTTTGACAGACCTTTTTTTTGGACTTAATACAGCTGCACGGTGCACACGTGATCTGAGTTAAGAGAACGAGTCAGATCAGAAAAGCCTTTATGAATCTCCAAGGGAGGGAGTTTATTTTCAGACTGGAGTAAGACTTGGATCAGCAAATGGTCAATATTCAGAGATCAGTAATGGATTAGGGCAAAAATATATCTATTTGAATTAGTGTTGTTGTGTTAAAAAGCCCTGTCGCCCTCTACTTGTATTGTATTTTACACCTAAAATTCACATAATTTTAACCAATTTATGTATGAAAAGAATATATATATACACGTAGTATCCTCTGGTTTAGTTGGTCAGGGCTTCATCCTACAGCAAGATAATGACACAGAACTTAGTCCAAGCTATAAAAGAACTACCTAAGGATAAAAACAAACTCCTCCTCCGCTTAATTATTCTTTGCTTTCATTTCAGAGTAAAGTGAGACATTAAACTTCATACACTTCAATAAAAAAAAGAAAGAAATATATTGGATTGTTGTAAAGCATTTAACCGGTAGTGTGTATATGTACGTGTATTAATGCCTCCGGAGAGTTTATGCACTTCAGTGTAGGTTTTTTTTCCGTCCAGTTGAAGCTGGTTCTGCTCATCTCCACCCCCGGTTTACGTAAAGGTGCCTCTGTGAATGGGTCCTTTTAGCCGGCTGTAATTGAACCTGACCCTCTTGCACAATTAACTCCAACCCATAATATTTGCTTACTGGTATTGGGTTTTGGGTGGCTTGGCCCCAGCGGTGAGGTCGACCTCAGCGTAGTCAGCCGAGCCATCAATCACTGGTCCTCAGTGAAGGGTCGGAGCTTCAGAATGAAACGGGAGAGCGCTGTAATGACTAGACTGATGCCAAGGCTGTGGATGACTCAAGGTGCTCCAGAGGTCTCCTTCATCACTGTAAGCTTTGTTGTCGGCTGTGTTCTTCAGAAAGCCGTGACACATTTATCTTGTGGTTTTCTTTTATTCCCATTCTTGGCTCTGCACCAGTGCAGTACAATTTCAGAAATGGATACTGGACCAGAAAAGCTTTTGAGTTACCTTAAACTGCATGGTATTCTCCAGGTGTAAATAATGTCTTCATTGTTTTTGTATCAAGGTGAACGATGAGTAATTGTGTTTTCACGAGTGACTTTGGTTTGAAAAATGTATATATTGAAATTAGTGGTGGTTTCCGCTCCTTGATATAGCCATTAATCAATGAACAGTGATAGTTACTGTAAAAAAAATATCTAAAATAAATCATACATCACGATCTACTCGTACGTTCTGCAGTCACCTGAGACACAAGAGAGAAATCTTAACTTTTATTTCTCATTCACTACCGGTGTTTCTCCTAGAGTTACAACTTTTCAGGGGCATGAGGGACAGGTTGTCTGATTTTCACAGGTTTGACGCACCATATTTACTGAAAGCATAGACTTGTGCTATAGGGAAGCTAGGGTTAGGGTAGTACTACTATAGACAGTATATGGAACATGGAGCAGTTATAGTTCAGTGGTTCTCAACCTTGCAACCAGTTAAAACCTGGTGAAACAGGTGAAAACTGATGGTGAGCTCAGATCTGCCCCCCAGGTTGGGAACCATTGTAATAGGTGAAGCCTCTGCAGAGGTTCACTACATAATATCATAAGCTTTGCACATTTAATACTAAATGAGTCCAATAATATGAAGTTGTTGTCTAAATCAGTGTTCAGTGTGTATCAGTGTTCTCTTTGTACTTTTTATGAATAATTCCAAAATAAAGTAGGAACCTTTAAAAGAGAGATTTTTGGGTAGATTGGTCTGGACGCCGAGGATTTGCCCGTCATCCAAATATGGTCACTTAAGACTCCAAAAAACTCCAGGATGCCTCTTACAAAATGCCAAACTTGGTGTCAAAGTAGTGATGTGAAATCCGTGGAGCAGCAGTGAAGTGCAGCTCTTAAATGTGGCGTCAGGTGAATATTCTCCATTAATCCATTATCAGCCACGTCGTTCACTGTATTTTCACACTCACCCTTGTGTCTCTATCCTCCAGTAAACGCTCACACTCGACTTAATTAGTGTCTGTCCCTGACAAGTCCACGGGGACGGAGTCCCACAAACACGCCTCCGAGGACGAACACCTGAGCTCTAGTCGGCTTTGTTTGTCTCTTAAGTCCCGTGGGGTGGGGTGGGGGGTGGGGGAGGTTAAGGTGGGGAAGTCTTGAACTTCTTGCCCTATTTGTAAGGATGCATCTGAACAGACCATCTCCTGAGACCCACCTTCCTCATATGGGGACATTATGTTTAGGTTTGTAGCAGATTATAAGGAGACACTTTTGTCTGCCATGCACTGGTAGTGAAGGGTCAATAAACTTGTTTATTTATTCGTATTAACTTTTCTAGTTTGATACGACATGAAAATTTAACAAATTCACATGTACACGTTTGAGGACGTTGGGATTTCATCGTTTCCAGTTCTGCTTAAACCGTTTTATATTTATGTTTTACTCTCGCTCTTAGGCAGAGAGGGAGAAGTGTTGGTTGAAGTGCAGTTTCATGTCCCATCACTTCTTACCTGCTGCTGTTGGCTGGGCTAGTTAGCTGGTGTATTGTTGGTTGCTAGCTTCTAGCTGACTGCTAGCCTTCTGACTTTTCAGTTGGACTAGGCTTCTAAATGTGTTTTGCCTCAGATCGCGGCACAAGGGATTGTAACATCCTGTGTATTAATGAATACAGTGTGTTCACATAATTTATTTCAAAATCTACTTCCAGTTCAAAGGTTTTTTTCTACTTCTTAGGTCCGTCTAAACCCAAATACCCAAAGATATTAATCTTATCTCAAAGAAATTAAGATGCATTGCAAAGAAATGCTTCAACAAGAATGTCATGAGAGCAGAGCAGCGTGTTCAGTACGTTCAGTGAAGTTTTAATTCACCCTGTTACCTGTGAATTTGTGATAAAAGTGTTTATCAGAGCAGCCAGTCCTCTACAGACTGCTGCTCTGCATTTTATGCAGGAACCAATGAATTAAAAGCTCTTATCTGACGCTCATCCTCATCGTTAACTTCCCTTTCCTTTCCTTTCAGTGTGCAAGGACCCGCCATATAAAGTGGAGGAGTCTGGATACGCAGGCTTCATTCTGCCCATTGAAGTTTACTTCAAGAACAAGGTACGTTGAGCTGGTTCACTGAGGCTTCACGTCTTCATGGTGTTTCGTTTTGACAGTCTAATCGTAGGACGAGTCTTTAACGTGCTACCAGGGCAACGGAGACAGTTGTGACCCAGATGACCTCCAGATGTGATCACAGATCAGATCTTAGACACAACAGCTGTTAGATCAGAAAGAACCCGCTCATAGAACTGAAACAGAAAAAACTTTTCAACCAAATGAATCATGTCCACGTCTGTGAGTTTCTGTATGAGCTGCTGTTCTTCTCTAGAACCTCTTCACTTCACTCCTTCCTTCCAGCTTTCATTCCACGTTTCCTTCCTTCCTTACCTCATGTGTTCCTTCGTTAGTTCCTTCCTTCCTTCCTTCCGTCCCTCCCTCCTTCCTTCTTTCCTTCCTTCTTTCCCTCCTTCCTTCCTTCATACCATCTTTCCTTCCTTCCTTCCTTCCTTCCCTCCTTCCTTCCCTCCTTCCTCTCTTCCTTCCTTCTTTCATTCCTCCATTCCTCCCTTTCTTCCACTCTTCCTTCCTTCCTTCCTTCCTACCATCTTTCCTTCTTTCCCTCTTTCCTCTCTACCTTCTCTCCGTCCTCTCTTCCTTCCTTCTTTCATTCCTCCATTCCTCCCTTTCTCTCTCTCTTCCTTCCTTCCTTCCTTCCTTCCTCTCATTCATCATTCATATCATGGACTCATGTCCTGTCATTTTCTTTTAGAGTTCACTGGTAGAGTTCATTCATTCATTGGTCCATCATTAATGACCAGATGCAGCAGAACAGACCCAGACCAGGACTCTAGCGCCCCCATGTTTCACGGAGGGATGAGGTTCTGATGCTGGAACATTTAAATCAAACTATCTGTCCACTGAACGTTGTCTCAGTAGTCTCCTGGTTTGTTTATAAATGTCAGTGGTTCAGTCTGAGTCTCACCACTAAACCTTTGGTATAAAATGCTACTATTTCTTTTTTTGTGTGTGTGTGTATACATGTGTGTTTTATTCACCACACGTTCCCGCAGGAAGAACCGAAGAAAGTCCGCTTTGATTACGACCTGTTCCTCCACCTGGAGGGTCACCCGCCTGTCAATCATCTCCGCTGTGAGAAGCTCACCTTCAACAACCCGACGGAGGAGTTTCGCAGGAAGCTGCTGAAGGCCGGAGGGGTAGGGCTAACGAATACCTAGCAGCATGTGAAATCTGGCCTTCTCTCTCAAAGGTTACAAGATTTCTATTTGGTTGTGCATTGTAGTCTAATACATCTAATAATAATTATTCTCCACTATAGTGCAGTTTAAATTGTGTTTTGCACAGTGTAGCTGTTCTGAACAGTTCTGATAATCTGTTCACCTTTCCTCAGTTTCGGCTGGCCTCCGTCCAGAGGACCTCTGTAGTCCTGAGGTTTTATGACTGGAGCTAAGTGCTCTCTATTTATTTTGCCCCCCTCCCCCCTCCAATCCTCTCGGCTTCAAAAAGCGCCCAAGTGGTGACATAGAACATGTCGAAAGTCCCATTCGCCCAGGAAACTCGTCAATGAACAGAACAGAATACATTGCACCGTATATTTTACTGAGTTGCCTGAGCTAAATATATTTGTGTTTTAATTATTCGTTTCTTTCACTGTCTTCCGCAGCAACGGGATCCTCACAAGAGAAGTTCAGAAGAATCAAAAGTAAGATTTGCAGCAGACTTTGGGAGATTCGTGAATGGTTTTTCTGATGACACATACGGGACTTTAGGCGGAAATTCTATAAATAATAAAGAATGCTTTCAAGAATGAAGTAATTACAAAGAAGAAAGTAGCCTTTGCCTTTAAACCAGCATCAGTTCTTCTCGGTGCACTTGCACAAAGTCAGAGGTTTTATTCAGAATCGTAGACACAGCGTTCCGCTTAATTTCCCTTTGATATCTGAAGATGTCCAGCGGTGCAATCAGCTCAGAACTGGTGGGAAACCAGTGTGACTCAGGATAGAAGAAGAGCTGCAGCCAAAAAAGCCGACATGGAAATAAGCCCAAGAAACTCAGCTATTCACAAAAACATAGGAACTGAGGTGCAGAATTTTATTCTTTTATCACCTGAGTTCTTTCAAATCCAGTGTGCAAGTTCTACCTAAAATCATTGATGCTGTTTTGGATGGATGGTCACTGCATTTTGTTATTCATTGAAAATATACTATAAACGCCTCATTTTTCAAAGCATTCTTCTCAGATTTGTGCATTAAATTGACACTGTAGCCTGACGATCACCTCCCCAGAAACGTAGCTTGGTAGTAGCACGTTTCCTCCTCAGTATTTCCAGCTGCTTCTTCATCTCTGCAATTTTCTGATTGATTGTGTTGTATCAATAAAGATGGAACACATGGTGGAAAGGTTTACTTAGGAGATGCAAACATGTGTACGACTCATCTTTGGTGAAATCTCAGTGAAAGTTTCAGTCTCCATTGTTTGAAGTGAAGCAAAAAAAAAATAACTGAGTAACTGACAGTAACATGTCCTCCTCCTCCACACTAGGTGGCGATATGTGTTTTGTCAGCAGGTTAATACTACGTTAATATGCCCCCCTTTCCGGTTGACCCGTTACGACCTATAATAAACAAGAGTCGTTCATGTCACAGACCAGCATTTCAAACAACAACCAGATGGATAATAGTTTAGCTTTTTTTAATCTCATACGTAATGTGTGCACTACTTCTGGTGCAGATGCGATGGTGCTATCCTTCAGGTGGTTCTTCTACCGGCTCCGTTAACCTTCTTCTTCTGAAACTGGCTTTCTGGGATGTTTTTTTTTTGCCGGGATTATACGTTGTCTGATACATAATCAGATAATGAGAACTCTAGTTAGAGTAATGAAGTTTACGTGCGCTTAAGTTGTCCAGTTAAAGTCGGATTAAGGCAATAATTTGTTTTTTTTCACATGCATGTAAACATACTGTATGTCCCCTGGTATCCTAAATAAGCCTTTAGTTTACCGAATTTTTTTGCACACCTGGCTAAAAATTACTTCAAACTTGAGTCGTGACACCAGTTTTCTCTTTTATTATTTGGGAGATTTACAAACATAAACCCCGGCTCTCCGCCATAGACAAACCTCGGTGGCTGTATTGTCTGTACTTGCATATTCGTAAGCCTTGTAATGCAAGATACTCCGGCAGTAAGAGGCAGATTAAGCTGTTTACCTGTGGCTTTTCTTCTTCTTCTTCTTCTGCCCTGAGCCGTCCTTGACATAAAAGGTCTAATTTAACCGTGAGGATATGAGAACACTGATTGTTTTTGCGTTCATCCCCGGCAGGTGATGGTAATGCAGGAGGGCTCAACCTCACTTTTCGGCCAGCACCTCAAGCTGCCCACGCTTCCAAACAGCTCGCTGACGTCCTCCTTCTCCGACCCAAAGAAGAGCAAAAGCTTCCACGGATCAAAGGTCAGTGTTGTTCCTAGGTAACGCCTGGAGCTAAACAGCCTTCCACTCGGCTTCCTCCTTCTGCTACACCCGACTCTCAAACTTTTCAAAGTCTCCACACCATAAGCCTCCACACACACACACACACACACACACATTTAGCAGGTTCAGAGATGTCCAATATATTTAAACTCCCCGGATTTCAAAGTGATCCAATTTTGGCTTAAGCAAACTCTATCTTGGCTGCTGCTGTTGCTGTTGAGCTGTATGCACATGCTCCACTGACTCATAGACGAGCTGCATTTTCATCCAGCGTGTTTTTTTGTTTTTTTTATCATTTATTTATTTATTTTTATGTATTAACTTGTCTCGGGGAGCTCAAATTTCAAAATGCGTTATCGATAAACTGAGCACGTTGTTTCCATTAACGTGTTATTTTTAGTGTCTTTTTAAATGGTGTCATTTAAAAGCCACGTTAGGAGAGGCCCATTTCACATGGAAACAGTTCCCAGTCTAAACACGCTGTGTGTGATGAATTACTTCTGGAGCAGGAGGTCACACCCTCTCTTTCTTTTTCTCCCCCTCTCTTCCATCACAGTGTTACTATTAAGTTAAAACTTATATTTGGTTTATTTAATTTACTGAAATTTTAAATTTTGCCCCTCGCAGACTAAAATGTTTTTGAATGACAGTGTTTTGTTTTTTTTATGAAGGAGGAAATTCTTTTGTCTAGAACGCTATAGCTTACGATATGCACCGGTCAGCCACAACATAATGACCAGGAGAAGTAAATAACATTGAGCATTAGAAATAGACTGATATGGATTTTTTTAGGGCCGATACCGATTTTTCTGACCCGATATTATAGCAAAAGTTAGGACTGTAATGTGTTGGTGCTGAGTGATAAAGTAAATAGATATGCACCTACGAGTACAAGCATTTTCCAGCATCCAGCTACACATGCTCTGCTATGATGTATGGGCTGCATCTGTTTGTAAATCTTACTAGTAAAAAATATATATGTATTGTTTTTTTCACCCCGCACCTCAAAGCAATGACACTCCTTGATGGCAGCAGGATGCAGAAGGCCTATGTCCATTATCTGATGAGTCACTACTGTTTTGGAGGCAACAAGGGAGACCTACACATTATTAGGATTAGTGGTCATAATGTTATGCCTGAGCGACATAAATAAATTGTACTAGCTAATCCATCTTTTGTCGAGTGGTTGTCCAATTGCAGGACAAATTAACTGAGTGAATTAATTATATGTAGCAGAAAAAAATGGATGGGATGGTGAGTGTTCATGGTTGAGTATTAAATGTGACTTTATATGGAATTAAAATGGTTTCACTGTGAAGTTCTTACATTTAACAAGAAACCCTGAATACATAGCAAAGTAATTGGGTTGCACTCCTGCTTCGACCCTTTAGAGGTATCTTACTAGTAACCTGCACACCAAGACAAACTGAAGCTAATGATCCAGTTGTATATATTTACTGTTGTAATTGGCCCTTCGTAGATTTCCATTAACCCGGGTCACCTGCTAACCTGCCAGCGCCACGGTGCTGAAATGTTAAAAACTCCACTTTAATGATCTCTTCAGTGTTGACGCCCAAGAGGCACTGAGCGTCCCTTCGTGAGCACTAAAGGTTTTAGTGCTGGGCTGCCCCGGGAGGGAAATGGGTTTATTGCTGTGGAGGAGCATGCTGAAGTTTAGAATGAGCCAGCAGTTTTATATCCCGAGGCCCCCCCGGGGTCACCATCAGATAGACAAAATGAAAGGTTTTAGAGGTGGTTGGGCAGAGTTGTAACACACCCCGTCGTCTAGACTGCTTTAATGGGTTTACTGCATTGGTGAAATATTGACAAGGGGGTTGGAGGTGAGACCCGGGGACAAATGGCCCCTGTCGTTAGAACGAATGCATTTCCTCCTTTCTCCACGTTGCCCTTCACTCCACTTTTAAGGTTGCGCATGTGTGGCTGTTTGAAAAGGCCCCTTCACACCGCTGAGCAGCACGCCTCAAAAGAAGTCCCGAGTTTGCTCTTTAAGCCCATAGATGGGGACTAAGAAGACCCTTTTGATTTTCTTTCAAGAGTAGACCTCCTTTCACAAACGGTAATGCCAAACTGCAGGGTGGCATGCATGTTTTCTCTTGTGTAAAAGACAGAGGATTAATCTTCCAGCGGCCTGGTTTTTTGCTCACTTTGTTGTTCGGGACTGTGTGTTCTGCGTGGAAGTCTAAAGTCAAAACAGGAGCGTAATCACAGGAGCTCTGTTCTTGTTGGAAAGTAGAGTTTGAACACGGAGGAAGCGTAGATGCCAACCAACATTAAAAAGTGTCCTGAAAATGATTCATAGTTGTTGGGCACAGTAAACAGTAGTGAGCACACCTGGCACAGTCCGTGTGCAGCGCTGAGGCACCACGCCCACCTAAACCTTCATATATATTTGTTGGGAAATCCTCATGGGGGAATTTCCACTCCAGAATACGTCACATGCCAAGGATTGGCACTTTTGTTGTTATTGGCCTTTCGTTTTGACAACTAAAAATCTTCATTCAGCTACACTCACACAGTATGAGAGATTAGCAGTAAATAATGAATGGTCTTATTTTTATATAGCACCTTTCTACCTATTGGTCCTCAAATCACTTTTACACTCACAGACACATGTACCCAAACCCAACGTACGGTCACGCTGCTAATATTAGCATCTGGCAGCTCACAGAGTAGGACGCTAGCATTTCCTGCTTTAACCGCATCCACTTCAATAGTCGTCGGACACCACGCGAGGAAAAGAAGTTCTGGCCAGATGATGTAACAAGAACAAGCTCACAAATGTGTTCCATTTGTACTCAAAAGTCGGAATTTCCGAGTTGAAATTTTCAACCGAACGCCCCCCGAAGTTGGATTTTCTACTCAGAAAGTTGTAAAATCCTCATTAACCTCCGAGTTTAGTTACCAAGATGGCCGCCCCGTAACATTAATTAGAAGTTCCTGTAATATTCCGTTTATTAGCACATCTAATTAGTTTTTGTTGCACTGAATCAGTCGTACACACAGGATTTTTCCACATACATACGTTGAAATAAGTTTTTCATGTGTTATATGGGAACTGCAAGCTAAAAATGGCTAAAAACAATAGTTTGGTAAAACCAAAACAGAGCCGAACACCATCGTGGCAAACTGTGATTTTAATGTATATAGTGTATATTTTCTACATTTACATTAAGCAATTAAAATTTTTGAATATTTTTTCTAAATTTCTGTCTTGTGTGGTGTCATCACTATAAATAAATCTAGTAAAAAAAACTCATAAGTTGGTTCAAGTTATCTGTTCCATTTACACTTTGTGTAACTTAAATAGCCTAAATTTAGATTAACATTATAGTAATAATATCAAGAACTTTTTAAAAAAAAAAAAACTTTAATTTCACTCTGCACTCAAAAAATGTAATTATTGAACACTTCCTTGGACACGACCATCTAGTTTTCCCACTTTTGTACTGGAACGCCGATAATTCAGGTCTGAAGTAAATGGAACGAACCATTTTCACAGCCCTGGGTATGAGAACAAATTTTTCTTTTCAGGGCGTGTAACAATCTTAACGCCCATCCTGCTGGTCCAGAGAGTGACTCTAGTGAACTTATAGTCCCAACAAACCTTCTCTAACCACCAGGCCACCAACATTATTCTATACAGCTTACTGCCCTAAAGCTTCTGTGATGATATGTTTGACCGTCACTTATCTAGAAATTCATCCTTTTTGGGGACGGATCTTATTAATTTGTCGATTTAAATCCACAGGATGGCTCCAGAGGAAGCGGAACTACCCTACTCACTACAGCCACAACCACCAGCACCAACAGCAGCAGCTTCTCCAAACTCCACAAACCCTCCAAGGACCACAAAGACAAGCCACCAAAAGAGCCCAAAAGTGCCTTCAGAGACTCAGGCTGGGAACCCAGCAAAGCTCCCAAAGAACCTTCCAGGAAACCCAAAGAGAACCAACCACTTAGAGATAACAATCCTAAGACTGGCTTCAAGGAGCCCAAGTCCTTGTCCAAGGAGCATCGGACCGAGGGCATGACCCTCGGGCCGGGGTTACACAAGCGCCTGTCCTCCCACGAAAGTGACGATCACGTGACCAAAAAACGCAAAAAGGGATTTGTGGATACTCCGGGGAAGCAGCTGTCGGGTTCAGACGCTCAGCATTTGGATAATAATAAAATCTTGAAGGACAGATCGCACGTGCGGACGAGTAAATTACGAGCGGACAGGGACGGGGACGAGGCGGAGCGCAGGAAGGCGCCGGCGCCCTTTCAGGCGCTGGTGGACCCCAATGACTCGGACATGGAGGATCAGTCCGCAAAGTCAGATGTAAGTACAGCACATTTAGGCTTCAATGTTTAGCTTTCAATCAAGTTCAAAGAGTCAGCAGGAACATTTCGAAGGAGCTTCTTTTATGAGGGCTTTTCCAAAATATTTATCTCCACACTTCTTATCAGAACGTCTTAAATTCAGCCTTGTTCTTTCTGCGTTTCTTGACGTTTCCAGGGATTTAAACCTCCTGCATCACTTTGAGTCTGTGCTGCAACTTTTTATTTTGACTTCCGCATCTAGTATTAGAGTATTTCTAACCTCCTTCATCCAACACTGTCCACATTGTAGATGGTAAATGAGTTCCTCGGGACTAATATTCATTTTGGGTGCGTCGACACTACTGTCCTGTATGAGGAGTGTTTATTATCAATCAGCCGTTTGACATCATGCGACGGGAAAATCTTGATCTCTATCTGCAAAAAATTACTTATCCTCTTGATGTCAGTTGGTGTGGAGAAGGTCGTCCTAGAACTGAACCGAAACTTCCCGCTGGTGTAGCTTTATGCTCCTGTGTTGTTTAGCCTTTACGTTAATGTTGTGTTAATCTTAAAATGATTGAATGCCATAATCTTTGTCCGGTATTCCAGCACAGTTTCAGATCTCTGGCGTTTCATTTAGATTTAGAACATTTAGAACATTCAGCTTTCCCTCCCCAAACCAACATCAGCAGCCAATCAGGAGTAGGCTGGGGGTGGGTGTAGGAAAGCTTGGTTGAGATCCAGCTGCAGCTGATGCTGCATTCAAGACAACTTGAGGGGGAAAAAATGAGCTCTGAGTCGTCAAACTCAGAAGTTACTGCTTCCAAAATAAGAAATAAACATCTGCTGCACATATTTTAATGTTCAACAAACGGTGACAATAATAACTTATTTTTTCTCCTCTGAAATAACCTGATGCTATGATATCGGATATTGGAAGTGTGAAATTTCTGATTAGGAATATAGAAATTCTGAGTTTTCGTGAAAGCATCATCTAGTCTGTTCTTTTTTCATTGAAGTCAGTGTTGTGGGAGTAAATTTATGAAGCTAAGAGAATGTGTCCTAACTACAAACAAAGGGCTTAAAAATAATACTAATAACTAATATTAAATGTTAGGATGTAAATTTTGCAATTTAGCGCGAGAATATGAGCTACAGCTGTTTTTGTATAAATTGAGACTAAATTGGTTAAATTCATTGGTTAACAAGGACTTACTTTAGGCCCTGATTATATAAATGAAGCAGTGATTTACAAATCCCACGGATATTTGACATCAGAACATCAGGTTTACCAATTAATTCTGTTCTCCTTACACTTTAAAAGCTCAAGTGGACTTGTCTGGGATCCGTTCTAAGGACCCGTGTTCCTTTTGTTTCCATCATGAATCATTTGGACCATTGTATCAGTCCACCTGGTTGGTCTGAATTAGTGAGTGTTCACGCCACGTTTCTGGAATAAAGGTCTGAAGATGTGCGGCTGGTGGAAAGGTATCCGGTTCTTCTGAGAATTGTTGGTGGTCGGTTGTTCCATAAAATGAAAAGAAGCAGCAGGGAAGGAATCTTCTTTAATGCCGGTCTGGTGGGCTGAAGGGGGCTGGGTCCTTTTTTTTTTTTTTTTGGGAGGGGCGCAATTGAAGAAAAGGGTGGACGGGACGCCAATAAACCTGGTGGGAGTTCGTTTTACATTCCTCCCGGTAGAAAGGAAGCAGAGTAAACTGGATATGGTTTAGATCCACTTCATATGTGTCAGCGTTGTGGATAATTGATTAACGGAGGCGTGCTGTACCTCCAGCTCAGCACCAGGATTAGGAGAACCCATCTACAGTGGCCCTTTTCATGATCGCGCTGACGTTTGACTGGGTTGCCCGGTCCACGCACATTTGGCGGAGAACCTCCCCATAAAGAAGGGCTGTTTCAAAGCCAAATAGTAGACAAGAAAAGATTTATGGTTTTACAACACCTGAGGAGAAAGGGGAGACAAGGCCTTGAATAGCATTGAGTTTCCCTTTAATCCTTTTTAGCTTTTGAAAGGAGAAGAAAGGGCTGAGCGTTTGTGGAAGGAAGGTCTAAATCCCTCAGCTTTGAGCACTTTTCTTTTATGCAATGGAGTTTTCAATTCTATCCTCATTTATTTTATTTCTTTTTTGTGTGCGTAAAGCATAGGTTTTTGATGTATGTGTGCTTCTCTGTAGGGGAATTATTGCTTGGCACTAGCAGAAGTCGTGTTTTTATTTTATTTTCCCATACAGGGAGAACTCGGCTCCACGGGGTGGTGGGGTTTGTTGTAAAAGGGATGTGGGGTGACAAATGCCAGGTGTTTGATTCTCCCCAGGCCGGCAACCCCGGTGGCCGAGCGCCGGGCCGACACAGAGCACGGCTCTCATTTCTCATGTGACCACTTGTTTGATGTCGGCGTTTTCCACTGAGCGCTGGGGCCAGAAACGCGAGAGAGGAGGAAATGTGGAGTAGGTGATGACATGAAGGGAAAGCAGGCTGGCCGCGTTAGCATGGGAACCTTGTTTTTTGAGCGCGCTGGATGTGGGCACGGCCTGAGCGATTTGTCACTCGCAAACATTTGTTCAAGTTGCGGAGTTGACGCGAGGCGGGAACCGTAGATGGGTCGGCATCGAAGGGTTTTAGGCGCTTTATTCTGCTCGTGCAAGAATGCAGAGCTAAACTGTGATGGTATCGTTGATAATATTAGTGCAAAATGTTGGTAATAAACCAAATTTAGTTAAAACAGAGCCCTGTGAAGTAATAAAACTTTTAAAGAGCAAAGTTTCTCAGGTTGAATTGATTCAAATTCATCTTTAATAATCTGTACACACTAGTTTCCTGGAGGTGAAATAAAAATAAACTTACTAAACTAAACTGTATGACTTTAATGCATAAAAATAAGCCAGTTCCTGCACATGGAACTAAATTAGATCATTTGTCTTTCACAATAGTTTTTAAAGCAACAAAAAAAACAAGAATAAAATGAGTGCTTTCTTTTAATCCTTGGTTTGGGCGGTCGTTCGTGCTACATATCGCGATGCTTCAGTCACGATACGATACTTTATTGCGATATTATGATATTGCGATATATTGCATTATTCTACATAGTTCACTGAGAAATTTTAAATGCAGTTTAAAATACATGAAGTTGTAAATATGTACATCAGATGACAGTAATAACTATCGTTAATAATATTAACGCAAAAATTTTGGTAATAAACCAAATTTATTTAAAACCAAGCCCTGTGACGTAATAAAACTTTTAAAAAGCGGAGTTTCTCAGGTTGGATTGATTAAAATTCATCTTTAATAATCTGTACACACTTGTTTCCTGGAAGTGAAATAAAAATAAATGGTCAAAACTTAATTAATGCAAAAAGGAATTCAAGTAAAGTGAATTTCTTTTTGTCTTGATGCTGATTAAGGGGGAAAAAAAATAAAAGTGATCCATTCTTACTGCAAAGTGTAATAATTGAGGAATAACATATTTCCCCTGAACACATTAGAGGAATGTTTGAAGTTAGTTAAGTTAAACCTTGCGACTTTAATTTATAAAAATAAGTCGATTCCTACGTATGGAACTAAACGTAACTTGATTATTTGTTTGGCACAACAGTTTTTAAAGCAACAACAAAACTAGAAAATACCAAGTACTTTCTTTTAATCTTTAACCCAGTTATCAATGACTTAACGATACGTATCACGATACTTGTCACGATACGATACGTTATTGCGATATTATGATATATTGCAATATTCTACATAGTTCACTGAGAAATTTTAAATGCAGCTTAAAATACAAGTTGTATATATGTAGATCAGATGACATCAGTGATAATTCATAGGACAAATTGAGTCAAAAAAACAAGATTAATCCAAACGACATATTTGCAGTTTATTGCACTTGTACAGAAAAAGTGTTGGTGGTGTGGAAGTTGTTCATGATCGGCCCAAAACATTTATCTTCTTCCTTTAAAATCCATATTAAGACAATATTAAGAAAACATATTGTGATAGTAGTCATGATGTCTGTATTTGCAAATGTGAATTTGTGAATTTCTTGCATCATTTTTAATGCATGTGCTTAAAATATTCCAGATTGGTTCAAACGACGAAAAACAACCAGCTTTTTAAATATGCGTCAAACAACAATTACTGTAAATGTGCCAGAGGAGTTTTAAATCTACCCCTAACTTCCTGGAAAGGCCAAACGAATCTTAGCGCGCCGTTAACTGCAACAGCAACAACAGCGACATTGAGCTGGAAACGACAACATTGAATTAAACGAGTTGCCTTTGTCTGAATTAATGTACAGTGTCTGAAAGGCAGCGCTTATTGACATTAAAATCATTTTGTTTGGACAGCCCCCGCTGAACCGAACAAGAAGACCAAATGGCACTTAGTTAGCTCGCTGGCATTTCTCTTTTTTTTCTCCGCCGTCCAAACTGAGCCAAGAAACGAGCCGAGAAGAAGCCAGATTGATGCCAGCAAACTCTTGACTAAAGACTATTTATTGTCTTTGAAGAGAGCTGCTTTGGTGGCCTGGAGTAAAGCGGGACAAAAGCCCTAAAAAGGAGTGGTGGTAAGATTTATGACGGTCTGAAGAAGCTGGGCCATAAACCAACAGACCAGCTGTGTGTTGTTTGTTGGCAGGAGGTGACAACCATTGAAGCCCTTTGTCCTCGCTCCTCTCTTTTTCTCTCATATTTCTTCTAGAAGTCGCTTCTCACCACTTTGTCTTCTCGGGCAGCTGTGGTTTGCAGCAGCGGCCGACTCTTATTTATTTGGGTTTGCACACGGAGACCCACGTCTATTTTAAATCCCTTTTTAGGCTACCGCAGTGACGCATCTACAGATCACATCTTCTTGTTTCGGGGGAAGGCCTTTAGAGAAGGGAAGCTGGTTCTTGCTATAGACGTAGTTTCAGGAAGTAATGGTGGGCACATGTGGTGGTATTTGACCCGACCCTGATGAAGGCCACCAGGATTTCTTTGTTTGTCCTTTTCTACTCCAATCACCTTGGGTTTAGGTGAAGTTGTGTCAGAAATACAGTTTTTTAAAAGTTTAGAGACACCTTCGTATTGAATTGAATGAGAACCTGTCTCCAAACTTTTGTAAATTGGATTAACTGCTCATGGTATCATATGTGTGTATCATCACACACATGTACACGTCATAGATATTATAGATATGGACGACGGAACCGCTCCTCTAAAGTGAAGCCAAAGCAAGTAGAGCTCCCCCTGGTGGCTGGAGGCTGCAGTATAAGTCATAAGCTCCACCCCCATGTTAGTGGGTGGGACCTGGGCCTAAAACTAAAATAAAAAAGTCAAATAATAAGTTTTTCTGTCATTCTAGGTAGTTAATATATGGTCAAGTTACGTTTTAGTTCATTATTTGATGCCATAGAAACAGGATGTGACATAATGCCGACCACCAGTTGCCATGCCAACCGCTCCATGAAACATGGACATGTCCGTGGGACCGTGAGAGTTGTAAAAAAAACATTTTTTTTAAAACTAGCCTCTAAAGTTGCAAGATGCCGTCGTCCGTATCCCTGGGAAAATATCATCAGTTTGGCTGATGAGAGGAAGTGGAGACGCATGATCCATATTTATATACAGTCTATGGTCCAGACTGGTCTCGAAACACCCAGATTTACCCATGTGAATATTTTGTAAAATCTACCTGCTAAACTTAAAATGGTGTTAATTTTTGTCCCTGCTGGTGACTTTTGAAGTTGCACTTACAGCTTCCTCCTTATTTATTTGGGTTCGGGTTCTAAGTTTTCAGGCTTTCCCGTGTACTTACTGTCCAGTAATACCACCACCACCTCAGCACACAAGATAACACTGATGTTTACAGACTTGTAAACGAGCCCTCTCTGTTCCTCCCTGTTTGTTAGTGTCATTGTTGCTTAGTTATTGTTCAGTCGAGTTTCAACCCTATGAACCTTTTTAGTGCGAACCATCTCCACTGTTAGCAATCTGTGACTAAGGCCAGGAAGATGTTTACCCAATCGGTACACTTAATCAGTTTTTATATGAAATTGTTTGGCTTTATTCAGAATTTGTCTTCATTTCAGTCACACACACTGTCTCAGAAGTAAATAGAGGAGTGAACACAGACTGTGGAACATGTACACAAGTCAGGAATGTGGAGTTGAAACATTTGTGGAGCACTTGGAGCTAAAAATTCCCCCAAAAATGGATGATATATGAATTTTTTAAAGATACTGTTTGTCTGTAGCAGAGTATAGATTCTGGGTGTAGGACGTTTCTCATAAGGAGACATGTGTTCAGGCAGTGGGAGCAGGAGAGGAAAGTGTCGATTAAAAAAGGAGAATAACGCCAAAAAAAAATTAATTATTTATTTATTCCTGCTTTATTTATAGAACCTTTTTACCATTATGGACAGACAAGAGACAGGACAGATATGACAACCAGCCACTAACCACCCACTACAAGGCCAGTCACTCAAAACCAAAACAAGAAAAAGAAAAAAAAATAGATTAAGCAAATGAATAAAATAAGAAAAAAACATACACAATTCAAGTAAAAAGTAAATAAATAAAAAGAAAGAAATGGACAAAAAATAAATGAATAAATAAAACACGAAAAAGAAATGGACAATTTAAGTTAAAAGTAAATAAATAAAAAGAAAGAAATAGACAAAAAATAAATGAATAAATAAAACAAGAAAAAGAAATGGACCATTCAAGTAAAAAAAATTAAATAAATAAATAAAATAAGAAAAAGAAATGGACCAGTCAAGTAAAAAAAATTAAATAAATAAATAAAATAAGAAAAAGAAATGGACCAGTCAAGTAAAAAAAAATTAAATAAATGAATAAAATAAGAAAAAGAAATGGACTATTCAAGTAAACAAAATTAAATTAAATAGATAAAACACAAAATAAGCAAAAATTAAAAAATACTAAATATTATTTAAATAAACAATTACCCACATTAATAACCAGCTCAATAGAAAAGTCTATAAAATAGATATATTTCCAAAAAAATAAATAAATAAATCCCCAAGTGACATGGAATGATGTCACCAGGCCTTTTAGTGTAAACCTGAGTTTCTCAAGTTTCAAATTATAAAGAACCACTCAAACCCAACGAGAATGTGAAGGGGGACTGGAGAATCAGCCGACGGGCCGGTAGTCAGTCATCCAGCTCATGGTTTATATCCACAAGGCGTTTAAAGAAAGGCAGCTGGACTTGTTTCTGTTAGAACCAGAATGTGGTGCCACTAACTTCCATTAACTGCTGGGTCCCTGTCGAAGCTCCTCGTGGACCTGAGCCTTGTTTTCACATGAAGCCGTGAGATGAATGGATGTGGGATTAGGTCCCCGACACACGGCGGCGACTTCAAAGCACAAACACGGACTAATGTGTCACCTCGAGACTCGTTAGAAGCTGCCACTTACACTTTAGGGCCAGTTTATGGTCTCTGGCTGCTGGTTGGCTGGTGAGACGTCGTCCCACGTCTGGAAATCATAGACTGTGTCGTCTTTCACCGTCCGTCCACCTGGAACAACCAACCAGCTGTAGAGGTGGATCCCCACACTTTAATAATGCTGTTCTTGAGTCCATGCTCCCTGTCTGCTTTCATCTCTACGTCCACAGTTTGTCTGATGCCATAAAGACTGAAGATGGGACAAAAATTACCATTTCTCTTCAGTTCTACAGCTCTATGACTCATCATGGAGTTTGGCAGGCAGCAAGTTATTGAGTGTCGTTAGTTAAATCTTTGTAGATTGAATTCCTCTTAATTAATGTGGCGGATCAGGCGTAACATTATCCTCTGGATCTAGTGGATTTGGAGTCCAGGTCAACACCTTGTGCTGTTCTTCATGTTTTCTTTGACCTGTTCCTAAACCATTTGCATGCATGTTGCCTTAGTCCGACTTTAACTGGACAGCTTAAGGGGAGCTCTCCTTATCCAACTAAAACAACCGCCATGTGTTGAGGGTATGCACGTGACGTCACTACAGCCCGTGGCCACGCCCCCTGAGTGGCAAAAACATGGTGAAATGTATCGGTAAATATGTGAAAAATGTGGATTATCAGATCAAATTAAGGACAATTAGACTCGACGATGATCCATATGAACTAGCATGGATTTGGAAAAGAGGATTAGCCTCGGTTACAGTTAGTTTAAGTGTATTAACCCACTGAAAAGACACACATTGCCACCTAGTGTGAAGGAGGAGTCATTGGATTTTCTCCGTTGCATGTAAACTGGGTCGAGACCACAGTCATGAAGTCAAATTTTGAGCATAGCTTGATTAAGCTGTGCATGTAAACACACTGAGTGTGTCAGGCTTCATCCTGCTGCCAACAAGGAGTGTCATTACTATAGGGGGGGCGGGGGTCTGGTCTGGTCTGAGTGGGTGCTACATGTCTAAGTAACATCCACATCAGTGAATGCCAGGTTCTCCTGTCGGTGGTTTTAATGTTGTGGCTGTTTGCCCTGTGTAACGGCTCCTTTCTTTCTTATTGTTTCATTTCTTCCAGTCTGAACAGCCCAGTCCAGCCAGCTCCAGCTCCAGTTCAGGCTTTGCTCCCACACACCACAAGCGACAAGGTAATTTACCCGGAACACACTCGAATACACTCAGCTATCATCTGTATAAGGTAGCACCCAAACAGGTATTTAACCTTGTTTTATTTAAGAGTACGCAAAGATGAACATTAAGTCCAGTCCTGCCATTTTTAAGAAATATTTCCAAGTCAGCCGTGGCCTCATAGGAGAAGAGACGGGCGCTGGATGTACTGTTTGGTCCAGCGTTCAGGATGAATCTTTCCTGGAGGATGACCTGTGCTTGTGTGTTTGTAATTTGTTTCTCTGGATGTAGTGGTGGACTTCATCATCAGGAAAAGGGTGGCTATACCGGCCACCACCCACACAGGTAACAGTCCAGCTGTGGTCAGCCCAGTCACATCTGCATGGAGAGAATGATTTCCCGCTTGATTTTTCACACTTGCATGAAAGTACGTTCATGCTTGTCGTCTGAGATCACGGATGTGATGCCTCCACGTAACACCTCCAGGGCTCCACCACTGCTTATCACAGCAACATGTGCACATCATGTTCTCATGGTGTCTACGTCTGGGTTCTTGGAGTTCCATTGTCGCCCTGAAATTGTGCAGTAATATTCTACTGTTGCACCAAAATGGAAAATGATTATTTAACCCTCTGGAGTCTGATGTTTGATACCACCGATTTCCTTTCCAATCCGATACTGAATAAAATTCAGGCTGATATCGGCGATACCAATCCGATACGTTGTGTAAATGCACCCTAATGTGTCTCGTAAACCTAAAAAAAAGTACTTCAAATCATAGTTTCATAAAGAATACAAGACATCAGAGTAATTTATTTATTTACTTACTTTAAACTCTGAAGTATATTGAGGTAGTGGCCTCATTTACTATATCGCCGAGCTAAGACCATTAAAATAAATTATTGTTTAACTATTAATAACTACTATAAAATGAAACCTTCCATCTTAATTCTGTCCTCGTCATAAATGTGTCATATTCTGTGTTGTGGTTTAACCTGAGTTTGTGTTTCACAGGGTTTGTTGTGTTGCTACAACTCAGTGGTTTAGTTACTTTCCACTGTGTTCCTACATTACTTCAAACAACTGACGTATCGAAAGTATCAATATTTTGATTTGAGAATCGATTTTAGAGCATAAAGATCTGATATCAAAAGTATCGGTATTTCAGTATCGATCTGCACATCACTAGTGTCCAAATCACACGTCCATTTTAAGACGACGTAGCATCAAGACGCAGCGTCACTGAGTCTCCACTTAAATGTTTGTAGAAAGTGCTAAGTTCACACTATATACAACTTTCTAAACATGTTGATAAGTAAAACTAGACTTATGAGAAATAATTTACATCACACTTTTTCCTGAATATTTCTGTCATTTTGGAGAAACGGTGAAAAGCGAAACGCTAGTGAGGAGAGATCACCAGCTCAAAATAAAATAAAAAAAATGCATCCCATCAACCAATCAGGAAATGATGTGTCAGTCCTGCATTTTAATGTAAATAGTTATAAATAACTTGTTTTTTTGCAAAATTTGTTCATAAGTTTTTGAAATTTACAGTTTAGTTTAACACTAAGTTATAAAAATGGTTCGTTAAACACATTTGTGGTTTTCACACATGAAAATGTAACTTTTTTCCTACTGGGATTTGATGGTTTTATTGTGGTTTTAGGTCCAATGTGTTGATACAGTTTGTCAAAACGAGGTGAAAAGTTTTTAAAATGAAACATAAATATATCAAATGACTGATTCTACTCTGGACTCCAGAGGGTTAAAAACTCCAGTTTGACAGCACTACACAACCTATAAAACATGTTTGTTCAGTTCGTTTAAAGCTGTAAAACTGATGGATCTCTGTTGGTTTTTGTAGCCCTCCGTTTAAATTTGCCAGTCAGGTTGGGTTCCTCGGGTTGAGATGGGGGGCGGGGCTTAAAGAGACAGGTGTGAGGAAGTGCCACTAGAGTTCATCCACTGGACCAGCTCCCCATCGCTCCACCTCACGGCATGGCCCTGCTGTCTCCTGCATTCGTTAACCATCGCTCAGTTGCAGCTCCTTGTGTTTTCCTAACCTGTGAAATGCGTTCCTGTCTGTGTTGCGTCCCTCCCCTCAGTGCTGGGCCCGCTGCAGTCGGTGATGCAGGATCTGCACTCGGACGACAACGACGGCGATTCAGAGGACGACGACGACAACGACATGGACTCGGACGCAGAGCGACCGGCGCACACGCATCTCACGCACCACCAGCGCAGGTTTGGGTTCCACACAGAGGCCGGTTTGGTGCTTGACCACAGTGACGTGGTTAGAAGCCTCCTGGTGTTTATTCTTTTCCCGTTTTCTCCTGTTCCCACCAACACAGGGTCAGTTTAAGTGACGGCAGCGAGAGTGACAGCTCCTCCCCCTCACCCCCGCCCCGGAACGAGGCCCCGCCCTTATTAAAGACTACTAATAACCAGGTACTTCATGTGTACATCATGTGTTGTGTCTGTGTAATTTAATGTTCCACACCGGAGCCCAGGTGTGTGATTGTGTTTACTCTGCCTCCTTGTCAGATACTGGAAGTGAAGAGTCCCACCAAGCAGAGCAAGCAGGACAAGAACAAAAACACAGATTGTGACAAGGTGAATAAGACTGCTGCCTTTTTTTCTGTTATTTCCAAAGAAAATGTCCTAAATGAAATATATGCAATAACAAATGTTTAAATATTCCAGTCACTGATGCTTTATTTAGTTTTCCTCTAAATTTATTGGTATATTTTGTTGGGACAGTACGTTCATGATGTACTGTAAATATGCCAGAGTTAGCATTGCATGCTAAACTTCATCCGCAAGTCCCCAGACAAGAAGAACAAACAACACAGTACAATACAAAAGACCAATATAAACCAGTATACAGACATTACTACGATACTAAAGACCAATAGAAACCAGTATACAGACATTACTACGATACTTAAAACCAATAGAAACCAGTATACAGACATTACTACGATACTTAAAACCAATATAAACCAGTATACAGACATTACTACGATACTAAAGACCACCCGTGGCCACGCCCCCTGAGTGGCAAAAACATGTGGATTATCAGATCACATTGAGGACAGTTGGACTCAACAATGATCCACTAACAACCAAATAACAAATGATCCACGAACATTAACATGTGGCCAGAAATCAGTTCTCCTGATATTTATATGGACCTGATTTCAACACCAGGAAATACTACACTGATACTACACTATGACCTTTACTTTATACAACACAGCTCCAACAGCTTTGTACTAGAGTACCACCTTATGTGTTAAAGTGGATTAGCCTCAGTTTCAGTTAGTTTTAGTTCATTTCAGTTATGATAAATGTAGCTAAATAAAAGATGCTAACGCTAAGAGCTTTACTGAAAAGTAACGTTAGCCATATAATACTGTAGCGTTAAAAGGATGACGAGGAGTGATCACAAGCAGACTCTATCAAAAAAATACAGCATAAATGAATATTACCTGACACTAAATGTGAACCACAACACCGGGTTTCTGTTCCTGATTTCCAGTTGTTTCTCCTAATGCAGCGATCCATTTACTTCTCTGTTCTTTGTTGGAGATTATTAATAAAAGCCAGTGATTCAAGCTAATGCTGCTAATCTCCATGTGCAACTGTCGCTTTCTGCCACTCAGTGGCCGTAACCACGGAGACTTCCTCTAACTGTGACATCGCATGAATGCCCTCTATATAAAACTGTGTACATGTACAAACACGCATAACGTCCTACGAGTTCATGTACACATACGCACCCACAAACAGCACCACACACAAGAAGAGCACAGAACAGAGCCTGGTTAAGAAAACGCTCACAGGTTGTGTAGGATCCAAAAGTTGGACGTTTTTTTTTTTTATTATTATTTTGACGCAATGGTAAGTTTAATAGGATAGGATTATAGGATAACATACTTTAGTTGGGTTGTGAATAACGTTAAATGTCATTACCGGTCTAAAACACTTAAACAGTTAGCATTAGCTAATTGTTTACCCTCAACACTCTTGTACGTAGATATTACATCTTTTCACACAGCGATCGAACTAAGGGTTTGCACTTGGCATAAAACTATAAGCTAATTAAACTAGCTAAACTAATACTAAATAAAGTGCATAGAGTGTATAAAAAATGGATGCCATGACAGATCCCCCTGGTGGCCATGTCCTCACGAAACACTATTAACCGCTTAAATCTCACGAATATTTTTGTCCATTTGACTTTATTTATAGTTAGGTTTATTTGGCTGTGTTAGTGTATATGGCTTAATTTTTTTGTGTCTATCTCTACAAAAAATTGGAAATTTTTACCAAAAAAAACATAAACAAATAACAAACATTTTATACATAGCTAAGGTCACAAGAGGCTAGTAATTTTTTTTTTCGTAAAACCACTGATTTCAAGTAATCAAACTGGCATGAAAGGGTTAAAATCCTCAAAATGGAGTATTTATTTATTTTTTTCAAGCGGTTTAAGAGATTTATGCAAAAAAATAAGAAATTAATTTTAATCTGTTAAGTTTTTATAGCAGTTATTAGACATGGATGTTTTTTTTCTCCGCTAAGGTTATAAGAGGGTGGTACATTAAAGAGATGCCTGAGGGATAAACAGTGACTCTTAGCTAAGTTTGACACATTGTCACCGTTCATAATGGCTACGTTGTGAAGCTCACGTTGTTTCTGCGTGTTTTCCAGGCTTACCTTGATGAGCTTGTGGAGCTGCACAAAAGACTGATGACACTAAGAGAAGGTCACATACTGCAACAGGTGAGCTACACCAACCAGCCACAGGGCTTCTTAAAAAAGTCCCAGTTTAAGTCTTAGAAAGTCTTAAATCACATGTAGCCCATTCTTAAATTCCTTACGTCCATTTATTACCGGCCCATTTGCGGTATGACCCCTTCTGGCTCCGGCCTATTATGTTTCTGTTCCTCATTAGTGGAGCCCACCCCAGGGATGTCCTGAGTTCATAGTTGAATGAAAATACATTTTATTTTGAAAGTAATTCATCTAGATCTTAAATTTAACCTTAAAAAGTCAAACTCCAGACCCAGAAATGTACGTGTGTGGATATTTAATCACTAGCAGCTGCCAAATGATTAGTGTGAACGTGCTGATGTGTTTGTGCTACTTGGTGGATTTAACCTTTCCAGTAGCTGTACTACAGTCTGCTCCTCAGTGAAGGTTTCTGTTGTTAGATGCAGGTCCAGAGGGAATAAGTTGCTCTCTGTTTCTGGTGAAACTGAGACTAGCTTCAGCTTCGCTAACGTTTAACATCAGACACGGCCAATGAAACTGGTCCTTGTTCTCACACCTTCTCGTCCACCGATGCAACGTATATTCTTATAGTGAGGGATCGGTATCGATATTTTTATGTGATGTGTATCAGCTTTCAAAATGTCTTTGTCCTCTTAAGCTGCCAAAAAAAAAAAAAAACGCTGCATTTCAAACAAAGAATAATAAATATTACAAAGACGACCAGAGCATTTGTATTTGAGTAGAGGACACTGGTTTCCTGGAGCTACGCTACATTAGCTTTGAGAGAAATACTTATTGGACTGAATCCAGGTGCACGGTGCCCTCGTGATCTCCAAGGGGAGGACATTTTGTTCATAGAAGATCAGATCAGTAATTGGATCAGCTGATACTGAATATTCACATGAATCTGTATCGGATCGAGGGGGGGTGGGGGGGGACTTAATCGGGGCATCTGTACATCTACATCTCCAGAGAGTTCAAATCATCCTGAAAATAGTAAGTTTTAATATGATTCTTGCATCTACAGGTGCTGGCCAGTAAATTAGAATATCATCAAAAAGTTGAATTATTTCAGTAATTCCATTCAAAAGGTGAAACTTGTATACTGTACACTTTCCTTCCACACATAGTGATATATTTCAAGTGTTTATTCATTTTCATTTTTATTATTACAACTGACAGCTAATGAAAACACCAAATTCAGTATCTCAGAAAATTAGAATATTCTGAAAAGGCTCAATATAGAAGACACCTGGTGCCACACTAATCAGCTGATTAACTCAAAACGCCTGCAAAGGCCTTTAAAAGGTTCCTCAGTCTTGTTCTGAAGGCTCCACAATCATGGGGAAGACTTCTGACTTAACAGTTGTCCAAAAGACGACCATTGACACCTTGTACAAGGAGGGCAAGACACAAAAGTTGATTGCTAAAGAAGCTGGCTGTTCGCAGAGCTCTGTGTCCAAGCACATTAACAGACAGGCGAAGGGACGGAAAAAATGTAGTAGAAAAAAGTGTACAAGCTCTAGGGATAACCGCACCCTGCAGAGAATTGTGACGACAAACCCATTCAAAAATGTGGGGGAGATCCACAAAGAGTGGACTGCAGCTGGAGTCAGTGCTTCAAGAACCACCACGAAGAGACGCATGAAAGACATGGGATTCAGCTGTCGCATTCCGTGTGTCAAGCCACTCTTGAACAAGAAACAGCGTAAGAAGCGTCTCGCCTGGGCCAAGGATAAAAAGGACTGGACTGCTGCTGAGTGGTCCAAAGTTATGTTTTCTGATGAAAGCAAATTTTGCATTTCCTTTGGAAATCAAGGACCCAGAGTCTGGAGGAAGAGCGGAGAAGCACAGAATCCACGTTGCATGAGGTCCAGTGTAAAGTTTCCACCGTCAGTGATGGTGTGGGGTGCCATGTCATCTGCCGGTGTTGGCCCACTCTGTTTCCTGAGGTCCAAGGTCAATGCAGCTGTCTACCAGGAAGTTTTAGAGCACTTCATGCTTCCTGCTGCTGACCAACTTTATGGAGATGCAGATTTCACTTTTCAACAGGACTTGGCACCTGCACACAGTGCCAAAACCACCAGTACCTGGTTCAAGGACCATGGTATCCCTGTCCTTGATTGGCCAGCAAACTCGCCTGACCTTAACCCCATAGAAAATCTATGGGGTATTGTGAAGCGGAAGATGCAATGCGCTAGACCCAACAATGCAGAGGAGCTGAAGACGACTATCAGAGCAACCTGGGCTCTCATAACACCTGAGCAGTGCCACAGACTGATCGAGTCCATGCCACGCCGCATTAATGCAGTGATTGAGGCAAAAGGAGCCCCGACTAAGTATTGAGTGCTATACATGCGCATGCTTTTCATGTTCATTCTTTTCAGTTGGCCAACATTTCTAAAAAAAACATTTTTTTCATTGGCCTTTTCAATATTCTAATTTTTTGAGATGCCAAATTTGGAGTTTTCATTAGTTGTCACTTATAAATATCAAAATTAAAAGAAATAAATATTGGAAATACATCGGTCTGTGTGCATTGCATGAATATAATGTACAAATTTCACCTTTTGAATGGAATTACTGAAATAATTCAACTTTTTGATGATATTCTAATTTACTGGCCAGCACCTGTATGAGTCTTTTTTTGCAGTAGAGTCTAGAGGTGTCGCGATACAGCTACCGATACCAATCTTGCAGCCTTGAGTATTGGCCGATATCGATCTGATACGATATCATACATGCATTTATTACTTATTTTGTAGTGTGGAATGTTAGAAAAGGCTGAATCAAGTGATGTCACTCAAACAGAGAACAACGGTCAGCAACAGATAACGGACGGATAATTGGGCCGATATCGGTATCGAATCGAGATTCCCTGAGTAGAGACACTGGTATGACTGAACTTTTTTTTGCAGACATCTTGTTCGTTAGTTGTTTGTTACGTGTTCCTACATTACCTCCAATGACGGAAGTATCCAAAGTATCGACATTTTGATTTGAGAATTGATTAGATAAAGATCTGGTATCAGAAGTATCGATATTTGAGTATCGATCACTACTTTCTAGAGTATTATCAGAAAGTTCACCTCACATTCAAACATGAATCTCACTGGTCTAGATTTTGAATATGGTGGTTTTGAATGGTTTTATTAAAGGGTGTGATACATTTTCATTTATTTATTTATTGCTGTTAAACTTAGACAGTGTAGAGGTAGCCTATAGACATTGAGTTATGTAGATGAGATACATTACTATTACATCCTAACTACGAGGTGATCAGGAAATTCATTTTGCATATTTACTTTTACGTATTTTATTGACCTTTTAATATATATATATATATATATATATATACAAAAACCAGCTCATACGTTCACATGTCTGTGGGTTTTGTGTTCGTGTGAGTGCAAAACAAATCTACGTATGTGCGTGGACACTAGTGTAACAGAGCGAATACATGAGTAGTAGAGGATGACATGAGCTGAAATGATCTTTCCATGAGCCGCTAGTAAAGTTTTACGTTGTTGTGGGATTTCCTTCTGGGAGTATAATGTACAGACTGTGTTCTTCGATGTAGACGGATCAAATTATACTGCCAGTAAGAAAACTCTGAATGTAGCTCGGGATCAAACTGGACCTGCTGTAGATGAGAGGGGGTGGGATATAAGAAGATACATAAGAAGATATGTCCTTGGTGGGTTCCCACAGTTTTCACTGATGTCGGCACTAGAAGTCTGTAGTGTTAGATTAGGAAAGAAGCTGTGATCTGTCACAGATCCTCTCTAATCTGTGGCTTCATCTGGAAGCAATGAATTATTTGGTTAACCTCCCTCCGTTTCTTGCTTATATTCCCGAGGCCTATCATGTGACACCATTAATGGATCTTCCCGCCGCTCGCTGCCAACTTCTGTCTCGCTTCCCCTCAACGAAAACCCTCTCCGAGGGAAAGACGAAATCCCATCCTAACGGCGTCGCCCGCGCCCAGCTCTTACTCTCACAGTAATCAAGCTAATCTAGCCGAGTTCACCCGGTGGCTCCACTTCCTCTTACTAGAGATGGAAGTGATTAAGCCGCGGCCTGAGTTGCCACAGATTGACTCGCGAACGCAGCTCTGAAGCAGATGGTCGACTTTAGACACCGGAACAAAACGTAAAATGAAATGAAAAGGTCAAATCGGACGGAGCAAGAAGAAAAACGACCTAATCTTGAGTTTTGAAATGTCTGTGTTGTAGATATTAAAAGAAAAGAAGAGGGACAGAATGCAATAAAAAACAATAAAATAAATAAAAAATGCGTTTTTAAATCTGTCCAGACATTGTCCTAACCCGGCAAAGCAGCTGTTAGCCTTAGCTTAGCATAGTCACTGTGATGTAGAGTTGCCAATTAGCCAGTTGTCCACAAAAGTGATAAATAAAATCATGAATTTTCCTAATTTGGAGACTATATTCTAGCAAAGACACCACGCAGCACCTGAAAACAAGTCATGTCGGTGTGTTGATGGGTTTTGGGGGGTTTTCAGGTGCTGCTTGGTGTTCCAAGTCTCTTTCTTGTTTTATTTAATGAGCTATGTAGTTAGCCAACAAACAAAATACCTCAAACGCGTACTCAGGGATTTTTTTTCACCTGTAATCATTTTTTGGAGGTTTAAACTGCTGGATTCAAATTGACCCCAAGAATAAAAATATTTGTGAATTTGAAGGAGGCGTCCATGTTGTTGTTTTCACATGATCAGAGTATAGTCGAGTAGTCGTTAAAGTTTTATCGGATACTGGTGCCAAACTGGTGCTGGAGCAATTAAAGAATGAAAACATACAAACTTTGTCCAAAAACGCTGCCTTTTTATGAAAAATAAATGAATCAATATAAAGAAAACTGTGGCATGGGGTCTAGCAGGCTATCAAAGACGCTACGCTTCTGAAAAAATGCTAGTTTTCAGATGTTCAATGAAATTCCAAACTGGCTTTGAAAGTTCACTTACATCCATGCAGATGAAAAACTGACGTGTAGCGTTAGCAATAGAGCTATGAGGGCTATATTTCAGTGGCCCCAAAATGAAGCACACAGATCTGTGTTGGTTTTCAGTCTAGTTACTACTATTTACTCATTAAGGCAGAGTATCAGAACCAGGGGTGGGTGTTGGCAAGGACTTCACAATACGTATCGCAATACTTGAGTCACGATACATTATCGCGATATTATGATGTATTGCAATATTCTGTATCGTTCACTGAGAAATTTTAAATGCAGCTTAGTTGTATATATGTACATCAGATGACATCAGTGATAATTCATTGGACAAATTGAGTCAAAACAACAAGAATAATTCAAATGATTCATTATTATTTTATTGAAAAAGGTTTTGGTGTGGAAGTCGTTCAGCTCAAAATGTGACTTTCTTGTTTTAAAATCGATATTAACACGTTTAAAATCGATATTGTATTAGAAGAAAAAGTATCATATTGATATTTTTTCCCACCCCTACTATAGTCGACCCGTCTGTACGCCCCCTAGTGGTCAGTGGTGCTAACTCTTTGTCTTGTCCTGTGTCTTCCAGATTGTAAACCTCATTGAAGAAACTGGACATTTTCACATAACAAACACTACTTTTGACTTCGACCTTTGCTCCTTGGACAGAAGCACAGTCAGGAAGCTCCAGAGTTACCTGGAAACCTCTGGTCTGTCCTGAAGCACTGAGCAGCTGGCTGCTGGATCTCTGCCTCCGCTCTCACTTTTTCTTGAATTAAATCCCCGACTCTGGATGCGATTCAAAAACGCCTTCGCTGCGTCCGGGTCCAGACGCCGCGCGTCCAGCCTCCTGAGGTCTGTGGGCCGGGTCGTCCCCGCTGCAGAAACCAGTGCCAGGTGTCATAGGGATGAGCCCTGTGGATCAGGACGTCACCCGGAAAGCCTTGAAAACTTGATTTAAGAAGAAAAAAAAAAACTAAAAAAAAAAAACTAGTGAAGAGCAGCGACTGTGTTGCTCTTAATGAATGTGCATTTTGTTACCATGTACGTTTCTGGATTTGTTGTTCGTTGTGACAAATGCATGGTCAACATTGCCTTACAACATTGTAAGTCTTATTTATTGAATTTAATTTGCAGGTGTGTGTGTGTGTGTGTGTGTGTGTGTGTGTGTGTGCGTGTGTGTGTGTGTTTGAAGTAGTAAAAGAGAAAATGAGACTTTGTTGAAGCACTTCACATCCGTGTGACGGCTTTTTGACACTGAGGAGGACGGGAATCAAAGGCGGAGTCGGTTCAGTGGGAACGAAAAAACTCAACGATTCCTTCTCACCAAAAAAGAAAAAGAAAGAAAGAAAGAAAATAAAAAGCTTTCTGCAGCCGAGCAGAGACACTCCCACGCTGTGTGAGTGTTCGTGGAAATTCAGATATTCAAATCAGCTCCATGTCGATTCAAAATTTTTTTAAAAAAGAAATTAAAAAAATGAATTTTCCTGGTCCTGAGGAGCTGCCGCTCAGTCACGCCCCCACATTGCCGGACAGAAATCGCTCAAGGACTTTACGTAATTATAATTATAGGAGCCAGTCTTATTTTTTCATTTTTATTATTTTTATCGATTTTTTTGTTTGTTTTTTTGTGCGACCTTGCTGGAAAATTGCACAATTCTCACACTTTGGCTCCCCCTAGTGGTTGAATTTGAAACTAAACCGTTGCTGATTCGTCGTTTTCTGCAAATTTTTAAGTTAAGTTTTAAATCAACTCCTTCACACACACATTTCACTTTTAAAGAAGCAGCTGTTAGAAGATTCCTATTGGTCAGAAGTCCTGTCATTCCCAATTTCTTTTTATTTTATTTCAGTAATTTGCGGCTGCTGGACTTCACTGAATTAAAAAAAAAAAAAAAAAATCTCATGAGAAAAATAAATAAGTGAATTAATGCATTTAATTCAGGATCAATGTGCTGCAGCTGAGTGAATGAAGCTTTCTCTCGTGTGGAGCTCATACTCTGCCAAAAGTTAACGGATTCATTTGTTCCAGGATCTTGTTTGTCTACTGAATATAACTAAAAGAGGAATGATTGTTTTTCCAGTGAAGAAGAAGAATCTGTCGTAATCATTTCAGAAACCACAGAGAGGCTGCGTGAGGACGTGTTGGGGGCAAAAAGTGAATAAAAGGGCTCGGGTAGGGGTGTAAAAAGAAAAACTTTTATTTATTTTGTGGGAGTTTGATCAAAGCATTAATTTTCCAATCGTAGGAGGAGGAGGAGGAGGAGGAGCCTGGTTAGATTTGTCACAGAGGGACATATTTACCAGTCAAATTCCAAATTACCTTTTAAAAAGGGTTTTTCTTACCCTCTGCTTTGTCTTATGGTTTCTTGTGTAATTTTGAGGACATTGAATAAATCTTCTGTATGACGTACAGACGAGCTGCTGGTGGATGAACTCTTTATTTATTCTATACGTTTTCCTGATCTAGTGTTAAAGCCACATGTGTTTTCACAAGCGTTAATTTAATATTAATAATGTGTTGACCCCTGTTTTTACCTCTCTACTCTATTTTTTCCTTTTCTGATTTCCACCAATTTTATCTCAAGGATACAGTCTTTTTTTTTTTTTTTTAAAGAAACATTTTATGAACAACCTGAAATTTCTTAAAAATTGTGTCGTACACACAATGAAAAAACCTTAAATGGCCGCAGCGTACCAGAGGGGAAAAAGCATTTCTCACTTTCTCCTTGAAGTTCACGTTAGCTTTGCACCATGCTGCTAAAGCGTCTGGATTCGTGTGTCAAATGTAGCTACTGCCCCCTGTGGTACCTGTGTGTTACTACATCTATAATGGGATGAGATATTATCACACGCTAGCGCATCCGCAATCACCGAAATATACCGTTATTTTTTCTTTGACCCAGCCTTTATTTGTTCGTATAAACTGCGCCCCCAGCTAGTAAACGAATATCAGCCACTATTGGAGGTAATAAACTAAATTTGGTCACCCCCTGGTGGTTAGTTATGGTATAGCTATTTAACCCCGCCCTCTCCAGGTTAGAAGTCATTTGTTAAAGTGTAAAATTATAGTACACTTTTAATATTTTTTTTCCCCAAATACAGTTTCTTATCAGTTTATATGATGAAGACTTTTGAGTTTTTAGTTTGTTTTTGACTAATGCCACAATAGAGTGGTGTGTATTTTGATGATTGACACCTGGTCTCAGTAGAAGTGGAGACTTCTGTTCAGGAAGTGATTGTTGGGTTGGACCTAAAGGCAGGAACGGGAAACAGGAAGTGACTTAAATAAAAAGAAAAAGTGCTGCCGGATAGGCAGGTAAAATATAAAAAAAAAAAAAACAGGAATCATGACGGACTGAACCAAAGACGGAACAAAACACAGGCGAGACGAATGAGGGCGGAGCCACAAGAAGTAACGTTTGAAGAGGGGAAACGTGGGAAGTAAAACAAAACAAGACAAGAAACTCCACAAAGAAACCAAACAGGGTCATAACAGATTTACCAAAAAAAAAAAAAAAAAAAAAACAGTGTTATGATGAAAAATTTGCATTTTAAACAACTTCGTAAATGAATCTACAGGGACAGATTGTTATGTTGCTAGCTAAACCGCTAGGTGTTAAACGTGTACTGATGCTAGCACCACATTTTTCTTTCCATTTCTAATCTTGTAGTTTTTTAAAGATATTAGACCATAAAACTTAACAAAACCCCCTTTTTCAGACACTAAATCCTCACAGTGTGTGATGTTAAATCAGAGCTCCTTTCTTCTCTGGTCCAGTTCTGTCTCTGATAAACATTGACACTTTAAAATAACACATTATTTACTGACACGTCTCCAGCTGTCCAAGTGAAATGAAACCCGAGTGCAGAAATAACTGCTGCCTAATCGAAAACACACGGTGCTGCTGCTGCTGCTGTACGTGCTCCACGTATAGAATAAAAAAAAAAAGAAATGAAACGTTTCCATCATAATTTAAACCTGCTGCAGTTTAAAAGGTCGTGAAGTCGGCATTTGGATAAATTGTTGGATTCAGGAGTCAAATAGTTGTTGCTCTCCGTCCTCAAAAAACTGAGCCGTGTATGTTCTTTTTCACTCGGTGGGTGGTCTGATAGAAAGAAAACTTGGAAGTTGTCCAGTTCCCCCATTTATTGTGGGTGTTTGGGTTTTGTGTGTTTTTTTTGTTTTTTTTTTAGGAAGAATCTTGCATGCTTTCATCAAACCTCCATGTCATGCATCTTGCCAGGCCCTGCGCTGGAACAACCTGTTCCTGCTTGCATGCTGACTGACTGGAGGATAAATGTTAGAGTAATGCCTGCGTGGAGGAGCTTCTCCTATATTTAGACGCCGTGCAAATATGTGCTGTTCCCGTCTATTTCGGTGCACCCGTCCTTTCTTTTAGTAGTCGTGTCGGAGGCGGCTCTTTGCCTGTTTAGCGCCCCGGGCCAACTTCGATAATGCCGCCCCTATGGACTTTTTTTTTTTTTTTTTTTTTTTTTTTTTTGCTAAATCCGACTCTAAAAGGGTCAGAAAATGTCCTGTGAAAAAGTTGCTTTTGCTCATTTACCCCCAAACTCCAAAATATCTTGACACACAGAGACAATTCCAGGAATGTGTAAGTACAAAAACAAACAAACAAAAAAAAGATTAATGTTCTCTTGTTAGTCTGTCTCACCCCGTAACAACTCCACCCAAACACAAGTTGGTGTCTTATTTTGCCAGTCGGGTTAATTTTTGTTTCTACTTCCTGCTTCACTTTCAACAATGCCGCCTGAATCTTTTGCAGAAATTTCGCTGAGTCGTACGAATGTTTGTATTTCCGAACCTCCTTAGTTAACATTTCAAAACAATCAATTAGAAAATTGAGGAGATGGAGAATGAGCCGAAAATACTAAAACAGAAACATATATGGGTAGGTGCACATGAGGCTACGACGTTAAGCTCGTTATAACTCATCGGGAAGTGAGGAATTTTTTCTTGTTCTGTTCTTCCTAGGGCTGCGAAAATAAGAAAAAAATTCATTCTGGTAATTTCTACTTCACGACAAACTCAAGTGCCAAATCCATTCAAGTCTTCGTAGACCTCCCACTGCAGCATACAGCAGAGAGTTTTCTCAAAACGTTCACGTTGACAATTCATTGCATGTTATAAGAGTGTAATAACCTTTCTGGGGAGGAGAGGCACAAGGGAAATTACTGTACTGGCTATGAGTTGGAATAAATATCGATATGGCAATATATCACGATTTTCCTCCGATACAGTCGATTTTGAATGACTCCAATTTGTCCAATGAATTATCACTGTCATCTGATGTACATATAAACAACTTGTATTTTAAGCTGCACTTAAAATTTCTTAGTGAACTATGTGGAATATTGCAATATATCACAATAATGTACCGTATCGCGACTAATGTATCGCGATACGTATCGTGTCGTGAAGTCCTTGCCAGTACCCACCCCTAGTTCCCAGGCTGTAAAAAAAGACGGACGTCATGGCAGCTCCTCAAAAGTTAAGCCAAAACAAGTAGAGCTCCCCCTGGTGGCTCAAGTATCGCGATACGTATGGTATCGTTATACGTTTCGTATCAAGTCCTTGCCAGCACCCATCCCTGGTAATTTCACCATATTGGCTGAATTTTAGCATTTGTGCAAACTCATGAAGTAATTGCGGTAATCCAAGGGGCGCATGTCTAACAAGGCTTGCACAGACTTGCTTTAAAGTCTTGTAGTTTACATAGAATGTCTGAAAGTATCTCCATTCAAGGTGTGAACACTTTTAAATCCGTACTAATCTTACTGGCTGTGTCCGATTATATTGGGGGATTTTCCTCCTCTCCATTTGGAGAATAGTGAACTCTGATCACTTTCTGGTTTTACAACCTTTATGCTGTTCAGGAAGTATTTTTCAGGTTTGAAAAGGTCCATTTTGCTGACTCTGAACTGGTGTTTTAGCCGGTCCATACAGCACGAAGGGAGACCTCTGCTCTATAACTTGTAGCTGCATTGTGTCCCAGGATAGTGCAACTAATTGCGCCATTAATGCCGCCATACTGTAATAATTTGTTTAAATGGCAACGTCTCCTGCGGACCTACTGAAGGCATTAGCGCAAGCCGGAAAAGTATGTGGATGATTTCACTCCCATTCCAAAACGGAGACAAGAAAAGCAAAAAGTGGCTGCTTAGATTCCAGGATTAATTTAAGCTATTTCCCTCAGAGAATGGAGCCGAGGAAGAGGAAGGGGGTGGGTTAGGGGGTGGTATAGGGGAATAATGGAGCCAGTGGCTGTGGGGAGGGTGAAGGGGTTGGGGGTGGGGAGGGGGCGGGGGTATGGTTCAGAGTCCAGGCAAACCAGCAGGACATCCTGTTTGAGCTTCCAAATACCATTTCCTCCAATAAAAAGGGGGGAGACCTTCGAAATAATCTCCCACAGAAGAGACACAGAGACGTTGATTGTCACCCTGGCACGAGGCCAAGGCTGTGGAGAAAGACCACCCCCCCCCCAACACCCTCCACCCATCACCCCCGCCGAGCCTCTGGACGGCAGTCAAAAAGCACCTCGAGGAAGTCATTAAAGCTCAAGGTTGATGAAAAGTCTCCCCTTCCTCCCTCGTCTCGCCTCCGTGTGCCGCCTCAGACCAAAGAACGCCTTCTACGCTTCGAGTCATTTGCCCAGGAGCAGGTGTAGTTGCCAGGGCGACGTGATGGACGCATGCATCGCCTTGAGACGTTACTATCTGAAAAAATGACCCACGATGTTGTATTTAGTTGCCAAATTCTAGACCGTGTGTCTTAAACACCTAGAAGTTCATCAGAGACCGTGAGCTCCAGCTGTCGGCTTTAAGTGGAGGTGTTGAAATTTCTCTTTAGAGATCAGAGGCGTCCAGTCCCAGTGGGGTCAGGGTGTAGGGGTACTAAAAGAAGCATTGTGAGTTAGCAAGATCCAGTAGAAAAAGGTGTACTCTGGTTTACCTCTAGTCACTGCATCTTTACATTTCAAGTCCAAACCAAACCAAAATTTCATAAGAAACAATCTTTTTTTTTGTTTTTTTGTGGGGTATTCTACTGTCTTATGATGCTATCCCAACTACTAAAAACTATCTATGCAGTATATGACACATAAAATAAGAGCATACATTTATTATCAGTCTGTCTTTAAATTACCGTAATAACGCGGATATTGGATTTACAGTAGACCCCTTCACAGTTAAACAGTGTGATGTTTTTTGAGAGGAGGGGCTTAACTGGAGGCAAAACATCTCAAACACTATAGCCTGTAAACAGCAGTTAGCATATTTCAGTGGACCGTGCCGTAGGCCATGAAGGGGTCGATACCCACAAAACTGCTGAGACGTGGTATGTAATGGACTAATGTACGTAAGATTGAATAAATCTAATTTGTTTAACAGTTGGCTTTCAATCTAACTTTGCTAGATAGCGCTTGCAAAGTTAAGCTAGCTCATGTTGCATCTGTAGTCATTTCCTACAGCTTTCTTTAAATCAATTAAATCTCCATGGTTTAGAAATCAAAAGTACAAACACAGGGTTTTAAAAAGTGGTGTTATGGTAACTTTTCTTTAGTGCTTCACATGCTACGTGAGTTGACCTAGCCATTTTCTCTGTCAGGAAAAAAACAACGCAAGCAACGTTGATTGAAGCGTACAATAATATTTCCGGATTTGAGACCACAGAGTAAGTTAGACCCTAGTGGGCTGACCCCCACCACCAGTGAACCACATGGCGTTACCGTTAGCCTTCAGATAGCCAGTTTGTTGCAGGATGATCCGAGCAACCCTGTCGCAAGTGACCAGCTTTTACGACCTGTGTTCACACCTGGCTTCAGCAAATTAGTCTTCAGATTCAGTCTCAGTTTTGGGCTCCGTACGTAAAATAAATTCCGACATCATTTGAGTCCCAGTAGAATAATATTTCTACAGCTGCTGTCTCAGATTGATCTCTACTGTTGTTTCAGAACCAAGAACAACGCTGTCCCATGTGTGTGAGTCATGACTTTCTTGGGCAAAGAAGTTCAGCAATTATTCTGTTCAGATGCACTAAAGTTTGAGGTTTTGCCCTTATTATTCTGAAATTATTCCTACTAATTGTCCACCACCTGACATGACTAAAACCATCGGCCATTCAACGGGATGGAGATTCAAAGGATGAGTCTGGGGAGCTACCGAGAGGTCAGTGTCAACCATGACCCTTTAAATCGTCAGTTTTTGTGATTGAAACCTGTCACTCTATACATTTTAAAATCGCACAAATGGACAGTAACGCTCCCATCTGGGACACAACTGGAGGACAGATCTGGTTTCCAACTATTATAGTTTGCCTTTCCTTGAATAAACTCTAAGAGGTCTAAGGCGGATTCTTTAGGAGCAAACATGTGTTTTCATTCGCTTTTCCAGTTTAATTCAGATCAGGCGCGTCTGCCGCGTGGACAATGACTTGAGGAACATTCAAATCAGGTATGAATTTGAAACGGCAGGGTTCGTCGTATGTAAATCAGCTTCTTTGAGGTCTCGCCTCTGCAGCTCATTTCTGCCTCTTCCAGTGGAGAAGTTGACAGCAAGATGAAGACCACCAAAGCGTCCAGCTCTTATTTGCGAAGGGATTTCAGCCCCCCCTGACCACTCGGCCATTGTCGTCAAATTTGCACAGAGCTGCAATAATTCAAAGACACTTATCGTATGCATTTGGCTTGCTTGTGTCTCCCCCCCCACCACTCCACCCCTCATCCCTCGTTTCCCCCTTTCCTCCCAGCGGCCCATCGTGTTGACCTTCCTGTCAGCTCCCCCGAGGAATTCTGGGTGGCGGGCGGTTCTGGCCTCCCTCCTGCTCACAAAATGCATACAAATTAGCCTTTCAAAAAATCAGATCAAGTTATGTAAAGGACAAAAGCAAGTAGACTTCAAAGGGGGGATGCTCTGCACGCAGGGGCTGGAGCCAGTTCCCCTCAGTCGTCGGCCCAGTCCACGGACTCTGTTGTGGATTTGATTATATTTTAACTCCCCCACCTCCTCCTCCTCCTCCTGGCTTCCCGAGACCCCCTACACCACCAAAATGGGTCCAGCCTTTTGGAGCGAATCCCAATCCCAAACCTGGTCTTTGATTTCAGGGGGCTTGGCACTGCTCCTTCTCCCCCTGCTTTGTTCCTCTTGATGGATCTAGGCGGGCCGGTGAACCGTGACCCCTGCCAGCCCACCCCGTCTGCATGAAGCAACACACACACACATACACATATATATATGTAGACAATGCCAAGCAGCCACAGAACCCAACAGGAAAGGAAGAAAAACTGAGCCAAAAAAAAAAAAAAAAGAAGAAATGTGGACAAATGTGCTGAAAGACGTCTGTGAATCAAAGTCTCATCCCTGACAGAGATTACAGGCGCAGTTGTGAGTGTCGCTGCCGCTTTCATTGTGTCTGTTCTGATAAGTTAGCCATGTGTGATGGCTGAGGAGGGAGAGGCGTCTGGACCGCGGCCTATTCAGACGCTCTGAACCACCTGCCACCGACCCGGGTGTGAACTTGAACAAGGAAGAAGGAGGAAAAAAAGAAAAAAACGGGAGGGGAACCACATTTTCGCTGTTAACTGTGTCGTCAAACTTGGTTTTATATCTGCTGTGTAGCGAGCATGCAGCTACCGTCTCTAATGGATGTGTACTGCTGTTTCAGAATCAAGACCAAGGTTGTTCTATGTGTGTGAGCCATGACTTGGGCTAACACATTAAGGTATTATTCATAAGAAAACAGTTATTTGGTTCGGATGGAATAAAGCTCGGAAGATATTGGTTAGTATTTCTAGTAATTGTCCACCATCTGACATTATTGGCTTTTTTTGGAGGGGGGGTTGAGGACCTGTCGGCCGTACAAAGGGATAGCCAATGCCACCCAGTTTGGGTGAATGAAAACTGAATGACCAAGCCAAGCCATGTTCATTTAAAGTCCATTTTCTTCAAAGTGAAGTCTCGCGTGATGAAAATTTAAGGGAATTATGGGATATCACGAGGCGAGACTTTACAGGAGTTACAGGTCATTCGCAAAACATCTCTCAATGCAATTTCAGAAATATTGCTTTTTATTTTAACTGTAATGGAAACGCAGCTATTGACTCTTTTTTTTCCCACCTGTGAAAGAAATAACGGTCAAATGGATGAAAGTAATAGATAATTAAATGCATGGATATTCATTTTAAATGTGCAGTTTCAAACAAGTGATGAGGTTGCAGCTGGAACTTTTGCATCTCGACAACGCTGTCCCTTATGTCGTGTCCTCGTTTGAATGTGTTCATGTGTGGTTCTCTGAAGGTTTCCTGCAGGAGCAGGCCACCGTGGAGGATGTCTTTGGCTGTGAAGATTCTTGAAGACGTTTCGCCACTCATCCAAGTAGCTAAATTGGATTGCTCCCAGTACGACAGGTAAGTACGTATCTGGACGTTAACAGACACTAGTCAAGCAAGTTTGTGATGGGCCTACAGAGGTTCCCATTTAAACTCCAACCCCTCACCAGTCCTTTAGAACTGAAGAAACTACTTGGTTGAAACGTCTTTAGGTTGTCTGTCTTGAATGTTTCCGGTGTTAAATCTTTTTGGCTTTAGGGGTAAATATAGTATAGTAAATCTAGATCAAGCCCACCTTGCAGGTGTCCTAGATGTTGGCTACTGCTTCTCATCTCATATCATCTCCTACTACCACTTAATCCTCACTAGGGTCGCGGGGGTTACTGGAGCCTATCCCAGCTGTCATTGGGCGAGAGGCGGGGTACAACCTGGACAGGTCGCCAACCCTAAACTTGTGGTATTTGAATTACCGTAACTCACCGATGGACAAAATCTTAAAAAACAAAATAAAAAGCTGCAGGTAGGGGGGCAACGCAAGGCCAGGAGTCCCAGGAAGAGAGAGTAGTTTGGTAAAAACCAAGTTAGTTATACCCTTGAGATGTCACAAAGGTTTTTCAGACAAAAGCAAAACTTCCTGTAAGACTGATCTTACGGGAGTGGACCAAAATTTTGCTTTGTTTTGAGATCTGAGTGGAGTGAGCAGCTCTACACAATGACAGAACCCGACCGGCAGGTACGTCAACGTCATGGGGTAATCCGGCGAGACGGCCCAGGGCGCATTTCACACTGCACTCGAGCCTAGCGACTAAATCTCCGGGGCTGCATGAAGGTTCATTAGCCCCAGGAAGAAATGCCACAACAACCCTTTCAAAGGAGTTTTAGATGCGGGTGTACATGTATACGATTGGTTGTTGCCATTAGTTTTTCTTTATGCATTGTTTGAAGTACTCCTTGCGTTGTGTTTGTTGATGACCCTGATGAAGGCCACAACCCAAAACTCATAGGTCTGACAAAGTTGTTCCATATATTACTGCTAACTGCTTCTGGAGTCTTGACCTTCCTACAATTCTCTATGCACCTCGGACTATTTATGAAGCCCAAAAATGTGATGTACCACGCATTTTTAGTTAACTAATTACTATGCATTGTACGCTTTTCCAAATCCATGGGCAGTGAACCACAAATTTACATCAAATTATGTGATTCGAGATCGGTCAAATTTGACCTGGAGGACAATAGGAAGGTTAATTGTTTCTTCCAAGTAACATTTTGTCAAATAATTATCCAAATTGAACTCACTCTTCACCCTTTCACCCCTTTCAGACCTCAGTTTCAGGTTCTGGGTCAGGATCTCGATCAACAAAAAGCCTTTTCAAAAGTCAAAAAGGGGAAAGAAAGCAGGCAGTGAACTTCAAACTGTGATGCTCAAGCTGATCCACAATTAACCTCTGGAGTCTTTAACAAGCGCGTATGTCCGCTGGGCTATTGATGATTTGTTTTGTGGGCCTGGTGAAAAGCGAAGTGCTAATGAGACCCACCCCCGCCACCTCCGCCACCACCACCACATCCAGCCAGGCAGGGCACCACTCAACCATTAAGTCAATTAAGAGTAGACTGAGGAGGGGGAAGGAGGGAGGGAGGACGGGGGAGGCTGAGGGGGGGTTTGCTGAGAGGGGAAGGCTCTTTTCATTTGGTTCTAATTAAAGTGCAGGAAGTGAAGCAGCAGCGGCGGCGCTCACCTACCTACCTTCAGGCTGGACGTTCCCTCCCCGGTGCTCTCTGGAAGCCATTAGCACATCTGGCCTCGCTGGACGGATTCGGCATTCATTGGGTTTTACAGAACTCATAACAGCATGTCATCACGAGTCAGATGCAGAATTGACCGTCTGTGAAGAAGACCTCTGCTTGACTGTAAACATGGCTGCTAGCACGGCTTTATAGCACTGATACGGTCAGAAATGTAAAAGAAAAGGGAATCTGCTGACTGATGCCAGATGGTTTTTGCATAATTCTGCAAACTCTCAGATTCTACATCAAAATGATACAATTTGAAAACCATGCAGCTGGACTTAAAGTACTTTTTTTTTCTACAGCCTATAACATGCACTTTGTGCCTTGTCAAAGTTTCACGTCAGTTTCGTGTTTGACTTAGGGTTAGGGTTAGGTTAGGGTTAGCGTTAGGGTTAGGGTTGGGGTTGGGGTTGGGGTTGGGGTTGGGTCTGCGCATACATTTCTTATTCTGACCTGAGTACATCTGAGGGAAATCACACCTGATTCGCAACCAAAATATTTTATTTCAAAAGTCATCTGGTTTAAAATTCCTAAGTTGAGGAAGGGGTTGCAAGAGTCTTTCTACGAACCAGATGGTTATTGGTTCGGTGCAAGACCCCAACCCAAAGCGTCTGGTGTGTGAATGCTTGGGCAGAGTTGTGAAGTACCAATGGGTAGAAAGGCGCTACATAAATACAAGACCATTTACCATTCAATCAATCAACCATAAGATGAAGCTTTCTAGACAAACGCATCCACATTAGGTACGATTAGACCAGACACCCCAATGAAACTGAAACTCCTGAACCACAAATTTTAAATAACGACTCAACAGTTCACATGCTGTCATTTTGCAGAAGTGACCTCATCTTGCATCTTGCATCTTGCCGGCTTGATCCTGTATAGAGATGGGAATTGATTAGATTTTATTGATACCGATGCCATTATCGATTCTGCTTATCAATTCCTCCTGTGAATTTTTGGTTTCGAAAAAATAGGTGTTCGCAATTTTATTGATAAGAGCTTGTGGAAGTAAACAGATAGTAAACTGGTCACTGGATCCTCACTAGCTCTGATGTCGACAAATGCTTCATCATGTTGGTGGTGTTGCCGCCCTTGGTTGAAATTACGGTGCTGCTTTAGTTAAGTTATAATATAAATAATTAAATAATCCCAGCGACCACATATGAGGACATCATTTCTTTTTCACAAACTATTACTTCCTGTTGGAGGATGATGCTTAGTTTGTATACATCTTAGGTTCTACTGATCCCAAATACCATAGAGAAATTAAAAATGCAGACCAATTGAAAGCTCAGGTCTCAGGTGGTTAAGTGATCACATATAATTATTTATTTAAACTCATATTGTCTCCATTTTATATTGAATTTATTGCAAACAATTGCAAACAATGTAAAAGATTTTGAAGATATTTTAGGGGGACTTCCAATGTGTTGTGAATGTGTTGTGTTTTGTTTGAAATCATAACCAGTCTTTAACTAATCACATCTATAGCTTTAGCTGTTCGCTAAAGATGTAGGTAAAGTTGATCACAGGGACCTTTTCATGCTTAAATACGGCCATTACGATCATTTCAATAATTATTCCTCTGATTATTTCCTCATCACTGGAGAAGAATGGGCAGTGCACCCAGGTAACGTTGGGTCTCATTTGTCCGGTTAGAGACCTCAGTCTCTCCTGGGTGTTTGATTAGACCGGACAAGCCAGCGAGACCAGCTCTGTTGCTGCGTGCAAGCCAAGATTGTGTCACACCGAAGAGTTTCCTTCATTATTTTTCGAATGTCACATCTGATTTCACCGTCACAAAGGGTGAAAAGACGTTCATGTTCCACAAGGGATCTGTGATTTCCCCCTCGTTTTGTTTTCGACCGAGAATTACAGAGACTTATCGTGACCACAGTACGTCTGCTCTGGGCCTTGGGGAACTCCTTCCTAACAGTCAGAATCAAGTCAAGGCAAATGTTTAGCAAAATGAGAACTGTGGGCGAATTGAGAAATGTGCAGAAAGCAGGTCACTGGCAGCTCATTTACCTCGGAGGTCTTAAAGTCGGAGCTGAGAGTTACATCACACCTGAGTTATCTACTTCCTGTTACAGAAGTCAGAAAACAAGATGGCCGCGTCCATAAAAGTTCTTGCCTTGTTCCAATATAACTTGGTGGAAACTTGGTGTGTTCAGTATTCAGTATGTTTTGTTAAAAAAACAACAATAGAAAATTGCTATAATGTTAAACTAAATTTAGGGTATTTAAGTTTTTCACTACATTTATCTGCAGTGATGAAATCTACAAGACCGCATGAGGCAGAAATTTATAAAAATATTCAAAGGTTTTAATTGTTCAATGTAAATGTAAAAAAAAATAAAAAATACAATATTAATCACAGTTTAACACAATGGTGTTTGCCATTGTTTTGGTTTCACTAGGCCATTGTTTTTAGCCATTGTTAGCTTGTAGTTGCCACATGAAAAACTTAAATTACACTTGAAACGTATGTATGTGGAAAAATATTGCCTGTACGACAGATTTAATACAACAAAACCTAATCAGAAGTGCTAATAAACGGAATATTACAGGAGCTTCTAATGACTGTTTACACACGAGGCGGCCATCTTGGAAACTCAACTCAGTGATAGTGAGGATTCTGAGTAGAAAATCTAAAAACTTGGAACACGGAAATTCCCACTTCTGAGTACAAATGGTTAGCACCATTAGCTCAACTAGCCACCACGCTTAGCACAGCATCGTTGCCACCATCTCTACAGTGAAGCATGGCGGTGGCAGCAGCAGGCTAGAGAGAACTGGTAGGATATGAGGTCCTGGAAGAGAACTGTGCAAAGGAAGCACACGCGACAACACCGGAGCGTCTTCAGGACGAGTCTCCGAGTGTCTTAGGGTGCAAAAGTTGGCACTGGGGCTTCGTAGGAGTTCAGATTTTTTCAAGTCGACTGTTATGTGATGAAGTGGAAAGTAATGAAATCTACATCCTTGACCAGACTATATACCTCACCTGTCGTGTAGGAGGTCTCCATATTGTTATTGTCACGTGATCAGCACAGTGTTGCTAGAGGGGAAATGACAAATTATCGTACTAAAAGCTTAAATTTATCGCATTTTGAGGAATAATATCGTACAAACCCGATTTAACGTTGCTCAGGACCATTTACCGCTACAGTAAAACATTACTACAGACCATATAGTATAGCTTTTAATGCAGTTTTACCTTTAAAAAAGCACTGTTTGTGTTTGCTAATTGTCGTACATTGTGGGATTTTTGGAGTTTTTGATCGTAGAGGGTGATATTATCGTACAAATAAGATAGTTATCGTACAAATAGGATAATTAATAACTGTACGTCTGGCAACACTGGATCAGGGACTAGTCTAAACGAGACCTAGTCAGGACACATAGAAAATGTGTTGACGGTTAACTCTAGATGCTAGTTCACACTTTCCATGGATTGAATCCCAAAATTCAAGTGTGCAGAATGTGTTAAGTCTTAATCATGAGCAGACATTCATTTTTTCTGTTTGTGCTAAATGTCCGTGTCAAATGGAAACCTAATATTCATGGTCTCATTTCCCTCCACCCTACGTAATAAAGTCAAACTGAGCGTGAGCTGGAGGTCATTTCAAACCCCAACATTAAGGTTTGTTTCCACCTGGGAAGACCTAGATTTATTTGGTGGAGATGTGTGTGTTGAGTTGTGTGGAAACCTTTCACCAGGACTTGTTTGTGATTCTTGGATTTTTTTTTTTAAATCTCAAATTCTTCAGGTTTCTTCAAGTTGTCGATTGCTACTGTCAGTATGTTGTCATAGTTGCTCCATTAATTCTCAAAGACTGGCCTCATGTTTGATGAGTCCATGTCTTGACTTGGTGCAGAAGGAGAGTTATGGTGGTGGGTTAGCGCCATCTAGTGGAGATCTGATCATTTAGGTTTAGGTTATTTAATGATTCCCTTATGTCTTCCTCTTGGTGAAAATCAAGAATGATTACTCATAACCTTGGAATTAATTAATCTCGTTTGAACTGTATTTATACACCGACCAGGCATAACATTATGACCACCTTCCTCAATGTTGTGTAGGTGCCTCCAAACCGGACGTGGTCCTTCTGAGGGAGGTGGTGTCTGGGTATATCTCAGCATTTCTTAATACCTCACCACCACTTTGAATTCTAACTTAACAGATTTAGTTTACGGTAAAAACAATAGACCACTGTCATAAAACAGAATCAGAATCAGATTTACTTCATTGATCCCAGGGGGAAATTATTTTCATTACATAGAGGCGACTTTCTGTGTAGGTGTCAGGATCCACTTTGACGCCTTGGATGGAGACGGGTCTCCGGCACCTTGGTCCTCCTCAGGTCCACCACCAGGTCCTTCGTCTTTGTCACATTGAGCTGTAGATGTTTCTGCTCGCACCATGTGACGAAGTCGTCCACGACAGCCCTGTGCTCCACCTCGTCACCATCGCTGATTCATCCAACCACTGCAGAGTCATCAGAAAACTTACGGAGATGACAGGTCTCTGTGCAGTGGTTGAAGTCTGTGGTGTAGAGGGTGAAGAGACGACAGAGGACAGAGGACAGTCCCCTGTGAGGCCCCAGTGTTGCTGACCAGCCTGTCCAACATGTCTGCCAGTCAGGTAGTCAACAATCCAAGACACAACCTGCATGTCCTCACCCAGAAGAGCCGGACGGATGGTGTTGAAAGTCCTGGAGAAGTCAAAGAACATGACTCTTGCAGTTCTCGCCGTCTAGTCCAGACGGGCGTAGACACAGCTGAGCAGGAAGATGATGGCATCCTCAGCTCAGAGTGCAAATAGACTAAATCGTCGTTTGTGCCTCTGAATTTCTGCCGCTCTCAGAGAAAATTAACAAATGCACCCATAGTAGTTCAGTTTCTGTTTTACTGGTTCATCTTTGTTTTTTAATAAAATAGATTCATGCACTTTAAAAAAAAAAAAGTTTTTAGACTCAAACTCAAAATTTACGTCAAAAATACCTTCAAATTCCAAGACCTCATGAAGTCGTGATGACGTTTTTAAGTGTCTTAATGAATGAATGAATGAATGATCAACTTGTAATAGTTTTTAAGACCCCCTGGATACCCTGGGTGTGTGGCTACACAATGTTGTTGTCTATGTTGGATCATCCCACAGATACTTGATCAGTTTGGGATCTAGTGAATTTTGAGGCCAGGTCAACACGGTTTTTCATGTTTTTTCACTTGTTCCTGAACGGTCATCATTGCTATGGGGTGGAGGTGGGGGGGTGTCTGGTCTGGTCTGGTCAGGTCTGGTCTGGGTGGGTGCTACATGTCTGAGTAACATCCACACGAATGAATGAACGAACGCCAGGTCCGAAAGTTTCCCAGCAGAACAATGAACTGTTACAAGATGCTCAATGTTACCAACGTCTCCCGTCAGTGGTCATAATGTTGTGGCTGATAAGTGTACACCATATTAATTGCCTTTAGATCAGTCAGTGACTTCACTTCTTAACCCTGCAAAGAATTTAATTCACACAATTTGGTTTTAGAAAAATTTCCAGTCTTTTTTTTGGAAAATATTTCCTTTCAAACACCCACTTTATTTTTTTTCCATGACTGTACATATATATTTTTTTTAAATAGCTGAAGGGAAAACATGAACTCATGATGTGCGGCCCCACCATCTGCAAACACCACAACATGCAACGTGTTGACTGTGCCAGTCCAGTCTTTATTTCAGGAATAAAAAAAAAATAATAAAATAAACGACTACAGGCTGTTTCCCAGCTCACGTCAGTCCAGCGGCAAAACCGATTAGTTCAAACATGCAACTACACACGACTGGAGCGGATGTTTGCAGATAATGTGATCGTGACTTTGTCTCGTATAGGAGGAGGAGGAGGTGGTGGTGGTGTTAGGGGGGCGTCAGTCAACAAAACTACACGAACACCATCCACACTGGAGGAGAACAGCTATTAACTCTAGTGACGACGACAACAAAAAAAAAAAAAAAAAAAAAGCCCATGAACAAGCAGGAACTGAAAGAAACTGCGAGAGAGCTTTATTAAAACACCACTTTTTTTTTTTCCTTTTTAAACATGGGAACGCCACAAAAGCAAGTTTCAACACAAACTGCAGCACCGGAACAATAAAAGAAAAACAAAAAAAAACGAGGCAAAAAAAAACCAAAAAAAAAAAAATGAGCTTCTCTGAAGCCACTTTTAAAAAATACCCCCAGGTGAGTAAATGCAAGCTCAACCATAAAAATAACTCCTAAAAGGTGTTTTTTTCTAAACCTAAAGACATTTAAACCACATGATGATGATGATGCAGACTTCGTCCTGAGATGGCACGACTTTTTCCCGGGGCGCTCGGCGTTATACGGTTTTCTGCTGCCCCTTCTTCCCGATCAGAGACTTGTGGATGTGAGGAATCACACCTGAGGGAGGGAAAAATATAAAGAAATAATGGGTGAGTCCTGGTGTAACATGCACAAACCTCTATATATAATCTATGCACTGGACTCGTGGATGCTTTATGGATACGTGGGAGTGATTTAACCTTAAACACGTCCACTTCCACATTGCAGATCTTACCTCCGCCAGCAATAGTGGCCTTGATGAGCGAATCCAGCTCCTCGTCTCCTCTGATCGCCAGCTGCAAGTGGCGCGGAGTGATACGCTTCACCTTAAGGTCCTTGGACGCATTTCCTGCCAACTCCAGCACCTGCGATGACGGAAGAAGTCGCGTTTCAGGTCCGTGCATGAATAAATACGTGATATAAATAAGAGGTGTTGAGGAGGGGGGGGGGGTGGATGTGGGGGTTCATACCTCGGCGGTGAGGTACTCCAGGATAGCCGCGCTGTACACCGCTGCAGTGGCCCCCACTCTGCCGTGGCTGGTGGTTCTGGACTTGAGGTGTCTGTGGATACGACCCACGGGGAACTGCGGCGAGAAACGCGCGGAAATCGGAGGGTGAGTGTGGGGGGAGGACGGACACACACACACAAACAAACAAAAAAGGCTCCTCTAGCAAATGAATGGATTCCGGGGGCGAACGAACCTGCAGTCCCGCTCGCTGGGAGCGTGAAATAGCCTTGGTCTTGGTCTTCCCGGAGTCTTTCCCAGCTTTACCACCAGCCTGAAAAAACACAAACAAAAAAAAATATATAATATATATTATAGGATGAGTTCCGAGCCGCCGACTCGGCGTAACGCCGTTGAAATATTAACTGGATGCGGAGCGGTTGAGGGGGGAAATTTACCGCCCCTTTTTTAGCATTATCTAGCCATGCTATCGCTGTTAGCCGCGTTAGCCGCAGCGCTGCGTTAGCACGCGAGCTAACGGCTAACTAACGGTTAGTCTGCAACGTTGGTGCCTCTCGTAACGTGAACGCACAGCGACTCGCTACACACGAGCGCTCCGTCCCGATGTGCGCAGCCGGTACGACCGCTAACACTCACCATATTTAAAATGTACAAATAATTTCCGACAATTTCCGTACAAATAAAAATTCGACGGTCCGACCACCGACTAACGACTGTTGTTTGAACTACAGTCTCCCCGCCTACAATTGTCCCTTTTATAAGGCCGAGCTTCATCCGGGTAACCCCGGGACGCGCACTGGCCAATCACACTTCGTCTTGTGTTTTTTCGAGCCTGGCGTTCGACCAATGAACGAGAAGAACCCCCTCTTTGCGGGAAAAGTGTTGAATTTCCGTGCAAAGTGCTTGTGGGTAATGTAGTTAAGGCGCTTAGCCAGACGGTTTCCATTGTCCTTTCATAATAAAAATAAATAAATAAAAAAGGTATGATTTTTAGCAGTTGTTTGACACATAGATTTTTCATTTTAAAACGAAAAACATACTAGTAGTTACGGCAGGCAAAATGAATATGTTAAATGTAAGTTAGAATAATATTATTATTTGTTTGTTTGTTTTTATAATCTCCCGTGTATTATTACATAAACCGCGACAGAAATATGTTGTATTTGATATTCCTTATTTAAAATGCAAAGATGTACATAAAAATGTAACTTCTAAATTAAAAATTAACACTGTCGTGTTATTGCTGCTGCTGTTGGGACTGAGAGTTGCTGTTATTTTGTTTGTTGTTGTTGTTTTTTTGTGGCATTTCCTTCACTCCAAACTGACTTTGTCATGTCCAGTCTGCAGGGAGAGTCAGTTTCATGTGCTGTAAACCACTTACACTTTTATATTTACTCTTCTTGTTCACGTCTTATCCATAAAACCCGGAGGCTTTTATGGATTTATGATTCATTCATTCATTCATTCATTCATTCATTAAACTGAACGCTTGACTAAGGACGAGCAGGAAAGACGTTTCTGCCTATTGCAACAATTTTATAACCGCTCGCTCTTTGTTTGTCGCTCTGCACCGTGACCACATGATGGCAGTGGATGCTCATAAATCAAAATGCAGCCGCTCACTCTGCACATGACCTTGAATTACTCTCCTGTTTAAGATAAAAGTGTTAACTTAATATGTCTTTTGTCTTACTTGTGCTAATGAGGAACAAACTTTGGTGCAAGAGGTGTAATGATCTCAGATTTTTAACGGTTCCATTCTTGTTCCCACTGATCCATTAATAAGACGAGATGAGACTTTAATTGACCCCGTAGGGAAATGAATGTGTTAGATGCGCAGCCTCCTTCTCTCTGTTACTGCAGGATGTTTGGTGAAGGTGTTAACTGACTGATGTCCAAGATAAGATGAGACTATATTTATGCCCGTGAGAAAATGAAAGAAAAACTGAAAAAAAAAATTGATATTAGTCTGAGAAAGTTGTGAAAGTACCTGAGATATATGTGTCATGCACTTTAGAGAATGAGAGCAAACACACAGGATGAAGTAATGCACAGATAAAGATATAAAAAGATGCATTGTCCTGAGGATAACTGTGTCCTTTGGCTGTGGAGGAAACTCAGCCGCATTGTTAAGAAACGCTGATGTTAAATGAGTCTCGCCGCTGAGCCGTGGGTGCAGCAGTCATCGGGTGCAGGAGCCACCTAAGGTCCTGAAAGGGGAGGATTCAGGATGTTTTGCAGTTTGGTCAACATCCTCCTCTCACCCACCTGCTCCACCGAGTCCAGGGGACAGGACGAAGCTGAAGCTGGGTGTGATCACTCTACAGGGTCCGGCTAAATTATAGAGTCCAGATTAATTCAAATAGATAAATAAAAGCAGGTTATTGCTGTTTGCATGACTTGCTCCAAATGATGCACTTCTCTAGTTCAGTGTTTCTCAACTTTGGTACTTGGGATTAGTAGGACCTATAGGAAATATAAAAAAAATAAGCAAGAAATTGTGTGGACACAAGGATTAATTCACTGCATAGCACACTTTAAGTCACCAATGTGTAAAACCAAAAATATTTTAATGCAAAAGCAGAATTGGAAGCAATGAAATCCCAACGTCCTCGAACGAGTCCCTGCGAATTTGTTAAATTTTCATGTCATATCAAACTAGTAAAGTTAATAAGCACGAATAAACAAGTGTATTGACCGTCCACTACCAGCACATGGCAGATAAAAGGTCAACAGGTCTAAATGAAGCAGAATAAACTGCAACAAACCTAATGTCCCCATATGAGGACGCCGGGTCTCAGGAGGTAAAAAAAAAGATCATGTGACATTTATAGAAACATGATTATTTTACTATATGTGACTGTGATCTTTATTTACGTACATCTGAGGTTGAGAACCACTGTTTTACCGTATGATGTTAATACTATGTCGGCCCACTAGGGTCTAACGTACTCCGCCGTGGTCTCAAATCCAGAAATATCTTTGTACGTTTCAAACAAGGTTGCGCTGGCGTTGTTTTTATCCTGATGGAGAAAATGGCTAGGTCAAAGAAATGTTACCATAACACCCGATGTTTGTGCTCTTGACTTCTAAACCATGTAGATTTAAAATTATTTAAAGAGGGTTGTTCAAAAGGCAAAGGAGACGACTCCAGACGCAGCGTGAGCTAGCTAAACTTTACAAGCGCTAGCTAGCAAAGACACATACATTTGTCCATCGAATACCATGTCTCAGCAGTTTTATGTTTAATATTCATGTACATGAAGTTTGTGTCATAAATCCAATATATTCGCGTTACTGCGAGGTTCCTCAGGGTAGATCAACAAATATGCAGAGGGTCCAGGACCCCCCCAAAACTGAGAACCGGTCCTGTAGTTGTTGAGGTCTTCAGCTGTGTTCTCATTACAGTTTTTCACAAAACGAAAGAGATATTACTGAAATTTTCATAAGGCGTAGTTGCTCTTTGTATGTGTTTTCACTGAAAGTTTTTTTGTTCGTTTGTTTTTACAAATGAGCTGTGACTTTTGTAAAGTCTTATCTCATGAGACGCCATAATTCTCGACTTCACTTTGAGGAAGGTGGACTTCCGATGAACTGGCCACACGAACTCCTGCGTCATCTCCATCGAGGCCGGTGATGGGGAAATGCAAAAAAAAAAAAACACCTCACGAGAGCATAAAAATGTTTTATCTTTAGATATTTGAGAGGTTTTTCTGAAATGTAGACGTTTCCATCACCAGTTTTTACCGTGATATTTAGGTTTTGCACATTTCTAGGGGGGATGGAAATGCAGCAATTGACTTAGTTGATACGGAGCCATGAATTTAGATACAGAGAGGAGGTCGGGGTGGATGGATGAATCAACAAAGCACTGGACTTTGACTAGTTTCTAATCAAAGGCCAATTATGTTTCTTAACGTCTTTTTGTTAACGTTAATTGTAACACTAAAGGTCGTCTAACCTTAGTTAAAGTTAGCCGGGTTGATTTTGTGACCTGTACACTTTGGGGAGGTGCATAACACTGTAGAGAGACTGCAGAGGTTGGAGGTCTTGGAGAAACACTGACTGGCAAAGAAAGAGGTTTCTGTCTTCATTTTTCACCCTGCTTTACTGCAGAGTTAATGTGTAACAGGCTGCAGTCAGAGTGTGCGAGGGTTTGATAAGACAATCTGTTTCTATGTGTGTGTGTGTTTGAAACAACACACACAGCTGGTGGTGGGCTGGTCACGTCTAAATCACATACCATTCATTCTCAGGCATGCTCTCCTTTCAACAGTCAGTCACTCAGTCACCCCCCCCCCCCCCCCGACCTCTGCCTCATTCATTCATCCTCAAATCTACCCCCCTTCAAAAAGGAGAGTCGGTGCCTCTGTGGGTGCTGAGCTCTATTTCTGAATGTTTGCCAATCACTCCATCTGTTAGTTTTCAACACTTTCTTTTCTTAAGGTTATTCACTCTCTCACTCTCTCACTTACTCACTCACTCACTCACAAGTGAGAATCTTCCACAGAACTCGTTGGTTGAAAGTTTAATTTTGGACGTGAACCACAGGAAACAAGAAGCAGAAGTGTCTCACCTGTTACAGAAATAACACAATGAGCGAAATACAAAAAGCATTGGTGTAATGACGACTTAGTTTACATTAAATTATGAATGTGCTATATATACATGGGGTTCAACAGGGTTCTGTTCTGGGTCCCGTTTCAGTTGTGTACATTTGGGTGCAACTTCAAACAAAAACGTTGTCTCTGAATTGTCAGGATCATGCACCACATGTATTTATTTATGACGGCAGGAGGTGGTTGGGTCACGTCTGCATTCAGACTCCAACCCGGGTTAGTTTAGGTAACAAAAACATGCTAATCAACGTTAGAAAAAGAGTTTAGACTCAAATCACTGAGGTCAGTTTCTTAACTCAAGTGGGTCACAGACTTAACATAATCAGGTCAAAGTGTATTTTGTGGTGGAAAATGTACCATCTTGGCCAACACACTAATGAACATTTTCTCCTTATGCTGCTAGATGATTAAATTATTTTTCCCTCAAAAATTTCCTTCCAGAGCACAATTTCTTCTTATTGTAGGAGACAGTGTTTCTAAATTACATATAAAGTAGAAACTTTGAAGAAGAAAGAGTTTAAGGCTACATATTTAAAAAACTTTATGTGGCGTTCAACAGGGCTCTGTTCTGGGTCCTGTTTTAATTACTCTGTGCATGCTTCTCCAGGGCTGTCTCTGCTTACTTAGTTACTTAATTAAATGATATACTACACCTAATAATAATGATGATAAAGGTGAATAACAATTTTACATTTTTCACTTGTCACTGAACATGTTCGGCATTATTGTCTCAACATATTAGCACCTGGGTCAATACATTAATGAAAACTTTCTCCTTATCCCACTAGACAATTAAATCTTACTGCAGCTAAGTTTCCTTTAAAGTTTCCTTCTAGAGCACATTTTATTTGCTATTTTTTTATTTTTTAAAGAAAATAAAAGTTTAAGGCTACATATTTAAAAACTTTATGTGGCGTTCAACAGGGCTCTGTTCTGGGTCCTGTTTTAATTAATGTCTATAAGTTTCTGCAAGGCTGTCCCTGCATATACTACTACTACTACTATTATTATTATTATTAATAATAATAATAATAATAATAATAATAATGATGATAATGAAGATAATGAAGATGAGTAACATTTTAAATTTTTCACTTGTCACTGAACTGAACCTTTTGTTTTTAACATACTGGTCTATGAGATTGATGACAGTGTATTAAGAATGAAAGTGAAATTGCAGTGAAAAAGCAAACAAACAAACAACAACGAGGCCATTTTGATGTCCAGCTTGAGATATTCATTTTTGATTTCAACAAATTAATTGTATATATTAATTGTATAAACTTACTGTTCAAGCCCATTGTATATATTTGCTTCATTTTTTTCTCTAAATTCTCTATTTTGAATCTGTAATTTATGTTGTATCTCATTTAAGTGCTTTGATTTGTTTCAATGAGCAAAGATGCTGGAGTCAAATGCCTTGATTCTGACTCTGACTAAAGAAAAGTGCACAGTGCAGTTTATGAAGCTTCAGCTCCTCAAGCTGAGAGACAAATTGTTAAACATTGTCTTTGTCTGCACTTGAGAGACAAATGGATTTAGAACATGTTTCCGGAAACCACATGGGGAGAAAAAAAAAACAAAACAAGAAGCCAAGAGGATGGGAGGTGAAGATATGGGAGAGCTCAGAGGAAGAAGAGATGCACAAAGAGCGTGAGAAGCTGTGATGTCATTGTGTCTGCTGGGACATAAATAGAAACAAGAAGGGGTGAAAAAAAATGCTTGGTGGGAAAACTCTGCAGAATTGTTTAACTGGAAACCAGATTACTGGGTCACTGGTCCCATATTAATAAAACCCCATTAGGTGACAATCGGCACAGAACATGAACAGTAAACTCATTTATTGCTCTGAATGTGAGTGGATATGAATTCCTACCCACCGACGTGGGACATTGGTGACATCATCCCAGGAACATGTGGGTCAGTGATGAGCATGAATATTCACGCTCATTAGCGAGAAGCTGATGTTTATGCCTTTCTCTTCTTTTGTCTGGCCTTGTGTGTTCGTATTAAATTAGGTGATGGACACATTTGGAAAGTTGGGCTGTTTGAGCAACAAAAGATACATGTAAAGCTAAAAGGCTGAAGCTGTAAAGCCTCTAAATTTAAAATCCTTCTGCGGTTTTTGACTTTTTGTCTATGACTAATAAGTGTTATATCAAAAACATCTATCAAAATCAACTGCGAGGGGGCGGGGGACTTTTATTCTCAAGATAACAGTCATTAATTTCTGCTTTGTATGTGTTTCCATTGAAAGGTGTTTTGCGAATGAGCTGTAACGTCTCACGATATCTCATAATTCTCATCACTTCACTTTGAGGACTTCAAATGAACTGATCACATGACCCCCTGCATCATCTCCAGTGATGGAGAAAAGTGTTTCCATTGCACTTTTGCAATAAACATTTATATATCAACATGTCTGAAAAAACAGACGTAGGTGTTTCCATCCCCAGTTTTTAACTGCTGTATTTGGGTTTTGTGCATTTCTAAGGTGAATACAATCACAGCAAAGGACTGAACTTGATCTTGAGTGTGAACCTGGACAAAAACTTGTTGTTCTCTGTAAATGGTGCATTGAAGTCAGGAAGGTGAAGGTCGTCTCTGATGACGTCTCCAATAAAAACCCAGTAGAAAGTAATAAATTTATATTCTTCTTGCTGAGAACAGACAGCTCACGTGCTGCACTGTGAGTTGCAGATGTGTATAGCCTGTATAAAAACAGGCAGCACCTCAGCACCATTAGTGGTACTTTTATACCATATCAACACATAAACCTTTGCAGGGCTTCAGCAGAGGCTAGAAAATGTAGAAATGTAAGAAATGTAACAATGCGCTGCAGCGACACAACACACAAGAGCTGTGATTGGTCCACTTGGTACTAGTGTGTTTCCTCTTTGGTATTTCCAGCTGCTTCTTCATCTCCGCAATTTTTGGATTGATCGTTTTGTTGGATCAATAAAGAATCAGGTTAATCTGAGGAGGTAGAGGATAATTGTGTGACTCGTGTCTGAAATTTCACTGAATACCACCACTAGGAAATGGAAAGTGAAGCAGGAAGTAGCTAGAAACAAAAAGTTCACACGTACTAAATGACTCGGCGAAGGCTACGTACGTAGGTTATGGCGTCAAGGATCCCGCAGTACCTTAAATGAGCTAATTAGCATTAGCTGAAGCCTTTTCAGATGAGTGTTCATTGCAGTTGTACTTTAGTTGTACGATAGTGTGAGCTTCATCTTTAATGAACTACTGCTCGTTTGCTAACGCTGGGGTCCTCACCTGTCTTCTAGGAGGCGTCATTGTCACATGATCTGATTGACAAGATGCTTAAAGCGTGCTATCAACATTTCAAGTACCTGACAAAGACTAATTCGGCCTCGTACGTCCTGGTTTAATTTCGCTAACAGCGAGCACCTCCTTTCCTTTGATAACTTTTGGGAGTCCATACATGTCCAAATGTTTCTTGGACAGTTTTTTTGTTTGGTGCAGCCAAAAACACGGCAATAATTCAACATTTATTTCAGTCCGTGTGCTTTGTTTACATTGCCCAGCGCCTCCAACATGGCGACTTCTGGATTTATGACGTGCCGTGAATTAGCCAATATAAAGACACTGTGGAAAGAAACTTTCTTAGGCTTAGTGTTTGATGACATACAGCTCTTAACACCACTAACCTGCACAGGGAGAAGATATCTACTGTAAAACCTAACGTCTTCAATGTTGCCCTAATGGATATTTTAATTATTAAGTTGCCAAATGATCCAACAGCATTTATCACAGACATAAAACACATAAAATTTTATCGTTTCATCTGTAGATTTTTTTACTCCCGTACGAAGGAAAACAAAGGAAATCTGAGAACAGCCGACTAAGCAACACCACAACGCACGGGTGGGGGAGGTTTTTATGGTTTCATTATAATCTCGTTGAACTACAGTGGACAGAATGAGTTAACAGTGACTGGTAATGGATTTCACAACAGCATAGTGAAAGTTACCCCCCCCCACCCCCCACCACATAGACACTATATGGCCCTGGTCTCAGCTGGACGTCTAGTCTGACAGGACTTTGACAGATGGTCCAATGGGATCCCAGAGAGGGAGGGGGGGAGGAAGGGTGGAGGGTGGAGGGTATGCTAATGGACGTAGAAGCATGTGCACGTGCGATTGCGCTAGCATTGCTCTTAAAGCGTTGACACAGTGGCATCGTGGGGGACTCGACCTGACGTCAGTGTCTTAAAAAAGCAAAAATTCAAGTGCAATGAATTATTTAATTTTTGTTTTTTTTTTGCGATGTAAAAGTGCGTGTGCACGTACATACGTGTGCATGTGTATCTGCATTATTCATAAAGCTGTTTTGGGCAGATTGTGGAGTCTTGACTTTTTTGGGTCAAAATGTCCCCAAAACATAAGTTATTAATTATAAAAGAGATTAAAGGCAAAGGACAAAAGGAAAAGGATAAAAATTCGTCTTTGCGTTGATGCCAGTTTTTTTTTGTCTTCGTCCCGTGAAGGGATGGAAACATAATTGTGTTTGTGTGTGTAGGAGGGGGAGTCGTCTGTTCCTGGAAGAATAAGAATAAGGGTTTATAAACCTCACGGGAGGCATGAGGAGAACAATGCTGCCCTGCTGCTGACGCTGCATCTGCACTCACATCCCCACCGTGGGGTAAATAAAAGTGGATTCTCAGACAGCAAGACAAAAAAAATAAGTAAATAAAATTATATAAGATTTCCTGCAAGTGGGAGTATAATTGGATCATGTGTGTCTTCTTCATGCACGCAGCTTTCTGATTGGACAGTGTTTCTGTTTTTACACAAAAGCTGCACGCGATGAGTAAAGATTAACAAAACAACAACAACAACATCACCACAATACAACTTTGTTCCTCTCCCACCCCAGAAACCCCCCAAAATTTAAGCTAATCTTCCTTCAATGTGCAGGCAGCCACAAGCCCCGCCCCCAAAGAGCACTCATACTGAGGCCACGCCCAGACCTCCTCGCGCTGACTGCGCCCTTCCGAGAAGTGAGGAAAAAAGAGACAAAAAATAAACAGGCAGCTCCGCTTCCGGTTTTTACCATCACAATAAAGCAACAAAAACAAAAACAATTATTCTTAAGTGTGTGTATTATTATTATTGTATTTTTATTTTTACTTGTGGTTCTCAAGCGTGTTTTTTTATAAACAACTGAGCTACTGTGACCAAGCAATTCCCCATGTGGATGATAAAAGTCTATAGTACACCCCGTCTTTGTTTTGTTTAAGTTTTTTGATTAGTACAACCGCGTACATTGCTTTTGAGTTATGTCCACAAACATATTGTCTTTAAGTCCATCTTGACTGTTTTGCATTAGTTGTCATTTAAATGGTTGTAACCAAAGTTTTTTAAAATATTGTTTAAAACAAATAAAAATAACGGTAATAAGGGTTAAACGGGCAAATTGTGGTGGTCTGAAAATACCGTAATTAGCATAAACAGGATGGACACAGATGCTTTACAGGTACCGTACATAATCATGAATATATACGAGTACTAACAGAAGAATAAAATAATTCAATATCAAAATAAATAAATGAAACGTTATTATTTATGTTACTACTATATTATATATGCTCTGTATTCCGTATATACAGTTATGTACAGTGCACTGCTATGGTCCCGAGTATGTGCCACGTTTTTATTAATTATTATTTTTTAGCTGCTTTAATTTTGAAAGAACATCGCGTTCATTTCCGTAAAGTTCCCGCGCATTTTCTCCAACTTCACGCGACTTCCTGGTAGATTGACAGGCCGCGCCGCTCTCTATCTACTGGAGGAGGAGGAGGAGGAGGAGGAGGAGGTGATGAGGAGGGAGGAGAGAAGCCGACGGTCCCCGTTGTGTGTGTGAAAGGAGCCGGAGAGACGCTTCAAACTCACGACGTCCTCCGTGAGCGGATTTCACCTCCCAACTTTTTTGCTTCTTTTTCTTTTTTGAAGAAGAAGAAGAAGAAGTTCACGAGAGGAGCAACGCGCGCTTTGGAGTTTATCATTCGGAGGCGGAGGGCGGCATGAAAGTGGAGCTTTATAGGGAGAAACAACAAAATTAAACAGCATATAAAGTAGTAGAGGAAGGAGGACCTGTGCGTTTGATGGCTGCTGGGGATGGAGCCCAGCTACCGGCCACCGTAGCGGCCAGCCGGAGCGTGGAGAAGGCGCTCGAGGAGGCTGCCGCGAGCGGGGCTCTCAACTTGTCCAACCGAAAACTGAAGGAGTTCCCCCGGAGCGCGAGGAACTACGACCTGTCCGACATTACGCACGCAGGTCGGTTTGCTTTTTCGCCATTTATTACCTCCTCCTTCTCCTCCTCCTCCTCCTCCTCCTTAACTTACCCGAGCATGAACCCAGCTCCTGCTGCTATTATCACGGGAGACGGAGAGAATCGCCTTTTGTTTTATCGCCACCTGCTTCTTTTCTTCTAACGGGGAAGCGACGGCACATCCTTCCTCAAAAACCCGACCGCGTTGCGCCAGACGGCTCCGAATAAATATATCTTCTCTACAGCAACTTAAAATAAAAAAAAAAAAAAATGAAGGTTCCTCCCTTAAACCTTCAGCATCTTACTTTATCTTTCTGTATATCCCACCCACCTAACTGCATCTCTAAAGGCTCTTTTATAGTACTGCGGGACCTAGACCTACGTACGTAGCCTACGTAGCCGGTGCCATTCTTTATCAAGAACCAAGAAACCTTTATTGTCATTATGTAAGAACAAAGGGAGATTGTGGACTTAAGCAGTGATCAAATATGAAAACAATAGAATAAAGACTATAAAAAGTACAGCTGTATAGATATGGTGCAAGCATTGCAATAACACGTAACGCGCTAGTCGGCGCTGTGTCTTTTTTTTCCCTGTCGGTTTAATTTCTGCTTCACTTTCATCAATGGCTACTAACTTTGGCTAAAACTTTGCCCAAATTCCTCCAAAACACAAGTCGTACAAATGTGTGTATCCCCGAACCGCCGCAGTTAACCTTCCCTAGTTGTCCTAGTATCTGCGTTAACACTTTTTGCAGAAGCCTAACCCGCAATTTATGAAGACGAGATGCGCTGTGATTGGTCCGCTTGGTAGTAGCGCGCTTCCGCTTTAGCATTTCCAGCTGCTTGTCCGTCTCCGCGGTTTTCGGATTGATTGTTTTGATGGATCAATAAAGAATTGCTGAGGTTAACTGAGGAGATACAGATATTTGTATAAGTCGTGTTACGCGAAATTTTGGCGAAAGCTACCATTGTTGAGAGTGAAGCAGGAAGTATAAACAAAAATGAACCCAACTTGCAAAAAAAAAAAAAAAAGAGGCAGCGCCAACTAGTGTTTGGGTGGAGTTGTTGCAGAGCGAGCCAGACTTACGACGACTCAGGCCAACGCAGGCTACGTACGTAGTTCAGCACAGCACTATAAATTATTATGAATTAGGCCTAAACTGTGGGTAACAAGGAAGCGAAGGCACATCCTTCCTTAAACCTGGCCACATTGCGCAAGACTTCTGCAAATATATATATATTTATATATGTGTGTGTGATTGTGTGTGTGTGTATATTCATCATTTTGTCTACAACAACTTAAGAAAATTGGTTAAAAAATTAAGATTCTTCCTTTAAACCATCAACATCTGCTTTTTCTTTCCGTATATCCCACAAACTGCACCTCTAATAGATCTGATTTCTGTCTTTAACAAGTGCAGTGCGTTAGCTTTGCTGTTAGCATGCAGCATAGAGGTGAATATGTTGCATGGTTTCTGTTTAGTTTTTTCTTATTAGGTGCAGTTTTAGCCTCTTAATTGATTCTCTAAATGCGCTTCTGTCAAAGGAAAAGAGAGTTTTTTGTCCTTGTGTGTTTTTCACAGTATTTTTAATTCACTTCAATTCAAATTTATTTACATAGCGCCAATAACAATACAAATCGTCTCAAGACGCTTTACAGAAACCAGCCTTAAAATATTTTCTCCTTTAAATCGTGAGTCACATTCACCAGGTTTTTCTTGCTGACCATGTGTCATCTGGCTCATCTGATCCAATCAGGACATTCGTAGATTTCACCGTAACGGCATCGGAGAGTAAAACTTAGCTGTAAGTAAACGTGGATTGACGGGCGTGGATTAAAGGGAACTACCTCGGCCTGGCCTATGCTGGAAAGAGGATTACCCCTTCCAGGTTGCTGAAATCAATCTGGCCATGCAGCGATTTAAAGCAGCCCCCCCCTTCCTCCTCCTCCCCAGTGCTGTGCTGCTACTGCTGCTGCTTCTTTCTGTGCTTTGGTAATTATGACCATCTGCTCATAACAACCCAGGTCTGGACCCCGTGGGACGGCAAGACCTTGAGCACACATAAACGCACACCCAGGCACCTGCCAGCGCGGCAACCCGACCCCTAATGGCTTTGGAAGTGATGAATATATCCCATACCTATGGTAATACCGCTTCATTAGGATGTGTCCGGCCACGCCGAGGTTCAGCTGGCGAGAGTCGGGCGCTAGATGAAAGTGGCGATGGGTTTGGAGGTTACGCAGCGGCTCCGGTTCACCATGACTAACAGATTACCATCATGATGGTGACGGCATGGTGATATCACCTGGGTTCTCGGTGGAGGCATGTTGATTGGTATCGTCCCAGACATTTTTAAATCAGTCTCGGCCTTCAGCCAAGTCTGATCTTTTTTTTATTTACGTAACATCTGCCTTGACCCTAAACCACGTTCTTGTAGTGTCAAAATGTTGTCTTTCCATCAAATCTGCCGTAAACCAAAGAAAAAGAAGATGAACCCAAAATGATGTCTGCGGTAGGGACGCTGCCGGTGCTGAGGACATGGAAAACATACAAATTTGTCCAAAAACGGTGCCTATGCTATGTTAGGGTTAGGTGGCCCAGTCTGCATGTTTTCAGGTGAAGGTGTCCTTTTGAAGGTTCACTTCTATCCATGCAGGTGAAAAACTGACGTGTAGCTTTAGCAGTAGAGCTAAGGGGGCTTTTCGGGCCTGGTTACTACCGTAAGCATCAGCACTGGTGCCGCTATGGTTCCCATCCCTAGTCTTTACCGGACTGCACTGAAACAACGACTCACTCTGAACACTGCCCTGAAAAGAATAGGAAAGTTTCCTGGAGACGGGCGTGTTTTAGTAGCGTAAGATGTTATTTATTGTGAGCAACCCCCCGACTTTAGAGATTTAGATTTAGATTACAAGAAAGATTTGTATTAAAGAGGATTTGTAACCGAGTGTAAGAAGTTTAATTGACCCACTGATATACTTTTTAAGATACTACCTTCTACGACAGTAGACTCCCAAACCCTGGCTGTTCATGTGTGCTTCTGTTTTTGATTTTTTATTTTTTTTTACTTAGTCAGCAGGATTAACTTGGTGTGTTCAAGGTTTGATGTTTGCTGCGGTTTTGACCTCTATGACGACGATAAGCTCCTATTTTTATAAACCGGTGCAGTTCCCCTTCGCAGACGACGCCTGCTCAGAACAGACTGCGGCTTTATTCGAGGAAATACGGTAATCGGAGGCGCAAATACTAAGAGGAAACATGCGCTTCTCTCAACAGATACATCTGCATATGCAACATGGTACAAATACTCGACTGGGGGAGTTGTCGTACTTTAGACTTTTTAAGGACATTTTATCCGTCCTTGGCTTCGCGTCCACCTCGACAAGCCTCGTCATTCATGCCGGCTCCCGGTGACTCATTCGTTATTGATTCAGCTCTTAATTGCAGGGTCGTGCTCTTCTATAGGGACAATTGTGGACACTCAAGTCTTGAACACAGGTTTTTAGCAGCACCTAGGCTGTATTTGAAGGGGGTAATGTGTGCTGTGAGTTTCACTGACATACCTGGTAGTTATTCCCACTCCCACAGACGCTATATCAACAGAGAATCCTCCTGCAGGAGCCTTGTCAGTTTCTCGGTGTGTGCGAGTCTGAGCGGGCGGAGACGGTCGGCGCTGATTCACCAGACATGTCATGGTGTTTGTCAGGTAGAGTCTGGACGGGGTTGGATTCGATACGTACGCAGACTCGTGTGCTTTACAATCATATTTAACAAGCTCCTTACAAGCGCAGATAACATCTTCCTGCAAAATCACGATGAAGTATTTTGGAAAAAAAACGGATTTGAGAGGGAATTTATTTCTGTTTGCTCAAATTTCAGCAGAGTGGTGTTAGTCATGCAGAGCTGGAGGACTGGGGGGGGGAGGGTGGGGATAAGGAGCCTTGCATCATGTTCGTACTTGCAGGAGTTAGGTGACACAAGTTGCCAAATAGTTGAAGTCGCCGAAGAAAAAAATTGTGCAGTTGCAGCAGTTTGTGCTGAAACTATAGACAGACGTATGGTTTGTGTGATGTACGTGACGTCCCAAATCATGTACACCCATCAGCCACAACATTAAGACCACCCACAGGACAAGTAAAGAACATTTGAAGCAACTTCTGACAGTTCAGTGTCCTGCTGGGAAACTTTCAGACCTGATATTCATTGGTGTGGATGTTACTTAGACATGTAGCCCCCACCTAGACCAGATCGAGTGTCAGTGGGATGATCCACCATAGAGACCCCTCCATCAACCCACAGGACACAGAGACCCTCCACTAACCACATCACACAGGACCCATGTCCATTCTCTGATGAGTCTGTTTTTGGGCTGGTCATAATGTTATGGCAGATTGGTGTATACATGCATTACTTTTCTTAAATTGTCGTCAGCCGGTTGTAGAAATAGGCGTAGCTGTGGCGTCTTTACAGCTAGCGATGGCTGAACGGGAATAGGATGGGACTGTGTGGAGGCCCACCAGTGTTTATCCTAACATCACTCCACCTCCCCACCCGTCTCCCCCCTCCACCCGTCCCCCCCCCCCAAGCTTCCCTCAGGAAGGTCAAAGGTTCACACACTCACACACAAAGGCAGAGACTTGGCTTTCCTCCTCCAGAGTGTTTCCCGGTAGCTGAGAGCGCTGGAAGGGAACAAAGCCCAGCTATTGTGCGCTGTGTTCACCTCGTAGACCCACAGGCCTGTGTGTTGTTGCAGGGTGGTGTTTGATGAGCGTGCAGGGCTCACACACCGGGGGCAAACAGCTTTCATCGCTTTCAGTTTGCTTTAGGTGGACGTCGAAGCGGTCGAGTCAAGATGAACTCTTGATCTTTTATCGTCTTCGTGATGCACAACGAAAGATCATCCACATTAGGAAGTGAAACAGATTTCGGTTCAGGTGAACTATTACCTATAATTCCTTAGAAAACACTCACTTACATATTAAATAACAGTTTGGAAATGAATGACCCACAAGAATCAAAGCTGAGTGTGCACTCTTAAGTCCATAACGTTCACTTTGTAATATCTTGGTAAAGTAAAATAGTCTAAATGTCCAAACTTTGTAGTTATTTATTTTAGGTGTGGCTTAACCCAAAACCACGTCCCCCTTCTTCCTCTTTGTTGGCTCATGTCAAAGCTCCCAAAAGTGGAAGAAGAGGAACTGAATTCATGTGACTGAACGTTTCTGCTGTGTGTAAGAATCAATACTACCACCTTGATTCAACACCGAAGCAAACAAAGAAGAAAACAAATTCCACTCAGGCCTTTAAAGGAAACGTTTATTGAGGTAAAGTCAAAGAGAACAATGTTCCAGAGAGAAATAAGGACTTAGACCAACACATTTCTCTAGTAGAGCAGAGAACACAGGTTTCTGGAGACAAGGTACAAGGAAATCTCCTTGTTACATTAACTTAGACACTGTAAGATCAGGAAAACCTTCATGAATGTCCAAAGATCTGCCAACACTGGGCAAAAAACCTTGATTGATCCCTAGCACAGTGAAGTGGTGACCTAGGGACTAGACATACACAACATTACTTGTGTCTAGTCTACTGTAGAGGACATGCATTATCCACGAGTCTGGTGGGAAAAAACAGGCACTGAAGTCGTCATGTCTGCAAATGACAGTAATTAAAGAATGACACCCTGCGTTTCTTTAAACAGGACGTGAGGTTCTGGGGTTATGGAGCCACTTATACGATCGTTTAGAGGGTGGAAAGTGGCTGTTTGGGAGGGTCAGTTGACATGGACAGGTATTCTATGTCGGTGTACAGGTATTCTTTCTGCTGAAATGTCCGATTAAACCAATGGGTACAAGGCGAAGCTATTGCAGTCTGAAATGAAGCAGATTATATATTGTAGATCAGGTTATTTTGTCCTGACAACCAGATAGTTGAAGGCTTGTAAAGTGTGTGTAGGTTAGTTGGTCTCAGCAACTGTCAGTGGGATATAAAATATTTTAACACACAAGTTAGAAATTAAATCCAAAGACGATTCTGATTCTAATTGTGAAGACGAACTTCAAGATAGCAGCTTTTGGTTCATAGTTGTGTTAATAACCTTATCTTATAACAAAAAACAATCAATTACTGACACGTCTAATTGAACTTTTGGAGAAGATTCACTATCATTTGTTTCTCCAGACCTTCCTGCCTATAACCTTTAGATTAAGTTCCTAATTTCAATTTCCTCGTGCTTCAAAGCAAGTGAGCGCTCGGCAAATAAACATATCAGATCCTCAATATTAAAGCCTCCCTCTGAGCAATAAACCTGATATATATATCAGCTTCTGACTTTATTAAAAGAAAAGACGCGACAAATGCAGTTTGTCCAGGACCAGGAGCGACGGAAATGCTGTTGCGTGGGCCACAGAGTTAATAAACAGCTCTCCAGTCTTGTATGACCTCGGGGGAGACAAGGGCTCGTTGTTGGGAACAGGAGGGGGATCTGGACAGGCAGCACTCCATACCACAACAGAGAAGCCCAGCAGCTGCCTGCAGAAATAATGAATGAATGGAGGGAGGAAGGAGGGGTGAGCATGTGCATAAGGGGGAGGATAAATCCTCATGTTCCTGTAGCTTTCAATGAACTCTTAATAACTTTTTGTAAATTGTGCTATTTGATTCCTAGGGCTTCAGTTCCACACATTTTCAGTCTGTCTTTGGTCATGCTTAGTTTGGGCTGTTACAACATCCTGACACCATTGAGCAGCTTTTCAGGCACAAATACCTGGAAGAGGCCAGTTTGTTGTGGCTTTCTTTCCCTTTGATGCGAGGAAGCAACAACCCCTCTAGTGTTCTGCTTCGCCTAAATATTTGTCGCAGACCGTGCCGTCGATCTCTTCGTCTCGTTCCCGTCAACAACAACACACAGTTTACCGGGATGTCGTGGTAGGAACGAGCAAAAAAAACGGAAACGTGGCACCGAATGCGGCCGGCACATTTTTTTTTTGACAACTCCCGGAATAGCCTCGCAAAAACGCCCCCGGGGGCCGAGCTGTCGGCCAGGAACGTCATTACCAGAGCACCTGCAGCAGATTCAGACAGATAGCTGGGAGATAATACACAACTTCCTCCTTCCTCCCTCTTTGGGACTTAATAAGGTTAAGCTATCTCAGAATACCATCTGAAAAGTCATTCGATCCTGTTTTGATTATGTAGTTGTTGTCGTGCCATTTTACCATTTTGGGCCATACTTAGGAATGTCAGGTATTTGTATGGGAGATGACTGGACCCGTCCAATTGTAGGTCGGCCATTAGCCAAAACTTTGCGTCTGTAGAGTCTAAACTACGTCTTCTGTTTTAATCTCTAGCATTAACCAAAGAAAGAAGAAGAGGAACTTAAATCGCATGGCTGAACCCGTCTGCTGCCTTCAAAAACTCTTGGAGATTTACCCTTTAAAGCCTGAATGAATCGCAGACGACCCGTTAAAATATGTGGTATTTGAATTACCGGAACTCATAGTAGTTGGCGCTGTGGACAAAATTCAATAGGAAGTTGTGCTTTTGTCTGGAAGACCTTCGTGACATCTCAACCTAACTTTGTTTTTACCAACAAATTCCTCCAAACAACTCGCTCTTCCTGCATCTTCCCGGTCTTGCGTCATAATTACCGTAATGGCCACTTATTTATTTCCAGAAAGTGCAACTTCCCAGTGTTCAGCCACGCTTTAAATTTTGTCCATTGGTGACTTACGGTGGATGTTCAAGTCAGTCAGTTAGAAATTTGTAAATTGTGCTATTGTGGATTTTTGGTGTAGGTGGTAGTAGGCGTTCGTCAGTCGGTGCTACCGACTTGATTCGGATCACACCGAGTACCCGCAGGCAAACGCAGCCCTGAAACGACACCAAACACTAAACGAATGAAGGTTTGACAGAAGTGAATAGTTTCCTGGAGATGTTTCCGAGGGTTGAGACAAAAATCTAGGGAGTTTATGGTCTTTGGTGACCAGAACATTTCTACTGTCGTAGCTTCTTCCTCACTACTTGCTGCTTTCACAGCCTTATTACTCGGAGTTAATACATTTGCATGATGCATTGTGATGTAGGAGAACACAAGTAAGACAGGAAGAGTCGTTATGCATCTCCAAGGGAGGACGTTTTGTCCATCTGGAGAAAGATCGGCATTGCTTTTCTATCTTTTGACACACAAAAATGAACCCTTTCGTTTCACACGAGCACATGCCAGTTCCAGGTAGTTCTTAATGTACTCGACGCCTTCCTCTGAATTAATGTCACGAAACTCGTTCTCAATCACGTCCTCCTCAGGGGGGTAATGCAAACACGCCGCGCGAGGAAGACGGAGAAGATGCTCGAACAAACCCGTCCAACGACATATCAACACATTGGTGCTGTGTTCAAATACCACTCGGGTACGTTTGATCAACGCGGAACCTTATCAAGTCTCGCCCTTGTTTTCCATCTTTTCATCTTTCGAATATTTGAATGATTTGTAATGTTTGGAGAGAAAATACGTGGGAGGCTTCCTGTTCACATGTTTTGAAAGGATCGTATCTGACCATTACTTCATCTTAACCAAAGTTCCGCAGTGTCATCGTCTTGTGACACACACTTTGAAAGCGCCTTTAAACAAACGACCCCGGGTTTGAGCCTTAATCTGCCTGAAACTGGAAAGTCACGCTGCCGTACAGTAGTTTTGAGCTCGGCATATGGAGGTCGCCTCTTTCTCCGCTGGTTGTTTACATCTGTTGTGCGTCATTAAACGAGGCCGTGCATGCGTGTCGCTGCCTTGTGAGCGTCACCCCTCCGCGGTTTGTTTCCTCTGTGCTGCGGATGTGGGCTCTGCCTGTTCGCAACAGTCTCTTCACTTCTGCTTTGTCCTCTTCCGAGTGCGCGCTCACTCTTGATTGCCTCACACTTGTTCTGTCGGCCAGCTTGTTTCCACGCCGCCGTCCAGCGCCAGCGCCCCCGGACAAACCCCCTCTACCCGTATTTTTTTGTTACGGTAAATGTCACCAAAAAATAAAGCGGATCAGTTTCCGTGAGCTCGCTCCAAAAAAAAGAAAAAGATGCTCATGGGGAGAAATGAAAGGAGTGTTTCATGAACTGGTAAATATGGGACGTGGTGGTGCAACATCTGCAGAGAAGCCTATCAGCCGTAACATTATGACCGCCTCCCTAATACCGTGTCTCCCAGAACAGCTGTGACTCATCAGAGATTGGTCATGGGCCTTCTGGGGAGGGGGGGGGGGGGTCCTGGGGTGTCTGGAAACAGGATGTTGTTAGTGTGAAGTGGGGAGATGGGGGGGGAGCTTTGGGTCCTATGTGTTGAGGGGAGGGGCCTCCGTGGATCAGGTTCGTTCCAGTGCATCGCACCCCAACACTTTGTGCTGGTTTTCATCTTTTTTTTTGTTTTAGGTGTTTCTAAGCCATCAAGGAGTGTCATTGCTATGGGGGGGTCTGGTCTGGTCTGGTCTGGTCTAGGTGGGGGCTACATGTCTTAAGTAACATCCACACAAATGAATACCAGGTCCAAAAGTTTCCCAGCAGAACAGTGAATAGTCACAACATGGTCATAATGTTACTCACTTCTCCTGTTGGTGGTTTTAATGTTGTGGCTGATCGGTGTATACATATATATATATATAAAGAATCCGAACTAAACAAGGCCTTTTTATTTTACTGTATTCGTAGTTACACGTGTCCCTCCCTCGCCCCCGTCTGCCTGAAACCTGCTGGTGTGTTTTCTCTCTCCGAGCGCAGCAGCTGGTGGGGAGGGGGAATCCCTCCCCGGTCCCAGGGGCGGTAACCAGAGACAAGGCTCCAGAAACAAATCAGGCGGCTGTAGGACGGACGCTGCCCGTCTGCCGACAAACACCATACGTGGTGGTGCTGGGGTCCTGGGCTCCCGTGTTTGTTTGTGAAGCGTCTGAACTTCGTCGGCTCCATCGTTGCCATAGCCGTCGTTTCTAAGGTGCTGGAGTCTGGAGGGCCCGTCGCTCGTTGTCAGGCAACTGAGCATCAGTGAAAACACACAAAGGTCCTTCCTGTGTAACCAGCGATCAGCTGGGGTTTTTATAAATAACACCGCTAAACAGATGAAGCAGTGAGCTGTGTGGTGGTCTGTAGTAGTAGTATTATTATTTTCTTTTTTTTTTTTAGGTAACCTGAGGTAACCTTAGAGACATTTTTGTCCGTTTGGGCAAAATTTTCCTCTTCATTTGGCGCCATTTCGACTGTGTTAGTGCATATGGCACATTTCTTGTAACAAAGTCTATCACTACAAAAGTTTTGAAATTTAAAAGAAATATTTCTAATAGGTCAACAGGCCACTGTCAAAAAGATTTACCACCTTCTTGTAACTTTACTGTACAAAAACGTCCATGTTCAAAAAAACTTAATTAAAAATTCTGCATAAATTTCTTAAACCACTTCAACACTTGACAAAACGACCAAAAGTTCAATCATTTTGAGGAATTTTAACCCTTTAAATGCCAGTTTGATTACTTGAAGTCATGGTTGTTTTTATGAAAAGAATGAACATTTTTTCCATAAAACTAATTTTGTTGATTTTTCGTAAAGTGCTGAAGTGGTTTAAGAGATTTATGCACAAAAAACAAACAAAAAAAACGTACATTTTTGTCCGCTAAGGTAACTAGAGGGAGGTAAATTAGAAGGATGCTTGAGTGTTAAACAGATTGGCATATATATATATATATATATATATATATATATATATAGATATAGATATATATATATATATAGATATAGATATAGATATAGATATATATATATAGATATAGATATAGATATAGATCTTTTATTGTCGTGACTCCTACGCTGTGACCACCAAACCCAAACAGGAATTAGACAAAACTCAGTGTAATAGCCGACATACCGGTACTATCGTCTCGTTTCAAGGTTAGAAAGCCCTGTTGAGATGCTGATCTGTACAAAGGTTGTGCAGCTGTGGAAGTGTACATCTTATTGGGCCTCTGTTTTAAGAACTCCCACATTTTTCATGGTTGCGTTCAAGGTTGTTTTGGTCGTTTTACCGGCATGTCTGGAAGCGAGAGTCGGGTTAATTTAGACACACATGGAGCTTATCGAGCAGCCTCCTACACTTCCTCTGGACTAACTTTAGTTTGATTAATACTGCGCTTTTTTGAAGAAATGTTGCCTTATACACTTTATGTACGTGTTCCTACTCTGCTTCACTGAGCGTCGCATCCTGTTTCTATAGCGACAAGATCCAGAAACATGACGGAAACATCCTTAAAAAACGCCTACTTTAGTGTTTTAGTTTTAGGGCTAACATGGAGGGGGTGGGGCTAGTACCTTACTGCGCTCAGCCACCAGGGGGAGCTCTACTCGCTCTGGCTTCACTTTTGAGGGGCTGTTGTGATGTCCATCTTATTTACAGTCTATGGGACGTTGGTAACTAGGGGTGGGTATTGGCAAGGACTTCACGATACGTATCGCAATACTTGAGTCACGATACGATACATTATTGCGATATTGTGATATATTGAGAAATTTTAAACACAGCTTAAAATACAAGTGCAAAGTATCGCAATATATTGCCATATTGATGTTGTTTCCCACCCCTATTCGTAACGTTGTGATGTATTGCTCGTAAAGCGAAGCATTTATGAAACTAAAGTTCGATTTTCTTCACTCAAACTTTTTTTCTGACAATTCGTAGCACGGACGAACGGAGCGGCTGAGTGACAGCTGACCCACACCGACGTTTTCAGGCTGAATTTGAACCCAGCGCTTGGGTGTTGTTCGCGGCGGCCTGTGCTTCCTTTATTTCCGTTGTTTGTCGTGTTGCGGCGCTCGGCTCCTCCGGGCTCAGCGGGCTGCCATTAGTTAATGGGCCCCAGTCTCTTTGCCTTCGCCTCGCTTTGTGTTTGTCCCGCAAACACCGTGTAACACTGTAAGAGCGTGTGTAAATAATCTAATGGTGTGGAGTGGACCGCCTGGTGAATAATGAAAGCCGAGGGACCGTCTTATGTAACCCCGCTGATCCATTTACTCCCACAGTGTTTAGCATCCAGATGATAGAGGAGGCATGGGGCCTCAGAGGGGCTGAAATGGCACGACTCACTGCTGTGTACACATGTGCACTTGGGATATAACAGTTTTTGGATTTCAGAGCTTTTTTTTTCCTGGAATGAAGAGACCAAACAGACGTTTTTAATGAAGTTAAAGACGAGAACTTGCATCACAGATGAATGCAGCGCTTGTTGTAGTAAAAGTGTCATTGATCGTGTGGGGACCGGGGATGCCCTGATCAGTATCCTGTGATCTTATCGGATCGACATCGAGCTTCAGCCAAGCCTGATCTTTCGTAGTTAATTATTTTAGGTCTGCTGTGAACCAAAACCACGTCCCTGTAGTGTCAAAACCTCTTCGTCCTCTTCTGTTTTGATGGTAGTTGGGTAGCGTCAATATGTCGACGAAGAAGATAAACTGACGTCGCGTGACTTAACATGTCTGCTTGACACTTGGTGAGGTGGTAGCAGCTGATTATTATTCCGTACTGTCACCTTGGTCGCACTGAACGTCGTGTCTAAAAGAAGTTTCCCAAGGACAGAAGGTTGCACATGACTTCTCTAACGACGACTGTGTCGACAGACGGTGGTGAAAGTCCGCTGCGTCTAATGAGTTTAGTTCTCGTTGCAGATCTTTTATTATGTTGTTTATCTCGATATGTAGTCACTGTTTGGGACGTCTAACATGCCTCGGGTTTTCTTGCACAGTAAATCTTTGACATTAAGGGGACAGACGGGTTTTCATAAAGGTCAAAACAGTGAAACTAATTAGAAATAAAATTCAGATTCTTACCTAAACTAATGTGTCAGTTTTGTGCCTGTAATCAGTCGGCCTTATAGTTGGATAGCACATACTGAGATGCCATACTCAGTGTAGTTTTTCTCTGTGGTATTAGTGTCTTTGACACTCTTGCAGTATGCATACCGTTGCCATGGAGCTTGGAACAATTTTACACTTCTGCCATCTGCTTCATCTGTTTGGCATTTCTAATCTGTTGCACTCAGAGCTGGAGATGTTTCGAAATGTCTGCATTCATTGCAATTTGAAAATGAAAAACAGTAAAACTATATTTACCACAGTGTAGATTTCATTGCTCTGATTCCTAAATGACCAGGTTGCTGTTAATTTCTAGCCATGTAGTAGTAGTTGTTGTTGTTGTTGTGTGGGTTCTGGATTCAGGACTTGGTGTGCTCTCAGAGCTGTAACCTTTTGCATGACGACAGTGGGCTTTGCATACAGAGCTAAAGCAAAGCTCGCAGCCTGGGAAGAGGTGGTTGAAAAGAAGCAAGGGTGAACGATGGTGGGAGGGGAGGAGGCGTCGTAGGAAGAGGAGGAGGAGGAGGGCATGTGAATCAGGTCCGACTTGATTTGCCAAGTACAATATGTATCAGAAAAACAGTGTGACTAGTCGACAGGAAATTAATCTCTAAGGAAGTGTCCAACACCCCCGTCTTAAAGCACTTGACCTGATGTAAGTAGATTAAACGTCCCTTATTAGTCTCTTTTCGTCCCACATTCAAACTGCCTCTGTAGGTAACTAGACAAAACTAGAGTAATCACAAGTAAAACATGTCAACAGGGATCCTAAGGCATAACCACAGGCAGTATGAAAACAGTTTGTGCAAAGAGTGTAGTGCAGATTCATCAGGCGTCAAGGCGAGTCTCATTTACATGTTGTGTCATGCTGTCGAGCTGAGTCACTTGGGTTTTGGTTTGTGACAGCGGACATGACAACCAGCCAAGTTCTGTCACTCATTCATCGCACTGGGCAATTATTATATAGATCCAGAAAAAAGTCCTGAATGTCTCGTTCACATCACGGAGCGTGTACAAACAGATCATCATCACTGATCGTGTGAACACTCGTCATAAACCAGTTTTAGTTGGGACGTCCTGATCGACTTCAGGGCGTTTGTGAAATGATCGGATTAGGTCGGTATCAGTCTTCAGCCCAGTCTGATCTTTCCTGGTTCTTTATTTAAGGTCTCCCATAAACCAAAACTGCATCTCACTGTCAAAACTAGCAAGAAAACTTGACATCCCTAGCTTTTTGTATGAATTTTTTTTTTTTTTTCCCATAGCCCTTGGGATGCACCATCAGGGATCGAATAACTCTCGGTGCCTTGGAGGTTTAGGTTAGGGTTAGGGTCACATAAGGGACGCTTGGTCCTTTTTTTGCCAAATGTTGGCAAGATTAAATGTAAATATCAACTGTAACTGTAGAAAGAAATGAAAAACAAATCTGGATATCATATGAATGATGTAAATAAGCAAGGACTACCTTTTTCTGAATGAATATCCCAAATGCATTGCCCAGATTTGAATGCTAACCCAAAGCACACTTGCATCATGCAGCTAGACAACCTTTAGTTTAGGTTAATGTAGTTTAGTTTCTCTCCTCTTCATAGTCAACCAAGAAAGCGTCTCCCCAGCGCTAACAGAGCGCTCGGTTCGTGGCCTCTGCAAGTGCTGCTCATCTGCTCGCTATAACTGAGACTGTAACCGGAATCAGCGCAGCCACATCCTGTCTTACAGCACAGAGCTGTGTTGTCACTGGCAACGTTGCGTTATAAACCCAAACATTGTCAGAGTTGGACTTGCATCCTTTTCTGGCATTTTAGATAAGAACGGGAGGGTATGGTGCGACTGGCAGGTACAAAAATAATAAAAATATATAAAAAATGCTATACTTGGCAGAAGTGGATGCTGCTCTGCAAGATGTGATACTTTCTAAGAGGCCTGGGCTGGACTAACATGTACTTGTTGAGGAATGGAACAGCTGCACTGTAGATGATTATCAACATCCATTCCCAGAATGCAGCAGTGCAGCCGAGGAGCGCAGGAAGTTGCAGGAGGAAGCTGTTGGACGTAAGGGTGCACCAATGTGATACCGATCTTTTAATATTCAGTATCGGCCAATGCAAGTCCAGATTCCATCTAAATGTCCTCCCCTGGAGGATTATAAACCTGTATTCTCCTGGACACCTTACTGTAACTGTGTCTGATACATCAGGCTCTTCATAGCTAATGTAGCTAGGACATGGTAGCTTGTAGCTTGGCTCCAGAAAACCAGTGCTCTCTACTGCAGTAGTGTCTGGAAACTTGTGTCCTTTTGATTATTATGTCTTGTTTTGTTGTTGTTTTTGGTGGAGAATCAAGTTGGTAGTATTGAGTAACGATGTCCCTTTTGCATCCTCTTATTTCAATTCTCTTATTTTTATAATCCTTGTAAATATTGTGCGTATGGTTTGTTGTGTTTTCCTGTTACATAGTGTGAGTGGTGTTTGAGTGCCTGTACATTGTACTATACATCTATGTAAAAAGTACCTACTGACCTACCAACCAATCAACTACCCCCCAACCAAACCTCCCTTTTGCATAATTTACAAATTTCTTTCCGAATTCGTTTTCCTGAGGAAAAAATTTCCACATGTCTGACATGTTTGGTCACGTTTTGATTCTTCTTCTTCTACTTGGGTTTTTGTCCGTCTAGCCAACCACCGATCACACAAAGGGCGACGAAGGCCGTAGATTACGGCTGAGGCCTTACGCTGATCCCATCATTTTCAAAGTGTTCCAGGTGTTAATAGTCGTAACCCTGTGAGTCAGTGATTTCTGTGTTTGCAAAGACACGTCTTTCCCAGCAGCTCCTTCAGCCCCGTGGAGTCAGTCCACTTTTTAGTTGAGTCACTCCGCTCCGGGGTTTTGTTGCGAAGCTCACGTCGGCCCCTTTGTCTTATTCCTCTGTCGTCTCCCAGCTCCTCATCTCTGTTTCGTGATGCCCCTCCGGCGTTTGATCTGCCCATTCAGGCTGCTCCTCCCTCTGCACCTTGAAACGAACCTCACCTTCCTCCTTCAGAACGTGATACGAGCCGAGCACAAGGACGCCTCTGTGCGCTAGGACGGCCCCCCTGGGTCGCACTCCTTCGTCCATCTGGGTGACGAGCCGAGGGCTGAAGTTTGGTGGCTGGTTGACGTTCGGCACAGTTACAGGCTGCTGATGTTGTTGGTGCATTTACTTTAAGTTTTCCTTTAACCTCTTTTTTCTTTCATGGAAAAATACCGACTTTCTCCCCAGCGACAACAAAACAGTGGGCGTTGAGAAACGCGATATCCCCTTTATTTCTGACGGTCTTTCTGAGACGAGCGTGACAAGACAGGAAAACGCAGGGGACGGACAAAACGGGCTTTATTGTTGAAGCGGCGAACAAAGGCGAGGAATTTCTGCCGGTCACAGGTCGCCTTTAGCCTTTAGGCTTCAGGTTATCGCATTTAAAATCATTGGGGAATGAGCTAATTGAGATTGGATCGTTGAGGTGTAGAGTTAAACCACGTCCACATAGAAGGCAAAGATCTTCTTGATCTACCAATGTGCTTGATAGTTGGATATATCAGCTCCACCTCGGTTCATCCTGCCTCTTATCTTTTTCCTCTGTCTCTGGTTTTGTTACGTCAGTTCCGCTCGATTTCTTTTCTACATTTTCTTTTTATTTCTCCGATATTTCTCAGCCGTATGATATCGCGACCCGTCTTTACAGCTCGTTTGCGGTTGCGTTCGTTCCCACTTTGGGAACATCCGTTCATCATTTGTCTCTTTATTCACGCTGCATGCGTTGGCATCCAGGTCAATGAAGCCAGCGGGCACGGAGGGGGTACCGCTTAAAAAGATGGGATCCAACCCCGACCCCGTGTCAACCGAGAGAAACACAATCCCATCTGCTCAGTCCAACGCACCGGCCTGGGCAGTTGCGTTGGCCCCAAAAAGTCATGTCCGCCAGCTGAGAAATTTGCCAGATGGCCGCTCCTGGCCTGGTCTGCTGTAAAATGAAGTGAGAACTTGGACCGGCGGAGCAAAGACTTGGCTGATTATGTCAGCGTGCTGAGCCGTGCCTCGCCGAGGCCCCGGGTTATGCAACATAGACCGTAACACAAGAAGACTGCGGTCTGCAAAGCCTTTGTTGTTTTTTTTTTTTTTGATTAGGCTTTTCTTGCTCTGGAGTTTATAAGAGCGGCAGCTTCTCCAGGTCAACAGGTCGGCAGTGATGTAAGAGGCCAAAGCAGATTCTCCTCCGTCACGAACTCTAATTAGACCTGGAGCTGAGTCCTGGCTGGAAAATCCTCCTCTTTCATTTGATCCTTTGAAAATCCTCTGACACTGTCCTGGATTATGATCTGCTGCCATTGTTCCAGTAAACACGCCGTGCCCTCCTCCTTTTAAGAGGCTTCTGAGGGTTCGGGATGCAACACTTGACTCACTGCAAGCCGACGTAGTGAGTTTATGTTTCAGGTTCATCTGCGGAAAAGCCCCTTTTGATCCGATCTTTTAATGTTCAGCATCCGACGTCAGGATCTTAAATAAACTGAATCTTATCTCACTCGTATTGTCCAACGACACGTGTGCGACATGCAGCTGCAGCAGGTCCAATAAATCAGCCAAAGCTAAAGCAGCTCGTAGCTTGAATCAGGTTGGTGGTGTCACGTTTAGTCACATGACTTTTGATTTTTGGCAGCTTTGACGCTAAAGTACTAGAAAACATCAGGCCTGGATGAAACCCAATAACCGTCTGAATATTTTATAAATGTCTGGTTCCGCCCCAAAACCAATCTCCTGGGACTTTCCTACTCATCTTTTTATTCTGATTAAACTAAACCAAGGTTCATTCACAGGATTTCTATTCATACTAGTCTTTAATCATAAACAGTGTAGTTTGTTGAGTTAAATCTTTGCTTCTATAAATTGTTGCTTCTATTAATAATCGAAAACAGAGCTGAACAGACCTGCTGCTGAAACTGTGATGTGGTTGATCTGGAAAGAAGTGGACACGTCTTTGGTTAAGAGACTAAGTGATTTTCTGCTAACGTATGTGTTTGTGTTATGTTTGTGTTACATTGTAGCATTTTTTGTGGAAGCTGCTGTCGAAGTGTTTTATGGGTTAAAACTTTGGGGAGCACGTTGCACAATGTGTGATTTCATAGCAGGTGTTTTCTATTAGCTGTCACAGAGAGTAAACGCGTGGATTCGGCCTGAATGAACTGAAACTGACCTGAGCTGAAGCTGAGTCAACGCTGTCATAGCTTAAATAAAGGCTAAATCAACACGCAGCCAATAACAGCTGGAGAACGAGACAACGGTGCAGGACGGGCGGAGTCGAGGCGGTTTGCAGGGACTTTCTATGACCTTTTTTAATTTAAAAAAAACAAAAAAAATTTAAACTGGTAAATGTTCATGACACGTTTCAGCTGAGCTCGTCTCTCCAGGCTAATGTTAGCTGACCTCGTTTTTAAGCTTTCCACAAAATCTACGTGGTCACCGTGGCAACTAAACAGGGGTCAATCCAGGTCAGCAGCCGAGATCCTAACGTGGCTGCTGTGGATTAATCCTGTTAGAAGACGACTTGTGGTGGTTTTAAGTGCAGCTCATAGACTTACTGTGTTAATTTGTGTAAAGTTTGTGTTGACTCAGTACTGAAGTGTGTGTGTGTGTGTGCGTGTGTGTGTGTAGGAACTTTGAAATATTTTCTCAAATTCAACAAATTGAACTTTAATTCTGCAATTTCCCCACTGTAGGACAAAAAAAAAGATATATTTTTTTAAATTCTAATTTAAATGAAATGATGCAGTTGTTATGTTAGTTGTTTGTCGGGTTGCAGGTGTTGCAGTGGCATGAAACTAGTCTGTACATATTTTCTTTTCATTAAGCTTACGCACCCCAAATTTTTTATAAAATTTTGTTCAATGTATGTATGTATTTTAAATTTTGTAGTTTTCACGAGACATTGATAATATTATAACCACAAAAACACAAAAAAATAAACAAAAAAATTATATAACAATTAGAAAAATACACTTAACTAATTCATATGTAACAAAAAGTTAAATGTAAAACTAAGAAAGTTGCATTTATGCTGCAGTGTAGGTTTTAAGATCCAAGTTAGTGGGCGGGACTTGGGACAAACTAAAAAATATATGTCAGTTTTTTGTTTTTTTAAGGGTGATTTGTGTCATTTTAGGTTAATATAATGTTGATGCTTGTTTAAGTGTAATCCTTCTGGATAAGTTACGAGGAATAGCGCGCATCTTATCCGCACAAGCACACAGTATGTACGTATGTAGATCAAAATAAGCTATTATTTATTGTATTTATGTCTTTGCAACTCTTCTTTTAAATAACCATTTCCAGTAATACTACTGTATCGTATTTGGCTTTGACTTTGAACATTTATCTCACTAATAAATCGATATTAAACCTAAATATATCAGGATATGAGTTCTGGTCCGTGTCGCCAGCACTAGTTTACATCCAGTCTATGATTATATCAGCGTTGTTTTACAAGCGTCTTTACTCGTCAGTAAAGACATTATTTACTCAGCTGGACAATCAGGCCAATCCACGTTTTAAAGGATAATTGTGGTTTATCTCAGAACTACCTTTGTCTCTATGAGTCATGCTCCAGATGTCAGGAGTGATCAGCCGGGACGCTTTTAATTTTAACCCCGGGCGTGGACGGCCTCACCTGTATCTGGAGAATCTGCAAACAAAATGCAAAGTTTCAGCTGGTCCACTATGAGTCACCGCTTCAACTGAAAGGTTTCGGTTCTTGTCACTGTGACACGTTGCTCCTCCTCCTCCTTTTTTTTTCTTTTTTCACTGAGCCTCGTTGAGCTGGCCGAGTTGGCTGCCGACCACGTCCGTTTAATGCCAACGTCCCGCTGTGTCCACCGTGGCAGAGCGGCTCTCATTCCACAGCACATGCTTTCCCCATGAATCTGACGTTGAGTCAGAGTATGTTTATCACAACAGTTACCAGATTGTTTGGGCACCGACGACTCCTGGAAAGCTGATAGGGACCGTTTAATGTTTTCTGACTAATAAGACCAAATATAGACTGGTGCAATAATCCTGCTTAACCCTCATCCATCATTTAAGACATTTTAGTCCATTTGGGCGATTTGTTTCTCTTCATCTGGCCGTCATTTAAGTTTATAAGGCACATTTTTCATTTTTTTGCAACAAAGTCTCTCTTTACTCAAAGTTTGAAATTAAAAAATTCTAATAGGTCGACAGGACACTGATTGGAGTCATTAACCTCCTAAAAGCCGAGCTTTTATTTGCTATGTATTTTTAATTTGGGATCAGATATTATCTTATTATTTTTGAACAGGAAGTAGTCGTTTTTGAGAAAAACAAATGTCCTCATATGTGGACACTGGGGTTATTTCATTATTTATATTATAATAATGTCACCAATATGTAAAATATATAAAAAAACTGTTTATTTTAATACCTGAGCAAACACCAAATTGTGTATAATGAAGTCCCAATGTCCTCAAACGAGTACTTGCTAATTAGCCACGTTGTAGCTCGTTGCTATTTATAAAATTTGTTAAGTTTGTGAATCGTATTAAAACTAGAAACGTTAATAAGCGTAAATGAGAAGTTTTAACCTTTGCTACCACTAGATGGCAGACTAAAGCGTCCACGAATGAGGACAACGGGTTTAAATGAATATAATAAAACCTAAAACTTCATGTCCCCATATGAGGACGCAGGGTCTTAGGAGGCTACGGACAAAAATGTCCACTCCCAAAAAACTGCTATAAAACTTTACCGATATATATTATAATATATTTTATATATTATATAATTTATATATAAATATTAATATTATATATATATATATATTTATTTTATATATATATATTATATATATATATATTTAATATATATATATATATATATTTTTTTTTTTTTTTTTGCATAAATCTCTTAAGCCACTTCAGCACTTTACACAACTACCAAAAAAATTCAACCATTTTGAAGATTTTTTTATGTATAAAAAAAAATACAATTTTTTTTAATTTTCCATAAATGTTGAGGAGTTAGGGACATTTTTTCTTTTCAAATCAGTCTTGAATATGACCAAGATAATAACAAATATTGACTTGATGACATTATTATCTTTTGTGTTGCATCAGATTTAAAATTTACTACTTTGAAGCACAACTTCAATTAAAGCAATTTCCTTTTATTTCTTCAGTAATGAAATTAAAAATTTGAAAACCATCAATTCCAGTTTAGCTCCCACTGTTTGGATATTACAAAGACTACACAACCTCTCCATCCCCCAGAGCGTCCGACCATTCAACCAGCACACACACACACACACACACACACACACACACACACACACACACACACACACACACACACACACACACACACACACATAAACTAGTATTCCCACCCCCACCTATTGTTCAGACATCTCCCCTCCAGCCATGGGACAGTGAAGACGAGGAGAGACGAGGCTTCTCTGCTACTGTAGAATATCCCAGTTTCCACATGAGAGGAAACACAAAACACATCACACCACAGGGCTTTTTTTTTTATACTAATAAATATTCTTAATAATCAAACACTAATTCCAGTTTCTTATATTATTCTCTAATGAAAGACAGAGGAAAGCATGTATCCGTTGTCAGACTCTTTAGTTGTATTTTATTCATTAAAATGTTTAAGAATTTATATTAGAAAAAAAAAATCTTAAGTATGTTTCTAAATCAAAGTGATATAAAGACAGAAAGAAGAACTAATAATATAAAAAATAACATAAATCTAGTGATACAGTAAATATTTAAACAGTGGAATATTCCATTTTTAAACATTTTATTTTAACTGCTTAATGACCAGATTTATAGCTTTTTTTCCTCACATTTCCTTGAGATTCCTAAATATAACCCCCTCCCCTCGTGAAGCCAACAAAGAATTGTCGGGGGGGGGGGTTTGCTTCCAACAGCAATCAATAAAGAGCCATTGGGCTGTCTGCCATTGACGAGCGTCTGTCTCTTCCTGCTGCCAGTGAACGCTCACGGTGCTAATGATGCCTTTTGGATGATCGCCTCAGCTCCGTGCTGCGTCGTTCTGCTGCGTTCTGCTGCGTTTTCTCACTTTCTTTTGATCCCGTTCGTAGATTAAACGTTTCAACAATATCTATATATCTGTGGACGAGAGAAAATGAAAGAGGCTCAAAAAGCCAAACGGTGCAGATTGGGAGGGAAGCGACGCCGTTGGGACATGACGTTTGTGTTTAGATGGACACTAACTTCCTAGTTACTATAACCAAGATGTCATTAAAACATCAGGTGTACACCGATCAGCCACAACATTATGACCACCAGGGAAGTAAACGCCAATGTTCTGCTGGGAATCTTTCGGACCTGGCATTCATTCTTTGCTGCGGATGTTACTTAGACATGTACCATCTACCTAGACCAGACCAGACACCCCCACCTCATATTAATGACACCCCTTGATGGTTTGCAGCAGACATCCCTAGTAGGATGCATAAAAAACACTTAAGGAACATGGAAGAACAGCTCAAGGTGTTGACCTGGTCTCCAAATTCACTAGATCCCAAACTGATCAAGTATCTGTGGGTTGATCCACCATAGAGACCCCTCCCCTCAACCTATAGGACCCAAAAGCCCCCCACTAACAACATTCAGGCCCCCCATGTCCACTCTCTGATGAGTCACAACAGTGACCTACACAACATTGGGTCATAATGTCTTGGCAGATGTTGTATTGTCATTTCACAATGAGGAAATTTCCCCGTTATCCTGAGAAAAATGTCTATAACTTAAAGAAACATACGGTCTGATCGATGCCATTTCACCGACTAATCATACGAAGTGATAGAAATATTTGTCAGTGTCCATTTTAACATGTAGCTGGAGCTGAGAATTGACGCTTTCAAGGTGGATGAGAATGGCCCACATTCAGTAACTCTGGAAAACAGAGAGCAGGAAGCTGCCAATAGCGGCTATTTTTGGATGCGCTCGCCCAGTTTGGTCAGAAGTGAACGGGGAACCGGCCTCGCCAACTTTCTGTCCAAGCGTGGGTTTTTTCTTGTGCTCAGAGCCGGTGAGTTAATTTTAGGCTTTGGTGGTTTTGGAATTTGTTGGGGGATGTTGTCAGATGGCACGAGAATGCGAGTACGGAGTTGATTGATGTCGCCTGGGGGCTGTTATCTCAGCGTTGGTTTAGAGACTCCAATTATGACAGAAAGCAATTACAGCATTACAAAGAATACAGGCCAGAGAACGGTGACAGAGGATACTACTGAGTGGCATCGTGGGAATTGTAGGATTTTGCTTTTTAACTGTTCATGGGACTAAACTGTCAGGGCTCCTCAGCTGCTTTCACTTCAACCATTCTTTTTATATATATATATCTTGTTTATTCCCTAGCTTTTCCTTCCAAACTAAATTCTTTGGTCTTAGTTTGGAAATGTTAACTTTATATCAACTTCTTCTTTGGGATCAGTTATGTTTCAGTCAGGAGAGAAAAGGATACGTCCACCTCTGCATTTGGGTCGTTGTTCCCCCTTTAAAACCGAAAGTGAATTTTACTATAATTACCGTAATCTTTGTTTGTGCATTTGAAAAACATTACAGTAATTTCACTTGTGCCTCTCTTCCTGGAAGCTTATTACACTCTCAGTGGATTTACTTTAGCTTTATTCCAGACCAGTATGGTCCATAAAACACAAAATCCAAAAGAAAACAAGCTAAAACACATGCAAAAAAAAAATTCTGCAGTGTTTCCAGAACCAAGAAAAGTATCTGGTATTACTCAGTGTTGGCTCGACCAAGATCTGGATGACTTTGTTACCCGAGTCAGATAAAAAAACTAAAAAGTCCTCAGCACTGCATGCAAAGTGCAGCTTGGAAGTTTATCCTAAAAGCATCATTATAAGCCACCTCATCTCTGATGATGTGTTCCAAGTATCTTACCTTCTTCACTGCAGTTTGTTCTTGATCAGACAGAACGAACAACGAAACGATGGTAATAACTGCCAGTTAACGAACGTCTGAGGTGTTTCTGGAAACAAATGGGCAAAAGTACTTACACACAGGATGTTTTCTGAACTTGCTATTGTTAGAATAACCAAAAAAAAGTCCAGAGTCTAACGAGGCGCACCACGTAAAGCTTGGTAGATCTTTTTTTGGGGCATAACCAGTTCCAGTTTGGGGCTTCAGACGCCACAACCTGACATGCACCTTCTCAGAAATGTAACTACGTGTCACGGCAACGCACGCCGCAAGAGCTGTGATTGGTCCACTTGGTAGTAGCGTGTTTAGTATTTCCAGACGTTCGAAGGTGCAAATATTCGTAGGACTCGTCTTTGCACTGTCGAGTGCACAAGTATAAATGTCTCACGCCGGCTTAGTCACGGTGTCTACGCACCATTATCCCAATATTAGTCTGTACAACCTCAGCATTGTTTGCCCGTCACTTCCTTGTGTCAACTTAATGTGGGTGTGATGGACCGGTTTAATGTTTGTTTTCGTGTCCTTCGCTTTCAGATCTGTCCAAGAACCGCCTGTGTGAGCTGCCGGAGGAGCTCTGCCAGTTCATCTCCCTGGAGACGCTGAGCCTGTACCACAATGGGATGCGTTCGCTGTCCTCCAGCCTGGGCAACCTCCAGGCTCTCACCTACCTCAACCTCAGGTAAACCAAACCGAAGGGTGCCTCAGATGGGTCGACTGAATGACATCTGCAAGAGTTCGCTCATTCCCTTTTCTTCTCGTTTGCTCCGCAGTCGTAATCTCCTGTCCAGTTTACCCCCGTCGGTGTTTCAGCTTCCCCTCCTGCGGGTGCTCGTCGTCAGCAACAACAAGCTGACTACACTGCCCCCCTCCATATACTCCCTCACTCACCTCCGACAGCTGGTAATGGGAAATGCACTCCTACACTCTGCGTAATCGGTGTAGAGGTTCTTTAGAGTTGAAGAATCCTCTTGGACAAAATGTCTTTAAGTCTAGTTGCCTTTATTTTAATGTTTTTTTTAATTGCTTTCTCTCTCTCAGGACGTGAGCTGCAACGAGCTGCAGCATTTGCCAGCGGAGCTCGGTCAGCTGGAGAGTCTGAGGGACCTAAACCTGAGGAGGAACCAGCTCACCACTTTGCCTGAAGGTGCAGACACGGTTTCCTGATCTTTGACCCTTCAACCCGTGTGACGCATCTCGGCTCATGTGAATCCATTAAGATATTAGTTCAGGCTGACTGAGGTTATTGTGTCCAGTTTATCAGCTGTGTGGCTAATTAAGATGATGGCGTAGTAGTTTTTTTTTTAAAAGCCTGTAACTTTCCCTTCGGAGCGTCCAAGAGAGACACTCACTCTGAGGCCGTTTGCATCATTAATGTGCGCTATTGATCGTTTAACATGTACAAGTATTGAACTGCTTCTGACTTCCTGCATGTCTAATGGATCGTACTTCGTTAGAGCCTCGATTCTGACCTCGTTAGGAGGAAATGAAAATGATTATAAGAGCAGAGAGATTACAAGCCCTTTCTACTTCCCTATAAGTTTATATAAGCTCTACTCTTTCCAGCGAAAAGCTCTTAAACAGAAATTAGATTTATTGGTATCATCTGACCTGGAAGTGATTTTTTTTTGCCTGGTTTTTGGTTTGCAGATATGGAACTGTAGGGTCACTGGTTTGAAACTGGGCCTTCAAACATGCAAACAACCTAAAAGCCTCTAACTTATCAGAGTAGCTCTCGCGTTAGTTGAAATGGTTTCGCTTCACAGATTTAAAGCTGCACTGTTCTGCTACCCCTTCAGAAATATCCGAGCTTCCCCTCGTTCGGCTCGACGTGTCCTGCAACCGGATTTCCCACGTGCCCCTGTGCTACCGCCACCTCCGGCACCTGCAGACCATCTCGCTGGACAACAACCCGCTGCAAATGCCGCCGGCGCAGATCTGCTCCAAGGGCAAATATCACATTTTCAAGTACCTCAACATGGAGGCCTGCAAGAGGAGCCAGGAGGAGCTGGAGAAACACCTGAGGCCCACCGGATTCAACAGCTGGTGAGGAAAGCAGGAAGTGACGAAGGAACGAGCAAACTTGCAAACATGTTTTTATTTAGCTTAGAAACCAAAACCAAAAACTGTGCTCTCCAGAACTGGTTTGGCAATCTTCATAAATGTGGCAGGAGATGCATCACAGGCCTGCTGGCCATATGTAGAGAAGCATCTACATTTGGATCTACATTTGAAGAGAGCCAGAATAGTAGTTCCTCCTGCTTCCAGTCTTTATGCTAAGCTAGGCTAACCACACCCTGCCTCTAGGTCTTCACACAGTATGGATAGATGACTAGTAAAAAGGCTAAAAAAATCAAGTATAGTGAGGTAGAATGTTTAAATGTGTATTTAAATATGCATAATTGAAGTGACGAGTCAGAGAATATGATTTCAGAGAGAAGGCACTGTTACTGAGAAATAGGCAGGTCCAAAGGAAATATTTTTTACCACTTCTATTTATAGATTTTCGAAACTACACCCTAAGCTTGTTGAAATTCAGCCTCACACCAAAATAGGAAGAATGTGAGTTCACAGGATAAATGAGCGAAGGTCCGATAATTGATGACAGTGAAAGGCTACTATAACTAAACGGAAGCAGGGTTGATCAAATATTTATAAACTTGAATGGACTTCCCTCTGGCTGCCTCGTGAGCGGCCCCTTCCACCAAGGACGGAGATAAGGGAACGGCTGATGATGTAGCCCTGAGTCTCGTGTGGGGGAAGTAACACTGAGCTGGAGTTCAGAAGAAAAACACGAGTCACTGCCCTTTAGACTAATGACCAGCACACAGGACTGGTGTGTGTGTGTGTATGTTATGTATGTGTGTGTTTAGCTTGTCCTAATGGATGCTCTACATATTTCCCCTGCAGCCTGTCAGACCAGGAGCTGTTTGCCGGCCAGTTTGGGGGCTTGGACTCTGGCTTCAACAGTGTGGACAGTGGCAGCAAACGGTGGTCTGGAAACGAGGTAAAACTACCGGGCACTCATTTTCTAAAGACCTCGGCTTCATTGAAGCAAATAAGTTTATTCGTAGACGGGTTATGAGAGAAATGGTTGGAGGGGTGAGAAGGGTCGAAGGGCATCAAATGAAAGGGGTCAAGGAATGGGTTGAAAAGGGGGTTGAGGGGATGGAATGAGGTGGGATGAAAAGGTGTCAAGAGGATGGGATGGAAAGAGATGAAAGGGGTCAAGGGGATGGGTTGAAAAAGGTTGAAGGGATGGAATGAGGTGCCATAAAAAGGGGTTGACGGGGATGGGATGAAAAGGGGTCAAGGGGATGGAATGAGGTGGGATGCAAAGGGTCGAAGGAGATGGGATGGAAAGAGATGAAAGGCGCCAAGGGGATGGGGTGAAAAGAATCAAATGGATGAAATGAAAAGAGTGCCATGAAAAGGCGTGGATGGGATGAAAAAGGTTGAAGGGATAGGATGAAAGGGGGTTTAGGGGAAACGAATGAGGCGGGATGAAAAGGGGTCAAGAGGATGAGATGGAAAGAGATGAAAGGGGTAGAAGGGATGAAATGAGGTGCCATAAAATGGGGTGGAAGGGAATGGGATGAAAAAGGTTGAAAAAGGTTCCCGGGGTGGAGGGAAAGGAAAGGAAGGGATAGGATGAAAGGGGGTTTAGGGGAAACGAATGAGGTGGGATGAAAAGGGTTGAATAGGATGGGTTGAAAAGTGTTTGGTCGATGGGATGAAATCGGCTTGAAGGGAAGAGATGAAGGGGACGAAATTTGTCGATAGACAATTAAATGTTACAAATCTCAATTTAAACATAAACATTTATTGAACTCATAATGTATCAGTGAATGCAGCCATGTATCGGCTGGTGCTGATACCAGTAAAAAAGGGCAAATATCGGCCCGATATATCAGTCGATCTCTAGTTAGGACACATGTTTATAGGTAAGCGCTGGAAATCAAATTATATGGGGTGTGGTCTAGTCCCTGAGCTTTAATAACTTCATATATAGCAGATGTGCATAATATAAAACTTGCAAATGATGCAAAAAAATCTGACGGCCTGAAAACACGTCTTACTTCGTAACATAAACCGAGGCCAACGTCCACCGCACCCACGGCTGTAGGAGTGTTAACGATTGACTGCAGATCAATGACGGCATGTTGGTGTCGTGTGTTCAGTCAGCAGACGACTTCTCCGAGCGCTCCCTCCGCATCGCTGAGCTCAGCAAAGACCACAGGAACCTGGAGGAGGAGGAGGAGGTGTACAAAGCTGGAAAAGGCGAACAAGCGCACACCTGCTGTAAGTTGATGTGTCTATGATGTGTAATTAGAGCCATTTGAGGGCGTCATGGCTGGAAAAAAAACTTGAATGATGCCTGGCTCATTGATAACAAGAACATTTGCTGAATATATGTATGGTAAATGTATTAGCATGTGGTAAATTAGCAACGTGTTCATGAAGAAGTATGTTAAGTAGCTGAGTTTATTAATATGAAGTATTATATATTTTTAGCTTTCATGGCCGCAGATGCTAAGAGAGATATTTTACAGCTTATTATGGTCCACAGTTTGTATGAGGTCACCCTATCAGGACGCACCCACGGCAAACAGAGATGTTTGTGGTTTTGAAACAATAGTACGCAGCTAGAGATCTTTTATTCTGACAGCAGCTGTTTGCATATTATTTTTCTGTGCCCCAAACGATGGTGGTGTTTATACAAGATCTTTTAATATTCATTCCCTTGGAGATTCGTAAAGGCTTTTCTGGTCTTACTTACAAAATATTTCTGTCGAAGTTAATGTAGCGTGGAGAGGGTAGCTTCTGATCTCACTAACCCTAACCCTCTCCGGGAGATTTTCCAGGAAGATTGCCTGAGTGTATTTGACGTATTCAGTTTTCTGTTTTGTTTGTAGCTGTTGAATCAAGGTGCTGGTACTGATTAATGTACCACCGCCTGCATCATTCACAAACATCTTCCAGACTGAAGTTTGTCCACACAGCACACAAGTTTAGTCACATGATTTTAGTTCTTCTTCTTCTTCTACTTGGATTTTTGGCAGCTTTGACACTAGGAAAAGAAGAATAAGATGTTTTGACGTTTACAGGGATGTGGTTTTGGTTTATGGCAGCCCGACACTAAAAAACTACAAAAATAATCAGACTTGGCTGAAGCCTGATACAGATCATTTCCATGTCCATCTGTAGATGGAAAATGGAAAAACAGAAGGAAAACGAGCCAAAGATGGCAGGGTCAGGTATTTGGCCGAGTTGGTTCGACCTGAGGGCAAACAGCTGTAGCTGCCTCCAACTTCTTCCCTGGACATCACCAACTATCTGGTTTATGGCATAAGTGCTTATACATTCGAGGGGTTTAGAAATTATAAATCCCTTGTCTTGTCTGTGTCATAAACCAGAGAGCAAGGGTTACAGAAGTCGATCATCGTAATGTAACGATGCTGTAATGATCATGGCTAGGGGTGGATATTAGCAAAAGGACTTCACGATACGATACATATCACGATACTTGAGTCACGATACGATATGTTACTGCGATATTATGATATTGCGATATATTGCAATATTCTACATAGTCCCCTGAGGAATTTTAAATGCAGCTTAAAATGCAAGTTGTATATATGTAGATCAGATGACATCAGTGATAATTCATTGGACAAATTGAGTTAAAAAAACAAGAGCTTTTGTTTACCAATAATTATTAATTATTTTAAGGTATTTGTGATCAGTAGGAGCCAAGACGGTTAAAAACAAAGCATCATCTTTGAACAGGAAGTAGTTTTTAAGGGGAAAAAAATAATGTCCTCATATGTGGACACTGGGATTATTTCACTATATAATGTAATAAAGTCACCAATGTGAAAATTGCAAACAATGAAATTCCAACGAGTACCTGATAATTAGCGATGTTAACTAACGTTGAAGCTCGTTTCCATTGATAGAATTTGTTAAATCTGTAGGTCATATCGATCCAGAAAAATAAATAAGCACAAATAAACAAGTTTCAACCATAGAATTTGTTGAGGTTTTGTACTTTGTGCCATAAACCTAGAACTTAACGTCCCAACATGAGGGTCTCAGGAGGTCCAGACATACAAGACGGCATCATTTTCAGTTTGCACTACTGTTACACAACAGTTTGTTTCCCTGATACCGATGGGGACGTCCCTAGTGTTCATTTGAATACAGAATAAAAGCCTATGTTGGTTTGGGACTCGTGCACAGTCTGTTCAACTTCCTAAAGGTGGATAGTTGTAATCAAATCACTCAGGGTGCGTATTCAAACCAGGCGTGTGTTATAAAGCTTATCTGGAATGTGTAACACCCATAGTGCAGTTAAAAGGCCGAGACGTGTCCTGCAGTGTTTGAGCGAGGTTCTGCTTGCGTTGCCTTTGCAGTGAACGGAGGAGCTGAGCAGGTGGACTTTGACATGGACAGCAGTGTGACGGGGGAGGAAGAGGAGGAGATCAGGACAGATCCACCCACGCCTCCTTTCACGGCCTCTTCTCTGGTACCAGTAGCAATCACGCTGATATCACTATCATACATCTTAAACCAGGCAACTTATTATTGACTGTTCTTTTCCGTTGTTTATCAGGAGCAGAAGGGGAAAACGTCACCATCCCAAACCCAGGACTCAGCAACCTGCAGGTAATTACTGGTTCAAAAGAAGAATATTTATTTGTGTGCACAATGGAGCAAAAGTGCAAACCAGTGATTCAGTTTAAAGCATCAAACTAAAGACATTCATTTAAAACTCACAACTGTTTTGTTGGTACAGAGTCGGTGGCTGGCAAGTCTTAGCCTAAAATTGGAAAAAGGCACAGATACATGTGACTGTTTCTAATAAAATCAGAGGTTCAAAGGAGCAGAAGGTGAATTTATTCATCGGCTCTGGTCGGTGGAGGGAACAAAGAACCAGATGCATCAAACAAATCTGGTCTCAGTTTTCTGCACCTCTGAGAGTTTTGCCAGTAAATCATTAAAAAATGATTCTTTAAAACAGTTGTGACTCATCAGAGAATGGACCTGGGCTTCCTGAGGGGGTCCTGTGGGTTGATTAGAGGGACCTCAGTGGACCATCCCACAGACACCTGATCAGTTTTTGGAGGCCAAGTCAACACCATGTGCTGTTTTTCATATGTTTTTTTGGGGTTAGTGTTAGGAGGATGGCTGCTTCCATAATGGGGTGGGGGTCTGGTCTAGGGTGCTACATTTCTAAATAACATCCACACCAATGAATACCAGGTCCAAACGTTTCCCAGCAGAACATTGAACTGTCACACGATGGTCAATTCAGTTTCCCTGCTGGTGGTCATATTCTTATGGCGGATGGTTGTACATCAGTCTCTGTCAGGGTTCTTCCACTCTTCATTCAGGGTTCCCGCTTCAAATCTGTGTGCTCAGTCTCTTAAAATGTACACATACAGTCGAGGTTTTATCACTTTTTCTCGCCCTCTTCCTTCCTTGTTTTTATTTCAAGGTCTTGTTTGACGAGCTGGGAAATGTCAATAGACGCCACTTCTCATTACTCAGTCACTAACTGGCCTTCGGTGAACTTCATGCAGGCTGGCGCCGACATCTCGGGAAAGTTTCGTCTCGCCGACTCTCCTTAGCTTTATGTTTTATTACGTTGTGGCGCTGTGTCTTAATAGAAGCTAATGGACAAGAGGCTGAAAATACAGACAATATGTTACTGCAGCTTTAGCTACAAGGCTCCAGTATTTTTTTTAATCTTCTGTCTGTTTCTTTATATATATATATATATACATTAACTTTTTTTATTAATTCCATAAACATATAAAATGTGGAACATACCCGTGACCCGGCATCTTTGTGTCTGAAACGGCTACAGTGCCTCTCACCTCTCTTGCAGAGTCCCTAGCCCTAACCCTAGCCTTAGCCTTAGCCTTAGCCTTAGCCCTAGCCCTAACCCTAACCTTGACCCTAGCCCTAGCCTTGACCCTAGCCCTAGCCTTGACCCTAGCCCTATCCCTAACCCTAACCTTGACCCTAGCCCTAACCCTAGCCCTAGCCCTAGCCCTAACCCTAACCTTGACCCTAGCCCTAGCCCTAGCCTTAGCCCTAGCCTTGACCCTAGCCCTAGCCCTAGCCTTGACCCTAGCCCTATCCCTAACCCTAACCCTAACCCTAACCCTAGCCTTAGCCCTAACCGTAGCCCTAGCCCTAACCCTAGACTTAGCCCTAACCCTAACCCTAGCCTTAGCCCTAACCCTAGCCCTAGCCTTGACCCTAGCCTTAGCCCTAACCCTAGCCCTAGCCTTAGCTCTAGCCTTGACCCTAGCCCTTTCCCTGGCACATCAAATAAAGCGCACAAACTATAATAATCTACATCACCTCTCAACGGAGTCAACAAAATCAACCCAGTTTTCCCAGTAATTCTTTTAAAGTACCTGTTTTTAGTCTAATGGAGAATGTCAGCTTCTCCATTCTATGAATATTGAGCGTTTGGTTCGTCGGCTTTGAGACGTTTCCTCCAAGGCCACCAGCGTTATTTGAAACATGGATTTCTCTCCTGACCTTGGCGCCTCCCGCTTCTCTTAAATAAAACTTCTAATGTAAACAGAAGTTGTACTTTCAGAATTGTTTCCATGCTCTTCTTTAGCTCCTGCCAATAAGGTATAAGAGAGAAGAGACGCTTCCCAAACAAACATGAAAACGATTGTCCTTATTTTACCCAACATCTCGTACCTCACTGTCTTCCAATGCTCTTCCTTTTTTCTTTTATATATGTTGCCCTTAAAACTTTCCTCTTCTTTGTATAATTTTATGATTAATTTCTTTGGTCTGAATCGTATTCCAAGATGAATAATTTAATAATTCCCTCCATATATTCCCCCATCTGCAGATCTCATCTGCCTCTGGTGCAACAAAGCAGCCTCATACATTACCCCCATTGTCCTTAATCTTTGGGAGCGTCATTAGCTGCGTTACTTTCCATCCTTTTCGGTTCCCAGCGCCTCATTAAACCTCATATACTGCACATGATTCAGATTCAGCGTCTGGACGTCCAGTCTGCTGCTCCCTGGGACCGAGGAAGGGTCCAGCACAGTTTGCAGCTCCGGCAAACGGATGTTCCACATCTTGGCCCCGCGAACGCTTCCTCTGGGAGTTTCCAAAAATAGAAGGGAGCCTTAAAATGGAACCTCAATGCAAAGTTTTCTGAGCGGAAACTCGTCCGTTGACGGTTTTATGAGCTTGAAGCGTCTTTCAAATCACATCGGATTGAGAGTTATTCTCATTTTGGCTTAAATCCAGCTGAAGTATCTGTAAAGAAATCTGTGCAGACTTCAGTAAATGAGCTTAAAAAATAAAAATAAAAGACTGAGTTAAAATAAGTAAAAGAGAATAAATACAGTGATCAGCCACAACATTATGACCACTGACCATAATGTTCTGCTGGGAAACTTTTGGACCTGGCATTCATTCATGTTACTTAGACATGTAGCCCCCACCTAGACCAGACCAGACACCCCCACCCCATAGCTATGACACTCCTTGATGACAGCAGCCCCCCAGCAGGACACTTTAGGAACAACTGGAAAAAACATGAAGAACAGCACAAGGTGTTGACCTGGCCTCCCAAGGACCCAAGGCCACCCCCCCTGCTAACAACATCCTGTCGCCAGACACCGTTTCATTACAATAGATGTCCCGTGTAAATATTAAACACAGAGCAAAGTCATATTCTCTTTCTTTTTCCCAGAACCAGCCTCCACGTGGAGCTGGGTCCCCCCTCGTCCACCTCGTCGTCTCCCGTGTCCCCCTCCAGCCCGACCCTGGAGGAGCGGAGGAGGCCCGGCACCTTGCTCATCTGGCAGGAGAGGGAACGGCTTCAGCAGCAGAGGGAGAAGGCCAGGTAGGCTCCGCAGTTTTTAAAAATAATAAGAATAATAATAATTTGATGCCATCTTTCACAAACTGAACCCGGAACGTGACAATAAACACCTTGAATGTGACTGTGTTTCCTCCAATCACCGGAGCACAGCGCCTGGTCATGTGTTTCACCAGCTATGGATCCGCTGTCTGTCAGGGAGGGGGGCCACTCCCTGACTGTCTATATCTAATTATACGCTCTCCCATGTCAAAACTCGTAATTTTGCAGTTTGCTGAAGTCATCCACCAAAACAGGAAGTCATGTGGCCACGGCACCACAGACAGGAAGTAGCTCCTGGTAAGTAGGGCTTTCTGAACAGCAGACACCCCCCCTCCACCACCACCCAGCAGATCAGCAGCAAGAAATGCATTTTCTGTTTTAAAGCTTTAAGTTTTTCTTTCATTTTCTCAGTCCTTGTGGAATCAGACATCAACTAAAGCTGCTTTGAAGTTGTGCTCGTTCCTTCAGTGAATTAACTGTGGTGTCTGTCTCCCCCTAGTGGCGGGTCGCCAGAAAACAACAACGCCCAGTCCGGTCTGCGGCACAGATGTGCAGTGAGTCCCCTCCCTCCTGACTTCACAGATAGTTCTGTGCACGGTCTGATCGTGTGTTATGAGTTATAACTATTTTCTCTGTGGTAGAGCGCCGACCAGATGACCGCAGTGTCTCATCCAACGTATCTACACCGATCCAGCAGCAGAACAGGTACAGGCCCTGGAAACGGTCCCAGACACAGCTGTGTTTAGTGTGTGATCATCTGTTGCATAGGAACTGTCAGACAGTCAGACTCAAACTAAAGACTCTTCTTTGTTTTTTTTCCTTTGGTTTCATCTGCCATAAAAACCCTAAAATCAAAAAAATATCAATAAAATATACACTTAAACAACTTCAGACCTGCTCAAAACTAACACAATTTCAATAATTTTCAGGGGTTTACCCCTTTAAATTCCAGCCTGAAAATACAAAGTTGTAAATGTTTTGTTTTTTTTGACAAATAGAGACAAAAACTAAACTATTTACCATAAAATAAACAGTAGATGAATGGTACTTTGATGGTAATTAGAGACTTAAATTGATTTGACTGCAGTGGCAGATTTAAAATTTTTGGTCCACTGGACACCTTTGCGGCAAAAATGTATGCATGCAAAAAAAAACTGCCATAAAATCCTTATACATCAATAATTTTTTCTGCTTTCTTTCCATAAATCACTTCAACAACTTCAGACCTGCTCAAAACTACCACAATTTCAATAATTTTCAGGATTTTAACCCTTTAAATTCCAGTCTGAAAATACGAACTTTTAATGTTTTTTACAAAAACAAAATGACAAAAACGTATTCATTATTTTTTCATAAAAGATAGTGACAGATTTAAAATGTTGCACCCTCTGGACACCATTGTGGAAAAAATATGCACGTTTAAAGAAACTACCATTTTTTTAAATACTTTTTTACTTAAACTTGACAACAGTTCAATAATTTTCAGGATTTTAACCCTTTAAATTTAAGTCTGAAAAAAGGTTTTTACAAAAAAAGACAAAAACTGAACAATTTTCCATAAACTGTAGGTGTATGAGTGGTGATTAGAGTCTTAGATATGTCAAAGCTTAGCAATACAATTGATTTGATTGCGTTAGTATTTTTTGCCCCATTGACTTCCATTATAACTACATTTCTTAATCTGGCTGCGATTCCACTATAAAAACATACATTATGTAATGTTAGTGTTTCATTTATAAGAAAACTAGTGATATTTGACATTTTTACTGTATTTGATCAGATTCATCCTTATCCATTCCCATTCATATAATGGAGTCATGTGACTACCAGGGGCCCAGGTTTGAGGTGTCAGGTTAGACACAGAATAAGATCAGTTGACCTGGATTTAAGAGTTCAGAGTTCAGAGATCAAGTGGTGTCTCCTTCTTGTCCCGTGACATAAATTACTTTGTGGATGTTTTCATCAGACGTCCCGTCCTCTCCGAAGACGTCCCCTCCTCCCGGTCAGGCTCAGAAACCAAACAGTTTCCTGTTTCGCACGTCCTCCCGCAGCAACGTCAAACCCACAGGTACTCTCCGTCAACACGACGCACTCTTAGTTCATTTCCCTCAGTGGGATTCAACACATTTTTCTTCATCTTCTTCTTCTTCTTCTCCTTCGGCAGCAGCCGTCTTCAGTCTCGGGGAGTCTGGCCGAAGTGAGTCCCGCATGACGCTGCGTTCGCCCAAAGAGGAGAGACCGGACATCATGCAGCTACGCAAGGTACAAACACACACCATAAAGACACATTATACTATAAATACAACGGTTTTCTCAGTAAAAGTCCAAGATATCTGATCAGAAACCCATCGCACTTTCTCTTAAATATCACATTTAACAATCCATGTTGACATATTGTCTCGTCTCCTCAGACTCTGGAGGCCCGGCTGAAAATCAACCTCCCAGAGGACCTGGGCGAGGCCTTGTCCAACGGCACCGTCCTCTGCCAGCTGGTCAATCAAATCAGACCTCGCTCCGTGTCAATCATCCACATTCCCTCCCCAGCAGTGGTGAGTGTCCCAGCCCTGTCCCATTTTCTTTTTTTTTTATCTGTAAATGAATGTCATGTACACAGAAGGCTGCTGGTGGTGTCCCTGTCATTTGTTTATGACATAAATCTGCTTCAGGCTAATGCTCTAAGCTTCAAATTTAGCTAATAAGCCAACTACATTAGATTGGACATGATTGGATTGAAGGTTGTTGTGCGGAGTGAAGCCACAGAATATAATAATATATTTAATATAATGAGTTCTGCTTACGGTAATTTATTATAATAAATAATTTAATGACTGTTTAATGCTGCCTTATTTAGATTTAAGCTGAATTTAAATACTGTGATTCATAAATAGACTTTAGACTTTATTTGTCCGAGAAGGGTTATTTGTTTCCACACATCGGCGTCTGTTGTTCAGGCTGCAGGTATTAAGCTCTTTTTTGATGCGAGCTCGATGGAATTTAAAAGTCTGGTTTTCCTGGTGGATGTGGGTTGAGGTGTTGCTTGAGTGGTTGTGTTTTGAGGTTTTATCTTTTATCTTTTAACTTCTTAAAGATTAATTCTGTCAGATAAAAGGCTCGAACCATAGACTGTATATAAATATGGAGCACATGTCTCCACTTTCTCTCATTGGCTCTTGTTTGCTGCATTACATTTGCTTTTCCACAACCAAAAGTTCCAGGGACTTTAGGGCTCAAAGTTCCTCCAGAACAGGATGTATCTTTTATATCCCCCAACGGAGCCAAAGTCCCAGAGGGATCATAAATTAGGCGGCTGACATGTTGTATATGAAAAAGTTCCTGCTCCTCAGTGAGAGTTCCTGTGGTGGAACAAGGGAACCCCTGTCCTCTGTTGAAGCTCTGTTACAGACTAAAGCTTCATACTTTGTGTGAACATGGACACTTCTAACTGTACTTGCAGCAAAAGTTGCAGGAACTATTTTCCAGGAACTTAGTTTTTCAGGTTGAAAGTTCCTCCAGAACAGGATAAATGTTTGATTACGCCCAGTAGAGCCAAACTCTGAGAGAAATTATTCAAATCAGGCGGCCACTGATCCGTATATTTAAATATATATAAAAAAGTTCCTGCTCCTAAGTGAGAGTTCCTGTGAGAGTTCCACGTTTCCGTTCTTCTCTACTTCCACCATTTACAAAGAAATGTTGAATTATGGACTGTACTTACTTATTTAATTGTTTTTTTTTTTTACATCTCTTAACTCCCATCTCCTGCCCACTAACATAAAGGGGGTGGAGCTTATGACCTACACTGCAGCCTCCAGCCACCAGGGGGAGCTCTACTTACTTTGGCTCCACTTTAGAGGAGTTGTTCCACCGTCCATATTTATATACAGTCTATGGTCTGGACCGAAGTTTTAACTTTTAACTCAAGCTACATGAATTCTCCTCCATCTTCACCTTCTCTTCTCACCTCCAGGACATTTCTTACATAGTTTCCTCCTTAAAAGCTCAACAGAAACAGGAGAAACTGCACTTTAGACTCTCTAGTCATTCAGGTACACAACAAGTGAACACAGAACGAATACATGGACTAAAATATACAGCAGTCGATTGTCTATGTATAAAAGCAGATATGGTGATTACAAATAGTCGTCGGTTATTTTGGCAGCATGCAGAGTACAGTACAACACACAGTACAACACACAGTATTATTAATGCTGCATGAAACCACAGTCAGTGCAAGAATGATCTGCAGCATTAGCAGTTATGCAAATAAAGTACTTTAAATATGACGGTAAATATATTTCGAAAGGTGCTGTCGACTTTAAACCTTAAAAAAGAAGATTCTAAACACGGAGATAAATAAAACCATAGAAAACAGAATCGCACAACGAGAAACAAACAAATAAAGCATTAAATTACAGGAAAGTTGACGTAATTACTGAACAGGGGGATTGATTCTGCATCTAAAATGTTCTAAAATGTTTTTCAGCCAAAACTGAGTTCAGCAAAGTGTCGACTCAACGTGGAAAACTTCCTCACCGCCTGTCGCAAGCTTGGCATCCCCGAGGTAAAAAACCCGCCTCTCACGACTCTTCTCCCGCCTTTTTCCTTTTTTTTTACGACTCCCGGATGAGCTTTTACACATTCGACAAACAAGACAACAAACAAAAAGAAATGTTGAACTTGGACGCGTGCTGTCAGCTGAGTTGTGTTGCTACATGCGTCCTTGTTAGAGTTGGACTGACACAAATTCCCCCCCCGGCCAGTCCAACCCTAACTCTGCTTCCTGCACTTCATGTTTGCGTCTTACTTTTACGTCCTAGTTTTAACAATTTAACTACTTGTATTTTCCTCCCGTGTGTGTGTGTGTGTGTGTGTGTGTTTGTGCAGACTGAAGTGTGTGCGTGCTCTGATGTGCTTCTGTGTAAGCTGCCCGCTGTGCTGCGTTGTGTGACGGCCCTGCTGCAGGCAAACGTGGACGGGGGGGAGACGGCGGAGGACCGTCACTCCTCGCCCGTTTCTTCGTCGTCCTCGTCCTCGTCCTCCTTCTCCTCGCTGCTGTCCACAGACTTCCTGCTCTTCTACTCTGCAGCCATGGCGCTGCTCTACGTCCTCTACTGCTACCTGCTCACTTAAAGCGCCGCCGCAAACGTACTTTACAGACTCGAGAGTTTTTTTTTTTGTTTGTTTTTTTTAAATAACACACTACAGAGAGCACAGCGAAGCCACAGCGCTTCATTTGGTGGTTTATAGCGACAGGGGAAGCACTGCAGCGACGGACGGGATGAGAGCAGATGGAGCAGACGGTGAAATGCCTTAGCCTAGTTTAGCCTTCGCTAATACAAATGTTTGGAGAAGAGTCCTCGGCCACGAAGCAGAGCAGCTCAGAGGCAGAAAGTCTCTCATTGGTTGAGGTGTGAACGGGTGGAACGAGGGAACCACGTCCTCTGTTGAATGTCTGTTACAGACTGAGGCTTCATACTTTCTGCGTACATGGACACAAACGTGGCGGCGCGCGGCGCTTAAGTCTTTTTGCTACATTATATTTGCTTTTCCACCACCAAAAGCTGCAGGAACTATTTCCAGGAGCAAAGGTTTAGGGTTGAAGCTCCCGATTTCACAGTAGAGACAAAGTCCCAGAGATATAAAATTAGGTGGCTGACATGTGTATATATATATATATATATATATATATGTGTGTGTGTGAAAAAGTTCCTGCTGCTCAGTGAGAGTTCCTGTGGTGGAACTACGGGAACCATGTGTTCTGTTGAAGCTCAGTTACAAACTAAAGCTTCATTCTTTGTGTGAACATAGACACTAATAACTCTACTTGTTTGCTACATTACATTTGCTCTTCCACCTGCAAATGTTGCAGGAACTTTATTACAGGAACTTACACTTAGGGTTCAAAGTTCCTCCAGAATAGGATGCATGTGTGATATCGCCCAGTAGAGCCAAAGTCCTAGAGAGATCATAACCTTAGGCTGCTGACAGATACATTAAAAGTTCCCGCTCCTCAGTGAGAGTTCCTGGAACCACGTCCTCTGTTGAATCTCTGTTACAGACTAAAGCTGGACGCTTCTAACTCCCCTTAGCTACATTACATTTTCTTTTTCTACCACCAAATGTTGCAGGAACTATTCTCCAGGAACTTGAATTTAGGGTTCAAAGTTCCTCCAGAAAAAAAGATGCATGTTTGTTTGCCAAAGTCCCAGAGAGATTATGGATATTAGATCGTCGACTTCTACATAAATAAAAAAAAAACTAAAAGTTCCTTCTACTTGGTGAGAGTTCTGTTTTATGCAGAGCGGGGAACTTTTACACTAAAACACTTTCCTGCTCCTGAAGTTGAAGCACTTAGAGCGAACAGAACATTAAAGTCGAGGGGCTGTAAAAACCAGAACAATAAGCTAAACCGGTGCAAAAAAGCTCATTTGATTTCTTCTTATTCTTCGCGTAAATCTTAGGACGTCGGTCACTTTGCTCACGTGGATGAGTTCCTTAGAGGCTGTGGTTCTTTAGCTCCGCCCACTCAACCACTGACACTAACTGTGCCTCTGAGAGAAGTAGACGGACCCTTTTTGTACTGAGAATCTGTTTGAGAAACCCCCCAGGACTGAACTGTGAATGTGATTTATTTTATTTTATTTTTTAAAGCCATGAGATAAATGCAAGTTCATTAAATGTGGAAGGAAGCTGGATGTAAAGTGGTGCAGTTTGTCACACCACAGAGTTGGACACAGCTTGAAACAGTGCCTGTTACTGAACAACTGGCTGGAGACCACTTTGTTTTTTATGTGTGTTGTTGCTCAGTGGGAACAGCAGGGGGCGGTGTCGCTGCATCAGTTCCTTAAAGAGACGGTACGAATCTCCTCCAGGAGATTTCTCTCTTTTCTTTTTCTTTATTTTTTTAATTTTTTTGGTGTTGTTGTCAATGGTCCGCCCTGACCACGTTCATGTTTGTATAAATGTAAACAATTTATTAAATTATTGCTTTTATTTTTAGTTTTTTTTTTTTTTTTTTTAATATTTATTTTGCACTCTGTTCTGGGTTTTTTATGTTAAATGTTATTAACACTAATTTGGGTCAAACAGATATTTTTATTATTATTTTTTTTTTAGAGCCTCATAAAAGCTTTTGTGAAATCAGTGTTGCTAAATCACAACTTAATTAAATAATCAATATTCAATTAAAAGTTTACATCCCCTCCCTGACTTCACCTGTTAGATTCGGGAGATCCAGGCCACCAGAAAATTAAAAACTAAAAAATGTTGGGATTGGGAAATTGGGAATGGGAAATTTTTGGATTTAATCTCCTAAAATATGTTTTTTTTTTTTTTTTTGTTCTTTTGCTTCGCTCCAATAATTAGCAAAAACAGTTATTTTAAAACAAGTGTTAAGTCTCAATTTGGTAAATGATTTTACCCTCAAATTTTTATTTATTTTTTTTCATGCGAAGCTTTAAATTAAGTGGCTAAATCTGGTAGAGATCTTCGACTTAAAATGTGACATTATAGAAAATAATAAGTTCCTGGAAGTGATAAAAAGGGGCTGTCAAACATACGGCCCGTGGGCCAAAAACTGGCCTGAAATGGGATGAATTAGCAAATAACTACACAGAAGACGTCCAGCTACAATTCTTCAATAAAAGTAAATGCTATACCTAATTTGTCCACTAGGGTAAGTTTTAGTAAATGTTGCCAAGACAACGTCAACACTAAGACCCACAACCAAACTGCAGGTGGCAGCAATGAGCCAAAAACTTTTCTTTGAGGATGTTCATAAAATGTTTTGGAAAAGTACAATTAATTAAATGTAACATTTTCATGACGTTCTTGTTCTTTTTCTCCAGAATGGGGCCGTACGAATTAAAACGAAACCCCTGCCCTACAACAGCAACGCAAATTATTTGTGTTTCACTTGCTGTATTCATAATTATTTCTTAATACAAATTTTTATTTATTTAATTTAAACACTTTTGGGCACCAGATTGTGCGTTTAGACAAGACGTATAGCACACTGTTTTTTTACCGTCCACCGTCAGTTTCTGTGTCCCAACATCTGCATAAATAAATATTTAGTTTTTTTGTTTTTGTTTTTTTTTTACTAGCCTGCTGTTAAGATGGGATTTATACTGTTTCAAATTCAAATGTATATTTTATAAAAGAAACTGGATAAGCGACACACGAGCTAATACATGCGTTCACTGGCTTAGACCGAGCTATATTCTTAAAAAAAAAATTACGTTATCGGGACAGAAATACTGTTATATTTTATATTTATATAATACCCCTTTATTATTATTATTAATTATTATTATTGAGAGTCTTTTTTGAGTTTATACGAATCTATATGTGACAGTTTTGTTGTTGTTGGTTTTTTTTTCCAGCTGTAAAGAAATTATTAAAAAGGAAACTTTGACCATGTGCTGTTTGTCCGCTTGCGTTGCTTTTTTTGTTTTTTGTTGTTTATTTTGTTTTCGTTTTTTTGCGCTTTTTGCTTAAATCAGCCAAGAGATTATAACCATGCTCTGGGTATCTGCAACTGCCTCGACCCAAATTCTACCTTATAACTTTAAAAAAAAAAAAAATTAAGCTTAATCAAGTGTATTGAACGTGGATCGTGGAACTGGCTTTGTTGTCATGGAGACGGCTCACTTGTTGTTGGGTCGTTTCTGGTGTTAGCCTATATTTTCTATTGATTTTATAATTTATGCACCATACACCGATCACCCACAACATTATAACATTTAAAACGTAACGGTCTCATCACACTAGTATCAATCCGGTATCGATACTAACCTTGGTATCGATACTACCGATATTGATATCGATACGCCCAACCCGAGCACTGATTTAAAAAAAAAAAAAAAATACAGGATGGGGCTTTAGTATTTTTGTTCCCCACGTCTGCTTCTTAATACCACAGATAGAGTTTTGGACAGTGAGCAAAATGTAGAATAACACCTCTTTTGGATTTGGTCTTAAAAGTCAGTTCCCCGCCACGTTCAATCACGCGCAACGAGGTGGACGAATGGGCGGCCGGTGCAGATACCCTGATGTGAATCCTCTCTTCCTGCCCTGTGCTTTAAAAGCTCCCGTGTGCTCTCCGAACAGCAGGTTAACGTCATAAATTCCAGCTGGGCCCGCGGTGGAGCAGGTGAGTGCAACTGAGCCAAGGTCGGAGAGAAGGAAGAAGTCTGCCTCTAGGTTTGTACACGGTGAACGCGCACGGCACTGAGGCTCTGGGAAGCTCCGAGTCCACCTGGTAATCAATGATCGTGACTGAAGTTGATGTAAACACAGCTTGAAGCCTCCATAAAATACAAAATGGGCTCATTTGGAACTGCCAACACCTTATTTAACCTCGTCCAGAGTCTAGAGCTGAGATTCCTAACTTGGCCACTAAGCGTCGCACTTTATTAATTAAGAGTTGCATGCGTAACACAAGAAGTAAACAGCAGGGGGCAGCGCTGTGCAGAAATTAACCTTGTTTGTCTTAAGAAATTTCAGGTTCAAAAAATGTTTGTCTGAAAGGACAATTTGTTAAATCTTCCCCCACAAATTTAAATTTCTTTAAATACACACGAAAAGTATGTTTATGTCAGGTTTGAAATAATAAAAAGAGAAATAATAAAATTAATGTTTGAACCTGCATATTATTTGAATAGCTTAATACTGAATACAAAATAATGATAATAATGTATATTTATAAATAGCACTAGGTCAAGTTAAATATAGAACACGGCGCGGGTCGACGCGGGTTTTTCGCTCGCTGTGAAAGCGGCTTTTAGTTTGTACACATTTTAAGTGTGTTCAGGAGTCAGCTTATCACGTAAGATCATAGCAGCAAAGAAAAATCATGATGGCGAGCTGCATTAAAGGCTTTTTCAAAAAAATCATACAACAAAACATATCTAAAGATTTTAAGATTTAATCATCAGAAATATGTTTATCTTATAATTCCAGTAGATACATTATTGGCCACTCTTTCACAATTGAAATGACTTGAAACACCAGTATAGGGTAGATAGCCATGATTAGCATTCGAGTAGAGCGGAGACCGTGCTTTTCTTTATGGGTTTCGTAGCTAAGTTTTCCTTTTTGGATCCTGTATTTGTGTTAAGCAGGGACATGGTGACACTGAAGTTGATGGAAAGAAAAACCCACCCATTAGCAAGGAAAACCATTAGCAGTCAACATGCTAACACGTGGTCAGTTGATATGTGGCTTTAAAAATGTTAACACTGGTTTATTGGCGTCAAATTGAAAAGACGGGGTTAAAAAATACTAGTTATTGACGACACAGAAAACTGTTTGGTAAATGTTTAAGAGATTAAAGGAAAACATAGCTACTTACTTAGCTAACTTAGCTACTGAGGTCATACAAAAAACCACGGCATCCGCTTTACTCCAACCCTAATCATGGCAATCTAAACATTTTCGTGATGCAATAAACCACCGTTGACATATTTAAAACCATATATGAAACAAGCACATGTTAGCGCGTTGAATGCTAATGGTTTTCTTTGTTAATGGGTGTTTTTGCTTTGCAACAACTTCAGTGTTGCTATGCCCTCGTTTAACACGAACACAGGATCCAAACATGTTAAAACATCTGCATAAAATCTCGGTTACATTAACCTCCCTCAGAGATAAATTCATCATCTGTAAAACTAATTTTTCATTTCACAGATTAACTCCTGGGTTAAAGACGTCTTCAGTATCACTTTAAGTCCAATTCTCAGTGTTTGTGCAAAGTTAGATGTCCATTGGCCAAAACTGACGTCATAAATCCATCAAAAAGATAGTTTACCAAAATACTTTTTTTTTTTTTTAGCTCAGAGTTAAACTAAATTCATTACCTTACGCTGCCTCTATTTCACGATATTAAGCAATACAAGCTTGTAAACCCACTGCCTCTCGAGCCACAGTAGCTCATCCTTCTGTCTGTGGGTAACCGATGCACAAAGTTGTAGGAGTTTAAAAAAAGAGACACTTTAATAAAAGTCAGATCAGAGACGTCGGCTTCTTCTGTTTCACAATGCAAGCGTGTACGTGGTTGTTTTTTATTTTGATCCGGCTCCTTGCTCCAAAGGAAGGTGGAAGTAAGTCTGACTTAATGGGTTTTCATTCCAGGCCTGGAGGCAATAAATGCTCCAACATTTGTCAGGGTGTCGCGGATGCTTCTGGTGGCCGCCCGCTGTATATGAGATTGAAATGACATGCTTTGCTACAGACGGCCTTTGTGGCAAACCTGTTAACTCTTTACACTCCTCACATCAGAAGAACATCTGTTATATTAAACAGGCTGTAGTTCACCTCTAAACAAACACAGCTAACCTAAATTCTATATATTGGATTCATGTTAATGTGCATTTAAAGAAATTTCTGGGGGAAAATTTAGTAGAAAAATATTCATGAAAAATGTCTAATCAACCAAAGATTTTGTGATGCCCCCTCCTGGAGTACCTCTGCATGCAAGGTGATTTTGTAACTGAAAAGTACTAATGGAGCCCGTTATCAGAGTTTCTGATGATTAAATTCTTAATCAGATCAGTGGATTTTTACGTCTGACATCTTTGTTAATTTTGTTTTTAGTGGGCATGTTGATTGTTTTGGAGATTTTGGGTGGTGGATCTTGAAAAGCGACTGGTGCATGATGTGTTTGCATTGTTCTTCTTCGCATGTGCTCACCCACCTCTCTTCCCCCCCGTCCTCCCCCAGGATTCCCTGTGTTCCCCTCAGCTCATCATGGAGGACGAGGGCCTGAGCCGGCTGGCCCAGACCGTCCAAACGCTGGTGGACCAGGCCGACGGCCCCCAGCTTCGGCCCCAGCCGAAGCAGGAAACGCCCGAGTCTGCCGGCTCAACGCAGTCCTAGCTCCACACCGAAGACGAATCAGTGTTTCCTTATTTTTTCTACCACGCTTCATATTCGACCGGTTTATTACATTCCCTTTCCACAGCCACACTGTGTCCATCATCAAGACATCAATTACACGGTTTAATTAAATCTGTACATGACTCAAAGCCTTGTTGCGTCTTTTTTTCCACGTGTCGTAATAAAGTTTGCAACGGCACAACATAAATATCGAGTAAAGAGATGAACTCATTTAAAGTTACAACACGTTTAAGCCTGGTTCATAGTCACCTCCGGGCTCCTGAGTGACTTTCAGTGTCGTCGGGTCCATCTGATCCGACTGTTTGGAGGTTAATTGCAATTTTTATGTAATTGTAGTCAGGCAGGTTTGCACAATGAAGAAAAATGAATCCATTAGCTGAAGTATGCTTGCGGTTTCTGCATTTATATGTGCAGATTTGTGATTTTTCTTTGCTAAAGTGACATTTCAGACATGGCTATAAATAGAAGGACAGATAAAATAACCACAACAGGAGATAGAAACATCACTGTAAATATGTGATATATGAAAGTAAAGAGGAAAAAGGCAGGTTAGTGGACATGGTGGGATTGTGACAGGTTTATTTTGGAGGAAAACGTGTTTCATGCCTTGAACGCGTGTCGCCGAGGTGTAACAAAACGTCCTAAACAGACAGTCTGCTGAAGTGAACATGGTGTTGTGAAGCGGTGGCGCTTCCAGTCACAGGTTTAATTAACTGTGTGAAGCACTCCAATCCAAGGCGGTTTGGTTAGAAAAACTGTTTTCACCTCCGACTTCATCCGACAGGAGTAAACAGATCTGTAGCAGCAGATACACACAACCTGAGCTTTTTGTTGTACTTTTTTTTTTTCATGCAATCTGGGATTCACGGTGAGAATCTGCAGAGAAATATTTTCTATAGAGGGACTATATTTTTTAAAGGTGTTGAAGATGTCATCTGTGTTATCCGGAGAATTGTGCACAGAACTGAATGTGTAAAACCTACTTTGCAAGATGCTACGTTACAAATTTGCACCATGGAAAGTTTTCTCACATAGATCACCCCTGATATTTATTATACATTTACAGTACATAACATTAGCCTAATAGCATCATTTATTCAGTCAGTAATTTTTGACTGAATGTTACAATATCGAAAAAAAAAATGCCATTTTTTGTTGTTTTCTCAAAACGCTCAAATATGACTTAGGCTGTCATGCTATTAAGCTAACGATATACAAAACGTGCATTAATTCCCAATGGCTGAGATCATGGTGAGATCAAGAAGGTGAAGAACGGACATTTACTGAGGAAACGTGAATGTGAAAGGTTAATAGTTTGGCAGATAGACTCCAGGGGTGATGGTTAGGCTGTAGAGCAACAGGGCGTCACAAAATTTTTGGTTGATTAGACATTTTTATATAAATAAATTGAAATCGTTTTTTAAATACACATTAGCATGAATCTGACATATTTCAGTTGAGCCTTTCACTCATTCAGCACAGTTTCATACAGAGCGCCACCTGTCAATCTAAGCTTCCTGTACACAGTAGGCCCCGCCCCTTTTGCTTCTGAGCCAACCAGGAGGCCACATATTACACCCGGTCCCCATGAAATCCAGAACCTGCAATATTGGATATATATATATATGAGTACCTGTGTATTATTTGCCTAGTACTAATAGCTTAGTATTAAATGCAAAATGATAATAATAATGTATATGTATCATATTTTTTGTTTGTTGTTTCTCTTTCTTCCACTATGTCTGAGTACTGTTAATAGCCACCACGTCTATTGAGGCCTCAGACTCAGTGTATCATGGTCGGTCTGGGCTGCAGGGCTCTAAAAACCTTGCTTACCTCAGTTGAACCTAGAGTTGAGAAGAAAGGTAAATAAATAAAGGTGGTTTCATGGCTGCACTCGAACGCCGCTAGATGCTTAGCTAGCCAGATTGAAACAAGGGCCCAGCTGTTCCTCTGTGTACTCCTATACATCAGCAAACACGGCCCTGATATCACACCGCCTCCCTTTAGAGGCCGAGAAAAATAGTTTCTGTCTTCCCTTTATTAATCAGCTCCGGCTTTAATCACGAGTCAATTAGCAGCGTGGCCTAATTGACTATCATCTTAATTGCTCTCTCACACACTCCGCCTCGGAGGAACGTCTGCTGATAAGACACACACTTAATGAATGCTTGCACTCGTGCATGGAAATGGCGCCGGGCCGATTCCTCTCACGTCCAAGTGGACGTCCTGTGAGGCCTGCAGCTAACCGAAGCAGCTACTGAAGAGGCGGCCTGACATTTATAAGATGTAATTGGAGATGGGTATGAACCTCCACGCTCCATCATGGATAGATATCAGCCGGCGGCGGATCCCCTGCCCTGCCTCGTCTGCTGTTTCCCTGGGCTGATCTAAACGCGGTATCGTATGACTGTGGGCAAAGCAACAAGGCTTCACATCTGTCACATGTCAGCATGCAACAGATGTGACCACCACTGGTTTTACAGTGTAAGCAATCAATAGGAAGCTCCCAGTGGAGCTTAGGCCACAGATGACTCTTCTCCATCCAGCTTTTTCTTCTCCACATCTCTCCAGCTGCTACCATATCTACCGTGATTCCTCTAATAGTATCCGGTATTCAATGAATCGCCGGGTCTCTTATAACGAATGGTTGGGGGGCGTAGTTTACACAAACAAATAAAGGCCAGTCTCAAATACAGGGCTTGTTCGCTTGTAGTCAGCAAATTATAGAAGTATCATGAACCCAGATTTTCAACGTAACACTGTTAAAACAACAGAGAGCTTTGGCAGTGGGATGCAAAGACTAAAACTTGATGCGAACTTCAAGGAGAAGGTTTTTTGAAACATATGGAGAAAAATACAGCAGAGGAATAAGTTGACCAACCCTCTGGTCTGTATGACCATTTAAGTCTTGCCAATTTGCCCAATAAATGGACCTTGCTTGTTTTTGAGAGTTCAAACTGATTCAGTGGCGTCATTTATTCTGCTCTGACCACTTGTGCTTAAGCGTTTATTGATCCTGCCCGGCTGCTGTTGCGTGTAAACGTTGAGCAAATATACCGTTATGAAACAAAGGGAATTAGAAATAAAGGCCTCCGTCTAGTAAAAGCCTGCCTCCAGTAATGGTTCTGGGCGGCTGAGCAAATAAAGGCCCCGGCTGCTATTAGAGGAAATACGGTATTCATCTCCGCCTCAGCTGTTTCTGGGCTGGGGGCTCCAAGTCAGGGCCTGCAGCGTGTGATGGTAGCTGCCTGATTACGCGAGGCGTGTTCAATCCATCCTCGCGTCCGTCTCCAGATCTCCACATTGCCGATTTTGTCCGGCCACCTGATTCTGACGATGCGCCTCCCCAGACAGCTGTGGGTGGATGTCATTCTCCACGTCTCTGAACCATGGAGAAGGATGCTTTTAACCTCGGAGCTGAATGTGGACCCCTGAGGCCCAGATGTTCTTCAGGATAATCCATTATACTAAAAGGGATTTAGAGAAAGTGTAACCACAGCCAAGAGACCCGGGATGTTCAACAATACCAAGTACGAGAATCTCTTGACGGGTTTGAGTCTGAAGAACCGACTCTGGAGAAGAAGAAGACATAGGATGATCAGCATAAAAGACATCTGCCAAATGCATCCTGGGACACTTGGCTGTGCTGAGTCCATGCAAATTTACCTTCCGATGCGTTGGTTCTCTCCAGGTACTTCCTCCCACCGTCCAAAGACGTGCTCGTTAGGTTCACTGGTGATTCTAAATTGGTCGTAGGTGTGAGTGTGAGCAGTTTTCTTAGCCCTGAGACAGACTGGAGGCCTCCAGAGGACATGCAGTGACAGTTACTTCTGCCTTTCCCTTCCTTCGTCCTCCAGTTCCCTGGATGCTCTGATTGTGTTGTTTTCTTCTCGTGATTCCATGCTCGTGTTCCTCCCGGTCTCTAGTCGTTTCCCTTCTCACTGGAAGGTCAAACTCTTGAAAAAGATGTTGTCTCGTCGGGGAAAGGTCCCACAGATAAGGCTCAGATGCAGCCAATCTGCAGCTCCTTTGTTGTGACTGGTTCAAATCCGACAAGGCGTCTCTGTGTAACCGTGTCCAGGGCAGGACCTCCTGTATAATAATGAATGCAACCTCACTATCGTCAATCGATTCTGTTCTTGCTGTAGTGCATGTATCAACTCCTTCCTGCAGGTAAAACCTTGAAACGAGACTTTTGTTTTTTTGTTGGATTTCTGGATCACATTTGCTGAAGTGCTTTACTTGGGATTACCTCCTTTTGACCTCTGTTTGGATTACCTGCACTTTCCCACACATCAGACTTTATTTGTCCCAGAAGGGAGATTTGTTTCCTCTTGACTGTACACATGTGACTTACAACATGAGACATTGAAAATGGTGGACATGGATGGTGGACACAGGGGAGAAGAGCAAAAAAAAAAAAAGATCTAGGTGTATAGTTTAGGGCATAGGTCTTCCCCTAGGGATCCGCGGAGGTTCTGCAGTTGGGGGTTGGAAAATCTTTGGTTGATTAGACATTTTTTTTAAATTTATTTTTAGTTTGTCTGCTTTGCTTTTTTGTAACCTAACTTAAATTTCTCCAAAAAAAATTAATCAAAGTAACAAAGTAAGGGTGAAAATCTGAAATGCAAGAACGGATGGAGAGAGATGCCGTCTGAGCCCTTCCCTTTTATAATCTCTGCTTTAACGCTTTGCTTTTAGGTTTTTTTGTTTTACAGTGTAGTTTCTAATCCTTTTCTTATTTACTCTCGCCGTCTTAATGATAATAATAAACCCAAGAAACCCAAAATAAAATGAACGGAATAAAATATTTAAAATTAATGATAAGTATGATGTGTTAATAGCAAGTGTATTTTTAATGTTTTTTTTAAAAAAACTTAAAATTATTAAACTGTGTGTCCTCTTGTGTTGAGATTGCAAATGTGGCTGTAAAAATTATTTTAAAAATATTTTTTGTGTTAGCCCATTTATACCAGTAGCCATCCCTGGCTGTTTATATGGAGCCTTTTCATTCGGTTTGGGCTTCTAAACCGATTCTAAATAGAAGACTTGGCTCCATGTAAACACAGGGAGAGAGATTCAGGGTGTGGACTTATCTCTGGAAGCTTCAGCTCCGTGTCACCCCGGTTTCTGCAATGAGAGAGGAGAAAAAAGAACAAAGAGGGTCAGGAGGTTTGAAAACTGAACCGAATGGGCAAAGAGAGGTGAGACATACCCATATAGGCAGATACAGGTAATTGGTCACAACCTACTGCTCTGGTCTGGTCTGGTTTAGGAGGGTACCACATGTCTATGTAACATCCACATGAATGAATGAATGAACGAATACCAAAAGTTTCCCAGCAGAACATTGAATTGTGACAAGATGGTCAGCGTAAATCTGGGTCAATTTTTCCGTCTGATCCGAAAGCTTCCAGCCGCCCAGCACTCCTCACCTTGATCTGACGGGCGACGTCCACACCTCTCGTCGGGTGAAGAGCTCGTCGTCTGCTTTTCTAGGTCAAACGCTGAAAGGCTGTCTGCGTTAGTCACACCGTGAACGCGGCGTACCGGTGGGTGTCTGCCTGCCTCGGGGCTGCAGATCAAGGCGTTAGACGAGTAGAACAGTGGATTACATTCGGCTGACTCCTCTGTACAGGATGGGATTCAAAGTTTGTGGGAAAACGGATCGAAATGGAGAAATGTTGAGTCTCTCTGTAAGGTTTAGCAGTCAGGAAACACTGATATGGAAAGTAATGTCATTCATATGTAAATTCGATTGGATTCAACCTGTAGGAGAAATAAAAAATAAGGCTGATCAGAGCCTCCTAATGCAGGGACGGTACAGTGCTTTCAACCACCTTAATTACAAATCTCATCAGAAATAGCCGGTGACTTCTGGTTCACTCAACCTTGTTTCCCTCTTATCTGCTTTATGTCCTAGAAAGTTTTCTCAACACTGGCAGTGACTCATTGCCTGTGACTCATTTCTTTTTGTATATATCACCGGGTTAGTAATGGATTTCTTTGTCTGCCTGCGGCTCATCACTTTATACACAGGGGAGTCCGCGAATCACCCGTGGGAGGGTGAAGGTGGTAGGCCCGAAGTCAGGCCTCCTCCTCCTCATACGATGGTGATCTGCTCCGAAATGAGGAGCAAAACCTCCACTGTCTTCTTCTATTTTACGCATTCATTGCCGAAGCTGGGATAAGAATCAGAGCCGGTTTGTAGAAAATCATAATAATGAAGTTAAAAAAAAAAAGAAAAGCCAAAGGGGCTGAGCTGTAGCTGTCAGTTCTTGTAGATTTATCACCACTCACCATTTTCACATTATACAGATACTGATCTGATGAATCTTTAATAGAAGCTTTAGCATTAATCCCTATTAGAAGTACAAACGTTATTCTCTCAAGAACTCAGTTTTATTTTAATTATGTAAAGTCAAAACAAAAATAATTGTCTCACAAAATGCCTACAATTTGTGAAATAATAACGCATGACATGTATAATAAAATGCACACCGCTTTTCTGATTTTTTTTTTTTTTTTTCTAATTCTGCAAAGAGACGTGAAGCAATTGCTCCTTTTTCTGATTGTTGGATTCCAGCTGTCACGGTCACTTCTACATCGAGGCCAAACAATTGCTTCATCTGCAGCTACTCACTGCCATTACTAAAAAATAAAAATAAAAAAAAAAATACAATTTTTTTTTTAAAAAAAGGAAAGAAAGAAGTTGATTTATGGAGAAAGCTAATGAACCCAAGGTAAAGCGCCATTTAAGCTTATTATCAAAAAATAACAAAAAAATTAAAGTGTCTTTTAAATCCCCGGTAAAAAACAAAGCAAAAACAAAAACTCCACAGATCCACATCTTGTAGGGCGGAAGACTCTCTGCTCTGGTCTTTTTATTCCACCTCTCTGGGAGATTTCTCTCCTCTGGTAAACGTTCGCTAGGATCTATCAGGGAGAAATGAAAACATCACTGTTGCAATTATAGCAGAGAGGTTTGCATCAACTTGGCTCCGACTCCGGCTCAGACTGCAGAAATTCAGGTAATCATCGTAGCCTTCTTCCTTGGGGTTGACTCGTTTGCCGTTATAAAGCCAGTGTTGTGTCTTTGCCTGCGCTGGATTAAACCAAAGACGCTGGAGTTTCCGATGTCTGCTCCCAATGTTTCTCCTGATTGTCACGTCATCGACTCACAGAAGGGTTAAAGCTGCCTTTCAGACTTTTAGCAAAGCTCACTTTCAGTTCAGTTACCATAGCAACTAACTCTTCGGGCCGAAACCTGCAAAGGGACCGGGTTTTGTTCGGGATTACAGGTCAGCCCGTATGCCACCGACTGAACAACCCACTCCACCGCCTGTTCCTATCCAGGCTCCACATATCTGCAGCTCACAGTGTGGAGCACATGAGCGGTTTGTCCTCAGCATTACTGCAAAGTCGGGCTGCGCGGTACGACCCAAAATGTATATCACGATATTTTTGTTTCAAGCATAATCAGTTGAGAGGAATTCATGCAGTAAATTGATGGATGACGATGGACTATTTTACTGTGATGATGAGTAAATATTGTAGAATAATCCCACACTAGTAGTAAAAGGTTTGCATGGCCACATGTTAGCACTGCAGCTTTAGCGCAACAACACTGACAAAAACGTGTTTTTAATTTATTTGACGTCGGATTTTTTAAAACCCAAACAACCGATACGCCACCTTTATTGGCTTAAGTTCTTCCATGTCTTAATTTTTAAGACCTTTCCATCTTCACCACGTCTCACAGCGACACAGCTGCACCACATGTGTTTAGAAGCGTAAATAATTAGAACACCAAATTAACTAGCTTTTTTTGATTCTTGATTATTTGTTAATTGTATTTTCAAGGGTTCTCTTTTATCCCGGCTTGGGACCGGCAAAAGCGACGTTTTTTAAAGTATTTTTCTTAAATTTGATTTGGTTTGGCTGTGTGAGTTAAATGCAATAATTTATTTTAGTGTGGTGATTTGTTTTAATAAAACGATGAATAGAACGATGAATAAAGCTTTGTCGTGTACGGAAGCCCAAAGTGGTCAAGCATTCATACATATTATTTCCTCCGTTTTCTTGAAATCTCAAGTCATTTATCTCATTATCTCCATAAAACAAGGTTTGTTTTCTCGAAATCTCGATATATTTGATTTTAGAGAGTTATCATATGTGCCCTGCTATGCTGATGGATGGATAGCCTTAACACTAATGTAGGTAATAATGTAGTAATAACAATAATGTAACAGGCTTAATGTAAGGTGTAAGTTTGCTAGATAACTTAAGTCTCTGGAAAGAAACCTTAACTTCATTTTCCTGAGATAAATACCTTTGGAAAACAGAGGAAATGAACTAGTTATCACGGGAAAATGGAGGAAATAATATATATGAATGAATAACCGCTTTGGGCTTCCGTAGTTTGGCACTTGCTAATTTAGTAATGTGGCTAACCCAAGCATTTGTTTGGAACTTCTTTAAGGTCAGATTAAGATCTTTAGGTATATTTGTGACTACTAGGGCCTAAGAAGTTTAAAAAATAAGCATCATCTTTGAAATGGAAGTAGGGATTATTTCAATGTATATTTCAATTTAAGTGACAGACGTGAACCAAAACATCAAACTGTTTAATTAAAAGCAGAAAGCAAAATAAATTTTCATGTGATATCAACCTAGAAATGTTAATAAACAAAATACATACATACAAACATAAATAAACAAGTGTATTGACTCTTCGCTACCAGTACATGGCAGATAAAAGTGTCCACGTGAAGCAGAATAAGCTGCAACAAACCTGAAACATTATGTCCCCATATGAGGACACCGGGTCCCAGGAGATTAATCTGATTTATTTGTCTTTTCAGCATTAAAATGCCAGTTTTGTCTGTTAGAGAGTTAAATTCTCTATCTAATCTCAAGTATTTGTGTTCCACTAGAGGAGTCCCGTTTGTCATTGTTAAGTAAATACAGTACTCAGTGTATCCTTAGACAGAAGGAAGGAACAAGGAGAAAGGCCTGAATAATGCAAGGACCCCGTCTTATCTCCTCTGAATGAACAAGAGCCGCAGCGCTTCAGTGCAAATATACAGCCGATGAAAGCCCTAATAACAGAGAGCACTATAGCTGCTGCACTGAACCTTGAAGGCCACCTGGGACCCTGCGTGGCGCCGAGCTGGAGATGAACTTGCTGAGACAGCCACACGGGTCGTCTAGGGAGTAGAGTGTTATAATCAGCCGGTAACAGAGATCCTCTGAACTCTCATGGTTCCGTTGCACATACTCTGTCAGAGGGGAGATTCCTGCAGCTATCGCCCCCTGGACCAGGGCGATGCACGAATGACAGAGGGTGAAAATGACTGGAAGGTCTGAAAAAAGGTGGTGCAATAGACTCACAATGGAACCAAAGTTTGTCTTTTATGCACAAGGAGCTTCCTAATTGAGTGATAACATCTTCTGCCAGCACTGGAAAATGTGCAATAGTAGGTTAAGACCGTAGGCAATTTAAGAACATTACACTTACTTACACTTCTTGTCTTGTGTGAAGCACCTTTTTAAAGAAAATGTAAGGAAGACACTTTTGTGGATAATTTAAGTCTTCTTTCAGTATAGAGATACTGTAGATTCTACTGAGAAACTAAGAGTGTCTTCTGTGGTTTTATCACTGGAAGGGAGATGGGTCTCTGGCTTTTACGCAGAATTAATTGTACGTAAGTTTAACAGTGTCACCAGTGTTACTAGCAGTTAATCAAGTCCTCTTATCTAGTCTGAGACTTATGGCTTGTGCATGGGAACCATCCCAATTCCATGTGTGTCTCTGTAGGTTCCCTCAGTGCTATGCTCATCTAAAAGACAATACGCGTGGTCTTTGTTGGTCAGTATCTAATACATACATATGTATATATATATACACACATAATAAGAATACAGCAAATAAAGTGAACATGTGTTTCAGTGATTTAAGAGGGGTTAATATTTCCCACTTTCACTACGATGTAGATTTACTTAAAAGAGTCATATGAGAACATAGTAAATCCACCAATGCATGTGAGAATAAAGTTCAGGTTATATCAAGACCGGCAGGTGAGAAAACTGAGCATAGCTTGATGGTTACTCAACCACGGGTCGATTCATTCGAGGTGTGCAGGAGTTTTTTTCCCCCCCGAACTTTCACAAAGGTTCTATATCAGCTATTGTGAATGGGCCAATAGGTGAAGGTGCTCCTCTGATTACTGGCTTGATTAGTGTACTTATGCAGCCGATGGACCCTGGTGAGTGGGCAGCCATGTGGGACAGTCAAGTACAACGAGAGGAAATATGAAATAGCAGAGAGACATTAGTTAGCGGTGGGTGTTTTTAAAGGTAACGCTATTTCATTTATGTTTGGAGATACAGTGCAGCTTAAACACATAAAAATGACTCAAAACTCAACTCCCTTTGGTAATGCTTTGGTGTTTGTTTATTCAGGGCTAGGGCTATTTCTAGGGCTAGGGCTAGGGCTAGGGCTAGGGTTAGGGTTAGGGTTATTGATAGGGTTAGGGTTAGTGCTAGGCCTGGGTTTAGGGTTAGGGTTTGCATTAGTCAGTCTAATATTACATATCGGTGTGTTGCACCTCTTGAATTACAATTTAAGAACTTCTTCTGTGCACATTCATTGCACTGATCCAACTCCTCGTAATCTTGTATCTCTCGTCTTCAATTTTAAATAAAAATATCAGAGTTTCTCCAGTTAAATGAGAAAAAGGGTCAGTGCTCTTTCTTTCGTTATTGTGTCTTTCAACTTCATGTCTACATTTCAGTGGGGAGTACACTGAGGCAGACATACAGCTGCTCCTCGCAATCAAGTTGTGTCTGCATCTCAGAGAAATTCTGAGACAGTTTGATGAAGCGCACTTTTTGAAGAACCGACAGAGCTCAGAGGATAAAAAAAAGAAGCCTTGCAGGCGTTTAAGATTAAATAAACGCCTCTCATTCTACAGCTTAAAACTCATTAAAACGCATTAAATTAGCCAGAGAAACTCAAAACTGTGATAAACTAAGACAACAAACGCGACATAGAGTCTGATTGTTGAGCCCAATGTGAGAATGTGACAGAACAGTTGAAACATTTCTGAAAACAAAAATGTGTCTCTCTCTGTGTCTGAGTTTGATCTTTTCATCTCTTTGGAGAGCTCACGGTTCTAGGCTGCGGCTCATTTTCTTGTGATGGCGAATGAATGAATTCCCGCCGCCGTAGTGTTTGGCTGGGATGAAAAGCTGCCGGCCCGTTAATGAGAAAACTCACTTCAGACGGGAAGTTTCTACTTTTGATTGATCACGGCCGCAAACAGAAGGAAGAGACGGGCAAGGTAAACAGTAGATTTGGTTTGTCCAAAGAGGCCGTAAAGGTTCTATTTAAAGGTGTGTTACCGCCTCTTTATGGGTATTTTTGATTTGCTTGTTTCCTACAGTTAATGTGACATTGATTTCTTAACATGCAAACAACAGCACTGCCATGTACGTTTTCTCTTCTTTCATGTTTTTTATTGTTTCTTCTCAATCTGTTCTGGAGGTTCGTCACATTTTGCCAAGAGGTCTATATCACAGGGCGGCAGGTTGTGCATCTTTGCATCCTCGGCTGCACAAATTCTCTCCTCAAATCTTCCCATTCCCTCTTTGTGTTTCATCAGTTGGTCCTTTACGTCTGAAACACTTTGTTCAACATGACCAAGGGCCAATTTAGTGTCGTTATGTCCGTCTTGATTTTCCTTTCTGAGTTTTCTCAACTGCTATAGTTTATAGTCTCCATGGTTACGGCCACTGAGTGTCCAAAAGTTACAGTTGAACATTGAGATAAGCAGCGTTAGTTTGAGTCATAGACTTTCACAGCAACTAAATTGTAAAATTAATTTAAAAAAAAAAAATGGGGAAGAGCTGTTGCGCGATTGGCTGAATTGACAGATCTAAAAAGCAGTCAGAGATATATTTTTACAGATATCTGACAAAGAAAAGAGAAGTAAATGGATCGCTGCATTATGAAGAAACAACTTGAATCCAGACACAGAAACCTGATGTTGCGGTTCACATTTAGTGTCAGGTAATATTAATTTATGTATATAAGTCATACCTTAAGTTACTTCTTGAGTTATGTTCTGGAGGCTGTCAGATAAGTTTGTGGATGTCGACAGTAAGTATTTCAGTTCCAACAATAAATAACAATAAAACAATAAACTCAATATATGTGATCACTGCTCATCATCCTTTTAACGTCTGGTCTGATGCTACAGTATTGTATGACCAACATCACTTCTCAGTAAAGCTCTTAGCATTAGCATTTTTTATTTAGCTACTTTTATCTGAATGAATCTGAATTAACTGAAATGAACTAAAATTAATGTAAACTAACTGAAACTGGGGCTAATCCACTTTTCCAAATACATGCTAGTTCGTATGGATCATTAACCAATTATTCTTAATTTGATCTGATAATCCACATTTTTCCCGGTCTCTCTGTATTTGCAGCTACATTTCACCATGTTTTTGCCACTCAGGGGTGGCAGTGATGTCAATGCATACCCTCTATAGTGAAACATCGGACTGACGCATGTTGCTGCTAGCCTTCTTTTTGATAGTTGAGCTCGGGTGATTATTATCCTCTTTTCCTTGCGTGGGATCCGGTTTGTCTTGTCTCCTTTGACCAGGCGAGGATCTCATGTTTCGCGAATATATATTTTATGTTTTAGCGTCAAAATACTGTTGTTGTCACTCTCATCTATAATATGCTGCAACTATGCTGCAAGCACGTCACAGGAAGTTCTTTCATACTTTTCAGTATGTTTTCCTCTTTGGAGTCTTCTCTGCTAGCAGTTTTTAGTGTTAGCGACTTCAAACAGTAATGACTTGGTCACGGACACTACTGTGGTTCAACCTTCGACATTGCCATTATGCAAATGTTAATGCTTCAAAAAAAAAAAAAAAACGTCACCCCCTTTCATCCAATCCCCCTTTGACCCCTTTTCATGTCCTCTGATATTTGTTCATGCTTTTATTTAATATTGGCCTAGGTATGCACCCACGTGTGACTGTCCAGTGGTAGATTGAGCCCTAGTTAAAAAAAATAAATAAATAAAAGAGGAATAATAGCAACTGGAGCAACGTAATTCCACTCTGATTCTGAGTCTTTTCATGAATGAGCTGAGGAGCACAAGAAAAGAAACAATCGAGAAAGAAAAAAACGAATTCTTGAGAGTTCATTCCTCAATATAATGTTAGTTTTGAGCAGTTGCTGTTATTTCTATCCCCTTAGGTCAGTTTTTTATAGCTTTATAGCACAGAGGAGAAGGCAACATTATTCATCCGTGCAGTAAAAAGTTGTTTCGGCTGTCTCCTGCAGTCCCACCAGATCAGCTGCGGTGACCAATCAATAAACAATCAATGAACCGCAATGATGGAGGGTAACCACCCTGTAAAAGATTTCCTCAAAGGATATATCTACAACAAGGTGGACCAAAATGGTTTTCTGGGGTCATGACTCTGAAGTCCGAGGTGTGAAGACTCCCGGAAGCATAATTACAAACATTTATATCTCCTACTGTGTCTCCTGCCAGCCTGAGCACCAAGAACAGAAGCTGTACAGGTTCACCACTCAAATATTGTTCTAGCCTGGGACAGACCTCCTTCCAGATTTCATCTGTTGTTACAATCGAGTGGTATTTAATGACATCAGTCACAGCATTTCTAGGACAACCTTAGGCTATGATGCACAGGTAAAGTGCTATAATATTGTTGTTATATTGTAAATTCCAACCAACATCATCTGAGAACCCAGACAGAACCATAAAAAGCCTGACTTAAATGAAATGTCCAGTCTGTTTTGATATTTCATTTGGAGCTCAGTAGGGGTTGCACAACTTCAGGTTCTTTAAAGTCGACACCAACCAGTCCCTAAGGAGGTCACTGATAAAAAACCCAGTAGAAAGTAATCAAATCTATATTCTTGACCTCAATACATGCCGAGAACAGACAACTCATGTGCTACAGACTGAGAGCTGCAGATATGTATAGTCTGTATACAAAAAGGGTCCAACTCAGTTCTATTAGTACTCCATAAGCGAGTGTTTTAATGACTTAAACTGTTGATGTGTTGTCTTTTCAGATGCATTGCAGTTGTGCTTTAGTTGTATTCTAGGACTGACATGTCATGGTGGTATGGGCGTCATCTTTAGTGGAGTATTTCCACACACTTAGGGTTAGGCCCTAGGGTTAGGGTTAAGTATTAGGGTTGGGGTTAGGGTTAGTTTGCTGCAAGGACCCACTGGAGTCCTCCCATGTCTTCCAGGACGCGTCCATGTGGTTATTGTCATGTGATCTGTGACTAGTCGACATGATGTTGACTAAATTATTGCCTTTAACAGATGAAGCTTCATTCATGACAGTGCTATTAGCATTGTAGCAGACTACAGCTTTAATAAAGATACATGTAAAGTGTGCGCCTAGAAACATTTTCATTTTGGATTTATCCTCATTCGATAAATCAATAAATTTAAAGTTGCTGGGGCCAAAGCCAACTCCTGATTAATTGTAGAGTCAAGCCAAAGTTTAAAATATTTCCATCATCAGCTGCCTGAGAAATTGGACATGAGTGATTGTCATTGAAAAATTGTTTCCACTGTAAAACTGTCCAATCTGTCGACTTGAATAAATTCACTGTGGAGATTAGGAACATTTTGGAAAGGCCTGAGTGAAAACCAACGTCTTTAGGCCTTTTCTTAAAAAAAACATCCAGAGTTTGAGTATTCCTCAGACGGTCAGGGAGGGAGTTCTAGACAAGAGGAGCGGTAAATGAGAAACAAGCGTCCATGATTGAATCTGTGTGAATGAAGGGAGTGTTCTTTCCCTTCATTCAGTTTTAGTCTATCAGCAGAGCGCAGCAATGCTCTGATCTGGTTCTTGACAAACCCGAGAGTTGATTTTCCTCCTGTTTGGCAGTTGAGGGAAATCTCTGTTTAAGAAATTTGTATTTGAACCTGATATTCTCCATCTCTGGGAAATGCTGACTTTTCTCCCCGTGGCAGCTGCTTGAGTGACTCCATTCAGCTTCTGGACATAATTAATCATACAGCCGTCTCTTCCCTCCGGCTCCAATCGAGCCGGAACAAGGCTCAACTCTAATGAAATTCACACCAAACAAATGACTGGAGGAGCAGGATGATCAGTGGCAGACAGGCGAACAAAATTCTTGTTTCATCACGGTTAACTTACGGAACATGCTTCCCAGGAGATCGGTGTCATTTTCCTTGCTGCAGTATACAGGGTTTCCTTTCAGTCTGCAGAGATGCGTGCAGCTCATGTGGAAGCCGAATCAATCAGAGATGTGACAGCTCTTCCTCTGTTTCAATACGATCTCGCTTCACATAAATTATTTTCCAATTGAGCACCGCCTTGCAAAGTAGGGTGACGCCTGGGAGTCTCAGAACCTGTTGTAAGGACCCTGCATCACATTACGTGGTTGTTTACTATTAGGGAATGGAAGGAAGTTTGTTTCTGAACACAAAGCTCATTTTGGGCAGCGAGGGGAAGCATCAGGACATTTGATTTTACCAGTTAGTTGAGCACGGACCAGCATCCCAAATCTTTCCCTTAGAGTTAGGGTTAGCAGCTCTGTCACTTAGTATGTAAGTATGTAAATAGAAAAAGATTTATTGGTATCTTTGGTTGTATTTAAGGTACAGTATGAAGGCAATAGTGGCATCCACCGGTGGTGCATAAGTTTGCAACCAGTAGAGTACCCTGTTGCCTCCCCCACTCTTTTCAAGTGAGCACTTACAGTGGTTGTAAGAAAGGTCCTAACAATAACCAGTATTATTATGGTTTGTCAGTTCTGGGTGATTCTGGAAACAAGTTACCATGGGACATGAGTAACTTATCACCAGTTCACTCATCAAGTTACAGAAGTTGAGATGAAATTTCAAAATTTCCAATAGATATGAAGACTCTAGCTTGCGGCATGTTCCGTTTAGGGACTACCAATGTAATTTGGAATCCATACATGATACACAGTAATTACAGAAACACGTGTGAGAGTCAGTGGATATAGACATTAAATATCTCTGTGTTAACTAGATGCAGACTATTCCATTAATTGAAAATGTCTCACATGAAAAACTTGAATAAGGAGGAGGAGGTTGACTAAATATGACTGATACTAATCTATGGAGATTTTGGGGCTAAATATGGAAATAGCGGATGTTGTGTTGCATCTGGTACTCTTACTAAAAAAACAGTGGACAAATTAGGAATAGTAGGTAGTTTTCTCAAAAAAAATTAAATAAATGTAGTTAATTTTTCACACTTTGCAAATTGGACCGATAAGAACCTCTGGTGGTCTGGTTTTGGCCTCCAGGCTAAATCCCTGGTTTCAATCATTTCAAAACATTGCATGCTGCTGTCATGTATGCTGACCCGAAGACCTGAGTGGTTTTTGATAAACTGACCAAACCCACTGAGGTTGTGTCACGTTTGCATACATTAGCTTTCATGCTAATTTGGGTAAAATTATTAGACGGCGCTTTCTTGCCTGTTGTGCTAGTCCTGACATCTCCAGAAGCAATTACTTTGTATTGAGTAGTTTACCCATTAATCTAGCCTGAAGATGCTAAAAGAACAGTGGCTAGCTCACAATCAAGTCAAGACCCACCATGGCCGTGAACGTGGCCGACTTCTGTTTTTATAATTCCGTCACTTCACTTGGCTCATCAACTGAAGGCCAGCCTGAGGGAAGTCATTGGTGTATTTATACATCTCCCCTCAGGCCCTGTCTGTGCAGAATTTGATTTATAGACAGTGGTCCTGGAAAAGCTCAGCCCTTTTCATTTAGATCACGTCTGCCGTCTGCTGCAGAATCCACCCCACGGGTTTGTTTGGGCGCTGGGCTCCCCGGTAATGGGCTGGGAAAACGTCGACATCAATATATCTCCCCACGAGGCCATTCCTCCTTCGCTGTCCGCTGGCGTTCCACTCGAACCGTGGACCCTCCAAATGCATTAGTCTCCGGGGAGAGGAGGGCTGCCTCTCGCAGACACCTCATTTCCAACGGAGAGGAATCCATTAAGAGCAGGTAAGAGTGGAGACTACCCACTATGCAAAGCCTTCACACCAACTCATAGGTCACGAACTATAAGATCATCATGACACAGCTGTGGGACAGAATAAGTGTGAATCAGTGCAAGCAAACAAACACTGAGCACGGAAACATGAGCTGCACTCAAACCTACTATCGCTGCACTTCCATTACTCACTTTTACGCACAAAACCTAAATATCGCAATAAAAAACTAGTAATGGAAACACATCACAACAAATGTCAAAAAATTTTACTTATGAGGTGGTTTTTCAGATGTATCGATACAAAAGTTTATCGCAAAAGTGCAACGGAAACACATTTTGCATTTCCCGTCACCGGCATCACCGATGACGACGCATGAGGTCATGTGACCAGGTCGTATGAAGTCCGTCTTCAAAGTGAAGTCCCGCGTGATGAGAATTTAAGAGAATTATAGGATATCACTAGACGAGACTTTACGAGAGTTACAGCTCACTCGCTAAACACCTTTCAATGGAAACATGTGCAAAGGTGCAAAAAAATGTAACGGAAATGCAGCTAATAATTCTCCAGTAACAACCAATGAGCGGACATGTGATTTCTTTTCCTGACTTTTCAGGGAAGTAGTAAAAATGATCAATAATGACAGAAGGCATGAACCATCCGATAAGAGCTTCCAAAACTGATTAAAACCATCAGCTGTATCTCGTATTTGTTTCACATTCTACAGGTTCGATTTTTTCAGATGGATGGATCTATGACATGTATGTTTTATCTCCTTCCTGCTGCTCTCTTCTGACTCCTTTTCTGTCTCTACCTGGCCGACCTCAAGCAGATGTGTCCCTCCACATCAGGCCAGGTTTCACACTGGGATTTGTGTCTTGAGACAATTTGTATTGTTATTGATGCCATATAAATAAAACTGTATGCGGGCTGAATGTTCATATAGCGGTTGAAAGTTTTTCTAGGCTTATATCAGGGTGGTGATGGCCGTTACATTTTAAAGCTGTTCTTCAGGAGTCCTTTTTGTTCCTGCGTGTTCCAGAAGTGGAGACAGTCGGCAGCACCACTTCTTGTCTTGGCAAACAAACTCTGAATTGTTGGCTTCACCCATAGACTGTATATAAATATGGACAACGTGTCTCCACTTCCTTGGATTGGACAAACTGATCCTACTTTACCAATAATACAGACCATCTAGCAACTTTGGAGCCCAGTCTGATCAGTTCGGTCCGAGAGTGGAGCCACATGCAGGCTATATTATCGATGCCACGCCCACACTTCCTCCTTCTTCTGGTTTTTGTTCCACCGGTTACAAGGAAATGTTGGATTTTACACTATACATTTAAAAATAAAAAATAATAATAATAATTAACAACTCTCACTGTCCTTTGGGACCACTTTAGGATTGGTACGGCAACTGGAGGCTGCCGTTATGTCACATCCCGTTACCATGGCATTAAATAACAAATTAAAATTAAACTTATATTGAAAAATTACATTTGAAGATGCATCATTATATTAATTACCTAAAATGAGAGAGTTTGGCCCAACTCCACCCACTAACATGGAGGAGGTGGAGCTTATGACCTATACTGCAGCCTCCAGCCACCAGGGGGAGCTCTACTTGCTTTGGCGTCACTTTTGAGGAGCAGTTCCGCCATCTATCTTTATTTACAGTCTATTACACCCCAGCTACTAATATTACATCCTAGTCCAGACTCACCCAGTGACTGTCCTCACATTATCACAACCCCAAAATGAATGAAACGTGATGTTAATTTTGTAAAAATATTTTATGTACCCATTCAAAAGTCATAGCGCACAGTAAAAGACATTCAAATCAACATGAGCGACCGGGGTGTGTCCTGCAAGCCCGAAGCGTCCGTCAAGTCCTCCACCGTGTAAACAGTGTCGATGAGAAGCTGCTGCGTGGCTGACTCCCCCCTCCCCTCCCTTCCACCCTCTCCTGCATCTGTAGCTCTAGTTTTTGTACTTTTAGACATTCCTCATTTATCAGAATAAATTATAAAAAAAAACCTAAAGACGTGAAGGAGGTGGCTCTTTTCAAGCGGCCCGGACACACCCCGGCTGTGAAGAGACTTCTTTGGCACATAACACAAATCATAAAAACATGACGTGAAACAAATTGTAAACAAAATACCAGTCATTACAAAAATGCATTTTTTTTTTATACACAGACAGCATTAACAGATTAAAAAACAAAAATAAAAACAAAAAAAATAATAATAATAATTCTTAAAAAAACAAATTAAGATTTTGGCAAATGTGACCGTCCCCCAGCGATAACACTTGTCTCAGTCTGCAAGGCCTCCGTGCAAAACCGCGTCGTCGTGGTTAATGTTGGCACGCTGGGAGGAGGAGGAGGAGGAGGACGAGGAGGTGAGTCAAAATTGAAGGGAGAGAAGTGGGGTAAGGTTTATTTCTGAAGTCTGAACTTGTCCGAGTCTCGTTTGTTTTTTTATCTGCGTCTCTGGTTTTGAACTTTGTGTTCGTCCTGCTCTGGTACGAGCGGCTGCCCCGTGGTTCTCCAGCCAGAGTCTCTTTAGTGCAAATTGGCCGCCAGTCGCTGCCTCCTCGGGAGGATGGAGGGGGGAGAGGTGGGGGTGAAGGGGGGTCATTTTCGTGGTGGAGGCGAGGCTGTGTTTGGTTTGGCACCTGGTACCGGTCTGCAGGAGGAGGAGGAGGAGGAGGAGGAGGGGAACAAAGAAGATATTCTAGCATGAGGTTCAACAAATGCAATAATGGAAGGAAGGCATTCCACACTGATCAGCCATAACATTGTGACCACCTTCCTAATATTGTGTATGTCTCCCTTGTGCCTCCAAAACAATCTACTGAGAGTAAATCATGTAGGAATGTAGTCGCCACCATAAGAGCAGAGCATTATCCGCACAAACTAACAGCTGTTGTACTCCTACTGCTTGTTGTACTACTTTAAATGCGTGAATTTCTATTTCATTTCTGAACACAAGGATATTTTTTTTTTCTTGAAGGGGATCTGTAAAGTCTGTTAGAGGCTTCTCCCTTGTCACAGCTCTGAACGTACACCAGCAGCTGTTGAGCGTAAGGTCTGATGCGTGAGAACCGGGAGCGGAGACGTTTTGATCCATCTGCTAGATTGCAAGAGTAGAGGAACCGTAAAACCTTTAGAATAATCACCTCGAGGGTTTCCACCCCCCCACCTGACTTTTACTACGTTTTCTCAGATGAACTGCACGGAACAAAGATGACTCTGCATCTGAGGAAAATGACGACGAGCCTCTAGACTGTCGCTTACGTGAAAGGAAAATGAAAATTGATTGGTGATGAAGAACCGAGGCGATTGATTGTGCGTTTCTTTTTTTTTTTTAAACTCGGAGCGTTTATGTGATCGGAGCAGAAAATAGCGTGGAATGAAAATGGAACATCGTGAGGCAGTATATCTCTCAGATACACATGATCCCTGCTGCTTTTATTGTTGCTTCATAAAAAAAAAAAAAAAACTTTCAAACAGGGTTATAGTTCCAGTAATCCTTTCAAACAATGGTTGCTTGATGACGTTTTGTTTTTAAATGTATTTTAGATCTTATTAAGTACGGGTACGATATAGCCAAGATCAACTTAATGACAGAAAACACTCTTATGTGGTTTATACATGCTGTGCACGCAGACTGTAAAGAATAAGAAGTGGCCCTGAGTGGGTGGAGGAGAGGATGATGACTCAGTTAAGACCAGAAGATCCATTTAAATGAAAACAATCAAGACAAAAATGAGACAACAAAAAGTAGAAACAACATTAAGGCTGTTTAGCATGTGAACTTTCCACTGCAGTTTAAAAAAACAAACAAACAAAAACAACAGGAATTGAGTTTGCAGAGGTCAAGACTTAGGGTTAGTCACCCTAACCTTAGGGTTGTTTTAACCCTAAGGTTAGTCACCTTAGGGTTAGGGTTGGTAACCCTAAGTAGTTCTGGTTTAAATGTAGACAACGTGAAAAATGGATGGATTAAAAAGGTTCTGTTTAGTTTTGTCCCCTGACACTTCGTAAGGAAGCAGCAGTAATGGCAACGGTTCAATTATGCTAACTCCAGAAAAAGGACCGGATTGCCTCTTGCAACAAATATCAACGATCTCAACAACTCCCAGTTTTCATTTCTAAGTGATGAAGATGGCCGTTACCACGCACACACAGATACTACACAAACTATTACAGCCGGCTCCCGCTTAAATTAACGCAAAGCTATTGTAAACTGCTGGACAACTCCAGATAAAGAAAGGACCCAAAGACTCCCCACTAACAGCAGTTTGTTGCTAGACACCACAGGACACCCTCAAAAGGTCCATGTCCATTCTCTGGGATCATCCATAATCATCTTTCATACGTACTGAGAGCTCAACAACTCCTTTTATCAAGTGAAAGAATATCTTATATCTTTCAGTAAAACCATTTTTGAGCCACGTGTCCGATTACTTTTGGGGCATTTGTTTTGTTTGACTCTTCTCCAATTTGAATGTGAATACTTCCAGCCCAAATTCACTATATAACTGTAATATGTTTTGATGAACAGCTAAAAGAACAAAAAATGTGTCCATGCACAAAGGATCAGCGCAGGTCAGCGCTGTGTGTTTCCTCACCTGAAAGCTCTGAGAGGGGGGATGGCTGTGACTTTGCCCACAGGTTTGGGCCCTACTGCCGGGGGCATCATGACCAGCAGGCCCGCAGAAGGTTTGGAGACCGGGGTCCGAGCCGGACTCGCCCCGAGACAGGCTGCTCTCGCCGGGCTGAGGGGGAGGGGCCTCTGAGGCGGGAAGGCTGATGGTCCGGGCCGCCGATCTGACACCAACTACAAGACGGAGATCAGACTGGGCGTTAAAAACGCGGTGCCAAACACTAAATCTGTGAACATCCTGGAGAACCCCAGACCAGACTGATCAAGATCCAGTTTGTCTCTTAAACTGCTTTAGTTTTCTTAAAAGAATCAACAAAAAACAAGCAATAAAAAATACATTAAACATCTGATCTTATTTAAAGGCATTTCACATTTACTTGTATTGTATATATATATATGGTGTACTGTATTGTGTTTTATTTGAATTTAATTAATTTTACTTTTTTTGTTTTATTTCATTTAATTCAACATACTCCTACACAGAAAGCCATACAAATGTCTTGTGTTTTTTTTTAACACACCCTCGCATTTAGCTGTGCTGAGCTCTGACACTATTGAGATTATACACAATGAGCTACATGTGTACTGAAGTAAAGTACTTCTTCACTAAAGTAAACTGCAAAAAACAGTGACAATTCTAAGGCAAGATCTCCAAGAATCTCATGATCTGGGAATGGAAGAAGAACTGTGGGACTGATTTTGCAAATTTTACGGAAAAATGTTTGCACCAACGTCAGAAACGCTGGAAAGCTTTGAGATGAAACTCTGTGAGAGCTCGAGCTCTGTTTTAATGAAGCCATCAGGCATTGGGGTCAAGGAAACGGGGATTGAGACCAGCAGCCTGGCAGCAGATGTTACCAAAATTAATGAACGAAGATATTAGAATAAGACAGGAGTTGTGATTTATATTGAGATGCTAGCCACTTAATGGAGATGGCTATTGAGCAGCACAGTCATCAGTCTCCCCACTCTGAACATCATCAAATCTCAGTTTGAAAGGAGGTAATTATAGGTTTCCTTTGTGGATTCCCGCCAAGACGTTGCTTCACATTAGTCAAGTCTCTTCTGGCCTGCGTACCACCTGTAGGCGAGAGGTTAAATATTCTACGGTATCGGTTTCAAAGGGCAGATAATGCCTTACCAGTGGAGATCTCGTCGGGTTTAGGGGCAGAGGTTTCTTGGGTGGAGTGAGCCTCTGTGGGGTCGGGGGGGACTTGTGTGGTGCTGCCGGTGGCTTGCCAGCTGGCAGAGGCGGTCGTACCACCTTGATATCCCGGGGACCAGCCTTGGGAGACGAAGCGGGTCTCAGAGGTCTAACAATGTTGACTGGCTGGGTGCCATTTGTCACTGGGCCCGGTCTGAGAGGCAGGACCTCTTTGCTGGTGTGAGGAAGCTGCGATGAGAGTAAAGACGATAAACATACGTCAAAGATATTTAGTCTATGAAGAGAAAGTTTTCCGTTTCATTTTCTCGCAGTTGGATCTTCAAAGAGGATCTACTGGATCTCTAGATTCAACTGTTTAAATTCCTTTATGTTTTATTAATTACTTTTGGGTAATAGTATTTAATAATCCATTAAGTATTTGGTGTTTCTAATCTGTCTGTGTTTGGTGCGTTATCTATAAACACAGGATGGATTTTTGTTGCTATGCAGATGACACCAGATCTTATGTATGTGTTGGTCCTGACGACCCAAGGACACTAAAGATGAGAATCTTTGCTCAAGTTTGCTCTAAAAAAAAAAAAAAGGGTTCTCTGATAGGTATTTAGATGAAGATGTCTATTATCTGTGCAATAACTTGTATTTACAAATCTTAAACTCTTTTGTGTACAATATCCATAGGTACAACTTCTATTGTATTTAATTCTGTACTTGTTCAATGTTTACTATCTCCTATGTGCACTGTCCTTTAAACTGTGCTCTGCTTCAATGCTGTAAACTTACCCACTTTGTGGCAAAGATAAAGGATAATCGTGTCCTGACGTATCCTATCGTACTGTATCGTGTCCTGTCATATTGTATTGTATCATATTGTATCATGTCCTCTCATATCAAATTGTATTGTGTCCTGTCGTAACGTATTGTGGGCTTGTCGTACCATACTGTGTCCTGTTATATCGCATTTGCTCCTATTGTGTCCTGTCATGTCGTATCGTATCATATCGTTTGGCATCGTATCGTATCGTGGAGGTGATTGTTAATTCATTTATAAATCAATTTACAAACATTCATGAAAATCCTGTGCATAAAAGATAACACAGTACATAAATCCAATCACCCTTCTTTCTTTCTTTCTTTCTTTCTTGTTTCTCCACTTACCAGTGACAAATGTACTTTAACCCCGACTTCCTAACCTTTCCAATTAAATAAATGTCATGAAAAACAAGGGAATAACAGCATGATGAAGTTGTACTTAAGGCGCAGTAAACTGTGGAGAGGGGACGTACTGTAAGTGGTCGCACTATAATATAACAAGCTGCTGTAAAATGAACCCATTTAATGTGAAGGTCAACTTCATGGACAGCCTGTTATTAACTGAACCGTAGTGAGAGGAAAATAAAATAAATAAATAATAAAAGAAATCATCTCCTCACTCCTATTTGCTCCCTCTCTTCCCTTTTTGTCCATTCAGTACCACGACAGGCAAACACTCCACTCACCCCCTTGAGGCCACTAGCTTTGTTGATTGGTCCGACCACCTTCAGGTGAAAGGCAGGATTCAGGTGCCCGTTCTTGCCCTTATCCGCAGATGCCTCCGTCCTGAGCAGAGAAATGAGGACAGACAGATAATAAGCCGAAGCCATGACGCCTGGAGACTGTCCTGCTCCATCACTCCTCTCAATCTGGGCATTGATTTTATGGCCGCAGGAGGGGAGAGGGACAGAGGAGAAGTCAACAAAAGGTTTATCTTCCAGCATGGCGTGAGAGGAAATGTGGAGGTGAAGGATAAACCAAGTGTTTCAGCCTGTCTGGAGTCTGGAGAGATGTTTTCTGATGAGGTTTTCCAAGGAGGGGATGAGTCCCTCAGCGGCTCTTTAGTAAATGAGATACTCTGAGTAAAACATTATTGTATAATAAATAGTTCATTGTTTTTAAAGGATAGATTTTTTTATTTTATTCCTGAGAATGAGTCAAAAGGTTCAGTACAAGGGTGCAGGTTAGCGTCCAATGACTAAATACAGACACAGTGAAGAAGAACACTGCTGTCTGCTTTTATTAGCTTATTGTCACCTGGGCTCCGGGTTTAAGGCAGTAATTCATTTGATATCGACTCTGCAAATCAAGATGCACCCGAGGCTGCAGATGAACAGGAATTAGTTGCTGTGCCATTAATGGGCTCTGGTGATGTGAGCACTGAACGACCCAAGACGGTCAAGATGTCTCTATTAGTGGTTCCATCTGAGTCAGAACCAAGAGGAACACGTGTTTTACATTTACCACATGCTTGGTTTGGTTCAGGTTTCTGCATCCTGCTGCGTAGGGTTAGACGACAGTCATTGTTATGGGGTGGGGGTGTCTGGTCTGGTCTAGGTGGGTGCTACATGTCTAAGCAACATCTACATGAATGAATGTCAGGTCTAAAAGTTTCCCAGCAGAACAATGAATTGTCTCAAGATGGTTCAAATGTTATTTACTTCTGCTGTCAGTGGTCATAATGTTCTGCTTGATCGGTGCATGCATAATCGCTAAACTTCCCAACAAACCACGATACAAACCTTTAAACTGAAGTGTTCTTGGCTATTTTCAAGCGTTTCTTTCTCCTTCATGTTAGTTCTAAGATTAGTATATTAGCACCTCCCACCTAGACCAGACCAGACACCTCCACCCCATAGCAATGACTCCGCTTAAGGAACAACTAAACAAAAGATGAAGAGCAGCACAAGACCTGGCCTCCAGATTCACTAGATCCCAAACCTGTGGGATGATCCAACATAATGACCCTAACAACATCCTGTTACCAGACACCACCTCAGAAGGTCCATGTCCATTCTCTGATGAGTCACAACTGGTTTGGAGGCACAATGGAGACCTACACAACATTGGTCATAATGTTATGCCTGATCAGTGAGTCTCTGTAGCAGCAGCTTCCCCGCGGAGGAAGGATTTACTGCAGCGCTGTTGCTTTGGATTGAATTAAGCTTTAGATAACTGATAACTTGGGGGAAGTACAGTCTATACTGGAGGCTCTTAGCTGATTAGACGTTTTCCAGCATAGTAAATGTATATTTGCTTAGAGAGGCCCATAATCAGCTGGAACCACGCACGGTGCCAATGCTGAACTGTAAATGAACCCAAACTATTGGCTGCTGAACAAAACCTTAAAAAAAAAAAAAAATAAAAAAAAGCAGAGGTTTTCATTCAGTGCCGTCCAGGCTCTCATTCTTTGAAGCGGCTCAATTTTCCCTATCACCAGCCATTCATCCTGTTGTTTCCCCTCTGTTTCCCTTTAGCAGCAGTTACCATAAAATCCTGCTGAGGCCCGATATCACTTGTACTTAGCCTTTCGCTCCGTCTTCATTTGGAAGAGGTCAGCTCTTTTAAAAGGCTGCCACGGAGCTGGATGACGTCCAGGCACATTTCTGTTCTGTAAATCACTGTAAAAAGACTCGAGTACGTTCAAAAGCACTAATACAACCAGCGACAAAGCTAGCCCCGCGAGAGAGGAACAAAGCAGAGCTCATAAAGGAAAGGGGTTCATGAGGACATGGCTTTTGTTGGGCCCTGACGGAGGGAGGGGGAGTCGAGCTGCACAAGAATATGCTTCCAAAGACACGGGAAGTTCCAGCGTATGTGTTGATCTGCAGGGATCGCTTCCCTCAATTTGACCATTTACTTTCCTCCTTTTTCTCATTTCCCGAACTATTTTATTCCACCGAATGCTTCATATCCTCTTTCTTCCACTTTTCGTGTGCCGTCATGGGTCTGTGAACGCTCCGCTGCGTATTTCTTTAAAAAACGTACGGTGAGGCCTGGAATAGGAATCAAGCGGCGAAGACGGGCTACGTGGGGGATTTTTGTTGTATGTTGTGAACAGTACACGCTTTGTGTATCGAAGCAGCTAACTGTTGACAAGCAGCTGACCGGCAAATAATGTTCACTGTTAAATCATATGATCTACTGCACAAACTCTAAGGCTGAGACAGCTTGTTGTACTTTGAAGGCCAAACTGTGCAAACACTTTTCTTTTTTTGTTTTATTCTGTGATTCATTTTTAATTATGTTGTAATAATAATAAAAAAACCTCTATGGGTTTGGAGCATAGACTGTATATAAATATGGATGACCCATCCACACTTCCTCCAGACTCCAGTGACCTCTGCTCTACCTCCACCAGTTACAAACAAATGTTGCATTATACACTGTACTGATCTATTTAATTATATTTTACAACTCTCATTATTCTATGAGGCTGTTTCACGGAGCAACAATGGACATTGTTCTGTCTTTACACAGCTCACATTGGTGACTTTTAAAAAAAAAAAAAAAAAATTCAAAAAATACTACTTCCTATACAAAGTTGATGCATAGTTTTTATATGTCTTAGGTCCTACTGATCCCAAATTACCTTGGAGAAATTAAAAACACATACCAAATAAAAGCTCAGGTCTCGGGTTAAGAACAGACGGGAACTTACTAGACGCCCTGAACATCTTTTTACTATTATAATTACTTTTTACCAGCAAACAGATACTTTTTTGCATTTTTGGAAAAAATTGTGTTGCAGGGTTTCCCTTATACTTAGCCACCTCTCATTTTAACTGTATGAAAACATTATAAACTTATGATTTCCCTTTTTGTTCTGTGCTACTGTACAGTAATCCCTCTACTACTACAACTACTGCTACTACCAGTGTGTGTGTGTGTGTGTCTGTGTGTTGTCTAAGAAGAAAGAAATGGATCTAGACAGATGCATCATTACTTGTTGATCTTGTTCTTCTCTCTCTGGGACAGCCACTTGTGATAGTAGGAGGTCTTTATCCTGTAGCAGTAGAAGACGAGCAGCACCGCAGGCAGCAGCACCAGGAAGGCAAACAACAACCCCACCACCAGACCCACTTGACCTGTGGAGACACACATACAGACACACAACGTGTTAACAGGTGCACTCGATGCCGTGAGACAAGTTTGGTGCCTAGTTACGTGGAGAATGAATTGACAGTATTATTAGGTGTAATCAGGCCACTAGAGCCTCTTCTGTGAAAGGTCCTGGAAGTTATTTGTCCATATTGTAAATTTGTCTCTCTGACCCGGACTCCCCTGTTGCTCTTCCCGAGGCTTCTTTCTTTTTAGCATCAAATTTGAGGGGTGCGATCGGCCTAGAGGTAGCAGGGTTTCTATTAAAGTATGTGAGGACCAACCTAAGGGCAATTTAGATAAGCGCCATTGTAGGGGTCCCATCATAGGGGACAATTACTCACATCCTCTTTGGAAAAACAGTATAATACTACTTATAATACGTATGTTAAATTGACGTTTGTGTTTTTTATGTGAAACCTCTACTACTACGAGTCAAAAAATCAGTTCCTTTGAAAACCTCTTCACTATCATCGTAACAGACCGGGAACGGATTGACTAACAATTTGTATTCTACTTTTCTCACATTGCCATTCTCATCATGTCCCGTTAATTATTCACGTACAGGGAAGAAAGTGTGCTCATATGTCACTGCCGTGGCATCTCCATTCTCATCTCTTTTTTCTGGAATCCCTCCTTCCTGGTGGCAACAACGCACTTTCCAAATAGAGCGTAGCCGGTTGGCAGGGATGACAGAAATGCTGCTGGCTCTAGCGGCCGGCACGTTGCCAGCCGATCAGGCTTAAATGGGACAGTCACACTGGCTGCGTGGAGACAAATCTATTGACACACACTGTGGGGACTCACTATTGGCGGATAAAAGTCTCCATAACATAAATTATTACATTTTAGAGCTGAGATTTGGGCTCAGAGTGATACTTGTTCTTGTTTTGGGTTAAACTCAGAAGGCAAAAAAGGCCGTGAACCCTGAAACCACTTTTGTTTTTAAATCAATTATTTATTTTTAAATATATATTTATTTTTTTTAATCATATCATATCCATTCAACTTAGTTTCCCTCCATATTTTCCCCCTCCTGATCCAGATCATAGAGAGTATAAAGATGGATGGCGGAACAGCTCCTCAAAAGTGAAGCCGAAGCAAGTAGAGCTCCCCCTGGTGGCCGGAGGCTGCAGTATAGGCCATAAGCTCCGCCCCCTCTATGTTAGTGGATGGGCCGAACTAAAACAAACTTTTTCTGATGAGGTTCATTTTAGTTCGTTATGCGACTCTATAGAAACAGGACAAAACATGGTGAAGACTGCAAGTTGCCATGGCAACTGCTCCGTAAAGCACTCCCGTTAAGAGCGTAATTTGGTTGTATAAGGTGGAGGTGGAGCACAGCGTAGTATTAATTAAACGAAGACATGAGTGAGTCTGGAGGAAGTGTGGTCGGGTCATTGACCCTTGGGCCGTAAAGATCAGACTCTGGTTCCAAACTCGCAAGATGGTGCGCCCGGTATCCCAGAGAAAATAGCGTTGAGATGCGTTGTCCATAGTTATGTGCAGTCTATGATCCAGATGTGAATAAATGGCTTGGTGGTTTATGTTAAGCATAAGGTCAGACTCTAGGAAGTGTAAGTAAGTAAAAGGTCATCGTACTGTAATGTTATGTGAAGTGCATGGATGTGAGTGGATGTACTCACTGTTGTACTGGACAGGTCCACTGTCCACGCTGCCACCGAGTCCTGGTTTCTCACAGAAGGGTGGTGCCCAGCCACGATTACAGTGACAGTTCCCATTGCTGTTACACACCTACACACAAACACACACACACATCGACAACTTGTTAATGTGATGTGCTGTTCGGTCTCTTCATAATCTTGCGTTGTGCCTGGAGGTGTACCTGTCAAATTAAAAGCACTAATGCCTTGTTTACTACATGCATTTAATGGGATTTGTTTTCTCAGTGGGATCATTTTTACCTTTAGACATTCACCATATAAATAGAACAGACTGCAGCACGCCGACAATATAATAAATGACACATCCCATTTGCAAAGGTGTTCCCATTATCTGTGTGCAGAGGTAATAACTTGCGCCAGGGTTAAATTTATTTCTAAAGAAAATATGTAACTGAGGCCCCTGAGTCATCAAGGTGGCCCGTGGGGTCCAGGTTCATGTTATGGCAGATAGTTCCTAATTTGATTAAATGTGTTAAGAGGGAAAAAAATAGAAACACACCGAACCTGGGGTGTACATTAAGGCAATATAGGAACACTGACTTATTTCACTGGCTCAAGGCAAGTTACAGTATAATGAAGCTGTCATGTGCAGGCTGCAGTGGGCGCTCAATGCATCTAGTTCTTAAAGGGAAAACACACAAGGCTGTATCACTATCTTTGAAAGGACATTCATTGACATAATACATTCCCTAGCCTTCTACCCTAAGTGCCTTAATGTTATCATAACCATAACCAAATGGTAACTTTTACCCTAAAACCAAGTCTTAACCTTCAAACAGTGAGGACCGGCCAAAATGTCCTCACTTTGCAGACGTGTCCTTACTCTGGTGGTGTAAAACTGAAACTGGTCCTCAGAAAGATAGCCATACTAGAACACAAACACACACACAAACACACGTTTGTGTAACTATCTTTGTGAGAAGTGAGGACCAGGCAAAATGTCCTCACTTTGAAAAAACGTAATTAGTGTAAAACTCAACATGGTCCTCAGAAAGACGGCCGTGCAGAAGTACACAGACGACCTCACAGCTCATCTTCACATCTCATTTCGGCCACAGGGCCCCCTAGTGGGGTAATCAGGTCATAACCTTGACGAACAACTAATTAATATGAACAACGGACCAACAACAACACCCTTTCAACTTCCACCGGTCACTACTGATATGACCATTTGCACCATAAATGCAACATGAGGCTACAGTCAAAATAATAAGAGTAACCCCTTCAGTCAACTTCACAAAGCGGGAAAACTTGGGTCATTTTCTCTTAGTTACATTAGCAACTGTTATGATATACAGATGCAGGATACGGATGTGATGGTTGCCTCTAATAACTAACTACAACTCTGAGAGCTGTTTAATAACCAGCTCTCATTGTGGGTCTTTAACATGCCCTTGATCCTAGTCAACATCATATTGTGCTTCATGGGAGCTGATGCTCACACTCCCAGAGCCAGAATCAGAATACTTAATTAATCCTTCAAGGGAATCCTTGACGTGAATGTTTAAGGACGACGCACTAGGAAACGCACGTTAGCGTCTCAGTTTTCTCTCAGGATCCTGGTTATCCACATCCCTGCATAGCTATTACAGTGTCAAGGTTTCAAATGCTCTGTATGCACACCTGTATTAATTTCTCACCATTCCAGCCACTTTAATCTGTATGTATGAGTCTCGCTAAGTGCTTACATGCTACTAGGACTTTATGGAAGGTTATGGTTACGGTTGTAAGAGCAAGTAGAGTGACAAGTATTAAAGTAGGCTAATAACACCATCACAGCTTAATTATCAGAAAATGAGGCAATATTACCATGACACATCTCTTTTAGCTGTAACACTCATTGATTTTAGACAGCATCACTTTGCAGCAGATGTCGTTGACTTTGGCTCTATTTATAAAATGCAACAAGTCTTAATTAAAATTATCCAAACAACAAAATGAATGAATGGTCTTTGAGTATGCCCCAGATCAAATCAAATCAAAAACAGTGTAAGACATTACTTTAGGCACCACTCACTTGTTGCGTAAATAAAAGTCTCTTTTTTTCTCACAGAAAACGATGCATGAAGTATGAAACTGAAATGATTTAGAAATAAATGACAAAAATAAGGTTTTTTGATGCGCACATAAACTCACTCTCAAGGTGCAACGTACCAAGAAACACTCAAGCCATCAAGCTTAAAATTGTGCACCACTAATTACATCCCATCCATGATTACTTCTAAACCATCTAAATTCTGACACATTTGTGCGTGAATGTTGTTGTGTTTTGTCTCAAACTGGGAAAGATTTTTTATTTGTTAATTCACTACCGCTGTGATTCACATAGCAACAGCGTCAGAGGCCCGTGAATATCACACAATTTAGACTCATTCACCATTACAAAATTACGGACAGAGCCTGACACATGCTGTTTATTTATTTTTTTGTGTGTGGTGGATCATTCTGTTTCATGCCGTCTCTGCTCTGAGAATAATAACTGAAGTCATTACGCCCAAAACAGATCAGTGGATAACGACCAGTAATCAGCCACCTCTGAGACTCATACCAGAGCCATACCCCCACCAACATCACTACATTTGGCAATAAATTACCTCTAAGAGTTTTTGTAGACTTGTCTTAAACTTGTGGAGAAAAAAACAAAACAAATTGATTAATATCTCCAGACATCTCGTAGCCGACAACTAATTCACCACCGCTAAATAAATGAGAAAATGCCGCCATGCTCCAATTACACTTAGATCTAATTATCCTATCAGTGATTAACATACCTATTTACTCCATTAGCACTCGGCCGTCATGAAGGGCGCCCAGTTGTGCTGAATTTTATCACTCCTTTTCTTTCAGATTCTGCGTGGCCTATTGTTGCTTATCGTGTTGTTCTTCAGAGTATATTTAGGGATTGCAATATCAAGATAAGAAGGGTAAATCTGCATGAAATCAAAATGCCATATCCTTCAGCCTGTTAAGCCTCCACCACTTCTAAAATGTTTTGCGCTTCTTTAATCAAAATCTCAGTGCAAGTTTCTCAAAAGCCAGCAGTGGTCCAAAAAGTGAGTGGTACCCCCCACCCTCTGCACATTAGTCCTGTTTATATGCATGAAGACACCAAAAACCTGAAGATCAACAAAACAAACAATAATGCTAAATTAAAAAAAAAACAAAAAAAACACCACCAAGAGGAGGCCTTAAGGTGGGAGGCAGCAGACAGAACTATCTATTTAGAATAATCCTGACTCACAGCTGTTTCTTTTATCATCTTAAAAGGGGGTAGAGAAAGGGCACCAACCGCATAAAACAACAAAGTGAAGAGGGCATTAAAGGAGGATAAGATATCTTCGGAGTTATTCGACTTGTTTATGATATTCGGAATCCTTATCAAATAACAATGCTTGGCGAGCGTTCAGCTCATTCTTTATACAGTACATGGGGTTAACAGAGACTGCGGAGTGGAGACATCAGAGGTGTGAAATTTCAGCAGAGGCTGGGTTTGCTTCAAAAGCTCAGGGTCAAAATGAGCCTCTGAGCACTTCAGAACCTAAACTAGGCCATGCTAGGGAGACATATGTTAGACACACACTGTATGTATGAGTCTGCTCTTAAATAAAACTCACATTTTTAAATGGATCCTGGCTTTTTGACGTTAGTCTCACAGTCTCACAGTATATTTTTAGTTGATGTATATAATTATTATTGTTTTTATACTTAACACCACACTTACCAACACTTAAGCTGTTGATACCCTGTGAAATACCAGTCACTGGCAAAATTATTCAGTTGAAGCTTGCAAGCTTTTTAATATTACCCAGAGAAAACGTGAGCACCTATCCTCTACTTCCTTCTCTCGAACTCAGCACCTATCCTCTACTTTCTTCTCTCGAACTGAGCACCTATCCTCTACTTTCTTCTCTCACACTGAGCACCTATCCTCTACTTTATTCTCTCGAACTGAGAACCTATCCTCTACTTTCCTCTCTCATACTGAGCACCTATGCCCTACTTTCTTCTCCTGCACTGAGCACCTATCCTCTACTTTCCTCTCTCATACTGATCACCTATCCTCTACTTTCCTCTCTCATACTGATCACCTATCCTCTACTTTATTCTCTCGAACTGAGAACCTATCCTCTACTTTCCTCTCACATACTGAGCACCTATCCTCTACTTTATATCTAATTTCCTCTCTCTTACTACTCGTGTGTTAACATTTATGTGTTACTATAATAGCACGTTTGCAGCATGTGTGTCTCCTTCTTCATCTCTCTTTCCATCCCCTCCCCTCTTTGCCTCTTCGCCAATTTCCTCCCGAGTGTCTCTGGTCTGGAGTTGTGTGTTTCGGATCTGCTAACGACTCATTTGTGGAAGTAGAAGCAACGCTTGGCTGCGACTGTGGGTAGCAAGTCAATAAACCATGTGCATTTTTGAAGGATATCCAAAAAGTGATTGGTGAAAAAAAAAAACTTGCCGGTTGTTATATATGACCTGAGATAGCAAAAGTTAAGTGTAACTCTATCCAGTAAACAATTCAAATGAGAATCTAATGACAAAAGTTATGCATTTAGCTGTAACACAACCACAATAGTTTCCATTTGTGAGACTCACTTGTATGTGAAAAAACTAAAGAAAGAAGCAAGGGAACAGAGCTGAACACTGAAACACTGACTTCTAAAAGGGCACAAACAGCAACACAGGTTTCATTTTCGTGTGGCTTTGGAAATATTATACACTGACGACAAAAAATATCAGCTGCCAGCATGTCAGCAGCTCCAGTATGAAGCCCCTAAGCTATCAAAAAACCATACCAGTGCAACATTAATGACAACTGCCATATTGCACTACACTGCTGTACACTGTACCTTCCAGAACTGTACCTTCCACTTGAACTATACACACAAAAGATGAAATAAATCTCTGTTCTCATATTTCTGGGAACTACTTTCAAGAACAAAGATCAAAATAATAGTCCGGTGTGATATTTACATTAATCACAGGTTTGCTGCTGAGTTACTTGGGTCAAAATGATGTTTCCCACTAAGCAATGCCTAATTATGCATAACTGTAAGCTTTGGTGTAATGAAACAGGTCATTCACATGCAGTTTTATACCACATATTTTTATACATCTTCATTTGTGATGAATCGCAGATTTTGCTGCAGAGGCAAACCCTTTATTTTTGTATCAGGTCGTAAACATGTTTATTTCTGCTGTACAGTTGGGCATTTTAACTAGTCTACAGGGATCGCCTCTTTCAGAGACAGCCTAAGGTGGCCATTTGAGGGACTGTTTTTTCTTTAGACACTTCTGCATTAGCATTTATTTATTTATTTATTTATTTTAGCCCTGGAGGTTGTTGCTGACTATTCATTGATGCAGAGATGCAGAGCACAGATAGATAGATAGTCAGCTGTAATATCTAAAGCAGGGGTGCCCACGCTATTTTAGGTTGCTGGCTACTTTTCCTTTGATATTTTCAAAGGGATAAAACATATATATATATATTCACCCTACTGTAAGTCATATTAATTGTCGCTCCAGTGTTAAAAGCTCTATCCATCTTTGTTTTTGTTACTCTAAGAAGAAAAACGGTTGCACAGCATCGTTAGAAAAATAGCCGTGTCCCTTTAGAAAGACGCTAATCTTGAGTTGTTGTTGATGTTGTGCTCGGCTGTGGGTGTGTGCCGCTGAACTGAGGGCATGTTGCAATAAAAGAAAAAGAAGAAGATGAATTGCTGTTTGCTCTGTAGGTGCAACAGATGAAAGAAAGCCTCGCATCTAAAGCGTTTTTTCAATGACACGAGATCTACCTGCACTACCTTCGCTGAGCTGCAGAAACTAGTTAGCCAATGAGCTAGCGGTAGTGGACACGTGATTCGTGAGTTTTTTTTAATTGGTTTGCAAAAAAAATGGCTCTGATCTTATTTTGTGCAAACGACGTGTTACCAAAGTCGTATCCTGACGTAAGTGTGGCTACACCACGGTTAACGCAACTAATCCATATATACATTTGTTGCAGCCAATTCTTTTAACATTTTTGGGATTCTTTCTTTCTTTCTTTCTTTCTATAGTCTCAGGATCTGAAAAAAAATCACAATTTTTTTTATGTTTGGTGAATTGCTTGTGAAGCATTCCTCCCCTCAGCAAGTTAGGTCCATTTATTCTCTGATTCAGACCGTCCAACCCAAATTTTATAACAAGTAATCAACCCCTTCCGCCTCTTAAAGTAACAAATGTCTAATCCTCCAAACACTCCACTCCAAAGCTGAGTAACTGGCTCATAAACGATGCATGATTCCTCCTTATCTGCCTCCGGCTTGCTTGTACTGCTCCAATAAATAGTTCATCACTTCACTTGCTGTTGTATTCCCACCATCTATTTTCCTTCCTTTTTTTTTACGACAGGCTTGGTGACAGGCCTGCAAAGCGCTACCTTAGCCCAAGGACACAGTGTGACAATAAGATTAGGGAGCTGTGCCCGGCAGCAAAGTGAGTTGAGTGTGTTTCATAACTCAGTGTGTCCATGTGAATGCGTGTGATTGTGTGTGTGCGTGTGTGCACATACCCCATGGCTGTGGCAGCGTGCGATGCAAGTCTCCAGCTCAGTAAAAGAGGCGTTTTGGCATCTGCGCTCTCTGCACACCTGTGGCAACACAAGCACAAAGATCACATACTGTGGTTAAGATTACAACGCATGCTCACAAGCGATGTGCACACTTTGATCGGACTTGTGTTGGCGTCCTCCGGCTCTGGAACAATCTCGCTGCCTGAGGAGATCGGGGGAAAACGGCGTCGAGTATCAACTTCTGGAATCAACCGCTGGCTGTTCACGCGCCTCGTAGTAACGTCTGAGCTGCTCATTAAGACGAAAACGCATTGTCTCTACGGTGCGTCGCACGCCGAACATCGAGTGCTGCACCGGCTTAAACGGCAGCCCTGAAAATATGGAGCTCGTTTCTGGACAACATGCTGAATCTGAGTCTTTAAAGTAATATTCTGGTTTTCGTTCTCATCACTGCAGCTCATATGAGAGTGTTGGTTGGTCTTCTCTGCGCAATCTTTAATTAGAACACTGCTACAGTTTCCACCCTGTGTGATTTGCCTCCTTATTTACGTACTCTTTTGATTCCCAAAGTCACGTCCAGAAGCTGGAGCCTTTGGCATCAATGGACAGATAATGAACGCCGTTCGTCACGCGTGGACTGTGTTTGGTGAAAGTGCCTTTGAAGTGTTTGCATGCGTGTCCTGGTGTAAATTACAGATTTACATCAAACCTTCTAGTACGGCAGAATTTAAAGCTAAAAGCTATGATTAAGGCCCATTTGAATGGACATGGTGAACGCAGCTGGTGATCAATATGTAGTGATGTGTTTTGCTGTTTTAACTGTTTATTATGTTTTGTTGTTGTTTTTTCCTATTGTGTACTATATATTGACCCATTATGCTGCTGTCTTGGCCAGGACCCCCTCACAAAAGGGATACTGATTGTCAATGGGATTATTTCCTGGTTAAATGAAGGTTATTTATTCTTTTTCTGTTTTCACTTATTCAATCAGTTACTCTCGTCTTGTTCTCTACAGTTATGATGATAATGATAACAATAATCAGATTAATGTCAGAATTCTTATTTTTAAAGTCAGAATTTTAGCCACTAATTCATATATATATATATGTAGCAGCCAGTCAGAATTCTGAGAAATAAAGTCATAATTCTGAGATTAAAATCATAATTCTAAGAAAAAATCCAGAATTCTGAGGGAAAAAAAATTTGAATTCTGAAAAAAACATGGGCAACATCAATTTGCCAGTGTTTTTGTTATAACAGCACTTTCATTATAATAGTTCATAGGGAGACAGTTAAAAATCGATACAAGTGGGCGAAGATTCAAATCAGCTGATGGAAAATGAATCGTGATGTCCTTTTTAAACAGTAGAGGGCGTAATCTAGTTTTGAGTTCACTTATTCAGTGTTGTACATCACTGTCAAGTTTTCAGACAAAAGCTGCTGATCTTCCAAAACAAACAAACAAACAAACAAACAAAAAAATCCCAAACTAGGTGGTAAACCTGCAGGACTTAGCTTGTTTATTTGAAGAGATTTTGTTTCTTTGTATTGTTCATTCAGTTATTTTTTGCTATTGCACATTTTGCGCAACCTCAGTAAAAAATATAAAGGGATTCTCTTAAATTTGTTAAAGAGAAAATATAATTTGTAGTTTTTATATATCTAAATATATGTTTTTTTGTTTTTTTAAATATGCATTAATTGCATAGTTTAGTTTAGTTTAGTTTGTCTGATAAATAATTAAAGGAATCTTTTCCAGCTATAATTTGTCTGCAAGCTCATTTCTGTTAAAAAATCTTAACCCAGTATCGGGAATTGTGTCAAACTGTGAGATGAGTGCGTCGTTACATCCTCAATAATTCAGGATATTGGTGGAAGTGATCAGCCGGCCTCTCCTCGTCTCTTTCTCTGACATGACGGTGAGAGGTGAGCGTGGGGAGGGATCAGACGGAGAAGAGATGAGGAGCTCCAACGGGAGTCGGGGTGTGAGTGAAATGCTGAGAATTTTTCTTTTTTCTTTTTAGGAGTAACAAAGCTCAGCGTGACAGAACAACAGAGAACGGCATTTCAGCTCAACAAAAGTTTCCAGTGGTCAACAAAAGTGACGAAGTATCCGGGAAAAGGTCAGAGCTGCAGCGAGCGGGTTTGTAGAGAAGAAAATCTACACTGAACGAAGCAACCAGAACAATGGTTCAATGACAGCGACTTAACTGTTCATGTGTTAGCTTTAATACACACCGATCAGCCATAACATTATGACCGTGTAGGTCGCCCTTGTGCCTTGTGACAGGATGTTGTTTGTGGGGGTCTTTGGGACCTGGGGGTTGAGGGGAGGGGGCCTCTATGGTGGATCATCCCACAGACACTTTGATGAGTTTGAGATCTACTGAATCTGGAGGCCAAGTCAACACCTTGTTTCTAAACCTTTTTCCAGCAGAACATTGAATTGTCACACGACGGTCAATGTTATTTACTGCTCCTGGCAGTGGTTGTTTTGGCTGATCAGTGTGTGCACAACTAAAGTACAAGCCTTCAACCTGAAGTAGCCAGTACTTTTCTTCAAGCTTCTTTCTGTCTTCTTCATGCTAGTCCTGGTATTAGCGCTCCATCCTCTGTGCTTCACCCGTTGCTAACGGGTTGATCAGTGAAGCCGAGCTTAATCTGTTCCTGTGTGACAGGAGCAGATGCTTTGTGCTACGTGCGCATTTACCGCCCATTCAAAACGATGACTCAAGATTCGTCTTCCTGGGCGGTAGACAATACCCTCCGCCGCCTATTTTGTAATTTATTTCTCACGCGGCACCATCTTTTCCTTTAAGAGCGCTCCGCACAATAGGAATGAAAATGAAAAGTGGCTGGAACGCGGCGCAGAGGGAAAGGCAATATAGACGTACAGAAAAACTGAAATTGCCGGTGGAATGGAAGGGAGCGCGGATGTCGCTCCGTGCATGTGGATTTTCATACGCATGCATTGCGCATGCATAATTCAGCTGTTATTTTGTATGATTTTTGTGTGTTTTTTGTGCCCGTGGGTGTGCTTGCTCTGAAGTTTTTATTCCACTCTGAATCTGAGAGCCAGGGGAGGTGCCTTAAATGAGTACCTGACACAGAACGCTGATTTCCCAGCTCCCAGTGACATTTAGTTTTGTAACAGGCTGTTATAAAACCCTGATCATTTATTCAGCAGGATAATATGGGCGACTAATAACAGTGGGAGCACCAACAAACGATTACTGTCTTTAGATATACAGCTCTTGCATTTGGAGAAAAGGTTCAAGAGCCACAGAAGAAAAGATCTGATTTCATATTTTGCTGCCTTCACTGAGGATGTAAGTGGCCAGGTTAAATCGGTGTCGCAGCAGATGGTGTGCAGTGTGTAATGTGCAGACATTACACTTTTATCCTTAAGAAACTTTCCATGAAATGTTTTGTAAACGTTCATTGATTGCAAACATTTTCATAATGGACTTGTACTTCTGTTACAGGTTGTTATGTTACTAGTTCGGCCCCCAGATTGGTCTGTATGGGGCCCCATTGAACAGAAGTGAACATAAACAGTGTCTTGCACTGTCGCCACCTGGTATAGACTGTATATAAATATGAACGACGTGTCCCGACTTCCTTGCATTGGCCAAACTGACACTATTTTCCTGGGGATACAGGCAGCGTCATCTTGGGACTTCAGAGCCAGAGTCTTAGGGCGGAGCCACGATATCGATGCTCCGCCCACACTTCCTCCAGACCCACTCACGTTGTTGCTTAATTAATACTATACTCTCCTCTGCCTCCATCAGTTTTAACTTTTCTTATTTTTTAGCTGCTATTTACAGAGCACTTGACATGGCAACTGGTAGTCGGCATAATGTCACATCCTGTTTCTATAGCATCAAATAACTAACTAAAATGAAACTTAGCCAAAAAATTTATACTTGAACATACATCAACATTATATTAACTAACTGAAATGACAGAAGCCATCCTTATTTTTTTTAATGACCCATACTGCGGCCTCCAGCCATCAGGGGGAGCTCTACTTGCTTTGGCTTCACTTTTGAGGAGCAGTTCCACCATCCATCTTTATATACAGTCTATGTTCTGAGTCTCTTACAGAAGAGTGTTGTCTGCGAGAACAGTTATGATATTTCACGGCACCGTCAAAGTCCCTTTGAGTTTGAGAGCTGGTATTAACATAGAAACCCTTACTGATGTCACAGCTCATTAATACATCACAGTAACCCCACTAATCAACCTTTGACTAACCTTTCCTTCTCCGCACTTGGTGCCCGTCATGACGAGGCCTGGGTCGGGCAGGTCGCCCTGGCCGTCCTGGGTGCTGTAGACATAGGTGCCGCGGCACTTCACCTCTATGCCGCCCGTCCTTATGGTGGTGTCAATGGACACGGCGTTGGTGCCTTTAGGTTTCTTTGCAGCACTGTGGCACTGGATCTTACCACACTTGGCGTCACTGGACAAAAACAAATGCAAGCATGTTAATACGAGGCTTTAATCTTTTCAAAGGCAACTCATTTACATATCTAGGGCGCTAGTCCGGCTCCATTTATTAGCTCTGGCAGAAGTGCGGCGGTTCGTCAAAACTTTGACGACTACATGACTCTCAGATGATCTCCTTAAAAGCTGAAATCGTTATTTTTGGTCATTTGGGGACAGTAGAATATTCTGGAACTGCATCACAGACCACATCTACTTCCTGTGTTTCTCTGTATAGTTTCCTGTGTTTTAACAGCACTATTGAGTGCTATTTCTGTAGAGTGTCAGTTGGCAAATGTTAAACAGACGAATGAAAGAGTCTTTAATTCAGGTGGAGGCACGATGGAAAGTCTGCGGATAAGAGTCCAGGCGAATGCTAATCAAGCTCCACGGTGACAGACAGTGATCATAGGGTCCGGTAGAGCAACAGTTCGGTAGAGCAACAGTTCAGTAGAGCAACATTTCTCTGAGCCATAGCTTTGGAGTTCGCAAAATAAGTTGTAATAAATTCTTAAAGTTATGCTGTTTCATTAAATGTAAATCTGTCAGGCATCACTCTCCTGTAGCTGTCGCTTTTCTCGCTGCTTAGCATTTCTTGCTTGCGACAGTGTACAGATATTTCAGTACGTCCACTTCAATTGATGCTAAGCCCACAAGCATCAGCTAAACTGAGAAAATATGACGTCAGTTATCACGAGTTTTTATGAGAAGAGCGAGGGAAGACTAAAATGAGTTGTGTGCCTTCGGGGCTAGCGCATGAAGCTAGCCAAGCTAAAACAACATCTCATTACAAAGAACCCAGAGTGTTGGAGACAAAACTGAAGATTTTTATTCCCCATGAAAGGGTGATGAATGTTCAGTTTTCTGCCAATAATTTGAATAAAGGGCAATAAATTGTGTTAAAGCTGGAGAAGTTAAGTATGCTTTAATATAGTTTGAAAATGAACCGATTCATTTCGACTGTGCCAGAAGCTTCAAGATCTAGAACTTGAAAGTGATAAATGTTGTGAAGACAAAATGTAATTTGAATGAAATTACTCTGTGTAAAATGAAACAATGCTTTATTTCTATGAAACAGGTGTTTTAGGTTAGTATTTGGTTTGAAAAGTTTAAAACAAATAATTCCTATGGCCCCTGCGATAGGCTGGCGACTTGTCCAGGTTGGAACCCAACTCTCGCCCGATGCCAGCTGGGACAGACTCCAGCAACCACCGCAACCCTAGTGCAGGATTAAATGGTAAGAAAGATGAGATGGGATGAATTCCTAAGGCATCTGGAATCACAAATGGTACTAAACCCTTGTAAGGGGTCCTGGAGGGCGCATGGCGTCCAATTTTTTGGACATTCACACCAGTGTCCTGCTGGAGGTCAAGCTGGAAGACTCTGCCAGTCCTAATCCTGCAGATATCGGTACTGCTGATGGGTTGCAGACCTTCTACTGTCTAGATCTCCTAGACTACCACCCTGTCTCCTGGAATCTCCTCCACGCTCTTAAGACTTGACCCTTTTCTAGAGAAGGCACCTGTTGATGTCATGTTCCATCCTGGACTAGTTGGACTTCCTGTTTACCTTCTGTAGGGTCCAGGTTTCTCCTCATGATGCCAATAGTTACCCTCAAGCCAAAAACTGTCAAGTATTCATGATCCTCCACCTGTAAACCCATTCCTCTGGTCTCATTGTTGCCTCTCTAGAGCACCCGATGCTAATTAAACTGATTACCAACGCCTTCTGCTGCTGAATAGACCGGATCCCAGAAGTTTAACTGACTATACTCTCAGCAAAAAGTGCTCATTTCATTTCATTTCTTTTTTTTGTGTATATAGCTCCTGGTGTCTTGTGTTCTTTCCCTCAGGAGAAGCTCAACCAACTTAATCCCATACAGAGGAAGCTTTGACAAGCTCTCTCATTTCCTGCTTCCAGCCACTGTAACAGCAGCTGTGAGCTTTCTGTTGTGGCTTCACATGTTGATTTGTGGTGTTTTCGGACTTTTCTGCGGTGCCCATGAATGCCTTGTTTTGGTTATTTTCGACCGGCACGGCAGGTTCACTTCTGTTGCCTGGCTCATATCCAAGTTTTTAATGCAATTTGTTTTATTCTCCTCTGTGAGAGCTTGTTGTGCGCGGGGGTCGTAACACCAGTAAAGAAAATAATGAGATTTGAGATGAGTGTCAGAATCTTTCAACTTTAAACCAATTCCCTTTTGTCAGCTTCAACAAATACAATAAAAACCACACGATTCACTGGCTGTCCATCGTGGGTGTGCTTAAAACAATCCTGCATATCCCCCCCCCCATAATTAGTTAACACAAAGTATCAGAACAAGAGATTTAATATCACATCGACTTGATTAAACTAGTTGTAGCAATTATCTAACAGAATTATTCAGTTGTGACAGAAATACAAAAAGAATGTGAATGGTTTTAGTCTAATTATCCTTTCTGGTGTAGCTCCTGCTTGATAACTCGTGTTGTTATCATGTGTCCTAAGCCTCTCTCACCTCTTCTCACACTTCATGTAGGTGCCGTGCTCATCTTTGCCACAGTTCCCGAAAGCGTTCCCCGCTGCGTTGACATCCTCAAAACAGGCGTCGTGGGCCGGTCGAGCTCCTGGAAACAGAGCGTACCCCGTTAGAGGACGGTGTTATACACTCTGCACTTTGCCGACAACAAATGCCAACAGCTCACGTCTGCTGCAGGGAAGGTCAGGGAGACATTTTGAGAGATAATGTGCGGCGTCAAAGCTACAATCCTGGAGGTGGTGGGTGAGGAGAGTGAGTGCGTGGCTCTACAGATTTGCAACTGTTGATATGTGACTTCACTGTTTCTCGTTAGGAGCCCTAATCGCTAGACCAAAGACCAGAATGTTTTGGTGACGAAAGATTTGTCTGGAACGTCTCCGCTGGGAAATAACTGTGCTCCACAAAAACCTTCTCCCAAGTCAATCCTAAACCCTTTCTGTGTGTGTGCGCCTGTGTCAGACTCATACACTTCGTATATATGGACGGCACTGCTCCTCAAAAGTGAAGCCAAAGCAAGAAGAGCTCCCCCTGGTGATTGGAGGCTGCAGTACAGGCAATAAGCTCCACCCCCTCCATATTAGCGGTCAGGACTTGGGACAAACTAAGAACAAGTAAAATTTTATCTATTTTTTTTTTCAAGATGGTTTCTCTCATTAGATAGATCATTATCATTTAAGTTTTTACTTCATTGAAACAGGATGCGATGTAATCAGGACTACCAGTTGCCATGCCAACCAATCCCGAGAAACCGTGAGTGTATAATCCAACATTTCTTTGTAACTGGTGGAGGCAGAGCAGAGTAGTAGTATTAATTAATGTCATTTTAAGTAGTTAATATAATACTGATACCTACTCAAGTGTAAATTTTCCTTTTTAGTTCATTATTTGACACTATAGAAACAGTATGTAACATAATTTCTATATGTCTAAGGTCTGAAAGTGTCTCAGCAGATGGTCAACGTTATTTACTTCCCTTCTCAGTGGTCATAATGTAGTGGCTTTCGGTTGACAATGACAATGTATTTTTATACTCTAATATTTTCTCTATTTTTCCGGCGCAGCACTAAAGACTCAAATAGAGAAAAAAGATAGAAAAGAGAGAACAATAAAACAAGATGATGCGCATTAAATATCCGATTAAAAGTCAACATGTTCTCTTCTGATCTATTGTGCTGCTGCGCGAACGCTGTCACACTGGTGAATGCAGCTGTCACATCTGAGAGGGTAGAGGAGGAGAAAAACACTTTGATTGGTGTTTGTTTGAAAGAAAAAAAAAAGAAGAAATGGCTTCAGCTCTTATTATTCATTGTATTAATCAACTGTGGCGTACGGGGAAAGCGTATCTGCCGTCGAATCTGAACCGCTCCCCTTTTAAATCCCTGCTCTGTATAAATGTGCATAAACAAAGACTTAGATCAGGTCCGAGGGCATTGGGTGTCTTTGTGCCATTAAGTGAGGAGGCGTATATATATATATATATATATATATATATATATATTTTAGTCCATTACCGTAGCCCCAGAGCTGCAGGCACTGCTGTTCGTGGGTGAGGCACATGCCGTTGTAGCAGTAGGCCAGTCCGTACTGGCAGGACGAGCCGTCCAGCAGGTAGACGTTGGCGGGGCAGTAAGGAGATGCCCCGGTGCAGTACTCGGGCAGGTCGCACGCCCCAGCCGGCCCCCGGCACATGGTACCCGCCTGTTTCAACTGGACACGGACAGAGAAGGAGCAGGGGGTCAGGGAGGACAAGGCACAGAGAAACACTGGCTTTATGTGGATTTATATGTCCCACATGTAAATATCTCACTCCTTAACTTAACTGATGATTAATGATTGTAACCTAATGGAAGCACAAGAACGTCTGGGGCAGGTTTCATCTTCTATCTGCAGGAACTGAGGGCCTCATATTTAATATAATTGTAAAATCATATTAAAATTTAAAGACAGACTGGGAGGAAAGTGTGTCAATAACAGCTCTGTTAGATTTGGGTTTGCAGGTTTGACCACTGGGCTACGCATTTAACACTGAGCATAAAGAGGCAGTGTTTGAAGAGATAATTATTGAAATTTTGGCTTTATTCTCAGACTTCTGACTTTTTTCCTCAAAATTTTGAGTTTATTCTGAATTCCTTCTTTTTTCTACGAATTCCGATTTTATTCTCGGATTTTAAATTTTGAAATTCTGACTTCAATCTCTGAATTCTTACTTTTTCTATGAATTCCGACATTATTCTTGGAATTCTTTTTTTATCCTCAAAATTCTCACTTTATTCTCAGATTTTAAATCTTGAAATTCTGACTTTATTCAGAATTTTTTTTCCTCTGAATTCTGACGTTATTCTCAAAATTCGAATTTAAATCTAATAATGAATTCATTATCTTTTAACTGAATTCCAACATTATCCTCGGAATTCTTTCTTAATTCTCAGAATTCTGAATTTATTCTCAGATTTTAAATCTTGAAATTCTGACATTATCTTCATTCTTCATTTTAAATTTTGAAACTTTCACAAATTTTTAACTTCAATCTGAATTCTTTTTTTCTCTGATTTCTGATATTATTCTCGAAATTATAACTTTATTCTTGAAATTCTGACTTTAATCTCTGAATTCATTCTTTTTTCACTGAATTCCAAAATTATTCTACGAATTCTTTCTTTATTCTCGTAATTCTGACTTTATTCTCAGATTTTATATCTTGAAATTCCAACTTTAATCTCAGAATTCCACCTTAACCATCCATCCATCCATCCATCCATCCATCCATCCATCCATGCTTTTATCGCAGAACTCCAGGAGTTCGGATGAGCTCGGTACATTTTTAATTTCACACTCTTTTGCACAAACATGTCCATGTCTGTCACAATGTGAGGACGTCTCCTGTGAGTGGCGTCTGTCTCCTGGTTGTACGTTTGGACAGTTGTGCAGATTTCTAGGAGAAGCTCAACAGTTCTGCGGCAAAAATGTCAGGAACTTGGAGCTATTTGTCATTTCCTCCGCTTTCGTTAAAGCACAAATTCCAGCTAAAGAATAATGATAAAAAAAAAACAGTTTCTATTTATGAATTTGCTCTTGTCCCAGAGACGTTGCCTAAGCCATTGCTCTCCGCAGTCCTTTTTAAAGTGACTGTTAGTAGACTTTGTCTTCCCAGTCCTGCGTGCTGCAATAAAAAATGGCAGCGTTTGAACGGTGAGACGAGAGCGGAGAGAGATGAGACGCGGCTGTGATGGAAGCCGGCGGGCGCTGTGTGTACAGTATGTCAACACGGCTGCCACGCTGACTGACAGTGAACTAATGATACAGAAACGAGGTGAGCTTCCTCCTACGCCGCGCTCCCTGCACATGTGTGTGTCTGTGTGTGCGTCTCTTACTTTGCAGCCTTCACAGCACACTCCATGGGCGCACTGAGCCTCCTCCTTCAACGTGCAATTATTGGCGTTGCAGCAGTCGTTTGTGCATTCCTAAAAAAAAAAACACAGCGACAGAAACACGACAAATTTACCGAATTACCCCAGTTCACATTAGCTCACCCCTAAACCTGTACAGCTCTGTATCCATCAGATGACACTAACTAGTTCACTTTACAAAGGGTTTGTGGTTGCTATTAATGACTATATTCATGTTAATAAATGGCTTTAATCATGCTTTACATATCGCAGTAGTCAGAAACCGCTCTGTGTAAGAGCAGTGTTTGGATTGGATCATTAATAAGGTAAACTCATTAACGGTCATTAAGGATTTCCTGCTGAGAAGCTCTCGATTCAGCAGTTTTAAATGTTGTGGGTCATTAATAATATAAAGCAAATGCGATTCATAGCATGAAAGATTAATACATTATCTTGAACGTCTTTATGTTGTGTGTCAAAGGCTGATCACTGGAGTCAGGTGTTTTAAATGTTAAAACATTACATGAACAGATTGTTCATGTAATAATAATAATAATGATAAAGCTCATGTCTGGTGATGTTACAGATTATTGTTTAGCATCGAACAGAAATATAAAATGTGTCATTTATGGCTTCAAATACTGGTTCTTTGATACTTCACGTATCAAGATTTTGTACAGAAAACCTGAGGTCAATGAATTTATCAAGTTGTCACGAAAGCTATTGTTTTGTTTTTTTTGAATTTTGACTTTAATCTTGAAATTCTGAATTTATTCTCAGACATAAATCTTGAAATTCTGACTTTATTCTCAAATTCTAAATCTTCTAATTCTGACTTCAATCTACAAATTCTGACTCTATTCGAAATTCTTTAATCGCAGAATTCTTAAGACTTGCTCTGACTCCTGACTTTATTCTTGGATTTCTGAATTTATACTCAGATTTTAAAGGTTGAAATTCTGACTTTAGTCTCAGAAACTTAACTTTTTTCTCTTTATTCTGAAAAATTCTGCCATTTGAAAAAAATAAATTTGTTTCATGGTCCTAATCCTACTCCTTTATCAATGATCACTGTTTGCTGTATAATTTATCTATTTCAGATGTCACTTCTGGGATGTAGTTAGTTTTTTGTGGCTCCATCATTCCTTCTCTTTGCGTCTGGTCAAGGTTTCCTGAAGTCGGGCTGAAGTGTTTGCGCTGAGTGAAGTCAGAGGTCAAGTAAACCTCCTTTGGTTCGAGCAGCACAGCAAATTGAAACAGAGGCAGTAAATTGGTGGCTGACGGCAGCGGCGTTCGCAGACGTGGAGGTTTGTTTATGGTGACTCCCACTCGGAGTGGAGCTGACAGCCGATGCTCAGGCTGCTGACAAGACCACCTGTTCAGAGGTTTGCAAATGAGACGAGCTACAGAGTTACGCCTAATTGTCTCACCTTGACAAACATATGGGCGTTGAGTTCCAGATTGTAAACGAAATGGGGGGTGGATCTATCTACGGTAACGTTTCTAAAAAAGTGGGGTGTACGCTGGAAGAGAATAAGACATTTCAGTTTTGGAATGACAGTGTATAATAGTGTAGAAAAACACTAGCTCAGTCAAACGAACATCACACTACAAACGAGTTGCTGCTGCTGTTGTTGTTGTTATGCTCGCCCATAATCCCGGCCCCGTTCTCTCCTGCTGGTATAATTAGCTTTTTTCTTTTTTTTTTTTCACCCTCTCTCTTGCTTTGAGTCAACTCCCACATTTGTTTTGAGCGTAACCGTGCCTCTGCTCAGGGCACCATGGCAACGGAGATGTTGTCTTTGTGTAAACTGTGTGTGACATGAGCAGCAGCAAAGTCACATCTCTCTGGTTTTTTATTTATTTATTTTCTTTTTTGTCGCTGCCGACTTCTGATGAAATTGTGACACGTCAGTCACGGCTGTCAGGCTCCTGTCACCTCACAACCGTTACTCACAAGTGTCTGAACGGTGTGTGTGTGTGTGCTTTTTGGGCGGCGCTTTGTAATTAGTTACCCTGGTAAAACAGATTTGTGTTTTTTGTTCACCAAAGTGTCAAATCGAATGCATACTATAACCTAAAATCCCTTTAATAACTCTAAACCATGGGTGTCAATTTTACTGGCCAAAACTGAAGTGTCGTTTGGTCCAATCTGGCCCACAGCATCAATCTGCTACATAGCGATTTCTCAATAACAGTATCTGCTATTCCTAACATGTCCACTAGGTGGCACTGTTTTCAGAATAATTGCGGACGTAGCGCAACACGGAGAATAAAGCTTGATACATACTCCACAAGAAGCGTGAACATGAAAAAAGTTCCTTCTGGTCAGGTCATTTATACTTGGCGAGGAACTCAAGTTCACGAGAAAGCCCCTCCCACTGCAATTATACGTCACACGCGCTAAGCATTGTGGGAGATTGTCGCATTATTCTCCGATCTGGGATCGTGTCCGTCCGACCACTCCGTTCATTCATCATGCATCCACACACAGTATGAAGATCTCTACCCAGGAGAGATTAGCGGGCACACTGCGAATATTAGCATCTGGGAGCTAACACAGTGGATGCTAGCATTTCCACTTTGTGTATTAACCACGCCCTCTTCCAATTTATGACCAACCACAGAACAGAACCAGACACCGCATGAGAGAAAAAAAGGTTTGCCCGGTGGTTGTGTCGAGAACAAGCTGCGAGAACTAAATGACGTAATTTTGTTCTAACCCCGACCCTAACCCTAACCCTAGGTACGCTCATTTCTCACGGACTATATAATCCTTAACCATAGAAATGAGATCCAAAAACACGTTGAATAAGGTCACCTGGACTTGTAGAATTTCTTGAAGACGTTTGGCCACTCATCCGAGTAGCTTCTTCAGTTCTGATAAACTAGTGGGAAATTGAGGTTTAAATAGGAATAAACTCTGTGGGTAACACCCACCAAGAAACTTGCTTGACCAGAAACTGGGGTCACTAATTACCATAATGGCTGGTACTTACCTGTCCTTGAAAGGGGGGAACATAGAAATGAGACAAAATTGCACTTGTTTTTCTTTAAAAGTTTTACATTCATAAATAGCATGTTTTGTAAAAGGGTAGATCCTTAAATTTAAACATTGTCATAATGTTCTTCTTTGCGTTAAAACAAAGAGAAAAATCAGTTGTTATTTATAAGTTAAATTGGTCTGTATGTGGCCCCCCAAAGAAAGGGTTTGACACCTCTTACCATCATCAACAACCGACTTGACGTTAGTCTGCATAGATGACCTACTAACACTAATACTCACTAGACTTGCTAATACTTTTAGAGGGAAATATATTTTAAAGTGTTACGTGCCATAAAAAGAGAATACTCTGATCATAGGACCCAAAATTTGAATATCTATATTTCCATGACAACATCACTGGTGCATCTGCTAATCCGTCTGTTCTGTCAGTAGACATATGCTCTCCTTTTTATTTTTTTTCACTTTAGTACACTGTGAAAATCAGCTGACATATCTGAAGACTCTGCAAGCCGACTGCAGAAGAACATGTTTGAGGATCTGAAACGACACAAGAAATGAGGAAAAAAATGAACAAATTTGCTCACATCAGGCTCTCCGCAGTCGCACTCTTCTCCGTCCTCCACGAAGCCATTGCCACACTTCTTGCCCCCGACCAGGTCCTTCATGTTGGGCATGTTGAAGAGACACATGCCCCCTCCCTTCTGGAAGTAATTGTCAAGGTCACGTTTGCTGCAGCGACTGAAGACTCGAGGGAATGGGTGCCTGGAAAAGGCATAAAACACAGGCATATATAAAACATACAGGAGAGCTGTTTGGTGACCAACTTTAAGAGTTATTTTTTAAGGATGTGCAGCTTGTTGTTGGATATTTTTGGGTTATATACTACTGTCACCCAAAATCTGAGCTGCCATAATATTATGACCACCTTCCTACTTTTGTGTTGGTTTCCCTTGTGCCTCCAAAACAGTTGTGACAGATACTTGAGCAGTTTGGGATCTAGTGAATTTGGAGGCCAGATCAACACATTGTTGATGTTCCTCATGTTTTTTTAAGTTGTTCTTTAAGTGTTTTTGTGTGTGTGTTTATGTCAGGCTGCATCCTGCTGGTGATAACTGCTGTAAACCATCAAGGAATTGAATTGCAGATCCAAAAGTTTCCCAGCAGAAACTCCTGGTCATAATGTTGTGGCTGATGAGTATATTTAAAGCAGTTTTGGCTGCATATCTATTCTTTTCTTCCCTTGCTTTCCTAACAGTAGCTCTTTGTGCTTCCATGTGGAGCTTTGAGGTATTGTAGGGCAACATAGAAGTGCCGTCTCTACAGGGATTTGTTTGCCTTCATACTCGTCGGGTATCATGGGAAATAACATTTCAGTCAAAACTGTTTGATTTGAAATATTGATGCCTAAAATAAGACAGTTCTTACATGTGACAAATCAAAAAATCTCAAGTGACTAGATGATTTGTTGAGGCGCCACATTAATACGTGATTTGTTTTCGCCCCCTTTTTAGGTGATGGAATTGTTATTTATGTGTCAAGCTCTTAGAGACAGCCTCTTGAGTGATCGCAGCCTGATGCAACGCCCGGGGCTCACCCAGTGGCAGCAGCCATCACACAGCCCCCCTGCTCGGGGGTGGCCTCCACGCAGCAGCCGTCGTGATCGTGGCTCATGCCGAAGTTGTGGCCGATCTCGTGGGCCATGGTGGCGGCGGCGCCAATGGACAGCTCTGAGTGGTCCTTCAGGGGTGAAACAGAGGAAAAGTGTAGGTCAGATTCAGATACGAGCGACAACAACTTTTAGGTAATAAAACGCAGCCTGTTCTGAGCTATTACATGCTTTTCATATTATACAAGGCCACACGTCTACAGCAAACAAACTACTTAGACACTTTAAAACATCTGTTGTCTAAACAACAGCATAAGAAAAACTCCTAGGGGCAGTTGTGACTCAGTAGTGGGTTGTCCATGAACCAAAGGCTGAGTGGTTCACGGACCTCGTGCCGAAACAGTCCTTGAGAAAGACACTGAACCCAGAGTTGCTCCCAGTCCCTTGAATTTGAGTGCACTTGTGTGTTAAGTGCTTTGAGAACCAATAGGTAGAAAAACATCATATAAATACAAGTTAACAAATTTACAAATCCTCCACATACAGTTAAATAGCAGAAAAATCAGTCTTTATGTAATATGAATTGGAAATAACTGGACAGATGTTTGCAGATAGCTGAGGTTAAAAAATCGGTGAACTAGGGTTATTTCAGTAACCAACAACAAAACAAAATACAGATAGCTTCTCAGTGAAAACGATTTATCCGATATTAATGTGAACCCAAAGGTCCGAAATCAATCCAAGTGGAGGAAAATAAAACCACTTCACTTCACTGGACACACCAAAAAAAAAAAAAAACCCGACAGCAGCACATATTGTACCACTTGTCTGTATCAGTAAAAAAAAAGAAAGAAAGGAAAATTGGGTACGTCTAAAAAAACCCTGTCCTGTTGAGCTGAACGTTTAAAGAAAGGACTGATTCAAACATGCTACACGGTGCGTAATCAGAACACAGAGTACGTTTGAAGTGTTTAGACGAGGAGCTAAATCCCAGAAGTAAGAAGCAGCTACACTGTCCCAGTTCCGAAGGTAAAAGAGTCAAATTCAGAAAGATAAAGCTGCGTAAATACATGCAGCAGCGACATGTTTTTTTTTTCCTTCTACTTTTTTTTTTTCTTAGCTCAGCTTTGATCTGCTGAAAGCTGTCATTCAGTCTCTGCTTCTGAATTATGCAGACTGTATAAAACAGGGATTTTTCTTAAAACCTGTTCGGATCCTTCATATTTATTATTCTGAGGGCTCAGCCACAGAGGTAACTGGAGTGAGGTGAACTGCTGGGGTCTGAGCTCGTCAGCCGCAGGACATTTGGATTCTACAAGCCACCTCAACCCAAAAGACAGCTGGGAGCCTATTAGAAGCTAATCAAGCTTGGGAAAGCTATCGATCTCTCTGGCCGCTCAGTCCGCTGTTTGTAGGGAGGCGTACAGTTGAAGAAGCCGAATGCAGGCTGGAAACTCCATAAAATACCGACCTGTGCTGCAGCAGAGACCTTCCAGTAGGCCTCCTGCAGATTTACTTCATATACTGTAGCTCTGTGTGTCTTTAGATAATTGTGTTTTCCATTTCTAGCGGTACGGTAGAGCAACAAAGTTACAAATGTAACCATGGTTTCCGTGAATTTGCCATTACCGTCTCTCTCTGGAAGAAAAAACTTTAGCTCTTTAGAAGAAGGCGATGAATGGATTATTACATGAGGTGACAGTGTTTATGTAATTACTGTCACTGCGTGGAAGAGGAAGACAAAAGCTTTGCAATGTAGCCCTGAAAGAGTAGTCTGAGAAATGTGAACATCTGCCTTCTTGCCGAGAGCGAGACAATTAGCGTCATTCTCCTTCTGCGCATTCAGCACAGAGATGGATGCAACATCGGGGTAAGGGATTTATTTTTTTCCTGAGACCAACAGCCCCATGTTCAATGTGATATGATTTAAAAACAAGATGTTTGGAAAATAGCTTTTTTTTTTTTTTACGTTGTGCTGAACCATCTTAGCCGCAAAACTAAATCCTTGCTTTTACTTTTTCTTTTTGCTGTTGAGTAGTGGACTCTCTGAGTTACAAATCATCATTATCTTTTTATCTATTATTTGTTAAATGAAAAAAGAAAACATTTTCTTTTAGTTTTAGTTCAAATGTTTTAAATTTTTTGGCGTTTCATTTTAATCAACATGTTTTAGTCTAGTCTAGGGGAAAGTGACACTTTAGTATCTGTAGTGATATTTTAAATAAGTTAACATGCTAAAGTGACGCTGCAGTTATTATAACCAGTTTTATTTGGTCCGTAATATATTACATCGATCAGGCATAACATTAGGACCACCTTCCTAATATTGTGTAGGTCTCGGTGCCTGTAAAACAGCTGTGACCCACCAGAGAATGAGTCCTGTGGTGTCTGGTAACAGGATGTTGTTAATGGGGGGTCTTTGGGTCCTATGGGTTGGTGGATCGTCGCACAGATACTTGATCAGTTTGGGATCTAGTGAATTCGGAGGCCAGGTTAAAAAACCTTGTGTTGTTCGTCATGTTTTTTTGTTGTTTAGTTGTTCCTAAACAATTTTTGTGTGTATGCCTGTGTCAGGAGGGTCATTGTTATGGGGTGGGGGCGTCTGGTCTGGTCTGGTCTGGTCTGGTCTGGACTGGTCTGGTCTGGTCTGGTCTAGGTGGGTGCTACATGTCTAAGTAACATCCACATGAATAAATTCCAGGTCCAAAAGTTTCCCAGCAGAACAATGAATTGTCACAATGAATTCACTTCACCTGTTATTGGTCATAATATTGTGGCTGATCGGTCGGTGTATCATATCCATATGACATTATATTGAATTTATTCCCACGTACCACGTTGATGCCTCCAGAGTTTTCCAGGCTGCACATCCCCTCCAGCGGTGCCATCCCAATAGTTGTCCCCTTGAAAATCACACCACTATCACACACACACAGAGACACACACACAGATACACACAGAGACACACAAGGAAAAATCCCTTAACCTTAATGTCCACCCTGTTCACTCACAGGGCTCCACAGCGGGCCCCGACTGATTGCAGATGCAACAGGACTGCACACTGGCAGACACGATAAGCCTGTCAGATGTGGGAGTGGGCGTGCAAGGAACCTCAATCCACCATGTGGTCTCCTGGCAGTTGTCACTTAGCAATTCAAAAAAAATAAAAAAATAAAAAATAACAACCAAGCCCTGTCTGATGAATCAAAACAAAACCAGCCCTGTGGTAGAAGCTAATTACAGAACACGTGGGGCCAGCAATTTACTGCTTAGGGACGAGGATGAGCTCTCTCTGTATGTGTGTGCTGCTGCTACTTCTTCTTTTTCATGCTGAGTTGTGTTGTTGGGCCCAATTACGATCACCTGAAATCTTTTGCTTAACAAAACCCCTGGTTAACTAATCATTCGTCGGTTTATACGCTAACAGAAATATGAAATGATCCGAGACCCAAAGCCGGAAACTGTGGCCTCGTCATCAGGAGATGGGGGGCGACTGTGGGAAGATGTGGAATTAATCAGCTACTGCATTAGCTGAGGCACAATGCTCAACTATTAACGTCTCCAGGTTTTCACTGCCAACAAGAACTAAAGGAGCTAATTTAACTGATTAGCTCCCACTGAGGTGACTATTCAGTGGGAAGACAAGTGGATCAATACAGCGAGAAAAGAAGGTTCCGCAGAAAGTGAGTTCAGTCTAATAGGTGGTGGTTTAGATTTATACGTTAAATTGACACAGAAGCTACGGTGCTAACTAACAGGAAATGTAACCGCAAGAGCTGTGATTGGTCCACTTGGTAGTAGCATGTGCCTGCTTCAGTATTTGCAGCTGCTTCACCATCTACGCAATTGTCAAACTGATTGTTTTGGATGAATAAAGATGGAGCACATGGAGGAAAGGTCAACTGAGGAGGTTCGGAAATACATTTGTATGACTCGTGTTCTGCAAGTCGCCGTTATCGAAAGTGAAGCAGGAAATAGAAACAAAAATTAATCCAACTTTACAGAGGGAGCCAGACTAATAAGCGCACAAGTATAAATGGCCAGGTTATGGGGTCCAGGTCCTGCTGTACCTTAAAAGAGCCTTAAGTCTGAACTAGAGATTGACCGATATGAATTTTTTAGGGGCAATACCAATTTTTTTGTCAATGTTTGGAGCCGATATTGCTTTTTCTCTCTCCATTTACATGATACAAATGACACGAAGATAAGAAATGTTACAAGTCTCAATTTCACCAAAACGTAAACATTTATTGAACTCATAGAATATTTAACGCTCTTATGCATAGTTAGTAGGGGAGGGGCAATGTATGGGCTGCACGGGTCTGTAGCACCTCCAGCAGCACAGGGCTGCCTGTGGATGCGCCTGTCTGTAAATCTTGCCGAAATGCAGTCAAATCTCTAGTCTGAACAGTTTATAGTGAAAAGATCAGCTGTTAACTATTGATTGCTGAGGCTACGTACTCCAGCGAGTTCTTCCCCTCTGCAGCAAAGGACCCAACGCTCTCCCTTTATGGGGCCGTTTTTATCCAGAAGAGCTTTTGTCTTTACTCTGTTGAGTTTGCTGCTTGTGACAATGTGTGTCTTATTAACATCCCGGTCAAGGTGTGCTTATAATTTGTTTTATTTTAGCCACAGTTTAGCACAGTTTTGATTTGTCACTTCCAGATGCTGACCATCCCTGGTTTATTTATTTATGACTTGGAGTGCATGTCATACATTTTTGGTAGGTATTCATTCATTCACTGTCTGTAGCTGCTCGTCCTCTGGAGAGTTGTTGGGAAGCTGGAGCCTATCCCAGCTGTCATTCACAGCCACTTTGCACACAGTGTGTTTTAATGGACGTAAATGGAACTTTCTTTACATACAAGGAACCTCCACAGAGCACAGTGAAGCTGTCGGGTCAGGTTGTTTGGAGACGCATGTGAAAATGTACATCTAAGAAGATTCATCGGGTAAAACGTCTTCAAGTAAAGCCCTTCTTTTAGCCTTGTTTGACATGTGCAAGTGAATTGTCTTGATCAGTTGCATTTACTACTGAAACTTCAGGTGAAGCCTTGCAAAAGTTGCAAATGTAGCATGTTAAAAAAAATCTTATGAGTATGACATGGCATCATCTAGATCTGACCATTCAATGAATTCCTCTACAACAGGAGCTTGCCCTGAGATGCACATATAGTCTATCCAACTCAGGATGCGTAGTGTGTACACCAGGTCATATCCAAATGGCCTAATCAGTCATTTATCTGTAACCATGCTTTATTTTCCCTGTACAGCTCGGTCTATGATGTCTAAAATAACCAGACTGACTCCAGTGAAGGGTAAACTCTAACTTTTCATGTCCTCTTTCGCTGCACTGCCGGTGCATCTTAGGGATTAGTTGTGAGTATCTTACGTGAGCAGCTGAGCGTTGTCATGTTTCTTGCGTGATTTCAGCTTCTGCCTCCACTGGAGGAAGGACCAGAGGGTGGCGTTCGGCTCCTCGGTGATGATGCACTGATCTCTGTCGGTCCAAACCTCCAGACCAATCAGAGGCACACGGATGTTCAGAGCCCTGTAGAACTGATTGTAGACACACACACACACACACACACACACACACACACACACACACACAAAAACTCTTATAATACAGTCTGGTCACACCACACCATTTCTTCCCAATCTCCTCCCGAAAGGTTGTTGAAGGACAGAATTGATTAAATCCTGAAAAGGCTCTATATGGCGCTAGATATTTGTGTACACGTTTCAATCACTGATGATGTAGTATTTGGAATACAAACGATAATAGACCTCCAAGTAGATTAGTGATGGATGACCCAGATGATAAATGACTTACAGCTAGGTACGTAGCATGCGGAATGGAGCTGTTTGTTTTCTGGAGAATGGCAGCAGGAGAAACCCATCAGCCTTACCTTATCCACATAATTGGCAATTTCCATTATCCTCGCCTTGGTCTTTTCGTAGTCCTTATTCTGCCGTTTAAACTGTGGGACGTTGAAGATATGGGGATATCAGAGGCACGAATGAGGTCGACAGTCAGGAAAATAAATGAAGCGATAGAAGCAGTCCATTCTAAAGCTCCCTGCAGAAAGTACTGACCCGTAAAACAATACAACTCGTCCTGCTTTACCGTTCCTACAGCAGGCAATTATTATAATTATACAAATTACACAAGAGGAAGGCCACGCTCTTCATTTTTGTCAACGTGTCCTGTTACCATAGCACTGATACGGCAAGCTACACTTTTATTAAGACATAGCATCTCATCACTGGTGCGTATTGTCCATTTAAAAGCCCTTCCACCTTTAGACTCCACATGGGCCTGCTCCCTCATTAGGCAGCCCTAATCCTTCTGGCTCATCTCCACGCGCCTTTGTCTCGCTGCGACTATTGCGTCAGCTCATAACTGTCAGTGGGAAAGTGCCCCATTAGACCGAACGAGATAATTGTTTAAGATGCGGACCCTGTTTCCATTACGGTGCATCATTTGATGGCCGCCTGACATCAGCGGACAAATGCGGCGGTTGAACGCGCACGGGAACATTCTGCTGTGGAGTGAATTGTGTTAGGCGGGAAAAAAGAGAAGTCATCTTACCAAGGTGCTGTCGGCCACAATGTACAGCTCCATGTACTTAGTTGTACCCCAGGCATTCCTTTTCACCTGGAATTAAAAGGAAGATGAGAAAATAATTGTCAACAGGGCACCCAGTTTGAAAATTGCAAGGCATACAGGACTGAAGGGTTATGACGGAACATCTGGGTCGGAGCATCTCCGAACGTTATGTTGGAATAAATCTGATCTGTGTGTCTGTGATGGTTCTCAGTTATCCAGGTAGCTTCTTCAGTTCAGAATCTACTAGGAATACAAGTCTAGTTGCCTTCTTTTAATGTTTTAGGATAGAAATCTGATCCACAGAGGCGAAACAGGACACCTTCGAACAGTGGCCTTCCAGACTACCTTATACTGCCTTAAAACATGATGAATAAAGATGAATTTACATCAGAAAGAAAAGCTTTGTACTGTAAACTGTAAAATAATAATTATAATTCATTGGCTTTTCCAGATGCTCAAAGTTGTCAACTTTACTCCCCTTTTCGCTCGTTTCATCACCGTCACAGGTCTAAAATTATTTCCTAACCAAACTTGTCTTCTGTTTAGAGGAGAACCCTCAGCAGTAGACTCATTCAACCCAAAAGCATTCGTGAGACCAACAAAACTATCTCCTTGAAGGACTATTCAGATCCGGTCAACGATACATTGACCACATGTTGCCTTAAGCAAGACACTGAACCCCCAGCGGCTCCCAGTGGGTAGAGTGGGAATGAATGGGTAAACGAGTCATTGAAGCACTTTGAGAACCAAATGGCACTATATGAATACAGGCTTGCACAGTGTGGTCCCACGTTTCTTTCTACAGTGCCGCTTTCAATTTGTGTTGTATAACTCATTCAGTTACTCATATTTTGGGTTATTTTCGCACTTTGAGATGTAAGTGGTCATTCACTTAAACAGCCTGGAGCTATTTGTGTAAGCAATTAAAAAAAAAAAAAAAAAAAAGTTGCATATACTCTCAATATAATAAATAGCCTATAGAAGTTTCCACGCTCCTTATACAAGATTACAACCATTAGGAAAAGCCTCTGCTGTAATTAGAAGTCATTGATTTATGTGCACTAGGGGAATTGCTGTTGCCACGACTCATTCTGGACTTAACACCAATACTACGCACTCACTGGGAGAGAATCTGTCGGGCTGTGATTGCAGCATGCGGAGTTCAACACACACATACTCACTTGCCAATAGTGGCAAAGGCCTCGGGACCCTAGGTGGGCATTTCTGCATAAAACCTCAGGATTAATGTTTGGCTACGGAGCGACCAGGAGAGCCAACAGGGTGTGGTCGAAGAAGGAGAAAGATGAAGAAACAGGGGGAGGGAATGAAAGCTGAGAGGGACTAGAAAGGCAGTCTGGAAATAGATTTCCCAGCAGTTCAAATGATGAAGGCCGAAGAGCCCACTGAGGAGTCCTTTTGTCATCGATAACGGCAGATGAGCAAATTAGACTAATTTAATACTTCAGCCTATAAAGGCACAGGAAGCTGACTCATTGTGTGCACTATTCACATTTGATCTCTTGTGTTCACTTGAACTGCTCATTTGCTTATCTCTCGTTAGGACATTTCCGGTTAGAAAATTTAATAGATGTCTGTCTGTCAAGGTCTGCTGTCTTGCCTGGCTCTCTTGGGCAGGCGTAGCATCATCAGACAGTGAAATATGACCACGGATACGGTAAATCTCTCAAGGCTATAGGAACATCCTTGAGTCGTATTCATTGAGACTTGAACTTTCCCACTGAGATTTAAGACTTGACTTAGGTTTGCTCTAAAGGGAATTGGGACATGACTCAGAAAATAAAAAATGAAAAATACATCTTTGGTATCTTGTTTCAAAAGACTCAAATATATTAAATCGTTTTAAAGCATGAGGCGGAAAACCTCTTCACTGAAAGCACTGAATAATAAATGTCTTAACAGCCCCCTGAAGGCACAGTTAGGCAGGTTTCACTAGTTTTTTTTTTCGTTCAATATAATCTACCCAAATCACACCAATTGGTTCAGGTGTCAGATGTGACAATACCTTGACTGAAACATAATTACAGACAGCATTATATATAACCAACCAGGGATGCTCGATATTGGCTTTTTTGACGATATTGTCCAATATGCCGATAATGTCCAACTCTTCATTTCCAGTTCTGATATTAACCCATAAAGGTATGTACAGGCCTTTTACACAAGACAAAACTATATCTTCTGTTGGGGAACTGATGCAAATAATTTTATTCATGTCCCACTGGATGCATTGATTAATGCAACACGGTCTCTCCAAATGTAAATCTCCTCTCTGCTCTTTCTCCTGTTTTAACGGTGATTAGCTATCGTCAAGGACATAAAAGGCGAACCAAAAACATGTGACTAAATACAATGCAAAAAAGAGGGGGTCTAAAAATAAGATAAAAACACTAAATCTGAGGGTAAAGGTACTAAAAGCAAGTGAAATTATCTGCATATATTTTTTTAATATGCAGTCTTCATTTTATTATCTTCATTTCCTTGTCCGGCAGCCTTCTTTGACGGCAAATGTAAAGATGTAATAATGGTCAAAATATAGCGTAATAAAACTGACTTTTTTGGTGGCTTTGTTTTTGGTGGCTAAAATATGTTTTGTTGTTGACCCCATCCATAGGAGTTCATTGCTTGGCCTCCATGTAATCAATGCTGAAGGAATGCTGACCACCATGTACTGTAGGTAGTACAGTGACTACCTCATCAAATTCCACTCTGGCAAATCCCAACCAACCTTATAAAGTATTTCAGTATTGGGTGATGGATTATAGTTTATTTAAACAACCCATTTTAATTGACATATTTAGTTTCTGAAGAAAGACCGTTTTTTTGACTCACCCTGGAATGAAACGGTCTGAGCAGGTTGGAGATGATGTGGTCTGAGCGTGTGGTGTGATGGCCGTGGCCACAGTCTCCACCTTTAATTGGCAGCTCCTCGGCACTCAACAGAGAGTGGAGGACGGGATTCACATTGCTTATTGGTTCCAGGTAGAAGGTGTCACTAGAATTCAAGGATATCAGACCCCTGTGTGAAAGAGAAACGAAGAATGAGAGAAGTGTTGCTGGGGTCTTAAAGAGAAAAAAAAAAAAGGTTAGAGAAATGCATAAAACATTGAGTAGTACTTTATATTCCACTGTTATTGAAGAACATGCAACTTTAAAGATGTAACTTCAAATATCCATAGGAGTACATACAGTAGAAATTACTACGAACTGGAACTTGGGTCTTAAACTAAAGCTAAAAGAATACTAATAATTTTTGCACCCAGTAGTAGAATCTGGAATAACATCATATGTAAACTGATCAGCCACAACATTAAGACCACTGACAGGAGAGGTAAATTACATTAAGGTACCCCAAGGTACCCCATAGAAATGACACTCCTTGATGGCAGCAGCCACAAAAATGGGTAAGGCACAAGATTTTGACCTGTTGACCTGGCTTCCAAATTCATTACATCCCAAACTGATAATCTGTGGAGCAAGTCTGGTCCACAGAGGCCCCTCCCCTCCACCCATAGGACCCAAAGACCCCCACATCCTGTTTCCAGAAACCACAGGACACCCACAGAAGACCCGTGTCCATTCTCTGATGATCTGGAGGCACAAGGGAGACCTACACAACATCAAGGGAGGTGGTCATAATGATATGGCTGATGTGTGTATACCCACAGCAGCATATTAAAGACTATTTTAAGTCTTTTATCAATTTGAAAATGTTGAGGAAACTTTACAGTGCCATGAAGCAGTTATACATTCATTTGTATTTTAGTGTCACCATAAAGGTAAAAAGAGTTCTGAGAACTTCTTGAATTGCTGCACCGACCTTGAAAAATAATCACTCACGTGGGCTGTGCTCTTCAATCTGCATTTGAAGCCTGACTGAAAACTATTTCACCTTGCCAGTGAACATTTGAGTTGCTATTCGCTTCACAACAGACACAATGGGCACAAAGGGAATCAATTTGTTTTTGTGTGAAAGACTGACAATTGTGTTCATCCACACTGCCTGACCACATGGGCACAGCTGAGTCCAGAGCCGGAGCTTTTCAGAAAATACAGTAGGTTCCCTAAGTAATTATGTGTCCAAGGCTGTGTAACAATTTCCCCTGAAATCACGTTATTCATCCTGAGTCAATACAAAACACCTCATTATGGGATGAAAGCTGCCGACAGGGACAACGTGACTGGAGCTGTGGGGCGCAGCAAAAATGAACTCGGGACTCGGGTCAGGGCAGATCTTAAACGTTATTATTCCCATCCCCTTTTTTCGTTAAACGATTAGACTTTTTGTTCCCATAATCCTCATTTCCCGGCTAGGAGTGAATGGTTGTGCGGGGTGCTCATTCCAAAGTGAAGCCACGAAACGCATCAACAAAATTAGAAGGGCATTTCATATGGAGCTGCAGAACAATCAGTCTCGTCAGGTTTTTAAAGCTTTTTATGCTTGCGCACGTTTTCCCGTGCATACGCCGGGAATTAAATCAGGAAACATCGTCAGTTCCGCAGCTCTTTGTTAAAATCCAGGACATTGTCAGGGCAGTAATTGTGACCTCACAGCAAAAGCAGAGCGTATGGACAGTGGAGCCGTGCTGCAGCTTTGTGAAATATGCCATTGATTCATAGTTTATGACAGCGCCGTTGCCTGGCAGAGAAAACGGTTATGGATGTCAGAGCGCTCGAAGTGACCCCTGCTTTCATTCCTCTGGAAGAACAAATGTCACTGCCCCACACCACATCTTTCATCCTTTCACAATAGATTTGTTATAATTTTTATGTTCAGGGCGTTAATGGTCTGCCTCCAAGAATAGAAGTTACACTTTGTGTGAAACCAAAGAAAAGGGAAGCTAATGGTTTGGTTTGCAGCTTTACCATGAAACAACTGGAATCCGGGCACAGAAATGAGGTGTCGTGGTTCACATTTTGTGCCAATATTAATTTACTCTGTATTTTTTTACAGAAGTCATATCTTAAGTTACGTATTGTATGGTTTACTTCTCAGTTAAGTTCTTAGGGTTAGCGTCTTTATTTAGCTACATTTATCATAACTGAAATGACCGAAAACTAAACTGAAAAAAAAAAAAAAAAAACTACAATTTTCCAAATAAGGGGGTGCTCTAGTACAAAGCTGTTGGAGCTGTGTTGTATAAAGTACCAAAAAGTCATATGTGTATATTGTGTATTTTCCCAGGGTTGAAATCAGGTTTGTCCTTAATTTGATCTGATAATCTGGTCTCTGGTCTCGCTAGAGCACAGCGTAGTATTAATTAAACCAAAAAGCGAATGAGTCTGGAGGAAGTGTGGGCATCGTTAATAGGGTTCGGGTTCAAGGGGCTGTTCAGACCTTGCATTAAGGTCCAATCTGGGCTATTCAACGGCAAGTGACCAGCTTTAGCTACGCGTGTTCAGACCAGGCATTAACATGCATCTCAAGACCCTTGACCTGACCTCAGCTTCATGCTCTGTATGCAAATAAACACTGACATAATCTGAGGTGCAGTAGTTTGAATGTTCGGACTTCTACCGCTGTTTCAGAACCAAGAACAGGGCTGTTTCATGTGTGTGCGTCATGATTTTGGCTTCACGCGTCAAGCATTATTATTCATCAATGTCCGTCTTGACGTTGAGCTATAAAAAACTGCAATGCAAACGTTTATCTCCAGTAGTAAAGGCAAATAAAGACATCGGCCTTGCTTTCATTTATTAATTCCTGATTAGATTTATTTATGATTTGGTTAATAGCTACAAGCACAGAATATTTTAAAAGGCTCTCATTGCTAATGAAAAAACATTACTTATGGTGCTTTTTTCTTTTTTCTTCTTAAGACGATCATTTGTATTAGTGTTTGTTTTTTTGTTTTTTTTTTTCAAACTGAGTGAGCCCAAACTCTGCTGACTCAGAAGAACCCTGAGGTGGTGTTTAATGGGACCTAAGACACACTGCGTTCACATTACCGAAGGAAGGCGCCACATCCGGACACATGCGACCCAGACCGCCCCCAAATGTGGTCACAGATTGGGTGTCCTGAGTGCGTTCACGGCATCTTTTATGTGATCGGATTGCCCAGGTCTCTGGGTCTGAACATGGACCTTAGCCAAGAAACAAACGTGTGCGGGTGAGTTTACGTTCGGGCAGCCCTGTGGATGACTGGATGTTTAAAAGGCCATTTACATTCTGCTGGCTCACGGATCTCTATTCTCCCCCATGTCTGCTCTGTTCCCATCAAAGCTGCTGTCAACAAGCGGCATCTGGCTACCTTCCCAGATCAGGACAGAGGGACCAGGGAGTGCCGACGGATGTGTCAGCACTGAGCCCACCTCTATCAGACAGGAAAATATGAAGAGATTCTTACAATGTCATGCGAAACTTCCCCCAATATTATTATTTTTTTTCCTTGCTTGGCTTTGAACAAGCTTTATGAATTAATTTTATTAAGGCCACACTGAGCTGTAACTCGATGTCTCTTTTGCTGGATCACATCACATTCATGAATATATATCTATTTTTTTTGGGGACATGTATCCTGGGGACATGCAGCATCTTTGCCAGGAGAAAGCTTCAACCTGAGCCTTCAGCGTTCCATATTAAAGTGTTCCATATTAAAATCCGTCTGAGGCTGTGAAAATTCAAGAATTTTAAAACTGCTGCCTGGATCCCCAAAGACGATCAAACGTGTCGTTGTGGTGAAAATCTCAAGAGGGAGGATGATGAATTCGTAGCATCCATGAGTAGGGGCAGAGTTTAGCATAGTGGTAGCCATAAAGGCTCTGCAGTGAGACTTTCTGATTCAAGTGAGCCAGGTGAGGCAACAAACCTACATTATTAAAACATACACAATGGAGCTTTTAATGGCTGAGCCAGTATCTGCTTCATCTAGTCAGTCTATTTAATCAATTGCGGATGCCTGCAGCATTTGACCAGATGGCTATGATCACATTATTAGAATTTAACGAACGGGATCAATATGTTAAGGTCAGCGCCCTGACCCTGAGCGGTTGAGGGAATTGAAAGTTCAAATGGATTGCCCAAAAATGCTCACGGGCACGATTCTTGGTGTCCTGGACTAATCCCTGGAATCTGACACGTCAATATGCACCGAGCAGGCATAACATTATGACCACCTTCCTAATATTGTGTAGGTCTCATTTGAGCCTCCAAAACAGATGTGATTCATCAGAGAATGGACATGGACCTTCTGGGGGGGTCCTGTGGTGTCTGGTAACAGGAGGTTGTTAGTGGGTGGTCTTTGGGTCTTATGGGTTGAGGGGAGGGGCCTCTATTGACAGATACTTGATCAGTTTGGGATCTAGTGAATTTGAAGGCCAGGTCAACACCTTGGTTTAGTCTGGTTTAGTCTAGGTGGGTGCTACATGTCTAAGTAACATCCACGTGAATGAATGCCAGGTCCAAAAACAGCTGAACATTAAATTGTTACAAGGTGGTCGGCGTTATTAACTTCTCCTGTCATAATGTTGTGGCTGATCAGTCTAAATATTAAATACTAATAATTGAGAAATACCTGATTCTGCCTAACAAAACCAGAAAAAAACAATTCCATTTAACATATGTTTATATATTGATAAATCTGCCGATGATGATGTTGGTCTAACCAGAAACACATCGACCTAAAATCATCAACATTAATAATCATACCGACAATCTACCAAAACCCAAAATATGTGATTCACCATCATGTAAAACACGGACAAGCAATAAATCCTCCCGTCAGCTCATTCTGGGTATTTTTGCTCTGAACAAAACAAAGTAAAAATTCAAGGAGCAAAAGTGACGGAGGTGGGGGGGCGAGAACATTAAAAATGTTAAAAGTACATATCTGAATGTGATCTAAAATTCTCAAAGCTCACAGGATGGTGTTTCTCCTACTGTGGAGAAAAGGCGGTTTTATGCTGAGGGTTTGTTAAGGTCTGTTTGCACAGGAAAGAGTCGAGGCAGCCACAGCCGCCAATGCCACAGGGTATATGAGAGAAGATCAGGGCAAGCAGAACAACTGTTTCCTGGCTGCATCCACAGAAAACTCTGAGTGGTTCCCATTTCTCTTAAGATTGCCAAAGGTTTTCATATGTTCCGTTAATATTACAGCTTGAACATGACACACATGACAGTAGAAGAGTTTCTGACTGTACCTGACTCCTGAGCATGTGCTGAGAGCCACCCAGGAATCTGGATGTCCTCTGACATGGCCGTGGTAGAAGCAGTGATCCTGAAAGAGAGAAAAAGAGCTGGAATCAATACTTCATATTTCATCGGTCCGAGAGCTTTTATGATAATGTTTATGTGGACTCTGGAGCGGGCCTGGAGCAAGGCTGATGGATCGGCTGGCCGGAGCTAAGTGTCCGTAAACCATGTCCTGTCTCGTGACAACAACCGCAAAGCACTGCCCACGCTATCTGAACAAGGCCCATGACAAATCGATAAAGCGACGCAAAGCTCCTCACAGGTTAGAGCCCAACCACTGGAACATCTTGATGAGGTTTTGAAATAGATTTATCACAAGAAAAAAAAAAAAGGGGCCGGTCGCCCAGTGATGTGGATGTGTGTAAAATTCAGATTCAGATTCAGACTCACTTTGTAGATCTGTCAAGAAAATAGTTTGATTACGGATGCTCTCATAAAGTGACAGAGAAAAATGCAAATAAGATAAAATAACAATAAAAAGCACCCCCACCCCCATGCAACCTGACACAAAAACCTCCAAAAATCTCCAAATTTCCTCTGGTATCTGTGGAATGATCCACAAAGACTCCTCCCCTCCACCTGTAGGACCCAAAGACTCCCACTAACAATACAGGACCCTCTCAGAAAGCCCATGTTCATTCTCTGAGGAGTCACAGAGGCACAGGAGAAACCTACACAATATTAGGAGGGTGGTCATAATGTTATATCTAAAATGTAGGGATATAAGCCCTGAAAGCTGGGAAGACAGAGTGATGTTTTTGAACCTGTTCTGTTCTGTTTCCTTGTGAGATTTGAGTTTTAAACATCCTGTGTCCTTGTATTATTTCCTGTTGTAATTTATTTTTATTTGTTCATATTTTCCCTGGCCTTTCCTGGTCTGTGTTTGTTTGTGTGATTGGTTTCTCCTTGTGTGCTCCTCCCTGCCCGTGTGTAAATATGTAGTCCTATGTCTCATTTTGTCCTTTGTCATTTTGTACTTTCAAGCTGTTCCCTGTGATTCTTACTTCGTTTTGTGTCTCTCTCTATATGTGTTTGTTTTTTTTTCCTATTTGGCTTTTCAAAGGACTTTCTTCTTTTGGTGTTTTACACGTTTTCTTGGACTGGACCTACTTCAGTCGGACTGCTCTTTTGTCAGATGTATTCTGCCTCATCTTTGCAGTGCACATGTTGTGTAAGTTTATTAAACTTTCTTCTGTTAGTCTGCAGGACACATGAAAGCACCCAGTCCTTATTTCACTACTCATCAAACCAGAGTTGGAAGAGCTACTCATTCACTAACGTGAATGAATGTCACGGCCAGCGACGCACTGTCTAGCTCTTATGTACGTGATGGTACCTTGCATGTGTCATGTCATGCATGTATATGTCTCCAGTCCCAGCCTTTAATGGTTTTAATTAGATGTTTGTCAATTAGAGTGTTGGAATGAAGTAGAACTGTAAGCAGCTTTTCAACCAGGTGGCCAAGTGGAGGCTGTTCAACCGAGTGGCCAAGGAAACATAAATTATATCAAAATGTCTAATCTGTTGTACTGTGCATTGTATTATGATTGTGCACATTATATTCCAATCCGTATAAATAAGCTCAACCTCAAACCATCCAGGACTTTCCCCCTCTCCAGTGTAAATAACGTAAACCATTTTTAATCTCCCAATCTCAACTCTTTAAGTCCCACGTACGCTTCAAATTCCAAGGTGCATGCAGGAGGAAAAGAAACTGGAAGTTCAGGACTCAAACAGCACTTGAAGTAAATGACACAACTTTGTCGGACATAAAATATGTAACAGAATAAAAGCTATATAAAAAATATCAAACACATCATATAAATAACATAGAAAACCTATGTCATCTAAATAATATAAAACTACCTTGCAAAAGAATTATAAGAATTATAAAAACCCATTAATAGAAAAGTTCTATTCATACCCCCTGGAAATAAGCTTTGAAAAGAGAAAACCCAAAAAGCTTGTCTATCTTTTTTTTTCCCAATAAAATTGACATTACCACCTCGAACGCTGGGCTTAATAGCTTCTATGTCTGTTAAATAAATAAAGAAGACATGTGGTGTCGTTTTTCATTAAAATATCTCGGAAACAGGACTGGATGGATCGCTTCTTCTGTGTTCAGAGATTCGAGTCAATGTGGGACTTTTCAATGTTGACACCTCTTAGAAACTCTGTCCCTTATGCTTTATTTTTTTTTTCCCCCTCTTTTGAAAGTAATCGTGGAATAATGGATCCCTGAAGAGTGGGTCATTTCGGGAGGATGTGCTATTTTGCATTGATGGCCGTCACCATACAACACCTCAATGAGGAAGAAAGTAACCTACAAAATGAAGCATGGAGATGGAAGACACTGACATATGGCTGAACTTAAAAACTTGAACAAAGACAAAATCGTAGGTGATGAGAAGGGCTACAAGAAGGGATACACTTACACAGATCCAAACAAGAAGGTAAAACAAAAAAGCAAAAGCCTTAGAATGTCCTTTGCAGTGTGTTTCTTGATGTTCCCAGAGTCCAGTAAAGCTGTTCTATACACTGCAAGTTCTGTTGTGTCGTGAGATCCTAGTCTGTATATAAATATAGATAACATGTCGCCACTTCCTTGCATTAGCCAAACTGAAACTATGATGTCAACTAGTATAATGTCACATCCTGAAACCGAAACTTATCCCAAAAAAGTGAAACATGCATCAACATTATAGTATCTACCTAAAATGACAGGAATCATTCATGAAAAAAATATTTATTTGACGTGTATTTTAGTGCCCATCCACTAACATGGAGGGGGTGGAGCTTATGCCCTATACTGCAGTCTCCAGCCACCAGGGGGAGCTCTACTTGTTTTAGCTTAAGGAGCAGTTCTGCCATCCATATATTTATATACCATCTCTGGTTAAGATGCACTACCAAGAGGTAAAGAAGCCAGAACTAAGTTTTTAGAAGCTGTCAAAAACAAAGAACTGAGCCTTTATGGGTAGAAAATTGGATACAGGCAATAAGACATAAGGTATCAAGAAGAAGAATGAGAAAACTGTGGGACCCTGACAGGCTGCCGGCTTCGTGTGTAGCAAGCATTTTATCACCCTTAAGTAAACCATCCAAATGTCGACTCTAGGCTATGACATTTCTGTGAGTTAAGCTAAAGCATGCTGATGGTATTTAACTTGTGTGAAAGTCAGAAAGCTGTGTAAACTAAACTAAAACGCAGGTAGCCGGTATAAACAGGGCAAAGAACCAGTTCTTCAGAGTGAAATCTGATGTTATTAGTTAATTAGAGGCATTTTGTTAGCATTTCAACCATTGATTGCACATTGTGACAGGGGCTGTTTCCTCTCAAGTCACTGGGGATTTCAGAATATGAAAATACATGTTAATAGTCACTGCTTTATACTGATTTACCCTAGACCTGACCCTTAAATTAAAATAAGCTGTTAGAATGACTCCCTTGTCCTGTTCACTGTGGTACACTGCTCCAACTTTTACAAAAAGTTTAAAAAACAAGTGGAAAAGACCAAAAAATTAACACTTTCAAGCCAATCTTTCAAGTACAAAGGCATCACACCTTTTATGATTTCTAAAAGCAACGCTGCCCATGGGCCTAATCACCCACTGTTAAAGCTGATAGAGGATTTACCACCACCAGCTTCCAAATTATGCCCACATGTCGATTCCTGCGTAGTCAAAATTCTCTGTCAGCTCATCAGAGCGTGAAATGAGCTCTTTCATTTGAACAGCAGCAGCCCTTGTGAGTGCTCTGTCAGAGCCAACACACCAATCAAATGTCAGAGAGAGCTCTCCACGCCGACGCTCCCCCACCGAAGAGTACTCCGGTTCCATGGGAACCGACTGGGCAACCGCTGTTCTATGCAGAGACATGGTAAACATCTGCAATCCCAGGTGTGATAGCTCACAATCGATGTTGAAATGTACAACCCTGATGACTGGCCGTGAACAACTTCAGAGATTTTTCGATAAAACATTCTGCAAGGGCATAAATATATGCAGTCTCTCTGATAGGCGGTTTAGAAGTCTGCTTTCAACTGGACACCGTAGTTACGGCGACAGCCTTCCCAGAAATGTAAGGTAGTAGTGTGTTTCCTCTTTAGTATTTCTGGCTGCTTCTCCATCTCCGCAATTTTCGAGTTGCTTGTTTTGGATTATCAAAGACGGAACACATCGGGGAAAGGTTACCTGAGGATGTTCAGAGATACAAACATTTGTAGGACGCAAATTTTGGGCAAAGTTCAAGTCACTATTGTTGAAGCAAATGAAGCAGGAAGTGGAAAAAATTAACTGGAAAAACAGACACAGCGCCAACTAGTGTTAGGGTGGTGGTGTCGTTGTTGCAGAGTGAGCTAAACTGACGAGCGCACAAGTATAAATGGCTTGCACCAGTGTAGGCTACATATGTAGGTTACAGTGTCAATGACAGCCAATAGTCTCAATGGCTTCTCTGTCATGCTTCCTTTTAAGGTTTATCATTAATTCACGATTTTCTCCATTTTAATTAATCAAAACCATGTCTCTTTGGGTAACATTTAGCCCAAAAATATAGATTTATATGCACTATCTAGAGATATAAAGAGTGAATGAATCCACTTACAGTACCCTCATAATTATGCAGTTTGTGCAGCAGCTCTAAAGTTGAACTTAAAGTGAATCAAGTTGCATTTGTCCGATTAATTCCTAATCATTTACGGAAGCTTATGAACGCACAATGGGTCGTGCGGCAGCGCGGCGAAAACTCTTGCGAGGACAAAAGAGCGACGTGGTGGCTAAGATGCAGCACTTAAGAGGCGAAACCTGATCAAAGAGTCCAATCAGGGCCGTCAAAGCACCTCTGATCATCAAAACGTCTCGAGCTGTAATACATCTGCAAAGATCCCGATAGCTCGTGTCTTTAAAGATGAAATCAGGTTACTTCGGTTGACTCCGCATCAAGAGGATTGTGGCTTCGCTGATGAAAGATCAAACAGGCAATTACAAAGCTGTTGTTTCTTTCTCCGTTTAGAATATTAACATGAGTTCATAATAAAAGTGAGGAATGGCAATGAGCAGTTGGTGCGATTTGAAGCCCAACTAGTGAGAAAATGCTGCTCTGTTGGTAGGAAGTGCACTGAGTTGGGTTGTTATTTTTCCTCAGGAAATTGAAATGCTTTGAGAAAACATGTTTTTAATCAAGATTTACTGTCGCTCTTTTATGGCCACCTAGTGCAGAGCTGTCCACTGTTGTGCAACAGGGTCAATACAGATCCAAGGCCAGTGACGGATATGTCCGTGGATGAAATACACCCACAAGGAAAAGCAGTGAACATAGAAGCCTATTAAATGCTTTACTGCTATCAGGGTACTGTAGTTTTACCCCTGTTAAGTTTATCTTAACTGGGGTACCGCACCAGAACACGCATCAATCAATATGACTGTGAAAAATGAAACAACACAGGGCTAATTAACCAAATAAAAGAAGGGGGAAAAATCCATACACAAGTTATCACAGGTTATGCATTTAAATGTGTAATCCTTAAGCAAACAGAGGCATCAGTTTGGGATCTAGTGAATTTGGAGGCCAAATTGGACCAAAGGGTCCAACCTTGTGCTGTTCTTCATGTTTTTTTGAGCTGTTCCTAAACCTTTTTTGCCGTTCCCATTGTTCTGGAGAGTGTCAGTCATTGCTATGAGGTGGTGGTGCCTCTTTTGGTGTAGGTGGGTGCTAAGTGTCTAAGTAACAGCCAGAACAATGAACGCCAGGTCCAAAAGTTTCCCAGTAAGACACTTAATTGTCACAAGATGGTCAGTGTTATTTAATTTCACCTGTCAGTGGTCATAATATTGTGGCTGATTGGCATATATTAGCAGTGAAACTCGCCCGTAAACATATTGGATGCAAGACGCTGTTTACTGGAGGCGCACACACAGCCCTGTAAGAGGTTGTTAATGAGCAATAAGTTTGGAATAGGTGGCAGAGAGGTGGCCATGTTTTCGCGACACACATCATTAGTGTTACAACATCTACACTTAATGGGCCGAGTGTGTGTGTGTGTGTGTGTGTAGCTTCACAACACACGCTTTAGTTAAGCAGCTAAAAAAATAACAAAATACGCCTCCAGGGTGTCTGTACATCTCTTTATCTGGTTTGGATATGAAAATGTGTTTATTTACTTAATTTAAAGTGAGACACTTGTTCAACTTTAGTGGCATGTCACTGTAATGAGCGTGGCCAACAGCAGAGCACAGAGAACAACTGTTAGTCATTGGGGAGATTTTGTCACGCACAGTTATTTAGGTCTGTAGCCTATTTTTCTAGTTAACATAGATAGCTCTCATTGCACAAAATAAATAAATAAAAATGCAAGACAGACACCTACTGGGATGTTGCAATGGCTACTAACAGTCACAAATTTTGTGCATAGGTGCAGCTTGTCCAGAGAAGAGCAGGGCAGCTGGTTAGGAGGCCTGGGGCCAGTAGGGGGCCCCATAAGGACTGAAAACTGACTGTAAACGTGTTATGTTTTAAATGATAGCAGATTACTTCCCTAACTTTCCCCTCACCTGACAAGCTCTGCACACTAGGGGTGAGCAGTACTGGGAATTTTGGTATTGATCCGATATCAAGTAAATACAGGGCTGGTATCACCGATACCGCCGATACTTGAAAGGTCATGATCATTAAATAAGTGTAATTTTGCCATTAGTTAGTTGATTATGCTTATTATATATTTATCTTCTTTTGCGACACATTTCAATAACAGCAGAGAAACGGTAAAAAAATATCGATCTCATCACGCTAGTATCGATCCGATATCGATACCAGTCTTGGTATCGATATCAGTGTGTACGGCCAGGGCTTAGTCCTTGCTGCACATTTTCCATGATGACATACGTAATTATTTGTTGCCAAATAAAAACAACTGAACTAAGCTGAAGACGGGGTAGATCAGAGTACAAGACTGTTTTGGAAGAGTTTGTGCGGTGAATGTGATGCAGTGCTTCAAAGGTCTAGCTTAGGAATAAGGAATTAAACTTACAGTGTAACTGCGATTGGCCACAGTCACCGGTTGGCCGTCTTCTGTGTAGTAGGTCTCTGTAAAGTCTGGACTCAAAAGCTCGCTGGGAAAGGAAAGAGAAGAGGGGACAAAAAGATGGCAGGTGATTAGATAAGGTTTGACAATCCTGGTGGAATTTAGGCATCAGCAACAGCAGGTTAAAAACACACGTCTGTGTCTATGGATTGGATAAGTGAAAGTTAATGGTACCAAAAGTTTCCACGATCCATGTAGCTGCAGATGAGGAGGGAAAGAGTACAGCATTTATTCCCTTATTCCCTTTACGTCCCCTCATACATCATTGTTGTTTTCCTACTTTTTGTTCATAAATCTCTTAAATCTCTTCAATAATTTTCAGGATTGTAACCCTTTAAATGCCAGTCTAATGAGTTGAAGCATTTCATTATTTTTTGGTGGTAATTGAAGTCTTGAATATGTCAAAGATTAACAGTAATATTGGTTTGATTGCATCAAAATGCTGAAGGAGGGTACAAGGGTTAAAGGAGCCTGATATTTATGCAGCCTCCATCACGGTAAGTTAACTATGAAGTAGGAAATCTCACCTACTTTGAAAGTTGTTGTTTTGCACAACGTAAAGATACTGCCTTCTGACTTTTTTTGTGTACAGTAGCGTCTACGATGGATTAGCAAATTAAACTGGTCAAAAATTGACTGAATCCTCCAAACAGAACGTAATGCAGTGAACCATTCAAGCTGAAAGCCTGCCATTTATTTTTAGACTGGAAATGTTATTTTGCCTCATGATGTTTGTACTGGTATTACCATAACAGCACTGTCCTCTGGAACGCACTGACAGATAAGTTATCTCAGGAACGCATTCAGCCATCGTACTGCTTTTGAACCGCTGCGTTCATTGTGCTGTAAGTTAAAGTTTCAGAAAATAAATGCTGCTTCATTTTTCACATCAGCCAAAGAAAAGGGGTTTTGTATTTTTTATTTAAGCTATGCCACCTCTTTTATCTATTAGAAATGTCTGATCCACCCTTATGATTTAGCAAAGACAGGCTGAAATCCAACTCTGGAAAGGGATATGAAAAACTGCTTAAGAGTGCAAAGCGGAAACAGCGTGTAAACCTGGATTCAAATTCCTGCTACATAAATAAGCTTAATTAAATTGTTCTAAAGAAGGCGTATATTACAGCTGCCAAAATTACTGTTGTTATTTACAGTTTGACTAAATGTAATAATTGAAAGTTGAGAAAAATGCAATGACTTTTCATTGACTTAAACTAGACTAAAACAATCAAAGTCGGCAGGAAAAAAGACACAGCCCCGACTAGTGTTTGGGAGGAGTTGTTACAGAATATAAATGATTCGCACCGGCGTAGGCTACGTACGTAGGTTTAACGCGTCTGTGTCGCCTAAATGAGCCGTAATGTTCCCAACATTATAAAAAGTATAATATTAAATTACTGGAACACGTTGAAATGCAAAGAAAGAACAACCAGGAGGTTTTACAACAGAATTCCATATATGTCAAGTAGTTTTCGCTTTTACTTTAAATTTACTAGCAATCAGAGATGTTGGCGCAGCCGGAGGTGAAGGCACTCTGAAACGCTACAAGTCGTCTGAAAAGATAGATTAGAAACACAAATGTGAGACTCATTATTTTTTCTTGCCTTGATGGCTCTTTGTGCGCAGTGAATTGTCCTGATGGATTACATGATTGAAAATCTTCTGCAGCGTGCCTCCGGCTTAGGAATTTTAGCTCTCGAGTGCCGCAAAACACGCAATCTCCATAAATATGTCTGACAGAGACTGGTAAGTAAGCTCCTTCACCACAGCCATTCAAGCTCAGAGTAATGACAGTAATTGCCTGATGTGTGAGCCCGGTTCCATCTCAAACTACACTTGACTACTGAATCGCCTTTGAAGAAAGTGCAAAGTCAGACAAAGCTTTAAAAGATATTCAGAGCGTCCTCATATGCTTGCTGACAACCCGTGTATCACTCCCTGACATTGCCGGGCCTGATTGCAAAAACCATAATCTCCTTTAAATTGAATGTTGGATCAGCAGGACCGAAGTCTTTCATGCTGATTGAGTTGGTTGATGATAACAAAGGCAGATAAAAAAGAAAAAAAAAAAAAAAAAAAACACATCCGGATGCCTTTATTGTGATTTTATCAAATGTGATTCATCTGCTCCCCAACTTATCTTATGCAAATTCCTATCGGCCGCCATCAACTTTCATCCACGCGTTGCTCTGGGGAAAACACGGCACTGCTAAAGACGCAGAAAATAAATTATTGCTCCTCAAAGGTCATCGCACGACGGAAAAATGCGACGGCTCCATTTGGGCCTGAAGCAGCGAGTAGGGGGAAAAAAAAGGTGACATTTGTCACGTCTGAGAACAAATGAGTCAGTTGTCAAATGCCAAAGATGCCGCTGGACGGACGCGTCGCTGCCGCGGACGCATGGATCAGTGGCAGCACGAGGACGTCCGGCCTCATTCAGGCTGAGAGAGTGTGCGGCTGAATTACTGACCAGGTAGGAGACGCACAACCCCGGGGAAAAAAAATGGACAAATGGAAGGAGTAGCTACATGAAAAGATGAGTCCAATCTCCATTTGGTCCCAGGGGCCCTATTGTATTATTCATTGAAGGAGGGGTGGTGTGTGTTGTAGGGGTCGTAATGGAACATAATCCAGCTTTCTCGCCCCTTTTACTGCAGACAATTTGCTCTGCTATATAAAAAGACTGTCTTACGTGGCAGTGCCCTGGAGTTAATGCGATTGAAACTGCCGCACAGACGGTCTGTGCGTTTAACTCCGTCTCACTCGGCGGCGGTATTTACACAGCGTTTTCATCGAGACCGAGAGGCGAGAAAGAGTTGATTCCTTTTCATAGCAGGTCACCGTCTTTCATGCTGTCAGGCTCGGCGTACAGGCAAAGATCACAGCCAAATATCTCCCAGGGCTTAATTAAAAAACCCGGCAAAGACCGTGATTAACTCCGCTGCAGAACACTGGAAACTCGGCGGGACGAAGCGCTCACCTACAGCGATCGCAGTACTGTATATAACAAAATGACCTTCAGATTGAACGCAGTACAACAGAGAATCAATCAGTGTGTCGGTACTGACCCAATTACTGGGAGGTATTCTTCATGTGAGAGTGGTTTATTGCGTTCTACCTTCAAATTCTGATATGCGCAATTGTGTTGCACTACACTAATATACATAGTCTACACTAATACAGATAGTTGCTAAAAAAGTTCATGGTTCAGAATTCAAGTGATTTTGATTGACGACTCTTAATGACACAAAAACCTCCAAGATATTCGCGGTTACTTTCATTACACCTTCATAAATTCATGAAGTGTTTAATGAAATTTGAAAAGAAAGCGCTAAATCTCCATTACAGGCCACATACCCTATTGAAAAGTGAAGCTAAAGCAAGCAGAGCTCCCCCTGGTGGCTGGAGGCTGCAGCGTAGGTCATAAGCTCCACCCCCTGCATGTTAGCGCATGGGACTCTTATGTAACTTAGCTTTTATTATATAAGTATATGTATATATATGGCTCAAGTGTCGTTTTTTTCTGATGAGTTTTAGTTGGTTATGTGACGCTATCGAAACAGGATGTGACATCACGGTGACTACTAGTTGCCATGCCAGCCACCCTTACTGAACGTTAGAGTAGGAAAAATTAAAAAATAAGTACAGTGTATAATCCAACATTTCCTTGCAACTGGTGGAGGTATAGTAAAGCGCAGTATTAAATAAACAACAACAGCAGTGAGTCTGGAGGAAGAGTGGGCGGGGCATCGATATCGTGGCTCCACCCTCGGACCGTGCTCATCGCATTCTGGCACCAAAGTTGCAAGGTGGCGCCACCCGTATCCCCGAGAAAACAGCATCAGTTAAGGCTAATTTAAAGAAGTGGGAATGCATCATCCATATTTATGTACAGTCTATGTTTCTCAGCTTATGTATTCAGGCCCAGAACGTAGACGTCCTTGTTGCAAAGCATTATTAACTACTGTGTTTTTATTAGACACGTCATCGGAGATTGGTCTGTGTTGACTTGACTTTCTAACCCCCTAATAAGGCAGGAAGGTTGGTTCTGGAGAACATTTCATGTGTGAAGTGACGGCGCAACGAATGGAGTGGTTCAGACGGGGGTGAAAGCACATGCCGAGATCTTCTGAGTCTGCTTGTACACAAACGTGACACATAAGAGAACTTTAGAAACGTATGAAAACTGCCCACTTTTTTTTTTTTTTTTTCACATGTCTTGGCTGCAGAACATGGGCCTTGATTATCGCATTGTCAGAAAGAGTGCTTGGAACGAACGAGCGACAGCCTGACAGCAGCTTAGTCTGAAGCATCCTGACGCTTTCAATCACTGTAAACTGAGGAGGACACTGTTGCTGCGCCGCAAGGACGACTTGTTTAGTGAAACGATTCAGCCTTAGGAGTAAAAAACGGAGCAGGAATGTTTTTGAGTGATGTGTTCGGGGGAAAAGGGCCGTGCGAGTTAGGTTTTCTAAATCATGAGCCAGAACTTTACATCTCCCGGTAATATGGTGCAAAGCAGCTCCAATGGGCCGAGGCTTCAGTAGTTTCAAGTTTTATCCGAACCCCTTCCTCCGTGAGGACGAGCTCTGCCACATAGTGCACCGAGAACTATCGCCTGCCACGAATACTCATTAAAAAAGTGCCAGCGGACGCGATACGACTCATCAGCAGTCCTGATACTAAATAATTACACAAACACACTAAGTTTCTTTCTTTTTTTCTTCATTTTTTTTCCCTTCCTCTCCCTCTTTCTCTCTTCTCTCCTCGGAGCATCACTTGCAAAGCCACACAGTGTAGCTGGGGTCAAACCACTGTTCTGCTTCCAAGAATAAAAGTAATGGGCTCTTTTCATTGCAGAAAAAAAAAAAGGAAGCAGACAGGCTGACTGGCTTTGGTGTGCTGACATAATTTGCTCTAATGAGCAGGCCGAGAGGATAAACAGCTGGACAGAGTCGTGTGTGTGTGTGTGTGTGTGTGTGTGTGTGTGTGTGTGTGTGTGTGTGTGTACTCATGATTTTCTGACTAGCAAAGCACCCATGTCTCGGTTAAACAGGATCTCTGCTGCTATCCTCTGAGAACGAGCTGGAAATCAGGATCATTATTATGACACTGATATAAAATAGTAGTAGTGAAAATCAATAGATCGACCAGTATCGACCGGTATCGACCGGTATCTTTCTCACTGCCGATAATTCTCAACGTAATCGTTGGAGCGTTTCAATTTCCAGACACATCCACCAAGACGTCACCAATCACTTTGTAGCTGACAGTTGGCTGCTAATGGAGATTCGAGGCCACGGTTGGTAAAGTAACCCTCAAACATACACCGATCAGCCACAACATTATGACCACTGAAAGGAGAAGTAAATAACATAAATAACCATCTTGTGACACTTCAATGTTCTGCTGAGAAACTTTTGAACCTTGTTACTTAAACATGTAGCCCCCACCTAGACCAGATCAAACCAGACCAGACCAGACCAGACCAGGTACCCCACACCCCGTGTGTGATTTTGGTGTTGGGATTGTGCGCTTTCTGTACATGTCGTTTAACTTTAACCGTAACGGTTGACTAAGGATGGACTATTTTACTGTGATGATGAGTAAATAATGTAGAATAATCCTACAGTGGTAGTGAAACATTTTTGCATGGTCCCGTGTTAGCACTGACTGCTGATGTGGAAATTTACAGATTGGATATTAAAAAAAGAATCAAATGTTATTAAGATGATATGAAGAAACAGGGACAATTATGGTTTCATTTATTTTGACATATTTATTCATATTTAAACATATTTAAACTGCTATGTCTGTAAAGACAATAGCAGCGCGACCGGCTACTGTAATAACTGTAGTCTACGCGCAACATTTTTATTTTTTTTCCCCCTCTCATTCATAAGAAGCTAAAATTGGGGACATTTTTGGGGACAGCTTTAGCCAGGGGACAGGTCATCCAAAACAGGGACTGTCCCCAGAAATCATGGACCTCTGGTCACCCTAAAAAAACCCAAACAACCACAGTGACACAGTCGCACTATGCGTGTTTAGAAGCGCTATGTTGAAAATGGTCCTGTCTGAAACAGTGTCCCACGGTGCAATGTTCCCAACGCTGTCTAATCAAATACAGAAACAACAAATACAAAAAAAAAACAAAAAAAAATACCGGTATTCAGTATGAACCGCTTGCTCCATACAGTGTCTCATCGACTGGTTGAACTCGTCGATTGCTCTAGGACTTCCTGTCTAAATGCGAGTACTTCAAGTACAACCTGAACCTTCTCGGGGACGGAACAGTCAATGTATTAAAGCTAAAAACAAAACAGAAGTCACTATTAAAAAATTTTTTTCCATGGGTGTTTGCTCGGTGCGTAGGACGCGTGGAAGGCCACAAATATGGCAACGGTGTCGTCAACGTCACAAACCTCAACTCTGTCTGCTTCCAAATCTGATATGAAGAGGAATCTTATCACGTAACCGGTGTTAGAGCTGTCAAAAATAAACGAATCACATGGAAATGACGAACACGCCAGAAGCACATTGCACTGTGTGAGGAGGTCTTATTCAGCAGACATGCCTTAGGGCTGCTGCGACTTATACACCAGTGAATGGCTCCATTGAAATACACTCTTCATTATTTTAGTGAGCTAGCAGAATGGAGCTATCACACGCCGAATATTAAATAAAGTAAGTGCCAAGGGTGTAGCTGTTCACAAACGAAGCTTTCTACTGAGTTGACAACAACACAGTCACGCAGTCTACTCTAGCTAGTTAGCTAGCAGCTAGCTAACTGTGAGGAAACACTCCTCAAGCTTTAAGCTTCGTCCTGGAGGGAAGACGACTTTTTCCTCCTTTGGCCACAGACTCACAGAGGCAGAGAACTTCTTATCTCTGTGTCTGCGCGGCGATGCTCTTTATAGCGCCACAAAAGAATGGATTTAAAGCGCGGAGAAGGCTGGGTTGATAGTATCCATGGTGATATCCCGGGGATCAGGCTGTGTTTTGTGGTTCGCCGATAAATGCACCTGAGACACTCACGCCTGACAACGGAGATCACTGCCAGCAGGGACCATTCATTATCACCACCGTCGGGTGAAAACCTTGAGTATCAACAATGAGTGATAAGGAATAAGGTGCATTCAGATAAATAATGATGCCTTTTTCCTTTTTTCGATTTATTCTCACGTCGTGGGTTGTAGGACGTTGAGCATTGGGCTGTTTTTTAAAAGGTGCAAATCTGCGGTCATAATGATATGCCTGATCGGTGCAACAATAAATAGTAAAAATGGAGAAGTTTGTTCTAAGTCACAATTGCCAATTTTATCAGTACTCAAACCAATCACAACCACGATGAAGTAAAACCAGATGAACTGACATTATTAGCCTCCTGAAATATATATATATATTTTTTTACCAGCTTCAGGTTTTTCACTTTGAATAATAAATGAGTAACAATGGCAAATCTCAGTGTAACCTCAACGCTCCTTTAATTAAACATATTAAAGTCTCAGGTTCAGTGAACTCATAGTTCGCTGCGAACTCCATAAAAATATATATATTGAACGAATTATTCAAAGTAAATTAACACAGGCTTTTAGGAACCAAAGGGGAACTTTTGTCTCTTTAAAATTGATTTGTAGAGTTCAAATGGGACAGATCCAAATGTGCCATCTCAACTTTCTTTCTTCTAACCCCAAGCAGAACATCAGGGTTAAGATATTATCCAGAGGACAAGGGACTGCACCTACAATCAGATCTGATCCCCGTCACCGCGCCCTGTCCAGTTATCTCTGGTCCCCTGGAAAAAGGGGGGCTACATATCAGATGAATGGAACTAATTCATGGGTCAAAACTGGACCGTCACAGGGTCCGATCTGGGCCATGACCTGAATCTGTGCAAAAATTACATATAAGACTTCAAAAACTTAGAGTTATTTATAGGTTATCATGCTTTAATGATACTAGTCCGGCCCCCTTGAGACTAAATTTGGCTCAACTTACTAAAGACTGAACTAAAATGACCCCCCCTGATTTAAAGTCTGAAAGAGTCTGCACATGAAAGTCATATTTACTGTTAAACGGCAACTTGAATTGTTAAACAGCTAAACTACCAAAAACTGTCTCAGTGTCCATGTCCATGTTTGGATGTTATGTTACTTTTCAGTTATTTCTTGGCTAAGATATGATTTGCCTATCGGGGGGGTCTAACTGAAGTTTCCTCTCCATCTGCCTATAAGACGTTCTAAAGGAAGCGAGAACTGAAACCCGAAAGCCGTTGTTCCCCTTTTCTAGTCATAAACAGGATCCGCTATTAAGTTCCTGTTGTCTTTCATATTTGTAGAGATGCTTGAGTTGCAGGAAGCATCGATATATTTCACCTGATTGTGTTACAAGAACATCTAAAATATCCTCTGACTCGGAGCGCGATCTCGTTTCTCACTTCTCTGAAACACAACATCCGTCCGTCAAGTCTGGTTTAGGTGTAACCATATCTGTGCAAGGATGAGGTTCACCGCAAACCCTGCAGAGATGACTGACACACATCTAGAGCTGCCACCATCGGGAAAACACCTGCTGATACAGGGGAGGTGTTGAGAGAGCTGTTGATTTCAGAGTGACAAATAAATCCAACGTTAAATCAGAACAAATTTTAAAATGATTTGTGATGTGTTTTTGTGAATCTGACCTTTTACAGATTGAAATTCAGTCACTGTAAACCAATGTCTCTTCAGGGTCATTCATTTTTAAAATTTTAAAAATTTGTAAAATTTTTGTAAAAAGCAGGCCAGCGTGGGTTACATACTCCAGCAAGATGGAATGCAATTATATAATCGATGAAAAAAATATGACAAATAACACTCAAGAAACTCATTGGAAGGATGTAGTGAGACTGCATGCACACACATGAAGTATAAACTGTACTGAAACACGGCAAAAGTGCAATGCACACTTATCTGAAAAGGCATCCGCTAACGCTCGCAGAGAGGCTGCACATCAACAATCTGTCAACGTTATTAGACCTTCAGCTGCAGTTCACATGGAAGGCTTCAGAGAAATACCCCGGCTACACTATCCCATCTAAAAACATGCCGTGGAGTACTATTAAATGCTACTGATAGTGCTACCTGTTTTTATACAGGCTATACATATCTGCAGCTCACAGTATGTAGCAAATGAGCCGTCTGTTCTCAGCGTATGTATTCAGGTCAAGAATATAGATTTCATTACTTTCATTTCATTACTGTTTTTATCAGTGACGTCTGTGTCGGCTTCACTTTAATCACAGAACTGTCGAAAAATCGGAACTTGGACACCCCCTAACACGAAGACGTTTGATGATATTAAACCTTTGATCTGGTGCTTTGGTAAATTCGGATGAGTCCTTTCCATTCATCCTTTGGGCACCACGACCGTCCACCCAAAAGCTGGCAATGAATCTAAGACACTTAAGGAAATACTGAAAGCATAAGATCGATGGGGCTCGGTCTGTGAGGGACCTTGAAGGTCCAAATGAACAGAGTAGAATTATTCCCTTGTTGATGCCAAATTTGACCCATTCGTTCACACGGTACGTACGTTCGGGGGCAGTGGGCTGCCACTTGGGTAGAACCTGGGGAGCAATTTGGGGACTAGAAGCTAAAGGTACCTAAGCCATGGACGACTGGAACCAAATACACATGCTACCCCGGTATAAAACAGGCTAGCAAGAACTCTCAAAGAATTATACGTTTCTATCTACACGTGTCATTGACCACCAAACAAACCTTAGGACAACACCCTTAGTGTTTTCTGCAAGGTCATGGACTGTTATTAAACCTTTTAATGCAGCTATGGAACTCCACATAGTTACTTGACAGTTAGTAATCGACCCCAACATGTTACTCTCAATCAATAACCATAAGAAAACAATGTATTTGAGGCAAACTGGTTGCGACAATGTGCGTTCCATTGTTGTCTCTTTCAGAGCCATGACAAAAACCCGTCATAAAACTGGTCCGGCTGGCTGTATAGCCACCTGAAGCCTTTAAGTGACATGGAAGCTTCAGGACGAATGCAGTCGCGCATTTTATTCATTTCAACGTCTCACTTTCAGTTGAGGGTTTCTTCCTCACCCACTTCCGAAGCGATCCCGTCCTTCAGTGCTGCCGCGGTTTCAGAACACTTTAAGTCATGATGACGGCTGACAGGATTTTATGGGTGCGCTTTGGAGCTGCAGATTACAGCGGTGGGGAGAACAGTTAGTCTTCTCCGACTGTGTTCATTGTTTGGGCCCTAGGGGCTGCTGAAAAGGGAGAGACACACCAATGGGTTTTTCAGATGGATTTAGAGGTACGGATATTTTCTAAAAAGTACACATATATATTTTTTATTATAACCCAAAACAAATTTTCAGGCCCATTAGGTGGACCCATCAGACAGCACGTTATTAAACCTCGCTCACCCTGGAGCGCCTCGGCAAGATTCTGGTAGCACCGACATATTAGCTATTAGTTTCAGCATAATTTAGTCCAATTTATATGTTCTCGTGGTGGTGTACAGCACTCAGGCCATGAATGTTAGGAGGGATAATGACAAAGATGTGAACTTGGACTCAAATAAATAAATGTTCTTCCATTCGATAAGCTGGAAAGCTCCAAAACAAGAACACCTCACAGGCGCTTACATCATCGCCGATTTTATCCAAATGCATAGAACTCTCTGGTGTTTTCCTCCTCTAGCCTGGCATAGCCAACCGATACAGACAAAAAACATCAAAAATACCTTGATTGGTTGCAGATGTTTCCCAAAAGAAGCCTATTCAGTTCCCAACGGACCAACTTCAGATCAACTTCCTGCCATAAGACACTGTTGGCAGGTTGGATCTTAGTTTACTTAGCTACTCTTTGGTCTGCTGTTACGAAGCTGTGATATTCAACTTAGGAATGATAGAATACGTAGTTTAATACCGCTAATAGAAGATACCAAAATAAAATTTAAATACTAGACCAGGGGTATCAAACTACAACTACAGTTTGATCTCAAGTGGGCCGAACAAGTAAGATAATAGCATAATAAACCTACAAATAGTGATAATTCCAGATGCTTTACTTTGTTTTAGTGCAATGAAGTACAAGTACATTATGGAAATATTCATATTTAATGGACTACACTTTAAGAAAAACGTGCAAAAACGAACAATCTGACATCTTAGTAAAAATAGTGCATCTCCTAGTGGACAAATCAGGAACAGTAGTTGAGCGTTTGAAAAATTGCAAATTTCTTCATCTCTTTGTACACTTTCAAAATTCATTGGTTGTATTTGTGAGCCCCATGTTTAATGGATATGTTCAATGTAAAATATAGTGTACATTATATTTGTGTGGCTTTGAATATTGTTCAAACAAAAATATCTTCTGGAAATCCAGGCGCTGTCAGGCATTAACTCTCAGAAGAGGACATTTGTTTCTTGGTACCCAGCATGGAGCCGCCGTGAGTTGTTGCTGCCAAGTCAATCAATAGAGGGATATGGATTACGTGTGGATCTAATGGCATCTGGGCTTTGAACCTCCACTACAACATTAGTTCACATTCTGTTCATTGTTTTGCTGTGTCTGAACAGGCTGAAGAACAGACTTGTTTTTATTATATTACCTTTGTCAGTTTTCTGGTGTGGTGTTAAGTATTTATACTTTTTTTGCCTTCTTTTTTTTCGTTGAGTATCCACAGAACGTAAGCAGGCTTTAAAACTATCTTTGTAGCAGTCCAGCAAATCACGTACATGCTGCTCACTTCTTTGCATGTTTTAAACAGATTAATGTATTTCCTTTGACGTCTGAGTCATTTATTTCTTATTTAGGCATTCTTTACCACTTCTCTTTTTACTTGCGGGACAATTTTTCACTTTGGTGGCTTACGAGAAGAGCCGCTCAAGCAGATTCTTTGAATTTGACATTTTTGTTGGTAATCACTTCACTTAGAGCCTCTCTGTTCTCCTAAAGTTTGGGGAACAGTGAGCCATACATCATGGTCTGTGGTTTTATTTTAGGATGTCATGATTCACAACCGTGCTTGGCCCTTTTCTGGCAAATGATGAGCATTTTCTAACATGGTACCCAGAAACAGTCATCAGACAGTTTTATAATCTGCCACCTGTAACGTTGACTTCGATTTTGGAACGAACAACTGAATCCACCGGAATTGGGATTATTTAGGGTAAGAGCGTAATTATGGCTTAGAAACCAGAAAGCTGACCAGGGTTTTTTTCAGGTCACCAGAACTGCACCCAGGTTGCACCCTTACACTACCCATCTCTTTTTCTCATATGTTCTCAGTCACTCTGTACCCACTACCAATTCCACTTTTGAGGACAGGCTAGAGGACTCCATAGCAATGAAAATGCATGCAGTGTTTCCTAATAATATTGTCAAGGGAAATATGTGTTTGGTCCCATCGTAGAATCCTGTGCAACTCCATGAGTTTGTAAATGTGATTGAATCATTGCTGCCATTTAAAAAAAATAAATAAATCTGGCAACTATGATTCAATCCCAACAATATGTTCAAGTCTTTTACCAAAACATTGTGATTAGCTATCTCAAACATGTCACTAATACCAAATCAGTGTGTTTTTGTGTGATGGACCGACCGCATCTGGTTGTGTTTGCTTCTTCTGACCAAAGCAAAGACAGAACAAACTTTCAAGCCCACTCCTGGATTAGTGACACCCGAGAACAACCAGCTAGCTAGCTAGCTTCATTCTCCTAAAAGTATATCAGTGGTTGCTGCCAAAAAAAGAAAAAGAAGAAGACGACTACTTCTTCTTCTTCTTGTTCTGATTGGCTAGCATCAAAGCTGCCAAGAACCTTACCCTAGAAAATGTCAGTCCGACGGAAAGTTTTACATCACGCAATGCGGATGTTTGGTGTTATTCAATACCACACAATCAAGATACAAAAAAACGGCAAAGGCTGCACCGAAAAACTGAGTTCAAAAAATTTACCTGGGCAAAAAATATTGCAGACATGACTTTTTGTCATTCTGTCCCCAACCCTTCCTCCTATTTAACCATCATACCCACACTTAAAGAGGACATAAAAAATTAAATGCAGTTCTGACAATTTAAAGAAGGTCTCTCACACTAAAAAGATTATTTAAGTTTTTACACCGATGGTGAAAGGAGTTTCAAAATCCTGCCATTTAACGTTAAAACACAGGGCGGCTCCATTGCTGTTGTGCTGTTGGCTCAACTACATATACATAGAAAATGACTGGGAGAGAGGAGAAGATTACAAAACCAATTAGAGGAGGCATGTTCTGCATTGCTCCTGGATGTCCACATGACTTTTATAAGGTCTAATTAATAGTTATATTAATAGTTATATATATTTTCTCCTAAACTGCGTCTTCTTCAACAGCGACCAAAGCAACTAACACACCCGACGACGTTTTTTTTTTCATTTAAAAAGCTGCTTTTCTTCAAAATATGTGCACGTAGACTATATCAGCGTTTGCTTCACATCCTCTTTAAGTAGCTTAACCCTGATGACCACGTCCACAAAGAAGTCCTTCTGTCTTTACTTGTTACCGGCCACAAGACCGCATACGTAGTCCCAGCGGCATTGCAATGGGCTGAGAAACATCTGCAACATGTGGCGAGGTGAACAGCTGCCCTCTGTTTGCTCCGCTCCTGTTTACGAGAAGCAATGAACGGAAAAACGCAAACACAGAACCGGCCCCAGAACAACCCGGTCGGCTCACGTAATCCCATCACAATGAGTTCTAGCAACCCAAGCCACACCCACAGCGACCTAAATTAAATTAAGGCCACCCATAAAATGTGTACGGCTGCAGGTGCATGAAAGGAGCGGTATGCAAAACACTCTTATCGGGAGAAAAGTGGCTCCGCGCTTAACGAGGCTGAGAGAGAAAAGGCGGAAGGTGTAATTGAAGATCTGTGCATTGCTGAATTGAGGAGGATTGCGCCGAGCTTCAAAGACACAAACGCGCGAGGGGCAGAGAGGAGACATTCATCACATCGGGAGGAAGCGCTGAGGGCTGCTGGAAGCGGGAGCAGCGGCGATAAGGAAACAAAGACATGGCAGCAGCCAGGTTTCAGGTTTTCCACAGCTCTACAAAAAACCACCGCTAACCCTTTTATTGTGCAGTGTACTACAGCCATAAGTACTTTAATCATAATTACAGTTTGCACGGCCTTAAGGTGGAGTTGAGCCGAGTTAATGGGCTCGGGAAGGAGAAAAAAAAAAAAAAATGGAGGGAAAAATCAATTGCAAAGCTGCAGTTAATGCAATTATGAGTCCCTTCCTGGTCCTCCAGGAGACATCCGGAAAAAAAAAGACACAGCTAGCATCTGGGGGCCGATGAGGGGCTGCAATTACACACTACAGCAGATATCCTAACTCAATGAACGACACGTGACTGATACAAGAACGTTATATAAGAGGAAAGGCATGGAGGTGGAGGGGGAGCTAAAAGGATTCTTAACCGCTTCGACACACTGCTGCTGTTTATTAAAGCTTCGCTAATCCGCGCTTTTATGACGCGCACATAATGGAAAAAAAAAAAAGGTAACGCTGCTAGTGACAAACTCAACCGAGGTCACTAAAACGAGTGTAGGCAATAAATACCAAGGTAATGTGGATCAGTGCTGGTTGTAATCTGATTCAAACTAAACTTTTTAAAGGGATAATATGTCAGAGATTGTGGCTTTGTGTGGGTTTTGGGACCAGAAAGACGACAGCAATGATGGGTTCGATTATCTTCTGTCTTTTTTCCGAAAACACATTTAACAGAGCTCACCGCGATCATCCCATCACCCCAACTGGAATGACAGCAGCTTATTGACAGTTCATTCTGTCATGAGGCATGGGTAAATACCTGGACGTCCCCACGACGCCTAATCTCGTCTGCTAAATGTCACACATTGTGCCTACAGTGGCCCTTCCTTGTACCGTGTCTGAATGGCTCAAAGAAGGAGATTTATTGTCTCGACGAAGCAGGAATGTTGTTATGTACCTAGCTTTTCTCTTGCCCTTCGCCACCTCAGAGGTGTCCAGGCTACGTTGCAGCCATTTTCTGCCGCACTTGAAGAAGGTGTGGCACATTCAGTGAAAGGGTCACCTTGTACGTTTCACTACTTTTATTACGTTTCTTTTAGGAATTTCAAGTTCGGTACGATCTGTGTTAATCAGCGTGTTATACACCCATCTAGCATGACATTATGACAACCGGCACCACCATTTTAACCATATTGTGACAATCCAATGTTCTGCTGGGATCTGGAACCTACCTAAACCAGACTAGATACCTCCACCCCATAGTAATGACACTCTTTGATGGCACCAGACATCCCCAGAAGAACGGTTTAGGAACAATTTAAAAACAAACAAACATGAAGAACAGCACAAGGCATTGACCTGGCCTCCAAATTCACTAGCTCCCAAACTGATCAAGTATCTGGATCTGGTCATAATGTTTTGCCTGATGCGTATAATTACCAGTTTTGATTAGGTGGAAATTAAAAAGCAGATTTTCCTGCAGTGTTTCAAAACAGAGTCAAGGTTTGCTCACTTTGACCTTGCAGTTGTGGAGCTGTTAGTGGCTGAACTGCAGGAGTGTGCTGAGCGTAGCGCGGTGGAAACAGGCAGCAGCGGTGACCTGACAGGCTCACTTCACAGTTAACCTCAACCTGTCAACACGTTGTGATATTTGGCCGGGACAACCGGGAACCTCTGTGTTTGTCACACCGGCTCTAATTGGCTCCGATGCTTGCTCATGGCCCATCAACCCGTCTGTGAGGTTCGCTGTCAGCTCCCTGAGCAAGGTTAATGGCTTCGGTTGAAAACAAAGCCTGTGATGGCTGTTCACAAAGGCTCAGAGTACAATCATCACAGCTGACTTCCACATGAGTCTTTTTTTTTAGTTTTAATGAAAAACTGGCCAAATGCATGGTTTGGTTATGAACATAATAAATCGCTGGGTGGGGGCTGTGTGGAGGTTCAGCATGTAGCTTAGTAAAAGTTGGACTCTAGGACAGAATGGGGGATTTTAGTTCATCCTGGAGGAGAAAAGACACCTCATAGAAGACAGGTGATGAGCCCAGTGGGTTGCTGCAGTGAACTAGCAGTGATTCATGTGTGTGGGAATAATCTAAAAATTAAATCAAATTACATAACCAATAGTAATGGAAACTGCATTTCGTCAGGAGCCATCAGTGCTCTGTGAGTTTGTAGGTATATGTAGCCATAACTACAGCACTTTACAGTCACACTGAGTATGCTCGCATGCATGTTAAAAAAAAAAAAAAAATTATTGCCCTAAACTGACAACATAAGCGCATGCAAACACCAAGATAATGTGATTGGAAATCGATTTTCCCTGGCATGTAAACGACTTAACTGGAGTTTAACTAGACATGTTCACATGCTCCGCAATCACTGTGCTAGCGCATGACCCCAAAACAAAGACTTTACGAAATTAAAAAAGCTGTACTATTATCCATCTTTTTGTTATTTGAACGACTCCAGTTGTTTACCATTTGACATAATCGGTCAACCAGAAATGGAGGCCGTATTAACCCACTGGAAAGACACATATCGCCACCTAGTGTGGAGGAGGAGGAAGACACGCCCCCGTCAATTATTAAGGACCACATTCTGAAAGCTGAATTTGGAGCATAGCTCAATTAAGCTGTGCAAGTAAACGCACTGAATGAAAAATCTACCCATTCATTCACACAGACACATTCATACACCAGCGGGATCAACTCAAGACTGAGTGTCTGTCCCTCTGGTTCATGGACAACTGGCTCTATCTACTGAGCCACAGCTGACAATGTCTGTGCAAATTTTCAATCCGTCCGACAGCTTTTAGTCTACGGTACTTCAGTTTGGGCCAAAGTGGTTCACCAACTGTCAATGCCATCCTGAGATCCACACACACGAAAATAGCGCTATAATCTGGCACTCTGGCTTTAGTCTAGAGCTACTTGCCACAAAGAATGTAACACAATGAGACTTTTCCTTCCATTTTCTGTTCCCCGTCTGTCTTGGAGCCTGTAGCATTTGGCAGAATCGTTTCAAATTAGCCCAGAAGAAATGATCTCAACTGGACGGACTCGAACATAATTACATGGGAAAGTAAGGCCAGCAGCCTGCCAGCTGAACTCTCCGCATTATTTCTTCTATTTTTCCCCCAAATCTATTAACTAAGTTCTGTGTTGAAATTCCTTGTAGGAAATGCCAGACGTGGACGTCGCCAAAGCAGAAAGTGTGGCTCAGCTTTCAGCAATACACAGAGAACTTTTCATTGTAGCCGTTAGCTAGAAAGTTGAAGTTTACTGGCACACCACAAACCAATAACATGAATGTGATAAATTTAGAAGATAAATCAGAATCTTTTATTGATCCTTCAAGGAAATTGTTCGTTTGAACTGTTGACCTGTACACTGAACTTAACATTTGAACATTTCTTCTCAGGTCATCCTAAATTTTTTGTCTGTTTGTCTGGTTTTCAGTGGGTTGACACGGCAAATTTTTCGATGTTTCGCGCATTTGGATGGAGCCATTAGAAAGAGGAGGCGCCGCCCTTGATATAATGTCAGGGGAAACACTGAAGATGCACAAAAGAAATGTAAGATGGTGGAGAGCAGAGCAGAGGTCTTCAACGTTTTTCAGGCCAAGGACTCGAAACTGCTGGAGAGATTAAGTTTCCATCCCGACCTATTACATGGGTTCTGTATTAAACTTGGCCTAGTGCTATTTATAAATATAAATTATTATTATTATTTTTTATGCCCTACAGAATGCTTAGATTGACAGGTCTCGGCTAGTGTGGCGCTCCATGTGAAACAGGTTAAGGTTGTGTCGCTGAATGAGTGAAGGGCGTCTTCTGACTCCATTTATCCCTTTACTAAAATATGTTGGATTTAAGTTAATGTGTATTTAACGAAATTTAAATTTGTGGGGGGAAATTTAAAAAAAGATTTTGAAAATTTAATCAACCAAAGATTTTGCGACCCCATCATAGGTTATGACCTATGATGTAAAGGTTCAAATTGTTTTATTGTAACACAAACTTTTCAAAAGTTTTAGAAGAAAAAAAAAACACATCGGAATGAGACGGTTGTTTTGAAAGATGCGATTTTGCTCCGTGAGGACCCGTGGAAGGTGTGCGACATCGGATTCGTGCTGGCCATCAGTCATCCTGTATTTAAGGCATGAAAGGAAACCAGTGATGGCAACAAAGCCCAGCAGGACTGAGCCTCGGTTGTGGTCTGTCTCAGACAGTCAGTTTCAGAAGGTCACGCTTTGACAGATGAGGCTACGCCGTCTTTGGGGATATGAACACAATGGAGAGCAGGCAGCACACATCAGATGTCAGCGTGTGTGTGTGTGTGTGTGTGTGTGAGCGTACAGGCAGAAATGTGGAGTAAATATATAAAGTTTCAAGGCTGCACAGCTGCTCTAGCAGAACTTCCTCTACACATGCCAAACAGGAAACACTACACAGTCTGCAGAGTATACAGAGCTGGCAAGAACCCACCTGTTCTCTGCTGCACTCCTTACCCTCCCTGACCTCCAAGACAAACTTTCACTGAAGGTTTATTCTGTTTCCTGTGAGCCTCTTTAGCTCCTCTGTGGTGTCTTTGTCTTTCCCACACTCCACACAGCCTTTGAAGGACAGTTTATTTGCTGGTACTGACTCATACCTCCCCCCCTCCACCCCCTTCATCCCTTCATCCCACCAAGTTGACGCAGCTCCAAATCGTGGTGCGTTGGGATTTTCCGTCGCACAAAAAAAAAAAAAAAAAAATCGAGGCGGGCTTGGCTGGTCTCAGAACTGCCAGTCATCATCTGAGCTGACATCCCAAGTTGGATTAGAGCAGATTAACAGAACAAAGCTCATTATTGATTTTAATCAGTAGTAAAATGGAGACGTCGCGGGGCTTTTTGCTAAGTTCAAACAAAACGAGTTCCCGGGGAGGAATCGATAGAGGACGTGGGATAATAGAAGCCGTTGCCAGGAGAGTGCTTAAAAAGTGCCGCTCCGTCTGAACTTATCTTTGTGAAGTCAGCCTCTCGGAGGACTCCGGTCCTAATTAACACCTTGTCAGGTCTGCCGCCTGGAGTACGGTGACACGTTTAGCTCAGCTAGACACATTTGCAAGGGTTCGCCTCGTCATTACGCACAATAGACGGCGCATATTGCCCATTTCATTACCTATCATCTCAATGTGGCAGTGTAATCAAGGCTTTCATTAATATAAAGGGAGCTTACACTTCATCTAGGAACCCTCAAAAGAAAATCTGCAATTAAAATTTAATGCGGTCTACAATATACTGAGGCGAGGACATAAAGCTGCAGAGGACCAAACTAATTGAATGATATGGACAAATAGGTTCAGATGCAATTAATATTTAACACACTGTAGGATGATTACCCCCCATCGCTGCCACGTCTTTAATAATGCACATGTTTGCTGGGATTTTTATCCCGCTTGTTAAAGCCCTGCCCAAACACAGATACGCAACCACGTACAAAGTATCACCGGTGACATTCCTTCAGAAACTGCACCAGTTCGAGTAAAACGTCCTGCTCCACGAGGAGCCGACTTTCTTCAGAGAAAGGCTTTCCATGAAATGCATATTTATGGGTGAATGCAGCACACACCATGGTATACATACGACTGTCGGTCAAATCATTTTCCAGCTACATAGCTGGATACCGAGGGTTGGACACCGATTGGCGATTTTAACGATTTTCTAATCTGATTCTTGAGGGAAAACATTTCACTTGCTTTCTTGACAATAATTATGTGTGGAGCAAAATTGGTGCTCTCTCTTTTCATTCCTTCAGTGATTACTTCCTGAGTGTAATTGCTGCTTCTGGTTGTAATAAATCAAGCATTGAGCAGGTGTTACTTTGGACTTGTAATAATAATAATAATAATGAGAAGAAGAAAATGAATGGTCATTCCACACAAGTTACAATGGACTTTTGTTTGGCAGCAATTTCTAGAAGCAGCTTGATGTCAGATGTTTAAAAGGAGCTTAAAAGACGGTATTTTGTCTTTTGTTATATTAACTGTACATATGCGTTACAAGCTGATAGGAGTTGTTGACTATGGGGGCAGAATACGACCCCCCAGAGGGTTCCAATCTGGGTATAAAGGTATAAATTTGGCGTCAATGGTTTGTCAGAGTTGAGGATGTAACAACAACACTGAGGGCCAGAGCTAAACTGTAGACGTGAGACATTTTGAGCTGTCGTCATTTCTAGGTCATTATGCCATTATGTTAGTGGTCTGGTCCCACTTGAGATCCAATCAGGGCTGAAGGTGACCCCCGAACTCAAATAAGTTTGACAACCCTGCTCTAGAGGGTCGTGGACGGGCTGGAGCGTCCACGACCCAAGGAGAGGCAGGACTCAGCAGAGAAAGGTTCAATTGTTGGTTGTTTGCAGTCTTTATGTTGCTGCTTTTTTATGAATGGTTTATACTTCATTGTCAAGTTGACGCTGTAGCTACGGTGACAGCCCACACCCTACGCCGACACTATAGCTATATATCACGACGACAAAGACCCCAAGAGCTGAGGCTGGTTCGCTTTGTAGTGGCATGTTTCCTCTTTAGTATTTCTGGCTGCTTCTTCATCTCCTGATTGTTTGAGATCAGTAAAGACGGACCACATCGAGGAAAAGTTAACTGAGAAAGTTCAGAGATGCAAAAATCTGTTGGACTGGTCCTCAGCGAATTTCGGCAAAAGTTTTACTCGTCAGTAGCTGTGTTTCGATTGCAGTTTTTCGCAAAATAAAAGCGATATTTCTGAAATTTCGATAAACTGCAATTGCAATTTGTACATGTTTCCATTCAAAAGCAAATGAGCTGTAACTCTCGTAAAGTCTTGTCTCGTGATATCCCATAAATCTCTTGAATTCTTTGAAACTTCACTTTGAGATGGATGGACTTTAAATTAACTGGTTACATGACCTGAGTCATCTCTGGCGACGCTGGTGATGGGGAAAAGTGAAGCAAAGTGTTTCCACTGAACTTTTATGAAAGCTTTTCTATGTATGTTTTTTCTTATATAACCCTAGTTGACTGCACCGGTGTAAAATATGTACGTAAGATGTGCCGTCGATTGCCCAACAGAGATATAAACTGTACTTTAGTTCCTCTACCACAAGTCTCTGTCACAAAATGAGACTAATCTACGGCGCCTGAGAAGTTCATAGCGTCTCTCAGGGTGTTTACTAGCGAAAATGAAGCAGGTAGAAAAAAGAAATCTGTCAAACAGCTATTGTCGGGGAAAATTATTCTGAGCTTCGAGAGCCTGACAGGAGACGGAGGGAGTCTGTGATTTCCACGTATTACTGCGTCTCGCATGCCACTTATAAAAGCTCTTGGATTAATTGTGACTCGGGGACGAATATCAAAGTCTTTCATGACACATGCACAGACACTTATCCACCCCCATGAAGCCCTATATGTAAAACATTAGCAGAGAGCCACGCACAAAACCACCGCCTTACATTAACACACTCCTCCCGGCCTATAGTCTACATACTCTGTTACTTTATTAACACTCAATACTGGGACATCTGCACTGTCATGAATCATGAACACATCTGGTTTATCTAGTATTATCCATGCAACTGGCACCTCATATTTTTTTATTTTATTTTTTGTGTCTGCATCAGCATATTACATATTTTATACATGTCATAGTGACTAAAGTATCAGTAAAAATATTGCTGTAATAATGAATAAATCTGGTTTATTCATTATTATGCTTTATTTTGTTTCATTCCAGTTCATCTACTTTTATTTTATTTCAATTTTTTGTGTCTACACTGGCATCTTACATTTGTTATTTCATTTTATCTACATTGGCATCTTACTTTTTTTTATATATATGTATAACATTTGTGTTTTACTCTATATCCTTGCAAACTGTCACTTCATAGGAGCGAATGCAACCAACACAATTTCCCTTTAGGATCAAACGCGTATTCTGAATGTGAATCTAGTCCTGTGTGGGCATGTGTAGCTGATATCTACATAAGCGGAGGGGTGGGGGACAAAATGGATGAAAGGAAACGACGAACGACATCCAAATACTAAACATCTAATAAAGTGTGTGTGTGCAGCAGCGCTGGCTGATTTCAATATAGCTGCAAATCACCCAGGTCATTAGGCTCTGATATTAAAGCAGTATTTTTTTTTATAACTGCAGCCGCTGCGGTGGAGTCTGAATGAGTTCCAGGAGGGGTTGCACTAAAATGTTTTATTTTATTTTAATCTCTCGGGATGAAGACTTTCTGACAGAAGATCCAGCTCAGACCAGCTTCCTGCAGGTCTGACAGGTGGTGCACAGCAGCAGTTTGGATTTACCCAGTTTGAAACGACAAAAATCAAAGCCATGTGCAAGATGAGTCGACTAGAGGTAAAGTATATGTGGAAATACCACAAATCTATGGACCCAATCACAGCTTTTACTAAGCAAAACTGCAATATATCTGAATAAATAGAATTAAAATGGAATCAAATCGATTCAGGAAGTTAGCAGGGATGCTCATATTGACACTTAAAAAAATCCTGTTATATTATAAAACATAGACCTGTGGCTGGTTAGACTAAAGCTCGTTACGCTCTGAGCCAGAAGTGAGAAATTTGTTCTCGATCCTAAGGCTGTGAGAACAAAGACAATGACGTCATTTTGTTCTTGCAGCTTGTTCTCGACACATCGACCAGGCAGAACTTTCTGTGATTGGTCCAAACTTGGACTAGTTAATAAGAAAAAGAGTGTGACCCACTAAACTCTCCTCGGTAGGGACCGGTCGTCAAAAAACAACTGACGGACATCCGAAAATAATAAGAATCCCACATCTCCCACAATGCTTAGCCTATGAGGACTTCCTTGGAGATCAGTATGTAATTGTAAGTATGTAAAAATGACCTGGCCATGACGAACTCTTGATGTTCTTGTTCTCACAACCCTAGGAGTGAGAACAACCTTGAGTAGGCAACGAGCTTTAAGCTTGATTTTTTTTTTGCATCTGGGAGCTCACAGAGTGACTGCCAGCATTTAGACTTTTCCTCATTAATCACGGCAACATGTCTGTGAAGGTTCTCAGTCGTCCAGGTCATGGTAATCCAATCCATCTGAGAGACTAGTGGCACCAGTTTCAGGTCAAGCAAGTTCCTGGTGGCAGAGTTTTCCTATTTAAACCTCAACTTTTTCACTAGTCTCTCAGAACTGAAGAGGCTACTTGGATAAAACGTCTTCAAGAAACTCTACAAGTCCAGTTGCCTTTATTCAACGCCTTCTGGATTAACCACGGCCACATCACAGAATAGTAACTGGGCACCACTCGAGAAAAAAGTTCTGCCCGGTCGATGTGTCGAGAACAAGCTGCAAGAACTCCCAAACGTGGAAGAACAAAATGACGTCACATTAGGGTTAGGGTTAGTCTCACGGAGTGTGTATGAAGCTTGAGACCATGCCTTACCAACCGAAGATTCCTTCACAAAACAAGACTAGGAGGAGAAGGAGAGTGTGAGACAGAGTAAGGGGTGGAATGAGAATGAGCTGAGAAAGCTCACGGGGTGGGGGGGGGGGGGGGGGGGGGGGGGGTTGGCGTTGACCTACACACACAGATCCCGGAATAGACTGAGCATGAGAGTGGAGATGCCTATCTCTGTGAGCGGGTGGTGGGTCCTGGAATGCCGGCTGACGCAAGACTGGACAGGGCCCCGCGCTGGCATCCGAAACTGACAGATAACGCGAGGAGGAATTGTCAGTGAGTCACGGTGGTTGTCATGACTGCTGGTTTGTTTTTAGTCGACTGCCTGAGGTATTTGACCCTCGGGATGTCTGACAACATTGTTAGACCCAATAAAAGAAAACACAGGTCCAACATACAGGAGCGTGAAAAGGTCAGTCGTGCGTTTTTGAGTGATGCCTAAAGATTTTGTCTTTAGAAACAGACAAAGACAAAGGTCAAAAAAGCGCAACGTGGGCAGGCGGTGCCTTTAGGTGCTCAATGAAATAAAAGTTTAATTGAGCATTAGGAACTACTCTAATTGCATGTGCGCATGAATCGGAATCGTATTTATTGCTACGTTTGCTCACATTCAAGGAATTTTTGTCTTGATTTAACTTTGTAAGAAACGAGAAATTGTGCAAAATATATAAAACATGCAGAGAATATTAAAAAGAACATGACACTTTAATCACTATGACATATATCTATATACATGCATCCTATATTATTATGGATTATCTAAGTTTTTATCATTGTGTTAACATGTTTGTGCCATATGATGCAACATTCTTCATAATGAGACGTTGAGAGATGCCATATTTACAATAAGATGTCTGGTACGATAACAGGGCCCGGGATATCTTTCCCAAACAAGACGTTTAGTGGTGATGGGGAGATACCGTTATCATTTAATGAGACACGTCTCGTGATGCCACATTTAAATATGTTCTCCTTCTTTTGAACGGAGCACAACTAATGATCTTATCCTCCAAACATGGCGCCGCTCCCTGGCTGCGTTCCCCTCCCGTCCCAGTGGACGAGGCCCGGTGGATAAAATAAATCAGTTTCCAGTTACGCCACCAGTTAACTCCTCCTCCTCCTCCTCCTCCAGTCAGAGAAACCGCTTCCCCCCAGACTGTGCCCTTGTTTCACTGACCTACATTCGCCGGTCCAGACCAAACACATGCGCTTCACTGGGGCTCCAATGGCGGGTTTAAAATAAACACGGACTCCGCCAGCTCATTGTCCTGTGTGACTCGCTGTGACTCTGTTGTATCGCCAGTCATCTCTCCACGCTCATTTCCATCTCATTCATCCCTGCCTGCCTGTCTGCCTGGTGTACGCCACCCTCTGCTCTTCTTGTTTTCCTGCCAGTCTGCTTAACCGCCTGTGTCACTTCCTCCATTTGTCTCCTCTTTCCTCGACTCGTCAATCTCTTCGCCAAGCAGCTAAAACCCTACTCATCCATGACGGTGCCCGAAACGTGGCTCGTCGTGCCACTCACCGAACCGTTTTGCATTCGCTCGACGGATAGCACTCACGCGGGGCCTCCTTTTCATCAAGCTAACCGCCACTTTTCTAACGCCACGTTCACGTCTGGACGGGTTAGCCTACCGGTACTCCAAGCACTTTACAGCCACAATGACATCCCATTTGTTGCCACAAACACCCATTCCACTGAGTGCTGTGAGGGATGTGTACTATCCTGAAAACGTCTAATTTGGAAAATAACATCTATTTCAATACTGTCATACCGAGCTGTTTAAGTACGTCCCACACATCTAAACAATAACTTCTAATCTAATCTAACATAATGCCACAACATTGTGACCTCTGGCATTAAATAACATTGACCAAACTTGCGACAATACAATGTACAAACTTTTCGCACTTTTCATTCATGTGCATGTTACTAATGCACACTTTTCACTTCGGCATATATATCCCAACGCTGTAGCTTGACGTTCACCTCCCCAGAAAGAGCACAACAGCTGTGATTGGTCTATTTGGTAGAAGCTTTACTAGTTTTGGTTGCTTTGGACCAATAAAGACACATCGAGGTGGTTCGTCTTCGGCAAAATTTGGGCGAACGTTTCAGTTGCATTGCTGAAGGTGAAGCAGGAAGTCGAAACAAAAATTAAGCCGACTGACACAAAAGACAAAGCATCGACTACCATCTGATGAGTGCCAAAGTAAAAAATAGCTCGCACTGGCGTAGGCTACATACGTAGGTTACTCCATTTTGTCCCGAAGCGGTCTAAGCTGCCTTTTAGATATATACCATCCACCTGGACCACAGCAGACACCCCCACCCCTTAGCAATGACACCCCTAGCTTATCGTTATAGGTCTCTTTGTGTTATTGTGTTTTATATATTTTTAGGGGACCCCAGGAAGAATAGTTGCTATGTAACATATCAGCTAATAGGGATCCCATTAAAAAAATCTAATTAAAATCTAATCAGGTGTCTGTGGCATAATTCACAGGGGCCCCTCCCTTCAACCCACTGGACCTGAAGGCCCCCCCACTAAGAACATTCATGACCCCCTCAGAAGGCCCATATCCGTTCTCTGATGAGTCACAATGGAGACCTGCACAAGATTAGGGAGGTGGTCATAATGTTGCAATTAAAGCCTTAACGAGAAGCCTGTTTGATCATCATGTAAGCGTTCTTTTCTCATTCTGAAGTTACTACTTCAAGCTGCAGGAAACAGCAGTGAAAGGGTGTTATTGGCTTGCATAACGCCAGGAGAATAAGAGCCTGTTTTGCAAAGTATGTTTAATAAACTGCCATCAAGTCTATTGTATGCAGACTGTACGATGGTAACAGGCTATAACGCAACTCAGAATGAACACATGAACCACTACAACTGACAAGGGACCAGCGCCGGATTGGACTCCCGTTTGACGACAATAAGGTCAAACTCTTAGTCAGGAGCCTGGAGCCTTTGACTGATAATGGGTTGTTGTGGCGCCATCCATTGGAGAAAGACGACAGGGTCAAACACTCTTCTCCTTCTCCTTAAGAACAGGTAAATACGTGATCGTTAACAGACACTAGTCATGTGAGTTCCTGATTGGTAACACCTACAGATGTTCTTAGATAAAACCCCAACTCCTCCACCGCACCTTTACACTACCCTGAAACGTCTTCAAGAAATCCTACAAGTCCAGCTGCCTTTTTTTTATCTCTGTAGTGTTTTTGGGTATGCCATGACCTGGATGACTGAGAGTCTTCACAGACATTTTCTAATGAGAATCCGTTAGTCCGGGAACCATTGCTCTGGTGATTAGAGACGTGGTGTTGAGACATGTTCCCTCCACCCCTGAGCTTTATTACGAGCATGCCAAGTGGTCCACGTAAAGAGTCTCTGCACGTTCCCGGCTGATGAGCATGCACCAGGCTCAGCTCCCACTGATGTTATCACAGGGGGGGATCTTAACCTCGGCTGGCCTCAAACCCTGTTCTGCATGCCCTCCGTGGAGCACACCCGACTCCCTCTGATTAGCCTCGCTTCTCTTTGTGCCCCGAGCTGTGCCGCTTACAAATTCTCCTTTTCCCGTCACAAAGCAGCAAATAAGTCTAAAGCTGGGATTTAGGAGCGCGTTGTATTATCTCGCTTGTGGGAATTATCAAAATTTCTAAATGATATTGTCTGAAACCATGACAACACTTTCATGGATGCCCATTACTGTCAATTAGACCAGGTTTACGTGATTGCTTGATTGTAATTGGCAGCAGGGTACAGGACTACACACATGATGTGGATGTTTGACCTGCTAAAATGCAAAAAGTAGACTTGGCTGCCTCGCTTTGACACACAGTTTGACACAAAAGCAATAAATGTACATGCCATTTTTGATATTTCGGACTGCAACATAAAGTGCACACCACCCATTATTGTTTGCAGAATTACTGATAATGATTTCAGTGCTATAACATTGACAGATAGATAGCTATTCTTGCACAACATTGGGTTTCTAGCTTCCTTTTGGGACATTTCCTTTGCATTAGAACCTCACTGGATGGGAATGATGGTTCCGGGTATAAGTCAAAGTCTCAAGTGTTACTAAGGAAGCTGAGTGAAGGCTTGTGGAAAATTATCTGACCTTAGAAGTGTCCATAATTTGGAATGACTGAACCAGAACTGTGCAGCCAAGTGTCCATTAACTGCTGAAAATGGACACTTCTGTTAAAAATAACATGTCTAATGTTCCAGGAACATTATTTTTAGCAGCAGTGTTTCACAGAGCTTTGCATTTCCATCAGTAGACCACATTCTTTGTAAAAATAAGGGCTCAAAACCCATCTGGAGAGCTTATGTACAAATTTCAAAAAGCCAGGACAGTGGTGAATGAAGAAGAAATGTTTGTGACTTTTTGATTCCACCTGCTATTTAATCCTATGTATCCAGGTGGAGAAGAGGATAAAAGGTAAGGAACACCGAGGTCAACTTACTTATTACGTTCCACTTGTAGCACCAGTTGGAGGTCATTGGACGAGAGCACTATCTCCCCTTCGGTTGGGTGCTCTTCCTGTTGGGGTAAGAAGAGACACTAGATCAGATCCAGATTCAGAAATACTTCGCTTTAAGTGCACCTGCAGCATTTTTGAAAGACACTTCATTTCATTTTAACAACTACAGTCCCAGAGAGTAAAATAAAAGATTGTTGCGATGCCAAACATTGGGTAATTTGCCAAACTTACACAATAAAATTATATGTGCTTCCCATGTGGTTAATCCTGAACATCTGCAAAATGATTTTCCATTCATATCACTTATTCCCAAAGCTGAAACCTAGTGGTAACTAGTGAGGAACTGAATGAAATCTGTAAATCTGAAGAAATCATCATTGGATTGATTATAATGACCAATGTAGCGTTAAAATATATTAATTTCATAAACTCTGATAAGCAATGTGTAATGGCGCTGTACAATGATGCAGATCCAGAAAAAGTTGTGAAATCCCATTTGCAAGAAAGACTTAGTTCCAAAAAAGCTTTGGTGTCTATGTACAATAAATTGTGCAATAAGAACAGTTGGCAATGAAATTAACAAAGACGAAAAAAAAAAAAAGATACGCCCAGGAAAAGGTAGAGTTAGGCTCTGCAGACTCAGGCTCTGCTTTAAGAGAGACTCCTGCACCACGACTGACAAGAGTATGAAACGCCATAAACGTTTTACAAGCACCGTGAAATCGTTACACTTGTCTTTCTGTGGGGGGAAAAAAAATGGGCCTGTGTCGCAACGATGTGAAGTGACTGCGTGCTTGCTGATCTTCCAGCACTAGCAGAGGAACGGTTTCTAAATGATGAAGTGTTAAACGATGCCGGGAGCTCTGAGAGAACAGCCTTGGTTTCTAATTGGACTTCTAGAGACAGAGGTTTCAAAATAATTCAGATGTTTGTTGGACTGCAATTGCACAACCAGAAAGTTCATTACTCTATCTGAAAGGACTCATACATGTCTTCTTGTGATTGGGAAAGTGATGACGCTTGGCTAAGGGTTTTTGATGCATCACCCTCTTTGTGGGTTTTGTGGAAGTACTCTTGCATAGCAGGAGTCTTGCATCACTAGAGGACACTGATAACTGTTTCAAAAAAGGTCCTCTACACTGGACAGTCCAGTGTTTTCATTCTGTTTCATGTTCTGCTGGGAAGCCTTGTAATCTTACTTAGACATGTAGCACCCACCTAGACCAGACACTCCCACCTCATAGCAATGACGCTCCCTGAAGCCCTTTAGGAGCAACTCAAAAAACCCCACTAGACACCACAGGACCCCCTCAGAAGGTCCATGTCCATTCGCTGATGAGTCACTACTGTTTTGGAGGCCTGCACAGTGTTAGGAAGGCGGTCATAATGTTATGCCTGATCTGTGTATCATGTTGTTTTTCTCACTGATTCCAAGAACGATAGTGAAGTGTCCACTCGAGTCAAAACATTTTGCTTTGTCTCAGCCCTGTTTAGCATTTTAATGAACATTACTGTCACGCTGCATTGAGGGCAACTAGTTCTGCTAAGGGGACGTCTGTAGTGCACCTTTCTTCATGCAAATCAGTGCATTTATGCATGAACCAGCACAGAAAAACTACAGCCACGCTGGATGACTCCATAAGGTCCAACGTATCTTTAGCATCACATGGTCAGTTCCTCTATAATGCAGGCGGAAAAATATGAACGCGAGTTTGCTGTGCCCTAATATTCTAGAAGGCACGAGCGGTGAAAAATAGAAAACAGTGCAAAGATTGATGCTGAACAGGTGTGATTTATCCTTGTTCATCTTGCACCCTTGTGGCCATGCATATTTAATACCAGGCTTCATTGTTTGTACGGGCTGTTCTTAAGTGCTGATTTAGTGAGTTCTCCTGCGCACGCTGTGATGAATGAGGCCCGACTGTTAGTGTAGTGGGAAGAAAAAGCCAAAACAGCAAGGTGAAATAAGGTGAAAAAACATAAAAAACAACTATATACTATAATGCAATGTCATTGAAAAAAAAATAAGTCACCCCTCCGAGCACAGAGAAGTTATTTCCTATGTGACAATTTAACCTCAATATGGGATTAATTGAGAGATCATCCACTCCATCCCCAGGTCTTCCCACATCCATCTCACATTTCTGAGCGACAAAGCAATCCGGACAGGATTCCTAGCTCGGACCCACACACGCTCAGTCCATATCCTCCTCTCTGGCTTCATTTTCAGCTGTTCTGTTGTGCAACTTCCCCAAGCTGCAGCTGAAAGACCGCGATTGGTCACAGCAGGGTCACTCCGGGTGGAGATAGGGAAGTGTGAAAACGGGGACAAGGAGTGCACCGGTGACAGGGCTCAGCGGCGGAGAGGAGTGAGAATTTACATAAAGCAAGAGGAAGTTAGGGAAGCGTGAAATGCAAAAAAAAAAAAAAAAAAAAAAAGGCCTGAATTGGATTAGGAGGTGTCTTTAAAGGTGTCACTCGGTGTCCTTCGAACAAAGCCTCATTCTGATCATCTACCAGTGTCTGCTTTAACAATATTTACACAATATTGATTGGGTTTGGTAGAGTCAGCGTGTCCTTCGGCGTGATTAGTCTTTGTTTTAATGCAATTACACAGACACCGAAAACACCAGGGAACAATAATGCTCATTTGGAGGAGAGTAGTTTCTGAAGTGTATCCATAGCCTGAAAGTTTCTAGTCACATCTGAATGATGTGGCACTTTGGTCCATTGCAGCTGGCGGAGTGTGGCCATTTATAACACTTCTATAAACCACTGCATTGAGATGTGAATGAACGCCCTGTCAACCTAAACTAGTACATTTCCAGGATGCACGGCATGAGACGAAACCAAACCAGAATCAGTCTAAAAAAAGGCAACTGAACTTGCAGAGTGTTTAGAGAAGATGTTTCGTGCGTGAAGAAGCTTCTTCAGTTCTAAGGGACTTTGAGGGAAGTTGAGGTTTAAATGAGAACATCTGTCAACAGGAACTTGCTTGACTTGTTCCTCAATGGTCAACGACTGGCACGACTAGTGCCCATTAACAGCTACATACTTACGTGACTATTTGTCCCTGTCCTCTTTCCCTTTGCAAAGCACCTGGCAACCATCCTATCTTCATTGGTGGGCAATACTCCTCAACACACTGAAAACGCTAGGGATTTCGTCGGTAAAGGAACATCAAAGTGGGTCGAGAAGAAACCATCATATCATATGATGTAGTGTTACTGTTCCATCTCAGAAACCACAAAAGTTGTATCAGGAATGACCACTAAAGTACGACATCTTGGCCCGTAGAACCAACCCTCACTCCAGACCAAGCATCCTGTTTCCAGACACGACGGGACACCCTCAGAAGACCCATATCCATTCTCTGATGAGTCTCTACTGCGGTTGAGGCACAAGGGAGACCTACGCAATATTAGGAAGGTGGTGAATATGAAGAACCAACACCCTGTTGGCCAATTAAATCATCAAAGCTTCAACATCCTTGGCACTATTTAAATAACTTGTTGGACTCTCACAGTTTCTCCTTCTGATTTATGAAACTCGTAGCATTTGTAACTTTCCCCAAATCCGCTCTGAAACGATGTCCCGCTGTGAAATGGCCACACAGGTGAAGTGAAAAGGCAAACACCGCGCAGAAAGAGCCAAGAACCTTCTTGCTGCGACGTGATGGCGCTGACCTGGCCGGCTTCCAAATATTTGTCTTCCTCACATCTCCGGGGCCGACATCGCAGGTTTCCGCTCTTCACCGTGATTGGTTCGGAGGCTCCGCTAACCGGGGTTTGTTGTTGGGGCGGCTGCACATTTACTGATCAAACGGCTTCCAAATCCTCACAGCTGCATTTGTCAATCTTTCACAGCAGCCACCGGTGTTTGCGCTCTGAGTGATTTGGGCCGTGACTGTCGATTCCTGGAGGTCACAGACGCACGGCTTTAATCTCCATTCTGCACCCCCGCTGGCTTTAAGAGCAAATAAATGTAGAACTTAAAGCTGAATGAAGTATGCAGTGACATGGGAGATCATGTTTCAGAGTCAGTCAGTGGGAATTTTCTTTTTATTTAACACGCCACATCCTCCTAGCGTGAGAGAGAGGATGAACGCAGATGAATGTTGCCGCTGAACAGAGTGGATAGTCTGAGGATAAGGATTAAGAAAAGTCTTGCTGTAGATGCTGACTTGATGGAAAGGCGCATCTGGAGAGACGCTAACTGACAGCAAGAAGACAACAGAAGACGAGACAACAAAGAAACAGGAAGAGACAAATCGATGGTGAGAAACAACAGGAAGAGGAAAAACGATGAAGCCGAAAGAAGCGGCGCCGGATAAGAGGAGGACAGTTGTCGAACTCAGTCGTGCCAGTAATGCCTGTCTGAGAAAAGACGCGAGGAGAGAGGCGAAGAAGGCGGCATCTGCGAATCAGATAGAGCCGAAGCCCTCTGTGTGTGCTCTAGTGAAGCGGCGCTAACACACACCGTGCCAGAGGAGGGCTTATTAGACGGATCAAAGCGTGTCTAATCTACATGCTAAGAATACGGGGAGAGGGCCCTGACAATCTCCTCTTCCTCCTGAGAGGCAGCGGTTATTATACAGGGTTGGGAACAGTAAACATACAATGACGCGACGATGCGCACACTCTCCGGGGCCTTTCATGTGCCCGCAGGTTGCCACAGTGACAATAACTTCACTTTATGAAGGATAATCTCATGGATTACAATGTGCTGCACGACACTCGCTGGGCGTCAGTCAGCGTGTGCTCATTTTAATGACACAAACACACACTTTAAAGCTGCAGTTTTGCACCACAACACCTTGGATAATGACGGTTTGGTTCAACATAACAGTTCTTTCTTGTTTAAAGACTGTTTCCGTTGGGCATGGTTCTACGAACAGAGGTAATATGGAAGTTGGTAATACAGGGAGTTAGTTTATCCAGATTAGTGAAACCTTAGTTTAAAGGCTAAAGCTATGATTGGTCCTTTTGGTAGTGACGTGTCACCGCTTTAGTATTTTCCATCTTCTTCTTCGCAATATTCGCACCATTGATTGTTTTGGATCAATTAAAATGGACCACATTCAAGAAAGATCAACTGAGGAGGTTTGAAGAGACAAACATTTTGTATGACTTGTCTTCAGCATGAAAATTTAAGCTTGACAAAGAGGACACAGCGCCCACCAGTGCTTAGGTGGTGTTTTTACAGACAAGCCAGACTAATGCGAGCTCAAGTATATAGATATGTCCATAGGTTAAATGCATAGGTTAGGGCCATGAATTGGATAAGGAGGTGTCTTTAAAGGTGTCCTTCCCCTTCTCAGGGCTTTCCCTGGACAGAGTCTGGAGAGGATGATGAAGGCCACAGACCTTGAAGTCATATCTGTATGGATGCTTGTCCATCGCCACAATTTTCAAACAGATTGTTCTGGATCAACAAAGATGGATGACGAGGTTGACCGAGGAGGTTCGAAGGTACAAGCATTTGTAAAATGTGAAGCAGGAAGTAGAAACAAAAATTTAACCCTACTGGCAAAAAAAGACAGAGCAACGACTATCGTTTGGGTAGCTTTTTTACAGAGTGTGCCAGACTAAGTATAAATGGTTCGCACTGGAGTGGGCTACAGACGTAGGTTTCAGCATCTAGTCTAGCAGAGGCATAAACTGCACTTAAAGGGGCATACACACAGGAAGCGATGACAACAAGGTATCATGGAGTGGGTGAGTACCAAACTGAAGTAATCACAACCGGAGGTGATGCGACTGAGGTGACAACCAACGGGACATAAGCTGTTCGGGGATGTGCAGTTAGGTCTGTGGGTGGTGAGTCAGATTTATAAACTGAATGGAGTAGCATAAATTCACCGCTCAGTCGGCTGCTTCCACGCCAACTGGTTATGTTGCGTATCCCAAATGAGATATTTTTTGCTCACATATTGATGAGGTACATATTTGACCAAGGATGAACATTAAATAGGTTCAGAGAGAGAACGAGAGAGCATTCCACAATTCAAGCTCATTCAACACCAGTGAGAGTACCCAGTGTGCAACATAACATAAAAAATATGAAACATATTCCAGGCTAAAAGAAATAGTTGTTTGATGATGTGATCCATTTTTAATACAGACTGTTGAACTAAAGCTCTTCAATTATTCACCGCTTCCTGTTCTGACTGAAATTATTTTTTAAGCTTAGATGTACAATCTAACATATCTGGCAGAGGAAAACTAAAAGCAAACAGGCCACGGCCGTGGCCCTTCACTCATCTTAGAAGAAGAGGAACAAAGGCGGACCAAGCGTGAGCCCGTGGCTCAGTAGCGCCCTCTTCCATGAGGCAGGAGTACTGGCTGCCTCATCTCGAGCTTTAATGTGGAAAAAGACTAGATATGTTTAAATCTCATACAACAAATACATCACCAAACCTATGTAAAGTTAAGGCATGTGATAATGTGACGGGCATGTTTGTACGAACAACGAACAATATGAACAATATGGAAGTCCAGGAAAGTTGGTAATACAGCTTAGTGAAACCTTAGTTTAAACACTAAAGCTATGACTGACCCATTTGGTAGTGACTTGTCTTAGTATTTCCATCTGTTTCTCTGCAATATCCGTGCCATTGATTGTTTTGCGTCAATTAAAATGGACTACACTGAGGAAAGTTTAACCCAGTTTCGTGGTGGTTAGCACTGATCACTCAAAGCGGGAAGGTTCTGGGTTTAAATCTCCACATTTTTCCACAGTGGACTTTGCACGATCTCCCTGTGTCTGTGTGGTTTCTTTCTGGATATTCCGGCTTCCTCCCCCCGACCAAAGAGATAGGCTTGTAAGGTTAACTGGTGATTCTAAAGTGGCCACAGGTTATTTATCTCTATGTTAGCACTGCAATGAACTGGTGACCTGTGCAGGGTGTACTCCGACTCTCGGCCACTAACAGCTGGAATAGGCTCCAACGGCTGCAGAAAATGAATGAATGAATAAACAAAAATTTGACTATGAAAATGGTCATAATGTCACAGAAATTATATTAGTAGCACAGACCAATGACCCCTGACCGCCCCAAACCACATGCAAGCATCCACCGAGACGTTGGTTGATTCACCATGCTGATAGGGGGCTTGAAGTGTCAGCTGAAACCGGATGGAGGGGCAGTGGCGTTTGACGGTGTTGTATTTGCAGATGCAGAGGTGTGAGGGCGAGAAGGGCAACATTTGTCTCGCTTGGAAACAGTTGACTGGTGTAAACCCCAGAATAAAAGCACTGAAGCAATTCTTTAGGTTTCCCTGTAACTTTCTTGATTCGTGAAAACAACAAGATTCTAAACCCAGTCCTTGACTTTACCTCAATCCTGACCCCTCAAATAAGCTACTACAAAAAGTAATGGTTTAATCAAACTCAAAAACTAAATAATAGTAATAAACTCTCTCCCAGGATGGACACTTCCACAGAATTGACTGACTGACTGACTGACTGACTGACTGTCTGTGGACCATTCACTCGTTCCTTCCTTCCTTTTTTTTGACTGTTTTCTTATCTGAGTGAAACTAGGCCATAAAATTGTTGAAGGAGCTACAGATGACTTGGATGCAATTTCTCCCAATCTGTCAAGAAGCGTGGAGAAGGGCCAGGAAAAGGTGCGAGTGGATGGAGCTTTACGGGAAGAGGCAATCACGTCTGAGACCCGAGAGAGCTTTCTGAGCGAGGGGGCGGAGGAGGACGGGCCGATACCGAGGCCGGGGGAAGACGTGCGAGAGACTTTTAAGTGGCGGGGGAGGTGGGGGTAGCGGAGGCCGAGTCGTTGCAGAATAAAGGGGCGTCCCGAATAACCACGTCCTCTTGTGACGTGCGGACTTAATGACACGTGAGCCACTATAATTAATCCGTGTCAAACCTGCGTCAAAGCTGCTAAAATTAAATCTCGTTCTTGTTCTAGGAGGCGGGGAAAGGGAGAGCGGGGAGGTGGAGGTGAGGAGATGGATGGGACAGAGCGAGGTACTTATTACTGTTCCCTTCAATCCCCCATTGAGCTTAAGTGGGGTGTCGACAGCTTCCAATGATCTGCCAGGCCAGGAAAGCAATAGGAGGAAGGTATCGGTATTTCAACAGACTGCCGTCACTTCCACTTTTCTGTCTGTGGATTGTGTAACAACTACAAAACATTCTCACACATTTGAAGCAATTTCTGTGTGGATCTAAACCTCTCGTCTTATGCCTTTTCAAAGTAACTTAAGTAGTGGCAGAAAACCTTCAGCCTCTACGAGCCAACTGCTGATTACACTCTCCAAAAAACACAGATTTTTTTTTTTTTTTTTTTAGGTTAATTTGCCTTATTCAGCCAAACCACTTCAATTTGCACGATGAAAGAAATCTGAGGGTCTACCAAGCACGATACATCACAATAGCAGCGTGTCAATTAATAATGCAGGTGACAATATCAGCAGTTACTTGTAGTTCAGGGAGCGTGCGGAGAATTATCAGCTCGGTCTTTGCAGAGCTTTGGTACGAGTCTCAGTGTCATTGTGTTGTTTGCACCAGGAGCAAGTAGAGTCTAAAAACCCGACTGCAGTCCACAGCAGACAGGCACAGAAAGCCATGAGTTTATCGGAGATCAGATGAGCTAAAGGAGAGTCTTAGCACTGAGTCAGACTGGGAACTGTGCAGCTTTAAAAGAAAATAGGGGTGCTACTATGTAGACATTCCAAATAACACATTAAATGCATTTAAAGGCACTTAACAAAGCCTAACCCTAACCCTAGCACTCACAGCAGGATGGTTCTGGATTCTAATTTGGTCATAGGTGGGCATGTGGGTCCAAGCTTAATATGCAAAATTACCTACTTACGTAGCTTATGCCAGTGTGAGCCAGTGTGGGCATGTCAGGCTACAGCGTTAGGGTCTGGGCGGTCGGCGTACCTATGCCATGAAATGCAATGTTTACCTTCCTCCAAACGAGACAGCAGCATCTGTATTTGGATTATTGCAGTGAGTTTTGTCCTATTTTTGGTTGGTGGTCAGTACCTCTAGTACCGGGGCTACTGGATACTATGACAATGCTGTTTTCAAGTGCATTCACAAACAGCCATGCTCTAAGTGGGTATGAACAGCCTTTAGCAGATAAATAATGATAAGCTGAAGGTGGCAGTGTGCAGCTGGTGTTCCCAGCAGGTTCTGGGTTCCAACACGGGACTACTTCTGCAGAGTTTGCATGTTCCCCCTCTGTCTGTCACATTTCATATACATGCGTGATAGGTTCATTAATGGCTCTTAATTGGCTGTAGGTAAAATATGGTAAACAACACATTTCCCAACACAGTAGTTTAAGATTTCTGTTACAGGATTCATTGACAATCTCAAAATAGTTGATAGAACAGTTGAAAAAATAGTAATTAAACTGAAAAATAACAGTTGAAAACTGTTTTTTTTCTTCGTGGGAACTGGGTTTGTTAGTAAAATATCCCTAATATTAAAGGTTTACGTTTAGCTTATTATTGTAAGGTTTGGTAGTCGACAGAATGTCAGTACCTGAACTGAAAATGAATGAAATTGCAGTTGTATTTTACATGCAATGGATTCTACTTAGGAACATTTGCAGAAATTAATTTATTTCATGGCATTTAAACGACAACGGTATGAATACAGTATGTGTCGCTTTTGCGTTAAACACATACGCCTGTGATGTTATGTTTAAAAAGCTGTGACTGTGCTCCTTCAAACAAACAAACAAACAAAAAAAACAAAACACATTTCCACTTCAGAAGCCAACAAACAGCCATCAGCTATCTGCTTCCATTATGAGTCAACAGCGAGGTTTGCTCTGATTCCAGCTCGTTCGGGAGGCTGTTGATGTTTGTCAGGATCTCTTGGCTCTGATGCCACCTCATGCTGCGTGCTATCCAGACTAAACGCAAACATCACAGAATCCAGACCCACACCATGAAATTCAGAACATAGAATATCGCATATGGGTAACGACAACGCACACTAATGACCGTGATTAATTGCTTTCAGCGGCATCTAAGTAGAGAATTAAGAAATGCATGTTATTGTGATCACACAGTTGGGTATTTGTGTCACACAAAAAGGACTAGAAATCCTCTCTCTCATAAAGGATGCAGTGATTTTCGCTCAATTTTGAGGCCACTGACGACCACTGTGCTTTTTCCAGTTTAATTATTCTCAATGAAAACGTATAATTATTTCGCAACATTTGTGATGCCGTGTTTCCGCCGCCGCTTGTTATGAAGTGGCAACAAAAGCTTCCCAATTATGCCATCATTTGTCTAAAACCGAAGACGGACAAATAACCCCTACATCACACCCTAGAAATCAAATCCATTGGAATCCAAGGAAAATGAAAACCTGTGGTTGTATCGCTAATGGTTGAGAGAAAACAATCCCACAACGAAAGCAGCAACAAATGCTCCCAATTAAGAGCAAAAGTCCAAACACCAAATAACCAAGGAGTTACTTCCAATCAGTCATCTAAATTAATCTAAATGTACTGCACATCATATCCAAGAACACACCGAAACATGGGCAACTTGAGTTTTCTGAAGGTTCTGAAGGACTGGTGGAGGAGTTGGGGTTTAAGTGGGATCATCTGTGGGTGTAACCCATCAGACACTAGTCTCTGTCTAGATACTTACCTGTCACTGAAGAAGACAGTCCTCGAGTCTGTCCTCCAGCCAGAGGCTCCAGTCTAAAGAGGTGTACAGGGGTCAAACTTCTTGGATAACTCCCACAGATGTTCCCACTTAAACTCTCACTAGTCCTTTAGAACTGAAGAAGCTGCTTGGATGTAAACATCTTCTAGATACTCTACAAGTCCATGATATGAAGGCGAACCTTCACAGACATACGGTACATGCGACTGTGTTTTAGAACCCGGGACATGTCCCAGAAGTCCCGCAAACAGACAATGTGTAATACCTCTTTAGTTTAAATGTGCTGATTGTCTGTCACGGTACTTAACATTAATATTTTTACCTTTTCTGAAAAGCTCCTGTGTTTACCTTCAGTCTAATACTCACCCTGACCAGGTCACTCCAAACCATACTCCTCTAAAGGCGTTTAAAGGAAAATAAAGGTCCTGTTAGGTAAAGCCGACGTAATCAACTGACAGAGCCTTCAACATTCAGTCTAATAGAAAAATATCTCTGGCGCCAAGACTTTTGCCTTGAACAATTTACAGATCAATCATGCACCCGGGCAACGGTATACCACATCAGAACACAAAGAGAAATACACACTGGAATGAAGCGAGGGCCGAGGAAGCTCAGGGAAAAGCAAGGATGGAAATATGAAGCTGGATCGCCATTTGCTTTAAACCTTAACACTTTATACTCAGATATAACTTATAAGAGGCCAAATAACTTTCAGGGTTGGCCAAGTCCAAGGAGGTTTACATGGCAGTTTTATTGGAAATATACACTGATCAGGCACAACATTATGACCACTGACGGGGCAAGTTAATAACATTATGACCAACTTCTGACAATTCAGTGTTCTACTGGGAAACTTTTGAACCTGGTATTCCTTCGTGTGGATGTTACTTAGACATGTAGCACCGACCTAGACCGGACAAGACACCCCCACCCCATAGCAATGACACCCCTTGATGGCAGCAGCCATCCCCAGCAGGATGACCTGGCCTCCACATTTACTAGATCCCCAAAGTATCTGTGGGATGATCCACAGAGGGTCCTCCTCTCAACCCACAGGACCCAAAGGCCCCAGGACACCCTCACAAGGTCCATGTCCATTTTCTGATGAGTCACAACTGTTTTGGAGGATCAAGGAAGACCTACACAATATTAGGAAAGAGGTCGTAATGTTATGCCTGATTGGTGTATGCCGTGGATACTTGAGGCCTCTAATGGGTTTTTCACAACAAGCACTGAAATTATACTGTCATATTTTTCAAGATCAAGTGGCACACGAAGTGTCAAAACTGATATGGTCGGCAAAAATTGAAGAAGCAGAGAGAGCAGAGAGAGAGAGAGAGAGAGACGTCTTTTTTTTTTTTGACAGTTTTCTTGATGTCTATCCGGGGGTTTATAATACAGAGATGACCTCCAGGATGTCACGGTCTCAAGGCATGAGTTGCCAGATGAAATTTGTATACTCTTTGCGATTTGCAAAGACAGAAATAGAGTTTCTGAATGTTGGAAAAAAGAGATGAAAGACATGAAAGAATGCCGCAAGAAAGCATAGAAAAATACACTGAATAAGTTCTCCAAAATTTTGGTATGGTTATCCATCTGTTCCTTCCACCTGCTGTCCCTCCAGCCTCAGTTCACAGGTGAGCCTTTCCACTTTCATTTCTAAATGAGTCGCCGAGGGCTGCATAGATGGATTCAGAGGGAAGCTGGAGCCCCTCGGGGATTAGATCTAGTGTGAGGTAATGGGCATTGGCGTAGTTAAGGAGTCGGCTGAGCCCTTATCAGAGACTGGCAGGCTTAAATTCCCAGGTGCTGACACTGTGGCATGTAGAGGCGAGGAATACGGCTCGCAGATTGCTACTGGGGGGCGAGGAGGTAGTCCATCTCCAGCTCCATCCCGGTCACTTTGTAACATGTTCACATGTCCGGTAAACACATCCCTCAGCTCACTAATTGGACTTGACATCCAATAGGCACTGGTCGGCAATTATACCCTCCAACAAGCATCAGGTTCGCCAACACGGGTGAGAGACACTTTGAAGATCGGGAGGAGGATAGAAATGAACTCAGTGCTTCGGTTAAGACACGCGACAAACACACAAACACATAGGCCTGGGTTTATAGAGATCCGTTCGGCCGTCGGAGCTGGATTAGTGACACTCAAAAAAACAAGCACAGAGTAGCTCTGCAATTTCTCTTTAATTATCACTTGTAATTTTAAATAATGATAATAATAATAATAATAATGATTGCAAAGTGCTTCACAGCAACATAAAAAATTCAAATTTAAAAAAACAAAGTAGATAAAAACATAATTAATAGATGGAAGTCACTCCGTGATATTGGACCACACTCAATTCGTTACTAGATGGAGCCAGTGCATCTACCTATGTCCTCCTCCTCCAATAAACAACTGGAGTCGCTCATGTGTCAGACCGGCATTTCAAACAACAACAAGATTTATAATAGTTCAGCTTTTTTAATCGCGCAAAATTTCCAATAGCATTATCAAGGAGTCTTAGTCAGATAAGTTGTCCAGTTAAAGTCGGATACAGGCAATAAGCAACAGGGTTTTTTTCCACATGCATGTCAATGTACTGACTGTATTCACCAATCAGATGTGGTCACCTGGCAGCCAAAGGTGAGATTTGGAAATTTGTTCTTAATTCTTAATTTGTTATTTTGTCAAGACGAGATATTATTTATTTTAACTTGTTTATTTCATTGTATTATTTGGAAATAGCATAATTTGCACATTGTTTTATATTTCTGTCTGTCTGATTATGTAATTTTTAAAGTATAAATCAGACATTTTGATGAAACAGTTACTCAATAAATACGTTTTTACTCAGTTTATATCCATGTGGGACATAAACATCAAACGTAACCTACGTACGAAGCCTATGCTCTGTAACAACACCACCCAAACACTAGTCGGTGCTGTGTTTTTTCGCCAGTCGAGTTTCACTTTCAACAACGGCGACTGAAACTTTTGTTGAAATTTTGTCGAACAGGCGAACCAATCACAGCTCTTGACGTGTGCGTCGCTGCGACACGTAGCTACATTTCGGTGAATACATCGTGCATTACTTGAGTTACCTTTGGATGACTACTTTTTACTTCTACTTGAGTAATATTATTTAGAAGCAACACAACTCTTGCTTGTTTTAGGCCACTTTACCTCCCTCCGTTTATAACTAATGTAACTAGGCCTATGTCTGCCACAAACTGATGGATGCCAGTGAACGGGGACGATAATCAACACAGCTAATGGTTTCCTGTTTCAGTGCAGCTGACGAGCTTTATAAAATGACTTGAGAATTTGATCTGCTTTATCATGCTTCCACGGTTGTGCGTTCAGATTTAAGCGGATTAATGTTGACAGCTGCAGAAATGGACAGTTAATTAATCAATTTGTCAAGTGTCATTAGAAAATACTCCATGGATTGCAATCTGTGTGTGTTTGTCTGTCGGCAGCTATTAAATGGTGCGGACTGAAGACTTGGACAAACATTCACGGCCAACAGAAGACAAATCCTACTTGACTTTTGTGTGAAATTAGAGAACAGAGCTAAACCAACTAAACCCAGTAAACTCATTAATGTGCTCTTATGTTGTCAGAGTGAGATGAGATTTGTTTAAATCCAGCTCGTGTCATTAAAAAGTGTCTGGCTCCTGTTCGTGAAGCACCCACATATGTGCGGTTCTGTTTTGAAGCCTTTTCTTTCTCCTCTCTGGAATTTCTTACTGGATTTATGGACGTGCGTTCCCATTTTTTGCGCTTTCTGTTCCGGTTTGTCATGTTGAATATCCACGTCTATTACTGATTATTTCCGGTAATTCTGTGAAGTTTGAAATCCTGTCTGGTGGAGTAAAATTTAATTACAGAGGACGACAGGGAATAGTTTATCTCCCATTTCCGCCTGGAATGTTAATCCCGTCCAAATGGGAGTTTAGTCTTCTGTTAAAATAAACTGAATAACTGTAGTTTAGATTTTCCCCCCAAAGCCATCTCTTAGAGCCCATGAAGCTTGGTGGGGATTTCTGACAAGATGTTTCACTGCAGAATAATGAATCAATTAAATTAAGAGAGAATTACTTAAAGATGAGGTGATAATTAAAATAATCGTCAGCTGGACGTCGTCTTTGGTACGATACGTTAATAATCAATAATTAAGACTGAATCAAGAGAGCTTGCAAACACTGCCATATTATGTCTACATGCAAGTGCTATCCATATCCACCGATCAGCCATAACATTATGACCTAATATTGTGCAGGTCTCCTTTGTGCGTCCAAAACAGCTGCGACTCATTGGACAATAAACATGGATCTGGTAACACAATGTTGTTAGTTAACACCAGTCACACCTCGACACTGGAGGCTCCCACTGATAATGGCTTCGTTAGAGCTCCATTCATGGGGTAAGTAGCTTAGGCACACAGACCCCCCCTCCCTAATGACAGGTAAGAACCCAGCCGTTAATGGATATTAGCGGCACCAGTTTCTGGAGTTTCCCTTTTTAAAACTCAACTTCCTGCCCAGTGTCTTGAAGAACTAAAGAAGCTACTCGGATTAGTGATGAAACGTCTTCAAGGATTTCTACAAGTCCAGTTGCACACATTCAAATGCCTTTTGGGTTGCTAGTGGGGGCTTTAGGTCCTATGAGTTGGGCGGACTGTGCAGATCTCTGTGGGTCAACACCTTACACTGTCCTTCATGTTGCTTTTTAGTCGTTGCTAAAGTGTTTTTGTGTGTCTGTGTCAGGCTGCATGAAAGAGTGTCATTGCTATGGGTTGGGGGGGCAGGTCTGGTCCAGGTTGGTGCTACATGTCTAAGCAAATCGACAGGTTTTAAAGTTTGCCGGCAGAACACTGTGTCGTCACAAGATGGTTTAAAAGTTATTCACTTCTCACGGCGGTGGTTATAATGTTCTGGATGATGTCCATGAAGTCATTATTTACTTTACACTGTGTGACAGACGGACAAAAGAAATCCGTGTTTTTGTGGTTTTGTGTGTCTGCAGGCTGCATGCATCATTCTCCAACGTTAATAGCCTGTTTGGATATTCTCTGTCTGCCAGGACCTTATGAGACTTCAAGCCCAGCTTGAAATGGCCCTTTTTTTTTTTTTTTTATTTATTTGCCTCCGCTCGTCTGGCTTTCTTTATTATTTGGGCTCTGAGAGGCGGGGGACCACACTGTCGCCGCTTTCATTATTTTACTCTTGTTTTGTATAGATTTTCTGTTACGGAGGCTGAAAAAAAAAAAAAAAAAAAAAAAAAACTAGGTCAGGCGACTGTAACATTCCCGTTAACGGTAAATTACATTCCACCGCTGGGCTGGTGAACGTCACATTAGGCAGGAGGTAAAATGGTAAAAAGAAACAATCGCAAAAAAAAGAAAGAAAAAGAACATGATGTATAGCAATCTTCAGCTGCAGCTCCGGAGGAATTCTTATTTATTAATTTTATATTTTTTCTCTCGTTCCAGAGCCAAAACCTCTCCCTGTTGTAACTGTTATACATAAACAGTGGGCCTCTTCAGCCGAGAAATAAGAGAAACGAGAGAAAAACAGAAAGGAGAGAGAGAGAGAGGAAGGGGAGGAGGGGGAGAAACCGGAGACCTTAACGAAAAGAGAAAAAGGGGATGAGGACAAAGAGTGAACTTAGGGGAAGAAACTTAGACGTGCATGAGTCAAGAGAGAGAAAAAGAAGAAGTAGAGGCAGAAGACGAAGAAGAAGAAGAAGGGAGGGAGGGTGTAAAAAGAAAAAGAGGGTAAGAGGACATTTCTTGGCTGCTACTTCTGCTCCTCTCATGTGCAGGCCATCTTAATGAGAGCCACATTTAGGTCAGCGATGTGCGATTGGTGTTTTCCTTCCTTCTTCTTTTCTCCTCTTCTTCTTCCTCATTCCCGCCCCCAACCCACCACCCCCACCTCCTGAGAGGATGATAAAAAAATAAATAAATAAATAGAAAAAACACCAGTGTGGTTTGGCTATGAGATTACAGTGATTTGAAAAGAAAGAAGGAACAAAAACAACAAAAAAAAATAGAAAGAGAAAGAGAGAAGCGGTGCTCTTGAGTGCAGCTGTGAGTAGTTGGTTGGGGTTTTAATGCTTCTGCCAGCGATGTGTGTTTGCAGGAGATGGGGGAGGAAGAGGGGGAGGTGGGGAGTCTTAAATCACTATCATTCCCCCCTCTACAGAAAGGACACTCTTGAGCGAGACACTTGAGAAAATGCTCGACGTACACTTATCGAGCCGGTGGACGAAAGAAAGGCTCCGCAAACCGCCGCCTAGATACGAGGCAAAAATTTTTATTTTAGTTTTTTAAAAACAGCACATTTTTTCCTTCGTCCCGCTGCTCTGGATTGGTAAGAAAACATATTCCGCAGCTGTTTTTTGTCTAGAGAAGCAAGCAGCGACAGCATATGAGCTGAGGAAATGGGTATGTTTGCCCATGGATGTACCCTGGGGGGGCCGAGTCTGGGCAGAATGGGTACATCCATCCCACCGCTCGGCTGAGGTCGCGCCAATAATAGACGAGCGCGGACGGGAAGGGAGCATGCGGAGAGGTTCCTGATTGGAGAAGTGCGCTTTGTCAGCGGCTGCATGACTGGAAGGGAGTCCCTCGGCTCGTACGGAAAGAAAGAAGGGAGTGGATGTTTTTTTGGGGAGGTTTTCAGTTTTCTTTGTCTGGAGCTTTTGAAGCACGGCGAGCCTTCGGAGGCCCTGCGCTGCCGTTCACTGCGAACGTCGACCTCTTTCCTCACAGGGGCACGCAGAACTGATTAATAACATATTAAACAGATACATTTTTTTTTCTTAGTTGCCTGAAGTGGAAAGGAGGCAGTGACGCACAGGATTGGTGAGTCATGGCAACCCAACGGCCCCTGATGGGACTCAAAAAGATGTTTTGTAGAGGCTCATCTCCCGCTCCATAAATTAAGGCGATAGCCTCGTCCTTTGCTTCATGTCAAAACCCCCACCAACAAATTCCTGACTATCTCCAACGAAGGAACAACACCCCCCCCAAAAATAACTAATGGATGGCTAATGGGTAGATGTTTCACTGTCACTGTAAAGTGCTCAGAGTGCTTTATAAATACATTTACCATTAATGTAGGGATTCAATAAATACAGCTGTGGACATATTTAAGAAATGGAAGCGTTACAAACTCCGCCAGAAGCGAGAAGTTTGTTCTTGGACCTAGCGTTGGGTTGAAAAAACGTCACAACCTCATTTTGTTCTCGCAGCTTGTTCTCATGTGGTGCCTGGGTACTAGTCTGTGATTGGACGGAAATTGGAAATGGGTGTGGCTAATGCGGAAAAGCGTCCACTCAGATCTTCATAATGCGTGCGGGTGAATGGGAAAGTGGGAGGGCCCTAAAAGGCCTTCCCCGGAGTTCAGCACTTGAGTTTCTCTTGAAGCCCAGTCTGCAGAGACAACGTTGTCGTCATTTGTCCTTTGAAGGAGGTTGTCGCAGCCCTCATTCGGAAATGTTACATAGCCGTCTCCAGAAGCTGAGAGTAGTTTGTTCTTGGACCTCGGGCTGGAAGAACAACATGGCGTCATTTTGTTTGTGCAGCTTGTTCTCGGCGCATCAACCGAGCATTAACCCTAACCCTTTCTCATGAGGTTTCTCTATTCTGTGAATGGTTAAAAAATGTGAAGTGGGTGTGGTCAATGCAGTGAAGTGGAAATGCTAGCGTCCACTCTAGTGACCACTGATCTCTCCCAAGTAGAGATCGTACTGTGAGTGGGTGAACGATGAATGAACGGCTTGATCCGGCGGACGTGGTCGTCATAACGACTGGCCCACATCCAAAAATAATAAGGATGACCAGTCGGTTTAGCCTCAAAACATTCCTAAATGCTCTTAGTTATAGAGTTTTTAAAGTTTAAATTTTTCAAAGGAAGAGTTTGTGTGTCAGCAGCAGATTGTCCTGCACAATCTATGCAAAAAAAATGCAAAAAAGTTTTACAAGTAAGTAAGTAAGTAATTTTACAAAAATTGGTTTTAAAAATAAAGAAAAAACTATTCTGACATCCTTTCACTAAAGATTTGTATTTTGTTCACTCCGGAAATACAGAAATACAATTCCACCCAAGTCTTGTTTTGTCAGTACTAAACGTACCTACTCATTATGAACAGACAGACACAACGTCTGGACCACCGGTTGAAGGCAGAATTGTCTTCAGAAACCCCTCCATTTTCTGTTCCGTCCATTAAATCATACGGCACGCTTCCGTTTGACGCATTACGCCAATTTGCTGCAGGTTCCCCGTTTTCAAAGCGGCCACCCGGAGACACCGACGAATCCAACGGCGGCGGGTCGAGAGGGAGGCGAGGAAGACAGACGTTAAGGAGGGACGTTGAAAAGTACAAGAATTCCAGAGAAATACGCAGAGTGAAGCGTTGTAAACAAAGAAGAGCCCTTTCAAAGCTACGTGGAATACGGGGAAAGAGAGATCCAAGTGAAATGCTTAACGGTGATGTAGAGTCTAATTGGCCTGTAATGGAAGCAGGTGTTGTGGGCTAATTCGGCAACACACGAGCACCCAGCAACACAAACACACACACACTCATACATAGAGGCCTGGCCTCTGATGAGCAGCTAAATGAGACAAAGTCTAATCGGTGTTTGGCTGCAGCGCTCGGGCCGTGGATGTGTCAAAAAGGCTTGACTGTGTTAACACGACGGATAAAAGGGATGAGTCACAACCTTGTGTGAGCGTGTTCGTTGGCTCTGGTATATTTGTAAGAACCATGACGACATGTTAAGCTTGTTCTCGCAGCCCTAGGAGAAAGAACAGATTTGGGGGGGAAAAGTGCATGCTGTCCTTTATATTTTATGAGAAAGGTGTCAAACTCCGGGAGAGTCCTCATAAGTCTTTATAAGGCCATCCCACGAAAGCACGCTAAGCTAAGCATTGTGGGAGATGTGGAAGATTCTCTTATTATTTTTTAATAAGAATCATGCACCCACACACACAGTATGAAGATCTCTACCCAGGACAGAATAATAGCATCTGGGAGTTCACGCTAGCACTTCTGCTTTTCTGCATTAACCACGCCCAGTTTCCAATTTCTGACCAATCACAGAATAGAAAGCGGACACCACACAACAAAAAAAAAGTTCTGCTTGGTTGATGTGTTGAGAACAAGCTGCGAAAACAAAATGACGCCATGTTCTTTTTGGAGACCTAGGTCCAAGAACAAACTACTCTCAGCTTCTGGCGAGAGAGTAGGTTATGTAACATTTCTGAACAAGGGCTGCGATAACAAATGCGTAAAACACCCTTTACTCTTTATTTTTTGTTGTTCTTGCTTTTGTTAGGAGTTTGATTAATTCCTTTAGTGGTGGTTTTAATTAATGTTTCTGGAACAGGTTTAGTTACTTTGCACATTCTAACTCGTAATGAAAAAATATATTTTTTAGAAACAAATAAAATGATCCCGGGGTAGAAATTACGAACAGACCTGGCAGCATTTAAACCAGCCCTACCTCTCCTGATGAACCCATCAATGCTTGATTGAATGATTTAATCCGTCTAAACGGGTGAATGGGTCGGCAACATCTCCACTCTGCATCCTAACATCTGTCCAAACTTTGATTTGATTGATCCCATCAGGGGCCAAGAGCCAGAGGCAATCACAGGGATGCTGATTCGCGATATAGGGCAGCGGTGTAGCTCAGGAGTTAGAGCGGACGCCCAATAACCGAAAGGTTGGCAGTTCGATTACGCCCTAGTCTGTCTGTTGTGTCCTTGGGCAAGACACTTAACCCACCTTCCTCCTAGTGTGAACTACTGGTGTATGACTGGTTGTGGTTGGAGAGGCTGGATTGGCAGCCATGTTGCCTAGGCTACTGAGGTAGTTCACAGAGGACACCCACCATTGTCAGAAATGACTAGAAGTCACCAGGTAAATCTAGTCATGTGCGAATAGGGCTGATAATTCAATATTTGTTTTGTGACTCATTGGTATTTAAGAGGATTTATGAAACAAATCAAACAGTGCAGGGAGTTTGAAGCTGACACTTCACTCTCCAAGTTCCGACTTTTCTCAGTAGGTGGAAGAAATTAAATTAGTCGTCCTTCAGCGATAACAACTAAAAATAGGTCAAAGTCAAGCCAAAGAGAAAGCTGCGCAGCTTTCTAACACAGTGACACATATTTAAGCAGTGGGACCACAAAAATAATACAACCCCGACTTTTTACAATGTCATGGGTGATTCACAATTCCAATATTTGTTTTTTCCGACTACTGGGACTTTGTTTTGAATTGAAACTAAGTTAAGAAAAAAAATAAAGTTTCCAGTATTCTCTGTTTCTTTTTCTCCACAGCATATAGTTATGTAGCATCCCTCCTCTGAAATAAAGTGACACAGTCAGACTCATGTCAGGCCGCAGGGTCCTGCTGCTGCAGAGATCTGTTGTTGCTGTTTGGATGAAAGAAGCTGAGACTCAGCTTTCTCTTTTTTGGTGCCGACTATAAAACAAACAAAACATATCAAACGGAAGGATTTATTGACTGATGAAGTTGTCGTTACTCATGGAGAAGCATTCCATTTAATGTTGAAAATCAATCACTACCATCAAGTAGATCAATGCACACACACGTCTTCTCTCGTTGTTAATCGGAGGAACGCATGTACCTAGCAGCTACCTAGGGCTAAGTCTAGTGCATGCAGATGTACATCATCTCTATGATGTTTCTCAGTCATCCAGATCAAGGTACAACCAACCAAAAACTGTGGGGTTTCTTGAAGACCGTCCTTCGCTCTGGAGCCTATGCATAGACTGGTGGGAATTATTTTGTGTTGAAGTTCTTCCCAATAATGGATCACTTGAGAACCACTCGATGGGCAAAGAGAACAGAATCAAAAGACCTTCATCCAGCTACAGCTCAGTATCTGGAAGTCTTCCTAATATTGTGCTGGTGTTTCCCTTGTGCCTCCAAAATAGCTGTGACCTCTTTGGGAGGCCAGGTCAACACCTTGTGCCCGAATGTTCCTACATGCTATTTGGATGAAATGTCCAGCTGGGCGTTGGAAGAATGAAATCCAGCTGCTGTTTATTTTTTTGGATGCACTTCATGTCCTGCCTCCTGCACACCCTACTCGGAGGCCTTCCATTATTAAAACATGACGGACACGGACGACATCCTGTTGTCTGCTACATAGCTAGGGACCGATGACACCACCATTGTGACCCATAACTACATGTGTGTTGGTAGTTAAACTCTTTGAATAGATAAATAAAAGTGCAACTAAATAGAAAAACAACTTGATATAAATGAACATGGCGTCTCCAGACTCTAAAATCAATGGTATTAACTCTTGATCCCTCACTTGAACTCTCACACTCTCTAATTCCTGCTACTTCAGGACAAGACTTAACCCCTACACCATATCCTGAGTCTAACGTTAATCTGAAAACCCTAGACCTAATCCCAAACTAATTATGACGAAGCAGCGAGGATCAGGCTAAATATTCTCACTTTTTCTTCTTTTTTTCCCCCCATCTTCTCATACTCACGAAGACATTTGGCCATTTTGACAAAAAGATGCACGAGAAAGACCACACACAGATTTCCACACACAGTCCTGAACCCTGAGCCCAGATCAGATGTATGAGTGAAGCCGACGGTGGATTATAACATAAAAGCCTGTGAAATGGAACAGAGAGTAAAGGAAGATTCTCCCAAAGTGGCTTTGGCTGCTCCCTGCGCTGACGGCGGGCGGAGAGAGCTGGTGAGGTGACAAATTAAAACATGTCCTCTGTGTGTTCCCCACACATTGCATGGTGATTTGTTACCTTGCTGCAAGCGCTGAGCTCCCAAAAAGCCACTAATCCCCGAAACAGACCTCCAGAGTTTAGGGAGAGGCGTGAGGAAGGGGGTGCAGCATGGAGAGGAGGGCGCCTGCAGCTATGGATAATGTAATAACAACCATTTAATCACAGCTTGTAATGCTCTGACCCTCTGGAAGGGTTAATAAAAATAAGCTTTTTCTGATAATATAACAAATAGATTTACACTGCTGCTTGAACACTACAAATGTGATATTAGTTATTAGGAGCCTCTGTTTGCATCGCACTAGACTAGACGTATAAACACTGGTGTTCATTTTACAACTGGTTTTAAGATGATAAAGGCCGACACAACTGTTGCTCAGATCATTAGGATTGTCCATTTGTTTCTACTTTGTTTCAACTTACGTACGTAGCCTACACCGGTCGCAGCCATTTATACTTCGCTCTGTAAAACCACCACCCAACCACTGGTCGGTGCTGTGTCTTTTTTGCCACTTGGGTTCATTTTTGTTTAAACTTCCTTCTTCCATTGCATTCTGCATTTCATCCAAGTCGAAAAACAACTCGATATAAATAAGTGAACATGGCGTCCCCAGACTCGGTATTAACTCTTAATCCCTCACTTGAACTCTCACACTCTAATTCCTAATTCTAGCTACAAGTTGATCATTAATTCAAAGAAAGACCAACGAGGCATTTTGTTCGTCTTACTGTGTTATTTTCAACCACAAAGACAGTGTTTCTGTTCAGGTTATTATTATCCTCCTCTTGACGATATACTGGAGGGGAAACGGGACACGGACTAGGTGTTTGGCCTCATAAAAAAAGGCCTTTTCCTAGTTCTGTGCGACAGGAATGTGGGTTCGGTTATGGTCGTCTTCATGATGTTATTCTTAGCTGTGGGAAGCCAGCTAATCGCATGACAATCTCTATCTTTGTGAACACTATAAGAGATGAATGTTTGTCTGTTGTACCGTTGAGATCCACCCGGCCACTTTGTGTGGTTACGTTAATCTGAAAGCCCTAGTCCTAGATCCAAACTAATTACAAGGAAGCAGTGAGGAATGGGTTTGATATTCCCACTTTTTTCTACTTCCTGCTTCACTTTTTGCCTAAATTTCGCTGAGGAGTCATAAAGTCGTACGAATGTCTATGTCTCTGAACTTCCTCAGTTAACCTTTCCTCAACGTCTTCCATCTTCATTGGTCCAAAACAATCATCAATTGGAAACGTGCAAGGATTGAAGCTAGGACCAACTTCAGAGTCCATTACGATAACCGTTAAAGACAAACATGCTATGATAACTTTTTTTTTTTTTTTTTGATATGTGCAAAACAATATCCTTGAAACAGTAGGTGAATGAGTGAAAAGCAGAATTGACGATAGAGTCGTCAAAACCATTTCTCAAGTCACTTGGATGTAGCGATGTGTTGTGGCTAATCGTAGCGGCTCTTAAATATGTAACACCTCATTAACCTTCAGCTGGGACATGGTTGACGACAACAGAGCGAAGCGGCGCTAATTAGCACACAACGACGCTAATCATGTCCCCACTGGCTTTACCCACTAACTAATATTACATTAGCACTGTTTACGTCTTCATGTTCTAGCTGCGTTACCATAGTAACTGATAAAACCAAACTGTCGTAGGTTGTAGGTTTTTTGAATGAGCTTTTGCCATCTTTGATCAGAATCATGTTCTTCTCAATGCTCCCGTGGACTGAATTGGTTTTGATGACTCCTCTGGGACTTTCAAAAATTGATTTCAGTTTCTGTGATGGTTTCTTTGTTCTGGTCTAATCTCTTCAACTGGGATCAAGCTGAGAAAGGAAGGGGGCGGGTGACTGTTTTACGGCCACTACGGAATGAAGGTACGGACGCAGGGAGTGAGATCCATTTAAACATTCATGCGAGCAATGTTTCCAAAATTAAATTTAAACTGCTTAATGTTTTATAAGATATTCTATTAAATCAGAGCATTTAGAGAGAGCTCGCCAGCTTCATTGGAAGTCACTCTTTATGTTTTGATGACGTGGAGCACGGTTGGACCTTTGGCTTTTAAAAAAAAAAAAACTTTATTACCCAGTTGATCCTCTTTCTATTGATCCGACGCTGCACAAGGCGAACTAAAACGAGTGCAGCATGCGGCATGAATTTTTTATATTTTTATAACTTAGCTGATCGCACATCTAGTACGTACGTCTTGCACTGTTAATTTAACCAAGAGGCTTTTTGTTAGCACCCAGGCATTGGGAGTGTCTCAACCGGAAGTCACAGGACATTGTTAGTGCAGAAATAAACAAAAACAGTGTATACCTCTAAAATGCTGATGCCACAAAATAACTACCCACTTCTCTATACCAGCGGCGGTAGGATGTATGTGTGTGTGTGTGGTTCTCCAGATACCAGGTTCACCTCGGGTTAACTGGTGTTGCACATTCTGTTAAAGCTAATGTTGCATCATGAGACGACGCCCTCGTTAGCCACAAGCTAACCTCCTTAAATCCTTAAACGTGTCCATCAATTAGCGGTAACACACATCTGACTAACAAAAATAACCGGATCCGATTACAATTTGGCGAAAGACGTGTTTAAAATGATCATATCGTTCCTTCCTTGCATCAAGTCAAGTACGACCAGCTTTGAACCAAAGACACACTCCACTGGCGCCACTGCTTATTAATTTATTCACTGGCTCCAGGGCAGCGTACAACCAACTATCTCCCCACAATTAAATTAAAAACACTAAAACAGCATGTTTTGCGCTCCTCGGGGCGTAAGCCAACCTTATGTTGAGCATATTTGTCATCTGGCTGAACTGAGTCAGAGTTTGTTTGCGGTAATTTAGCTTTTGATTGCAGCCCTGTGTTCCCCCCCCCATCCCCTGAAGACACATTAGGAGCTGTGGGAAAGGTTGTCTCTCCCACTCCAGAATACAGTTGTGTTGTTTTATTGCCGACCAAGTATTTACAAGCCTACCTTAGTCAGCGGCAGGGCATTAATCACAGGCCGGCATTAGGCTGCTCGGGAGGAGGGGGGGCTTCATCTTGCAAAACAGTGGGAGGGGGATTTGTTTTGTACAAGTGTCGGAAACGACGCAAAGTCCGCAGGTACAGTTGTAAACCATCCATAAATGTGGAAGCAATTAGGGAACTGTAGGTAATTGAAAATAAAAGAGAATGAGCCCCATACGATGCATTTATGTCCAGACACTCAAGGCTTGTAAATACCAACATTACTACCAGGAGAGACACAGGTCACAGGAGGTGAGCATCTTAAAACTTTAGCGTCCATGGACTTTAAGGTATTTCAAGTTTGGTTTTAGCCTCAATAGTTTATGGGATTTTCAATTGAATAGGGGAGAAAAATCTACCTACCGACAATCTACCTTTCGTCTTTAACCGGAACCTCGAAGAAGGAGATGAAACTTTGATCAAAACGGAGCATGGACATGACTTTGGAACAACATCCAGGTGTAATTAACACTTTATGACGCAAGACGTGTCCATAAATTTGTCTCAAAGCATTTTTCTTCTGAATATGAAGCAGCACCAGGTTGATTTATGGCTGTGAGGGCGGTGTAGAGATGTTCCAGATGTACTACGACTACTACTTCCTGCTCCTCTTATTAGTAGAAAGAAGTCTAATATAAGTTTTCTTTTCCCTAAGTTGTTTTTCCCCAGTTTTCATTTCTGGTTTCACAAAAGAACATGAAATTCTGAAAAGTACAACCCTAACCCTAGGAGGAATGCTCCATGAAAGAGTAGTTTGTGTGTTCTTGCAGGTGGCTGATATTTGCCTGTAGTTGTTGCGCTGCTTCGGCTGCAGTCTTACACCATCTTCTCTTTCCCCTTTGTTTGCTTGTTTTTCTGAACTCAGTGTATCTCCGCTAAGCATCTTGGACGGCCTATTTCAATATTCCCGGTTGCAAACTGAGAACAAAGTCTGAATTTAATATCGGCGGACGAGTCGTCGCACTTGATGTTGGGCCGCATTCACAGCGGACGTAGACAGGCGCACACTGCCGGTGCAGTCTGCTGACATCCATTTACTCTGGATCCCCAGCAAATATCAAAGTCTCAAAACATAATGAAAATGCACATAATAAATTACTGCAGAAAAAGCTGCGCGGCCACATGAGAGGGATAACACAAAGATGTAATCGATAAACTAACTGTGAGTCGACTTGGATAAACATGGAGCTGTCTCTCAACTGGTAATCCCACACATCACTTCTAGACATTCATTATTCTGGGGTAAAATTCCACCTTAACAGTCTAAAATATTGACAAAAACAAATTAAACCCACGTCATGAGAAAAAGTTTGGGCCATCGGGGGACCTAAACCCAGCGACTTCTAACCCTTCCTCATCTCTAAGCAAGAAGAAGAAGAATCCACCGCCATCCAATTTTTAGGCGCTGACTCAGACTTTGACAACCCCCCCCCCAAAAAAAAATTAAAAAATGAAACACAGCACTATTCGTTTTTTCTCACAGACTCTGAGCCAAATGTGTCGGTTCCATCTCTCTCCTCACCTCATTTCACCGGTTGACGCGCTTCGCTTTAAACACACACACTTACTGATCTGTTACTGTTCTCTTAAACACGCGCTTATTCTGCAACATTAGACAATTTAAGCGTAAATTCGCTCTCGAACAAACCAGAGTCGACACAGAAACACTGTCGTAAGGGAATGCAAATGAAAGCACCATTACCGAATCAGTCTTCATGTAATCCAGTCTGTGGAAAGAGAGGCCTCCTAGTCCTGTCTTACCTTTTCTTTTTTCCTCCACCAGCCACACAACACCAATGGGAGTTTATTGTCTATCGCAGAAAAGACCTTTGGGGACTACACATTCACACACAGTCCAACAATATGGCTCGAGTTAAGACGTAACTCTGGTCTGTCTGCCGCGGTAGTAAATCATCATTTCTGGGCATAAACTGTTAACATCCTAAAAGAGTCTCAATCCTTTTTTTCTTTTCTTACATATGTTAAGGGCTGATCACTGTTTCCGGTCCTTGCTGGGGGACTGGAAGAAAACCAGGGCCTTGTCAATGTTAACTGAGTCCAAATGCGGCATGACAGGATTATCAGGCCTGAGCCAGCGCGGGATATCTGCAAATTCAGTTTCTGCAAGGCTCAATGTGCGCTCCAAATGTATTTCCAAATATAAAAGTGGATGGAGAGGAGATTTTTTTTGGAAGCAGGAAAAAGAAATTCTGGTTCAACATCTTGGAAAATGGATATGAGAGAAGTCTCTTCGGTTGAACTTTGTTACCTTCATGTCCTGGGAAATCTCTGTCCTACCCAAAGAAGAAGAAGCCTAACAAACTATTTCAGCAGCCAAATGTTAAATTTCCTAAACTTTGCTTGGGAACAAGAACCAGATTGGTTCCCTGTTGGTCGAAAATGACCTGGCTGCTCATTCTCATTATGGCTAGGGTTGGGTCTATTATCATCTTCTTGGACTGGGCTAGAGTGTTCTTAGGTTCCAGATGAGGCCTCCAAATGGAAATGTGTTTTTTTGTTAGGCGTACCCTATCAACCCTAGGGTTACTCATGAGGAGTAAAGTTCATCCCAATAGCACTGTGGTCAAAGTTGGGTAGAAGTATTGAAGTTATGTGTAACCTGACTAAATAATGGCATAGTCTATCATGAAGGGAGTTTACAAAAAAGTCTAAAGTGGCTGCTAATGAGTCGCCTGGTGCATTGTGGCACCATTCTCTACGTATGGAGTCACGGTTGTGTACGTACTGTACGTGGTGGCGTCTGCTTTCAAAAAAAAAAAAAAACACTGTTCACTATCCAAACTAAAAATCTCTTTTGAAAACAAGTCATATCCCATTTGTGCTCCTTGAAATATCCCTAAACCCCCGGCAGACTGACACCTCCCTGCTCATTGTCGAAAGATGTCTCTGTATTCTAAAGAGAGTCTGATCAAAGGAGCCTCCTATTGGAGCAGCACAGCTGTAGACTTTTCCTCCACGGCGTTCAGAAAGCCGACCCTGCTGCGATCAAAACAAGACTCCCGATGGATCCATCCACGCTCTCTTATGCCGCAGCAGTACATCTGTTTAATGTCTCTCTTTCCCTTACCTTTCCATACACAGTATATACTACAGGAAATACTTTCAGGTGGCATCAAGTACAACAAGATTTGATTTGAAAAACAAGTGGCTGTGATTGCTTTTAAAAGCTACATTTACAGTATGAGCTTAAAGGGGTTTTTAGATATGTTATATATTTAGCTACAAGTAAAACACAAGCAACAGCTTGAAATGCTGAGTAAGTTTCAGGAAAAAAAAAAAAACAAACAAAAAAACATAACAAGTTAAAAATTTCTGCTGTTTTAGAACTTCTCATTGTAGATGTCCTATAAGTGGGTGAAAGGGGAGTAACAGGGATATAGTCCAACATGTCATGTAAGCACCATGGAGCTGAATGCTACTGTGTGCTCACCTTGCAGATTTGACAGGAGTCCTGTCCATAATTCTGCTGCACCACCAAGAACCACAAAATGCAAAATAGACTGAGAACTGAGAAAGAGAGAGAGGCCCAAGGATTGATCCTTGAGGAACTCCATAATCACTATTACTGGGGCACTTCCTCATCTTTTGGAAGATGAAAATAAATCAAATCTATACTTTTTTTCATTTAAGATTTTATCCATTAATATGCAGATTATATTTGAAGAACTAATATGTGGTCATGTCCACAAAATATCAGAAAAAAAAGGACAAAAATAAGGATTATAGCTCAGAAGCTGGAAATATTATCTTATATGTGAGACTGAGAAAGTTATTACTTTATCAATATGGTGAGAACATTTTAATTAAAAATGTTTTAACGGCCCTCAATTATAGCTTTCATCATCTTTAATTTTATAAATTGTGATCAATCTATTAATTTCTTTATTTAAGATCATTTTGTGAAGCCGGTAAACAAGCTAATAAGGATTTTGATGAAATACAGTCTTGGAAATTTAAGTGAGGATTTCACATGACTCTACAACAGCAGGGAGTAACATAATAGTTTGATTATATCACACCAGATGTTCTATTTTGCATGACAGAACTCATTTCACAAGCATTATATTAGAGCATTGTGAAAATATTTGTCTGGTAGCTTGAGACCTGGATCTAGTTATGAGAATTTTATATCCATTGTGCAAAAACTCTTCTGAGAATCCAACCCATGAGCACTGACCTCCAGCAACATCAACAAGCACTACGAGGAGCGACCAGGGTTTTAGCCAGAGTGATCTCAGTGTTTTTTGTTCAGTTTAAAAAAAAAAAAAAACGTAAGGGAAGGACTTTTGGTTTCTGAAATAACAGCTGCAACTGGATGCCTGCAAGAAAACAGCTGTGCAGTTGTACAACTCATAATTACACCACTGGGTGATGGGAATGAATTAAATCTCTTGTATGCCAACAATATTTCATTTTTAGTCAATCTGATAAACAACCGGTGACAAATGTGTGGTCTAGGATGACAATGTAAAAATAAATGCATCTGCTGCTGTCACATTTACTGATGAGTACGGTGCAGATGGATGAGTCTTTATTCAGCCCAAGGACAGTGGCCCGCGTTCATCTTCCCACAAACTATAAATTATAGTCGTCTCTGTACCCATTTAAGATTACACAAAAGAGCCAGTGTTACATCTTGCCAACGTTTTGGCCTCGAGAAAGATATTAACCATCTAATAATTACTGAGCAGACTGAGCAAAGGCTTTCACTATGTCATGAAAGGGTCCATTAAAATCTTCTCTGCATTTGGACAGAATCCGGACTCGATACCTGCAAATCATAAGTGGGTTAATCATGCACACTTTTGAAAAGCGTCTCCATGCTTGCACTCATGTCGCCACATTCTACTGAACCCACAAAAAGGTCCTTGAGCAAAAAAAAAAAGGGTCCTAGCCTTGCTCGTTTTCTTGTAAAGTGGGTGCACTTGTTTCAAAACATTATAGATATTGTCAATTCCTCTTCACAACCATGCTTTTAGAAAAGGCTCTGCCACTTCCTGCTGATGGAATATATTTCTGTGAAATCTGCTGCGGGTATTCATCATCTGACACGAGGGCAAATGGACCTGTTGGGTTCTTTGGAGACATCAGCCCTAACTGCCTGGGAGGAGTTGCTGTTTGAATAGGAAAATCTCTGGGTGTTGCCCACCATCATTGTCTTGTTTTCCTTCCCCGATGAATGGTGCTCTAATGACCCATTATTCGCCAGAGACTCAAGTCTGAAGGTGTGAAAGTTTTTAGGGTTGAATGTTAAGGCAGTGTTAAAAACTGACGACAGATTACATCTCGGTCCAGTTACCCAGTTCAGAGACTTCTACGTCCAAGTACAAGCCCTGTTGCCTTTGTTTCATGATCTACCACAACCTGGATGAATGAGAACCTTCAAAAACAACCTCATGGAATAAATCCCAGTTCTTTCCTGTGATACAACTTTCAGAACAATACCTCCTCTTGTATCAGCATCCAACAGACAAATCATACACGTCACACAGCCCATTAAACTACTTGCTAGTGCTGGTTAGGCTGCCCAACTAGAAACATTTTCCATTGTAGAGTGTAATAAAAAAAACAATCTGATTGTGATTCTAAAGGAAAAAAAAGAGATTAAGTTGAAAAGTAAACTGTCAGTTTTAATAACACAGAGTAATTTGTGCATCTGGGCCGCCGGTGTCATGTGTCTGTGTCCAGATGGAGGTTTAGTGGAGGTGGTCTGCCAGTTTATTGCTCAACGATAGTCATGTGGGGAAGGAAGCAGATGCACGCTGGAGATGAGCAGCTCCAAAAGTGCTTAACATCTCATTGTCAATCAGCCAGGAAAGCAAAGAGTTTCAGCACAGCTGCGCCTCCAGCAGTTGGCGACCAGACGTGCTGGGGGTCAACTCCATTTCAGCTCGTTTTATGCATTCGTGTCTGTTCCATACAAATTTCAGACTTGAAACTTGTTCAGAGAAAATGTCCATTATAGCCTACGAAATCCCACCGTGTTCAGGAAATAACAACAAAGCGGCACGAGAAAGTGATAATCGGTAGAATCTTCGTCATCTCATTTACATCTTTCATGCAAAGAGCTCACTGCTACACTGGATTTGCATTTTGATCTGCTGTCTATCAAAGAACGTGCAGAGCATTGTTATGTAGTTTCCTTTTGATGTTCAGTTGAAGTTTGTTTGGTTGCGGCACACTCAACTTTTAAATAGACTCTTCTTCTGAAGGACATTTTGATGAGTATTTCTGATTTGTTTGGCGGATGTCGCTATTCTCATCTAGTTTGCTCTTTCTACTATTTCTACTGTCAAATGCAACGAGGCACTTCTGGTTGGCGCCTCCAAGGACCTCCTAGTATTTTGTCATCTCAATAGATCCCGTCACTTTCAAAGCTTGGTACCAAGTTTCAAAAAGTAAAATTAGAGGTAGAGTCTATATGGAACCAGCTCCCAGATCGGATTCGGGACGTAGACTCCCAATTTAACTAAGGTTAGACTAAAGACGTTCCTTTTTAACAAATCTTATAGACCGGTCTGTTTCAGTTAGCATTAAACAATCCCTTAGCTGCTATAGACCTAGACTGCTAGGGTACTTCCAATCATGCACTGAGCACCCATCCTCTAATTTCTCCTGTCTCGTACCGAGTACCTATCCTCTAATTCTTTCTTTCTCACCACTCATGCATCTGGGTGCTACTACTGTTTAGCATGTTGCCACCATTGCCTTAGTGCTCGCTCTGCGGCCTGAGGCCAGATTTCAGGCCGGGTTTTGTAAAAAAAAAAAAAAAGAGACAATTAGTATTGTTATTGTAACCTACGGTAGCTGGGACTAAAGTTAATTTCATAATTATTATTTCCAGACCACAAACCAGGTTTTGCTACTTTGGGGCAGAAGTGTACAAGAGAGCTAAACATGCTAGGTAGCTCTATAATTCACTGTCACTGTCCAGACAGTTGCAGACTTTTTTTTTGCAGTTTCCTTTGCCACATTTAAAGACACTGACCAATGCAGCTTTTATGGAATAATGGGAACACAGCCAGCTGGAGTGTAAAGACATTATCATGTTGAAAGATCTTATTCTCAACTTGGTTTCTTAATAGTGGCTCTGCACTAGAAATGGAAAGAAAAACCCTGAAGACTTTGGAGCATTTGTGTGCCCAAGCTCCCAGTGTAAATCAGAGACATCCCCTTCATGTCCTCCCTCCCCCAAGTCAATACTATGTTGATATGTGTTGCTCAGCGCACCCTCAGCGTGCCTTTTAAACATTCAATATCAAATAAATATATGTTTAAACCAGTCTGCTACTGAAATTCGCCACACCAGCTTTTATAAAAACACGCCAATACAATCTTGACATTTTTTCAAGCAATACTGGATACACTGATATAGCATGAACAGATAGTAATCAATTATCTGCACTTATTCAACCAGAAGCGAGAATCATTTCTATCAAATTGTGCAGTGAGGAGTTGCTGTCCGCCTTTGAAAATTCCTCCTTCTCCTCAATTGCTGTCCAAGGTTATTCAAAACGTTAAGCCACTGAAAAATCAAACAGTGCGCTGCCACAGACACGAGAGGTAAATGAATTCCGATTTGTATAACACAATCCTTTGCTTTGAAATGCGGCACTTTTTACAACATATGAAATTCCTCCCCCTGAATACTTTCCAGTGCTCTTCCACGCAACCTACATCACTGTGCTGCGAGATGTTTCAAACTAAGACTGACAGCTCAGGATTAACGTGCAGAAATGGCTGTGTCGGGTTTTGTTTGGATTTCAGAAGAGGCAAAGAGCGGAACAATGTCCAGATTGGTGGAGGGGGGGAAGAGAAGCAAACACACTTCCACACTCGATGGACAAACACATGCTAGTGCTTTCATATTCCTCACCCTGCAGCCTGACCTTGGACAGGCAGGGAGGGAGGAAGAGTGGGTCAGAAAGTGATGAAAGCTACCCTTTGTACCCAGTTACCTCTACAAACTACAAATGCACAGCAGCACCTGGTTGTCCTCACAGTGGTGACTGTGCAGCAGTTTTTGTCTTTTGAAATTTCGTCTTCTAATTAAACGTATGGACAGAAGCAGGAATTTCTGCAGAGGTGCTGTAGTTGATTAAAGCAGTTCCAAATAATCTGCACACATTTTCAAGAAAAGGATGTACTGTAGCTAGGGCAGCAGTTTGGTGATGGAGCTCATGTGATGTCATTTGGGGGTTTTCTCTGCACATGTGGATCCGGATGCAGACATTTCTTGCTGAAGAAACCCTTGGAGGCCCAGATCTTGGTTTGTCGTCCAAGCTGTTGGTTCGTCTCGTATTTCTACAGAGTGGATCCAACTGCTGAAGGACTGCATCTGCACTTCCTGGCGATCTGGCGGCAGCTGCGCCCTTCCTGGCTGAGAATCTGTATCTTCAGGCGTGTTTCCTGTGTTAAGTTCCTTGTTTTAGCCATTTCTGTCTCTGAAGAACTTTCAAATGTACTGGCTTTACGTAAACATGAAGCACAGCAGGAGAAAAAATGTGTCTTCTGATAAAAAGCATGGCCTTCGTTAGTGGATCACTGGTACTAAAATGACCCAATACTCAAAAGGTCTTATGTATTTTTATGGAAACCATCAATTTTAAGTTTTTAATGACTGTTTTATGATTAATTTAGTAGTTCGTCTGCGACTGAACCAAGAGAAATTGCGCTTGAAGACCTAAGAGTGATTCTTAATGCAATATTTCACCAATCCAAGTCAACACAAGAGTCAAATGCATTTTCCACCACTGTATATTTTGGGTTAAATCACTCATCAATATACTGAGACAAAAAGTAAAGCTGCCATTATACAATCAGAAACACAACTGGACTCAATTCTTACTGTGACTTGACGTGTCCCAGTGTCCCTGACTATCGTTTCCTGTTACATGCACTTATTTCTAAGCTGGAAGAGCTGATTGCAATATTTAATAATGACTGCTAGCATCTTAACTAACAAATCTTTGGAAAACTGTGTTATGCGTCTTTAGTACTTTCTTAATAAAATAACTATTTCATCTGGTAATGATAGAAAACAGAACAGAAAGAACATAAGACAGGTATAAGCTGCGTAGTGTATGAAAAGAACTTGATTCAATTAACACCTGAGGTAAAAAATACCTGAACGTCTGGGGGAGGTGGCAGGTGTGGGACGGCTTTAGCACCACAACAGAGTTAAAATTTCATAAGACACAAATGATTCAGAAAGCATAGATATTTAACTCTAACTTTGATAAAAGTGTCTTTTTATCCATCAATCTACATTTTATTAAGCGCAGGAAATGCTACAAGTTTTGACAAGTGCACTTAGCTATTACCATAATTACGTCACGGTTTCAGAAAAAACCTGACGTTGCACTTTACAGCCAGTACGGTGTCACTACGGTCATTTCATTTGCGCCTCTCCTCCTGGAAGGTTAATACACTCTTACAACAGGCAGTAAATTATAAATAACTGCCAGATGTTCAAAGTTCTGAGTATTTCGGAAAATAGGCAAAAGCACTTGGCTCAGAGGACATTTTCTGACTTTTTCTTTGTCAAAATGAGTAAAACTAACGTCCAGATGGACATTTTCCTGGGTGTTAAATGGTTAAGTATGAGTTCAAAATGAAATTAGAAAAAAACTATTTGGGTAGAACTCAGAGAGCTATGTCTAACAAACACCGAACACAGCTCAACGGTGAAGCACGGAACTACTTCCGAACTAATGGGAGGACGACCGTAGTGAAGGTGAAGGTTCACCTTCCAACGCAGCAATACGGCACAGACTGGAGGGGATCAGGACAAATTGCTGACTTGGAGTGATCCAACCAAAGTACAGAAGTCCCTGAACATCTGTGGAGAGACTAGAAGATGCTTTCCCATGCAGACAGACAGCTCGAGAGAATCTGCAGGGACGTCAAATTCATTTTAGTTCACAGACACAAATTTGATCTCGAGTGACTCGGACCGGTAGCTTCACAGCATAATATGCCGTAAGTAACGACCAAAAACTCAAACGATGATTCGAGCACATTGTGAAAATGTCATTTTACAAAACGTATTCTGGACAATCTGCATTTTTTTTTTTTGAGAAGTCCAATTTCAGCTTTCAGCTGCCATCTACACTTTAGTTCTGAGTCTCAGTGTTGTGTTATTGTGTTATTTTTATAGCTCCACAGGACGTAGAAGCCACAGACGTTGATGCAAATGACTCCTCCCAAACACTAGTCGGCGCTGCGTCTTTTTTGCCGGTCAGTTGACTTTTCCGCAATGTGTTCCATCTTCATTGATCCAAAACAATCTTCTAAAAAACTTGTTGGAGAAGCAGCTGGAAACACGTTGCTACCAAGTGAACCAATCACAGCTCTTGAGATTTGCGTCAATTTCACACAGAAACAGTCTGTGACAAAAACAATTCCAGTCCTAGTGGTTAAATTAGGAATAGCAGGTACTTTTATTGAAAAATTGCCATTAATGTCTTCAGTGTAGACCTCGTCTTCCTCCTCCTCATCCATCTTCTCCTTATGCTCATCCTTTGCAAATTCAGGGCCGTATGTGTGACACCCCTGGCTTATTGTATGAGACGTCCCCAAGGAAGCTCAACGCCGTAACACATGCAAATACTACTAAAAACATATGTTTTCACCTCATTTTTACTGCTTGTTGCTTCTAGAATTGTCCAATCTGACCACAATAAAAGAAAGCAAACATGTTCTGAATTATTACCCAATATCAGAATCACAAGCATCAATTCAAAAACACCCGTCTCAGCTAAAATCTAAAATATGGCATAACAGCAGTGGGAAGGTGGGCTTGGCAGGAACATAGCGGCTTAATGCTGACTTTGCTCAACACGCACACACACACACACGCAGACACGAAGCACAAAAGCAGGGGAGCACACACATGCCAGATGTACACAAAGGAAGAGGGAAAAGGGCGAACTTGGCAACAATGAACAGGCTGTAGGGTGGCTCCTTCCCGTCAGCGGGACAACGTGATGAGCAGCGCTCCTGTCAAGCAAACCTGTCATGAGCCTTCGTCCCTCTATGTCCTGATGTTAGCCTGCTTTTCTGTTCCCCTTTTTTTTTCTTTTGTCCTTTGAGTTATTTAGGACAAAACTTCCTCTCACCTCAGCTTTTACCCTCACTGACATCTCTGGCCGGTGGCAGCAGCAGTGACCATCTGTCCACTCAGGTCTAAATGTAGGGTAGCAGCCCTGAAGTAAAACAACATCTAACAGAGATCTGCAACTGTTTACGCTACACTGCAGCTGGGATGAACCCTTTTATGAACTCGGGGAGGGGAGAGAGGGGGGCAGTTCAATATGGTAGGCATGCAAACACCACACTAATGCATTTGATCTCAGTTCTTACGCATCACATAGAGTACAAGAAACTGTGGAGGCTTGGACAGGAAATTAGCTGAGATATTTCTGCTTGCACATGTTGTACATCATGAAGGGCCCCTCCCAGGAGAGAACGAGGGGAATACATCGATCAGCCACAACATTAAAACCACCGGCAGGAGACCTGAGTTACGCCAATGGCGTTGTGACAACTCAGTGTTCTGCTGGGAAACGTTTGGACCTGGCGTTCATTTGTGTTGACGTTACTTAGACATGCAGCACCAGGCACCTCCCCACCCCATAGCAATGACACTCCTTGATGGTTTGCAGCACCAATCCCCAACAAACACACAAAAATGCTTCAGGAACAACTCAAAAAACACGAAGAGCAGCACAAGGTGTTGACCTGGCCTCTACATTCACTAGATCCCAAACTTCCACTAGTCCACTTACGATGAGTCACAACGGTTTTGGATGCGGAAGACCTACACAACGTTAGGTCATAATGTTATGGATGATCGGTGTATGCTGGGGGGGTTTACAACAAAAAGACTCTACAGGAAGGGCCAGAGTCAACTCTGTTTTACGAGGAGGCCTTCAACATCTCCCGACAAAGCTGAGGGTCATAGGGTCAAAGAGTCCAGTAGGACGTCAGCAAAAGCGAAGACCAACCTGGACAACTTCCTTCCCATCCACTCCACATGTGGAGTACCCTCAGCAGTGGACTCGTTCAACCCGAACACACCACAGAATGGCATGCGATGTTATGAGTCAAGGTGAAATAACTCATTTCCTCACTATATAACACTTTGACAGCAGCATTAATTTTAGTTTCCATGCATTGTATCCGATCCTCTACATTGGCATCCTTCATCCTTACATCTTCTTTTCTTTTATTTTCATAGAAACAGTTTTTGATTACACTTGTATGTACCGACAATCTTTAAATAAGGCCTTCACGTCGCCATATTAAGATCTCCCACTCTGTTTCTATGTGACCCAGAGCGTTAAGTGAAGTGTCTACGTTGAAGTAGCAGCAATCCTAGGTCCTCCTATTTGGTTACGAGCCGCAACCTCGCTAACAGAAGCCACTGAATCCTCCACACTGAAACCTAAACATTCAAATCACATTCCTTTTCCCGTGTCAGAATGTGAAGCTGTAATAAATGCGCGCACGGCGGCTGGCGTTCTTCAATACATAAAGGTTGGAAGTCCTAACACATGCGTCAAAGCTCCCCACCGAAAATCTGCCATCTCCTCTGATACTTTGCTCTTTAAGTGGCCTTGGGACTCTCAGCGTGCCTGTGCTCCGAGGTCTTAGAAAATCCATTTGGCTCCGTTTGACAGCTCAAAGTATCCTTGAAGCAACCAACTCGAAAGGCGAGAGTTTCACAACAAAAGTCAAAGAAAGAGTTTTTTTTTTTTTTTTTTTTTAGTCGCCGTCAATAGCAGCAATTAGTTTCTTTCTTTTAAAGCTATGAAGTAATAACTCCTGGCAGTTTAAGGCAGTACGAACTCTTCGGGGTAGTTTGACTGCACACATTCAGTTTGTCAATCTGCCTTGTTTGTGCTCAGGCCACGCGGGTAAAATACGAAATAATCCGCGGTGAAATATTTCAACCGCGGATAGATCTTTGCTAATCCAGTTGCCTAATGGAAGACTTTAGCTCCAATTGATTGAAAGGACACATTGCATTTATTAGTTTTTTGTTTTTTTTTAAATTTGTTGATTTTCATAGAGCAGCTTCTGAAAAACGATGACAGCTGAATTCCAATGAGTATCATCACGGTGACTGTGTGACCTGAATGCTAATGCGCCTATGCGTGAAGACTACTGTACACTCCCCCCTCTGCACAGTGCGGCAGCACCGGGCTGGGATCCACGCGTGCACTCCTTAATCTGGCCCGGGTGAATGTCATCTCCATCTCCGGGGCGCTCGCGAGGTGAGAGATAATCTAATCACTAGGCAGACAGAAAGCAGAGATGCAGACCTCTGAGAGGACTGGAAGATAACAAAAAATAAATAAATAATATAAAAAAAAGAAGGGGAAGGGGCCACGGCAAGACTTTGAACTCCCCAGACGAATAATTGAAGGACATGAGACAAAGTCTAAAGCTACAGAAACAAATGGTGATAGATGAAACCTCATCCGCTGCATCCTGTGACGCATGAAAGAACAAAAGAAGGTGAGAAGTGTGGAAGAAGTGGGTGAGTTCAAGACAGATGCCGTCCTCATTACTTTGTCATAACCCTTTTTGCCGCATTTCTTTATGGACATGCACTTAACCAAGATCAACCCTGTCCCAGAAATGTGGGGTTCGCTCTCCTATATCTGTCAAATTGTCCTTGATCTATGACACTTCAGCGCCGCACGGTCAGGGACTTTAGATGAGGACATGGTTATTATACTAAAACGGATTTCTGCGTAGGCGTAGGGATGCATGTTGATGATGAACGTTGATGAAAGTCAAGTGGACACCGACTAGTCTCTGACAGCGTCACTAATAGAAACCCAGTAGAAAGTAATAAATCTATGTTCTTGACCTGAATACAGACACTGAGAACAGACAGCTAGTGTGCTACGTGCTGTGAGCTGCAGATATGTATAGCCTGTATAAAAACAGGCAGCACCTCAGCACCAAAATCACCAACCAAAAATGCGGAATATCTCTGAAGTCTAAAGCACAAATGACTTTATCAAACAGTTGATGTTCAGCCCACTTCTCTCTATTCTGGTGAAGTTCAGAGACTTTGGACCTCCACTTTCCTCAACTTCCTCAAATCTCAACTGATTGATAATTTTTTCTGCATAAACCTCTTAAACCACTTCAGCACTTTACAAACTACTAAAAATTTAATAATTTTGAGGATTTTAACCCTTTAAATGCCACTTTGATTAGTTGAAGTCACTGTTGCTTTTTACGATTTTTTTTTGAAAAATTAGCTATTTTCCATAAAACTAATGTTGGGAGGCTGCGGCATTTGTTTTAAGTCAGTCTTGGGTAAGACCAAGATTATCTAAAATATTGACCTGATTGTATTATGAGTTTTTATGAAGCATCAGATTTAAAATTTACTACCCTCTTGTCCCATCGACTTCCATTATAACTACATTTTTTGATTTCCCAGCCATCATTCATCCTGCAATATTAGAGTTTTATTGATGAGAAAAATTGACAAATTTGTCTTTTTTGTGTTCAACACTAAGATCAGCTATTTCCTCGTGATACGGCCTACAACTAAAATGTTTGCTAATTCATTTGTTTTTTACTGAGCTTAGCAGGCTATTTTAAGGCTAAGGTTACAAGAGGGTGGTACATTATTTTTTTTCCAGTGTTTTGTTGACCTTAGAATTCACTTTTTGAATTTCAAAATTTATGTAGATATAGACTATGTTAGACAAAATTGTGCCATATGCACTAACACAGTCAAAATGAAGGGCAAAAATATGTCCAAATGAAGAAAACATGAGGGTTGAAGCAGTGAAGTCAACAAACTGACAACCAGCCTCTAAAACCTCCATGATGATCCACAGCAATGCCACTGTCTAATTTGGTCTTTATTGATTTTCCAGGTCAACAATTTCAGGTAATAAATCCCAATATATTGCATATTTTTGACTCTTCGGGTTAACGTTATGCATGCACGCCTGGAGCTCCATTGGCTCCTCAATGAATAGAAAGCAGAATTGCATCAAAAGCTGAGATGGATTTGATCACCAGACACGCCCGAGTCCCTATGACCCTTTACGCTGCAACCAAACTAGCTCAAGGCAGGTTCAAATGAGGGGTGGGGGTGCTATTCGTCATGCTGTGTTAACGTCAGTCAAAGCACGCCCTGAGGAATGTTTGACAAATCACTTAACCTGCAAACCTACTTTATGCAGCAACTGGCCAGGTGTGAAAAGGAGTGGAAGCAGGAAGGGGTTTGAATGTCATTCTCCTGCTCCCTTTTTTTGTTCTTGTGTGTGGTGGAGAGCCAAACCTTCAAAACCCATAAGGAAAGGCAGAGTCTTACAGTGAGCTATGAAACCTATGAATTAATAAAGCAAAATCTGCTATTACCTTGCCTTAATTATACAGTGCATTAAAACAAACTTCCAAGACGATAAGACCATCTTTTCAAACAGAGAGGAGGGTCAGAAGGTAAAACATGATGCGGGTGTGTTGTGATGTTGAGCCAAGCAAAAATCTTTTCCAATCCAAGAATTGTGCGACCATCCACCTTTAATCCCCCACCGTGCTTTCTCATTGCTTTTCTAATCCCACTAATCTTCCCTGTACCTCTTCTTCTCCCCGAACACTAACCTTGGCCAAAAAACGCATCGATACGTGGGCGTCAGCGCGCCGGTTAGCACGAGGACTCTGGTAGATGCAGACTGATGTGTGGGTCGGAATCATTCTGCGTAGTTTATGTACCTCAGCGGGACACCACTTTCCTATTATCATAAGCATTAAGATGCACAAGAGGCAGTCAGACGCCTCTGGTGATCACCGTCAATTACACAGTGCCCTTCTGGGAAGATGGTCCTCAACTGTCGGCAAATCATCGACGGCACGGTGAACTTACAAAGAGCCCCGACGTGCCGCTATAATCAGACGCTTTCAAGTTTCAGCTTCTGCCCACAGCTCTAGTCATTTCATGGTGCTTCCCGTGTGTGAGGCCAGCAATTATGATGTAGAATTAAAAAGCAGACGAGATGTTAACGGAACAGAAAGGATTCCTCGTTTTGACTTGATAACTGTTAATTAAACATACTTTAGTATGGAATTCATAACTTAGTAGATAAACCAAAAATAAAATAAAATTTAGTCTGTGAAAACGCTTATTATGCATCATAGTTGAGTAAAAACAAATGTATAAAGAGCAACTAAAAATCATGAAGAAGCACTCATCCTGTTTTTCAGTCCAAGCCTTGAACTGTGGGAAAAATTAAACTACTAATTCTTAACTATTATTACATAATCAGCTACATTAAATTGTATTTTAAGCCACTGCTCTGTCAGCTGAAGCCTCTCTCTTGGCCTTTGTTCATTTTCGAATGAAAGCCAAAAAAAAAATCCCTGAATGAGTTTCATTTCTTGTATTGTCGCTGAAGAGAGGGCCGGCTTAAGACTAATGGCAGCTCCAGGGTGTCGAGCTTCAAGCTTTGGCTACGATCTCTCTTTTCCCCTCACATCTCCTTTCCTGCCAAGGCAACAGCGTCAGCCAAGCAGGGACATCTGTACAGCAAGGCACCGAGCCACGTTTCCATGCTTAGCCGGGCACGGCCAGCCAACTCCATGTCAGCGCTAACACATTTCACTGACATAACAAGTTGTCAGTGGCTCAGCCGAGAACGTAACCTGTTCGAGCACAGTTACTCATCAGCACACGTGCTTCGTATAAAGTACACATGCATGATTGTTCCCAATGCAATGTGATTTGTTAAAATGTATCCTGACTACATCGGTGATGGACTGTGACGATCTGGCTTTGGATCTGGCACGACAGGGACAGACTGCAGAACAATCAGATCTGTAAAGAAGATTACCGGTACTGACCTTTCCTCCATCCAAGACCTGTACAGGTCCAAGGTCCACAGACCCATCACACCCCAGACACAATCTGTTTAGACTCCTCCCATCAGGCCTTCGTTACAGAGCACTGTACATCAAAACCATCCGCAATCACAAAGACACTTTTGTCCCACGAGATATTGCTCTGTCCCAGAGTGTGAGATCATGCAGATGATCATTAACTCTATGTTATTTACTTAAGTCTAAAGTATGCTGTACAGTTTTATATTTTCATGCTTTCAGTTTTACGTTTAAGTTTGGAGTTTTGTACAAAAGAGCAAAATCACAGGGGTCAAATTCCTTGTATATGCACAGGTACTTATCTCCATTACTTAAGCCTAACCCTAACCCTAGTCCTAATCTTAACCCTAACCCTGACCATAACCCTAGCCCTGGCCTTGACCATAACCCTAACCCTAGCAATAATCATAACCCTAACCCTGGCCAAATAAAGCTGATTCTAATTGTCATACTAATTTCAGCCAGTGGTTATTAACACTTGTATTGACCAGTCAGTTTGTCGACATCGCTCTTTAAGCATCATATCAACTAGTCATTGAAAATAACAACATGGACGCCTCCTAGAAGACATGTGAGGAGTCCAGTGGGTCGTTGGAGCAAACAAGCAGTGGTTCATCAAGTCTGTGGGAATATTTCACTAAAGATGAAGCCCATACTTCATTATATTTGGCTTATCAATGCACAGGGAGAACCAACAGTGATAATAACATATCACACCATGTATTTTAGCATCAGGGCAGCTGTTTAGAAATCACAGAGCAATTACGCTCTGATAGCGATTCCATCTGAGACTAGTCGACTTTAAAAAAATCTGAATCCCTGCAGCCCGTAGTCGTTATATAATTCGCGTGTAGGCACCAAAGGGATACTGTTCTCTTTGTTTTTGAAGACAGACATGAGTCTTGATGTCACTGATTGATGTCACAGATGCTGGAAATACTGGACAATATGTGTCAGGTGCAGGTACAGCAACAGGCGCAAAAAATTACATTTAATAACAGTAGTCAGCCCGTCATCTGTGAATGAACACAAATTCAGAAAAAAACCTTCAATATAATTTAAATATTCCTTTATGGGAACACAACAGTTTCAAAAGGCGTTCGTCCTGTTACACAACTACCTACTTAAAGTGAAGAAATGCTCAGTACTTGCAATAGTAAAAGCAATCAAATGTAAAATAAACAGATAAATATCATCATGTTTCTCTGTCTACAAAGCAAACAGTACCATGACCGCACGAACATGTCGCGTAAAAGCAGCTACACGACATATTCACCCCCACCTGATGGAGCGTTTTACAAACTTCTGTTGTGAATGTTACGTCGTTCATTGTTTTTGGAATATGCCGCTTTTTCGACTGCTGCTGAATTCTGCTGAAGAACTACTTCACTGTGCATCGTTTTTCTCGTCCTCCCGCCTGTGTGTATGTACATTGCGGTATTTTTTCGGTATCACGGTATATCATAATGCTTTTTTTGAGAGAGGAATAAATTCAGTAGACTGACTAAGGTCTAGTAGCTAGTAGCAAATTTTAGCCCGACAACACTTGCAAAGAAGTTTTTTTTTTTTTAAACGAGCAAAACTCAACACAAAACCAACATCGCACTTTTTTGGCACAAGTTCTTCTGTGTCTTCATTATCTTTTTGTTCTGTCAATTAATTTTTGGAGCTTTCCATCTTCACCACGCCTCACCATGCTTTTGCAGTCGCACTGTATGTTAAGAAGCGCTACACTGAAAATGGTCCAGTCTGAAACAGTATCTCATGGTGCGGCCTTGTGAATGCTGGGCAATCAAATGCAATGGTATGTCAGTATATATATATATAAAACAATATACTGGTATTGGGTATGAACCAGTATACTGTATGTGCAACCATGTGCACACCACTGCGAAAGGGCTATTGCAGGATGAAGGACGTCCATGGGCTGAAAATGAGAGTGGGGTCGAAAATGACTGCACATCGATAATCACAGAACTGAGCCGAGCGTCCCCAGAGAACACAAGTATAGAAGAACAGATGCCCTTGAAACGAGACAAAAAAATATATATGATTTAGCAGAGGTTGCCCTCAGTGATTAAATATTCAAGCTACCAAGGCCAGAGAAGAGAAGTCATAATTTAAATCCTGGTTTAGATCTTTCAGAGGAAGGAAGCCACCGTTGAGGTTCTAGGGTTACAGAAAAGATACACCAATAAAGAGGACAGACTCTTAGGAAAACAGGATGATTTTAGAGTCTGAACCAATGTAATTTCTAGTCGTGTTAGAGTCAGAGAAGGTCAGTGAAGGGTTGATGAGGCATCTGACCTGTGCGGTGGTCTCAGCGTCCCTCTTGATCCGGCCTTGAGAAAGCCACTGCGCCGTCACTGTCCTTCCCCTGCGATGCCCTGGGGTACACAAAGCAGGAAGGAGATTAATGTGATGGGAGACAGCTTATTGTGTCATTGAGAAGAAAGGGGAAAAAAAAGAAGAAGATGAAAGTGCACTGTGAACTACACTCTGACAAAACCCATTAATTCTCAGTTCCGTGGCATTTAATGGTTGCTGTTTGGATAAAACAGCAATTCCAGGAGGAATACGCAGTGTTTTACTGTGGAGGCAATATTACATTTTCATTACTTTTTGCAATATTTGGTGTATCAATTCACAGGTAGAAGCAACAGCGATAATAACACGCCACACCGTGTATTTTAGAATCAGGGCAGCTGTTTAGAAATCATCCAGTAATTACGATAGCGCAATCAGCCCGATTCATCCACATCAGATTGCTGACTGATGAGGTGAATCAGACAACTATTTCTTGTTTTTGTAATTACTGTGTCATTAGACGGACCACCGCCACTATGAAAGGGTGTTCCCTGCGTCTTGATATTGTGAGCGGCGAAGGAGAAACCTTGTTCAAAAAGGCGTGTGATTGGGCAGCCTTTGCCTGTGATGCGCCGTGTGGTTTGGTCTCTTTCAGTGTCAGATGTACAAATATGAGCCAAATGGAAACAGCTTCAATTTACCGTCCGATTAGCTGCTTTCACGCTAAGTGCTTATGTTTCACATCTCAAATGAGAATTCGTTTCACACATAGAGAAACAAATATTTGAATTTAAAACTAAGCTTCGACAGTTCTTGACATCTTCCTCTTCACTTCCTCTCATTGGCCACCGGACTGCTCTATGAAGTGGTTGGCATGGAAACTGGTGGTTACATCATATTTTTATAACTAACTAAAATGAAACCAACAAAAAATTTGACACTTTAGTATGCATCCACATTATACTTACTACCTAAAATGACCAAAACTACGCTTTAAAAAAAAATATTTGACAGAGTGTATGACCTGCACTGCAGCCTCCAGCCACCAGGGGGAACTCTACTTGCTTTGGCTTCACTTTTGAGGAGTAGTTCTTACATTCATCTTTATCCTGTCTATCTAAGATTATATTAGTGACAAACAGAGAAATAGCCAATGGCACGAGACCAGCCCAGTTTAAAAAAAAATTACCCAGAAACGGCGACAAACTGAACTTCACCTCAAGTTTTAACAGGAAATTTTCAAATTCTGCGATTTTGACTATAAAAATGATCCAAATTACTTAATTACAAAGAAATTACAGACATAGCACAGACCAATGGACAAATATTCTAATTTATTTCATCATCATCATTTTCCTCTTCTGACCAAGTGAATGAGGCGCTCTGACACCAATTATGCAAAGGCGAATAAGACAAAACAAAGGCTACGACAGAAACTGCAAATCATTCATCTCAACAACTGAAATGCCATCATCGTTATTTTTCTGATAAATCTGGAAGAAGTTCAGGTTTCTTTTTGTAGGAGATAATCTCCCTCTACTTTGTAAAAAGAAAAGAAAAAATCTGGCCCCTGCTGATAGAGCCAGCACCATCTTCATAAAAGCTAATTAAACTCGGAAAATAAGTAATGGCATAGTCATTGGAAAACTATTTTTTTTTTTCCCCCCTCAAATCTATTTCAGCATTTATCTTACTGGGCTGATTTGATTTGATGCACCAGTGCAGTTCTGTAGAATAATGGCTCCCATTTCCACCATCCTCTATTGGATGGCCAGATTAGCTCGTGTGAATCATGAGCTCGCTTCAAATTGACAAAAACAGCTCTTTGGACATCGAATTTGAAAGAGAGTGATTCATTCGCGTCGGGCAACGCTGGATACGCGTTCTATCACAGATAGCGCCGTGGTGTTTTAGCAGAGAAAAACTGAGCCGAGCAGACAGTGGCGCTTTCAGACATTTCATTTCAACTGCAGGGAACATTTAGCTGATACTATCTGGAAGACAGAACAAGGTGCAATATAGAGCTGGAGTGTAATGGACTTAGAAAGAACTCGGTGTGCGGGGTGTCAAGCAATGAATCAAGCACACACACACACACACACACACACACACAAACACAAAAGTTGGCCAACCACAAGAGAAGACAACGAGACAAGGACTAGTAGTGACGTCTTTTTCCATGTTTAGCAAATGAATAACGGAGAGGGTTTTTAAATCAGCAGCCGATAAAGAAACCTCTGGGAAATGAGAAGAACAAATTGTCTGGGTTTGCTTTCTCAAGGGAAGACGATCAATAACTGGCCTGGGAATACAAACATGATTATTAACCACTCACCACAAGAAACACATGCATTATATATCTTAATTACACCTCCCTGGACGTGCGTTATGTTTTAATACCATATTCTGTCATATAAAACTCGACCCAAGCATCTAATGAGGAGCCCTGCACGAAAACAGGGACGCAATCTCCTCTCCGGATGACACTGATGGGGAGATGCACCTGGAGATAACGGGAATGGTTGTCGGGCCGTGGTTTTTCTATTTATAATTAGACTGTGGCCCTAGTGTCGCACGGATTTTTAAAAGACACCTCATTCGTCCTTTAAAACCTAAATGTGTCCCCCGGCAGAACTTTTGCACAAGCGCTCCTTGGATTACCGTAATCAGGTCAATTACGTTTGACCTATCGGCAAAATTCCAATGGTTTCTATAAGATGAGACGTTGCACTTTACGGCCAATAGTGTCAGGTTATTACACTTTTACAAAAAAACACCAGATTTTTAAAGTTCCATGGCAAAAGTCCAGGTAAACATTATGAGTTTTAGGTGTTCAAGGGCTAATGATTCACATCCAGACCACATATCACTTGCAATGTTCAGCTAAATCCTATTTAACGGGATTACGCCGTCATACTTTGCTTGGTATAGGCTTGCAGGGCTGGGAGTTGCTTTAAATCAGTGTCTTCTTAGAGGCTGGTAACTCAAACGAACAAAGGGAAAGCTTGGGCTTCCTATCCTTGGGCGGTTCAGTTTCGTCAGAGTGTTTGATGGGTTCGTGAGTGCACCGCACAGATTTCCTGGACTGAGATGGATGGACTAGTGTTCTCTCTGTGTTTAACTCTGTAATGCCGTACGCAAACATTACTGTGACACCAACGTAGTAATGTGTTAAGGCAAGAAATTCCATTAGTCCTTCGTTAAAGAGAGAGTATATGATCGTCACTCCCTACGTCACCGGATGCGTTAGTTGCTTTGGTCGCTATTGAAAAAGATGAAGTTTAGGAGAAAATATGTGGTAGAAAATGGGATTCGTCTATCAACTAACCCAGTGGTCGTCTTCATGTCTTTGTTGTTATTGGCATGCGATCAGACGCTTAAAGTCGACAAACAGACTAGTTGACATGTCCGTGCAGCCCCAAGTATGGTCCACAAACATAGCTTTAAAAGACCCCCCCAAAAAAGTAGCAGTAAAGGGAATGGTATGTCACTGTAATTGCTACAATACAATGCAAAACACAAAAGCCTCGTGAGGCGAATTTGACTTTTGAAAACGTAACGGTGATAGTTTTGTTTCTTCCAGTTGGTGCAGATCAAATATTTAGCCCCCTCCCAAGCAAAGGTCACCATTAATCGCTGATAACACTGAAAGGAATCCATAAAATGTCACCAGCGCTGGAACTGCCGCAGACAGCGAAGGGAGGAGGGGACATTTCTGTGACATTTGAGAACACTTCAGAAAAGGGAGAAAGCAAAAATACTGACTGGAGCAGAGAGGAATGGGAGGAAAGAGGGACGCCTGTGGTTGCTGTGGTGTAGGTCTGGATTGTCTCACCTCTAGTGTTTTACTGTAACCTACGATGCCACGCTCAGATTGAAACAAACCATCTGTCCATCAATGCCTAAAACCAATAAGCTGCAGGGGGCTTCAAAGCAAGCAAGCCGGCGGAGCTCGCTACGTCTTTAACATATCGATGACTCTTTGAGAGATGATTCTTTGAAAGTCACAACCACCGCCGCCGGTAGCTCCCTCTCAGGATGCCGATTGGTCCGTGACTCCGTAGGCTCACAAGAGCAGCTTGAAGTCTGGCAAGATGACATCCTGTGAGCTCACGGATCTCCAGAGAATTCAGCAGGCGGCATTGCTACTGTTGACGCAAACTAAACAAGTCCTGGCACTGCTTCACAATAATCCTTCAACTTGCAAAGCAAAACAAAACCTGGAAGGGTTTTTATCATAAAGCGACTACAGAAGGTGTCGACTTAGGGAGATTAGCCTGCACCTGCCGCCTGCTCATTCATTACATTTCCTTCTACATCTTCATTTGAATATTTTTCCGTCGGCATAACATTATACGGCAATGTCTTGTCTTCTCCCAAGAGAAGATGTGTTGCTTGTCTGTGCTTGTGTTACTGCAACCTGAACACGACTGCTTGCAGAGGTAAACTGTTCACATAAGTAGATAAGAAGGTGTCACCTTGAAGTCTGGGAAACGCTAATGTATAAGCTGACAACCCACCAACTAACATAGTACTATATTTCAAGTGCGAAAGGAAACACATTTTCAGAAAATAAAAAAAAAACTATTACAGTTAATTGCTCATATTAAAACCACAAAAAAAAAAAAAGCCGATCGCAGAGTTAAGTGGATGTGCTTGTCAGATTCAGAGAGACGTAGAAAATGGTCCGCACAGAAAAATAGTTTTTGCCCATTGACTAAAACTGGGGAAAAAAAAGGTGATAGTAGCTCTGTAAAATGGCACTACCCATCAGAACTTCAGCCATTACCATAACACAAAGAAATCTCTAACCAGACTTTTGTGAGGCTGAGTTGCATTGTGGGTAACGCAGGTGACAAAAAGATTTTTATTACGACGGAAAAAGGCTCTCCATTGTATGGCGGCGTTAAAGGGCTGCAAAGAGCTCTCCACAGATTTCAGTACAGCGTTCCGCTGTGTTTTTATCAGTGACGTCACCAGAGGTCAGCCACTTAAAAAACTAAACCTGAACTCGTGCTGCTTCTACCGTGTAAACACTTCAGTTGTGCACGTTACTCCCTCCAATCAAGAGTTTCTCAAAGCAAACCACAGCAATTCACAATCCGGCTGAAATGTAACATTGGTGCACTTCTCGCACAATGCAGTCCTTTCCCGAGCCCCCGCTCATTCCATTCGATTTATATGGAGAATGATGATTATCGCAGCGCTCCCTCTGAGCTTATAAAACTACTCTAATGGCACACACATGGTATCGATCCAAGGCTCGGAAAATGAAGCTTTGTTCAAATGCTGCACAAGTTGCTGGTTATTACAGTGCTGACTGTTGACCTACAGTGAAAGAGTCCATGTGTTTACTACATCATGTACATTTTCCAAGCTTTTAGATGTTTTAAACATTTCAACCTCGATCCTTAGCCCAACTTTTCAAAATACGGCCAGGAGAATGTGTTTTTTTTGTTGTTTTTTTCGATGTGAAAACATCTGTATTCAATATTAACTCGCTGCCAAAATCAACAAATGACACATTAGTCTGGAGTCTCTGTCATTATGGCATCCTCTCAGCAGAAAACATTAAGGCCGGCTAATAGCTTCAGCAGAGGCATTAGAGGTTGGAGGGGATGAGGCTCTCCATCACGCCGTTCCCCCTGAATGATCGAAGCGCAGCCCGACGAGGCTTTGGGCCGCTTAATAAACACCAGGCAGATGCGATACCCAACCTCGGAGTCAACAAATCACCGCTGTTCTCTGCTTCACTTGTCCTGGTAAGAGCTCCTCCGCGGAGTCTCGAGTCTTGCTTTTCAGTTACAAAATCGTTGGGTGACAGCGTGTGAGATATGTGGTATATATGTGTTCTGGGTAAGCCGATGGATGGATGGATGGATGGATGGATGGATGGATGGATGGATGCAGCGTCAACCTCCAGGCATCCATCCGCGGTCGGATCAGAACCAGAGATAGAGCTCTCTGTGGCAAATGCTTCCTTTCATGCCTTGGTCCTCAGCCTCCTCTGCAACATGTCACCTATTACAGCTCTGTTAGCACTGACGGATACTTCTTTTTTTTTCCCCCACGGCTGTTTGTGCTGCAGAGTGTCTTCAAAGTTTCACAGCTTTCAGACCCCAACAACCTATCACAGGGCGAAGAAGAATGACGAGTTGGACGATGTTTGAGAGAGGGCAGTTCGGCACGTCCTCTAAAACGGCCGACACCGGGTCTGGTGAAAAATCAATTTATATTTTTTTTTTTACTACTCCTCTGCAAGTTGGTAGCTCCAGAAACTGAAACTCTTACAATTGAAAAGAGGTGAAGAGGTGACGCTTAGCCTCTCAAAGCTCCCTAAGCACGGCAGCCCACTTTGCTGGATTTAAAATGCACATTTCAAAAAGGAGAAGGAGCAGTGCTCCGAAGCAAGTTTAAATCTCAAGACGCTGACAAAAATGGACTGCTCTGACAAACCGGATGGCTGGATGGATGGACTCGCGTTAGGGAACTTCTAAATCTCGTTACATACATGGGAGGACTGCGAGAACAAGGACAAAGTTCGTTTTGGCCAGGTCATTTACATGCGACAAGAAGGTCAAGTGCCGAACTCCGGGGAAGTCCTCATAAGGCCCTCCCACTGCGGCAGATGCTAAGCTAAATGAAGCTAAACATTGCAGGAGATGTGGGAGATGAACAGACACTTTTCTTTCAATTTTCAGAGAGATTAACAGTCACACTGTGAATATTAACATCTGGCAGCTCACAGAGAGGACGCTAGCGTTTCTGCTTGTACGCATTAATCGCGCTCACTTCCAGCTTCAACCAATCACAGGACAGTTGCCGGACACTGCGATGCAGAGAAAGAAATTCTGCCCGGTTGACGTGTCGAGAAGAAGCTGCGAGGACAAAACAACGTTCTCACTCCTCGCTGAGTGTCTAACAGCCTTAACGGTGGGAGAGCCACCAATTAGAAGAATCTCTTCGCTATTTAAAACCTGTTCTAAACATAAATTGAGACGCGAGTTAAGGTCAAAGTCATTATTTTTCCGTCATCTCTGGAAGGAGTGCGATGGTTTGGTGTCACTCTCCACCTCAGTTTCACTTCAGCAGAAGAAAAGCCAATCAAATACATACTATGTTAAAACTTGTCTGACTGGACGAGATTTTTATCAAAACAACAAGTCAAATTCAGTATTTTGACAAGAAGATAATAGCAGCGACAGTAGAAAGCTTGTATGAATAAAGAAAAACCTAACTCAATATGTTGCAGCTTCTAGTTTCAGGAATTCATTGTAAAGTGAAAATGGTGACATTGAAGAACCTGTTGTACTGTTATGAGTCGGTCTTAATATTTACTATCAACAATCAAATCCTGCTGGATGTGTAACTTATTTTCTACTTGTTTGATTTTTTTATATATATATATATAACTGCGTTTTAGATTTATTTCTATGGCTCAAAAGGGGAAAGCTATTCAAAAAACAAGAGCAGAGGTTAGGGCTGTTACACTGATGGCTCTGAGAGAGATGGCTCTGAGGGGGCAGCTCCACTGGCCTACTTTTTAGTTTAATTTTTGCTTTCATCACTAGTTTGTAGAAATCCTCTTGGATTAGTGGGCTGCAGCGAATGCTTGGCAAATGCAAAGCATCGGTTTCAAGGTCAGATCATGATGCTTTCACGGTTTCTGTGCCAGAGAACCAGGCTCAGACACAAAACGGTAATGAAATGATTCAAATTCAATGGAAGCCCAATAATTTGAAGCAATATCCTGCAGAGCTGTGTCTGTTCTGTGCGAGCAGAAAATAAGCCACTAAACCAGACTTTCTCGCTGATGAGTATTAAAGGTTGAGTTCTAAAAGAAGGATCCACTGAAGTGAATACACTCACTGATTAGACATAACATTATGACCACCTAGCTAATATTGTATAGGTCTCCCTTAGGTCTCCAAACCAGTTGTGACACATCAGAGAACAGACGTGGGCCTACTTAGTTGCGTCCTGAGGTGTCTGAAAACGGGATATTGTTAGTGGGCGGTTTTTGGGTCCTATGAGCTGAGGGGAGGGGCCTCTATGGTGGATCATCCCACAGGCCAGGTCAACACCTTGTGATGTTCTTCACGATTTTCTGAGTTGTTCCTAAACCCTAAAAACTTTTTATGTGTGTGTGCCTGTGTCGGGGTGTCTGGTCTGGTTTAGGTAGGTGCTACATGTCTAAGTAACATCCACATGAATGAATGCCAGGTCTAAAAGTTTCCCAGCAGGACGCTGAATTGTCACAAGATGGTCAATGTTGCTGCATGACCAGGACGTCTAAGAAATGTACGACTACTGAGAGCTCATCTTTAACGACGACACGTAAAACTTCCAGGAAGAAAAACCAAGACCTTTTTTTGTTTTTGTTTGTTTTTTTGTTTTTTTCAGGCTAGTGCTGTGTGTGCTGTTTATTCTATAAAATAAACAAGGCTCTGTGTAATTGTCCCTAATTTCAAGACGCTTAAGCACAAAATCGTTTGCATCCAGGCTCTTTTTTCATGTTGAGTTGGAAGCTTAACAGTAAACAAAGATTAGAAAAACAAAATTAGGTGGAAGTCATTTACATTTCAAAAGGCCTCAATACGCTAAATACAGTCCCGTTATAGCTGCAGGCTAATGGTTCTGCGTGCTGCAAGGGACAAATAAATTAACTGTGCTTGGAACTGTGTCATCCAAATGAGGTTTGGTCTCGTGTAGCGTTTCCCCGTAGCAGAGGTGTTTCCCTGCAGAGCTAGGATTTAAAAAAAAAAATAAAAAAATTATTAACTAAATTACCATAAACGGTGTGCATACGTCTGGGAAGGAGACATAAGCCAGATCCCAGAGGGAAGGACTTCCTGCCGTCTTTTTAGTGGATGACTGAACGACTGACTGTAAATGTTAAATTCTGGAAAGCATGAAATGACAAAGCAGATGCTGCAGTCTGGACGGGTGTTCTGTCATCGAGCATGTCTGGAACACATGAATCGACTTAGAGTCTCGGTGTTATTGTCCAAGGTTTCCACATATCAGCTTCTGTCTTTGAAAATGGCAGTCAAAAAAAAACAACTCAGAAAAAGGTATTTCACAAGCTTCACAAATAAAATCCACCAAGGCTAGGTATCTTATACACTCTGGTTGATCTAACCCTGTAATATCGGGGGTTCATTGTCCGTTCACTGGAGGTGAGGTTGAGCCACTTTATCCAATTTGCTCTCCAGTCACAAACTTAGTCATTCAAAAACAGTGTTTTGTCCTCGAGGCTGGTCTCACAGGAGTCCAACTCCTATTATGTCAAGTCCCTAAACCTTACAAAATGTCACAGCAATCCATCCAATAGTGGAAGCAAAACTCCTGTTTCTACAGCCCCACTAATGTATGAGTACAGTATACACATCTATCAGCCGCAACTTTAAAACAACGGACAGGAAAAGTAACACTGACCATCTTGTGACTATGCAATGTTCTGCTGGGAAACGTTTGGACCTGGCATTCCTACCACCTACCTAGACCAGATCAGGCACCCCCACCCCATAGCAATGACACTCCTTGATGTCAGCAGCCATCCCTAGCAGGATGCAGCCTGACACAGACACACACATAAAAACACCTTAGGAACAACTAAAAAGAAAAAACATGAAGAACAGCGCAAGGTGTTGACCTGGCCTCCAAATTTACTAGATCCCAAACTGATCAAGCTGTGTCACCCGACACCACAGGACACCCTCAGAAGTCCCACATCCATTCTCTGATGAGTCACAACTGTTTTGTAGGCACAACAGAGACCAACACAGGAAGTTGGTCATAGGATGTTGTGGCTGGTCAGCATCACTATTGTTCAAGTGCTGCAATTCATTGTGTCCAAACAATCTGCACTTCTTCGTCATTAAGGACTCACTCCGTCCGACACTCCGTCCTTCTCCGTACTTTCTACACACCACTCACATTCATCTCCTTTGGGTTTTTATACATTTATATTGACTCCCTTCCCTCTGTAGACCCTGAGGGATTCTCAGCATACATCAAGAGACAAAGCTGGAGGATTTGCGCTTACGCCCGGCACTTGCCCGGCAAGCTATCACTGCGGGAGCTGGGGGGGAGGAAAAACAATGAGAGGCATGATCCATATCTGTCAGCTACTCCAGCGGCTAAAAGATAGATAGAGAGAGAGAGGGAGAGAGAGGGAGAGGGGTTAGGCAGAGAAAGGAGGCATAATACACGGCAAATACTTTATCGTCTTGAGAAATGACTGTGTGGATTCATTTTTATAAAAGGGAGTCGAGAGGGCTCTGACGGGAGGGGGGAAGAGAAAGAAAGGATGAAGTGGGGAACTTCAACGGAGGGGGCTAATCATCTCCTCTTTACGTTATCAGACTCAAACCCACCTCTGTTTGCCCTATTGCCATCTATGCTTCTGCCGACTCAGACAACAGCCTGCTGGTAATGACACCTCTGACCTGTTTGCTTTAGTGCTTCATATCACGCATAGCCAGAGCTGGAAGCCCCTCCTTGTTCTTTCCCCTGGGGTTAATGCCCAGGTGTGGAGCCAGAGAGAACTGAGATGGTACTGTCTACGATTTCCCTGCAATCCAGTTTGAATGTGAATAGATAATGCTCTTTTCCTAACACACTTCGGGGACTTCTTGTGAAAGTCAGGATCGTGTTTTAAAGTTTGAGGGATGGCAGTGTGGAAATATAAAGTCTGATGCAGAGATGGGGAGTGGTTATTCTGAAACCGAGACTGAACACTGAGAGACTTTTCTAGATGTATTCACGTCTCCAGCAGCACAAACATGAAGCACCAGACGCTGGCGGTGGTGTACGCCGATGTCGTCGCTTCCATCTCGATGGGCATTGAGGACACTTACTCCGAACGCAGCCTGTAGCCTCATTAATAAAAGATAAGTCCCTCAAAAAGTAAGGTCTCATTTTCGCAATCTCCGTCTTCTGAAACGTGAACCAAAGCACTAGCGTAATGAAAACAGTCGCACCAAGAACCAGTCGCCTTACTTCCACGCCCTGTCCAATCTGCAACTGTCCCAGCCTTTCATAACCTTATGCAATGCATATTCACCGATTCTGTATTCAGTGTTTTAAGAACAGATATGTAACTTAGATTTCATAGATTTGCCCTCGACCCATAGGATAGTACAGCCATTCAACAGGAAGGTTTGCTTGAGGAACCGTAAATTCGTAATATAATCAGCATGCCTTAAAATATCGTCCAACAAGCAACACAAGAAGCAGGGCTGACTCTCTGACTGCCAGTTTCTTGGATATTATTGGATCAACTGGGCAGGTATCCACCAATATAGCTATTTTAAAAACTAGAGGTATTGGCAAAATTACACAAATTTGTATTTTTTTGATCTACTTGGGAGTAACATCCCCTTCAACAGTGGTGAAGCTTGTTTAGCAGATCATGTAATCTTCTTTATTTTTGTCAGAAGATAAAAATCTTAAAGCCTCTCCCATTTCCGCTCCATAACCTACTTGCTAAACAAATGTGAGGAAAAGCAAAGCTGATGTATAACAAACTTGGCCAAGGCTCACCAGGATGAGATTTTTGTCTCTTGTCTCTTGGGGAGCAGCAGGTATGACTGCCTCGTGGCTGCATGTCCGCACCAACCAGAGTTGCTGCAGTCGGTCCAGACTCACATAGGCAAAGAATTTAACAAAAGTGAATTTCAGAAAACTATGATGTCACAGCGAAGCTGACCTTTGTTCTGTTGGAGGTAAAATGTCATCACAATGGTACTGCGTTGTGTATTTTGGACTCTAGGGTAGAGTTACAGGTCACAACACATTTTGCAAAGTCACAGTAACCTAATCTGAGCATTCTTGAATCCAAGGGGACATCTGTGACGAATTAATCTTTCAATGCATTCCTGAGATTTCACAGGCGAATGGACGGACAGCTTAAGAAACATGATGCCTCGAGGCGCGTGTGTCACCCGCCCATAGACGTAAAGATGTCAAGAGAAATGAACAAGTGGTTGTGTTTGCATCTAAATGTCTGGTTAACATCGCTGCTTCTCATAAAAACTGCCACTTTTAAGTCACGAGCCTCTCCCATGAGCTATTCCCAGCCAGGAGAAGCTCAGGACCTACGAGTTGTGTAGGGACACAAGGGAACAAGGATTTCAACCCGAGCCAACGTAACAAATGCACAAATGCAGCAAAATAACAAGTGCATGGCTTATTTCAACCAAACAGAACAACACTACTTGTTTTTTTTGTTGTTGTTGCTTTTAATCCCAAAGGGCAGTGTGACAGAGATTCAGCTGGCTGGACCAAGCAGTGATGAAATAAAGCTCTCCACCTTGGTGCTGGAGTGCCTCAGCAACCGAATCCCACGATAAACTGCTCACTCTTACTTTTCCTGCATCCACAAATCCCCACAGACTTCATCTTTTCACCTCGCTCTTTATCGCTATCTCTCGGTTCAAGTATTCCTGAGCTCGTTCCAGTCTTAATGAGGCGCTCAGTGAAGGAGTTTCCTTCCTCCCTCCTTCGCTCTCTGTCTCTCTTCTTTCCTAGCCTTTTTCACAAGAATGAAGTGGTGGGACATATCAGCCAGAGTGCTCTCGAAGGGGAAAGAGGTTTCCTGTCTCACTGCCGATGATTGTTCGTCACACCTGGGAGAACGAGAGTCGCCTTCAGATCGCATGCACGGGACGAAATGGCAATGATACGCCGCAAATTATTCTTGCCTGTACCTAAAAGCTGCAGCTTTTGGGCAACTTGATCACAACACAGCGACAGCGGCAAACTCTTCATTTGTGTTGTAAAATAATAATGGTTTCCCTTCAACTGGGAACATAACAGCCAACGTGCACAATTTTGTTAAGAAACTGCAAAGAATATATCTGCAAACACGTAGGAGAATCATTTTCTCTCAGTCAATAAGGTCTTGGCCTCAGTCGTTGAGTCGAATCGTCTTGAGGACTCAAAACTGAATGCAAGTCTCTGAGTTTGTTGAGTATTCTCCTCAACATACATACTCTGGCCTAACTGAACTGTTGTATTGTATGTATATTGTTGACACACACACCTAAACATAACTTTTAAAATGTGAGGACTTACAGATTTTTCTCAGTTTTCCATAATAGTACCTTGGAGTATTGGACTACCGAATTGATAAAATAAATCCTTTGAAATCAGTTGCAGCCCTGTTCTCTAATCTCTAATACGGCTGCAATCAATGGCGCCGGCTTCTTAAATCCTGAAGTGAGGAAATCCAGACCCAGTCGCTTGAATGATGATTTTCATCGTTAATACTTTTATCCAGTAGAGTAGAGTGACTAGTAGTTCAAACCTTGAAAAAGAAGATGAACTGGTTGCACACTGATATTTGAGCATCTCCCAACTGCAGCTGAGGCACGAATATTTTGAACAGTAAGTTGAATTTAGGCAGATTTTTACTTGATGGCCAGAGCCTGGGAATCATTGTTGTGTCGTTATGAGTTAGGGTTAGGGTTAGGGGGTTAGACAGAACCAATATTTCTGAAACTTCAAATAAACTATGATTGCTCTTTGTACATGTTTGAATGAGCTGTAACTTTTAAATTCTTGTCACGTGAAACTTCACTTTGATCAAGATGAACTTCAAACGAATTGGTCATATAACCACCACCTAAACAACATAAGATGCAGGTGCATTTTCAATTACAATCAACACGTCGAGTCACTGAAGGCCAAACATATTCAAGGAATAGCATCATTTGGTGAAAGTTTAAAATTCATAGATGTCATGTTTAAACATCATTAACATATATTAGGAAAAGTATCAGTTACATTTCAGTACCACAATCATTCATTTAAAAAAGTAATCAATAGATTAGTCAACCAATCAAAAAAATAAGTGACAGATTCATCGATTGAACAAACACTTGTTTGTTGCAGCCCAACTGTCTATTATTATCATATATAACTGCAGCAGCATTGAGAAAACAACAAATAAACCATGGTTTTTACTGTGCAGTTCCACTGAGACTAAATTTCTACCCAAGAACACCTGTCAACTGTCTCTCTCTACGGAAGGAAAGGCCTTTCCAGGGCTGGAATTAGCAGATTAGCGTCTGACACATGTGACGACACAGCATGTGGATACACGCAACATTCTTCTGAGCTGAGCTACATCACAAGTGTGTGTCTCGTCCTGGCTGCCTTTCGTCAGGGAGGATATATAATCGGACCATTCATGTCTGCACGAGGGAGGGATCTGATCGCTGAAGCTTCAGGGGGATGCACTCTGCTCAGGGGCGAGTTTACGCCTGATGTGCAAATGAGCCTGTTTTCTTCGTTCTATTCAAGAAACTTTAGGGAATTCATCTTAAACTCATAAAAGCAAACTGTCCAACGTGTAATTCCAGCTCAAAAAGCTTTCAATTCATAATTTCAATAGGAATTCAGATAATATTTTATTATCAACAGATCAGTACCCAATGTCATGCCCAGATGTTGTCCCATAATTTGATCACATTGAAAATGTGAAATGTGAAAAAAGTTTTTGGAAGGTTTTCACAGCTTCAGGTAGAAGTTACAGATGTGACCTCAGTTCTGTGTCTTCTGATACTTCGGATACTTGTAACCTCAAAGAGGATGTGTGCAATTTCAGGGTTAGGGTTGGGGTCAGGGTTGGAGGGTTATGGTTGGGATTAAGGTTGGGATTAGGGTTAGGGTTGGGGTTAGGGCGCTGCTAATTGAGACACTTTCATAACTGAATATCACTGGTCAGTGTTGATAAAAGTGTATGCTTGTTTTCCCCTCAGCATTAAGCCACTCTTAAAAAAAATAGATAGTACAGATAGTAAATTTTGGTGTAAAATTACGGATGTCCTGATCAGTATCAGGGCTGTTTTTAAAATTTAAAAACAATTGAGCCAAGCCCAATCTTTTGCACTTGCTCATTTTAGAATTGCCATAAACCAAAACCACACCCTTGTAGCGTGTTCTTCCCCTTCCCAGCGTCAAAACTGTGATTCATATCGGCCGATATGAATATTAAAAGGGGATCAGGGGTCACATAAACATGATGGGGACATCCCAATATAAAATTCTGAAGTACAGATATTCCCAAAAGGCAGCTAATACTTGGTTGAGAGAAGCCCAGTTATCTTTTGGGTAAAAGGGGCTAATGTCGTAGTTCATCACAAAAGGAGATTCAAAGTTATAATCTTAGACTGAGCACATTTGACAGTAACCAGGGCGACTCTCGGGAACACTGTGCTCCCTGGAAACCCCTTCACCTATACACACTGCACAAGATATAAACATAACACTTGGAAAATGAGAAATGACTAAAGAGAAGCCCACACAGCAGACCAGAGAGGACCTTTACCCCTGTGGCTGTTCCAAATGACTACCACGCAATCTTGTTAGGTTTCAAACTAAATATTCTTCAAGGGTGCAACCTCGCAGTCGCTGCCAACCTGACGCTCGCAGTCGGGGAAATGAGGTGGTGCGATAAGGTGAGCTGAGCACGACGTGGAACGCTAATGAAAGTTTGTCTGTTTAGAGGTCGGGCCACAATATTTCTGTCGACTGCCTGCCCCAGCGTCCAGGAAATGACGGCCCGCGCTTTCAAGGGCTCTCAGTTATCCCGTACAGATATATAGCATGTGGAGCCCAGACTGGGCCGGGCAGCCTGCGCTCGCTGCCTGGTAAATGGGCCATGTTGCGCGCAGATACTGTCGGTGAAAAACTGCTGAGCACGAATACATCTGAATCCCAGCAGAGCAAAAGTGCTTGAGGAGTTTGGGAGAATGGGAGGGGAGGGGAGGGGGGTAAACTTTTGATGACATGTCTGAGGTTAAGAGAGAGAATAAACTGACAAGGAGAGCCATGAGGAAGGGTGCATGAGGAGTTTTCTGATGACGGGAAACCGCAAGACGTAAAGACACAATCTTTTGTGCTACAGAGTGACGAATTATGCGGAGTCACATTAACCTGAGCGGTGACTGCAGATGACAGTAGGTACGGTGTCAGCGCGGTTAATCTGCCATATGCTTGGAGTCATAATAGCGCTTGAATATAAATGACAAGCTGCTGATATGACTGCATGCTTTCAGCGTTGGTCTAGATAACCGGGAGATATAAAGATTCTGCAAGAGGTTGTTTTAGTGTAAAGGCGCTTTTAGAGTACGTGCGATCTAGACGCAGCAACCTTCACACGTAGTCTCAGACATTTATCCTCCTGAGATCCAAGCGTTTGTTTGGAAAGCATCTTAATTTCTTTAAGATAAGATTAAGATCTTTAAGTATTTGGGATTAGTAGGACCTAGGAACTATTAAAAATAATAAGCATCATCTTTGAACTAGAAGCAGTTTTTGAAAAAGATGTGAACACAGGGATTATTTCACTGTATATAAGAATTTAAGTCCCCGATGTGCAAAACCAAAATATAAAACTGTTTATTTTAATGGCAGAGCAAAATTGGAAATGATGAAATCCCAGCGCCCTTAAATGTGTCTCCTTATGAGGACAACAGGTCTAAATGAAGCAGAATGAGCTGCAACAATCCTAAAACGTAATGTCCCCATATGAGGACACAGGGTCTTGGGAGGTAAAACTTGTGCACTCGTCAGTCTGTCTCGCTCTGTAACAACGCCACCAAAACACTAGTCGTCTTTTTTGTCATTTTGGTTGATTTTTGTTTCTACTTCCTGCTTCACTTTCAACAAAGGTGACTCTATCACACCAAATCTCCTTAGTTACAGTTTCAGTTCCTTATTAATCCAAAACAATCAAGTTTAAAATTGCGGAGACGGAGAAGAAGCCGGAAATGCTAACGCAATTCAATAGGGGAACATGAAACTCAACCCTTTTCAGCCTCCTCAACAATATCATAACATCATAACAATAGTCATCATAATAGTATGATGTCACAATGATCATGGCGACATGATGTCAAGCTAGGATTCTTAGGGTCGTAGAGTTTCTATTTCTGAGCTCTCCCAGCATCTCTGGAAAATTCGATAAACTTTAAACCTTAAAAACCCGATAAGATGCACACTTTGCATAAATGCAACACACACTCTATGCACAACCACCTCGACGGGGAACATCAGCTGAAACACTGAAGGTCCACAAGCCTCCCGACCGCAAAACGAGACAACGGCGTCGGGATTTTACTGCTACAGTGAGCTGTGTCTGATTGATGGATTACTCAGAAACGAATCAGTGGATTACTAGAAAAATCAATGAAGAGTTTAATCGCTTAATTAAAAAAAAAAACTAGAAACCAACACTAAAATCCTTATATGAGGACATGTCACCACAACAGATCATTTGCAGAAATTAAAAATCCTCTCATCTGTAAAAAGGCACCAGAATTAAACTAAACTGAGGCATACACCGGTCCGCCACAACATTATGACCACAGACAGGAGAAGTAAATACCATTGAACATCTCGATAAAACCTAGTTTTCATGCTGGGAAGCTTTTGGACCTGGTATTCATTCACCTAGACCAGGCCAGACACCCCCACCCCGTAGCAGTGACACTCCTTGATGGCAGCAGCCATCCCCAGCAGGACGCAGCCTGACACGAGTAACAGGACTCCTGGTACATATTGTTCCTCCATCCCCTCGACAGGCTTGGCTGAGTGTGTTTTTGACATACAAGCTAAATGCACTAAATACAAAGACGATGTAGAAAGTTATACCCTGTTATTTGCTGCTTTTACACAATGGTATGTTAAAATGACCTTTAATACATTTTCATTTCAGCCGCTCACCTCAAAAAAGGATATTTTCTTGACACAGGGACGTTGCAGTACTTCAGCAGCCTTTGTATTTTTATGCTATATAGGGGTAAACGATATATATATATAGCTATGCATTTTCTGACTAGATAATCAGCGTTAAATCAAGGCCCACATATGAGGCGTCAAACACGCACACACACTTTTATTAACATGGACTGTGATGAAAATAAAATGCAAAGACTGGGTTTCCTTCCTAACGCACGACTCTCTGCATGCTGCAGAAGTGTTATACGCCACTTAGCATATTCGTTACGCTACAGCGTTATATTTGCCTTCTGCCTAGTGTCTGCTGCTGTCAGCCATTCACATCTGCTGGTTTCTCTCCTACTCTCTGCCTACATAAACTGTATTTCAACACGGCCAAATTCTTTAAAAAAAGGCTGTTTCCATGTTTCCAAGCTGCTGCTGCCACTAAATTCTTGCGAAGTTGTCTGACAATATCACCACAATCAGTGAATAACTGTGTCACACAAAGGATTGAAAGTACTGCTGCATCTGAACGGAGTAGACCTCCAGCCTTGCTGGGCAGTGTTGCAGAGTCTGTTTCCCCTAAAAACCAGGGACGGGTTTTTTCCAAAAAGTAAAAAAATAAATCGCTTCATATGGGGGGAACCTTGTAAGCATTTTTTTGCTCGCCAGGTTTGATAGGGGGAGCACAGACAGGATGCGTGGAATCTGAGAGATTAGAGCTGCAAACTCAGCTCAGCAGTCGTCATCAGACACTTAAATCCACACCGCTCTGGGTGTTCTGCTGAGAGGAAACCAGATTCAAAAGGGAACAAGCAACTCAACCCTGATCAGTCACCTCTACATTAAAGGTTGTGACATTAGGTTAAGATGGACTGAGTCCTAAAGCTCAGTGGGCAGTGCTGCATACGCTCCTTCCAGCAATAGTCTTTTCCAAAATGTCACTAGATTTGCTTGACAACATATAAAAATAAGTTGCTAAATAGGTTGTATGCCACATGTTTCAATCCAGTTTGAAACCAGATTAAAATCCAGACTGAAGCAGGTTTAAACCCAGTCTGAGATGATTTTTGAGAGGATTTTCTTTGTTTTGTTCTTCTTTTTCACTGTTGTTTTTAAACTAAATCCAAATCCAGACTGAAACCAGTCCAAATCCAGAATTTGACTAGTTTAAATCCGGTTTGAAACCTGTTTCGAATCCAGACTGACGCCTGATTAAAATCCAGACTGAAACAGGTTTAAACACCATCTGAAATGATTTTTTCTGAAGGACTTTCTTTGTTTTATTCTTCTTTTTCACTGTAGATTTGAAGCCAGAGTCAAATCCAGATTGAAACCAGTTCACATCAGGAATTAGACCAGTGTTAATCTTGTTTGATTGGGGGAGTACAGACAGGATGTGTGGAAAGTGAGAGAGAAGAGTTGCAAACTCAGTACAATCATTCATTTAATTTATCTGTACACTAACCAAAATTGTTACAAATGCATCACATGATATATGTGTGCTGTCGGGTTTTTTTTTTTTTTTACTGTAAAATGAACTGGATGTTACTGATTATGCCTTAGGTGCTTTAAATGATGAAATAAAAAGTTTGTTTTAGTTATATGATGATTAAGAGTCTGTTCTTGAGCGCATCAGTGGATGTAAATTAACAAAGTGCTGACGGCAGATGGAGAAACGCGTCCGACCGTTCTGCTGACTGCTGCAAATTAGCTCCCAATTTTAATGGCATGCGATCGTCACATTCTTGATGTCTGCCTTGTTTATTTTAGAGAATATTTTTCTTTTTTCTTTTTTAAAGCAGCCGGTTAGAACTGAGCAACAGCCAATTATCACTGTTCTATTTAGAGAGTTCTTTGTTTTGTTTTTCGCTGGATCTGTGGCCAATTAACTGGCGCATTAATGGTTGACACCACGATGCAGACGACGGCACAAAGTAATGGAGTAACAGAAGTAATATGATATATAAAATAAAGAGGAGGAGGAGGGTAGAGTGGTTGGGGCAAATAGGGGAGGAAAGGTAGAGCAGCATTCAAATCCAGACTGAAACCAGTTCAAACCGAGACAAAAACAGACAAAAACAATCTAGTTTGAAATTAGTTCAAATCCCGACTCAACCAAGTTTAAATCCAGACAAAAAACAAGATTAAATCAAGTTTCAAACAACAACAAAAATGAGTTTAAATCCAGACTGAATCAAGTTTTAATTGAGACTGAAACCAGTTTAAATCAAGACAAAAATTAGTTTAAATCTAGTTTGAACCCAGTTTAAATCCATACTGAAACTAGTTCAAATCCAGACTGAAACCATTTTAAATCCAGACACAAACCAGTTCAAGTCCCAATTTAGACCAGTTTAAATCCAGTTTGAAACCAGTTCAACTCCAGACTTCTACCTGTTTAAATCCCGACTTTCACAAGATTCAAATCCAGTCTGACCTAAATCAAGACTAAGTCTAAATTTAGCCCAAAATGTTCATTGAAAGCAGATTTTCTTCTTTCTTTGTCTCATGTTATGATTTCACTTTGATCTCAGGTCTAAACGATGAACCTTCAGACTGGTTTCGTTCCACTGTCTCTTCCATACCGGACCACCTCGGTTCTGGTTCTGGGTTCTTGCTGTTTTCCTTTAACAAAACATGTTTTGTGCAAAAGGAAAACGCACAAACATACGCTGATGTTTATGCAGAAGCCATATACACTCACTCACACGGGGTCGCTAACTACTTTAACTCGGTGCATCTAGTTTGAATGGAGGTTATTGTCTGACGAGTTGTTTTTTTATTTGCCCTGGGGGTAGTTCACTCCACATGACCGGACAGCGTGATCCCACCAGTTTGACCTTTCTCTGAGAGAGGAAAACTGTTGGATGCAGACTTCACGCCACTTGCAATCTGAATCAGACCCCGAGCACTGAAGAATGACTAGTAAACGGGACTTTCTGTGACATAATGTGGACTGGAATCTGAGCTCCTCTACTGTACTGGTGCATTTCTCTAAACTCTGCCTTTTATGGACACACAAAGACGGGGACAGGGTCTGATTCGTTGGTTCGGTTGAGAAACCAGACCCAGAACATCAACACTAGAAGACATTGAAGTCTTCAAACCAGGAGCTGATTGCAAACGTTTCTTGTCACACACACACACAAAAATAAAAGTGCTCAGACTTCTGTAATTCAATCTTTCTTCTTTTGCCTCGGATACGCGCTTGGCTCCGGAGTCGCTTCGGGATTCTTGCAATTTACCGCGTATTTACGCGCAGTTAAAACAGAAACCGCAGACAAACGCACGACTTTCTATTTCTAAAACAAACCACGTCTCCCGCTGATTTCGGCACCAAAGTCATAACTCGTCAAGCTCGAGTTTAAGAGCGGTTTAACCTTATATGCCCCGTATATTGGAGGAGGGCGCAGCAGTGGGGAACAACCAAATGTTATTGGGAAAGATGACAAAAAAGGAGAGATGTTTTTCAGCTGCAAATCATAGCAGATTGATGCATGGGTTCACGCTATCCGGAAAATACCTTGTAGTTTATGCGAGACTTGCGCCTTTGCCTCGTCAGGACGCGCAGCATTAAAACGAGCATGTTTTTAAATGGAGTTTGGCGCACGCAGGCGCCTTCTTCGCCTAACGTGATTTATTCGGGAAAAGTTTTGAGTCGTGTCCCAGCAAAACGCGCCTCGCTCCACCTGGACTCCCCCGGCGTTGGCCGACACACTTTAAACCCACCCGTGCGCGTTTTCTTTCGCTGAGGATCAATGCGCAACTGGTAGATAGATGCTGGAAGAAGTTTTTGCAGCATCCGCTCTTTTCTTTACCTTGTTGCCCGGTGTCTCCGAGGGCTCTTTCCAGGGTGCCGTTCAGCAACAGAAGAGCGAGGAAAACGAGCCAGTGTCCACATCTTGCCGTTGATATTTGGGCATTTTTCTGCCTGTGTTTACTGTACATCCCTGTGACCCTCGGTGCCGCCGGCCGTCTTCCCCTTTCCTCGCCGTTGTTCGCCTCTGCCTCCCTCTCTGGCTCCTCACACCGTCAACCGAGACGCAGCGACGTGCAACACTTCCTGTATGACCCATCACAATAAAACACAGCTCACTGTGAGAGAGGAGGAAGACGCGCCGATGAGCCGCGACGCTCGGACCTGACATTAATTGGTGTGGATGTTACACAGACATGCCCACTTAGACCAGACCAGGCACCCAAATGCAATGACGCTCCTTGATGCAACCTGACACACACACAGCTACGCTTTAGGAACAACTCAAAAAAACATCTCAAGGTGTTGACCTGGCCTCCAAATTCACTAGATCCCAAACTGATCAATTATCTGTGGAAGATACCACCATAGAGACCCCTCTCGTCAATTCAAAGGACCGAAAGACCCCCCGCATTTACAACTTCCTGTTTCCAGACACCATAGGACACCCTCAGAAGACCCATGTCCATTCTCTGAACAGGTTTGGAGGCGCAAGAAAGACCTACACAATACTAGGAAGGCGGCCATGATGATATGCCTGATTGGTGTATTAGGCATTTTGGATTTCTGCATCAGTTTGCACCTCCCCAGTGGTGACGCAGATCACAAGAGCTTCGATTGGTCCTCTTGGCAGTCGCATGTTTCCTCTTTAGTATTTGCGGTCGCTTCTCCATCTCCGCAATGTTCAAATCAATCAATAAAGATGGAACACACGGAGGAAAGGTCAACCGAGGAGGTTCAAAAGGTACACGCATTTGTACGACTCGCGCTCGGCGAGAACTGGGCGAAGGTTTCGGTCGCCTGTTGAAAGTGCAGCAGGAAGTGGAAACAAATATGAACCCCACTGGCAAAGAAAAAAAAGACAGCGCCCACTAGTGTTTGCATGGTGTTGTGACAGGCGGAGCGCACAAGCATAAATGTCTCACACTGGCGTAGGCTGGGCTAATGTAGGTTTACATAGATTGATGCATCTATGCCGTAGCAACAGCTTCACGAGTCTAAACTTGAGATTCCATGAACAGTTGACATCAACTTGACTCTGCACCTCTGTGTTTAAGATGTAATTATTTCGTTACGTCCATTTTGCTTTGGAGCTAATTATGTTTCAGAAGCAGAGAAAGGTATGAGACAGGTGAAGTCCTGTCTGTCTTTACAGTAAATAGTCTTAATCAGGATGGTTTAGTCAGTCAGTGTTGGTTAAAACTTTACGTTTACCATTCTTCGTCCATGAATGACACGTTTGCTCCTCCACTGTCAGCGACTCTGTCAAACACATTTCAAGATCACGGTCGTCGTCACGAATGCTAAGGAGCTACGTGTTTACGTATACGTCTGCACCGAGGCCTGACAGTCATCTATTTTTTTTTTTTTTTTTGCGTGCAGAGGTTGACAGGTAACCTTTTTTCTTCCTTTCAGTCAGGAAATGAAATGAAGATTCATCTCGGGCCGTGAGTAGATCACCTCCTGTCGCTGCACGCTTTGAAAAGTGCCAGACAAGCCACCGTGTATCCAACAGCCAGATAAACCTTAGCTGTGTAACATTTTCTGAGCTTTTAGCTTAAATTGATATGATGCCCTGTTTTTTTTTAAGTGTCTTAACTCTTCTAATTCCACATAAGAACAGCAGTAATGTTCTTCCACTTCTAAACTGTTTAACTAATCAAATCCTCCAGCAGCAGCTGCAGCAGCTGCAGCAGCAGGAAATGCACGATATAATTATTTCTGTTCGTCTGTGGCGTAATTCTCACCTCTCATACTAAGACTGAGCCTGAGGTTTACCCTAAGCCTGCAGCGTATCATTTTAACCCGGGTTTATCATAAACCTGCTGCTGACCCCAATGAACCACGGTTTTTACCACAAACTTACCGTAGACCTAAATTTAACCGTGTAGCTGCTGCAGACCCACGTTTCCAGAGGCTTAGTAATGTCTTTGTATCGACCCGTATTCATTCACACAGTTTTCTGCTACTCTCTGTTACTTAACAGTAACTATGACCACATTGTCTGGATTCATTCTTTTCATCACTGATCAGTTTTCCTTGTGTCATGCAGAACCTTTAAGTCATTTCTCTGTTTTGGCTTTGTTGTGTTTATATTTAAAACCATATTTTACTAAAAAAAGGTTAAAATCTGGTTTTGGTTTTTTGCTTTTAGTTCAGCGGCACAACTGGTGTGGTGGTTAGTGTGGGTTCACACTAGGTTCACTGGTGATTCTAAATTGGCTGTAAGTGGTAGTGGTTGATGGTTCCCTGTCTCTCTGTGTTAGTCCTGAAACCAGTTTAAATACAAATAGAAACAAGTTTAAATCTGGTATGAACCCAGTTTAACTCCAGACAGAACTACTTCAGATTCAGATTGAAACAAGTTTAACTCCGGTTTATATATCGAGTTTAAATCCAAACTGATACAAGTTTAAATCTAGTTTGAACCCAGTTTAAATCGGAACTGGAACTAATTCAATTATAGACTGAAACTGGTTCAAATCAAGACTGAAACTGGTTCAAATCAAGACTGAAACCGGTTTACATCTAGACAGAAACAAGTTTAAATCTAGTTTGAACCCAGTTTAAATCCAGAAAGAAGCAAGTTTAAATCTAGACTGGAACCAGTTTAAATCCAGACTGAAACTAGTTTAAATCTAGTTTGAACCCAGTTTAAATCCAGAAAGAAACAAGTTTAAATCTAGACTGGAACCAGTTTAAATCTAGACGGAAACTAGTTTAAATCTAGACGGAAACTAGTTTAAATCCAGATGAAACCAGTTTTTAAATCCAGACAGAAATGAATTTGAATCTGGTTTGAACCCAGTGTAAATCCAGATAGAAACAAGTGTGAATCCAGATAGAAACCAGGTTAAATCCAGACACAAACCAGTTCAAGTCCCAATCTACACCAGTTTGAATCATTCTGCACCGAGGCCTGACAGTCATCTATTTTTTTGCGTGCAGAGGTTGACAGGAAACCTTTTTTCTCCCTTTCAGTCAGGAAATGAAATGAAGATTCATCTTGGTCCGTGAGTAGATCACCTCCTGTCGCTGCACGCTTTGAAAAGTGCCAGACAAGCCACCGATTTAAGATAAATCTTAGTTGTGTCATGGTTCCTGAGGGTTTTGTCTGTCTCTATGTGTTAGTCCTGAGCCAGGATGTACCCCCCCGCCCCACTGGCAGTTGGTACAGTCTCCGTCCCCCCCTGTGACCCTCCAGAGGACAAGTGTTTACAGAAAATGAATGAATGAATACTGAGGCATGCGAGATCATTCTTTATGTCTTCAGGTATGAAGTTCTCATGTAACAGGAATATGAATTAAAAGCGCTTTTAATTTTGTAACCTCACTCCTGAAGCTAAAGAAAGGAAACACCTGTCTGGGCCCCAGAGCTGCAGCTGTCAAGCTTTCTGCTGTCACTACTGTAGCTGTAGTCTGGCACAGCTGCAACCAGACACACTGTTGAGATCTAAATGCCACGAGCAGCATTAACAGGCTTTAGTATCCACTAAAGAAAATAGAGTTTTCACTTTTATTCATAGCGGTTAAAGTGAAGTGTGACCCTAGATAATTATGAGCGTTGCACTGAGACTTTTATTCTGAAGTGGGAATTATCCTCCGTCTGGTCGCTCTCTGGCTGCCTTCGACTTGACACAGAGCGGTGCTTCAGAAAACAAGGAATGGATCTGAGAGCAGTGATACTTTAACTTGTGAGCTGCCTTCAAATTCAGATGCGAAATAATGCCCCCAAAGAATCCGTGATGAATAAATTAAATCTGACTTAAAGTTGCCTAACTACTTGAAGCCTGAAAGTTCATAATGTGGGCATTTTCTGAATGTAGCACTGATAGAGCACATTTATTTTTAATTCAACAGCTGTTAGCTTAGCATGAATGTTATAGGCTAAATCTGAAGTAAAATACGCCTCACAACTGATCAGGTATATTCTAAAGAAGGCGTCTTCAACATCTTTCAGGCCAATGACCAAAAAACTGATGGAGAGATTAAATAGGGATGTGTTCTATAGTAAACTCTGCCTATTTATAATTATACATCATTATTAGCATTTTGCATTCAGTATTAAGATAACCCCCTTATCCTTTTACGAAAATATGTTGTATTTATATTAATGTGTTTTTAAAGAAATTTAAATTTGTGGAAGAAATTGAAGAAAATATATAAAAAATGTCTAATCAACCAAAGATTTTGCGACCCCCACTGCCTCCACGGACCCCCTGTTGAAGACCTATGATCTAAAATGTACATCTGTTTAAATTTGAAGCGTATATACTTACTGCAGACAGGTCAGCAGTGTATAAACACGGATCAGCCACAACATTATGACCACTGAGAGGAGAAGTAAATAAAATTAAAGCCTTGTTCTGCTGGGAAACTTTTGGACCTGACGTTCATTCATTCATGTGGATGTTATTTAGACATGTAGTACTCACCACACCAGAACCCCCACACCCATAGCAATGAAACACACAAAAACAGCTTAGGAACACCTCCAAAATAAATAAATAAATAATATAAAACAATTAAAAACAGAACGAGGTGTTGACCTGGCCTCCAAATTGACCAGATCCCAACCTGGTCGAGTTTATGTTGGATGATGCACCATAGAGACTCCTTCCCTCAGCCCATAGGACCCAAAGACCCCTGCAACTAACAATGTTGTGTTACCAGACACAACCCTCAGAAGGTCCATGTCCATTCTCTGATGAGTCACAACTGTTTTGGTGGCAACAAGAGAGACCTACACAGTATTAGGAAGGTGGTCATAATGTTACGCCTGACTGGTGTGTGTCTACGAGGCTAGACTCCCGGAAGGCAGCTTTTCATAAACCTTGTGAGAACATGTTTCAAGGCTAGTCAAAGCAAACTGAACCCACATGACCACAGTTGGAAGATGTTATCGGTGATTCAGTGAGTGCAGAGCGATGAGGTACAACTCTATTTTTATCCACTTCAAATAAATTCTACTCCAAAGTAATGTGATTACTGCACGCTAATGTTAAAATAGCCCATGACGGAAACAAACAGCAGCCGACCTCAGCAGGTCACGTGCAGCTTCCGAATTTTCATCAGAGTGAGGTTACCAGGTAGCGTCGCGTTACACATAGCAAAGAGACACAAAAAAAATAAAAAAAATACCAGATTCATCTTTCAAAACAGCCAAATTGCCACTTCAAGCTCTTAATTTGCGGCTTGATACACAGAAACCACCCGGAGCCTTAATCTTAATTTCTAAATATGCAAATGTTTCGCGCATTCGAATACACTGCGAGATCCCGGCTCTGCCTCGGTTGCGTGTTTGTGTTGTTTGGTTTGGAGGCAGCGATGGGATAATGTGAGTGCTGCGGTGTCAGAAACACAGTGCTGCCTCCCTCTGTCATAAAGCGTATGAATTATTGCTTATCAATTTGCATAAAGTTATGAAAATGAGACACAATGAATAATTCATCTCGGGGCACCTCTTGCAGCTCCGTTTTCAATTTGGTTAGCATTTGCTCATGACCAAAAGATGAAGCTGAATATTAAGTTACTGGATGGAGGGAATTTATTGAAGAACTAGGCGCTGATCAAAATTTGGCCAATGGCAGAGTCCCTCTTTTGGTTTTTGTGCTGGAAAACAACAGCCTGTGCATGTGCACGGTCCCGGAACATTAGCATGGGGCTCATTACCACAATATGGCATCTGATGTGAAGAAGGCAACAACGTGTGTGCAGAATATTATTATACTGTGTGCATACTAACTTCCAGGACATACATACATGCATGTGTATATGTATATATATATATATATATATATATATATAAACACACAGCGCCAGAATTTCTGCATTTCTGCACAAAAAATACTCAAAACTTTGGATTTTCATTAGTCCAGATATTTACATATCTCTAAGGGGTAATTTCCCAATAGTCTTCAGGCTTGTCCCATATTCTGTATTAAGATAAACTGCTCCTGAAAAGTGAAGCCAAGCAGAGTTGTATATACTGAAATGTCGATAATTCCGATATCAGGAATTTATGCTTTAAAATAGATTATCAAATCAAAATGTCGATACTTTTGATACTTAAGTCATTGGAGGTGATGTAGGAACACAGTGGAAAGTAACTAAACTGTTGAGTTGTGGCAGCACAACAAACGTTGTGAAACACCTGCATCAGCTCGGCTTTATAGTAAATGAGGCCTCTACCTAAATATACTTCATAGTTTAAGACAAACAAAAATAAATTACTCTTGTATTCTTTATGAAAATATCATTTTAAATACGCTACTTTTTCTAGGTTTTACCAGAAACATTAGGGTGGATTTACACAAAGTATCGGTAATAGATCGGTATCACGGATATCGGCCTGAATTTCACTCTGTATCGGTTTGGAAAGGAAGGGATGTTCTTTTTCCAAAGGGTAGAAAACAGCTGTTGTGTAACTCTGTATTTTGTATCGATACTTGTGAAATGCTGGTCTCCAATCAATAAAAAGAAGAAAAAAATAATTGTGGTGAATTATCTTTCTTTCTTCCGTCCTCTTTTTTTTTATTTTTTTGTTCCTCCTTCCATCTCTCAGCTTCCTGGGAAATCAAACCGTCTGAGGAGCTTATTGAGTGCTTCGCCCTCTGCTCTGCTGTATCTGGCCCCTGAACAACAACAACAACAACAACAAAAAATGACATCCACAGCCTGGTCGAGTTAAAAAAAAAAAAAAAAAGCTATCTGTCCCCTCCAGAGGACTCAGATCATGTGCTGGCAAGCTGCTTACTCCATAATGTGAGGAGTGCTGGCAGGCCTGGATGAAGCCCAGAGCCATTGTCTATCCATCCCCTCCAGCCGCCCTCCCCGCTACAGCAGCGTGCCGGCTTCACGCTCACTCTTCTCTTTGACTTTGGAATTATGGCAAGGATTTAGACTTTAGCTGGCAGGAAGACGAGGGGGTGGGTGGGGGGGGGGGTTTTGCTGGATAAGACGGATTTATTTCACCTCATCTGGAAAAATGTCTGGTCCGCTAACTCGACCACTTTGGTTCGCACGGCGCCGGTGGGAGAGCGCGGGGCATCGCTCCAGTCGTGCTGGTGCTCGGCTCTGTTTGGGGGGATATTGTGACGGCCACTTGGCGCATTGAAAGGTCAAAAAGCTTAAACCCAGACAGTCTGAAATCCATCATCCCATTCACACTGCTCCCGGAGACAAGAAGCGCCGTGTCAAGGGGGAAGATAAGGTTCATAAAGCTTCCGGGATCTACTCACACAGGCTGCGGTTGTTTCTCTCTTTAAACAATAAGCTACACATTTAGTTTTTATTTTTTTACCAAAGACAAAAAGCACATTCAATACATCTCTAATATTCTTCCGCCTCTGGCTCAGAACTGTAAAGATTTGAGAGGAAACGAGGAGTCGCACACCATATAAGTGTAAAAGGAGACGAGTGTGTGATCTCCCTGCAGCAAACTTATTTTACATGATTCATTCTAAAGAGCTTGTTTTTTGCTCCGACTCAGACGATACGAAGAAATGAGCTTTTTGGAAAAGGGGCGCACTGGTAACTGCAGGGCGATGAAGAGCGTCTGGTGGGAGGTGTGCAAGCAAAATTTGCACTTGTGCATTATCCGGTCCTATTTGAATTCCTTCAAGGTTTAAAGATAAATAAATAAATAAATAAAAAATGACAAAAGCTCCATTGAGCTGACATCTAAGCGTTTTCTGCAGGTAACGTACGAAGGATTGTCTGAATTTGTCAAAGCAAGTAAAGACATTTTATTTGATACGCGGTGACTGAAGGAAAATTACAACAGCTCCAAATACGGGGGGGGGTTGCACGAGCTCAGATTACACAACCATCTCTGATGACGTCACTAACAAAAACCAAGCACAAAGTGATGCATTGCAACAATTAAATCTATATATTTTTGACGTGAGTATGTACATGCTGAGATCAGACAGCTCATGTGTTACTTACTGTGAGGTGCAGATATGTACAGCCTGTATAAAAATAGGCAGCAACTCAGCACCATTAATAACATTTAAAAGTACTGTGCCGCAGGAAAAATGATTATGTATTTACTGCAAATAATTAGTCCTGGTCCAACTATCCCAGCGACGTATAGTGACAGGCAGAACAATTAAATCCTCATCCACTAGATGGCAGAATAGAGATCATAAACCTGTCTGTCTATCTGCTGTGATTCCAACAACACAATACGTCATGATGCTTCTTTGGAGTAAGACGGCAGGCGGGAACCTCCAGGTCTGAACAATGAAGTGCAAAAAACTACAGTTCATCAAGTGGTCACTTGAGGCTCCAAAATGGAGCAAATCCCCATAGACCCCCATGTTAAAAAGCCCAACTTTACAGCATTATTAAACATGTTTACAGCCTGGTACAAAAAATGATTTTGTTTTATTTCACTATTAATGACAACAATTCTTTCTAACTCATTCGTTTATTTTTATTTATTTATTTTTTATTAAGGTTTAAAATTCTGCATTTGGAAGATCTAAGTGTGTAAAGCTCATCCAACATGGCGACTGCAGGCTCCGCCCACTTTGGGCTTCATTTTCGATGTTCAGAATCCAATGGGTGACGTCCATAGTATAAACAGTCAATGTGAGACAGAAAAATACTCAAGCCGAACTGAGTGCTGGAGAAAGTTCTAACCAAGATGAAGAGTGGTCAGAATGTAAAAAAAAAAAAGATGAGCTCAAGACAATACAATGAAAGTTCTCTTTCCTTTGGATTTACTTTTACCGGGGAACCGACCAAGCTGATTCTATTACGCTTGGTGGGGAAAAGATGTCTAACAGAGCCACGGTTCCAAGAAATCTTAAACACCACCTCTAAACAAAACACACATAGATGATCATTATTTCATCATTTATTCTTTTTGTGACATTTTATATTTCCGTGTTAAGCTGTGGGACTTTTCTGCTGTAAAATATGTGCTCAACAAAGGTTTAGAAACACTCTTCTACTTTATGTTGGAAAGTGGGATTGCATAACAAGTTATTTCTCTGCAGCCTTCTCCGTGTACTAAAGCTAAACATCTAATAACTTTATTAAATAGTTGATGTGCAGCTTCATTCTCTCTCATTTGGTGAAGTTGTTACTGACTCCTGTCCAGAGGGTTGGAAACATTCATCTGCTAGCGTTAGCGGACGTCTTTTCAGATGCTTTGCAGTTGAACTTTAGTTGTATTTCAGGACTGACATGTCACGGTAGTACGGGCTTCATCTTTAGTGAAGCATTTCTACACACTTAAGGTTAGGGCTAGGCCTACAGCTAGGGCTAGGGTCAGGGCTAGGGCTACGGTTATGGCTATTTCTACGGCTATGACTATGGCTAGGGATAGGGCTACGGTTAGAGTTAGCATTAGGGCTAGGGCTGGGGCTAAGTCTGGGTGTAGGGCTTAGTTTGTTGCAACAACCTACTGTCCCCCTCACTTGTCTTCTAGAAGGCATCCATGTTGTTATTGTGATCAGTGAGTAGTCAGGAGTCGTTGCCATGCACATCCTAGACTGTTTTGGAGACCAGATCATATGACAGAGGGGGGCTGGATCACAGATCCACTATGGACGATTTTCAGCAGCTCTAATACAGTGTTAGGATGCAGTTATCAGAGCAGCCTTTCCAAAAAAGCTAATTTCTGCATTTCGTTTCAGTCAAAGTGCGCCGCAGGGAGATCACACTTGGGTATTGATCGGGAACGAAGACGCTCAGACCACTGTTTAGGTACATCAAGGCCGAAAAGTAATCTGGTTTACAGCTTGTTCTTTTAATGGCCTTGTTTGGGTCGCCGTTTAGATTTGCATAAATCTCTGGGTGAATACAACTTAATAAAGTGCAAAAAAAAAGATCAGGCTAAATTTGCTGCTTAGTCATGCTAGGCGGTTTTGCTCAGGCACACTGGAGCACAGCAGATGCTCTAATTGCTTAGTTAAACAGTCACCTCTTTATTCTGCAGGCCATGTCCTCGTTGGCTCAAAGCGAAGCCGTCTTTTCATTGTCGCCCGCTTTCTTCAGGTGATTCCCTGCTTGTTTCTTGGTCGATCTCAGCGGCTGACCGTAATGCCGTGTGGCTCATGTAATTGATCGCTCTAGGGGGGGGGTCGGGACCGGTGGTGCATGAAAAGATCTCCTCTACTGCTTTTCAAATGTTAATATCAAGGGTGCACGAAAGGAGGCAGCGAGTCCCACTCCTGTCATATCTGCTTCACTTGGCTTCCAGTTGATCAGGAGGTGAGAGGTAAATGACTAAAAATAACCCCCACTGTGAGGAGTTTGAGGCCTGTCGGCTTTTATCAAGTTGTGTGCACACAAGTATGAATCAAATTTTTTTAAGATGTAAATGCACCATTGGCTGATTCCTTTTTTTTTTTTTTTCCTAACTATGTCCAACTGTTCACTGACTAACAAAATATTGTCCTATTCCCCAGTATTGGACAATATACAGCAGGCGAGTCAAACATATACGTCCAAGCCAAAAGGTCCAATATGGCCCATGGGATGATTTTGCCAAATGCAAGAAAAACATGAACAATTCCTATAATTTATCATAAAACAAAGTAGCTGCACATTCCTTATTTTTCGACTAGAGCAATGACTTATTTTACTAATGCCTGGTTTATGCTTCTGCATCAATTTAATGCAGTAACAGTTGTTAAAGTGAAACAGGAAGTAGAAACAATAATTAACTTGACTGCTAAAAAGGTTAAGGCGACAACTAGTGTTTGGGTGATGTTGTTACAGAGCGAGCCAGACTGTCGAGCGCACAATTATAAATGACTCGCACCAACGTAATTACGCTGTCTAGTACTGTAGAGTCATAAATCATGCTTAAGTGGTGCTGGGATGCCAGGCTGGAGGTGGAGGTGGAGGTGGAGGTGGAGGTGGAGGAGCGGAGAAGGAGGTTTGGGTCGGCAGTGACGTCTGCCCTCATGGGGAACGTGAGGCCTTTAGTCTAAGTCTAAGAGTTGCAAATGTGGCACAACACTCAGTACGTCTACATGTAAAAAACAAAACAAACAAACAAACAAAAAAATGGATTATAGCCTTAATCTGACTTTAACTGGACAACTTAAGTGCATGTAAACACATTAATCCGACTAATAGTTCTCTTTTATCCGACACCAAGATAATGAGATTGGAAACTGATTTTCCCGGTCACAGAAGAAGAAGAAGAAAATAAACAGAGCCAGTAGATGAACCACCTGAGGGATAGCGCCACCTTATCTGCAATACAAGTAGCACACACATTACGTACAAGATTAAAAAAGCTAAGCTAGTATCCGTCTGGTTGTTGGTTTAAATGTTGTTCTGACGCACGGACGACTGTTGTTTATTATGTGACGCAATAGGTCAACCGGAAAACAGACGCATTAACGTGGTTTTATCCTGCTGAAAAGACACGTATCGCCACCTAGTGTATAGGAGGAGGACATGTTCAAGGACATGGCACGAGGACACAATTCAGAAAGTTAAATTGTGACCACAGCTCGATCGAGCTTGTGCATGTCAACATACTGACTGACTCCGAAAACTAAACTGTAGATCGCAGCAATGCAACAAAATTGAATTTATTTTCCTTAAAAAACATCAGGTGTCACATCGTAGCTATTTTCTCCCTCAGGCTAATTAGCATTCATGGCGCCTTTAATTTGTACTCACTGATGCTGTGCTACGTTTCTTATAAAAGAAACTGGGTGGTTGTCGATTGGTACGTTCCGTCTCAAGTGGTTAATGAGTTAATGCATTTAAAAAATAATAATAATGATGATCTTAACATTTGGCATTTGATGTACATGAAGGCTGTGTCACCGTGGCAACGTGTTCAGGGAGATACTGTAGCCACAGCACATCTTTGTCTACGAATATTTGCCCAAAAAAAATAAAAAATCTAAATCTTCAAATGAAACTATAACTTGTGTTATATGCAGGATATGTGCGTTTTCCTTTTTTGTTTTTTTTACCCCCCACATCATTTCTTTCGACTTGAAAGTGATATAGCGGAACAGTTTGCTCTTTAAAAGTACACGGCGCAAAAGGAAATTGTAAAAACTTTTCATCAGACAGAATATTACAGGAGCAGTCTGCAGAGTGAAAAAGAAACAACTGGAAGGAAAGTGCCCCGAGAAAAAACAGGGGGCGGCTGTTTGTGTGCGTTCTCGTGTTTGTCAAAAAGCTTCTGGGTGGATGGAGAGCAGCCAGTTTTGCAAAGAAGTGCCACATTAGGGAAGAATATGAAGCTGTCAGGAGGCCTGTTGTGTGAACAGACACGCCGTCTTTGCAGAAAGCGCTGATTTGAGCCGGCTTGTTAAATAGCCGATAAGCTGCATCTGTTTCAGTGGGAATCCTCAAGCTGTTTATCAGGAAGTCCCGCTGAACTCCATTCATGCTCATTTGGCAGTTAGCTGGAGCGAGAGGAGGAAGAGGAAATAAGGGGGGGTGCTTAGGAAAACTCGAGCATTTCAAGGCGCACAAACACATGAGATCCCTCGGGGGCTGGCGACAGCGACAACGTCCGACATAAAACGCACAAATTCGTGGCGGCGGCGGGATGATTTCGGCTTCTGTTTGCATTAGAGAGCAATTAGAGCTAAGGCGCTACAGCAGCTGAGGTTTTACTCCCACCCAGGGCCGCAGCCGTGGATTCTGGGTCCCATGGAAAGAAAAATCACACTGGGACCCCCATCATAAAAAATAAAACTCTCTCAACATTAAAGAAAGTCAAATAAACTCAAAATAAATTAAGATAATCCTCTTAAAATAACAAAAACAGTAGATTTTTTTAAAAACTGCACATATTTCAATGGACAACATGACAAAGTCTGTCCTGGGACGCTGTGGACCTCAGCTATTTCTCTTATCAGTTTTAGCTCAGTGGAAACTCTCGCTCCACCAGCAACAGTCACAGGCAGCGTACAAAATATGAGTCAAGCGATGCAGACTTCTCCAAAAATGGTTTGAAGCAGCTGCATCTTGTTTGTGGCAAACAGGAGACCAAGAAGGGACGAGCTGTCTCTCCTCTCACTCCCTTCTCTCTTTCCCTTTTTAAAACCAGATTTTTCTTTGCTGCTGGGAAACGTTGTGACTGATCCAACAACCACAGACTAATGACATGTGGATCGATACTGACATATCGATACTTCTCAAGTCAAAATATCGATAGTTTATATGCGAGGATCGATTTTAGAGCATAAAGATCTGGTATCAAAAGAATCGATATTTTGATTCCAGAATTGATTTTAAAGCATAAAGACCTGGTATCGGAAGTATCAAAATGTTCATTCGAGAATCTATTTTATAGCATGAAGACCTGGTATCAAAAGTACTGAAATTCTGATTTGAGAATCAACTTTAAAGACCTGGTATCGGAAATATCGATATTTTGATTTAAGAATCGATTTTAAGCATATACACCTGGTATCGGTAGAAACGATATTTTGATTCGAGGATCAGTTTTAGAGCATATAGACCTGATATCAGAAGTATCGATATTTTGATTCAAGGATCGATTTTAGAACAGATAGACCTGGTATCAGAAGTACTGAAATTTTCATTTGAGAATCTATTTTATAGCATAAAGACCTGGTATCAAAAGTAGCGATATTTTGATTCAAGAATCAATTTTAAGGATATACACCTGGTAACAAAAGTATCGATTTTTTGATTCGAGAATCGATTTTAAGCATATACACGTGGTATCGGTAGTATCGATATTTTGATCTGACTTTGATTTAACTTAAGTGTCAGTGTCCCCTGAGCCAACTCCGACTATAAGCCTTTTTAAAAAGGAAAGTTGACGGCCTAACTTTAAAAACCAACCTGGTTTTACCAAAAAAAAAAAATAAATTCAGGTTGATGTTTGTTGGTGTATATTTTTATCAGGCTAACCCCTTCCTACTGCTTCCAGTATTCAGCGTCTCTGCAAATTGACATCACAAGACAAATTGTTCCAGTTTCACTGCAAAATGAGGGTTAGAACAAAGTTGTTAACAAGCATTTTTTTCTGAGCAGTCGTTGTCAGCAGAAAGAAAACACACCAACATTAGATGTAAGCGGCAGACTCAACACAGAGGTGCCAGCTCCAAACCACAAACTCTACGGTGTTAGCGGGAACGCACTCGGCAGCCGCCGCTCGCTCCTCTCCAGATCACTTATTCATACGTGCCATATGGTTTCAGCTGTTCTGTGTATTAGCTCCGAAGAGTGACACCCTGTACGCGGAAGATAGAGTCAAACGTTTCCTTCCTCTCCGCTAATGTTATTAACAGACCTGTCAGGGGAGCGTGACACACTTCTCACAACACAGGCCCAGTTTTATCAATCAGGGCTTAGCTGGATCCCCACATGACAGAAAGTCTGCCTAAAGTTTACCCCTCCTCAGCTAAAACACAAGAACAAAGCTCGGCGGCGAACACTCTTCCCTCCGCCGCTGCAGAGCGCAGATATGCCGAGTTATTCCGAGGTATCCTGGTGAGAGATGTGTTTATTTGAATTATCACATCTCGAGAGGAAGCATGCCTCCCTCAGCCAATTTAGAATTTGCCCTATAGGCCCGAAATCTTTTAGCAAAGTGAATAAGTTAATTAAGAACAGTGAGGAGATGATAACGGCCTTGTGTTCTGCTCCTGCTGTACAATAATTGCATTTCATACTCTGTTTTTGTGGCGGGGGGGGGGGGGGGGGGGGGGTCATTGTGTATTGGAGGACTGGGCTCTGAGAAGATGAAAACGTCTCATTGCCGCCGTACGAGGCCGCGGTGGAACAAAGCCAGCTGACAAATCTCCAAAAATATCTCAAACAGATGGGCCCGATGTATTTATCAACTGTGACTTTGATTCGCTTTGAAGAAAACGGCTCAAGAGAAGCTAACAAGGCCGAGCAGCGCGGGAATCAAAAACGCTCGCTGCCTTCTGAACACATAACCAGCCGCGATTGAAGAGTTTACCGAATTTAAGTGCATATTTCAACATTTTAATTGCCCCGATTTCAACCCAGAAATACGACGCATTACCTTTCGAGCGGCCTCATACTTCACTTTTTTTTTAATTCCCCACTTTACCCACGTGTGCTGCAGCATTTCTCTTCTCCTGCGAGCAGACTTGCAAATCAGCGAGAGGCCCGGGCAGAAGTGTGCTTCAGATGAAATGGCTTGTTTGAAAGGAACCAGAGTGAGACTGGTGTTTTTGAACTGGTCGCACTTCAAGGTGGAGTCAAAAGCCTGCTGCCACGGAGACGGGTCGGACATTGTGAGACGATGAAGGAGTCCTCCTCCCGTATTTGCATTCAACACCCGTGAACAACGATCGGGCGTAACATTACGACCACCTCACTCATCAGAGAATGGACGTGGGCCCCACAGAAGATGCTTGATCGGTTTGGGATCCGGTGAAAGTTGGAGGTCATTGGTACCCAGGCGGCAGGTAGGGAAGGCAGACAGGGCACAGACTTAATCCTAAAATCCGGTCAAAAAGTCAAAAAGGCACAAAAAGTCAAACTGAATACAAATGCTGCGACGCTTGACATCAGACAAAGACGAACTGTCGCAGGGAGCAGGGAGCACACACTTGAAGGAGGAAGACAGTGGTGGCTCAGGTGTAACACGCCATCCTCTGTAAACCCTGGAGAATCCCAGTAGATCATCAGGTCCTGAAAGTCATTAAATCATCTTCTTTGATGATGATAATCACCTCTACATGACTAAACACATTAAACTGCAGCAATGTGATTGGCTGATTAGCTACTTGTGTTAACAAGCAATTGAACAGGTGTACCTAATAAAGTGGCATCTCTTCATCCCTCCTTACCTCGAATTCTTTCACAAATTAAGTCGAGGGTTTTTTGTGAGTGAATGCAAACTCGGTAAGAAGCACAATGAAGCCTGGACACTAGAGTTATTGACTTCGAAGAAGATCGTTATGAAAATGTTTGCATTAAATTAACTATCCCGAACTATTTTAGGAAAATTAAGTGCAATTTCTTCACATTGCTGACACCTGCTTTTCAGTTCTGGGTCTCAGAGTCATGACGTGTCCACTACTATTAAAACAGTGCGACCCCTAGTGGACAAATCAGGGACATCAGTCACTTTTATTGACAAATTGCTTTACGTCTTAAATACGGAAGCCCTAAGGGGCCACGCATTCATACGTATTATTTCAAACGTTTTCCTGTGACAATGAGTTCATTCATTTCCTCTGTTTTTATCCTGAGATCTCCAGAAACTTAATCGTTATCTAGCAAACGCTGAAGCACAAAATAAACTGCTCACCTTACAGTAGACCAGTTACGTCAGGTTATTATTTTACTGCATTGTTAGCGCTGAGGGCATCCATGGGTCAGAATGACAGGTCACGTATGATGATCTCGAGAAGTTAACGGGATAAATAGCTTGTTATCTTGAGGAAACAGAGGAAATGAACTCGTTATCACAGGAAAATGGGAAAAAAATAAACTTCTAAGTCTTTCATCCTCAATAAATTCCTCCATCGGACCAGATTGGACGATCTGGGCCCGATTTTGTCCCGCGGGGCGTATATGTGTCGCCTCTTCTTGGCTGTCAAGCAGTACAGTAAATTGAAAAGTACACATGCTTGTACTTTGTGCAGTAAAACACTTGTTCCAGCAGGACGGTTTCTATTATGAAAATGTGCTCCTTCATCGGCTGTGATGGTGAAACCCATTAGTATGGAGAGGATGGAGTCGCTCTCACTGTCTGCTCCAGGAAAATAAAATATAAAACACGGCTTTCTCTTCAATTACCTTTTCCAGCGGATCCGCTGTGAATGAAATCGACATTAAAGCTCGGCGCGCATCTTCTCTCATGTAAATGTTAATACTGAGGAGTAAAGCGAGGCACTCAGGCTCGCGGAGGCTGAATTGGTCTGAGCGAAGCAATCGATCTGGGCCTAGCTGGGGGGGGGGGGGGTCCTCGGCCAGATCCGAGGTATCAGAGACGGAGAATGGAGCCCTGAAAGATGCAGCGTGACAGCATCATACGTAGATCCATGTTTACCACGGCTCTGCTTCATTAGAACGAGAACGCGTCACAAACAGAGACGGTTAATGTCATAATTCAAAAGTTTCACTTAAACCATTCGCTCAGAGAACGATGGAGGACGTGGAGGGAATTACTGCAAACTCAGCTTTACGCTCTGTTACTCTGGGATTTTTCTTTTTTTTTTTTGCATCTTTTAGTCTTTTAGCACATTGTTTATGTGTTTTTGTGGGGTGGGGTGGGGTGTGTGTGTGTGTGTGGGGGGGGGGGGCTGCATTCTCCACTTCAACTAGCATCTGTTTTTGGTGACACAGTTAGAAAGTTTTACCAAAAAAAAAAAAAGTTAGCAGCAAAATCTAAACATGGCTCTTTGAACACAAACCTGAATTAATGTCAGTGCTGTTTTTTTTTTTCGTGCAGAATTTTTTTTTTCTTCAACAGAGAGTACACATTGACGTCACTGTGGCCCCGCCCACTGAGGGGCAAACTCAACAATGATCCATACTAACAACCAAATAACAAATGGTCCACAAATATTAACATGTGGCTAGAAATCAGTTCTTCTGATATTTATATGGACCTGATTTCAACACCAAGAAATTATACTGATACTAAAGTATGACCTTTGGTACTTAATACAACACAGCTCCAACAGCTTTGTACTAGAGGACCCCCTTATGTGTTAACGTGGATTAGCCTCAGTTTCAGTTAGTTTCAGTTATGATAAATGTAGCTAAATAAATGATGCTAACGCTAAGAGCTTTACTGAGAAACGGTGTTGCCACACTTATCTTCAAAAAAGGAATCTTTACTCTTCACTAATTACCTGTTAAAAGTTAAAAGTGACTTCATTAGTTACATTCAGAAGCCCCGCCCCCTCAAGAAAGAAATCACATTTTGCATTTCCTCTACAACATACGGCCCAACACAGTCTAATTTACATAAGATATACAGTAAATAAAACATTACCTTTTTAAACTAGATGGTTAATCATGAAACAGATAAATTATAGAACCTGGGAGGGATTCGCTTGAATTTAAATGTGTTTCACTGTTGTATCTGATAAGTCTGATCAGATACAGCGTCCAACTGATATCATTTAAATACGGAAACCATTTAAAGTTAAAACTTCATGTTTTTTTATATGTGGTTTGACTTTGCAAAGTTCATGTCATTCAGATGTGATTTAAACTTGTAAACATTGGGGTAGTTGTGCCCCTGTGAGCTACAGAATTTACAAGAAAAAAATCTATAATCCACTAGCACATAACACTTATTTCTCCAGTTAGTGGTCATAATGTTGTGGCTGATCAGTGTAGGGCTCATTGCACAAAATGCACCCATTTGTAACTTCAGATCCCATTAATAATAACAATGATAGTTTCAATCAGGTTTTGCTTAAAGCAGTGCTGTATAATTTGATTAGTTTCACATTAGGCCGTATTGAGCTCCTTTTTTTTTTTTTTTTAAAGTTGAATTGTTTCCATTTTTTTCTGGGCAGTAATCAAGATGCAGAGAAAACCTGAGGCAAGATGGAGAATGGCAAAGCTTAAAAATCAATAAATCGTTCAGCGTTTAAAATGTCACCAAACTCTGAAATCCACCCGTCACTATTATCGTTCCCTGAAGCTCAGGTTAACATGTTTTTAGTGCTTCATTTGTTACCTACCTACACTCCCCTTAATGTTTGATTTTACCGTCTCAAAGACAAGGGCGAACCCGCCGAATATTCACATCTGAGAGGCTGCTCCGCTCCGGGGACGTGTTTCTGCTCAGAAATGATCCGTAGACAACGAGTTACTGAAACATTTGGCGCCTGCTCTGGAGTCACATTAGGACATTAATCCTTCCATCGGAGGATGGAGAGTTTAAACCCAGGTCAGGGATGTGAGCCGGGCTCTCGGTGCCCTCTAGTGTCGACTGGAGGTTCGGTTCCTGTGAGCAGAGGATGCTGCTACAATGCATTTACACTCAGAGTCAAGTCACATCCTGAAACCATGTCTCCAGGGAAAGGAAAACATTTGTGTTTATATCAGAGTTCATTTGCACAGAAATCCAGACAGAAATTTGGTGCAGGGGGTCTTTCCTCCTCGAAATATCTTTTTTAACATTAATGTGTGACTTTGACCCCATCATATGATGACATTGAAAGCACATGAGCGCATCCTAGATGCAAAACAAGATATTTTGAAGCCTCTTTAAAGGATTTCTTCACTTTATATTATCCTTGAAAATCCTACTGTGTGTCTAGATTGTTAGGATTATTATTTGCAGTCAGATAATTTACCAATAAATGGGGAGAATTTCTTCCTGACTTTGAAAGAATGACTAAAATACTTCGTAAATTAGATCTTAAACTGGACATTTCTACATATACTCTGGTTCCAGGAAGAACTATACACCACATACTATATTTCTGGCCTATGTGAGTCCTGTTGTTTTGTGGATAAAGGCTGGAAAGTTTTGACTTGATGCTAGGCCCGGGCGTGTCGATCTAAGTATCGAAAGTACCGATACCAAGGCTAGTATCGGATCGGATCGATACTAGCGTGATGAGATCGATACTTTTGTTACAGTCAGTTTTCTATAGGCTCATTAATGGCCAATCATCAACAAGCATAGTCTCTAAAATATGCGTTATCCTTAACAAAACAGTCCATTAAAATATGCTAACTGCCGTTTACATGCTATGGTGTTTGAGATGTTTTGCCTCCAGCTAAGCCCCGCCCCTCAAAAAATGTCACACTGTTTATAAACTGTGAAGAGATCTGTACAGAATTTACATTCCACTGTTGTTGTGTTGTTTACATTATTATATTTATATTTTTGACATTGTTCCTTTTTCCTGTTTTGCACGGATGCCATTTTTTTCTAGGACTGTGTAGAACAAGGAGAATTGTTTAATTTTTATACTGTTAAATTAATTTATATTGTAATAGAAACAGGCTCATTTGCCTAAAATATTTGTCCTGTGTCAATAATCAACTAACTGAAGGCAAAGTTACAAAGTGGCGATACTAGCCCGGTATTTACTTGGTATCGGCTCGATACCCAGATTACCAGTATCACCCACCCCTACTTGATGCTCATCGCTAACAAGATAAGCTAAGCTAAGCTAAGCTAAGCTAAGATAAGATAAGATAAGATAAGATAAGATAAGATAAGATAAGATAAGATAAGATAATACTTCATTGATCCCAAGTCAAGAAAACTAGAGACCAAAGAGAAATTAAATAGAACAGAGAGAGGAGGCAGCAGAAAGACATTAAATAGGACAGAGACGACAAAATAACCGCTACACGAGAACAAAGTGACAAAAGTTGTAAATAAAGTGACGATGGCAGCGGGTACAAAGGAGCGTCTGGGCCCATCAGCTCATCGTGCACCAACATTAAACAGCCGCGTTTCTTCCTCATATTAATTTTTTTCAGCGCTGTTTCTCTTCTCGTTTACTACCCACACATCTGTGTGCTTCTGCTTTATCCGCCACTACATTATGACCACCGACAGGAGAAGTAAATAGCATTTAAACCATCTTGTGACAACATGAACTACTAAAAAAAAAGTCACAGGGGGAGAGACAGAAAGCAAAGTCACACTAGAGCAGTAGAAATAATTATAAATAATAAGATAATATGGACAATAAAAAGAAAAAGAAATGAGAAGAATGTTCAGTTTTCCAGGTTTACTTAACCACATACACTTCTCCCTTCAGTTCGTCCAAACCCTTCTCTATGACTTCTCTCCATCCCTTTTGATCCTCCTCCTCCTCCTCCTCCACCGCGACAGCTTCATCACCTGAGAGGAATAACTCAGAGGATCAACATAATCACCACTCAAACACCATGTGTCACTTTCAGCCCCACAGTGGAAACGATCACTTCTTTCCCTCCTTTACACCCGGCGCACTGCTGGTGCTTTTACAGCTTTAATTTCAGCTCTAATTTCACCTGTATTCGTCATCAGAGTGATCAGAGTGTGTGTAACTAGCTGCTCTCTAACGTCATTTCTCAGTTTGAGGTCGTTCTGTTGAAGGTTCATTCTTTCAGGTGCATCGTCTGACCCCCTAGAATAAAACAGAATCTCGTTATTGTCACTGTAACATGGGAACTAAGTGCAGCCCATTCAGTGCAAAGAATTAAGGCTCCTTGAACGTACTGCGAGACATGGACGCCGTAGCCTACGTAGCTAGCCTACGCTGGTGCAAGCCATATAAGCCACGTTCACAGGCTGTAGTAGTACATATCCCTGGTCTATGTGTGGCGCTGTTTCTGCTATAAAACTCAGTCAAATCAAACAAGCGGATTGAATCACCTCCAGAATTGGAAAAAACTGCAGTTCATCAAGTGGCCACTAGAGGCTCCAAAAGGCAGCAAGTCCCCATAGACCCTCATGTTAAAAAGCTCAACTTCACAGCATTATTAAACATGTTTACAGCCTGGTACAAAAAAGCAATTTAAGTCTAAAAAGTGTATTTCACTATTCATGGCAATTGTACTGGGGGTGCTTTTTTTTTCTATCTCATTCATTTATTTTTTATTACTGTTTAAAATTCTGCATAAAATTCCGCTTTGAGTGACCGATGGTAGCCTGAGCTAACAGGTAGTGAAGCGTTGAGTGGGCGGATCTCAAAGCCCGAGAACGACCCGCCCATGCCCATATTTGGAGTGTCCGCGTGTGGGCGGAGTAAAGCTCATCCAACATGGCGACCGCAGGCACCGCCCACTTCGGGCTTCATTTTGAACGTTCAGAATCCAGTGGTTGACGTCACGATGGGTCTGGCAAAATCTTTGGTTGATTAGACGTTTTCTTTATCCATATAGTTTTTAAAATTCTCCCCCACAAATTTAAATTTCTTTACATACACATTTACATGCATCCAACATATTTTAGTGAAGGGATAGGGGAGTTCAATATAGAACATGTATAATAAGTAGGGGGTCTCTACTTAATCTATCTGAAGGTCTCTGAGGACCCTTACCATAAAATATGATGAAAGGTGATAATGTCTCAAATGGACATTTAGCCTTCTGAGGGTGTCCAATGGTGTTAAATACTATATTTATTGATTTAGTTCCTTATTTGAAATGCTAAAGACAACTTGGTTAATGTGAAACACTTTAGTGGATTAATCTATCTGGAGAATTTAAAGGTCTAGAATCAGAAATTTGTGAATGTGCCGATGCCGTCTGTAAAGTGCCTCAACATGACCCCTGAATCCCAGGCGTGCTACTGTGTAATTGCCTGTGAGCCCGACCATAAATAAATAGCATTAGTTAGCGGCGTTGGTCTTCAGAGACACTCTGACGACTCAGACTATAGATGGAGTCGGTTTTTGAAGAAACAGATTAGGGATTAAACAGATTTGCTCGGTGGTGCAATTTCACTTTCTCGTTCTGGCTTCAGCTTCACTTGCAGCAGATCAAATACCTGCCCACGTTTTATCTCTCTGATCCACCCCCGTCTGATCTCTTCAATCGTCTCAGATGCTTTCTGCTGTATTTATAAGGCACGTGTCTATTTTTAGACGCCTCGCGATTTGAAAGCACTTCGAGAAAACTGAATGTTTGGAAGTTGTCCCGAAGATAAAGACAATCATTACTTTTTTTTGTTTGTTTGTTCTTTATTTTGGCCTCGCTTATTAATAGAACTGCATCTGCATACAATATGTCCTCTCTCTGGAACGTAGTCAGGCCCCTTCACCTTTTGTGCATATTTTATTTTATTTTAAATTTTGCTATAAATATCTTTGAGATACTGTCATGATAAGATAGAAGCTAAATTATTTGGACATATTCTAAGCATTGGTTCCTGCTGTTCCCTGGCTGCTCATTCCTGGGTTAATACTGGAAGCATGGAGGTGGTAGCATCATGCTGTGGGGCAGCTCATCAGCAGCAGACTGGTCAAAACTGATGGAAAGGTGAATTCAGTCAAATACAAAGATTATTATGTAACATTAAAGGAGGTCTGGACACTTTCTGAAGCAACCAACAACAAAAGTGTTCACCTGTAAGGGATGCTACCGATATTTGTAAAATGACTCTCAAACTGTGACCTATTCAGGACAAAATACCAATAACAATTTAACAACTCCATCCACTTTTTTTTTTTTATGTATAATTGGCACTTTTTGCAAAACCACTGCATAGTATTTATAACCACCATGTGCATGAAAATGACTTATAGTTGTATCGCTATGAAATTTGATATATTTTTATTATCTAGACATGTTCAAATAAAACACCATCACATATGTTCATTTTTTATTTATTTATTTAGAATTTCTTTCAGAATTTTGTGCGAAAATTGTTATTATTATAGCCACGTACCAATAAACCAATCTTAATTTACTTAATTTATTGCATCACTGCTTTTATTTCCCTTTCTGAATAAAATAAAAAAAGAAAATTATATTCCAGATATTCTGAAATTTTATAGAATCAATTTTATATTGTAATATATAATATTATATATATAAAAAAAATGTTCATATAAAAAAAATATTCTAATATCTCTTATAAGCATAGGTAATATTAAAACGTTACATATTTAGGGGAGTAGTCTAATAAAATAAATAAGACAAATAAAAACATAAATATACTGATATTTCTAATACGCATATGTAATATTAAAGTGTTATATTTTAGGGGAGTAATCCAATAAAATAAATAAAACAAATAAAAATTAAAAATTCTAATATGTATTATTAAAATAGTTATTATTAAAAGTTATCTTTCTAAGGGGTTCAATAAAATAAGAAATAATCACGTCCACTATTCACGGGTCAAAGTTCACCCACGGTGCCCACACAACTGCGCATGCGTACACTATCATGGTCGCGACTCCAGGCAGGAGAAGTTATGGCATCATTAACATAGTTTTAATGACAGAAAATGGGCTGTTGAGTGTGTAAACGTGTCGACTTTGGATCTCTACTCGGAGACAGTACAACACAGAAACAGACGGAAGAACATGACAGCCAACGAGGATCAAGAGGTAGGAATGAACGATGATGAGCCTGGCAGGCTAACTGCTGCTAACTGCTAACCGCTTGACTCTAGCGTGGCTGCTAGCATTTAGCCTCTGTTGACATTTGAAGAACCTCCTGCGACTTAAACCACAATCTGTTTGTGCTTTTATTCGGCGTGTAGCAGCTCATTTTGCCCAACGCCGCAGTCAGTACTTGGTGTCAAGTGTATTTAGCTGACCGTTATCGCTCCTTGAGGAAGAAAATGTCACGCCAAACTCCATTCAGAAATTTTCGAAGTTATAGTTTTTTAGTTACAAAAAGAAATTTGTAAAACATGAGCGGCAGGGGAACATGTTTTGTTAATTCAGAAAGTCTATTAATCATTTCGGCGTATGTGTTATCCATTAAACATCAACATTATATCGATTAAAGTCGATGTTATTCATTAGCATGTGATAGCTAGTGACATTAGCAAGTGAAAGTCTAAATTGAGCTGAATCCTTTAGGATTTTTATATAAGCCGAATGAAATGAAACATCATCTCTATCCTGTAGAAGCTTTGAATTGGGTCAAAATGAACGGACTGGTACAGGACAGGCTCTGTTTATATATAGTGCTGTTTATGTAATGGACCTCTTCTTACCTGACTACACCTGTTGTCGCTGGACTCTTTAAACCACAGATGGAGCTGGAGGCGCTTCGCTCCATCTACGAGGGGGATGAATGTTTCAAGGAAATCAGTCCGGTCTCCTTCCAGTTTAGGGTGAGTCTGCGAGTATACTTTTAAAACTCCACCAGCCGCGACGTTTAGTCCGTTTGTGGTCTCACCTTCTATTTGCACGGTGTGAAACAGGTGGGAGACCTCGAGGACACCAAAGCATTTATCATGGACGTCACATGGCCAGAGACGTACCCTGAGACGGCCCCTCAGATCTCCCTAGATGCCTTCTTCAACAACAGGATGTGAGTGCACGGGACCGGGCTGGACAGGGCTCCGACGTCTCTAGTCCCGCCAGTCGTACAGTTCACAGAGACAGTTTGGCATCTATTTACTTTGACTTTTATTTCAACGACAGCTCCGCGGACACCAAGCAGCTGATCCTGTCTAAGCTGGACGAGCAGGTGGAGGCCAGCCTGGGCGAAGCCATGATGTACACCCTGTTCGAGTGGGCGAAGGAGAACCAGGAGGCGCTGATGGAGAACCACAAACCAGTAGTGACCGCTGTGGTGAGTACGGAAATGCTCCTGTGCGCTAAATATTCAGAGAAGTCTTGAAGCGAACACCATTTGAATACTTGTTGTTGCAGACGCTGACGTCGAGCAGCGACGCGACGGCTCCGGCCTCGACGGGGAAGAAGAAGGAGAAGAAGGAGCAGCTGACCAAAGCCCAGAAGAGGAGGATCGTCAACAGAACAGGTGCCTCGGTTAAAAACCGCGTCCAGTCTGTAAAATCTCAAAACAATCCCTGGTTACAAGGCGATAATCTAAAGAAAGCGAAAAGCGCTCTCAGTCTGGTGTGGAGCATAGACTGTATATAAATATGGACACCACGTCCCGACTGGCTCCGAGGGGCGGAGCCACGATGTTGACGCTTCCCCTGACTATACAGCTGCTTTACAGAGCGGTCACCAGGGCAACCGGTGCTCGCTGTTATGTCACATCCTGTTGCTGTGGCGTCAAATAACAAACTAAAACGAAACTCATCCAAGTAATTGACACTTAAACACTTATATTAACTACATAAAAGGACCGAAACCATCCCCTGGGGGGGAAAAATAATTTGAAATGTGTTAGTATTTTTGTTTTGTATTAGTTTTAGGCTCCTAAATGCTCAGTGTCCCTCCCCCTGACATGGAGGAGGTGGAGCTTGTGACGTATGCTGCAGCCTCCAGCCACCAGGGGGAGCTCTACTCACTTTGGCTTCACTTTAGAGGAGCATCCATCTTTATATACAGGAGTCTATGTACTCGTAGACTCATGTATTGCCCGTCATAGTAAATAAATAGTATTTGCCACTATAGTTGGTCTTCAGAGACATTCTGGTCAGACTTTATGGAGGGAATCAGGCTGAAAATAGACCAAGTTATAAAACTAAAAATATATTTAAAGATGACTTTTTAAAGATCAAATATTTCTGCTTCCAGATCACAAAGGAGATCTACCAAGAGGCTGGAACTGGGTGGACGTTATCAAGGTAGGTGCATTCCAGCCTTTCTCCACTAGATGGCGCACTTTGCATTGTTTTTGCTGACTTTCTATCTCGTTTTCTCTTCCCTGGCGTCGCTTCTTCACCAAAACCTCCAGCACGTAAGTGAAAAAACACTAAATAAACATTAAAAGCAAATATAATTGGGCCTTTCTGCATCTTACTGTTTCTTTTGTTTTATGTTTTTGTGTGTTTTCATGCTGCAGCTGAGTAAAACGGGAGGAAAAGACGACAACTAGGACCTGCTTCAACTTCATCTACATGTTACATCTGACATAGGTGGTTGTGGTGTGTGTGTGGGGGGGGGTGACGGTGGACGCAGCTCTACTGTGATTTATTTTTATGTTTTACAGCTGGGAGTTTCATCACAGCCCCTCGCTATCTTTTATTTTATTGTTTGTGGTGTTTGTGCGCTGCAGCCGGAGGAAGGAAGGGAACTGGATTCTGTTCCTCCAGTCAGCGCCGACTCTTCCCAGGAGTTTGCTCCGGGTGAACTTACTGCCACGTTTTCAGCCCCCCCCCACCACCTGTCGCCGGAGCCTTTACCCGAAGCAGTAGCATCGTCCTGCTGTTACGTTCAGGCACCAGGCGACTTTGTGAACACAGAGAACGTTTTTAATAGCCCACCAAATGTTACTCCTTTCATCGATTTCTTATTCTGGTAAATGTTTCCCTACGACTTAGTAATAATAAAAAAGAAGCTGAATTTCTTTTTTATATATATATATATATATATATATATATAAACAAATAAAACTAAATTTGATCTACTGCTTGTGTGACAGTGTCTGTTCATCAATTTGAAGCAGATGAAATTTCAAGTTGAGCAAAAGCAACGACGTCAAAGAAACTAAATTAAAACGTTCCACTCTCATTTATGGCTTTTTCCTTTATGAATGAAAACTGCAGTGGATCATGTTATGATGTCAGTGCTACAGGATTGTGTGACCAACTCATCTTTTATTTAACTACATTTATCAGAACTGAAATGACCTAAAACTGGTCTACAAGGTCCTTCCATCGACTGGATATACCAGGGCTCATATACCATGAACAAGAAGAAGTGTCTTGTTTTTCTACCTAAATTTCACAAAATTTGCATTCATGGGGTTTTATAAATACAACCATCATAGAAAGTGATACTGGAATTTCTTTATGTACAATATAGATACAAATACTAAAGAACTACATAAAGTATGCAAAGAACCATTCCCCAAATAAAGAGGTTCTTCAGCTGGTGCTGGTTCTTGTTAGAACCATAGGAACTTTTCAGGATCAGCCTTATTGTCCGAGCATGTGTGCACATACGAGGAATCTGACTTCTGTCACTTCGCTCAATGGAACGAGACTAAGCATGAAAATAAAAGCATTAAAAAATAGGAAACCGTACCACACAAATTAGACTTGATTTAAGAACCACCATTTTTTCAATACAGTTCAATAACACTCTGTGTGTTTGCTCTGTGAGGGTTGACATTTAGAATTTGTAAGTATTTCAATGATATAAAGGGACAAATGGCCACTTAAATACAGTCTGGTCCAGGATTTGTCATTACTCTGGGACTCATGTATTCAGAGGAACGTGTACAGATGTTCCCAGTCAAATAAATAAATAAAAATAGTGACGTTTACTTGCTGGCGGTAAAGACCAGCTGGAGTGACCTAAGCTCGATGTTTCCGTTTGTATCAAGTGTACGCGTTTAATTATTTATTTTATTTATTTATTTATTTTTTATTCTACGGCACAGAGAACTTAAACAAAAGCCTTGGCACCCAATTTATAGTGACTAAGTACTGTTAACTGGTGTATTTAGTTGACCAAGTGTTTTATTTTGAAATTCTGCGTTGGGGGTTGTGCGTTTCTCCTGCGCTCTTTACGCACGGATGGCTCAGGTCGGGACGAGCTGGTGACAGAGATGTGGAGCTTCTACCAAAACGGGCTTTTACCCGCAAAGAAGAAAGTAAGTGTTCAGTTTCATCAGCATTAATGAAAGAAATTTGACAAAATGGAGCAAATAACTGTTTTTTATAGTCGGAAGCTATAGAGAATTAAAAAAAAGAACGACAATACAAACGTATATTGTCTAATTTGTCTCGAACCGTAACTCAAGTCTGGAGACTGAAAGTGTAGAGAACCATCAATCCATGTAAACGCGTAAAAGCTGGAAGCTATGACACTAAACCGAATAACTGTTTTCCTTTGATTTCGTTTCGCAGCAAACTAAAGAGACTCTGATACTCCCAGCGATAACCAGCGGCCTCACTTCACAGTGTCAGGTGATATTTACAATCTGAATCCACTCATTCACTCATTAAATTGTCTGAAAAGAGGAAAAACAAAAGCACCGGAAGAGTTGTCTATAAATTAATCTAAACAACTATTAACAAACGAATCCTCCTTCGATAATCATCCAGTGCTCTGATAACAAGACCAGTTTAATTAACTACCTGACGAGCTCTTCATAAAAAGTGCCATTAATACACATGATTGACTTGTTTTGTAGAGGACAAAGGGACATAGCAACAAACCGACAGACGGATCCAGAACCAGAAATCACCTCAGGGTAAACCACTCTCAAGGCACGACCCAGAAGTTCTTCGATTTATTCATGAGTTAAACAATCTATCAATTTCTGCAGCTGGATTATCCCGTGTGTCAACCACAACTCAAACAAAATAAGCCCAAAATTCTTCCTCGTGGACAAGATGATGTTTTCTTACCAGGCAAAGTTGACTTTTTCAAGGTATGTTTATTTTATTATTGTTTTATAGAATAAGCTTAACTCAACTGACCTCCCAGACTTAATGTTGTTACTGTGGGCGACAGGTTAAGTCTGACAAGGCCTTGGTGGAGTCATGTGAGCGTGGAACTAGGAAGGAGTCCTCGTCAAAGTTACTGAGGAGCAATGAGGTGGACGAGAGACACGTCAACAAAACCTCTAATGCATATTTAGGATTCAACAACGAGGACAAACTTCGTACTGGACTAGAAGAGAAAAGGTTCATGATCTACGTTTGTGGTGGATATAAAGGTAGGAATCAACAAACATGACATAGTAGTTATAATAACACTGGGGGAAAAAATCATCTAAATTTCACTTTAAGTCTGACCTGAATATGAGTTACACCAGTCAGCCACAACATTATGACCACTGACAGGAGTAAGAAAATAACATTTAAACCATCTTGTGACAGTTCAGTGTTGTGCTGGGAAACAAACTTTTGGACCTGGTATTCATTCATTGGGATGTTATTTAGACATGTAGCACCCACCTAGACGAGACCAGACACCCCCACTCCATAGCAATGACACTTCTTGATGGCAGTAGGATGTAGCCTGACACAAGCACAAAAACTGTTCAGGAACAACTAAAAAAACTAGAAGAGCAGCACAAGGTGTTGATCTGGCCTCCAAATTCACTAGATCCCAAACTGATCAAGTATCTGTGAGATGTAACTTTGAGTTTTCTTTGTGTCAGACAGGAGTAATTAGGGCTGGGTGTCATTTAAAACATTTTGATGCCAGTACCGATACCAGTACCGATACCAGTAACCTTAAAATTATACCGATACCAATTGAGTACTACATTCGATATTAATCATGTGAATAGAAAGAAATCAGTTGTTTAAATTTCACCACTCCTCCCTATTTAAAAGATTGTTGCCCAAATGCATTTTGAAAGTCTTCAAACTACTGAAAACTTTCTTTAATAACTACACAAACCTGTACAACAAATATTATAAGTATTATTTGGGCTGTGTAATTGTCGACATCACAACCATGGACCAATATTTTCTAACCTCATCAAACATGGAGAATGTAGCCACTGACCAGTGAGTCATCCACATGTTTTACTTGTTAATTAGGTAGAAATTAGCGAGCAAGTTAGCGTTACCACACACAACTGCCTACTACAAGATGCCAAAAACAATTTTCTTAAAAATAAATGTAATACATTTTTTTTTCTAGATCTTGGTACAAAAACAACCGACTGAATAGGACCCAAAGACCCCCATGAACAACATTCATTAGACCCTCAGAAGGTCCATGTCCATTCTCTGATGAAAAATCAGAAATAAATAAATGGAAATTGCCAATGCTAACACATTGCTTTAGCAGCTATTATCATGCCATATAGTAGTAGTGCACAAATGCATGAGTAATACGTGAGAAGAAATTAGAGGATAGGCGCTCGGTGCAAGATTTCAACATCATGAGCAGCAACAATTCTTGCCACTGACATTGCGGCAGAAACTCATCTGTATAACATTGGTTTTGTATGTATGTGTGTGATTCAGACACAACTGCAGAGAGAAGTGCACTCGTGGAGGAAATTTATCCCAGACTGTATCTGTACTGTAAGCAGCGTGGCTACGACTTCAGGATGGTTGACCTACGGGCAGGTGTTGGAAATCCTGCTTCCGAACGCCACGACACTGTAAAGCTGCATGTGGAGAATCTCCAGCTGTGTCAGAAAACTCCAGGTCCAAACTTTATTGTAAGAGATTTACCATAAGAGAGCACAGTAATTCATTGATCTCCTAGCAAAAGAAGCATGGAGATACTCTAGTTCAAGAGATAAATAATGCCTCGTTGTCCTGGTCTGTTGGTCAGTTGTTTGTAGGACAGAAGTATGAGGTTCAGAGTCTTCCCTCAACTATCACCAGAGAAGCTTTCGAGGCTATAGTGAGAGCACTGGAGAGACACAGAGGAGAACAGATGTCCAAGATGAAACCTCAGGAAGAGTTTTCTGCCTCAGGCTCACGGTCCAGCATCACTACTACTCACAGGGACTCCAACAGTTTTGTCCAAGAATCCATTTATGGGAATTATCTGAATATTGGAGAAAACGCCACAGGTTCAGAAATGCTGAGCCAGAGCTCTCGCAGCTCATTTTCTGATGAAGAAGAAGATGACCCTGGCCCACTTGGTGTGAAGAACCAAGAAGATTTGGACAAAGACTTAACTCTACTGCGGTTGTGGTATAAGTTGGATGAGAACTTCTCTCCTCCTGTCTATGGGCTACTTCCCATCAGGTGAAAAACTTGCTGTTCAACATTTTAGTTTTCTGTTGTTCTGACATTTCCCAGGACCAGTAATACCTCATCTATAACAAGGGTTCACTGTCTGCAGAAGATGACTTTAACAACCCCTTCCTGGTATGTCTTGCTGCCATTTACAGTACCCATTATCCTAACATGTCAAACATGGACAAGGAGGGCCAGAAGAAAGCCAGGAAGGACTGGAGCACCACCTGCCAAAGGTTGTGGCGAGTTCTGCAATGCAGTGCTGTTGAGGCACTTGGTCAAGAGGAGGCATCACTGTTACTCAGGACAGGTAAGGTCTGGAAACTCAGTCAGATGCTTTAGGAACAACTTGTGGAGTTTATTGAAAACGTTTAATCTAAGTAGCTTCTTCGCTTCTAAAGACCTGGAGGCAAATATCTGGTCATTAACATAAAATAGTCAAGGAAATTTCTGATGGGCAACACCCACAGATGTCCTTATTTAAACCTCAGCTACCCTTAGAACTGAAGAAGCTACTCGGATGAGCGGTAAAATGTCTTCAAGGAACTCTTCAAGAAAGTCCAGTTTCCTTTCTGTCACATTTTTGGATATGGCATGATCTGGAGAACTAAGAACCTTCACAGACATGAAGGCCCCAGTTCAATAAGTTTCTTGCTTGTTTCTATCATTTAAATCAACATAACAAGTTAAGAATTTTTCAGCTTAATTTAACGGGTTCTTGGTATTCCAACTTAAGGGCTTAATCCAGTTCAATGAAATTTAAATATCAATGTGTCCACCTAACTTGACTTGAATATGAGTTTTAAAATGGTAACTGGATCTCTCAAAGTTGAGTTAACTCAGTTTATCACACATTATTCATTATTATACAGGAAAGGATGTTACAATGCCTTGTGCCAAAATCCCAGATGAAACACATTTAGAAGTCGAGTCCAACTGAACAAACCATCAGCAGGCTAGCAGTCAGCTACTAGCTAGCAACTAGCAACCAAGAAGACTAAGACTACTCAGCTAGTCTTACCTTTAGCATGCTCCTCAGCTAGCATGTTTCCTCTTTAGCCACAGCCACTCACTTGCTCGCTCTGCTGCCAGGGACATGTTTAAAGTTGAGTTAACTCATGTATTTAAGGCAGCTTTTGAACTTAAGTTTATAACAGTAGATTTGGAACAAAATGACTATTTTTTTTAATGCCTAGTTCTTGACTGGGAGGTGGAGACAGCTCTGCAGTCTGTACCGCCAGAGGAGCACTGCCACTGTTACAAAAGAGTGATCCCAGATCTTCATTACAACATGAAGAACCAACACGCAGCTCGATACGTCGACCTCCTGAAGGGACAAGCGCGACTTGATCCAGTACTCAGCAAAGCGCACAAGTGTTTTGTTGACCGTCTCCATAAAAAGGTAGTTTCCATATTAGTACATACATTGCACTATGGAGTGTTTGTTCCTGATAACATTTTAAGCTGTTCAAAAGGCTACTGATTTCTAGTTATCTAGCCTGCAAACTGGCAGAAAGAGTATTCTCTCCCACGGTGAGGTGTTTGTTTGTTACTCCATGGTTTTCCACTAAAGTTTATTCCTTTAATTTTTGTGTCTGCACCAACAAGCTGCGTCACACCAACATCTATGAGCGTAACGTGAGCTGGGGACGGAAAGGCCTGAACCCCAAACACAATCGGTCCCACCGTTTCTATACTGAGCGCATCTCCTCCCATTTCCAGCGGACTGTCATCAACTCCTTCAAAAAGTACTGCATTGACACATAGTGTAGAAGTAGTAAGTGAACAAATATCTCTGTGTTTCATTGACGACTAAGAGATTTTTGTGTGCACCTTTACCTCCCCAGCTTGATGAAGATCCCCAATACTCCAGGGCCCTATGATGTGGTGAGGAGAATCGAAGCCAGAGCACAGATACAGGAGGAGATACAGCGTCATGTTAACTATGGGCTCCACCTGTGAGTATCATCGCCTTTATTATCTGGTGTGCATAGAGTACAGTGACTTTAAATCAGCTTCAGCTTCAAGTAGTTTCGAAAACTGAATCAGAAACTATGTGCAGAATGGCAGCATTAAAACGTTTTTGATGGAATTTGTTTAATTTGACTGGCATATTGTGAATACAAAGTCTATTGGAAATTGTTCGAACAGTCTGGTATTGAGTGTAAATGCAGTTCCTTCTATAGTGTATCTCCAAAGTTCCAGCTCAAGTTTCTCTTCTTTTGTCAGGGAGAAAAACTATACTTTGAGGCAGCCGTTCTTAGCTGATGTACGAAGAGCAGTGGAGCAGCCAAGAGCCAGACCAACCCTCCTGTTGGGACCACCAGGCTCAGGGAAGAGCACCACCATGGCTGCAGTAGCTCAGCTAGCACCGTCCTGGCTGCCTGGGTGAGATGCTCAAAGCATGTAGCTTTGAGATAAATTAAATAGAGGTAGTAATGTATGAAACACATTTATTTTGTTTGGTCTCATTGATTCAGCGCTGCGAATGTGTTGTTGCACTTTATTGGCTTCACGGGAGAGAGTAGGAACATCCGTCTGGTCCTGCAGAGCCTTTGTGTTCAGCTGGTTGAAATCTACTGTCCTCACACACAACTGTCAGAGGTGCCTCATAAAAAAAACAAAAAAAACAAGACTTTGTAACATCTCGCCTGACTGACAGGTATTTGGACAATTTGTACTGTTGAGATTTAAATGGTTGTTTTTTCTGTTTCAGGGCCTCCCTCAACTGGTCAATGAGTTTTACTCTCTGTTGGAGCTTGTGCCAGCAGAGAAGCCTCTAGTGGTCATTTTAGATGGATTAGATGAGCTGTCTGAGGAACATGGGCCTGACCTCTCTTGGATCTCAACACCGCTACCTCCAAATGTCCATCTCATTCTTTCCACAACTACTGACTCCCCGTGTGCTCAAGTTCTGCAGGTCAATAGAGTTGAACCGATAAACAGATGCCTCAAATGGCAGGACTACCTGTGCAGAGTGCAAGCAGTTATAAAGGGAGTTAATACCCTAAAATGTCCTATGGAATTATAAATATGCTAAAACCTAGACCTATAAATATGCCAATATTTCTTGCACTACATTGCATTTGATTACAACTTCTTCTCTTACATTCCCCCAGCAATCAGCCCATTGTACGCTCCTGTCCATACCTCCTCTCACCCCTGATGACATCAAAAGAGCATTGAAGGCCAAGCTGAAGGCAGACCGGCGGCATCTGCAGGAACCTCAGTGGCAGGCGCTGTTCCAGGCTTGCATCTCTTGTCCCTGTCCTCTCTACCTGGAAGCCGCTTATTCCGAGAGCCTCTTGTGGACGTCCTACTCCTTCCAGAGTCTTCCTCCCAGCCTGGAGGACCTATACCTTAGTCTGCTCGCTCGCCTGGAGAGAGAACTGGGGAAACATCTGGTGAGACGAGCTGCATCTCTGATATCCATTTCACGTTGGGGTGTCACTGAAGAGGTGGGTAAAGCTACAGTTCCCTGAGCAAGCCCTAATTACATTCTTTTGTAGTGAGTATAATATTTGGAGTATTGGTACTTCAAGTCAATACATAGTAGGGTATCAGTCTTTTAGGTACAGGGGCAATTATGTTTCAAAGACTTGTTCAGTCCATGTTTGTCTCCACCATCAGGAGTTACTGGACCTCCTGGCCAAAGATGGGAAGGTGCTCGAGGAAGTGATCTCTTCTCATCCATTCTCTAGCCACTCCAGGGTGCCTTACGTCTTGTGGGCTCGACTGAAACTTAACCTAGGTCACCACCTCACCGAGGTTAGGACAGATGGGACGTGGGTGTACCGCTGGACACACTCTAAACTGAGCCACGTGTGCATGAATTACTATTTACAAAGGGACGACTCTCGGATGGCGCTGCACGCCGACTACGCTGACTACTACCGTGACAAATCACAACATGCACACATATTTCAGCCACTTGCGTGGACATTGAATGAGAAAGGGGAAGGGGAAGGTACGTCTAAAAGTTTCAGGTTCAATCTGAGGAAGCTCCATGGGTTGCCCTACCACCTGGTCCGCTCTGGCCAAATCCTGCCCTTCCTGTCTGATTGTGTTTTTAACTACGAGTTCCTGCTACATAAAGCCTGGGGTCTGTCTGTCCTGGACATAAAGGAGGACCTAAAGAAAGCCGTGCTATCAGAAAAGTAGGTGTTATCTTGTACTGCATACACCCATCAGGTAGTTCTTTGTTCTCTCTGTTGCGCCAGTTCATGCTATGAGCCTTCACCTGCCGTGTCCGTCGTTATCAAATGTACCTTCTCTTCCTAGGGTACTGGTGGATGTGGAGATTCTGTCAGGTGCTCTGGAAATGTCCCAGCAAGTGCTGCAACAGGACCCCTGCCAGCTGGCCTCCCAGCTCATGGGTCGACTGGGGCAAATGATTATTGAGGACCGGCCAGTTGCTAAAGGTATTGACAGAGTCTGCATCGAAATCGCTTTGAGAAGGACCGAACAAAAACAAAAAGTGTACAAAAAGACAAGCTGATGTCTGTTTTGGGTCTTTGTCTGTTAGATGTTCTACCAAGAACCTTTTTTCTTCTCTTTCATAATTTTTTTCTCCGCTTACGAAATTACAATTCCATAGCATGACTTAACGTAAATTGAAACAACATATTATAACGTAGTAACATGACATCAAATGATACTGACGTGACCGTATATGGTATAAATATGGACGGCAGAACTGCTCCTCAAAAGTGAAACCAAAGCAAATAGAGCTCCCCCTGGTGGCTGGAGGCTGCAGTATAGGTCATAAGCTCCACCCCCTCCATGTTAGTGGGTGGGACTTGCGCTGAACCAAAACCATGCCAACAGGTCTGTAAAGTGGTCCCATGGGACCATGAGAGTTCAGGGTATAATTAAACATTTTCTTGTAACTGGCGGAGGTAGAATGGAGGTGGAACAGAGTATTAATTTAATTAAAACCTGAGTGAATCTGGAGGAAGTGTGGGCGGGGCATCGATATCATGGCACATGACTCCACCTTTGGACCCTACTGATCAGACTCTGGCTCCAAAGTCACAAGACGGTACCGCCCATATCCCTGTGAAAATACTGTCAGTACAGCCAAGAAAATGGGGGCACATTGTCCATATTTATATACAGTCTATAGATGTGACATTAAATAATATAACCATAACAGAACATATTATAACAAGACATGACTTGATCTATAATTATCTGCTTCTTTAACAAGCCGTGTGTCTGACACAGGTGACCCACGAAAGTTTAGCTACCTGCACGATCTTCTGGCTCAGTGTACCCAGTCGTCCCTCCCGGTGTTGCTACCCTCCTCCACATGCTTACTATCCCCAGTAGTAAGGCCCCAACACACCCTTCTCGCAGGTGACCCATCCCCACGTGTACTGAATACACACACTAGTTAGTTAGTTACTGGAAGCATGTCCTATACCTAAATAATGAAACATTTATTATTGTTGACTAGGTCACTTGACCAATGTGACTGCTCTGGGAGGGGGCCAAAGAGGTACCTTGGCTGTCACCAGTGAAGCAAATGGATGTTTGAGGTTCTGGGATCTGGAGCAGAGGCGTATAATCATGAGCCTAAATGCAGAAGGGGGGATTGTGGGAGACTACCTCACCCTCGGTCTGGACGACAGGATGCTCATAGTCCGCCAGAGACAGAGTCTACAGGTTGGATTCATTTTATTTCACTCCTAATCTGACCTCTCTGAGCAACATATAAGTAGGCGTAGGTTTGTTTTATGGGAAAAATGAGACATAATACCTTAGCGTGAAAGAGCGTGATTTGTGTCTGTGTTTCAGGTGAGAGAGAGGGAATCTGGACGAGTTGTGTATTCAGAGAACGACTCCGTGGACGTTCCTATTGTCACTACAACCTGTGAAGGACAACTCCTGGTCGTCTTCTACGATGGAAGTCATCGAGTCAAGGTTGTATACATAATAAATATATAATATACTGCTAAAGCAATGATTTTCAGCTGGGAGTCTATGGATCCCAAGTGGAATAATTGGTGGTGTAATTGCAAAGGGGTCCAGGAAAATAAAATATCCTTTGAAAAAAGATCATATGACAGGATTTTTTTTACTCTAATTACATCTGTTTCCAAGAGCAATTTACTGTGTTCTATTAAGAGATCTAGCTCCCTGTTGTTGTTCAAAGTTACTGCATGGCGCTGTTAATACAAAGTTAACACAATATGCATCCGTTTCAAATTATGAGGCCCCTACTGTTTCAGTGGGTATACACCATTCATTTCTTAGTAATGCTCTTATTGTGAAACATCTGCAGGAAGGTGTTAAATTGCATTGTTCAGGTTAGCACTCGAAATTAAGCTAATGCTACAAACAAACAAAGAAGAAGATGATAAGCACAGATATCTAAGAACCCTGATGGGGTTCCTCAGCGTAGGTCCTGGACCCCAGTAAGGTTGAGAACCACCTATTAAAGGTGGAGGAGTTACCCATCAGAAACTCACAATATTAGTGTCTGTTAACGACTAAATACTCGCTTTAGAACTGTAGAAGTTTTCTTTTACATTTTTGGAAAAAAATAGGTTGCAACTACTGAATATGCATCTTTGTCGTGTTTGCTAGGTTTTTGACCTGGACACCTCCTGCTCTCTGCTGCACAGTGTTAACGTTTCCATGGAACCTGAGGCCGTCCACGAAGACCGCTCCATTCTGCTGTCCAGCTGCTCCATCAGAGACTACGTCCTGTTTGCCTACAGGTCAGACAGCATCAGTTTAAACCCAGGTTAAAGTCACTAATATGGCTGGGATATACACTGATCAGCTTCTCCACTGACAGGAGAAGTAAATATCATTTAAACCATCTTTTGACAATTCAGTGTTCTGCTGGGAAACATTTGAACCTGAGATTCATTCACGTGGATGTAGCACCCACCTACACCAGACTAGTCGTCCCCACCCCATATAACCAAAAAAAATGGTTTCTCATAGGCCCCTCCCACTGCAGAATATATCCTAAGCATTATGGGAGATACAGGAGATGCAGCCACACACAGTATGAAGATCTCAACCCAGGAGAGATTGTCACACTGTGAATATCAGCATCTGGTAGCTCACAGAGCATTTTCACTAGCAGCTAGCATTCCACTTTTCAGAATTAACCACAGCCACTTTCTGACCAATCACAGAATAGTTGCTGGACGCCACACAAGAAAAACGTTCATCCTGGCTAGTCAAACTCCCAAACGAGGACTGCCCTAGAAATGAGAACCAATTTCTTGCTTCTTGTTGAGCATGTAACAGCCCATGGGACCTATAAAGACCCCTCCCCTCAACTCATACGACCCAAAAAGACCCCTCCCCTCAACATATAGGACCCAAAGGCCCCTCCCCTCAACATATGGGACCCAAAGGCCCCTCCCCTCAACCCATGGGACCCAAAAAGACCCCTCCCCTCAACCTATAGGACCAAAAAAGACCCCTCCCCTCAACATATAGGACCCAAAGGCCCCTCCCCTCAACCCGTAGGACCAAAAAAGACCCCTCCCTTCAACATATAGGACCCAAAGGCCCCTCCCCTCAACTCATACGACCCAAAGGCCCCTCCCCTCAACCCGTAGGACCAAAAAAGACCCCTCCCTTCAACATATAGGACCCAAAGGCCCCTCCCATCAACCCAAAGGACCCAAAGGCCACTCCCCTCAACTCATATGACCCAAAGGCCCCTCCCCTCAACCCATAGGACCCAAAGGCCACTCCCCTCAACTCATACGACCCAAAGGCACCTCCCCTCAACCCATAGGACCCAAAGGCCACTCCCCTCAACTCATACGACCCAAAGGCCCCTCCCCTCAACCCATAGCACCCAAAGACCCCTCCCCTCAATGTATAGGACCCTAAGGTTTTAAGGATACATTGTGATAATATTAAATTTGAAATTTGACACGTTAGGCAGGTTCTTTTTTTCAGATTCTAATTCATCACAAAGCCCCACGAACTGGATGTGTGACTGGTTTCAGATTCAACGAGCCCAAACATGCAGCCAGAATCCTTAATGGCATCCTGATCGCAATGTCATGTAGTTGGTCTGGGATTACATGAGGAGACAGTGGACACTGGAACAACACCCCCACCCCCTCCTCATCCCCAGTTACTAGAATCTCCATCAGAGGCCGGTTTAGGTCGTACAATGTGAAATCCTGAGTGACCTCACCGGCCTCGCATCCATTATGCACGAGTCACAAGTGTCCTCGTTCTTAAATAATATCACACGCACCTTCTGTTTACAAGCCTCCGTGGTTTCTACACAGCGTGGCCAGCGACTGTGAATTATTGAGACAGGTCACCACTGCCGTGTCTCACCGGCGTAACGCTGCCCATGCTCCTGTCGCATCAACAAGTAATGAGTGACACTCAAGACGATTAGCGCTGGAATTACGGCAGGATAATGGGAGCTATTTTCTGTATTCTCTTACTGCCCGTTTGAGATTGAATTAAAAGCAGCGGCGTGGACGCCCTGAGAGTAATTAGCGTCAAAGAAACACCTGACAGGGAGGTGTCAGATACTCAGAAAACTAGGTCAGCGGTGTTTGCTGGTAATAGAAGACAGCACAGGTCCAGGATGATGGAGACTATCTGCACAGTTGAATCACTTTTAAATCAGATTTCTTCTTCTCTTTTCTTTTGAGGTCTGGTGGCGAGGCGGCAGTATTCGGCGCCAGGGGGGGCGCTGTGCTGTCTGTCCTGTCTGCACAGCGCGATGCGGCCTCCATCCAAGCTGTGGAGATGACTGAAGATTACCTGCTGCTCTTCTGCAGGTAACACCTCAATTACACTGTAGGCTACGGGCTTCTTGGATTTAAAAACATTCGACCACCTTCCCTTGTGCCTCCAAAACAGTTGTGACTCATCAGAGAATGGACATGGATCTTCTGAAGGTGTCCTGAATGTTGTTAGTGGGGGTCTTTGGGTCCTATGGGTTGAGGGGAGGGGTCTCTATGGTGGATCATCCCACAGATACTTGATCAGTTCTAGTGAATTTGGAGGTCAGGTCAACACCTCGTGCTATTCTTCCTTGTTCCTAAAGTGTTTTTATGTGCATTCTGCTGGGGATGTCTGCTGCAAACCATCAAGGAGGGTCATTGCTATGGGGTGGGGGGGTCTGGTCTGGTCTAGGTGGGGGCTACATGTCTAAGTAACATCAACATGAATAAATGCCAGGTCCAAAAGTCTCCCAGGAGAACACTGAATTGTCACAAGATGGTTTAAAAGAAGGCCAAGGACCCAAGGAGAGATTAAGTAGGTTATATATTTATAAATATATATTATTATTATTATCATCATTATGCATTAAATATCCCCTGTACCTTTACTAAAACATTTTGGATTCATGTTGATGTGTAAATTTGTGGGGGAAAATTGAAATATATATATAAAAAATGGCTAATCAACCAAAGATTTAGCAAAACCCCCTGAAGTACCTCCCTGGACCCTCTAGGGATCGCAGACCCCCTGTTGAAGACCAATGGTTTAAAACGTTATTTACTTCTCTTGTCAGTGGTCATAATGTTGTGGCTGATCCGTGTATGTGTATACCTCGTTCCAGATACCCGCACAAAGGAGGCGGTGGAATCATCCACATCGAGCTCTTCAGCGCCTCCACCTTCGCGTACCTGCGCTCCGTACTGGGCTGCGGTCAGGACTCCATCACCTGGGTTACCGTCAACCGCGAAGGCTCTCACGCCGTTGCCTTCTGCTCCTCCCTTCACACCGGCCTCACCGAGCTGGTCACCTGGAACCTGGAGACCGAGGACCACAAGCACCTCGCTCGCTTCCCCGCGGTGCTCACTCAAGGTTGTTCTGGCATCTAGTTGATAGTTTGGAGGAAAACCAAAAACACAACAGCAAAGTTTGTAAGGAATAGACTGTGTGTTTGTGTTTAGTGTAAGTCGCTAGCATTAGCATTAGCTTTCTAGGTTATGAGCTACAAGGTGGTGTGAGCATTTAGAGCAGTGGTGTCAAATTTAAGGCTCTTATATGTAGCCTACACGCCGGTGTGAGACATTTATACTTGTACCTCATCAGTCTGGCTCACTCTGTAATAACACCACCCAAGCACTAGTTGGCGCTGGTTAATTTTTGTTCCTACTTCCTGATTCACTTTCAACAATTTCGACCGAAACTTTTCCAGAAATTTCACCAAAGTCGCGCAACTGTTTATGTCTCCAAACCTCCTCCATCTTTATTGATCCAAAAAAAACAATTCAAAAGCAGATAGAAATACTAAAGTGGAAACATGCTGCTACCAAGCGGACCACGTAAACGACCCATTACGGCCCGTTAGCCAAAACCGTCCAACCAGAGGGTCCAATCTGTTGAAGTGTGAAAATTACACAGAAGACATTAACTTAATTAGTTTCTCAATAAAACTAACTGCTATTCTTATTTCGTCCACTAGGGGGCATTGTACATCAAATGTTTCTGTAAAAGTATACTTCATTAAATGTAAACATTTCTGTAATTTAACTTCTTTGCTCTAAAACTACGTTGTATGTGGCCCCTAAACTAAAATGAGTTTGACACCTATCAATCAATTAATTTTCCTACTACAGTAGCCAGTCTAAAAAGGTCCCAATCACACATCCACCTGTCACATCGGTCTACTTTTGAGGAATTAATGCAGCCTTTAAAATGTCCTTCTGCTTCAGGGCTGTGTTTTGATCTGCGCTTCTGCCTGGGAATCAGTAGCGGAGAGAAGTACCTCCACCTCTGGGATCTTTCCTCCTGCATCAGCGACCCGTCTCTCACCTATAACACACATAAACCCAGACGTGACGGCACACGGGAGATCGTACCAGTGGGGAAATCTCCACGGTATGTACAGATGTATGTGTTAGAGATTAGATTAGACAGGGTTTAGCTGCCTTATCTTACAGAGTGAACATTGTGATGGGAAGTGACTAAGATCACATCTTATCGTTCATCTCATAGAAGAGAATAGGGTACAGCATAGCATAGCATGTCATTGAATAGAATAGCTTAGCATAGCTAAGTATAGAATAAAATAGAATAGAATAGAATTGAATTGAATACCAAAAATAGCATAGCATAGCATAGCATAGAATAGCATAGCATAGATTGCAGATAACAGAGCTGGAAACCCTACTATGCAACTGAACTAAGTAATAGCATAGCATAGCATTGAATAGATACCTTAGCATAGCTGAGTACAGAATAAAACAGAATAGAATAGTGAACAATTGCCAAGCATAGCATAGGGTATAGCATAGCATAGCATGGCATTGAAAAGAATAGCTTAGCATAACCAAGTATAGAATAGAACAGAATAGAATAGAATAGAATAGAATAGAATAGAATACCAAACAATAGCATAGCATAGGTTGCAGATACATGAGCTGAATACACTACCATGCCATCTGAGTTAAGTAATAGCATAGCATAGCATTGAATTGAACAGCTTAGCGTAGCTAAGTATAGAATAAAATAGAATAGAATACCAAAGAGTAGCATAGCATAGCATAGCATAGCATAGCATGGGTTGCAGATAACAGAGCTGATCATCATTATTATGATGCCTGTTATAGAATCTCATATAGTGGGATTGATGTCATTACTAAAGCAAGAAACAATTCAAAATGTCTCCTCTGACTCACTGCACCCCACAGCACATACATCAAATCCAGCAGAAGCTACAATTTCGGCCCAATAAAATGGCAAAACATATACATAAACAATGTAAATATCATAGATTTTACTCACCAGAACTTCAGAAACAATGAGTTCCCATCATAGTTGCCGACTTGTTTTACCCTTTACCCCAGCTTGGTCAGGCTAGCTAGCTCTGGGCTTGGGCTGCCTTTCCTCACAATATCCATCTTTTCCTTCATAGATCAATGCCGTAAAATGTCTTTCTAAGAAGACCTGCAATCAAATCCATAGCCTTTCTGGTTTCCACCAACGTGGGTTCAACAAGTAGCTGTCAAAACGTTAGCGGGGATGATTTGGTTGTGCAGCTCACAACAGATGAACATGAACCGCTAGCTTGGCTAAGAAGGAATATGAAATAATTTAATAAGATTAATGGGAAAATATTCAGAAGTAAGTCAGTGATTTTGATAAAGTTTGGCTTTTGTTGGCCTACTGGGTGATATGCATGGTGTCTTTTTTAAATCCATTTTTACGCAGATGAGACTCACATCTACCTCCCTTTTAACAGACATGGGAACCCTGAGTCAGGCTAGCTAGCTCCAGGGTGGGGCGACCTGTCCTCACAATGTCCAACTTTGCTGATCTTGTTTGACTTTTATAACTTAGAATCTGCAATATTAAGAGTACTCAGTGGAGCATATATTTCTATAATTTCTAATTCTCTAGTAGTCTGGTTTTATTGTGTGTATGTTGGCTCCATAAATATAGCTTTGCCCCATGCTCTAATTAATATTCTTCCCCCCAGTGCGCTACTCTGTGGCAAACTGAGGGGAAGAGGTCCCCTATGGTGGATATTTATGTAGTGATGGCGCCCTCTGGTGGCAGGTACGCCGTGTGCCTCTCCGTCAGACCTGGGACGGTGTTCGTGTGGAACCTGGCCAGACGTCGCTTCCTCCACCGGCCGGTCAGAGTGGAGCACGGCCTCTACAGCAGCACCGACGTAGCGCTCGCCCACGGCTTCAAACTTTACATCCTCACAGACAGAAGCAACAACAGCGGCACGGTCGGTTATCGGTTCCAGGTGAGACATTTTTTTTGTTTTCTGATTAATCTGTTCTCTTCAAAGCACAGGATTGAAATTTAACTATGCCTGTTGTTTTTGCCCCAGACTCTGCTGGTGTACGATCTGATCAAGCGGAGCTATGTGGGAAGACGGACAGGGATTGCAGTCGTGCCCTGTCTACAGCATGAATACCGTCTCCTGGAGGACGGACGGACTCTTCTGGGTCTGTCGGAGGACAGGTGAAGCTTTACCTATTGGGGCGCTTGGCGTAGATTTTCAGGGGGTCTGATGGATTTCAAGACTAGAACCTTGAACCACTCAGGTCGAACCCCTAAAGTGATATGATGACCAAATAGGAAACATGGTAAATCATGCCACAAGGAATCTTTAGAGCATACGACATATATAGTATAATAAGTTTAAACCAGGACTTAAACTAGTGTTAAGCTAATTTGATACTGAACTTACAGTTTTGGACAGATTTTATCACTTTACCCTCTTAAAATAAAGAAGTAATAAGTAATAGATTAGACTAGAATAGAACGGTACTACTATGATACAATACTGCTATACTATCTGAGTTAGCATAGCATAGCATAGCTTAGCACTGATTTGAATAGAATGGCGTGGCACAGCACAGCATTGAATCGAATATCTTAGCATAGCTAAGTACAGAATAAAGTAGAATACAATAACACAAACAGCATAGCATAGCATAGTATAGCATAGCTGGGCACACTACTATACTATCTGAGTTAAGTAATAGCATTGCATAGCATTGATTTGAATAGAATGGCATAGCATAGCACTGAATTGAATAGCTTAACATAGCTAAGTATAGAATAGAATAGAATAGCTAAGTATAGAATAGAATAGAATAGAATAGAATAGAATAGAATAGAATAGAATAGAATAGAATAGAATAGAATAGAATGCTGAAAAAAAGCATAGCTTAGCTTGGGTTGTAGATAACAGAGCTGGATGCACTCTTATGCTATCTGTGTTAAGTGATGGCATAATATAGGATAGCATAGCATAGCACAAAATAGCATAGCATAGAATAGAATAGAATAAAATAGTACAGCATAGCATAGCATAAGATAGCATAGCATAGCATAGCATAGAATAGCATAGGATAGAATAGAATAGAATAGAATAGGCTGCAGATAACATACACACTGTTCTCCTATGCGACTTGGCACAACATAGGATAACATAGAATACTATAGCATAGCATAGCATAGCATATACAATAGATTAGTATTGTTTAGAAGTACTTTGTGCGTGATTTTTTCTTTACATTTATTCAAACTGTAGCGACATTGTAGAAGAGTTTGTGAACTGAAACAGGTGACATGTTACCATGGTTACCTTGATGTTTTCACACTGACCTTAACAAACACACTCCCAGAAGAACGTCTCAGTGGAACTTGGTCCGTTGCAGAGATGGTCTGATCCTGTGGAATCTGGACTCCGGCTCCATCAGACATGAGATCAAGCCGCCCCCCAGAGAGAGGAGGAGGAGCAGGAGGAGGAGCAGGAGGAGGAGCAGGAGGAGGAGCAGGAGCCCCGTCCAGGACCTGACAACATGTGACGGCCTCTTCTTTACACTCCTGTTTCTAAACATGTTCCCGTGGAGACTTTTAGACCGATATGAAACTCAAGTTAGTTCATATTAATGAGTTAAAGGTCCTCAGTTTAGTTCTTATTAATTAATTAAAGGTCCTCAGTTTAGTTTTTATTAATTAAAGGTCCTCAGTTTAGTTCTAATTAGTTAGTTAAAGGTCCTCAGTTTAGTTCTTATTAATTAATTAAAGGTCCTCAGTTTAGTTCTTATTAATTAATTAAAGGTCCTCAGTTTAGTTTTTATTAATTAAAGGTCCTCAGTTTAGTTCTAATTAGTTAGTTAAAGGTCCTCAGTTTAGTTCTTATTAGTTAGTTAAAGGTCCTCAGTTTAGTTCTTATTAATGAGTTAAAGGTCCTCAGTTTAGTTCTTATTAATTAAAGGTCCTCAGTTTAGTTCCTATTAATTAATTAAAGGTCCTCAGTTTAGTTCATATTAATTAAAGGTCCTCAGTTTAGTTCCTAATAATTAGTTAAAGGTCCTCAGTTTAGTTCTTATTAATGAGTTAAAGGTCCTCAGTTTAGTTCTTATTAATTAATTAAAGGTCCTCAGTTTAGTTTAAATTAATTAAAGGTCCTCAGTTTAGTTCTTATTAATTAAAGGTCCTCAGTTTAGTTCTAATTAATTAGTTAAAGGTCCTCAGTTTAGTTCTAATTAGTTAATTAAAGGTCCTCAGTTTAGTTCTTATTAGTTAAAGGTCCTCAGTTTAGTTCTTATTAATTAAAGGTCCTCAGTTGAGTTCTTATTAATGAGTTAAAGGTCCTCAGTTTAGTTTTTATTAATTAGTTAAAGGTCCTCAGTTTAGTTCTAATTAATTAAAGGTCCTCAGTTTAGTTCTAATTAGTTAAAGGTCCTCAGTTTAGTTCTAATTAGTTAATTAAAGGTCCTCAGTTTCGTTCTTATTAATTAAAGGTCCTCAATTTAGTTCTGATTAATTAATTAAAGGTCCTCAGTTTAGTTCTTATTAATTAAAGGTCCTCAGTTTAGTTCTTATTAATTAGTTAAAGGTCCTCAGTTTATTTGTTGTTGTTGAAAAAGGCTCATTTTACAGGTTTCTCTATATTTATTCATTCATTCATTCATTCATTCATTCTGTATCTGTCTGTCTATCTTAATTTTCTTTATTTCTTTCTTCATTCATTGTTTCTGTCTTTGTTCTTCATCATTGTGTCAGTGATGCCGTGGGAGGTTCGTGCTGAGAGTAGTTCTGCTAAAAAGACGAGGAGGAAGGAGGAGGAGGAGGAGGAGGAGGAGAAGGAGGATGAGGAGGAGAAGGAGGAGGAGGAGGCGAGTGTGGCCAGAGAGGAGTTTAACTCTATAGACCAGTATCTTCTGAGTGGAGACCATCAGGTGAGATGATGAAACTCCTTCATCGTTTCTTGGTCCTGGACGTTCACGGCGTTGACCTCTGGCTCTGCTTGTGTTCCAGGTCGTAGTCTGCTCCTACTTCGCCCACCACCTCCACGTCTTCAGCCTGGCGTCCCGCGAACACGTCCACGTCCTGGAGGACGGGACGTCCCTGCTGGACCTCCGTCCTGCAGCTCTGACCCACAGCGGTGGACACCTGGTGCTGAGCAGCTACGACCAGGACCAGAGGACGTCCTGGGTCACACTGTGGGACCTGAGAGGAGGGACGGTGGGACGGGACTATTACCTGGGCCTCAGTCTGGGCCACACAGTATAAATATAAATACAGTATAAATATAGTGTAAATATAATATAAATATAATATAAACATAGTATAATGTCTATAAACTGATTATATTATAAACATAGTATATATGTCTATATAACTGATTTCATTATTTTATTTCATATTATTATTTTCCATCTTCTCTGTGTCTTTCTTTTTTCTTTCTTTTCCATCATTCATTATTTTTCCATCATTCTTTCCTTCTTCTCTTCTTTCTTCTTCTTTTCTTTCTCTTCTTTTCCTCAGTTCTTTCCATACCTTCTTCTTTTTCATCATTCTTTCCATTCTTTGTTTCTTTCTAACTTCCATTTCTCTTCTTTGTTTCTTTAATTCTTCTCCAATTCTTCTTTCTTTCTTTTCATTCTTATCCCTTCATTTTTCATTTCTTTCCTTATCCTTCTTTCTTTTCCTTTCATTTTCTTTCTTTCTTTTCTTTCTTTCTTTCTTTCTTTCTTTCCCTTATCCACCATTCTTTCATTTTTCCATCCATTCTTTCTATCTTTCATTTTCTTTCTTTCTTTAATTCTTTCCACAATTCTTTCTTTTTTAATCGCTCATTTCATTCAATCTTCGTTCCTCCATTTCTTTCTTCTTCTTCTTTTCTTTCTTCCCTTTTCTTCATTCGCCATCCATTTTTCTCCATCATTCATTCGTTCCATCTTTCTAACTTCTTCCCTCTTTCCTCTTTCATTCTGTCTTTTATCCTTTGTTCTGTCCGTGGTTTGTTGTTATTGAGTCTTATTGTTTTTGTGTGTGTGTGTGTGTGTGTGTGTGTGTGTGTATCTGCTGGCAGGTTGTGCGGAGGCTGAGGGACGAGGCTGGACTTTGTTGCGTGGACGTGACGGAGGACGCAGACAGAGTCGTCTTCGGGGTCGTCGGGGGGAACAGGTGAACATCGTAAAAACATCTGCAGTAGTTACCACTGTTACCTCGGGTTCATTCCCTGTGTTTGCTCCTGAAGCCTGAAGCTGTGGGAGCCTTTCAACACAACCTGCATCTGCATCGTCGGCTACGGGACGCTGAGTCTGGACGTGTCCTCTCAAGTCCACGTGACGGAGGGCGGAGCCAGAGCCTTCCTGCTGTCAGGTGGGACCTCGTCATGAAGACGTTGCGGAGACTCCAGGCGTTAGACTGAGCCCGTGTCTGTCCTCAGGTTGTTCTAATGGCCGGGGTCAGATCAGCCTCTGGGACCTGGACGCCTGCAGCGTCCTCTCCGTGGTCTCCCTGGACGCGCACGTCCGCTGCTCTGAGCTGCTCGGTGGACGCGAGGGACCCGTCCTGCTCGGCCTCAGCCACGGCCCGGCCCTCATCACCGTTGGGTCCACGACGTCCGGGACGGACAACGTCTCCGAGGACCTGTTTGGAGAGTCCAGCAGCAGCGAGGACGAAGACGGAGACGCCCAGGTCTAGTGATAGCGTCTCTAATAGGGTTTTATGTCTTTAGCTTGTTCAGTATCTAAACTACACCTATCAGCCATAACATTATGACCATCTTGTGTCAATTCATTGTCAGCAGTGGAAATGTTTGAACCTGGTACTGATCTAGTGCTGATTCATGTGGATGTGCAGTCACATGCTGAAACATTTTTCATTTTAAATACAGCGACATACTGGTGTACTTGATTACACACCACGTTTGGGACACTACGCAGCGAGACACTGTTTCAGGCCGGACCATTTTCACTATGGCGCTTCTAAACCCTTTAGAGCCTGAACGCATCGCTGGTGATACGTTAAAGCATGTGGCATTTGAATTACCGTAACTACAAGAGAAGACTTGCACCAAAATTTGTTCGTTTTTGTTTTTGTTTTTTTAGGGACAGTGCCCCTTTTGGGTGACCTGTCCCCCGGCTGAAGTTGTCCCCAGAATTATCCCCAACTTTAGCTTTTTATGAACGAGGGGGAAAAAATGATGCACACATACTATAATTATTACGGTATCTGGTCGTGCTGCTATTGACATTACAGACATAGTAGTTTAAATATGTTTAAATATGAATATGTCGAAATAAATTAAACCGTAAATCTTAACTTAAACCGTTAAATCTTGAAGCTGTAAACGTCCCCAGATTTCCACATCAGCAGACAGAGCTAACGCCTGTTTACAACTAGTGTTGGATTATTCTACTAATATCAACTCATCATCACAGTAAAATAGCAATAACATGTGTCATCACATTGACGTACGACTTAAACGTGGTGCAACATCACCATAAAGTGACTGTTTGTTTGTACACGCCCTCGTCCTCCGCCCAACGTGAGCCCTTAGACGCTGCCGTTGTTGTTGTGTAGCAACTTCCATAGCAGTGACACTCCCTGATAGCAGCAGTATCTTTGGGATGATCCACCTTAGAGACCCCTCCCCTCAACACATAGGACCCATTCAGGAGCCTCTCAGAAGGTCCACGTCCATGTAGGGAGAAGAAGGGGGTCATAATGTTATGGCTGATCAGTGTGGGCCACATAATCTACATAATTTGCTAACATTTTGGTCCAAATAGAAACTGAGGGACTAGACGTTACCTGACTTGGCACGTTTCCATGCTAATGCTAACGCTATCAACGCTAGCATTGTAGCACCTTTACTGTTTAAATAAAGTTTTGAGTGACAACTGTTTTTCTTTGCTCCGGTGTCTTGGCGGTTGAACGACTTCTAGCTGGTGGTTTATTTTGGATTTAAGATTGGGGGGGGGGGGGGGGGGGGGGGGGGGGGCAGGACTTAACGCCACAGCAGATTTCAAACTCGTTTAGCTCGTTCAGACACGCATCTGATTGGAATAAGGGAAGAAAGGAGCGGGACAGGCTTTTCTCAGACTGTGGGTCTCTAGACACCAGGGAGTTCGCTTTAAAACACCTTTTTAGGGTGACTCTTAAAAGACAATATAAAAAAATTCAGGAAATTAGCTAGAAAATGCAGCTTTTACCCCCAAAGGACACTTCAATGGTGGATGAATGGCTATAATTAGTTTTAATCCATATATATATTTATATATATATAAAAAAAAGAAAGAAATGTACACAATAGTGAACCAGTGAAAACACAAACATGACGTCCTCTTCCAGTGTCCCGTCAACATTCATCTTCTTGTAAACATATTACATGTGTGAGTTATTCTCTATGAGCCATTATCGTAGAAAGAGAGACACCGATTTTTACTAAAGAGTTTAGTACAATAAAGTAAAACTGAAATTTAAAAAAAAAAAAAAAAAAAGAAATTGACGACCGTGATTGATAAAAAGACAGTAAACAAAAAGATGCTTTCATTGTTTTTTTTTTCTTCTGTTAAACGTCCAAATAAAAGTCTCACAAAAAAAAGAAAGAAAGAAAGAAGGAAAAAGAAATGGCAGCTTCAGGCTGATGATGATCCTTTAGAGCAGCTGGACTCCCGACAGACTGAGGTACAGTTAGAACCAGTGGGAACCACCAGCACACGCTCAATCACAACTCATTCTTGATTAATAATAAGCGCTGCTGCTGCTGCTAATGGTGTTCGATTGTGCTCTTACAATATCACAAGTACTCGTATCAACTACCACTGACCAGTCCCGAGTCCGACCAGGGTCACTACCTGGACCGGCGCTCTTTTCTGTTCTTGTCTAGGCTTTTGTCCATGGTCTTTTCGTTGTCTCCTCGACACTTGGGGCAGTACCACTTGCCCTTGGGCTTGTAGGTGAGCCCCACGCAGGAGAAGTGGAACCACTCGATGGGGCACTGGTCGTTGTCGCAGCCGATCATCTCGCCGTAGGACACCTGCTCGCAGAGGCAGTAGGTGGGCTCGTTGGGGTCGATGGCGAAGTCGACGGGCGAGGCGTCCCGCTCCTGCTTGGCCTTGCGCTTCTTCTTCTTCGCCGACTTCGACTTCTTCTCCCGGGGCGGCGGCAGGGACAGCTCCTCCACGGCGTCGTCCACCAGGGAGCCGTTGGCGGACGCGTGGCTGGAGTCGCGGCTCTCGCTGTTGCGCTGGCGCCGCGGCCGCCGGGTGGAGGCGCGCTCGGGCGCCGGGAGCTCCTGGTGGACGCTGGAGCGGCGCTCCGGGGGGAGGCGCTCGGCCTCGCTGGGCTCCTGCAGGCACAGGGAGTGGGAGTCCATCTGCCGGGAGCGGTTCTCCACCAGCTCCGTCATCTGGGTCACCACGTGGATCTTCTCGTCGCCCAGCTCCTGGCTGAGGATGAGCGCCCTCTGCAGCTGGATCTGGAGGCGCTTCCTCTGGGCCGCATCCTGCTCGCCTTTGTACTTCTCAAACACTTCATCCACCTCCTTTAGCACCTCTGAAAAGGAGCAGAATACACAGATAAGCACTACCGGTCAAAAACACTCCTTTGTTTTATTGAAATGTATGCAGTTCAATGTCTCATTTTACTCTGAAATGTAACCCCTAACCCCTATATAGGGCTCCATATAGGGGTTAGGCCATTGTGTAGGTAGGTGTGCCCAAACCTTAGTGATTAAATCCTAAGCCCTACGTAGGGGTCTCAAAATTTCCCATAAAGCATTGTGAAAAGTAGTGACCATCCAATGGTCTGGTGCGGTGTTGGGATCGAGTTCAATATAAGGTAGCACCCTACATAGGGAATAGGGGTTAGTGAGTGAAGGCACAGTTTCGGACAAAGAGTTGGAATTCTTTCTTTCTGAAACGGAAATCAAATATTTTCCAGAGAGTTTTTCTCAATTTTGTTGCAGAAGTTCACAGAAATGTGTGGCATTTGTAGGGAGCTTTCCAGTTCATCATCACAAACCAGCTCCATTGGGTTAAAGTCTAGAGACTGGGCCATGGTCCACTCCATGTTTTCAAGCTTTCCATCTTGTTTTTATCCTCAGGTAGTTCTGGTGTAGCTAAAGGTTTGGGTCATTATCTTGCTGTAGGTTGAAGCCCTGACCAACTATAACAGAGGATCCTGGTGCTGTTCTAAAACTTTGGACCAGTAGTGCATTAATAGTTCCTGCACAAATTTCTTTTATATCCATTTACCAATGTAAATGTATGGGCTAGAGATCGACTGATATATGGGGCCGATATGTGCGTTTTTTACTGGTATCGGCCGATACGTAGCTGCTTACCCCCCCTCAGTATCGGCTGATACTAATACCAGTCCCCAAAAAATCTGTATTGGTCGATCTCTAGTATGGTCACTACCGGCTGTTTTAATATACAGACAGATACTTCAGTGTCCAGTAGCACAGTTTCACCGTCCTATGTCCTGACAGACAAACGTCCTCCTCAACCTGTCAGCTTCTCTGTCCGACTATGGATTTGTGTAGAAGGTGGTGGACATTGTTCAGCAAGGACCGGAAGTCCTTCCATCTACTACTGATGTCGGGGACTCCAGTTCTGTCCCTACCACAGAGTCCACCTTCCTTCTGTATCAGTTTGTCCAGTCGTGAGGTTCATCCCCAGGTCACCACTGGCGACGACAGTCTGGTAGAACATTTTTTTTGTAAACTGAGTCCATGTTAGCCGATCAGTCCAGTTTGTGATCTAGATGCGGACCCAGGTTCTTCTAGGTCTGAAGCACCTCTACCCACTCCCCGTTGATGGTCACGGGTTGCAGGTGGGGCTTGGACTAGAAATCAACTGATGTATCAGTATCGGCCAACACGCAAGTCCGTTCGCTGATGGTCGCTGCGGACCATGCAGCCCATACATCGCCCCTCCCCCACTAACAGACTGCGCGTATCCATAAAAAAAAAAAAAATGTTTATGTTTTCGGTTCAACTTATACTTGCAACATTTGTTATCATTGTGCAATTTTTATCATGTAAATGACGGGAGAGAAAAAAAAAACCGTATCGGCTCAAAAATATCGGATCGGAAAAACCGGCAGCACGTATCGGCCAATGCTGATGTAAAAGCATAAAATAAAATAAAAAAATAAATAAATGCATGAGCTGTATGTGCAAGGCTGCTTGACTGAGATCCTGCTGAAGTGAAACTGGAGTTGTCAGGAGTGGAAGTGGAGGAGGAGGAGGAGGAGGAGGCTGGGCCGCAGTACATTCCTGCCTACAGGAGATGACGCCAGTCCTATGGTGAGAGGGGGTTGCCTACAAGAGAGGGGATATCTGGCTCTGCAGTTCACACTCGATGGAGCAGAGAGGGGTCGGCAGGCAGCGTCTCAACCCTCAGCTGCGGATGGTGGACTTCTACACGAAGCAACAATGAAGACTTGCTTTATTTGCATTTATTTATTTATTTATTTTCTGTGCCTATAAGTGTAGGGGTTTCGTTAACAAACAGTCTCTGCAGCCTTGCCTTCCCTCATCCCTGGTCCCAGCCGTATCAACAACGGACCCCCGAGCTAAATATCTCACAAACAACATGTATATATTTTTGTATATCCTGGTTTCGGTGCACTTCTCCTCCTGTGCAGATTCCTGCAACAGCTAAACAGGCGACGCTGCATGTTTACCATGAACCAAGAGGTTCACACATGCATCAGCACTAGTACCAAGCGTATTCCATGTTACTGAGGCTTAATGCGTTTCTCATTTAACGCATAACCCTTGTTTGTTAATGATTCTCACACTAATCCTCAGCGAGAGAGGAGAAAAAAAAAACACTGGGGTGGGCGGTAGTGTGCACCTACTAACAAAAGTTGGGGTTTTACCCACACCTAGCCGCGATATTTGAATTATACTTACGCCGAATTCACCACCGGACTCGGATCATTCACACTGCACCGAGTTTGGGTTTGTAACGTTTACACGCGCGTTTGTGGAGAGGAAGAAGCGTTAAATCGGACGATTCTCTAAGGGAGTTTGGAGGCGTCCGCACAACAGGACGGAACCAGGACGCGGAACGTATCCGGGGCTATGCTAAGTGGAGGACGGGTTTATTAGAGAAGAGAAGAGTCGTGTGACCGGCCACATATCGCACAGTCACATTAGTGTTTATCGAAGTAGGAAGGAACAAGAGCTACTGGCTTTTTTTTTTTTTTTTCTGCTTCTTCTTCTTCTTGTAAAATGGGAACACAAGGCTCCACCATTTCTGTACAAGGGGCTGGACAAACGTCAGTGTTTTTTGCTAATTCCTCTTCCCCACAGATGAATAAATTAATAGATAATTAAACGGAAGAAGCGTTAAAACACAGTACCTTGATACTTTGCATCAATTTCCCGAAGCAGGGAAACATTTCTTTGTATATCCAAAGGCAGCGACTCCACACATTCCAGATAATCCTCCACATAGTTGACGAGTTGCTGCGACTTGTCGTTGTTTGGGTAGTGGTGGCCCAACATCGTCTCCGCGATGCATAGAGGCGCTGAGAGAGAAGAATACGTCGCTAAAATCTGACGCTTTGGACACTTTGCAGCTTTTGTAGGAGCAGCTCCGAGCGGCTCCGGCCAGAAGCAGCAGCAGTAGCAGTTCACTTCAAACAAAACTGGGCCCAGTGCGCATGCGGGAGTATTTTCCTTTTATGGTATCCTGCTGTTTCCGGTGGCGTGTGGCGTCACCGTGAAGGGCGGCATGGGGCGGGGCCACCCGGGTCCGGCGCTTCCGGGATTGGACGACGGGGGGCGTCGCTGTCGTAGCGTTTTCCCGGGAAATTAAACCAATGGAAAAGACAAAAGGAGACAGATATGTTGATAGACAGAATTATACAAAATGATGTGTCAAAATAAACAAAAGTATATAAAAAATGATTAAGTATTCATAAAATATTAGTTCTATTTATGCTTTGTGTTTATACACAATTAATATTTTATAAAAACAAAGTATATATAAATATACAAAGATTAAATATAAATATACTAATAGTACAAAATATTTTATCAAAACATAAAAAAGTATTTATAAAATATTAATTATATATTTATATATACACAAAGTTTAAAAGATGTGCAAAGTATATATAAATAAATAATAAAAATAATAAAAATACATATTAAAATAATCAATTTCATGTAAAAATGTTAAGTAGAAATATACAAATTACACAAAATGACGTATCAATATATACAAAGTTATATAAAAAATTAGTATAAAAGTATAAAAAATGTGCAAAATGTATAGAAAACATAAAAAAACAATATATAAAAATATGCAAAGTTTGTATAAAAGATACAAAATTATATATAAAATGTAAAAAATAAATAAAATAAAATATAGAAGGTATATAAAAACAATATATGTGACATATATATATATACGTATGTCACATATATGTGGAATTGTATACAAAATGTATAAATATTGTGTACAATAAACCTGTTTAAAGTACTACAACACTGTTACTTAGACAATAACTTCAACAGTTTATTAGTTTCTTATTCTATCTATCTATCTATCTATCTATCTATCTATCTATCTATCTATCTATCTATCTGGTGTGAGGGAGGGATGGTGACGTGGCAGGTTTCTGAAAAGCGATGGCAGTAAAACCACATTAATAAAACATCAGGAGTGTTTTCGGGGGTAAATGGAGCTGAGATCATCGTCCATAGCAACGCTCGTCTCGTCTCCGTCCGTCCCGTCTCCTGCTTCACCTTTCAATGAATTGTCATTAAAAGTTTGTGTCTAATTAGTGCAAGTTTTCCATGTTCGCCTCCAACACACCTGATTCAAACGCAGGAGCCTGATGACGACACATTCATGTGAACCAGGTGTGTTGAGAGACACTGGATGAAGGTTGAACCAGACTCGTGGTGTTTCACCTGTGAACTCAGCCAAACTGAAGCCGACTGTGAAAACAAACAGAGCAATGAAACGACGTTACCGTCAAACACCTGCTCAGGAGCTCATTTCCTCTTTCTGTGTCGTATACGTGTCTGTGTGTCTTTGTGTCTATGTGTCTGTGTGTTTATGTGTCTGTGTGTGTTTATATATTTAGGCCTGAATAAGAGAACGATTATAATTCAACATTTGACTGAAAATGGCAAAGAAACAACATGTCAGGAGTAAAGATGCAGATTCACCACATGAATGTATGAGCTGCACACACAGAAGTCATGATATAAACACACATTTATACGCACATTATTATTATTTTTTAATGCTTCTGAATATGTTTCTATATTTTTATATATACATTGGGAGATTTTTTAAATATATTTTTTTAATATTTTATATGTGTTTGTATATTTTTCGTATATATATTAGGATTTTCTATACTTGTATATTTTTATACTTTTGAATATTTCAGACATACTTGTATTTTTTATTCATACTTCTGAATAGTTTCATATAGTTTTGAATATTTTATATGTGACTGTATATTTGTCATATATATATATTGGGATTTTCTCTATATATTTTTGGATATTTTATATATACTTATACATACTTAGATATACTTTTAAATATTTTATATATGTGTATATTCTTTCTATATATATTTTTTTTTATATATATATTTTTGGAATATTTTATATATGTGTATATTCTTTCTATATATATATATATTTTTTATATTTATATTTTTGGAATATTTTATATATGTGTATATTCTTTATATATATATATTTCTTCTTTGTTATATTTTTGGGATATTTTATATATACTTGTATAGTTTTCATATATATATTGGCAGTTTCTTTATATATTTTCATATATTTTATACACACTTGTGTATTTTTATATATACTTTTGAGTATGTTTTGGGATATTTTATATATTATCAAGGCTCAGTTAACATGTACACTCTCTTTAACATGGGAGGTTTATACATACACTTACATTTGTTAATATATATATATATATATATATATAGATATAGATATAGATATAGATATAGATATATACATTATTACTGGTGAGTGCCAGTTTGTGTATGTGGTTGTGTTAGAGATGTTAGAGATGTGTGAACGTGTGAATGACTAAGGAGCCGTCACCACCGTCCAGGACCTGGAGGTGGAGGCAGTGAACCACTAAAAGGACCCGGGTCCACATTAAAAACAGGCCGGACTGGAGGGACAATGTCAGTGATGCTGTGGACTTTTCTGGTACATTTGTTCATATGCTCATTTTTCTCTTCTACCAGTATTAGTCTAGTTTAACAGATGTTAGTTCATTTTATTGACATTATCTGCCGTGTTTTTGTTTATGTGCCACTGACCCACTGAGACTGAGGAGTTTCCCTTGTGAACGATCAAAGGTTAAGTTTTCTTCTGTTACTGGAACCGTGACACAAACACAACTCACACAGTGACTGAAACACACGTGGTTTTTTCCCTCTTTCCTCCAGGAACAGATGCTGCAGATCAGACGGACACAACAACAGCTTCACACAGGAAGCGAATCACATTATTAAAAGTCCAGTGAGGGTTTCTAGTCCGCGTCCATTAAAGGTTTGTAAGGTTCAGTTTCAGGCCGCGCCCTTCTCTTCTCTCACTTTAGTTTCGTTTCGTGCTGCTGCCACTTGGTGTTTCAAAATAAAAGCACGCGGCTCACATGTAAATAAATGAATAATAAACTAAAAACCTAATAAATAAAACAACGAATTTAAGCTGAAATAAACGTGTTCCGCTCTATTTAATGTGAAACGTGACCATTATTACACTAATTATTAACTTATCTAAAAAAAAAAAAGTCTACATTTGAAGTGAAACTATGAGTTTAATTAAAACTTTATGGTTTAAAAAGTCTTTAAGTTATATTAATCTATATTTATATAGATATATTTATTTATCTTTATTGTTCCCTCATAGGGAAACTCCCGTTCTGCATTTAACCCATCCAGCATCGCAGCTCCTCACCTTGACCCAATTTTAAATATTTATTTATTAGTTGAATTAAATAACGTGAAAGAATTTGTAAAAAAAATAAATAAATAAAATAAAATAAATTAAAATTTCGGTGGCAATAAGGCTTTTCTATATATATATATATATAAATATTTAAATTAAAATTTCTTGAACCAAAAATATGCAGGAAACCTGGATTAATGCCGAATCCCTTAAACGCTGTTTCCTTATAATAAAACAAAGCTTCTTTTTTTCCTTCATACATATAAATACATTTTTTGTTTAACATATTTTCTAATAACAAACACATGCTTTTATTTATCCACGTATTTTTCTAACGCAGACGCCCTTCCGACGACTTCCGGTCGCGTTGCAGCTGCAGAGACTTGACCAACGCGTTTATGAGCGGAGACGCAGCGTAGCGCAGAGTAACTTCAGCTGGTGACAGGTTCTCTGTGTCAGGAGGCAGAAGAACAAGAAGAAGAAGAAGAAGAAGAAGAACAAGAAGAAAGTGATTGTCACCATGCAGAGACTCGGACTTTTCACCTTTGTAACCTGCTGCGCGGTCGCAGGTGAGACGCGTGTTTTTATTTCGAGCCGACTGTCAAACGTGGGCAGAACTGAGGCGTTTCCATGCAATTACTTCAGAGATAACAAAGATTTACATATTATATGTGTATATGTGTATATTTGTGTATGTGTGTGTTGGGTAACATCACGGGGTCGTGTTACTTAATATAGCAGCGAAACTGTTCTTGATGATTTAATGCTGAGAGATTGTTATAACCGGGTTAATGCTAAAGTTTTATTTATTGGAGCAATAAATGAGGCCATTTTTATTGAAGACTTGTGACTTCCTGGATTGTTTGGGGAACAGAAATTTCCGCAGTCCTTCCTTACAGGTCTCAGTCACATGTCTGCTGACAGATGACGGCTGCTGGATTTTTTTTTTTTTTTTTTTTTAGTGTTGTTGTTTTTGTTTCATGCGCAGATTGAAATGAAATACAACTACGAAGAAATAACAGTAATGATAATGCAAAAATAAATAAATAAAAGTAGCTTCTTCGGCTCCGCTGTAGGCACCGCATCATTACTCAGAGACAGGAAGAGTTACAGTCAGCAAAAAAGGTCGAAAATACGAGAAACGTACGTAGAAAACATACTAAATGTTTATAAAATATCCAAGGTGTACCGAAAAACATACTGAATATATATAAAATATCTAAATGTATACATACAAGTATACAAAGTATACATAAACGATGCAAAATGCATACAAAAACATACAAAAGTATATGCAAAACATATAAAAAGTATATACAAAATATATATAAAATATCCAGAAGTCATACACAAATATACAAAGTATATGTAAAACATAAATAAGTATGTAAAGCATATACCAAATGTATATAAAATATCCAAAGGTGTACATTAAAATATATAGATTATGAATAAAAGACACAAAATGTATATAAAACATAAATAAGTATATATGAAATATATTTTTTAAAAAGTGTATCTAAAATCCCATCTTTAAGAAACTTAACAAGACCAACTTGCTTTGCACAATTTTTGGACATATCGTGACCTCAGATACTAAAAACCTTCACAAGTTGCATAACAATTGTGTAGCAATGCCTGAATGTCCCAGGCCACCAGATAGTATTAGTATGTATATATTTATGTCTATGTAGGTTGTATATTAGTGTTCATTTATGTGGTTATGTACCGTATATATGTATTTATGTGCATATATGTGTGAGTATAACAATAGTACATACTGCACATATATATTTATATATATTAGTATACCATATTTTATTTTACATATGTACTATTGTTGTAAAATACTTAATACAAATAGTCAGCGCATGTTTCCTACTATTGGGTTCATGTTTCACTTCTTGCTACAATACACAATGACAATAACGTCTGAATCTAATCGAAGCGAAGCTGTGGCCTAAAAGACAAATTGCCACAAATGCCATAAATATGTTGTGGACTTTGACAGTTATGTCATCAGCTATGTTTGCGTAGCCTGGAAGCTAGCCCATCTGAGGTGGGAAATCATTATTCTCCCTGGACAATCACATCAAGAGTAACAGTATGAAGTAGCTATACACTGATCTAAGTGCCGTGGATTTATTACAGTAACACTACTCTGATTGGTTGTACAACCATCCAGTGGGTGCATGGATGTGTTACTCTCTCTGTATTTGAGAGCTAGACACTAGCTAGCTAATATTGCGCCATAAGAAGGTGATCGTTTGTTTACCCCTCGGCTGTTTAAGCCAACAATCGTCCTACGTTGTGACTTCAACAACCGTAAAGTTACTAATTAAGTTTCGACTTATAAATAGGTGGTTTAGACTTTCGTGCTAATTTGCTATTTGCTATGATGCTAACGCCGTAGCACGTTCCCAGATATGTAACCAGAACCTCAAGAGCTGTGATTGGTCCACTTGCTTGTAGCGTCTCCTAGCTTTAGTGTTTTCCAGCTGCTTCTTTGGCGAAATTTCAGTGAAAGTCTCAGTTGTTATTGTTGAAAGTGAAGCAGGAAGTAGAAACAAAAATTTACCCAAAAGACACAGCGGCGACTAGGGATGGGTGATGTGGGCTAAAAAAATTCCAGTTCTATCTTTCCATCGCTTGCTTTGCTCCTCATATGACTTGTACTTGTTATTCTGCTCTGTACGTTAGCCAAAGGTTAGCTACGGCTAGTCACTCACCGTGTTCCCCAGAGTTGGGGTCCTAATCCAGCAGTGCAGCAGTTTAGCTTTAGCTTAGCATGGGTGCTGTAATGTAGAGTTGCTAATTAGCCAGTGGTTTGCAAAAGTGATGAAAAAAACTCAAGGATTTTCCTAATTCCTCCTTTTGACGCTGCACCTGAAAACCCTCAACTTCCGTCAACACACCAGCGTGACTGGTGAATTGTTTTCAGGTGCTTTCAGCTGGTTTTCAGGAAAGTTCCTGAGTTTTTTTATCACATTTGCGAACGACTGGCTAATTGGCAACTCCACATTACAGCGTCTGTGCTAAGCTAAAGCTAACAGCTGTGCCCTAGGTCAAATTGGGACAATGTCTGGACCGATTTAAAAATGCTTTGTTTTTCACGTATCCAACTCTGGGGAGTACGATAGGTGACTAAATTTCACATAGGGGTGGTTTGTCCCTTTAAGCTTCCAGTAGAAGATACTTAAAACAGGAAGTGGTGCGTAGGAACGCTGAAACTAATTTCTTTTCTCCGTATTTTTCCCTGAAGCGCTGGTTTCGGCTGCAAATGTGCAAAAGGACTCCAAACCTCCTGGGACGGTTTCCCCGGCACAAGAGTTTACCCCAACTGCACCCTCCACCACCATCAAAAGCACAACCCCGGCCCCTCACAACACGACCACCCCGGCCCCTCACAACACGACCACCCCGGCCCCTCACAACACGACCACCACCGGCCCCTCACAACGCGACCACCACCGTGGCCCCTCACAACGCGACCACCGTGGCCCCTCACAACACGACCACCACCGTGGCCCCTCACAACACGACCACCGTGACGCCACCTCCTCCCGGTCCTACTCCCCCCACCAACCTGACTACGGGAAAATACTTTGTGAATGAAACTGGGAAGGTGTGCGTGATGGCTGAGATGGCGTTGCAGATACGACTGAAGAACGGAAAGGTAGGAGTTCCTCGTTTTGGTAAATGTTGAAAGTTGAATGTTTGTCATCTCCAAGTAGAAGTCATGGGACAACTGGTAATTGCATGTGACAGGGAAATGCCATTTCTTGCCACGGTACCTCACACAACTTTTTTTTTTTTGGTCTCTGATTGTCCAACAGGAAAACGGGACCTTCATTATTCAGCCGAGCAAGACCCGAGCGAGTGGAAGCTGCCAGGGAACCAGTGCCGTCCTCACTCTTTCCTTCACCGAAGGCGCGATCACCTTCTCATTTAACAAGGTACGTTTCATTTTTCCTTCTGGGACTTGTCTGTATCTGGAAGTCTTGGTCTAACAGCTCATCTCAACTTGCGAAGAAGGGAAGAAAAATAGGGGAAGTGTGTCCAATGAGTCAGCTCTGAGAGCATGTGACTCGAAGCCTCTGTGATTCATACGGCGGTTTTTGGTGCTAAGCCAAATGAGTGTGCAAAGGCCAGAAGTGCCATGGTGTGAGTTTTTCCGAACCTAAACCTCACCGGTGTCATATTTCCACAACAAAGACAACTTGGCTGGTTTTCTTGAAACCCTTTTCAAATTTCCAGTTTCGTTTGGTTTTGGTTTTGTCTCAGATATATCCTGGAGATTCCTATTAGCCCTGCGTGGTAACATACGAAACAGAAGGTTTGACCATGGTTGCACCTGGTTTGGCTACATTTTAGCTCATTACATCGTATCTAAGTGTTTTATCACAAAAACGGACTATTTGAAGCTTGTGCCTACTATGGTTTAAGATTCTATCTGGACAAAAGATATCTGAAAATTGCTTTGTAGCTTTGCAGATTAAGCAAATCAATGCTTTTGAGTCTCCACATGAAACGACAAGGCGGCGTTTTAGCCTCCGCTCTTGTGGAGGTTTAGTTTTACACTTTAGAAAGAGTCTGTTGTCATGTCTAGACTAGCTGCTGCCTCCCCACCCCCCACCCAGCTTTGATTACTCAGCGCAGACTCTCGTTGAGGTTGTTCTTTCGTTTTCCCTTCTGAGAAAGTGAAGCATGTTATGTTATCGGGCGACGCACCGTTTTAAATACCTGCATGCGAAAGGATAATCCTCTGACCAATCTGAGCTTTTTTGGACGTAAGTCAACTCAACTCTGCGGTCCTCGGGATGACATGCGCTGCTGTTACTTTTCAGTCCATTGCCACATAAAGCCACGCCCAAGACTTCTGACTGATTTCCTGGAGCATGATCAGTTCCTAACGGTGTCGACACCAACTTATCCTCCACGCAATAAAAAAATTAGCGCATTATGGACCAAAAAATTTTGTGTAATTTAAGTCAAATGCAAAATTTTTATAAAAATGCAACATATGACGACTGCAAAAGTCTAAAGGGTCCGCGGAGGTACTGCAGGGGGGTCGCAAAATCTTTGGTTGATTAGACATTCTATATACATATATATATATATATATATGTATATATATATGTGTGTATATATATATGTGTATATATATATGTATATATATATGTGTGTATATATATATATATATATGTATATATATATATGTATATATATATATATATATGTACACACAGGGAAAATACAAAAAAACACATTTTTGTGGCTCCAAAGTCACAAAAATGACTTCACATGTATTTTAGTGGCGTCGCCCCGGGAAAATAGCGTCAGTTGGGCCAATACAAGGAAGTGGGGACACGTTGTCCATATTTATATACAGTTTATGAGCTCACCAGACATTTCATCCCTACATAAAACGCAGGCTTCCAAGCTTCGTTTATTTTTTCAAGTGAATGCCAAACAGCAGTTATAGCCTATTTGTTTTATTATAAAAGGTAAACCCAGGATTTATGAGGCGAATTTATAGGCCAGTAACAAAACAGTGATAAGTGTTTGAACTTCGGCTGCGTTTCAACTTTTCCACCTCGTACTGCACTTTAAATGCCACAGAGGCCATCTGTGCTGATTGACACCCAAAAAGCTGCATGTACCTCCCTTAACCTGTTATCGTTGCAGGCTTTTTGCAAAAAAAACAGAAAAACGCCTATTCAGGACATTCCCAAAGTAAACTGAATGCTGTTCATGAACATTTCGGAGCTCATGCATGATCTTGGTCTCTATTCAAAGTCAAGACCGTGAAGTTTCTATCACACAAGCCAGAATCACTCTAAGTGGTTTTGTTCTTGACTAATCAAAGTTGGCACATAGTTAAAAAATAATGTGTTGTTTGAATCCTGTAATGACTTTTATTAATGAAATCAGAAGAAAGTGGTTCAATCTAACCCTCGCCCCTTTGCCACCCAGAGAAATGTTAAAGCTGTTGTTTTCTTACTCTTCCCCAGAACGTCACAGACAACTCCGTCTATGTCGACACGCTGGCTTTCAACCTCTCCTACTCCTTCACCAAAGGAAGTAAGTCAGATGTTTGTTTCCAGACTTTTCTGTCGTTTTATTGGTTAAACTTTAGCCCTCATCTAATTGGGTCATCACATGTGCACAGATATTCCAGTACTGCTGGGTGGGTGTTGTGCAAGCTGGCAAATATTAACACAGACTTAAAAAGGAAAAAAAAAAAATAATAAGGTCAACAGCCTCCTTGTCTGCCCAGTTACATTTAAACACAACCTGTTGAGTTACTGTAGCTGGCATCAACCTACTTTCAGCAGAAACGCAGTCGAACGAGTTTATCCACGTTCAACTTCGTTGACTTTGTTTTACGGCGCCGTCCTGACGAGCTTTGTGTTGTGTTGCAGGTAACCAACAGTACAGCGCCAGCAACAAGTCGCTGCATCTGTTCACCACCAAGGTTGGACACTCCTACTCCTGCAAGGCGGAGTCGCTGTACATGGGGAAAGGGCTGTACCTGGACGTCAGCAAAGATAGGATGCAGGCTTTCAACGTGACCAAGAGCGCCGAGTTTGGTCCTCGTAAGTGTCAATCACGAAATCAAGTGTGATCTACCACAGTGTGAAAAACAACGGAACAACGGAAAACACAAAAAACAAAAAAACAGATGTCTGATCTGACTGGTTGCCCTGCAGACACTTTATGACAATGACTAATGTAACGGTGCAGCATTGTAGTATTAATGAAAGCTGTGTCACATTCAGGCTAAAGTATTAGTTTTGCATATTGCATCAACGGCCATTATTAATGGTTTATAATCTGTTGTGGTTGCTGTGAACTGTTGCACAGCAAACGTTTATCACTTACAGCATCTCGCAGGAAAAACAGGTTTAACCACAGTGTGACTGCAGCCGCTGCCTGTCCCTCATGATATGTTTCCATTAGGTTGCACAAAATACAACAATGAATCAAAGCTGCACAATGATCTGCACTGAAAAACGGATTCGTTTGGTTAATTTTAGTATCGACTGCGAGCGCAGAAGCTTTAGTAGTGGTCCGTGTAGTTTTTCTTTTCTTTTTTTTTTTTTTCTTTTTTTTGGGGCCTTTCAGAGTTTTAAACAGGCCAAACATTTTGACCGCCTTCCTAACATCATGCGGGTCTCCCCTCGTGGCCTCAAAACAGGAAGTCAATTGTGAAAAACTTGACATTTTTTAGGTTTCTCAACTGACAGCAGCATGAAACGAAACCACAGCGGCTGCGGGGAAGCGACATGGCCTCACAGTGAACTTTAACAGACTAGGGCACATTCTACAATCCTGTGTTGGTCGTAGACATTTTATTAATTTATCTGTCTAATCTATATGCCCCTGAAGAAGGAAAGAAGAAGGAAAATCTGTTTTGGTAATTATAGTAGTAGTAGTAGTAGTAGCGGAAACTTGTACTTGAAGGCTCATTTCTACTTGTACCTCGTCAGTCTGGTTCACTCTGCAACAACTCCTCCCAAACACTAGTGGGCGCTGTATCTTTTTTTTATTACTAGTTGGGTTAAATTTTTGTCTCTACTTCCTGCTTCACTTTCCACAACAGTGACGGAAACTTTCACTGAAATACAGGTCAAATTTTGTCTGTATCTCCAAACCTCCTCAGTTACCGACTCCTTATTATTGTGTCGATGGAGAAGCAGCCGGAAATACTAAAGCAAATACCACATTTCTGGGGAGGTGGACGTCAGCTATGGCTATTTAATGCAGAAGTATAAACCACCTATAAGAAATGACGTAAATGTACTACGCGCCAAGGCAATGCAGAGCACAAGAGCTGTGATTGGTCCATTTAGTAGTAGCAGATCGTTTGGCTATGTTCAGCTCGGTTAGACAACACAGGTTTCTTTTATTTATCCCAATAAGTTTGGAAGACATAGCTCGATAAAGTTTTTTATATATAATTTTGAATTTTCCACGAAAGGCAGAAAATACGATGACAGCACATTATTTATTATAAATAAATAAAGTAATAAAACGACCAAATGTTCAACCCTTTCATTCGTATAGTAGGCGAGAAAAGATTTAAGAAGCTTTATCCTGAAAAACATTAAATAATAATACAGCTTTTACCAATTTATACAAAGGATAAAAGGACAAAACCAAACCAAGTCGCTCTGCTTCGATAACAACCGCTAACCGCTAAAGCTGCTAACCTCTCTTCCACTTCCTCTTGTTGTCAAACCACTTGTAAAATGTGACGTCACCATCTCTAACGACTACGTGACGTTGTCTGGCAGCACCAGATACGAGGTTTCTTATCAGTAAAGATGGACCACATGAAGGAAACGTTAATGGGGGAGGTTTAAACATTCGTACGACTCGTCCTCGAGGACATTTTGGTCAAAGTTTCAGTCGCTGTTGTTGAAAGTGAAGCAGGAAGTAGAAACAAAAATGAACCCGTCTGGCAAAAAAGACACAGCGCCCACTAGTGTTTGGGAGGAGTTGTTGCAAAATGAACATGTAGAAATGACTCACACCAACGTATGTTACGTACGTAGGTAGGTTACTATATCTATGTCCTGCAGTGTCTTAACCTCCTGAGGCCTGAGCTTTAGTTTGCTTTACTTTTTTAATTTCTCCAAGGTATTTGAAATCACTGGGACGTAAGAAGTATAAAAACTAAGAATCATCTTTGAACAAGAAGTAGTTTTTTGAGAAAAAAAACAATGTCCTCATATGTGGACACAGGGCTTATTTCAGTATATGAAATAATAAAGTTCCCAGTGTGTAGCAAATTATAAAAGTATTTATTACACATCCTGAACAAAAACGGAATCACAAACAATGAAATCTGCTAATTAGTGGCCGTGTGGTTCGTTGCTATTGATATAATTAGTTAAATTTACGAGTCATATCAGACTAGTAACGTTAACAAGTATAAATAAACAAGTTTTAATCATAAATTTTGATACGTTTTTGGTCCTTGTCCACTTTTGTCCCAGCCCGCTATCATGTTCTTAACCCGACTAGTGTGTTGGCCCTTTGCTACCACTAGGTGGCAATCTGAAGCGTCCACTTATGAGGACAACGGGTCTTAATGAAGCAGAATAAGAAGCTGCTACAAAGCTAAAATTTAATGTCCCCGTATGAGGACAAAGGGTCTCTGGAGGTTCAACTGGCCTTCAAATTGATTCATGTATGTTTTGTTTTTTTTATCTTTTCTCCAGCCGACTACTGTCCAGCCGACCAGGATAATTACCGTGTGGCCATTGCCGTGGGCATAACGCTGCTGGTGCTCATCATCGTGGTGATTGTCGCTTACCTGCTCGGCCGTAAGAAGAGGAACGACGGCTACCAGAGCCTGTGAGGAGTCGGCCACAAGTCATCCAGCCAGTGAGGCGTGGGCTAAAGGGCACCTCCACTAAACCTACCTTCTCCTGTCTTTTTATTTCTTTTTTTTTTTTTTTTGGTTTACTAGATTTTTACTGTTATCTTTTTTTTTCTTTTATCCAGAGGTATCTGCACAAGGTTTTAAAGTTTAAATTACAACTTTTACATCACAAACTATTTATTCCTCTTAAGAAATCTAAAAATCGCAACTCTTATTTAGTATCTTCTAGACAGACTGAATTTAATACCAAAACTGAAAAATACCGAAACTGAAAAAAAAGGGAAATAATATAAACGTTACAGCAGGAATATGTAAGAAAAACGAATTTAATGCAGGCATGAAGTTATTTCCATGCCTTTGGTACAAATACACAGAAGTTGTAACACCCTCGTATTCCTCATCGATGTGGAAAAGCATTTCTCTATCCGGACACTAAATCTGAACCAAACTGACATCTGAAGAGAGAAATACTGACGAGAATTGGTTTGATTGTTTTAGTTTTGTGGTGTCATTTTTGAGGAACAACATCATAGTCTTTCGCCCTTTTTCAAATTTTTACGAGGTGGTCTGTGTTATTAATAGTCAGCCGTGTATATTCAGATTTTTTTTCATTATTCTATAATTTTTTTTTTTTTTTTAAAAAGGGAATTTATCTGATCTATATGCAGGTATTTGAATTATTAATCAGAACAAAAAGGGAAAATCAGACAAATGTGTATAAGGGATCATTATTTGCACTGATTTCTGATTTTTTAAACCGTAGGTTTTCAACGGGGGCACTGCAGTAGGGTCGCAAAATTTTTTGTTGATTAGGCATTTTTTTTAATATATATATATATATATATATTTTTTTTTAAAAAAGTCTCCCCCAACAAATTAAAAATTCTTTAAATAAACATGAATCCAACATTTTTTAGTAAAAGGATAAGGGAAAGCTTAATATTCAATGCAAAATGATAATAATAATAATGTGTATTTATAAATAGCATTAGACTGAGTTTCATATAGGACACATGGTCTGGACCCCTGGTTTAAACTAGATGCCTTTTGTCCACATTTTTGCAGAACATTTGCTCTTTTTCGAGTTTCTTTAAAGGTTTCATGCTGAGCTGAGAGCAGCTGTCTCTGGACCAAAGTTAAGACGCCACCGTTTATTTTCCGCAAGAATCAGTTGTTTAATCATGCGCAACTGTCAGTGTCGGATAAAAGATTTCCTTCACGTGGCAGGATCCTAATCAGCTGATGCTCACGTCCGCGTCAGTGTACGAGTTTCTAAGTTACCAGTTACTAATTACGACCGCTGCTAAGTGGAACTAGTCTGCAGGAAGTAGCTTTTGTCCGCGACGTTAACGCTGGATGCACTCGCCCGCAAATTAACACGAAGCGTTTATGTCACAGGGTCAGTTAATTGCAAACCTACGTGATTCCCGTGTTCCCCTTCCCCTCTTCTCGCAGCCGTGCAGGTGGCACTTTCTTTTCTGTTTGTGCTCAGGTAACTTCTGCTTCTCCTTTTTTTTTTTTTCTTTTTTACCACAATAAAGTTTCCCCCGTTCCTCTTATGTCATCTGATCACGTTATTTTCAGAAGAAACTTTTTAAACGTGCCTGATATTTAAGGGCTAAACTATATTGCTGTACGGAGGCGGAAGCAGAAATCTGACTCCCTCGTCAGAGGAGAAAATGATCATTGTTGTTATTTGTGGGAACTGACCCTTGTTGCATGTTAAATAGGGATGTACGTTAGCTTTAATATTACTCTGTGTGCTTGTGGGCGGAGTCAGCGCCACGCTGTTATACCAGGGGTGTCAAACTCATTTTTAGTTTACAGCCTTGGATCCTTAAAATAAGTGCGATTCATGCCACCTGTGGTTTACTTCCGGGTTTCATTTTATGTCCTCGACTCTTCTGAAACACAGGCTGACCCCTAGTGGACACAGTAGGAACAGCACTTTTATTGAGGCCGGGTTTTGGCCCCCGGGCTTCATGTTTGACACCCCTGGATTTAGACTCCGAGATGATGAAGGAGCAGGCCATGCATGCTGCTCGTGACTGCACTTCACACTGTCCTCCATCGGGTGGCGCTGCTGAGTATGGAAGTCAGCGGAGGAGGAGGAGGAGGAGGAGGAGGAGGAGCTAAAATGTACAATTAACCGTGTGAGCCCTTTTGCCTGTTGTTAACGTTTCGTCCCAATAAAGATGATTGTGTTTCTATCTGCTGTGTTTATTTGCTGCCTCACAAGTCACATCCAATCTTATTTTTCCTTCCTTCCTTCCTTCCTTCCTTCCTTCCTTCCTTCCTTCCTTCCCTCCTCCAATCTCTCTCCTCTCATTCATCTCATGGACTCATGTCCTGACATTTTCTTTTAGAGTTCATTGGTCCATCAGTGATGACCAGAATAAATAGCATTTATGACATAAATATATATATATATATATATTTAGGCATGAAGTGATTTATTTTTATTCATTTATTTATTCATGGCATATATCTGTAGGTGTTTTTGTGTATGTATTTATTTATTTTTAATTATGGCGTGGACTGCCATAATTAAAAATGAATAAATGAATGAATAAATAAATCAGTAGCATTTATATCATATATTTGGGTATTTCTTTAATTATTTATGGCATATGTCTGTAATTATGGCATAGTTGGTGCTCCATAAATACTACTGTGGATTAACTGTGTCATAATTCAATAATTAATTAATAATTAAATAAATAAATAAATAGCATTCATTTTTTTTATTTACTTATTTTTAATTATGGCATAGTTGGTGCTCCATAAATACTACTGTGAATTAACTGTGTCATAATTGAATAATTAATTAATAAATGAATGGATAAATAAATAAATAAATAAATAGCATTCATTTTTTTTTTATTTATTTATTTTTAATTATGGCAGAGTTGGTGCTCCATAAATACTTACCCTGCGCTATATTATGTCTCAGTAACTACAGTGTTATTGCCAGTGTCCATGCAGCCTGAAAGCAGAAGTCCAGCTCTACTGAGCCAATCTGGTGGCCCCTCTTTAATCAGCTGATCCTGGGTCTGAGAGGAGTCGTGTTGCACTGACGGACCAGTGGAGGCGGAACTGGACCTGAGCTACACCCAACACTGCGCACACTTTCCCATCTGCAGCCTGGGAGCAACACGACAAACAAACAACAACAAAATAAAAAGGAGTAAGAGAGAGACGTCGTGTCATGATGGAAGGTAAAAACACAAATAAATACGTTTTGTTTCGTGAATTCGCAGTTTCATAGTTGTCGGTTGGAGGAAAAAAAAAAAAAAAAAAAACGAGAGGAAGCTCCGCGCTGTTTGCTCGTGGGTGATGAAATACAGATGTTGTCCTACTCGGTGGCCCAATCTTACTTCCGCTTTGAAAACTTTACAGATTCTGTTTTTAATTCCCACACAAAATGAGTTTTAGGTGAAAGCGTGTGAGTTTCATACAGTCAGGATGCGGGTAAAAGCTCTTTCACTTTCCTCTGCAGCTTCTTTATGAACCAATCACAGCTCCGGAGCCGCATTTGGGTAAATGTTGCATGCGATATGTTGCATATATTCAACCAAAACATATATAAATGTTTGTTTTTCAAAACAAACAAAGAAAACCAGACGAACCCAACAACTTCATTTATTTATTTTACTGTGTTCCAACTTTGATTCCTCAAGAACTAAACCACTTGGCGTGATTCTGACTTTTGTGGTAGAAACTTCAGAGTTTTGGGCTTTAAAAAGAGACCGAGACCATGCACGAGCTCCAAAACATTCATGAGCAGAATTCAGTTTTACTTTGGTCATGAGTTTTTTTGTTTTTATGAAAACATGCTGAAATGATAAAAGGTTAAAAGCCCTCTTTGCCTCTTTGTGCAGTAAGAACTTCTTCAGATCATATGGTTCTGTAGTTACTGATACACCAGTGGCTAAATATTTAAAGTGAGATAGCTTCTAACGCACAGGTGCCAAACATAAGGCCCGTGGGCCAAAAGTGGCCCACCAGAGTGTCCAGTCTGCCCTGTCGTGGGGTGAATTTGCAAAAAACAAAACAAAAAATAAATAAATAAAACATGCATTGAAAACATTAACTTTAGTTCTAAAAGGGAATAACTCCTGTTCCTAGATTTCACACGCTTTAAGTAAAGAGTTGTGGACATGACACAACACTGAGGCCCAAAACTGAACTTCTAAATGTTTTATAAAATACTGCACTCCGTTATCAGAAATAGCCGTTGCCTTATTTTTTGGACACATTTCTAATGATCCACAGCAGCAACAACATGTAAAACACTTTAACTTGTGTTTTATTTTTTGAAAGTCTTTCAACGGATATTTCGGAAAAGTTTACGTTGTTCATTACCTCGATCAAAATTTACATTTATTAAAGAACCTCATTAATTCAAATTAGAAAAAACTAAACTAGCTTCAAATTTTTTTAGTGCATAGTCTCCAACAGGGGGCACGTGGCCCCTAGAGGGTCCCGGAGGTACTGCAGGAAGGGGTCGCAAAATCTATGGTATAGTTTATTTCCCCCACAAATTTAAATTTCTTTACGTACACATTAACATATCTTATTAAAGGGATGATGGATAGTTTAATGTTGAAAATGTCCAATCAACCAAAGGTTTTGTGACCCCTCTCGAGTTCCTCTGCAGACCCCCTAGGGGTCGCGGACCCCCTGTTGAAGACCTATTTGCTAATGTATGTGCTGTAAAGTGAACGTAGTGGAATTAAAAGTGCAATGCTTTTAATTCCACTACGTTCAAGAGTACAAGCATAAAATGGACATAAATACACAAGTAACTTAAACGTAACTGAGGCGTCATTGTTGGACGTGCATCCGTCCTCTCACCCGCTGCTAAACCCACTAAACGTACTTCTGGTTTCAGACGAAGGAGCAGTCGTGGAAGAAGTAGGCGCCAGTCTGGCTCAGAGTCCTCTGGTCGCCGTCACCTTCCAGAAAAACGCCCACAGGAAAGAGAAGTTCCTGGAGGCGGAGCCCAAAGCTCTGGGGGTATGAAATAAGTGTGTCTCACATCTCTGCTTTTCCTTTGGTCTATGGCCTTAACCCGGGTCATCGTCTCTGCCTGTGTTTGTTTCAGATCACCCAGATCTGCCTGAGTCTGTACAACATCACCGGTGCCGTTGTGCTGCAGACTAAAGGCCTGGGCCACATAGCATTGGACATACCTTACTTTATATTGTCTCTGTTGGTGAGCATGCAGAGAACTCAGATGTTAGACTTGTTACTATAGTGTTACTATAGTAAGGAGGCAGATATCGAGTTTATTTTGATTGCACGGCTTTGTTCCCGTTGCAGGTGCTAATAGCCGGGGCCGTGGCGATATCAGCGCAGAACCTCCATCTATCAACGGTAAGTCAGACGAGACGACAGACGAGACAGAAATAATTAAGCTAAAGCTAACACGGACCACGTTTATAGCTCCTAGCATCAGTCGAGGAAATGTCTCAGCATTTTTCTCAATTTTTAATTATTACTTTTAGCCAAACTGCAACTAACGACAAGTAATTTGTCGGCTATTTTATATTTTGTCTTTAGACAAAATAAGTTAAGTGAACTAAGTATACACAATTCTTTACAAGTACAAACATGACAAATCTTAAACGATCTTAAACGATAGCTTGTTAGCTTGCAGCTTCAATGGTTTACTTTGTATTTGGACTTAAACACAAGAAGGATTCATTCCAGGAACTACTTTTACAATCTATTACACACTCTGTGTGTACATTTATTAAACTAGCTTATTAATTCAAATTAGAAAAAAAATATCTTTGGTTGATTGGACATTTTTTATGTATATATTTTGTAAATTTTCCTCACAAAGTTAAATTTCTTTAAATGCACATTAACATGAATCCTAAACCATTGCACCTTGAATTGTTTGCTTTGCATTTGGACATATGGACAAGAAGGATTAATTCCAGGACGGTTATGGACGATTTTAGTTTGCTAAATGCTAATCTATTACTAAAAAGCTATTGTAGAACTCTTATCTGAACTCATGGATAAACAACAATGAACATTGTTGAACAAAGGCCTTTCTGATTAACTCTAGCCATACATGACGACGGATTAAAATTCTTGGAAATTCTGATATTCGTGTATAACTCGTGTAAAGCTTTGCGTCCCTAGTGCCGTCTGGGAGCATGGTTTCAATATGTTTCGTAAAAAGTCAGAAGGCTATAACTTCATGTAGCACAAAACAGTTAAAGTACGTAGATGAGACTTATTTAACATCTTAGTTAACTTACTGACCCTTTTTTTCCCAATACCAGTACCGATACCAACCCTTAAAACAATACCAATTGAGTACTTCATCTGATTCTTTTTTCACTTCATTCAATATCAATCATGTGAATAGAGAGCACTCCTCCCCATTCAAAATATATTTTTACACAAATATATTTTGAATTTGCTCAAATTATTGACAATTATACAAACAACAAACCTGTACAACAAAGTATTATTTGGGCTGTGTAATTTCCACCATCACAACCATGAACCTCCTCATCTTATTCTGGGTAATACGATAAAAAATTAGCGAGCAAGTTAGCATTAGCATTAGCACACACAGCTGCCTACTATAACATGCCGAAAACGATTTACTAAACAATGAATATTAAAAGCTGTCTTTTTTTTTTTTTTTCTAAATCTTGGTACAAAAACTACAGACTGAAGTACTTATTTGACAGGTGCAGTTTTGATACTACTCAGTACTGGGTTGTTTCGGTCGATACCTAACAGATGTCGGGTATCAATACCCAGCCCTACTTGTGACAGCCTTCGAGTTTTGATTAAATCTGCAAACGCCCCCTTGTTCAATCCAATGACCGGGATAGGGATGCACATTTTGAAAGACAATGAGCTCAACATCTTATCAAATCAAATAATATTTTAGTCTGAGTAGTAGCTGAATATTTTTCAGGTATAAGTTTTCTGTGGCCGTGTCTCAATTCAGAGTTCAGTTTCTGGTTTGGCCAGATGGTGATACTGCCGCTGGTTAATCCGCGTTCCCTTCTAGACACAGCAGGTGAACACACAACCTTATTAGTTTAAACCTTATTAGAGTATTGAGGCCTTGTTAACAATAATTGGAGACGGGAGTGTGATGTCACAATGGAGATACTGTCTGTTTTCTGGCTGTCTGGTAAGTGGGTCACCGTGTGATTAGAAAGGTCACTGACTCCTGAAGGCGTGGAAGCTGTATGGTGTGGTATATCCAACTGGACTTTTTCACCCAAGTAACTTCTTCAGTTTTAAGGGATGAGTAGAAAGTTTGGTGCTACCTGTCATAACCTTAATGACTAGATACTAACCTGTTGTTGGAGGAGACTGTTTGACCCTGTCCTCTTTCTCCAATGAATTTGGACATATTGTGACCAGGGTGACTTGAGAACCTTCACAGATGTATGGTGTAGGATTGCAGAGCCTTCTTGAAAGCAGCTGGATCTATCACTGGCTGCAGGCATCAAACATCCCCCATCCCCTTGTAGACGATCTATGATCAAGGCCTAGTTCGGAAGATGTATTGGATGTTGAAGGATGGTAGACTTGTAAGCACTGCAAACTATTACCGTCCAGGTCTAGCTGAACCACCAAGGACTTCATGCTGGGCTGATCAAAAAACATTTTCTGCTTCTACCTTTTCTGACACATCAATGGCATGCCAACGGGAGCAATCAGGTCTTCCTCCAGAGCCAATGTGGCCAAAGGTTAAGGCACCTGAAAGGGCAATGATATCAACATTATTTGCCAAAGTGACCAAAGTATATAAAGTTTATTTTGTCTCTTTATGTAACATAAAGTATGAGTTTGGCATAAAATTGCTAAAATCACTGCCTTTGAAAGTGGAGGCCATTTAAAGGGAATATGAAGCCCTCAGTCAAGTAAACCGCATTTTATAGACGTAGTTACGCTCAAATGTTAGCATATTAAGAGAAAATACAATGTTTCTGTTAGCATAGGTACTGTGGCCTCTGACGTCATGGAGTTGGTTGGCATGGCGATTCCCATAGACAGTGAAAGGGAGAAGAACGAGCTAGCGAAAGGCGGATGGTGAAGGCTAGAAAGTAGATCGTTTTAGTCAGGTAGTGAAAGATATGTCTATCAAATATAAAGACAGTGAACATAGATGGTGAAACACGGATACAGTAAAAGACAGCGACTCTTAGTGGGACCACTACTCGGTTTCAGTTCAAAACCATAATCAATACGGGATTTATACTGGGCGCAAGAACTCTTTCCATTTCATCCTGGTACATTTCTCAGGATGTTCAGAGGGATCCAGTCGACCCTGTGACGTATTCGATTAGTAAACTTCTTAAAGGCAAACACCACACCCATGTTAAATTTAGTCACTCAACATATTCCCCAAAGTTGGATAAGTGAGAAAAAGCGTTTTTCAAATGTGTCCAGACATTGTTTTATTTTGCCAAGTTTCTTCGTTTCCTGTCGGTCATGTTTCCTTGTGGTTTTGTCATGTCTGTCCATGTCATGTTGTGTTTCCTGTTTTATTTTGTTAAGTTCTGGTGTTCCTGTCTGTGTTCCTTATTTGTCCCTTGATTGTTCATTGGTTTCACCTGTGTTGATTGTCATCATGTGTTTCACCTGTGTCTTGTTAGCCCTGAGCCCTCTTGTGTACATATAGCCCTGCTTTCCCTTTGTTCCTTGTCGTGTTGTTTAATGTCTCCATGCCATGTTTCCACGTCTTGTTCCATGCTACCATACCATGATTCATGATTCTTTTGATTTTGGGATTTTCCTGCCTTGCTTGCAGCGCCTTTTGTTTGTCAATTATTAAATACCCCTTTTCCTTGGAACTCCCTGTCTCATCATTAGTCCTGCATCTGGGTCCTCACCCCAACACCCATCCTACTTGACAGCCCTAATCCAGCAGTGCAAGTGTTAGCTTTAGCTTAGCATAGGCGCTGTAATGTAGAGTTACCAATTAGCCAGTTGTTTGCAAAAGTGATAAATAAACTCAAGAGTACAAATGTCAGTGCAATTAATACGAACAGATTGTCCCTAGACTTGGGACTATGAGACACTACGCAGCACCTGAAAACCCCCAACTTCCGTCAACACATTGGTGTGACTGGTTTTCAGGTGTGAAAAGTTTATTTATCACTTTTGTGAACGACTGGCTTATTGGCAACACTGTCACAGCATCTATGCTAAGCTAAAGCTAACGCTTTTGATATACAGTTTTGTCTTGCTAGCGTAGCGTTTTATCTAGTGTTTGATCCGTTTAAGGATCCTCTGGCTAATTGGCAACACTATATTACAGCATCAATGCTAAGCTAAACCTAACAGCTGCACTGCTGGATTAGGACAATGTCTGAACAGATTTAAAAACGCCTTTTCTCACTTATCCAACTCTGGGGAATACGGTGAGTGGGGGGTGTAACGATTCGTTTTAACAACGATTCGATTCGATTCACGATTCATCGTTGCCGATACGATTCAAGGCAGTTTTAGTTCATTTAGAACGAAACAATTCAGTGACTTGAAATCGATTCAGTAACTTTTTAGCCAAAAATTAAACCAGTGTGACTGAGATAAATACCTACTCAGTGTTTCCTCTACATTCATTTAGGAGTAGCGGCCTCCAACAGATAAATATCTTACTCAGTATCTACTCTTTGGGGTCCTTGATCTACAGGTTACAGTCACTTTGTAAACTTCCTCAAGTGTCTTGATCCGCTGGACGACGCTCGGTTTATCAGTAAAGAACAAGGTTATTATGGCCCCGAAGTTTAACACCACGTGTCAGTTTCTGTTTTATTATCTCCTCTTTTGAGCGCTGATGTTAGCGAATATTAGCATTAGCATATACATTAATTTTGCCATTGATGTTAGCCGGAAGCTAACGCATATTTGTATAACGGTGTTTTCGGTATATGAAACTAATTTGTAGATTTTGTTTGTCCAGTTTTGCAGCGTTTCTCAAGTAAATTTTCATTTCCCCTTTTAAATCTTCACTGTCAGACAAACAAAGGCTTTGTTAGAGACTTGAGTTCAGACATTGCTGACGTTGCACTACTGGAAAACACAAAAGAACTGAGACCACTTCCTCTGTGACGTCCAACATAGGGCTGCCTAAGGCTGAATGGACTTGTCCACGTTAATAGTGTCCACGTGTACCAGATTCTGCTGTATTATATTGTACTTTACAAAAAAGGGAAAAGGAAGGAAAATATGTAGTAGGACAAAGGGACAGGAGGACAGAGGGACTGGAAGATGGGGGACTGGAAGACAAGGGGGCAGTAGGAAGATAGGGAGGACGAAAGGACGGTGAAAGATAGTTGCAGGGGGACAGAGGGACAGGAAGATGGGGGACAGGAGGACAGAGGGACAAGAAGATTGGGGGTGCAGAAGGACAGGGGGACTCTAAGACAGGAGAGGATGGGAGACAGGAGGATGGGGACAGGACAACGTGGGACAGGAGGACAGGTAGGAGGAAGTGGGCGGGGCTTTGGAGGAAAGTAGTTATGGAAAAATAGACAAAGGAACAGAGAAGAAGAAGTGAAACCCACTGGAGCCTCTAATATCTTCATTTCAGGGTCAAATCATAACATCGTCCTCCCCAAGTCTAAGTCCAGCACCTGGACCTGGTCCTGGTCCAGGTCCACCATTTGTGTCCCGTTAAACGTCTTCTCCCTGTTCTTGGTCTCAGCTCAGGGCCTGCTTGGGGATGGAGATCTTGGCGAGCGGCGCCTCTATCATCAACTTTGCCTTCACTGTGGTTAAAATGGGGGACATGTACTACTACTGCTGGCACTACGAGACTGGCAACAACACCGAGTATTACCGGAGGATCTGCGAAGAGGTTCAGGCGAGTGACCAACTCTTTGAAATTGAAGTATTCTTTAAGCACCACACTTCAGTAATATTACTTTTGTTCGTTGTTGTTGTTTTTAATCTTTTAGGGTATTTTAACATATTTGGTTCAAAGTCTTCTCTGACTTACAGGCCACCCAGTCCCACTTTCATGCCGGGGGGATGCTGGTCCAGGTCACCCTGCTGGCCCTCTCCATCACTCTGGCTTCCTACTGCTGCAAAGTCATCAACTGTTGTGGGCCAGCTCCTAACGTGGTGAGTGGATCCAGATCCAGATCCAGATCCAGATGTCCTGAGGGGGGGAGAGGTTTAGGATCAAGTTTCGGGTCAGGAAGAGTTTTCAGGGCCAGGGCCAGGTATAAGATCGGGTCCAAGTCCAGGTCCAGGATTACGGTAGGGTCTAGGTTCAGTATCAGGATCAGGATAAATACCTACTCTACTGGTCCTGGTCCAGGTCCATGTCCAGGTCCAGGTCCTGGATTAGGTCCAGGATCAGTTCAAGTTTCAGTTAAAGGTCCAGGTCTATGTCTTTGTCTAGGTCCACGTCTAGGTCCAGGATCAGGTAAACATCCAGGTTTAGGTCTATATCTGGGTTCAGGATCAGGGTCAGATTTAGGATCAAGTTCAGGTCCAGGTCCACGTCCAGGTCAGGTCTTTGTCTAGGTCCACGTCTAGGTCCACGATCAGGGTTTCAGGTCATGCTTCGGGATCAGGTCTAGGATCAGGTCCAGGTCTTCTCTTCATCAGACTCTTCTCCACTACCGTAGTGAAGAGGTCCTTCAGAAAAGTCCAAACCTACCAGAGTTTGACACTTGTTTCTATTTGATCGTTCAACTACTCTTTGGTCAACCTTGGTCCTTTTCCTTGTCTTCTGTCCCCCCTCCAGCCAGTGATCATGATACAGACCCCCCCTCCCCAACAGTCCGGCACAGAAGAATGATGAACCTCTGCGAGCGAAGGTTACGAAGTTAAACCTGCATTAATCAATCTGCCTTTTGTTTGTTTTATCAATGGATCCAATAATTACTACATGTAATGTGAAAGAGGGTGAACCCATAACACTCTCTAGTATCTACTGAGCTTTTTAGGGTTAGATTAGGGGTTAGGGTTGACTTTTATCTTATTGCTGTGCTTTACTGTGTCAACCCCAGTTACACCTGCTTCATTTCATTATTATTGTTGTCTCAGGAGTAAAATTAAACTAAACCAGGCTCACGTCTAATGTTCGCTAACTAATTCTGTGACGTAGGGCCATGCCTCTCTTTACAGCTCGTTCTGCTGCAAAGTGTCAACGAACATGAGTTAAAATAAGCATTTCCAAAATGCTCCTGCCAATTAATGAGGTCCCATACATTGACACATGGGTCAATTTGGAAGCTGGAACAAAGTGCTGCGGGTAAAAACACTAATGAAAAGTCATCCATGTTTCAGGTCATTTGGAGTTGAGTGGTACAAATTTTGGATGACATTTTTTTGAGTCTCGTACTTGGACACTGAAAAATTTTGACCAATTTTAAAGTTGGAATCAAAATATGTCAGGGCCCTTTGTGGGCGTTCTTTAAGAGCAAGAGACCCCTAATTAAATGTGAATTTGTACATACTTTAACACTTCGAACATTTTTCAAAAATTCGAAGATTCCAAATTTCAATTTAGGCGCCACCAGGTGGATGATAATATATTGCATGTCGTCGAATCGGGATCAAAACCATATCAAAATAATCAGCGAGACGAGGCAAATCCTGGTGGTACTAATGAAAACACCATAATCCAAAAATTGCATAATTAGAATGGAAGTGATCACCGTCAGATATACCCTTATACTCACTAATACCAGTTGTTGTTTTTTTTTGTTTGTTTGTTTTTTTCAGCTAATCCGCTACAGCACACACAAAAAAAGTGAGGTACTAACTGTCTATACATAACTTAAGCTTTAATCCTTCAACCATATTAGCAAAGATCAAGGAAACATTCTCAGGTCTAATCCTTGTCGAATGTTGTCTACAACATAACTACTTTATTAGATACCATGAGGAAGAAGAGGAAGAAGAAGAGTGAACAATTAGCTTAGATTTTTGCCTAAAAGCTATAGCCATAATTTGTCCACCAAGGGTTGATACGTTTTAGTGAAAGTTGCGGACATAACACAAATCAAACCACAGGTGGCAGCACTGCGCAGAAAGACAGTATTATATTATATATAACAATATGACATATAACAATCCTTTTAAACTACCCACACTGAGCCAGAAGTTGGGATTAGCTAGCGCACACTAATAAATGAAAGGTTTTTACATTTGCCTTTTGTACGTACGAAAACCATATGAGAAAAAGAAAGTCAAAAGCTGTTACTAATCCTTCATTGTTTCTTTGTTACTGTCACTAAAAAGTTTGGATAATAAAACATTGATAAACACTATTTGTATACTGTTTTTTCTTTTTTATTTCCTTCTCAATAATAAATCTGTTCACCTCTAGTGTGTTGCCAAGAGCTTTTAGTTCAGTTTATTTTATTTTTGTGGAGCACATTGATCTGAACCATGACCTGGACATAAATATGGACGCCATGTCCCCACTTCTGCCCCCTGGTGGCTGACTTTGGAGCCACAGTCTGATCAGTACGGCCTGAGGGCGGAGCCACGATATCGATGCCCCGCCCACACTTCCTCCAGACCCACTCTGTTTTCATTAACTCATAGGTCTTCAATAGGTCACTTTACTACATCACTTGTGCAAAAATGTGAATTTTCAGGGTTATATTTATTTTTACATCACAAAAGTGTGTACAGACTTAAAAAAGACATGAAAACGCACCCACAAATTTACTATATCAGTAAGTTTACGAAAAGCTTACTGTAAAACTTGTATGTTCCGTAAATGAAAATCATGAGAAAACAGGGCAGAACATCTTATTCGTCACAATTCATCAAATAATTTAATACATTACAAACATATATATAAATACACATTAAGAGACACCATTCATGATGACGTGATAAAAATGATGTGAGATGTTGGGTACTCTTCCTTTTCCTTTTCCTTTTCATTGCTTTGAAAATGTAGTTCATTAAAAAAGGAACTTGATCTTTGACGTCTTCATGTCTTTATATCTGCAGTTCATCTGTCCAGTGGCTCTGTGGAAGATCAGACACGAGTCAGTCAAGCAGCAACTACATTCAGCTTCTGGTATCAGGTCATAAATGGGTTTAAGAGAAGCTTCAGGGTTTCTGCAACTTTGAACAAGTGAAATGTAAAACGCTTCAAGACCATATGGGTTAAATTTAAAACCTTTTTAAGACCATTATGGGTTAAATTAAAAACCTTTTTAAGACCGTTATGGGTTAAATTAAAAACCTTTTTAAGACCATTATGGGTTAAATTTAAGAACTTTTTAAGATCATTATGGGTTAAATATAAAACCTTTTTTAAGACCTTTTTAAGATCATTGTGGGTTAAATTGAAGTACTTTTTAAGACCATTATGAGTTAAATTAAAAACCTTTTTAAGACCATTATGGGTTAAATTTAAGATCTTTTAAAACGATTATGAGTTGAATTTAAAACCTTTTTTAGTCCTTTTAAGACCATTATGGCTTAAATTTAAAACCTTTTTAAGTCCTTTTAAGCCCATTATGGGTTGAATTTAAGACCTTTTAAAACGATTATCAGTTTAATTTAAGTCCTTTTTTAAGACCATTGTGGGTTAAATTTAAAACCTTTTTTAGTCCTTTTAAGACAATTATGAGTTAAATTTAAGACCTTTTTAAGACCTTTTAAGCCCACTATGGGGTTAATTTTAAGATCTTTTAAAACCATTATGAGTTGAATTTAAGACATTTTTAAGACCATTACAGGTTAAATTTAAGACCCTTTTAATACCTTTTTGAGACCATTATGGGTTAAATCCAAGACTTAAACGAAGAACGAAAAACGATGGAAAACACACTAACCTGGGACGCAGACGGCGCAGTCTCCTCCAGATCTCCAAAGCAGCCATGTTTGTAGCGGACGAGGCTTCCCCACAGCACCGAGCGACGACAGGACGGACACTCGCCCTCCACCGGCAGCAAATGGGACGGCTCCGACTTCAGGAAACGCCTGGCGAGGCAGGTGACGTGACTGCTCATCCCACAGGACGGGTGGAAACAGCTGAGCTTATCTGACACCTGAGGAGCACAAATACATGTATATATAATATATTATATATATATATATATATATATATATATATATATATATATATATATATATATATACATGTGTGTGTGTGTACAGGTTGAGTTGTACGGTTGGAAAATAAAAAATAAGAAATTGACGACTGTGTCATACATCCTTTTGCTGCTGCGTGCTCAAACCATAGACTATATAAATATGGACATGAAGCCAAAGCACGTAGAGCTCCCCCTGGTGGCTGGAGGCTGCAGTATAGGTCATAAGCTCCACCCCCTCCATGTTAGTGGACGGGACTAAAACACTAAAATAAACCTAACAATGAAAATTCAGATTACTTTTACACAAGTAATGTGATAAAGAGATTAAATAAAAACATCTAACTGATTAAGTCACATCCTGTTTCTATAATGCAAAATACTAACTAAAGACAGAACTTATCTCCACTCCATCGGATCCGACTTTATTTTTTTTTTTAAAAAAGCAAACAAAAACAATGTACAAATGCTGTGAGAGCCTCTCAGAGTCACAGCAGAGGTTAGATTGACTTTAGTTCAGATCACAGATTGTTGGCTGGTGGAACTGCTTCTCTAAAATGAAGTCAAAGCAAGCAGAGCTCCCCCTGGTGGCTGGAGGCTGTCATAAGCTCCACCTCCTCCATGTTAGTGGGCGGGACTAAAATACACGTCAAATAACTTTTTTTCAAAGATGGTTTATGTGGTTTTAGGCAGTTAATATAATGTTGAAGCATGTTCAAGCATATTTTTTTGTATAAGTTTTGTTTTTAGCTTTTTTTTTTGGCGTTAAAGAAACAGGATGTGTCATAACAGCTGCCATAAAGCAGTCCAGTGAGACTGTGAGAGCTGTAAAAAGAAATTTAAAAAACAAGTTCAGCATATAATCCAACGTTTCCTTGTAATTGGTGGAGGTAGAGCAGAGCGTAGTAGTCAGTTTAACAAACGCAAGGAAGACGGGATGTGTCCATATTTATATACAGTCTATGATTCAGACAAATCAACAGAAGGAAATATGAAACATAGACCTCCACACTGGTTCTTTGATATAAAGAGGTGCATTCCAATAATATATTTGCTTAATGTCCAAAGGGACTCTACCTTGACCAGTCCCTTACAGAGGAAACACCAGGACGTCTCCTCGTCCTCCCCTGGAGGCTGCAGGGGGAGCTGCTTCTTCTTGGCCCTCACGCTGCCGAAGGCGATGGGGATGTGCAGGGGAGGCTGCAGGCCGGGCTCAAAGTCCATCCTGTACTCTTGTTTGAGCCAGCGGGCCGTGAGCGGCAGCCGACTCCACGGCGCCACCCGCAGCATGTTGGAGACCACGCGCCAGTGGAACTGCAGGCTGGACTCCTTCCTGGTCCTCCGGGGGACGTGGGACAGACGCCTGGACGAGTGGGGGTGCTGCCACGCCCACTCGAACTTGACAGGGAAACAGCAGGATGACGTTAGAATTTCTGTTTATACTTGGATATCGACGTAAACTATACAAACCAGCTGCGTGGGACATTTTTGCTAAGTGTGTGATTCAGCCTCACACATGTAAACAAACCAGAGTGATGAATTTCTGTGTTTACTTTGTTTTAGGCATCAATAACTGTTTTATAATTCTATTACTATAACAAGCCCAATAAAATTTTATCCACAGAACTAAAAACTCAGAAGTTCTCACTGGTCTTTTCTCATTTTTTACTGTAATATTGTCATAAATGGACAGAGAGAGGTCTGAATACTGGGTAATTCTGCATTGGAACATAATCAACCCTCATGTTTTTTATTCATTCCCTCTCTGTAGACTAGTTTTAGGTTGCTTTGACTAGCTATTAATCCATAGGCGTCAAATATAAGGCCCGTGGTCCAATCTGCAAAATTTTTTGCAAAGGAATTTCAAAAAATTTTGTAAAAAGTTTTTCATGTTGATGCACAAAAGCAAAGGGAAACATATGGAGTTGTCGTTGTTTAGAGGTTATTATGCTGTTATACACAGTGCATAAACACACACACAACAGTGCTGCACTAAAACTTAGCTCTAAGAGAGCTGCTGGTTTAACTGCGAAGTCTGAAGCGTAACCAAAGTCCATTCAAAAATCGTTCAATTTAGTGGTGCTGAACGTAAACTGGGGGGTTGTGAATGACTTATACCCTGAATCCGTCACACTACCAGTTCTTTATAAAACGTCCCAATTATATTCTGCTGCAATTGCATTTGAGTAGATGAGCAACTAATTGGAAACCTTTTAATTGAATTCTCCATTATGGATAATCCATCCCATCCACTACACCAAACATTATTAGAGGGGCAGAGGAGCTCATTTGAACGCTACAGAACTTCTTTTATTCCTCAGTCTATCCAGATATAACAACTTTTTACTACTATGACCAGGCAGTCCAGTTCCCTTGTGGATCATTAAACTGTGGCTTGAAGCGTAACCAAAATCCATTTAAAAAACATCCAATTTAGTGATGCTGAATGTAACCTGGGGCTTTTTTTTGATTTACCTATGCCCCGAATTACTCTAACAACTAATTCTTTATATAAAAAAAACATCAACAAAGCACTGGGCTGATGCTTGGTAGTATTTTGGTTAGAGAACATTTTAAATATCCTGGATACGTACCCTCAAAGCAGCAATATCACTGGGAAACCCGTGTATAATGAGGACCATGTCCCTGGGGGTGAAAAAGGACGAATATGTATTAGTATACAGAATGCACATCGTGTAGCAGACCTCGTTTGATACTACAAACTAGATAAAAACACAGCTGTGGTGATGATGCATGGACCGTCATACCACGGTCCTCTCCCACTCGTCCTCTTCGCTCCCCCTCGGTGCCGCCCGGCGTTGTGTTGTCCGATCCGCCGCTCCGGGTTGACGGTGAAGCCGATGTAGATGCGGCCTTTGAATTTGGGATTGGTGCAGTACAACATGTACACACCGAAGAAACTCTCTACTTCCACGACCATTGTAAACGAGGAAGACGCATAATTGTTTAAAAACAACCGGCGTTAAAGGGAAACAACAAAACCGTTGGCTGATTTATTAGAAAATTATCCTGTAAAGTTCTACGCAAAATATACAGTAAAACGATGACAATACTGTCATTTTTATGGCAATATTACTTTTGTAATATTCTCACAAATGAGGACTCTTCAGACATCTTCAATTAGTTAGCTAACATGCTAAGTTTGTAACGGGCATGTAAACAGTGCCGTGGTAGTAGCACACGAATATGCCTGTTCAAATATTTTCGAAAAAAAACTCTACGTCTATCTATTTGATGTCTCACATCGTACATAAAAATAATATATACAATTAAAATATCTAATAGATAAATTAAGAAATATCTATTAATTTTCTATTGTAATTATGTTAAACATTTACTTCGGGGTTCTCTACGGACCCCTAATATTATGATTCGTTCCTTTAAAAAATATATCCCGCCTACGTTACAAAATAAACGCTTTTGATTGGTCAAGGCTTTCGCTGCTGCTTTTTAATTGGCTAGTTCATCCATCAATTGTGACGCCTGCGACTCTCCTTACCGGCACCCGTAGTGTGGTTTGCGACGTGACTAAGATCGGAGAAATTGTGATCCAACAAACATCTTTCGGTAAATATTAATAATAATAATAATAATATAATTCAAAAATATGTTTAACAACTGAGCCGTTTAAGAGACACTGAAACTATAAACTTACACCGATATCGTGCTGCTTAGACTGATAGACCCAGTGTAACTACTGATTTACTAACGTGACAGTGTTTCTGTATTTGTTTTATTCCCACAGAAAATGGCAATAACAGCTGATCACATCCGAAATAAACTAATTAAGGAGCTCCCGGCAGTGCACGTGGTGGGTTTCCGTTTCCTGGTTACTGTTTGTTCTGTATGTGTGCAGCAGAGAGTAGAGGCACGCAGTTCAAAGCCTTTCCATTTAGTTGCTCATCTACTCAAATGCAATTGCAGCAGAATATAACGTGGACGTTTTATAAAGAATTAGTAGTTAGACGGGTTCCGGGCATAAGGCATTCATAAACCCCTAGTTTACATTCAGCACCACTAAATTGAACGATTTTTGCATGGAGTTTGGTTGCGCTTCAAATTACAGCCTGCAAAATGAAAACACAGTTAAATCAGCAGCTCTCTCAGTCATTTTAACAGTAATGCTGGATGCTGTAGCCTGTATGGAGCTGACATTTAGTTAGTTAGAAGGCATTTGTTTTCACTGGTGTACCTTATGTACTGGCACTTGTATTTAGCTGGAATTAAAAGTCTTTTGTATCTTTTGTTTTCCTCTTTTCGTGCGTTCCAGGATGTGGAGGATACCTCACCCAACAGATGTGCCGCCAGCTTCAAAGTCCTGGTGGTGTCGACGCAGTTTGAGGGCAAACCGTTGTTGCAGAGACACAGGTATAACACACACATAATAGAAAATACATGCATGCAAAGTGATCTGTGCACAAAACCCTTCACTCAAATACCTTCTAATGTGTAACGTCTGCTTTTATTTTAAACATGTGAACTAATTAAAACCCTGACATCTTCCACTGTGTCTTGCATCAGGATGGTGAACACGTGTCTGGCCGAGGAGCTGAAAGAGATCCACGCTTTTGAACAGAAGACGCTCACACCCGAACAGTGGGAAAAACAGAAGTCACAATGACACACAACGTAACACATTCCTCTCTGCTCGAAATTAAAAAACATTAAAAACAAAACAGGCCTTCATACTCCTCTGACAGACGTAAAGCAGACAAGTGATATTCCTCCATGTTAATAAACACGGTTTATTGACAACTTCTGTCTTTGTTGGTTGTGTCGTTACTGTTACACAAAATTTTACTTATTCAAAGGTTTTGTTTTGCTTTTACAAACTAAAATACACGTCAAATAATATTTTCGAGGATGGCTTCAGTTACATGTGTAGGCGATACTGGGAATTTTGGTATCGATCGGATACCAAGTGAATACAGGGCGGGTATCGCAGATACCGATACTTCTTTTGTTTTTGTTGAGTAATTTTGGCCTTTAGTTCGTTGTTTATGATTATGAGAAAACACAGAACAAATATTTTAGGCGAATAACCCATTTCTATGGAAGAGGATTAGGGCCACTGAAAAAATAAATAAAAAAATAGTTCTTAGAAATAAAACAATTCCCCTTTTACTGCACACAATTGTTTTAGGAATTAAAGTCATTAGTGCAAAACAAGAAATAAGAAGACAAAAGAAAAAGGAACAACGTTACAAAAATATAAATATGACAATGTAATCAGTATCAGTCAGTTGAGCAAAATAAGTAAACAAAAGCAACAATATAATAATAAACATAAAAATTGCGGGAAATGTTGGCTCATTCATTTTCCACCAAAGAAGTGGGTCTGCATCCTGTGTAATTATCTTCTCTTCCGCATTTCAGTAACAACATCGGTACCAGTTGTGTGATGCTGCTGTGATCCTACAATTTGAGTATCAAACTCCGTCCGTATCCACCTTTTACCACAGGTGGGGTTGACGAAGCTCCTGCCGCACACAGACTCGGAGAGAAACTGCACTGGCGTGAAATAAAAGTTTCGATCTTATCACGCTAGTATCGAATCGATACCGATACTTGTCATGGTATCGATTCGATTCGATCATCGATATTTAGTTCGATACGCTCAACCCGAATTTCAGTCGTTTTATGTAGTTAATGTAATGTTGATACATGATAAAGTGTCATTTGTTCGTTTTTAGTATTTATTTATTTTTGATAAGGTTCGTTTTAGTTCGTCATTTGACGCCATAGAAACGGGATGTTACATAATGGCGACAACCAGATGTTTTTTCACAACAACTTGTGTTTTACACATTTCACGTGTTAAATTTCTCCACCAGCTTTATAAAATTTACAGAAAGATTTTTTTTTTTGTGATCAGCGTTGAACGTGGGTCCTGGTGCGTATCTGTGACACCGTGACGAAGCAGGAACGACCATTAACATGTGCATTGGTTTTTTTTTAAAGGGCTCCGCAGCCAACGAAGCATGAACGGGCTCCAATCAGGCGAACAACTTGAATATAAATGAGATGAATACGGTGACAACGTGCTGCAGACCACCGCTGTTTATTCCCTAAGTGCACATGTATGAAGATCTGAGGGGAGGAGGCGGAAGGTGTTAATAACTCCTTGGTGGTAAATTGTGAAACTGAAAAAAGAGTCAGTGTTATGACTAAAGATTTATTCCTCTGGGTTTTATGATCCACTGATGATGCATCACAGTGTTCGTCTTTTAATATTACACAGATATTAGGGTCATAATAATGGAGTCTAGTCTAAATATTTATATTTTATTATATTTATTTTAGGATGTTCAGGTGTTAGAATAATGAATCATAAATGATGATTAATTTCTCTCTATGTTTGTTTCTTTATTGTTTTTGCAGCTGAATAATCCATTTCTATATTTTGCACAATTAATTCATGGTTATTTACAGAAAAGTCTTAGACTCCATGTTATAAATATTAATGTAAATGCACATTATTGCACATTATTTACCTGTGTATATAATATATATTAACTTCTGTCTCTATTTCTTGCAGATTTGTTCACATGCAAATTTTGTCCAGTTTTTCCTTACACTATTTTATTTTATTCTATCTTGCTCCATTTTTATTTAGTGATTTTTTAATTGTATTATTTTTAAACTATCTCCACCTATTTTTCTTTTTACTGGTGCTTCTCGAGAGTGAATTTTATTCTATTTCACCACATTGTTATTATTTTATTTTATTTTTTAGCTTTCTTCAGCTATTTTTATTTTTTTCTAGTGGTTTTCAATGGTGCATTTTACTGTATTTTTCCACATTCTTATTTTAATTTATTTGGAATTTTATTATTTTTACTTTATTTTATTTTTAAGTATCTTCACAGCAATTTTACCTCAAATAAGTAATAAGTAACAGTGGAGTCCCTCAAGGAACTGTACTTGAGCGTTTACACTTTCACTTTAAAAAGTATAGCTGCTGATTGCACACACATGTGGTTTATATTTCTTGTTATTCTTCTTATTATTGAATCTATTTCAAAGGTGTTTCACTTTAGGTAAATGATGAAAAGCTTTTTCACAAAAACATTTTATTAACAACTTGAATTTTATAAAGAAAATTCCTGCACTTTGCTGCCACCTGCTGTTTAATTCTGGGTCTGTGTGTTGCGTTATGTCCACAACTCTGACTAAAGCAGTGGATAAATCAAGAATAGCAGCTACTTTTATTAAAAAACCTGCAGTTGAAGTCTTTTTTATTTATTTATTTTGTATTCAGACTGGTCCCTCTGGAGGACCAATGTTTTTTTTTTTGAGGTATGACTCGCAGATTGCTGGTTTGGATGTGGAGCAACAGTCGGTCCTCTTTCAACAACCCCCCCGTCGTGAATATGTGACACGCTGCTGACCACAGACAAAGGGGCCAAATAATATCCCTCACACAGGGAAACTAACCACGTAAAATGAGTCATGTGGAGGAGTGAGGCTTCGTGTATCAGGGGGCGTTTTAACAGAGAGCAGCTGGTGGCGGCTGGACTAATGGAACCTAATTGATGCATCCAGTGTTGCTCAGTCAGACGTTTTCTCTGCTTTTCACCTCGATGCATGTGAAGCGAAGTCTGCAGCGTGAGCTCCTGCAGAGAAATCCAGAGGCCGCGGTCCTTGTCTGTTCATTTATTATTGTTCTAATTCTGGGTCCAGCAGGCGATTCGTTTCTGAGAATAACTCCTGGTTTAATGCACACAGTTTAATTCCAGTCTCGGTTTAATTCAAGTCTCAGTTTAATAAGTCAATTATTTTGACTTTGACTTTGTTTTTTTTTTTTGCCCAAATAACTTTTACCTCAAAAATAAGTCCTGAAAACGTGACGTGACATTTTGGTCAGTTTACTCACATCTTTATCTTCCCATTGTAGATAATGTATTTTTAGTTCTATTTATTTCAGATTTTTGTAAATTTGTACATATGCAAATCTTGTATATTTTATTTATGCTATTTTTATTTTTCCCATGAAGATAATGTACATTTACTTTGTTTAATTTTTTTTTGTAAATTTCTTCATATGCAAAGCCTGTATATATTTATTTATAGATATTTTACTTTTATTTATTTTAATAATTTTTCCCATCTCAATAGTGTACTTTTATTTCTGTTTCTACATTTTTTTTGTAGATTTGTACACATGCAAATCTTTATTATATATAATATTTATTTTATTATTATTATTTATTATTTTATTTTTATTTGATTATTTTTATTCCATGTAGTTAGTGTATAATTTCTTCTGTTTCAATTTTTTTGTAGATTTCTTCATATGTATATTTTTATTTATACTATTTTTTATTTTATTATTTCTTTCCCTGTACATAGCGTGCTTTTACTTCTGTTTCAATTTTTGTACATTTGTACATATGGAAATATTTTCATTTATATTATTTTTTTATTTTATTTTGTTGACGTTTATTTTTTCTGATTATGTTCAATTTTGCATTTCATGTTAATGTTTTATGTAATGTGTTTTATTAATTCATTTATTTTTGCTTTTAGCTCCTTTTACTCCTTTTTCACTTTTTTTTGTAACTAAGCTCCTGTGACCAAGCAATTTCCCATCTGGATGAATAAAGTCTGTCTAATATCTAAAATAATAATAATAATAATAATAATGTGGTTTGTCCTAATACATGTGAGCCATAAAACATTTAAAGAGAAATTTTCCCCACAAATTTAGCCGATAAGTTATTCTCTTCACACTCAGAGCAGAATTCGAAGTCAAACCGAGTGGAGTGTTTTTAGATCCTTTTCCATGATTCAGTTTTGTTGCTCACAGCTCTCAGGGTATAAATAACCAGGTTAATGTCGTGCTCCGAGGTCTTGGGACTTGGGAATAAACTCATCTCAGACAAAGACGGACCCACTGTCTGTTTCTCTGCCTCTTCCATTAGTGGCCTCAGGAGGGTAAGTGGTGGAAATAATCCTCTCACACCGGCTCTGGATCTGTCCCCTGATCTCTGACGGATAAAATCACATCAGCACTGAGCCGCTTCTCGTCACAAACAACAGATTCTTGTGTTCACGCTGTCAGTCTGAGGATGAACATGATATTATTAGACATGAACTGACGGTAAAATTCTCCTTTACTGAGCCAGAAAAACTCAAATCTCCTGTTTTTAAACCATTTCTGTCAAACCTGGTTCCACTTTTTACAGATTCTTCTCTCACTTTCCTGCTTTTACTTGTAGGTATTTGTTGCATGTATTAGACAATCAGGGATTTATTGAGTGGATCTTTGTAGAATCAGCAGAGCAGAAACTTTTTTTATTATTATTACGTGATGAAAGTCTAGGATTTGGACGTTTCCTCTGTCAGAGTTAGATGACGTCTTTTCAGATGTATCACAGTAGTAGTTTCACTGTATTACTGACATGTCACTGTATTATTGGCTCCATCACTAGTGGATTATTTCCACAGAGTGAGAAATTTAATTATACGTTGAAGTATGTGAAATAAAACACGCTGGTTTTCTCAATGGATTCTTTTAATAAAAACTCAGTTATAAACCTTATGGATAAAACTGTTCATAAATTCCTGTGGCACATCAGATACTGCTACTACTAAAGTGACTTTGCTGCCTGTTTTTCTACGGCATCACTAAGCAGCCATGAATTCACATGTGTTATTTTCTTCCATTTTCCCATGATAACGAATTAATTACCCGAGATAACGCTCATTATCTGCAGAGGAAATTAAGTTGTTATCACAATAGTCGCTATCATGTCACGTCCTGTTTCTATAGCGTCCAAAAACGAACCAAAACCAAACAAATGAAACTTGAACATGCATTTTTTTTTTTTTTTTTCAGACTCTGTGGGTGGACACACTCTGTTGACTCAGTGGACAAAGACAAGGAGACACGATGCCACGACCATTGACTTGAATGCCGCTGTTGCTATGCAACTGACCAAATAACCTTAGACACTGTTTTGCCAAATATTTTTCTATATTTGTTCATGATGCTAATTCTGTGAAGTTTTATTTTATCTTTCTTGTGTTTAGTTTTATATGAAATGAAGCTACGGTGACAAAGTAATTTCCCTCAGGGATCATTAAAGTCTAAGTCTATGATATTTCGTTCCTAAAATGACAGAAACCATCCTTGAAAAAAATTATTTGACATGTTTATGGTTTGTACGGAAGCCCGAAGCAGCCATGCATTCACATATTACTTTTTTTTTTTTTTTTCATTTTCCCGTAATAACAAGTTAATTTGCTCGGTTTTTCTTAAAGTAACGAGATAAATAAAAAATAAATGAATAAAACAGATTATACAGATTATAAAAAAAATATATGATGTGTGTTGCTAGTGTTTTAGTTTGGACCAAGTTTAGGGAAGTATGGAAGCCTGAAGTGGCCATTCATACGCATATTATGTTTTTCCGTTTTCTCAAGATAACGAGATAAACAAAATAAATAAATAAATAAATAAAAGAGAAAATTAACTCATTATCATGGGTAAACAGAAATGAATAATATGTGAATGCATGGCCACTTTGGGCTTCCGTACTAACCATAGACGGACTAAAATGCCAATTAAATACACGTCCAATAATTCTTTTCAAAAATTCTTTCATTTTTTGGTTTTAGTTTGTTTTTTGGATGCTATAGAAACACAATGTGACATGATAGCGACTACCAGTTGCCATGGAAACCCACTCAGTAAAGCATTGTAAAAAAAAAAAAAAAATTAAAGAATAAGTACAGTTTATAATCCAACATTTCCTTGTAACCGGTGGAGGTAGAGCTGGTGGAGTAGTAGTATTAACTAGACGAAAACATAAGTGAGTCTGGAGGAAGGGTGGGCGGGGCATCGATATCATGGCTCCGCCCTCGGACTGTGCCGATCAGACTCTGGCTCCGACACGTTGTCCATATTTATATACAGTCTATGGTTTTAATAATTCAGACACACACACAAAAAAAAGAAGAAAGTGCTACATTTCATCTGCCGACCTCTTTTAAATAAACAGGAGTTGTGGAAACGGCTGTTTTTTTTCCTTTTCACTATCGCTTGTTGCCGACGTCCAACATGGCGTGCAGCTCCCCGGGCTCGTATCCCAGCAGGCCTTGCAGGTTGCAGACGAAGCGGTAGACGTAGCGCTTGCCGGCCGTCTTGCGGATGATGTTCTTGTCGTAGTAGTAGCGGAGACCGCGACTCAGCTTCTCGTAGTTCATTTTGGGCTTGTTCTTCCTGCGACCCCACAGCAGAGCGACCTGAAAACGGACACAAACGTACGTTCAGAGAAAAACCTAGATTGATTCTGACATGTTATTTGTAGGATGTGGTTACTCTGGATTAAAGCTGGTACATACTTCACAAGAAAAGAGAAATCTATGTCGGAATTTTGTTCTTGCAGCTTGTTCTTGACAAGTCTGGTTACTGTTCTGTGATTGGCCAGAAATAGGAAGTGGGAGGGGTTAATGCAGAATTTTTCAGAAGAGTCTTGAACTCAGACAAGTTACCCTTTTTCTTCTTCTGTTTTTGCACCCCAACAAAGAAGACCTCGAAATGTCAGCCATGGCTGCAATTTTGTCATTTAACCCCTTGAGACCTAAACATCCCCCAATGTATATATTTATATATCTATATAAAAAAAGTAAAGCTTGCGGTACTTGAATTATCGAAACTCATCGATGGACAAAATTCAAAGTAGCTTTCTGGTAGGGGTGGGCAAAATGGGAAATTTGGTATCGATCCGATACCAAGTAAATACAGGGCTACTATCGCCGATACCAATAACGATACCAATACATTTTTACTACAGGTAGTGATGTAGAGAAGCTCCTGCAAGGCAGTGAGCTACGAGCGATTTACTGGACGTACGGAAGAGAAAGTATCAATCTCATCGCTTGAGTATCGACCAAATACCGATACTGGCCCTGGTATCGATACTATCGATATTTAATAAAATAAAATGCTGCCGTTATGGTAATGATGACACACCGCTGCGGAGAGATCCAGGAAGAGTTGTTTGGAGGAATTTGTTGGTAAAAAAACAAGTTAGTTACACCCTTGAGATGTCACGAAGGTTTTCCAGTGTCTTCAGACACGCTTGAATTTTGTCAATATCGCAAAGTAGTATGAGTTACTGTTATTCTAACACCAGTGATCGCCAATGATACGTTTGGTGTGCGACTCCACTTCCTTTGTTGTGGGTGAAATCGGCGGAGCCCGTGGTTGCCATGTTGGATGAGCCCAAACTCGGATACTCCAAATATGGGCATGGGAGTGGTAATGGGGCGGAGCTTAAGCAATGTGGTACTTGAGACCCGCCCACCCAACTCTCCGCTACCTGTCAGCTCAGGCTACCACCTGTATATTTCCCACAATGCTAAGCTGGAAGTGGGAGGGGCCTATGAGGACTTCCCTATAGTGACCTGTCCAGAACTTCTTGTGGAGTATGCAACAAGCTTTAGGCTTAAACTTGCATCACCGTGACAAACTCATCACACTAAACCAGGAGGAGCTGCTAATGTTTCCATGTTTCAAAGCCTGTGCCAGAAATATCGACCTAACCTCGTCGGGGTCCGTGAGCTTGAACTCCCACCCGTCTCCCGTCCAGCTGATATACGACTGACAGCTTCGGTCGGTCAGAAGCTCCAGCAGAAACTGCCACAGCTGGATGGGACCGCTACCTGTTTAGACACAACAGGATCTGTGTTATGGATGCATCTCAAACCTTACAACCCTTTACCCCCTCTTCTTCCACCTCTACTCACCTGTGTAGCCGGCGAGGATGGCGGCCGGTATCACAGCTCTGACCAGATCCGTCCTGTCTCCCACGTACTCTTTGAAGCTCTTGTGTTGCTGCGGTACAGTGAAGGCCTCTTCAGACATGCTCTCCTCTATCACCGGCTCCGTGTCCTGGACCGGGGTGGTCCACGACAGGGGGTCGTCGCTGTGACGGGCCTCCATCTCCGAGTCCGTCTCTGGGGGAAGGAGGCAAGAGAAACCGGGGGTGATGAGCTCAAGGAGGAGGTTCTGACAGATTCAGTCTTTATCAAATAGCTTAGAGAACTTTTCAGATTCTGAACACATAGCAGCAATTAAAACTGATTAAAAAGGAATATTATTACTCTTATTCTTATTTCTGTGGATATAAATGACCCACAGAGTTCAGATCAGGTTCAGATCCAGACTAAAGATTCTCTGAAGGTTTTGGTGTCACCTCCTCTCTCCTGCAGCAGGACGTTCCCGTTGGGATCTTCTGCTTTGACCAGGTAGTAGCTGTGATGCTGCACCGTGTCCAGAGGGTGGAGGTCGGGGCTCTCGGTGGGATGATAGCGGACGTCACGTCCGTCTGAGTCCGAGTGGTCCTGAGTGTACGTCGGGTAGTTTTCTGACAGAGAACAAAAAGTCAAAGTCAGTGAAATGACGACTCGTGATCGTTCCTGAAGGAAATTCTTTTCGTTGTTACCTTTGACGACTGGGAGCTGGCAGTAGGAGGGCATTGAAGAAATGAAGTCGATCTCATTCTCTGTGGAATCAAGAGCAGTTTTTTACCTGTTATTTGCATGTATCTGCCATAACATTATGACCACCATCCTAATACTGCGTAGGTCTTGACTTATTTTTTAGTTTTGACTTGGACATGGGTCTTCTGAGGGGGTGGTGTCTGGTAACAGGATGCTGTCGGCTTTTAGGGGAGGGGCCTCTATGGAGGATCATCCCACAGATACTTGATCAGTTTGGGATCTAGTGAATTTGGAGGCCAGGTCAACAGCTTGTTCTGTTGTCTGTGAAGGTTCTCAGTCATCCAGGTCATGGTAATCCAAAAAAGCGATGAATAAGGTCAGCTGGACCTGTAGAATTTCTTGAAGACGTTTCGCCACTCATCCTCATTCTTCAACTGAAGAAGCTACTCGGATGAGTGGCGAAACGTCTTCAAGAAATTCTACAAGTCCAGCTGACCTTATTCAACGCTTTTTTGGATTACCCTGTTCTGTTCTTCACGTTTTTTCTTCGTGTTCCTGAAGCTTTTTTGTGTCTATGTCTGTGTCAGGCTGCATCCTGCTGCATAGCTATGGGGTTGGGGGGTACCTGGTCTGGTCTTATCTGGTCTAGGTGGGTGTTAAATGTCTAAGCAACATCCACATGAATGAATGAACGAATGCCAGGTCCAAAAGTTTCCCAGAAAGGACTCTGAATGGTCACAAGATGGTTATTTAAATGTTATTTACTTCACATGTTGGTGGTCATAATGTTGTGGTTGATCGGTTCATTAGTGGACATTAACCATTTAACAGGAAAATAAATGAAACCTTTTTTAAAAAAAAAAACCAACAAGGCCATTTGAAAGCAGGTCTTTACAGATGTTGAATACATTTCCCGGACCTCTCGGGTCTCACTCGCGGCCCCTAGTGGCCGCATCAGGAACCAGCGTTACCTCTCCTCATCGTGTCCAGGTGCTCCCACAGGATCTCCCCGGCCGTGCAGTCGGAGACGAGGCCCAGGAAAGACTCCCGGTCCAGGCCGCACAGCTCACAGCCCCTCAGCCCCCTCAGGTCCGAGGCCAGGCAGTGGAAACCGAACTCCGCCTGACACCAGTCCAGCCAGTGGTTCACCTCCCACTCAGACCACAGGGTCGGATCTAGACACATGTACAAACATATATATATATATGTGTGTGTGTAGAAATCTATCTGTGTGTACACATGCAAACAGTAAGCTGTTTTTTTCCTGTGATGGAGGTCGCACCCTGTGGGAAGTGTTGGTTGATTCTCTCCTGGACGAAGCCGGAGAAGCTGGCCTTCACCGCCTGGCTCAGCACCTCCTTACTGGTCGGCGTGAGAGGAGGAACCTCCAGGTTATCGAGCTCTGGGACACGAGGAAGAATCACTGGTGTTACCGGCTGCAACCAAACATTTACACTCTGTCTTCCAAACCTCGGAAAATTATGGTGCATCACAGGAAACCGTTGATCTCTTACTCAACGCTGTGTGTTACTGTCAGAGGTCGACGTTAGTCACTGGTTTGATTTTATTCATAAATTCATCCTTTATGATGATTCCTGCACATTTATCTTCTCTTTTAAGCTTGAGATGTGGAATAAATACAGCCTCATAACTCCAAAGCTTAGTGTCCCTGAATAGTGTCGCCACAGTTACATTGAAAAAGTAATCAGATTACTGACTACTCCTTTAAAAAGTCTTGTTTTAAACCGAATGGAGGAAAACATGGCATCAATAGAGTCAACTGATTACTTGATTTAATAAAATAACTAAGTTAGAAACCAAGTTAGATTAGTCACTTGCAAGTTTGCATACAAAAACATGTATTTATATATATATATATATATATTCATCATTATATACTTATATTATTTATTTCTAATAAACAGTATCTTTATATTACCACATATCTTCATATCCTTATGATAAAACAATATATACACTTTTATATGACTGTAAAACTTAACTCTATCTATGTTCATATTGTGTATTTTATATATATGTTTTATACATTCTACTTCTATACTTGTATTCTTTACTATTTTCTGCCTGTATTTATACATTTATCCCTCGTAAAATAAACCCCCTGATTATATGAAGGCCAAATAAAAAACAAAAAAACTCTATTTCAGATAATTTCATGTACATTTATCCATTATCACGCAACTCTAAACACTTTACATGTTATTTTTGAATCCACCGGTTTAATTGGTGCACAACTGACAATACATGTTAATATTGAGTCAATATATTCAATGATGTGAAGGATTTGCTGGTGTGACTTCATTGTGGTATAAATTTGTGCACAGTTCACGTTATTAAAATGTGTGTGAATAGTTTAAAGGAGTTTCCCAGCTTTAGAAAAATATAAACATGTACATGTTCATGCTAAACAGTTTTAATGGAGCCATGATGACTGACTGGATACGACTATGAGCTATAGTTAGTTAAATAATGCAAACATTAAACTCTATGGAGACAGTCACAGAGGATTTATGACACAATTTCACATTTCTTTTTAGCACTTTTCAATTTCTTCAAAAGTATCACAAAAAAAAAAATGCTTTCCCCCTTTATTCTATAAACAATATATCATCGTATATACAGGTAGTGTTCCCTCTCTCTGCATCCTCTGTGAGGTCGCCAAGTAAGTTATTATATGGTATCGTAATCATGTGTGTTTTCTCTAGTTTGTGCCTTTTCTTTGTTATTTTTAAACATATAAACACTTATAAGTTTGTCGATCACTTACAAATCCCCAAAAACAGAATTTATACTTCTTATCTATGACATTAAATTGAGTTATAAACATTAACCTATTAGGCTCAATAAGCCGCTTATAAATGTAAAAGGAGTAAATTAGAGTTTAGCATTTTAACACGACCTTCTGTCGCGTACGATGTTTATTATAGAATTTAGTTTAAATGAATGAGATGGAGGAGTGCGTCTTACCGTACGTGCCGCAGTCCATCCTGGAGTGGAACTGAGGGATCAGGTGGAGTAAAATAATCACATCAGTGGGAATGGACCTTTAATATGTGGGCGTGAATGAAGGAGGCGACCTGGTGTGATGGACAGCTGTCAGTCGGCTGGATGTGGGCGGGGCATGTGGGGCAAATAGGACTTTGAGAACTTTATTTTTCATGCAATACCTCCGTGGTTGAAAGAATTTGAGACGCAGATCCGCTCTTTGTACTTTCTGCCCGAGTTGGGCGACATCTGGAGTTTGCAGTGAAGATGGTAAAAAAAAAGAGAAGTGGATCCAGGACAGTTCCCTGTGGGACTCCTTCAAAGAATTACAAACAGTGGCTGATTTCCACTGTAGATCCAGAGTCATCACAGACCTCTAATAAAAATAATTCACCTGACAAATGTTACTAAAGGTCAAAAACAATTAATCGTGGATCCCATTAAATCTTTTACAGTCACGATAAATAAATCCCCCGAGTACGTCAAATTGTTCTTCCCAACTAATCTCTTTGATTCAAGCTTTATTGTCCCTCTTAATACACTAATATTAATTAGCTCTCTCTTAGAAAAGAATGATATGAAAATAGTATTAAAAGTGTATCAATCCCTGCGATCTTTTTTTAACAGCGGACACCTTGGAAATTAAGGAGAAATGGGAATTAGAATTAAATTGTTATATTTTGTGGCATTGGAAAATCAAATAAACATGATATACAAACAAAAAAAAAAAGTTGTGTTTGTTGTCTGTGACACAGTATTTTAATAAAAACGTGCAGAGGTGTGAAAAACACTGATTAAATCTATTTATCTAAGTTTTATTTGAAATCTTTGACTGATTCTGATTTAAAAACCTAGTTCTGTTCAGTTACAGCTCTGTTATCGTGTTTTCATACACTTTTTGGCATCCATTTATCATGTTAACAAATTTAAAAGATGAGATAATCCTTCAATTTATGAATGAAAAAGATCGTATTTTTCATCACGTGGATCTGTATTGGTCTGACACGGCGATATCTCTTGATCTCAAAATTACAAATGAATTTGTTATTGAATAGATCTGATCTAAAGGAATTTATCACAGGATTTAGGGAGATGGTGAATTATTAGGACTGTTAAGAGTTAAGTTTTTTAATTTAGGAGCCGCAGCTGAAATTATTATCAGTGCTAAAGTTCCGCAACAAAGGGTGGAGGTAATGCACTGAAGAGACGGATGAAAACCACCGTAAAACAAGAAGAAGAAGAAGAAGAAGATGAAAGTGATGTTCGATACCACTGACTAAACTTTCCGATCCGATACTAAGTAGACTTCAGGCTGGTATCGGCGATACAGATCCGATACAAACACTTTGTGCAAATAATGTGTCTGGAAAATCTAAAATAAATAAAAGAAAGTGGTGTATTTCAAACCATAACTTCATAAAGAATATAAGAAATCAGTGTAATTTATTTAAAACTCGCACGTATATCGAGGTATTCATTTATAGCCGAGCTAATACAACAACAGAAAAACAGACATAGGGTGTTTCAAACATTACCACAAAGAATAATGAAATAATAGGACTATTATAATAAATTATTGTTTAATTAATGAGAACTATAAAAATGAAAATTTGCATCTTAATTTTAAAATGTCTCCTATTCTGTGATGTGGTTTAAACCGATGTGATCACAAGGTTTATTGTGTTGCCACAACTCACTCATTAAATTAACTTCCACTGTTCCTATTTCCTGAGTACCTGAAGTATCACAAAATATCGATATTTTGATTTGCGAATCAATTTTAGCGCGCTGGTATCGGAGGTATCGACATTTCGGCATCGACCGAGGCATCACTAGAACACGACGAAGAAGAAGAACAGAAACAGCGCCATTTCACTTTTCATTCATTTCTCTTGAGGCCTACATCCCTTTATCGGTGAGTTGCTTCATTTCGACTATGATACGAGATAACTACACGTTTTAAAGGGGTCGGTGAAGCTTTTTGTCCTTGTTAAGTTGTTTTTTTCCTTGCGAATATGAGCTGATTGACCCACTGAAGTGTGTTAGTGGCTAAGCTAAGCTCGCATAGCTTCCTTAACTTCTAAGTTACGCATTTATTCAGCGTGGATGAACTATAAACATACAGCATGAGTCCTATTAGATGTGCTCTGTGGTCGCGTCGCTGATATAATGTGCGCTTATTAGACTTTTATTACGGTGCAGCTGAGGCCTGTTTGTGGATTTGTCGTGCGTGTTCTCGTGTGCACTTTGAACGCGGACACGCGCCCGTTCGTGATGCGCCGGGTTTGTTGACACGTCGCATATCTACGTGTAATGTTTGTGAGTTCACAGTCTAAATAATAGACTTAATAAAAAAAACAAAACAAACAAGATCCTCTAAAATGAAGCTAAACTAGTAGAGCTCCCTCTGGTGACTGGCTGCGGTATAGGTTATAAGCTCCACCCCTTTTATGTCAGTGGGCGGGACTAGAGCCTAAAACTAATACAGTAGAAAACACGTTACATATTATTTTTTTAAGAATAGTTTCTGTCATTTCACGTAGTTAATGTTTATGTATGTTCGGGTTTCCATATTTTTTTTTAGAAGTAGTAATTTAACTCTATAGAAACAAAATTATGACAAAAGGTTGTTAGTTTTTAGAAAACTAAGGAATGTAGACGCCGTAACTTACGTAGCCCACGTCATTGTGAGTAAGTTATACTTAAGCCATCCAAACACTAGTAGGCGCTGTGTCTTTTTTTTTCTTTTTTTTTTGGCTAGTTGGTTAATTTTTGTTTCTGTTTGCTACTTCGCTTTCAACCATGGCAACTAAAAAGTTCTGTAGAAATTTTGGCGAACACGAATCGTACAAATGTTTGTATTTCAGATCCTCCTGAGCTACTGAATTTACATGAAATGCTAAAGTGGAAACAAGCTAGCTTTAATGAGGCCTGCCACATGCTCTCCTTTCTTTGCAGCATTTTGGTGAAAGGCGTTATTATATGCGGGATATTCGCAGTAGATATTTGACGTAGAAGCTAGCTAGTTCAGTTAGACATGATAGTGAGTGACTGGTCTTAATGTGTGCTAAGGTTCATATAACAGCACGTACCCAGGGCTTGTTCCCGGGGTTATAGAGTTACAAAGGTGAGAATAAAGTTGCCTTTCATCAAAACAAGCGTCCTCTCGCGTGAGTCGACCTTTGCAGACTGTAAAAGCATGAACTGCTCTTTGGCCAATAAGCTAACTGTAGCACCTTTCGTTGAGGTTGGTTACAAATTTACTTTTATAAGTTGCTGCCATCCAAGTAGATAAAGTGACTGGTCGTCAGACATGGTGATGTTGAGGATTTAGCAACATAAACCCAGATTTAAGCACATACTCGGACGTCTTCATTCCTTTCTTGGAATAGCGGCAACATTTATTTAACTCCATAGCTGATTACACATGTATAACATTGGTGTGTTGTGTTGAGCAGCTTCTTTCCCCAGAAAAATATAACGGACATTATTGGGATGGGTATCGTTGAGGTTTTATCTGATTTTTATCTGATGTAACTTTTGACATTTTGAAGGTTCACTTCCATCCATGCAGTTGAAAAACTGACGTGACGTTTAGCGTTAGCAATAGAGCTAATGGCACCATTGTGGTACCGGGTATCAGTACCCACTCCTAATCATGTGCTGGACTGGAACCCCATTCCAATTCGGACTATTTTGATTCCCTAACCCAAATCCAAATTCCTAACCCTAACCCTAACTATTGGCTTCAACCCTAACCCTAATACCCCTTACCAATTCCATAACCCTAACCCTAACCATCCCCTACTACAGCCCTAACCCCAACCAAATTCCCTAACCCTAACCCCATCCGCTGTTTGAGCTGTACCCTAATTGCCCACAAGGAGGCACAGTCATTTAAAGTAAAGAAACAGAAACAGGGAAGACAAACAGTACGATAACGGAAAGGGTAGAGGAACAGACGAAAGGAAGGGACTGAGTACAATGGGAAAATTAGAGACGGAATTAGCAACGGACACATGGGGGGGTTTTAAAAAGGAAAGTTCAGTCTCACTTAATTCGTTCGATGCATACACCTGCCTGATGAAGACAAAGAACCAGTCGAAACGTTGCAACGGGGTATGCATCCCTTTTAAGGCCTTTATGATTTTTATTATTGTTTTTTTGGGGGAAATTAATGATTGGTGCAACATACCTACGCCTTCCAGAAAAAACCTGTAAAGAAAAACACAAATTTGTATTATGATCCCCCCACCTAACCCCCCTAACCCTAACCCTAACCCCTAACCCCAACCCCAACCCCTAACCCCTAACCCCTAACCCCAACCCCTAACCATAACCCCTAACCCTAACCCTAACCCTAACCATAACCCTAACCCCTAACTGGCACATTTCTCACATTTTATTTGTTTTCCCGACGTCTTCCAGGGCGTAACGGGGGCTTCACCATGGTGAAAATATTCATCGGCAACCTGGCCTGCAACACCACGGCCGAGGAGCTGCGGGAGCTCTTCGAGAAGCACGGCAAGGTCACGGAGTGCGACATCGTCAAGAACTACGGCTTCGTGCACATGAGCAGCATGGCGGAGGCCGAGGAGGCCATCCAGAACCTCAACCAGCACCAGCTGCACGGCTGGCGCATGAACGTGGAGATCAGCAAAGGGAGGCCCAAGTCCTCCACCAAGCTGCACGTGAGGAACCTCGGCGAGGGCGTCACCAGCGACCTCCTGCGGGCCAAGTTCGAGGAGTTCGGCCCCGTGGTGGAGTGCGACATCGTCAAGGACTACGCCTTTATTCACATGGAGCGAATGGAGGACGCCATGGAGGCCATCAGTAAGCTGGACAACTCCGCCTTCAAAGGTGACCTCTCGGGCCGTTGTCTTGACCTTAGTCGTCTAGTTGATGTAGCTCCGCGTAGAGAGAATGGGAAGTGACCGAGTGGACTGGGAATGATAAGTTTTTTGGGAATGCCTTGGCGCTTAATAAGGTGTTTGATAGTCGGTAAGAGCCTTTTCGGTTATTTGGAAAAAAAAAAACCCCGCCGGGTCTCATGCGTGTCTTCTCTCTCCTCACAAGGCAAGCTGATGAACGTACAGCTGTCCACCAGCCGTCTCCGCACCGCCCCGGGAATGGGAGATCATACCGGCTGCTTTGTCTGCGGGAAACACGGCCACTGGTCGAAAGACTGTCCGGTCAGTCGCGACGGTAACCGCGGCGATGGCATGAGAGGTCGCAGCGGCAGCGGCGGCGGCGGTGTTGGTGGTGGCGTTGGCGGCGGTCGCGCCCCCCCACACGGGCCCCCGGGCTACGGCCGGGGCAGCTACGGGATGGCGTCGCCTCCGGCGGCTGATTACATGGGCGGCTCCGCGTATAGTCGGGGTAGTTACGTCGGTGGGTTGCCTCCGCCGCCGCTCCCCCACCTGCCCCCGCCCCCTCATAGGGTTAGCGGCTACGGCTCCGACCCCTCCAGGGCGGCGGGCGCCTACGGCGCGTCGTCGCCGTACGACCGCCTCTATAGCAGCGTCGACTACTATGACAAATTCAGGGCTCGCCCCTACGGCTCGAGCTACTTCGAGGACCGCCGCATGTCCTACATCCCCCCTCCCCCGCCTCCCCCTTCTTCCCTCCCGCAGCTCTCGGCCAAAATGGATCCGTACGACCGCCAGCAGCCGCCTATGCCGCCATCGGCCGCCGCCGCCGCCGCGTACTACGCCCGGGAGCGCAGCCCTTCCAGACGGGTGCCGGTCTCTTCATCGAGCCACAGCTACGAGCGAACGCGCCTGTCGCCGGTGTCGGCCTCCAGAGGCTCCTACGGCGTCGCACGGCCCAAGGATCACTACGCGCCGCGCTACGCCCCCTACTGAGGCCGCGGCGCAGAGGTGAGCAACGCACTAGATCAGAACTACAGCTCATTGAAGCTTTTCATTTCATAGCTGTTCTTCCAGGAGTCCGATTATCTTAACACTGCAGTAAACAATTACCCAAAACACACAACAGAACGACAACTATCAAAACAAAAACATTAATTTAGTGCAGAGCCTAGTTCCAATTGACCTTTTGAAAAAGCCCCGCCCCTCTTAGTTACTGTTGCTATTCGCTCCCTCCCTTAGTTACTGTTGCTATTCCCTTTCTCCCTTAGTAACTGTTGTTAGCCCCTCCCCCCTCGGGTACTGTTGCTAGCTCCCCCCGCCCCCAGTTACTGCTGCTAGCCCCTCCCTCCGTTAGTGACTGTTGCTAGCCCCTCCCTCTTTTAGTTACTGTTGCTAGCCCCACCCACCATCAGTTACTGTTGCTAGCCCCTCCCTCCTTTAGTTACTGTTGCTAGCTCCTCCCCTACCCCAGTTACTGTTGCTAGCCCCTCCCTCCCTTAGTTATTGTTGCTAGCTCCTCCCCTGCCCCAGTTACTGTTGCTAGCTCCTCCCTCATCCCAGTTACTGTTGCTAGCCCGTTCCTTCCGTTATTACTGTTGCTAGCCCCTCCCTCCTTTAGTTACTGTTGCTAGCTCCTCCCCTACCCCAGTTACTGTTGCTAGCCCCTCCCTCCCTTAGTTACTGTTGCTAGCTCCTCCCCTGCCCCAGTTACTGTTGCTAGCTCCTCCCTCATCCCAGTTACTGTTGCTAGCCCGTTCCTTCCGTTATTACTGTTGCTAGCCCCTCCCTCCCTTAGTTACTGTTGCTTGCCCCACCCACCATCAGTTACTGTTGCTAACCCCTCCCTCCCTTAGTTACTGTTGCTAGCTCCTCCCTCCTTTAGTTACTGTTGCTAGCTCCTCCCCTACCCCAGTTACTGTTGCTAGCCCCTCCCTCCCTTAGTTACTGTTGCTAGCTCCTCCCCTGCCCCAGTTACTGTTGCTAGCTCCTCCCTCATCCCAGTTACTGTTGCTAGCCCGTTCCTTCCGTTATTACTGTTGCTAGCCCCTCCCTCCCTTAGTTACTGTTGCTAGCCCCTCCCCCATAGTTACTGTTGCTAGCCCCTCCCCCATAGTTACTGTTGGTAGTCCCTCCCTCCCTTAGTTGCTGTTGCTAGCCCCTCCCTCCCTTATTTACTGCTCCTAACCCCTCCCCCATAGTTACTGTTGCTAGCCCTTCTCTCAATTACTGTTGCTAGCCCCTCCCTCCCTTAGTTACTGTTACCAGCCCCTCCCTCCCTCCATTACTGTTGCCAGCCCCTCCCTCCCTTAGTTACTGTTGCTAGCCCCTCCCTTTATTACTGTTGTTAGCCCCTCCCTCCCATAGTTACTGTTGCTAGCCCCTCCCTCCCATAGTTACTGTTGCTAGCCCCTCCCTCCCATAGTTACTGTTGCTAGCTAGTTGTGCTTCATTTTGAATGTTTTACTGAGACAATAAATACCCGTTTCTGAAAGGACTTTGCTCTTTTCTTTTTTCCAGGTCTGTTTGTGAACTGCAGGACGTTTCCTTTTCCGTAATTTCTCCCAAGGGTGAGAACCAGAAATGTGAAAATTTTGAGGCGTCTTCCAGTCGCCCCCACGAGAGAAGCCACTTTTCCTGCCGACGAATCGTCCTTCCTTCGTGTTCACACAGCGAGTTTTGGGAAAGGATGCCCCGTTTAAACATTCATGGTGTAGAAAAACAACAACTTTCTAACTTCCTCCGCAGGGTTTTCTTTTCTTTTATCACTTTTTAGCCTCGTCTTTGTTTACTTACCAATTTCTTTGAAGCTAATTGTTGAAAATCTGTTAATTGTTTGGCTTCTTCTGTTCTTATTTCTGCAATGTAAGAACATTTACCTTATTTTATATATATATATATATTATTTTTTTAATGGGGTTAACTCGGCTCGTAGCAAAATCTGATCTCGCTTCTCCGCAGCTGAACCACTGCACTGTTTTATAACTGAAGCTATAAAAGCTGCGTCTGGGTTTGTTTTCTCAAACAAGCTGCACATCTGGAGAAATCACACAACAAAAAACAAGAAGAAGAGAAAAGGTTCACCATTTGCATCCAAGAATATTCTGTGTAGCTGAAACCAAACCTTACTGCATTAGAAGGTGAATCTCACAATAAGCTGAAATATGAACTAATATATTCTTTAACCCTTCACGAGTCAACATCCACATAAAAGTCCCACTTTCCTGAGCTTTGTAGCAGCAGATAATAACGATCATGTGTTTAACGTCGGTCCTGGGAGGGGGCAGATACACGAATGTGAGGCAGGACTCAGGTCATGAGGCGCTTTTGTTTTGTTGAAGGTGCCTTGTTTGTTTTGCATATAGGTCGATTTGAAGTTTGTATTTTTCATACTAGCTGTACAAAAAAACAACACACACACATATATATATATATACACACACACACCAGCACCGTACATTTAAAAAAAAAATCTGAAAAGTGTATGATTTTTAATAAAGCCGATGTTATTTTTGATGAAGCAATTATTTATTTATTTATTTAGTGAATTAAGTTGTGTGAGAGGAATCAGAACCACAGTCCACATGACTGAGTTAGTCATATAAATTATTATTAATTATTATTCATGAATTATTCCTTGGGATTCTGTAGTGGATAAGACTTTATTAAGGAAATGTAGGTGTTACAGAGCAAAACATACAGAATAGAATAAGGTTAGAGATAAAAACTGTATAAGACTGATATTAAATAAGTAACTACAACTAATAGTAGTTAAATAAAAAAGTTAAAAGTTTGAAGTGGGGGAGCTTGAACATATGAATATATTATAATTATATGGATATTACACTTAATGGAAAATAAAAAAGAGAACACAAGAAAAATGAAGTAATGCAAAGATAAATAGATATAGCCAGGAGTATTGTATTTAATTTAGAACTGGAAAAATAAATGCATAGTAATTCTATACATATTGTTTAAAAATATACTTTACTATACGCCAGATTATTTAAAAACTTTTTAAATATTTTTTTATTTTATTTTATTTTATATAGGCTTACAAAACTGTCTCATCCTCCAAACTACAAGCTTAAAATATAAACTATAATATTATTCAGATTCAGAAAAAAAAAAGGCTCGAGCAAAATAAATGAAATAGAAATAAATAAACCAATTGGAATAAATATATACGTATAAAACAATGAAGAAAATATATATTTTATATTATTATTGAATAAACCATAAAGTGTTTAACTAACCATGGAGACCTAGAGGTGGCGCTAATGAGACACTGTGGCCGCCATTAACCATCGCAGAAGAAGAAGAACCATCCAGTGTCCAGCATCTACGGGCCAACACGATCTAAACTACAAAAAAAAAAATCACAGAAGAAGTGGAGCTAGTCGCCATTTTGTTCTCGGTGGATCGAGGCGCAGATTGACGCTTTTAAAAGGTATGAGTTTCATCAAATTAGACGTTTGGCCAAATAAGGTCTTGTTCGGTAACGAAACGTAGCATATAACGAGTAAAGTAGTTAGTATCTATGATATGTATTAATTAAACGAGCTAACGTTGAAGCTCCGCGGGTGTAAGTTGTGCGGTAAAGGCCAGAACCTGAGAGCGTCAGGAAAGAGGAGGTTACATAACAGTTACCGACTAAAACCAAATAAATACAGATAGCGACGTTTATTTAGATACGTGCGGTTTATAAGTGGGGTTTAATAAGTGTGCTGTCTTTGTTTGTTTGTTTTTTAGGCGACCGTTAGCTCTGAGTTAGCTTCGAGCTAACAACAATAGCCGCGAGATGCACGTTGTCACTGAATGAAGATCTCACGCGAGATGAATGAATAGGTCCCGTTTTTTATTTTATTTATTTATTTTCCAATCACACACGTTTATTACAGTCTTAATCATTCGTGAACATAAAGAGGGATGAATGCAAACAGTTAATGTGATAATGTTCATACTGTCCTTCCGCCATCGCCTCATATAATGGAAATAATGTCATAAATGTAAATAGTAGGTTGAGCTCTGGTTGAGTCACATTAACTCAGATTAACTCAGGTCTGATTGTTTTTTACACACTCAGTCCGTTTGATCCAGATCTTATAAAGCTTTGTTTCTGTTTGAGTTGAGTGTTTTTGAGTTTTGGATAAAGTTAAATGAAACTTTATTGTCATTACACGTGTACAGCTACAGAGAAACGAGGTGTAATTTAGCATCTAACCAGAAGGGAAGTAAGTAAATTCATGCATGTAGATTAAAACAAGTCTAAAGTAACACCCCCCTTCATCTTTTCCTTCTATTCTTCCTTTACAAATTCTTTCCTGGGGCCGGATTGAACCCTCTGGTGCACCGGTTTTGGGCCACGACCCCCATGTTTGGCCCCCTAAGTTTAAAGTGTGTGTGTGTGCAGAAGAGTCCGGCAGTGCAGTGGTTTCATTTCATTTCATTTTCTAAGACGCAAACGTCTTCATGAGCCCGTGTTCAGCTGCAAATAGGCGCGAAAGTTTCAGTCGCCGCTGCTGAAAAATGAAACAGGAAGTAGAAAGGAAAGCAGAAATAGCTCGAACCGGAGTAGACTGCGTATGTGGGCGACAGTGTTTAGGTCCTGGAGCAGCTTGAAATGAGCCTGTAGAGCAGCATCATCTGTTATCGTTTACTTTAACTTCACCAGAGCCGCGACGTAAACCCGCCTCCGTCTCGTTTCCCCCCCCCCCCCCCACAGTGACGCTGCAGCTGCACGATGGTGAAGATATTCATCGGGAACCTGTCGCCGGACACGACGTCGGACGAGCTGCGCTCGCTCTTCTCGCAGTACGGCAAGATCGCCGAGTGCTCCATCGTCAAGAACTTCGGCTTCGTGCACATGGACGACAAGGCGGAGGCGGAGGAGGCCATCCGCAACCTGCACCAGTACGAGCTGAACGGGCAGCCCATGAACGTGGAGCTGAGCCGCGGCAAGTCCCGCGGCTCCACCAAGCTGCACGTCGGCAACATCGCCTGCACCAACCAGGAGCTGAGGGCCCGGTTCGAGGAGTTCGGCGCCGTGTTGGAGTGCGACATCGTAAAAAACTATGCTTTCGTTCACATGGAGCGAATGGAGGACGCCATGGAGGCCATTAATCATTTAGACAACACGGCTTTCAAAGGTGAACTCACGGGCTGGGCTTCGTGGGTATTTTAATGCTAAAAAAAAAAAAACAAGATGATGTTTAATTCTGTTTGTGAGCGACGCGCGGAGCAGGTGAGTAAAAAAAAAAAGAGCAGGAGGAAGAAGAAAGAGGAGGACGAGGGAGGTGGATGGTTTTAAAGCTGGTATCCGTAATGTGTGTTTGTGTGGTGGACGCAGGCGGGCGGGTCTTGTTTGGGAGTAGTTATAAGACTTTTATTTTTTTTTTAGAAATCTAGCTGGAAAAAAAAAGTCGGTGCATGTGGTTCTGCTCCGAATTATTCGGTCTCTGCACGAAATCTGCGTCGGCAGCTCAATTCTGTTTCTGCGCAGTCGCAAAACTCTGGCAGAAAATCAGCAAAAAAAAAAAAATAAATAAAATAAAAACACGCGCAAAGTTACGGATTTCAGCTTTAACTGCTTCAATGCTTGTGACTCTCGAGTTGATGCCCTGTGTCTTGACGCAGGAAAAATGTCAAAAATAAAAAAAAAAAAAAAAATGATCTGATTTAGTAGAAAGGAAAACACGAATGCAGGCGCTGAGTCCTCATTGAGTCTTTTCTGTTTCAAGGCAAACTGATGAGCGTGAAGCTTTCGACTAGCCGCCTGCGCACTGCGCCGGGAATGGGAGACCGGTCGGGTTGTTATCGTTGCGGGCAGGAGGGCCACTGGTCCAAAGAGTGCCCCCTAGACCAGAACGGCTTCCACAGAAACGGCTCAGAGCCTAAGTTCGATGGATACGATGCCTCGAGATTTGGTGAGCGCGGCCGCAGCCGGGCTTATCATCCGGACTTCAGCGGCGAACCGGATTACGGCGCGGGCTACGCTCCCGTGCCCGATTTCCCCCGGGGCGCCGCCCCCCACCCTCCCCCCGGCGGCGGCGGCGGCGGCGGTATGGCGGCGGCGGCGGCGGGGTACAGAAGAGTCGCGGGCTACGAGGGCGCGATGAGGTACGCGCCGCACCCGGGCTACGGCGTCGGCGCCGTCGCCGATCATAGCATGGCTCGGATGTACGGCAGCGACGCCGCCGCCGCCGCCGCTGCCGCCGCCGCGTACAGGGGCAACGGCTCGCTCTACGGCGCCGTGCCCGCCTACCCGGTGCGACGGTCGCCGTACGACCAGCGGGATCCGTACGGGGTCGTGGACTACTACGAGAAGTACAGGGCCAATTCGTACGGGGGCAGTTATTTCGAGGAGCGTCGCGGCGTCCCCGTGCCCGCCCCGTCCACGTCCTCCTCCACGCCGGTAATGAGGGAGCGGCTGCCCCCGTCGGGCCTCGACCCATACGAGTGCCCCCCCCTCCCCCCGCCGCCGGCCCCCGTCTCCTCATACTACGCACGCGACCGGAGCCCGATCCGGAGGGTCGCCGCCGCCGCCGCCGCCGCCGAGGCGGATGGATACGCATACGAGCGCTCGCGCCTCTCCCCGGGCACCGCCCTCCCAAGGAGCTCGACCTTTGACCACACGCGGGAAGCCGGCGCCGAGCGCCCACGGTTTACATACTAACCCCCCCCCCCCCCTTCACAGCTGACCCCCCTCCCCCCCTTTTCCCTCCCCCGTTTAGCAGGTAGGACGTAGCCGAAGTGCCATCGGAATCACTGAAGTTTAAAACACCAGTGTGTCTCATTGCTGTTTCTCTCCGGGGCCCCGAGTCACGGCCTCAGTGTAAGTAACGCGCGTGTGTGTGTGCGCGCGCGCGCGTGGGCGGGTTCGTCAAATCATCCAGCAACTCAGATATCATTCCAGGTCATTATCACAGGACACGAGGACACTCAGTGACTGCACCCGTCACCGCCGACGTTTCGCCGAGCTCGGACGTCACGCCGCCGCCGCCGTCAGGACTCTGCTCTGCTCTAAAGTACATAAATGTTCTCTGAACGCGTTGAAATTTTGTGCATGGTGCATGTTTTAAAGGTGAGTCTTACGTTGATTAAAACTTTGGATTATATTCAGCAGTATCTTGTATTAAAACTTGTGCTTTTTATTTTAGTGTATTTGCGTTAGTGGGAGTTTCACATCGTTACTGCATAAATATACCGACAGTAAAACAAAAAAAAAAAACAAGTGTGAGTTCTTCTTCATCCTCTTGTACCAAAAGTTTAAGAACTTACTTTTTCTTCTTCTTCTTTTTCTTTTCTTTTTCTTTCTTTTTTTTAAATAAAGGTGCGTTGTGATCATTTTCGTTGCTGTTGTTAGTAAACGCATTACTTAGGCGACATAGTGCTGTGACTAATATGACCCTTCACATCTTAATCATGTTGTCATTTCATAATAAAATAACCTGAACGGCCTCTTTACGTCTGGACTTTGATTTTCAGTTTAAGTTACAGTCAGACTTGGTTTGTGTTGTAGCATCTTATACTGATCTCACTTCATTTGACTAGAAAAGTAGAATATAAAAAGAAATTTGCATTGAATGAATATTATTGAATTTGGGGGAATTGTAGAAAAAATAATAATAATAAATTGGAGTCAGTTTCTGCCCCATTCAGAAGAAGAGTATTATATAGGATAAAAATAATAATAAAATGCTTATTTGTGTAGTTGTGCTGAAGTGTTTTTGCATAAAAATGAATGAACAAATCCTAAAAGGAGACAAAGACGTCCCAAACCAACAGGGAAACAAACCGACACTGTTTCAGATACAAAAGAAAGTAAAAGTTAATAAAAAGTCTAAATTAAATCTTGTAATCAATAAAGACGTCCCTCATCTTGGCTTTTAAAACGTCTTGTGGACAAACCGAGAGACTATTGGGACGATGTTCAGTGAACAGATAGTTTGGTTTAAATGTTCCAGCATCAGAACCTCATCCCTCCATGAAACATGGGGGCGCTAGAGTCCTGGTCTGAGTCTGTTGCTGCATTCATGTGACAAATGAGACAATGAATGAATGAACCTAAAAATATACAGGAATGATCAATGAGAATGGAGAACGAGGAAGAAGAAGAGAAGAGAGAAGGGGTTGAAAGAGTGGAGAGAGAAGGGAGGAAGAGGAGGAAGAGAAAGAGGAAGAGAGAGAAAAGAAGGAGGGAGAATGAAAAAGGAGGAAGAAAAGAGAAAGAAAGATGAGAGGAGAGGAGGAAGAGGAAAAAGAGGAAGAAGGAAGAAGAGGAGGAAAGTGAAGAAGAAGTGTAGAGAAGAAGAAGGAAGGAAGGAAGGAAGGAAGGAAGGAAGAGAGGAATGAAAGAAGGAAGGAATGAAAGAAGGAAGGAAAGAAAGATGGAAGGAAGGAAGGAAAAGAGGGAGGAAGGAAGGAAGAGAGGAATGAAAGAAGGAAGGAAGGAAAGAAAGATGGAAGGAAGGAAGGATGGTAGGAAGGAAGGAAAGAGGAAGGAAGGAAGGAAAAGAGGAAGAGAGTAAGGAAGGGAGGTATGAAAGAAGGAAGGATGGTAGGAAGGAAGGAAAAGAGGGAGGAAGGAAGGAAGGAAGGAAGAGAGAGAGGAAGGAAGAGAGAGAGGAATGAAAGAAGGAAGGAAGGGGGAAGGAATGAAAGAAGGGAGGAATGAAAGAAGGAAGGAAAGAAAGATGGAAGGAAGGAAGGATGGGAGGAAGGAAGGAAAAGAGGAAGGAAGGAAGGAAGGAAGGAAGGAAGGAAAGAAAGATGGAAGGAAGGAAGGATGGTATGAAGGAAGGAAAAGAGGAAGGAAGGAAGGAAGGAAGGAAGGAAGGAAGGAAGGAAGAGAGGAATGAAAGAAGGAAGGAATGAAAGAAGGAAGGAAAGAAAGATGGAAGGAAGGAAGGAAAAGAGGGAGGAAGGAAGGAGGAAGGAAGGAAGAGAGGAATGAAAGAAGGAAGGAAGGAAAGAAAGATGGAAGGAAGGAAGGATGGTAGGAAGGAAGGAAAGAGGAAGGAAGGAAGGGAGGAAGAGAGGAAGAGAGAAGGAAGGAAGAGAAGGAAGGAAGGAAGAAGAGAGGAAAGAGGAAGAAGAGAAGGAAGAAGAAAGATGGAAGGAGGAGGATAGGAAGGAAGAAAGAAGGAAGGAAGGAGAAGATGGAAGGAAGGACGAAGGAGGAAGGAGGGATGGAAGAAGAGAAGGAAGGAGGAGAAAGAGAAGGAAGGAAGGAAGGAAGGAAGAGAGGAAGAAATGGAGGAAAGAAGGAAGGGAGGAAGGAAACTGGGTCATGGATGAAGACAGTGAGTCCATGAACATCAGTGGTTCTTAAAGAACGTTTAAAGAAGAACCAGATGAATTTTTAGGAACAAGTCAAAGTTCTGACCTTAATAGAAACGTTGTAGATGAAAACCACCAACATCTCACAACTGAACCGGTTCTGCAGCAGATTCTGGAAACAAGGGTTCACTCACTTCCCCACATATATTTATATGGAAAATATGGAGAAATATGGATCATTTTAGATGGTGTTATGTGTAAAAAAACAAAAAAAATGCAATATGTGTAGTAAGAGAGTTTGTGAGGGATCAATGTTTGACATATGATTGTTTTTTTATAAACTAAAACTAATAATTAGTGTGAACATACACGTTTTCTCAAAAAAAAAAAAAACGTAATTGCAAGATTTAGTCAAAGTATATATAGTCTATATATATAAACATGTGTCGTTAGCCTAATAGCATAATTGCCTTCGTCCTATTTGAACGTTTTCGGAAAAGAAAAACAAGAATACTGGCAGTTTTTATTAATTTTGTAATAATAAGTCAACAACTTATTTTTCTTTAGGAATTTAACTTAGTTTTTAAGTTTATTAAATGTAAACATTCTCCTAATTTACTTGTACCTCTGTTTTGTGCAGTATTTAGACAACGTATTTATCGTTAGCTTAATATCATACTTGCCTAAATGTTTTTTTTTTATTATTATTATTTTTTATTTACTGTAACAAAATCGGTGTTTGTTTTTTTCTTGTTTTCCGAAAACGATCAAATATGACCCAGGTAGTTATGCTAAAAGTCTAACGATACGTGTATGTGTGATATGTTTAATAAAGTTTTAAAGGAAAAAAAAAGATCCATAACCATGACGGAACGGCTGTGTCGAGAGCCAATCAGATGTCAGAATGAATATAGCCGTGGAATTGTCTCAGCCAATAGGAACGCGTCGTACTGCGGGGACCCATCCCGAGTCCCCAGGATCAACCTTTGTGATTTTCCGTTGGGCGCCATTTTGATAGAAGTGTCGTGTGAGAGGCGCCGCGGGAGTACTTTGTTGACGTTTAAACCAATTTAGCCTCGAGTTGGCGCAGATTTTTACACGGACTAGGCCATTTCAGCGAACCGAAAATGGCTACGGGAGCGAACGCGACTCCTTTAGGGAAGTTGCACCCCAGCATTGGCGCTAAACGGGGATTTGACGCCGGGCCTGGCGCCCCTGGGAACGGGCTGATGCCGACTCCGGTGCCTCCCGGATCCTTCCCGTCCCTGCAGGGTTTCCAGCCCGCGATTCCCAGCGCGCCGTTTCCGCAGCCGCACCAATTCAACCCGGTCGGTGCGAGTTTTTCGCCCCAGCAGCAGCAGCAGCAGCAGCAACAACCAGGCGCGGGGGCAGGAATGGTGAAGCAAGGTAAGTAAACGGAGCGTCAGCTAAAGCCTCAACGGCAGCGGAGGGGACATGCGCTAGCCGAGGCTAACGCCGCTAGCCGAGGCTAACGCCGCTAGCCAAAGCTAACGTCGCTAGCTAAAGCTATTTTCCGTTTTTATTGTTTACTGATTAAAGATAAACAACCAAAGCACTTCCTGGACAGAGGCAAATAGTTGGTGCAGGACCTTAAACAACATATAAAGTGATTGTGTGTGTGTGTTGTGTGTGTGAATGTTTAGTCTGGAGGGAAACGTTAGCAACGTTATGTGTTTAAATGACAAAAACAACAATAAACAGACACTAAATAATAAAAATAAATACATAACATGCAGGCAAACAAAGATGGGAGAAGATGAAAAGAAATCGGTGTATTGTGATGATAATAATAGTATAGTGTGGTATAGTAATCTCTAAGTATAGTAATATACGTATATATATATATATTACATTATATTTAGCTCAATAACATAATTATACTTTCACAATAATAGTAATAATTTTAGTACAATAGTGTAATGCTGGACTTTTTAAAGAAATAACCCATAAGTGTCAGAGCATTTATCTATTGAGTCAGTGTTTATGTGACATGTAAAGAGAATAAAAGATAAAATATCAATAATAAAAGCAATAAAACGGTTTATATGGCTGATAAGTATCGGGCTGATGCTGGTGTCTGTGGTTCAAACGTGTTAATAAAGGGCCGATACCAGCATCAGGGCCGTGTACAAAATGGAGACTTGAGCCCGTGTTTAGGAAAATGGATGTTTTTAAGTTTTTTTTTACACGTAAACAAACATCGAAGCAGAAGTTGGATTAAAAAAAAACACACTCGTCACGTTAAGTTGCTGCGTCACGTTATTTTTTTTTTAAATTTATTTATTTATTGAGTATTTACAACGTAGCGTGGAGTCAAACTCCACGTCCAGGAACAATCAGACTCAGTTAAAAAGATTAATCATCCACAAGGGAAATGACTTGGTCCCTGTAGTTTATCTGCACATTAATAATAAAAAACACCTTTAATCCTCCTGTTACCTGCATAATATTAATGTTGAACCTCAGGAATTTAAACCTAAAAAATTATTATTTCCTGTTATTTACACTTGTTTGTTGACAATTTAAACGGCTCATTAAATAAAAATACCCACAAATACTGTGGAGAAGTTGGAAAGAGACATGTTTAAGTGGCTTTATATAGTTTCTAAGCGTTATACTATATTATTACTATACTACAAGTATTACCAAGAACTTGTATTATATGTAGTATGTTGTGTTTTCTCTTTTTCTGCTACTCGACTCTGAAACATGAAGCACACAACAGGTTAACTGAGTTTATATGTGGGTCGAGGTGACGTCTCGTCAGTAGACGACGTAGCACATTATTATTTTTTTATTTCTTTGTTAGATTTCAGTCAGAAGAAGCAGAGGAAGAAAAGCCGCTGGAGCAGCGAGACTCCGGACCAGAAGACGGTGATCCCGGGAATGCCCACCGTCATCCCGCCGGGCCTGACCCGCGACCAGGAGAGAGCTTATATAGGTAAATGTTCACTCTTCTACTCATTCAAACAAACAACAACAAAACAAAATAAAAGGGGAGACTGTGGAAAAAGCTGTTTCTCTTCTAGTTTGTCTGTGTGAGGTTCTAGTTCTCCCACACGGTCTCACACCAGTATTTCATGTTGTCCTCCTGTTCTGCTGGATTCACAACAGTTGGAGCCTCCGTTACTTCTTCACTAATAACTTTTAAAAAAAAACGCCTCATTGGAGGAAAAATAAATAAATAAATTGGACGCTTGATTTTTTGTTTTTTCTCGCTCCAACTGTTGAGACGAAGCCGCCGCCGACGATGAACGATGCTCATGAGTTGTTCTATGTTGAAAGTGTTGATAAAGGTGACGACTGTAGTCTGGACCGTTAGCACCATTAGCACCATTAGCACCATTAGCAAGAGTGGCCGCTACACAAACAAGTAAACAAACACATAACACACGTCGCTGTTTAGCCGCTCGGTCACTGCTCACGTGTCCTGCCTGACTCCCAACACATCATCGATTACTGTACCTGTGCATGACGCCGTGTTTACTCATAATGTCCTGACGCTGCTGCAGTTTGCTCTGTTTGTATTTGACCCACGTGCTGCTTCGACGGCAAAGAGAAGCTAAAAAGTTTTTACAGCTCAGATCGTAACGAAAAGCAGCCGACGCCTTTCGAGCAGCAGCGTAGCACCGACACCTCGTCCTCCCTCCCTCACTAACTAACATCACTCGTTGGTAATGGTGTCCTTCCTTGGTATGTAAACATTCATCTGTGCCTCCCCCCCCTTGTCACACATGTATTTGCTTCCTCTGCTCATTCACCAGATTCCCCCCTAAAAAAACAAAAAAAAAAGACAAAGAGTTTTGCTTTGAGCCCCTGAATTCATCTCAGTAAATGTTTCAGGGGCCGGTGTGATGATGGGAGGGAGGGAGGGGGGGAGGATGGAGGGGGGGAGGAGGGAAGGAGGGAGGGAGGGAGGGGGAGTCATTACAGTTTCATACTGCGCATGGAATGACTGATTTATTCATGTTCCTCCTCATTTCCACGTAAATGTGAGATTTGTCTCAGTGTTAAAGCTACAGAACGACAACTCAGTGACTTTTTATATCATTATTATTATTATTATTATTATTATTATTATTTAACCCAATGTGTCCTTAAGAGTATGAATAGATTTGTTCATGACGGTGTCGTCGTTTACTCACACGTCGCCATGTTTTAACCAGAAGCTCAGTCTCGTCTCTGCTAATGTAAACGAGCGTTAGACGATATTTTTTTTACTGGGTTAATTTTGTGCCTTTTGATGTTTACATAAAAAAAAAAACATAAAAAGTGTCGGGTGTTTACTTTATCTCCCCCCTTTTTTTGTTCCTGTTTATTTGAACAGACTCGCCGTGTTTTTCTTGTGTCTTTTAACCTGAGTAAATGAACGAGGCCGCGCTCTAATGATGCAGAGCGTTGTCTCTCTGATGTTGCTGTGGTAACCACATTTCTCTCCATCCTTGTTTTTCTTTTTCCTAACCTGAATTCTTCCAGTCCAACTGCAGATCGAAGACCTGACTCGTAAACTGCGTACAGGAGACCTGGGAATCCCTGTTAACCCTGAGGACAGGTCGGAAAAAGATTAAACCCTCGAACAGTAACACTTTCTCTACCTTCTTGACTTTTTTTTTTTTTGTTTTGTTTTTTTGTTTTTGTTTTTTTGGAAGACAAAATGTTGCTTTTACATAATGTGTGTGTTGATTAGCACAAATATTAGGCCGAGTAGAGTTAGTCTAGATATATTTATATATATTTATAGTTTATATTGAGGCTGATGGAGGAGAAGTGATCTGCATTAATTGATCTTTGTGCAGGACTCCTTCCTACTCACCAGCGTTTGTGCTCTGGATGTTTTTAATTAATCGGTAGCGGCTCGTTTCTCTAAGTAGGTGAAGATACATTAGATATTTACGTGGTGATGTTAGGTGTGTGTGTCTGACTTCTTTTTACGGTGCACGTGACACTTTTACCCAAGACGGCGAGACAGTGTTTGTAATTACGGTTCAAATAAACGGTCAGTGAATAAATGTGGCGACGTTTTTTTTTTTAACGATTTCTGGATCCGGTTTAAGGAGCTGAACCGGTTTAAGTCGTGAAAACACTTTCAGATTTTTAGGATTTCTGCTTTAATGTGATGTAATTAAACACCGTGTTTCAGTCTTGGGTAAAAAAAAAACACAAAAAATTTACAAAAATCTGAGGATAGCGTTGGTTTAAAATGTTTCTATAGCCGCCTTTTCTCTTAGATTAGATATATTTGATTTTTTTGATTGTTGCTTTAGACTCAGATCTAGTTTTTTTTTCTCTCATGAAGGTTTTGTGTCAAATGAACAAACGGTTTGAAGATTTGAACACACACACACACACACACAGTTACAGGACGACTTCAAATCTATTTAAAAGAACCAAGTTAAAGTTCAATTGGCTCTTTTTCTTTTTTTTTTTTTTAAACAACAACGTGCTGGTTCTAACTGTTTTATTTCATCTTTATGACATGAACTCTTGGCGCGTCGCCCGGCGTCAAAGCAAAAAAAAAAAACCGGAGAAGTGATTTGTCGCTGGTCATCTCTGGCTTTTTTTTTCTTCCCGTAACGTTAAATTTTTCCACCCAGGAGGGAAAGAGAGAGAGAGAGAGGTTCCAGTTTTTCCACTCTGGACTCTCACATTTATTATTACGATGTTCTGGGAAATAAAAAGGGATAAAAGCCAGTGGCCAGCGCACAACGTAGCCTCCGCGAGGTTGTTTCCGCAGGAAGTTCATTGTGTAGCTGCTCATCATAATCAGACGTTTCCACAGCAACCAAAAGGGTTGAAGCCAGAAATCGCTCCCAAAAAACTCTCTAATGTGACACAAACCAGCTCCGGGAGGCGTTTCAGGTTTTCACCGGTGGAAAAGTTTTGAGTTTTTTTTTTTATTTATTTTTATTTATTTTTTATTTTTATTCTCACTCTTCACATCACATGGACAGAAAAGTGTGTCTCTCTGATTGGGAGAGAGCGTAGGAAAAGGTGGACGTCTAATCTTAACTCCTTTCCTCTAACCCAAATTACCCCACGTCAACGCTAACCCCCCCTTTTTCAAGCACAGAGCCTCCTTAACGCAGCGGCAGCGCAGGTTTCTCAGCATCCAAGGGGAGGCACGGACCTCTTCCTCTTCCGCCACGTCAGCACCAAGCAACTCCCAAAGCCAGCGCTTTCTGCTTTACGTTCAGAATTTGACCTTGGTTTTCTTTTTTTCCTACATCCGACTTTCCTTTTCCTGTAGGCCAACAAATCCTGTATGCAGGTGTAGTCATGGCCATGTATTTGTTTTTTTTTGTTTTTTTACCTTTGTGGTATAAAACCCCTCCAGTTTACTGGGTTAATTGCCACTATATAGCTTTGGTTCCCCCTCTTTTTCTTTTTGTTTTTTTTTTTTACCCTGAATTATATTAGAATATTGTCAGTGCAGACGTGCTACATAATTTCCTTTTTTTTTATTTATTATTATTTATTTTTGCTCTTGCACTGCCCATCACAAGTTTAGTCTTATCGGATTAAATCCAAATTTCCAAAAAAAAAAAGGTTGTTTTTTTTTTTTTTTGCTAAGAACCCGTTGATTCAAACCTCCTGTCTGAACATCTGAATGATTAATGATTAGCCAGACGTAGGGAACCTTTTACATGTCAATGTGTTTTTTTTAAAGGACCACAGCTCCACTTCCACGGGGGGTTTCAATGATGTCTTTCATGTCTTTTGTCTACGTCTCCCAGGTCCCCGTCCCCAGAGCCCATCTACAACAGCGAGGGCAAGAGGCTGAACACCCGCGAGTATCGCACCAGGAAGAAGATCGAGGAGGAGCGGCACTCGCTCATCACCGAGATGGTCGGACTCAACCCCGACTTCAAGCCGCCCGCGGACTACAAGTACGTTTGTTCCTCTTCCACTAACGGCCATGTTTTTTTTTTTAAATGGCCGTAGAATCCACAGACTGTATGAATGTGGACGCCATCATGAAAGCGAGTAGAGCTCCCCCTGGTGGCAGGCTGCAGCTCCACCTCCTCCATGTTAGCGAATGCTAAAAATGCTAAAATGCACATCGGATATTTTTATTTTAAGGGTGGTTTCTTTCATTTTGGGTAGTTAATATGATGTTAATGCATGTTCAAGTCAAAAAGTTTAGTTTTAGTTCGTTATTCGATGCTGTGGGAACAGGATGTGACATCACGGCGACTGCCAGTTGCCATGCCGACTGCTCTGTGAAGTGGTGGTACCGTGAGGGTTGTAAAAAATAAATAAATAATATGTAGAGTGTGTAATCCAACATCTCCTTATAATTGATGGTGGAGGCAAAGCAGAGCGTAGTATAATTAAATGAAAACATAAGTGAGTCTGGAGGGGGGGAGTGGGCGGGGCTTAGATGATGAGACTCCGCCCTCTGACCACGTCGATCAGACTCTGGCTCTAAATTTGCAAGATGGCGTCTCCTGTATCCACGGGAAAATGGCGTCAGTTTAGTCGATGGGAGGAAGTGGGAACGCTTTATCCATATTTATATACAGTCTATGTACAGATGCTTCTCTTATTGTGTCGCCCACAACAGTTTTACATTTCATTTTACTATTTAAATACTTCACCTGTACCACAGCAGGAACTGGCAGCACTTCTTGGACAAAATAGGGCGGCCATCTTTAATGGTCTCTGTCCATTCATGTGCTGAACAGCAGCAGAACTTCATGTAGATGGATCATGTGCTCATATGCAAATTTATACGAAGCTGAAAGCTGAGACAGGTTTTCAGCCTCCATTTGATGTTTAGTTTAAATTTTCATACGGCACCAGATCAGAACAGAAGTCGTTTCCTGTAGAGGAAAGGAAACTCATTTACATGGCAGCAGGTCATTTACATGTCTACGTGTTCACGCGTTTACATTTGCAAATATATATTTAAATCCGCTCTCTCTCTCTGCATCATTTTAACACGAAGACAAAGGAGACTCAGTCAAAATAGACACATAGAAAATATACGTTATTTATTTATTTCTTTATCCTGAGGAGAATCCAGTCGTCTGTTGCCCTCGTGAAGGGAACTTTAAATGTAAAGTAGCTGTGATTGTTGCAGTGTTTCAGTTTCCTTCACATTAAACATGAGGCTGCAGCAAATGTCCAAACTGGACACGACGTCCTATCGCGACTAGAACGACAGTAGCTGCTCTAAAACTCAAAGTTTCTAAAAAAACGAGAACAGCAGCCAAACGTAAATGTTTAACGACGACATGAAGTGAAACTCGTGTAAACGCTGTGATGCCTCGTTTCCCTCAGACCTCCAGCCACCAGAGTGAACGACAAAGTCATGATCCCCCAGGACGAATACCCTGAGATCAACTTCGTGGGTCTTCTCATCGGTCCACGGTGAGTCTCCGTTTTTTTACGGAGGAAATGTGTTTTTTTTTTTCCCCTCTCGCCGTCTCTGTCGTCTCACGCGTGATTGCTCGTGTCTGTGCAGCGGCAACACGCTGAAGAACATCGAGAAGGAGTGCTGCGCCAAGATCATGATCCGGGGCAAAGGCTCCGTGAAGGAGGGGAAGGTCGGACGCAAGGACGGACAGATGCTCCCGGGGGAGGACGAGCCTCTTCACGCTCTGGTCACGGCCAACACCATGGAGAACGTGAAGAAGGCCGTGGAGCAGGTAGGACCAGCTCGCCTCCCTCCCTCCCTCCGTCTGCGCGTCACGGACGTACGCCGGTGGTTTTAACGCCGTTTTTTAAACGCTCCACAGATCCGCAACATCCTCAAGCAAGGAATCGAGACGCCCGAGGACCAGAACGACCTGAGGAAGATGCAGCTGAGGGAGCTGGCCAGACTAAACGGGACCCTGAGGGAGGACGACAACAGGTCTGTACGCAAAAATATGAGCTTTATGTCAATATATGAGCTTTGTAACATTATATCTGTGGTGAAAAAAAGGAAAAAATGACCATAAAGTTTAAAAAAAAAAGTGACTTGTAAAAAGGACACAGCGCCAACTAGTGTTTGGGAGGAGTAGTTACACAAAGAAATAAAAAAAATAAAATAAAAATAATATAATAATAAATAAAATTAAAAAATAAATAAATAAAATAAATAATATAATAATAAATAAAATTAAAAAAAAATAAATTAATAAATAATATAATAATAAATAAAATTAAAAAAGAAGAAAAAAAGAAAAATAAATAAACAAATAAATAAATAATATAATAATAAATAAAATTAAAAAAATAAAATAATATAATAATAAATAAAATAAAAAAAGAAGAAGAAAATAAAAAATAAATAAATAATATAATAATAAATAAAATAAAAAGAAGAAAAAAATAAAAGAAATAAATAAATAATAAAAAAAATAATATAATAATAAATAAAATTAAAAAAGAAGAAAAAATAAATAAATAAACAAATAAATAAATAATATAATAAATAAAATAAAAAAAAAATAAAATAAAATAATATAATAATAAATAAAATTAAAAAAGAAGGAAAAAATAAAATAAATAAATAAAATAAAAAAATATCTTAAATATCTAAATGTTTTTTTCAGACGTATCAATATAAAAGTTTATCACAAAAGTGGAAAAGAAAACACTTTTTTTCACGTTTCCCCGTCACCAGAGACGATGCATCTTAAATACATCTTCCTCAAAGTGAAGTTGTGGATTTAAGAGAATTATGGGAAATCGTGGAAACATTTAAATGGAAACAACTTTACCTTGTCAACACTTCAAAAATACTGCTTTTATGTTGGAAACGCAGTATAAATCCTTCCTGCTGCTGTAAGTTACTTAAGTCCAGTATTTAACCTTCAAGCACCACTGAAGAAGAAACGTTTGTTTGTGTTTGCAGGATCCTTCGTCCCTGGCAGAACTCTGAGCCGCGCAGCATCACCAACACCACCCTCTGCACCAAGTGTGGTGGAGCCGGACACATCTCCTCCGACTGCAAATACACCAGGTAACACGAAGCTGGAGCCTCCGAACGGTTCGTTTGGTTCGTTTTGGTTCGTTTTCACGCAGCTTCGTCTAAATTTAACGTTTCTCTTCTTTCCTGAAGCACGTTCGCTGCTCACAGAGCGACCGGGGGCGAACCCCCCCAGTCCGCCCAGGACAAGGCCCGCATGGACAAGGAGTACCTGTCCCTCATGGCGGAGCTGGGCGAGGCCCCCGTGCCCACGTCCGGGGGGGGACACTCCAGCAGCCAGGGGGGGGCGCCGCGAGCATCGGGCCCCAACAACAACCAGCCGCCACAGGTGAGTAAGAGACGGTGTCACACATAGAGAGCAACGTATTCTGTGGTATCAGTGGTTCGGTTTCTAAACGGGTGGCTCCTGTTCCCCAGAACCGGCCCCCCTGGATGAGCTCCGGCCCCACCGAGAGCAGGAGCTACCACGGGATGCACGGCGCCGGCCCCGGGGGCCCCCACAGCTTCCCCCCGCCCATGCCCAGCATGGGGGGGCCCCCGATGCCCCCCAACCCCAACGGCATGCCCCCTCCCTGGATGCAGCCCCCTCCTCCCCCCATGAGCCAGGCCCCCGGGCCCCACGGACACCCCATGGGTGAGAGCAGACAGAGCCGATGTTCACGGAGTCTGATAATTTATTTATTTCTAGATTAATTACAGCAGAAATTAAATTTTTTATTTTTTTTTTATTTAAATTTTTCCAGGTTTGCTGCCGCCTCCGATGGGCATGATGCCGCCTCCCCCGCCTCCCCCCAGCAGCCAGCCGCCCCCGCCTCCTTCCGGGCCCCTGCCGCCGTGGCAACAGCAGGCCCCGCCCCCGCCTCCGACCAGCAGCATGGCAACCAGCACGCCGCTGCCATGGCAACAGAGTAAGAACGCACAACTGTTCCTCTTGTCTTCTGAACTAACCAACTTTTTTTTGAATAAAGTTTTTGAAAGTTTCCCAACATCAAAGAGTTAAACCTTCCCTCTCGCCCCCCCCCTCCCCCCCCTCCTCCTCCTCCTCCTCCTCCTCCGCAGACACCACCACCACCTCCAGCCCCGGCACCGGCACCCTGCCGCCGTGGCAACAGCCCCAGCAGCCGGCCGCCTCCGGGGCCCAGCCGCCGCCGCCGATGGGCACCCCGTCCATGGTGCCGCCCCCCCCGGGGGTCCAGCCGCCGCTGCCCCCCGGCGCCCCCCCTCCGCCTCCCCCGCCGCCCCCCGGCTCCACCGGCATGATGTACGCGCCGCCGCCGCCCCCCCCTCCCATGGACCCCTCTAACTTTGTCACCATGATGGGGATGGGAGTCCCGGGCATGCCCCCCTTCGGCATGCCCCCCGCCCCCCCACCTCCTCCGCCCCAGAATTAAACCCAGCCTCAGAAGAATCGTCCTCACACACACACACACACACACACACACACACACACACACACACACAGAGTGTCACTAATGCAACACAATAGACTGACGTTATATACACAAGAACAACTGTGTGCACACAGACGAACGAATATAACCAGTGCTTTATTTTTTATTGATCCTTGATATTATGAAGACATCTCTGAAACGATGTGGGGGAATAAAAAGGGTGTGTTGTTAGTACAAGTTTGTAAAGTCGCGTAACTTTAGTTCCTTTTTTTTTTTTCCCCTGTTTTTAAAGTTTGTATTAACGCAGATCTACTCGTGTGCGTACAAACGCCGTCGACCCTCCGCTGTGCGTTCACGTTGTTCCTCGTTGCACAGAATAAAACCGTTTCAACAGCTCCGACTTTAATCACTGTTCATCGACCTGAACCTGAGCTTCTCAGTGGATTTAATATATTGAAGTTTGCATGCATCCATGTTTTTTTTGTTTTTTCTTTCCTCCTCAAAGTGGCACATTAATCCCCTCCCCCCCCGTCCAGTCCTGTTCTGGGTTTGAGTTTGAGATGAATATTTTTCTAAGAAGATGTGAAGTGTATCTTAGTTCTATAAAAAGCTTTGTAGTACTGTGTCTTAAAAATACTTTTTTCTTTCCCTTTTCTTTCTCAAGGATTTTTTTTTTGTTTTTTTTTTTTTTGTCTTTTTCGTTACCGACCTGCGTCTCAGTTGTGACATTGTGAATTTTTTTGAAAAGGGGATTAAAAAGAGGGGCCCGCGACTACTTGACTTGGTGCGAAAGATATCCTTGTTTTCTGCATCTCTGCTGTGATAAGACGCTGTGTGCAGTGTTTTGTGTTGCTTCTGCAAGGACAAAAAAAAAAAAAAAAAAAAAGAAAATCTCTCTTTTTGTCTGAATTCGTTAGAGGATGAAAAATGTTTTACTGTTTTCTGGAGTTTTTTTTTTTTTTTTTTTTTTCTTGTTACGCCGCTAGCTTGAATGACCAGCTGTTGAAATCTTGCTTGGTTTAGTATTAAACTGAATAATTTCACCTATTTGTCGTTGAGTGAACTCTGGTTTCTTGTTTCGTGGATGTGAGACTCTTTGTTTCAGAAGGCAGACCCCCCCCCCCCACTCCCATTCAACACTGTTACATAACACGGTTTTGTCTCATTCACCCTCCTTTACTTTTACCCTCTACAGACGTTTCTACAAAAGCATTATTTAAGTTCGTTCTCACATGGTCTCATCAGATTTTTCCTTAAATTTTTCCAACTTTTTAAAAGTTCTTGACCTGATTTTTTCCCCCTGAAGGTCATGAACGAACTATAATTAGCAGTTCTACACTTTTACATGTTCCTCTTCCTCTAAAATTCAAATAATACTAAATACTTTTAGGCTCACTTGCGCATTTTCTTCGTAAGCTTAAATAAAAACTTAGTTTATGTTCAACACTTGTGTGTTGATACTTGAAACAAGGGGCGAGAACTGTTTCGTCCAGTCTGACAAAGACATTAAATTCATTTAAAAAAAATAATATAAAGTAAAGGTAACTTTTCTGAATTTATCCACTAGGGTTCGCACTGATTTAATTGCGTTTAAGGCTCTTTTATAGTACTTGGGGTTAATTTTTGTTAATTTTTTTTCTACTCCCTGCTTCACCTTCAACAATGGAGACTGAAACTTCCATCAAAATTTCAACAAAGACAGGTCGTAAAAATGTTTGTGTGTCCAAATTATAAATCAACCGATATGTTTTTGTTTTTTTTTAGGGCCGATACCGATTTCTTTTGCATCAGCATTAGCCGATACATGTCGCCAATTTATTTTGAGCTGATATTTGGAGGCAGTACTGCTATTCCTATCTCCATTTACAAGATTAAAGGAACAAATGTTACAAATCTCAATTTAACCAATTTAACTCATACTTAACAACAACAGTAAGCGTTAGAGGTGCTGCTATATGAAGTAAATAAATCTTTGGTAACCGTTTAAAAAACTAAAATACAAGTATCGGCCGATACCAGCAAAAACGCAAATATCGGCCTCACCAATACATCGGCTGGCCAATATATCAATCTCTCTACCTTTCCATTTCTTTATTGATACAAAAAACAATCAATTAGTAAATTGCAGAGATGGAGAAGCAGCCAGAAACACTAAAGCAGAAATACACTACTACCGAGTGGACCAATCACAGCTCTTGTTTCTTTATTTCTGGGGATGTGCAAGTCACGCTATGACGTATGGGGACGTTAGGTCCGACTATGAAACCAAAAACGAGACAGCAATATGCCGAAAATATTAAAATGAACTCGTGGGACCGGAAGTAGCTGCTTCCTGCTTTTAACTTGACGCCGACCACGTGACTGGTATATATAGGACGTCTCCTGCTGGATGTCTAGCGCAAACTAGGAAGAGGCAGAAGGGGCAGAGACGCCGACAGAGACCCAGAAGTTGATGTGCATTTAATAATAATAATAACATAAATATAAATAAATAAGAAGTTGCACTGAGAGATAGGAGCATGGCCAAGCCGCTGACAGACCAGGACAAGAGGAAGCAGATCTCGGTGCGGGGGCTGGCCGGGGTGGAAAACGTAGCGGACCTGAAAACTAATTTCAACAGGCATCTCCACTTCACCCTGGTCAAGGACCGAAATGTGGCCACCAAACGGGACTACTACTTCGCCCTGGCCAACACGGTCCGGGACCACCTGGTGGGCCGCTGGATCCGGACGCAGCAGCATTATTATGAGAAAGACCCGAAAGTAAGCAGCGCAGTATCTGGCACGTACGCACCGCGCACAGCTGATTGTAAAGGGGGGTGGGGTTGGTGGGGTGGAAGTGGATGCGGGGCCGTGCGTGCTGCTGCAGTGTCACCACTTCACTTCTTTCCCATTTATAGTCACGTACCGGCTGCGTTGTGGTGCGCGTTTTGTGCAGTGTACAGTGTGTGCGTTTGTGTGAGAAGCGCACAGTCATTTCCGTGTCTGTTACATAACCCGTCGCCCCTGCATCTATGCATCTACGCCCCCCCTCCCCCCTCCCTCCATTCCCCTTCCCCTGGTAACCTTGATCCGGTCTCCGGTGCAGATGGGAACGATGCGCGGCTCTGACGCAGCGTGGAAATCGGGACATTCAACTGGTTGTTGAGACGTGCATTGCATAACTGCGTGTGCGGGCCTCCATCCTTTCACATCGCATCGCATCACATCCATCACCACACATCTATCTCACAAACTGCGCACCACAAAATGGTACAATTCTGTACAGCCACAGAATTTAAAGCTCATTCACTGCCGTTTATTTAGTCAATGAATTGATGTAGAACCAGTGCAGGATTATACCGATATATATATATATATATAACGATATTAAAACCCAACCGAAAAACCGCGATACTTTTTATTTTTTGGGAATAACGCGATTAATTAATATTTTCGTTTTTTCTACCTTTTCCTCACAAAAGCAAACAAAGCATTTATTTATGGATTATTTAAAATGAATCTAGGTTCTTTCCATCATTCCCATCTCCACTGGGAACCAGACCAACTCAAGCGATTGATGAATTACATCTGCAGTCAGCAGCAGCCATTAAATATTTATACTACTTTCCATAATCAATGCTGTATAGGAAGACAGCAGAATAACAGCAGTAGTCTGTGACAAACAAAAAATAAAGTGTTTGCAGTTTGCAAAGATGCCAGTTAATGTGAAGTACAGGTGATAGTCATAGTTGTGTTGCCATCTCTGCAGACAGGGCCCAGTTTGAACATCGGGTATCCTCCGCATTTCATCTCCAGGCATAAAACATTATGACAAGACTCTGTTCTCATGACTTTTGTTGCTTTGTTTTTGCATTTCAGGGCTAGTCATGAAATGCAGTCAGTATTTGTGGAGCCTAATAGGCGGTTTAGGCTTCTGCGTCAATTTGACAGCATAGCTACAGCCCAGCCCCTACAGGACAAAACACCGTAGTACATACTTGTACCTCGTCAGTCTGGCTTGCTCTGTAACAGCTCCACCCTAACGCTAGTCTGCGTTGTGTATATATATTTTTTTTGGCCACAATTTTTGTTTCTACTTCTTGCTTCACTGTCAACAATGGCGACTGAAACTCTCACCTAAATTTCGCCATAGACGAGTCGTACAAATGTTTCTATCTCAGAACCTCCTGAGTTGACCTTTCCTCAATGTGTTCCATAGGCTACGTATGTAGATTACGGCGTCTTTGTCCTGCCGTACTCTAAATGAACCTCTAGGGCTGTCACCGTAACTACGGCATCAAATTGATACAGAAACCTAAACTGTCTCCACAAATTCGGACTGTATTTCATGACTTGTCCTTGCAAAACAAAGCAACAAAAGTGAGCTTTGTTTGTTAAACCTACTGGTAAAAAAAGATATAGCGCCAACTGGTGATTGGGTGGTGTTGGGTGGGCGGGGCTTGGGCCAAACTAAAACACTAAAATACACGTCAAATAATTGTTCTTCAAGGATAGTTTCTGTCATTTTAGATAGTTAATATGATGTTGGTGTATGTTCCAAGTGTAAATTTGTTTGGATAAGTTTCGTTTTAGTTTGTAATTTCACTTGAAAGACTTAAGATGGCTTCACCTGGAAAATGGTGTCAGTTTGGCCACTGCAAAGAAGTGGGGACCCATTGCTCATGTTCATATGCTACCTATGGGTTAAATAGTGTTTCATTTTGTCAGTGACACCAACAAACCTTTTTTAATCGATTCTGTCCACTTTGGTTAACACACTTTTTCCCCATGTCTGCGTCCTCTGTCCAACCCCAGCTGTCTGTCCGGATCACTGAGCAGGAGGTTAGAGAGAAACCAAAAAAACAAACACAAAGTGTGCAGTTTGAAGTGTTAGCCCAGTTATAACTTGGAAGTGTGATAAGTTTCCCACTGTCCCACAGCGGGGGAGGTGATATTCTGCAGTTCTCTAGCCGTGCCTTGGTTGGATGGTTGTCAGTAATAGCTCTGCTGTTCTTGTCTATCGACAACAGCTGTGTCCCCAATGGTGTTGCAAGGCCATCAGGGACAACAAATAGAGCACGCACTCTGTTTTATTATTAGGATGACCCTGACTATTTGTGGTGAGTGTCAGTGAAGCCCTTCTTCTTCTTTTTTTTCATCCTGTCACATTGTGATTGAAAGAGTTGTTAATTTTGCAAAGGTCCGAGTCGAATGAAAATCCCAACAATCACAATCACAAGTTGCTTCTTCTGTTCTCTTTTGTCCATTTTCGTTTCCCTGTAGCGCGTCTACTACCTCTCCCTAGAGTTTTACATGGGTCGGACTCTGCAGAACACCATGGTCAACCTGGCCTTGGAGAACGCCTGCGACGAAGCCACGTACCAGGTGAGAGTAAATCAGCCAATCCTGAACATGTGGAACTTCTTCTTCTTCTTCCCTGGTAAAGGGTTAACAACAGACTTCTCAACACACATTCGTAATTGCTGGGAGCGGTAATTAAAGTCCACGTTTGCCGATGCTGTGGAAGGATATTCATGCCTTAGCTCTCCACATTGTGCCACCATGTCCACTGCTTTAACTTTAAGGGTGTGTTGATGTGTTCCTCAGCTGGGTCTGGACATGGAGGAGCTGCAGGACATCGAGGAAGATGCTGGCCTGGGCAACGGAGGATTGGGACGCCTAGCTGGTGAGCTAGCTAGCTAGCTAGCTAGGAGCTTCTCCAGATCAGCAGCTGGTGTATGTTTAGGGTCTCTTAACTGTATTGTGTCTTCAGCTTGTTTCCTGGACTCCATGGCCTCTCTGGGTCTGGCTGCCTACGGATATGGCATTCGCTACGAGTTCGGCATCTTCAACCAGAAAATCATGAACGGCTGGCAGGTACGTTCACATGCATGCACGACCTGAAAGGCGTCCATTCAGAGTGAGTCGTAGACCTCGGGCCAAACTTATGGCACCAGATCCTTTCACCTTTCGGCTTTGGGTTTTTCTACAGGTGGAGGAGGCTGATGATTGGCTGCGCTATGGGAACCCCTGGGAGAAGGCTCGCCCCGAATACATGCGCCCCGTCCACTTCTACGGCCGAGTGGAGCACACAGACGAAGGAGTGAAATGGGTCGACACTCAGGTCGGTATTAACGGACGCAAACCTGATGCCGGTACTGAATTATTAATTACAAGAGTTCTGGTCCACAGCACATATCTGCAATGTCAGTTATTGTTGAAGGAAGGAAGACGATAAAAGTTGACGTCTGGTCGTCATGAAACTTGCAGAACGTAGAGGGTTGTGTCTTTATTTCATAAAACTTTTGATTGAAGATCTCAGTCTGTCAAATAGTTGTAGTGGTTCATCAATTTAATGCCAAGTTTTGACCTAGTTTGACATAAACTAATGTAATTTGTAATAAACTAATAAAATAGGGAAAAAAATTATTAATGTGAAATTAATTAATTAAGTAGTTTTGCATAAATTACTGTAATAAACTAATAATATAGAATAAAATAATTAATTTGATAGATAATTTTGATTTAGTTTGGCGTATTTTGGAATAGTTTGGAGTAGTTTGGGACATAATAATGCCAAACTACATTAGTTTAAGACATAAATAGCTGTAATAAACGGATAAAAAAGAATTAAATAATTGATTTGATAAATTAATTTGGTATAATGAATCTAGTTTGGCGATTTTGGAATAGCGTGGAGTAGTGTGGAATATAAAAATGCCAAACGACATTGGTTTAATAAAATAGCTCAATGTAGTTTGGCATAAATTACTGTAAAAACAAATAATAAAATATAATAAATAGATTATTTTTGATGTAGTTTGGCATAAATGAACATAATCTGGCATATTTTGGAATAGTTTGACTAGTTTGGGATATAATAATGCCAAACTACATTAGTTTAATTAATTAATTTGATATAAATTGGCAAAAAAGTCATAGTTTGGGATATATTAATGCCACACTACATTAGTTTGATGAACTACTAGAACTATGTGACAAACAGAGTTTATCTGGGAACATATCCCTCTATCTTCTGTGCATTTCTCTACAGATATTTTATTATTTTTCATTTTAAAATTGCGTCCTGTTTTACACAGTTTATCTGCCATATGTGCTAAATCAGTCCTACTGCTACACTACAGACTAATAAACAGAGTGTTCATGATTTTATTGTGGTACAGGTGGTTCTGGCTCTTCCCTATGACACGCCCGTCCCTGGCTACAGGAACAACATTGTCAACACCATGAGGCTGTGGTCTGCCAAGGCCCCCTGTGACTTTAACCTCAAGGACTGTGAGTACTGTTATTTGTACAGTTCATTACTATAAATGTGTAGAAACGTCCGGCATCTTATTCAGTAATGTAGCTAGAAGTAGCTTCCAGATTCCAGACCAACGTTTGACCACAGATGTCAGATGTGTGCACAGAGGGAAAAGTTTTAGGCTTCCACGGTTTCAATAAAGAAAAAAAATGAATGAATAGTGAATAATCAGATATTCTGTCGCCCTACAGTTAATGTTGGTGGCTACATCCAAGCTGTGCTGGATAGAAACCTGGCTGAGAACATCTCCAGAGTTCTGTACCCCAACGACAATGTGAGTGTATCTGTCGCCGTATATATAAATATATTTACTGACATCTTATGTGGAGCATTTTTTGCCATTTAGACTGTATAAAATATGTACATCATGACAGCTCCTCTAAAGTGAAGCCAAACCAAGTAGAGTTCCGCCTGGTGTCTGGCTGCAGTATAGGTCATAAGCTCCGCCTCCTCCATGTTAGTGGGACTTGAACCTAAAATTAAAACATTAAAGTACAAGTAAGTGTGGGCGGGCATCGATATTGTCGCTCCGCCCAAATATAGCATCAGTTTGACCAACGAGAGGGAGTGAAGATGCTTCGACCATATTTGTCTCAAGTCCCACACACTACCATAGAGGGGGTGGAGCTTTTGACTTACACTGCAGCCTCCAGACACCAGGGGGAGCTCTACTCACTTTAGAAGAACTGTCATGATTTTTCATTTTTCATACAGTCTTCTTGGGTTTTTTAAGAATAATAATGGCAGCTCTTTATTATCACAGGGTTTTATAGAAGCTAGATGAAACGACTGACCTTTTTATTATTATTATTGTTGTCTTTGTGCTTCAGTTCTTTGAGGGGAAGGAGCTGCGTCTGAAGCAGGAGTACTTTGTTGTAGCCGCTACTCTTCAGGACATCATCCGTCGATTCAAAGCTTCCAAGTTTGGCTCCACGGAGTTTGTGCGTCTGGACCTTTCTACACTGCCGGACAAGGTGAGAACTTCATTGGCCGTGACATATAATAATAATAATAATAATAATAATAATAATAATAATAATAATAAAAACACCATGTACGAACTGAACTGGCACGTTGAAATCAGATTAACTAGAAAATTTGTCATGTTTGTATAGTTAACCATAAGAGTTGTTTTTTTATAAGTGACGTTTTTATTTTTCGTGTGCAGGTCGCCATCCAGCTGAATGACACTCACCCTGCTCTGGCCATCCCTGAGCTGATGAGGATCCTGGTGGACATTGAGAAAGTCTCCTGGGAGAAGGTAAATTCAAATTGCTGTGTGTCTTTAAAAAACAACCTTCTTACAACATATCATCGGCCGATATTGGCTTTAAAATGTTAATATCTGGAAATATCGGTATCGGTTTTTGTTTCAATGTTTCATGTTCAACCGCTGTAGGCTTCAGCATTTCCAAGCCTCCATGAACGCAGCATGCAACGTTTACAATGATGTATTTCAACAACAACAAATGTATCGCTAGCCGTGGCTAACAAGTCATTTGGAAACCCATGTTGCGTTTATGAATGCATCACAGTAAAAGGCATATTGTACTAATTCCACAGCAGTAGATACAGTTTTGGTGTAAAAAGCCTGCACATATCGGTATCGGTTAATATACGGAAATGAAGAGTTCGACAGTATCGGCATATCGGATATCTGCAAAAAAGCCAATATCGAGCATCCCTAAACAAAACTGTTGGTTTTAAATGTGGTTTAGAAATAAATAGACACATTCCTCTCTCTGTGTCCAGGCCTGGGACATTGTGGTCCGTACCTGTGCCTACACCAACCACACCGTCCTGCCGGAGGCCCTGGAGCGCTGGCCCGTCGACCTCTTCCAAAACCTGCTGCCCAGACACCTGGAGATCATCTACGAGATCAACAGGAGGCACATGGAGGTACGAGGAGAGGCTCTAGAGTCAGCTGCTGCCACTTTGTTGGACTTAAAAGGAAATTTTTTTAAACTTTGGTGATCCAGAATGAGATGGAGATTGGGTTCAGCCAATCTTTACACAAATAGAATGGTCGAATGTCCAAATCCAAAATGTCTACCTTCACCTTTATTTTATTTATGTATCCTTCATGGGAATTGGGAGGGGTTCTTTGGGGATTAGGTGCTTGCTCAAGGCATCCTAAGTCATGGACACCTTATGGCGCCAAAGCAGTTTCTCTAACCACCCAAAATACAGCAGGCCAACAAAAATGGATCGACATTGTCCTCCCAAACTCATGGACATTAAATATTAGATTGAATGTTGGACTTATCCATCAAAGATGTGTGGACAAAGGTTTTTCGAGAACTTCCAAAAAGCCAACAAAGCCCGAAAGAGGAGTTTGACCTTTACTTTAGGGTCAGAGTTGATGGCATTTTACGACGGGAAAGTTGACTACACACAACTTGAATGTTTTTTTTGTTTTTTTCACTACCCCAGCGCATCTCTGAACTTTACCCCGGAGACTTCGATCGGATGCGCAGAATGTCCCTGATTGAGGAGGGTGACGTCAAGAAAATCAACATGGCTCATCTGTGCATCGTCGGTTCTCACGCTGTCAACGGAGTGGCCCGCATCCACTCTGAGATCATCAAAGACACTGTGTAGGGAAACCAGTTCACTCTCAGCTCTCAACTTCTCCAGCTCGTGTGAAGTTTTCTGTGCTAAATGTGGTTCTGCTCCTTCTGCAGGTTCAAGGATTTCTACGAGGTCGACCCTGATAAGTTCCAGAACAAGACCAACGGTATCACACCGAGGCGCTGGCTGGTCATGTGCAACCCCGGACTGGCTGAGGTCATCGCTGAGGTGTGTTGGGTTATTTTTGTCCTATCAACACCTCTAGGAGGTGGAGGAAAAAAGATTAGTTAGTGTGCACTGATCAGCCACAACATTATGACCACCCACAGGAGAAGTGAATAACATTAAAACCATCTTGTGGCAATTCAGTGTTCTACTGGGGAACGTTTGGACCTGGTGTTCATTCACGTGGATGTTATTTAGACATGTAGCACCAACCTAGACCAGACCAGACACCTCCCACCCCATAGCGATGACAACTGACACAGATGCACACAAAAAAACACTTTAGGGACAACTCAAAAAACATGAAGAGAAGCACAAGGTGTTGACCTGGCCTAAAAAATTCATTAGATACCAATGTCCCTGGGACAATCCACCATAGAGGACCCTCCCCTCAAAGACCCCCACTAACAACATTCAGGACACCCTCAGAAGACCCATGTCCATTCTCTGATGAGTCGGTTAGAACGCTAACTCCAACTTTAGGTCCATCTTGTCAAAGGGAACATTCTTTTGGTAGTAGTCAATTACATTAAGTCTGGGGAGGTTCTCAGTCGTCCAGGTCATGGTATATCCAAAAAGGCAACTGGACTTGTAGAGTTTCTTGCAGTCGTTTCATCCAAACACTAAAGGGGTTGGGGTTTAAATACTAGCAGCATTTTAATTGTGGGCCATCCAGAAAAATGGATGGGCCAGTTAAAATAAGCATTTCAGCTCTTTTCTTTTTCTTAAGTTTGTCTTCATTTTATACACACAAAAAAAACTAAGACAGAATTATATCGTTGGAACCTACAGTTGCCTTTCTGACATGAGGGGGGTGGCTACTGGAGGACTTGATGGGGAGAGGGCGCCCGAGCCCTGACGGTAATTACTTACAGTGGCAGGAGTTTCCTCCACCTCGGAGCATTTTTTTCTTGAAGTTGAATGAAAAGAAGCTGCTTTGCTTTGCCATGATGATTTTTGTTATTGGCTAAAAGCTGCCGTCTGTTAATGTCTCACTGATTGAGGTTACTTGAAAAGCTTGCACGGAAAAGGCATTCATTTCATTGGTTCACTTGCTGGTGACGGTGCTCCCTGTGGGCGGGCTTAAAGGTCGACCACAGGGGTAGAAGCCGCTGATTGGCTGATGAGCTTTCACTGGAAGTTTTCCTCTGGCTGCTTATTGGATGAACAGCTAGATTGAAAACTACTGCTGTGGTGGAACTCACTCAATACTCACTTTGGGCCCAGGTCAAAATGGGTTGTCCAAGGCCACGAATGGGTTTAAAAAGGAGCTCAAGTTTCCTCCAGTTAAGTGTCTCATCATTGTTTTACTTCCAGAGGATCGGAGAGGACTACATCCGTGACCTGGACCAACTCAAGAAGCTTTTGGAGTTCGTGGACGATGACGCCTTCATCCGGGATGTAGCCAAAGTCAAACAAGTGAGAGCGTAAAAAATGCATAAAGATTACCGTTCTTTTCCCGTGTTTTTTCTTTTTCATGTGTATATATATCCTTGTTCCTTGAACCTCCAAGGAGAACAAGATGAAGTTTGCTGCCTATCTTGAGGAGCACTACAAGGTGAAGATCAACCCCGAGTCTATGTTTGATGTCCAGGTGAAGAGGATTCATGAGTATAAAAGACAGCTGCTCAACTGTCTGCACATCATCACACTCTACAACCGTGGGTGTTGCTTATTTATAAGACCTTTATCAAAAATAAATGTAAAAAAAAAAAAGCGTTTAGGAAAGTATTTTTGTTTTTAAACTAGGCATCAAGATGGAGCCCAACAAGTCATGGACCCCCAGGACGATCATGATTGGAGGAAAGGTGAGCGTTTTGTAAAAGTTGACGTCCAAACTTACCACTTACCAAACAATGCCAAGTCTGCGGTGAGGTCCTTCAAATGTGGGTTGAGTTATAGGCAAAAACATTGTGTTTTGCAAGGTCAGGGTGATATTTGACCGCCAAAATACAGTCAGAACCCGAGGATGAAAAATATGAGTCAGTGTGTTCATGCGAGTGTCTCCCAACATGTGTTTTCCAGGCAGCTCCAGGTTACCATACGGCCAAGATGATCATCAAGCTGATCACGTCAATTGGCGATATTGTCAACAACGACCCCGTGGTCGGAGATCGCCTGAAGGTCATCTTCCTGGAGAACTACCGGGTCACTCTGGCTGAGAAGGGTAATCGATAGTAATACTAGGCTTTACTAGTAAGTAGACGATAGGATTAGGGTTGTCAAAATTAACTCGTTAAAGCAGATTAGTCATTCATCATGATTAATCTGATTAAAAAATATTAACTCAACTAAACCATCTTCAGCAGAATGACTCTGAACGTCTCTCAGTTTTTTTTTGTCTGTTTGTAGGTATTTGTAATGTAACTGAGATGCAGTGTTGTCAGACCTTGTAAGGCAAATACCACAGGGCCTGGTCGTGTAGCAGTTAAGGTTCTATCTATCCATCTGCTAACACTTGGGCTAATGTGGCCAACAGCTTGAGACAAACCAAGACAAAGACAAGCTGGCAATGCTGGTTTGTAAATATAAGTCCACTCTGTGTGAGAGACTGTTCTTGGTTGCAGCAACTTTGTTACCAAGAAGTGGTCAGCTCTTCTGTTGTTGGACAATGTCAACGCGTTGGTTTGTCTTAGTAGCTGGAAGAAGAGGAGGGACAGGGGACGCATTAACGTGGACAAATGTTGGCTTAAAAATTCCTTCTTTCTGGAGTCTGTTCACTCAGGCAAAATGAAACGCGATTAATATAGATTAAAAATTAACGATATTTAATCGCGATTAATCGAAATTAATCCACAGCAACCCTGTGATTAATCTGATTAAAAATGTTATCGTTTCACTTGTAGCACTAGTTTAAATTTAAAGTGACTGCTTGCATCAGCTGACGTACCACTGCGTTACATCACGTTAACCACACACGTCTCTTTCCGCACAGTCATCCCAGCTTCTGACCTGTCGGAGCAGATCTCCACGGCCGGCACCGAGGCCTCAGGCACCGGGAACATGAAGTTCATGCTGAACGGCGCCCTCACCATCGGCACCATGGACGGGGCTAACGTAGAGATGGCGGAGGAGGCCGGAGAGGAGAACCTCTTCATCTTTGGCATGAGGGTGCACGATGTGGAGGAGATGGACAAGAAGGGGTGAGCTGAACTGCTGGTTCTTGAAGTAACAACTGAATTAGATGTTTAGTCCACATTTAAAGCAGCTTTTGGTACAGAGTTACGCATACATGTCAAAATAAAATAGATTAAAAAATCACAATTGTCCAAAAATCCACTTAAAAATCATCAGTTTTTTTCTTATCACGTTTAACTGATTAAAGTATAGTTGTAGTTAACTAGTGCATTTATTGACTTTTAATATTACTTTTAATGCATTTCATCACTTCATTTTGCCTTAAATACCCCCTTGTTCACTGATTCACCATGACCTCTGTAATATTTTAATTGAGCAGTATTAGCAGCCTCTTAGTATTATCATTTTGCATCATCACCACTAACTGTCTGTGTCTGAATTATTTATTTGTGGTGCAACTTCACCTGCCACCAAGGTGCATGGAGGAGGAAAAGAAACCATCCATTTATTGGGTTGTTCGGTGTGTTTCTATTTACCAAAAATTCAGTTTAATCAAAGTGTGTTGTCCTCAGCTATGACGCAGCGTCTTACTACAACCGCATCCCAGAGCTGAAGCAAGCGATGGACCAGATATCCGAAGGCTTCTTCAGTCCCAGCCAGCCCGGCCTCTTCAAAGACCTGGTCAACATGCTGATGCACCACGACAGGTAGGAAAGGAACCCACTAAATATGTGACGGGCTTCTTTTAATGGGAAATTCAAACCTGTGACATTCAGTAAATGCAAAGAAACCATAAGATACGTGGACCATTGTTTCCTCACTTCTAACTGTGTATTTGTTGTGCAGGTTCAAGGTGTTTGCAGACTATGAAGACTACATCAAATGTCAAGAAAAAGTCAGCGCCCTCTACAAGGTAAGTGTGTCCGCAAGTGGGAAATCAATTCCAGCTTAAAGCAATAATCTGAAACATGATAAAGCGGCAAAATTCCAACGGTTTCTAAAAGCTGAGACGTTGCACTTTACAGCCAGTATGACGTTACATGCAGGAAATAGGATATTCTGACTTTTTCATAGTAAAAATAAGCAAAAGAAGCTACAAGACACAGTGCGGCACGATGGACGTGACACGATACGATGCTATACGACACAAAGATGCGATGGTATAGGATACAAAACAATACGATATGATATGATACGATATGATGCAATACTACACGATATAATACAAGGTGATACGATATGATTCAATACTGATGATGCAATACTACACGATATGATGCGATGCGCTATGATATGTTGATTAATTCATTCAAAATGTGCTGAAGTCCGTTAATTTAATGTCTTCACTCTGTGACAGAACCCCAAAGAATGGACCAAGATGGTGATCCATAACATCGCCGGCTGCGGTAAATTCTCCAGCGACCGCACCATCTCCCAGTACGCCAGGGAGATCTGGGGGATGGAGCCCAGCCTGGAGAAGATCCCCGCCCCAGACGACCCTCGCTAAGAGACCTACGACACCCACCGCCGCCGCGGCCGCGTAGCTCGTTAGTTAAGCTGGTGGTCGGACCCCCCCCCCATGTAGCTTCCTCTTTTACTGTGGCATTACTTCTTTACTTGATCCCCTGTACAACCTCTACCGCTTCCACCAATGTGTCCAAAAACGGCCTTATGAAGGATCTGACCTCCGATCACACGCACACGGTCACCGTTGAGGGGTGAAACCTCAGAGCTAGTCGTGCAGCGGGAACATTAAAGACAAAAAAAAAAAACACTCCCTTCACCTGGTAGCACTCTTGGAGAAACTCCTCTGGGCCTCTTTATTTTTTAGTAAAAAAAATTCTATTTTTAACCGAACCTTTTAACCCAGATACTAACTGCCACATTCCACTTCTTCTTACATCCTCATCGTAGCCACACAAGAGAAAAGAAAAAAAAAAAAAAAGCCAGCAAATATTCAAATATTACACCTCAGCCACTGTTAACGGTTCCAAAAACCAGTCTTCCATGTAAGTAAGTAAGTACGGAGGGTGGTAGGTAGGTGGTAGGTAGGTGGTAGGTAGGTAGGGTGGGAGGGGGCCACCCAGTGGTCAGTTAGCACCACATCCTCATAGCAGCACTGTGACTTCATTGTGTTTAAGGGGGAAACTATCTGTTAACATTATTAGCATTATTAGCATTTCACATGAAGACTCCCTGACGTGTCTCTAAGTGTTGTAAGCTGATTGTTTGTTTGTTATTATTATTATTATTAGTATTATTATTAGGGAGCCCTATGATGCAGATTATGATGAATTAACCCACGTCCTCCTCAGCATGTTGGCGTGTCTCACTGTGCTGTCCCCTAAAAGTGACCTGCGTTAGAAAATAACAAAGCCTCGTTTGCCTAATGCCTAAAGTGACTGAATTTACCTTTATATATATATATATATGCGTGTGTGTGTGTCCTTTGTCATATTCGTGTGTCATACTGTTGTACTGTAGCCGTTGACGTACTGTAGCACCCTGTCTTCCTGCCTTCACTGTCAGCCGGTGCTTTTTCTTTATTCGATCAATAAACGACAAACATCCAACGTGAAACTTTTTTTCCTCTTCCATCCTTTTTTTTTTTTTTTTTAACCCATAATAACATTATTTTTGAACCAACCAATCAACCAAGTAAATGCTGCATGATGTAATATGTCATTTTATTTTGGTTTCACTGATAAAATCAGTGTGAAGATTCTACCAACACCTTTTTTTTTTTTTTTTTAAACTGTGCCAACTTTGATTTCTCAACAACACCACAGAGTCTTGGCTTTATTATGAAGACTGGTTGGTTGATTGTCTTTATTTTGAACATGTAAATAATGAAAACAAAGTAAAAAAAAAAAAAAATACATAAATGGATTTAAAAAAGAAGAAGAAAATCTACCCCTACACCTCAGCTCCATTTAGACAAGAGAGACACGATCTTATTATTAAAGCAAAATAATGGAGGAGCAAACACATAAAAACTGGATAATTTGGGCCGTGCACAAATTAGAAAAGGTTTGGAGGAAAGAGTCTAAAAGTGAAAGTCTGACCTGATGGTGGCGCTAGAGGACAGGTCATGTGGTCGTTAATGTCCGTAAATTTGAGAATATTCGTGTGAAAACTTTACAAAACACGTTTGTGCTAATTTCAAAGTTTGGCCTAATGGTGGCGCTAGAGGGAAGGTCAACTCACTGGTAGGTTTCATAAAATATTATATTAAAAAAGATAGTAAGAATAATTGTATATCAAAAATTAATAATATAAATAATAATTACACTTATATACAAATTTGAATAATTTTACATAAATTGTCACACATTGACCTACATATTTGTTCCTACCTCATCATTAATTAATAATTATATTTGAAGTTACAGATGTAAAAAATGTCGCCACGCGTTCAGTGTAAAAACAAGCGTTCAGCCTCAAAAGGATACTCAGGTCTTTATTTGTTCATATTACAACCTCACCATACTGTCGTGTTATATACATCAGGTTTGCACGCAACAATAAAACATCTTCTTTTTAAAAAATAAAATAAAATCTAAAAAAAAAAAAATCACATCCATACTCTATACTATGTCTTTCAAGTATCTCTCAGGGGGAAAACGTGTGTTATTTATACAATTCCATTCCATAAATAATATAAATATAATTACACACACAATACTCCCAATGTAGTGGCTTTTATATTTTAGTCCGACAAGAAAACAAAAACAAAAGAAACAACAACAGTACATTTAATTGCATCCGGTTTCTATTTCTAACGCCCATGTGTGAGATAAATTATTAATTATTGGGACGGACGAGGGAACGGTGTTAACGGTCTGAAGCTTTTATAACACACGGGTGTAACTAACACATTCACAATCTAAATCCATTTAAATGTGGTTTTGTGAATGGAACAATCCTGGATAAGAAGAAATAATCAATTATCCGAAGGTTTCTTTGATTTGTCTTCCTATAAACCCAGTGTTCCCGTCCACATTATATTAATATTCCACAGTTTTATTAAAGATGGAGTTTAAAAGCTTCAGTGACCTGCTCCTTTAATGTTTTTACCGCTGACTTTACGTTCCAGTGTGGTGATTGTATACAACACGAGGGCTGAGTATCATTTTTGCTCTGTTCCAAATTTAAATCCAAAAAAAAACAAAAACAAAACAAACAAAAAAAATGCTCCATTTGCACTATATGGGATTAATGAGATGAGGACAATTTAACTTAAAGTGGCAATTTTGAGCATTTCAGTTTTACACTAAAAAAACTGCAGTGGATCATAATTAGGATGTCACAGTGTTGCTGTTTGACAAACAATGTTGCAGAACACAACTAAAACCCAAATATCAAATATCAATGATTTGGTGACCCACTTGCAATACTTTTGAGGAGGCCGAGCCCCACAGGTTGGGAATCGCTGTAATGAACTAAATAGGACACAACGACATTTCAGAAAACACAACGACATGACAGAAAAAACAACATTTCAGAAAACGACATTTCAGAAAACCCAACATTACAGAAATGTTGTGTTTTCTGAAATGTTGTGTTTCCATGAAATGTTGTGTTTCCATGAAATGTTGTTGTGTTTTATGAAACATTGTGTTTTTATGAAATATCCTTGTGCTTTCTGTATTGTCATGTTTTCTGTAATGTTGTGTTTTCATGAAATGTTGTGTTTTCATGAAATGTTGTGTTTTCTGTAATGTTGTTGTGTTTTCTGAAATATTGTGTTTTTGTGAAATGTTTTGTTTTCTGTAATGTTGTTGTGTTTTCCCAAACATTGTTGTATTTTCTGTAATATCGTGTTTTGAAGCTTCAGCGCCATCATAAAAGAGGCAATAATCTTCATTTTCCATCATTCTGTGAACAACCAGGGAGGCCGGTGTGCAGCTCCTTATCTAATAGCTCACTGGCTGCTCCTTCTTTACGCTTTGCTGAATACAACACTTCAAACTGACCACAAAACACGTTGCATTTGCTTCGGTTGCTTCGTATTAATGGTCGGCTGGTGTTTTGCAGCAGTAGGAAATGCTCAGTTCTCATCCAACCATTTCATCTACCAGAACTCATCTCTATGACAGCGACCAAACTAAAGGAAATCCTCAAAGTTGCCACTTTAAGACCCTCAAAGCTGCGACGTCTCCACTCACAAACTACTAAGAAGAACTCATATACCATTAAAACCAGTTGAATATATTCCACAGTTTAGTCCCAGGTTTGTATGTGAACTGCATTTCTGAGTGATTTCAGTAACTCCAACACAGTACTAGTGGATAAATTAACCCCCCCGACAAAAGAGGTCGCAGCCAAAGTACAGATGCCTCCAGCTCCAGGACAACCAAATAACACTCGACTCTGGACGCTAGCGGCACCCAAATATGCACAAATATGGCCTTTGTTTACTCAATCGCTCCCACTCAGCTGGATCGTCCTTCTCGGTTGACAAAATGTTCTGAGGAAGCCAGAATATGCATCAGTTGAAGAAAATTGTGAGTGATGTCCATCTTTTTGGTTCACACCATAGACTGTATATAAAGATGGACAATGGAACAGCTCCTCCAAGTGATGCCCAAGCAATTAGAGCTCCCCCTGCTGGCTGGAGGCTGCAGTGTAGCTAGTGGGTGGGACTAAAATACTCAAATATTTTTTTTGCAAGGGTGGTTTCTGTCATTTTAAGTAGTTAATATAATTAGTTATTTGACACTATAGAAACAGGATGTGACATAATGGCGACCACCAGTTGCCATGCCAACTGCTCTGTAAAGGGTTGTAAAAAAAAAAAAAAATTCTAAACAAATATAGTAAATTTAATGTTTCCTTGTCACTGGTGGAGGTAGAGCAGAGAATAATACTAATCAAATGAAAACATGAGTGAGTTTTGAGGAGGTGTGGGCGGGGCATCACTTTCGTGGCTCCGCCCCTCGAACCGTACTGATCAGACTCCAAACTCACAAGATGGCGCCGCCCGTATCGCCGGGAAAATTCAGTTTGGCCAATGGGAGGAAGCGGTGACACGTCGTCCATATTTATATCCAGTCTATGGTTCGCGCTAACAGCAGCAGAGATGTGGCGTCTCCATTAGCAGGGACGAGAGCGTCTCCTCTGCTCCGGCCACGCGGTGATTTGAGCTGGTGAGATGAGGCATGAATGAGAATCTTGGCTTTACTCATTTAAAAGTCGCTCCTGCACATGCAACAAAACACAGTTTGCGTTAGGATGACGTTTGTCGATCTCTGCAGTGGCGGCGGATGCTGGTGTCTGCTACAGCCTCGGTGGACAGGCATCACTTCTACCGCAGGGTTATTCAGAGAAGAGTCTCTGGTTTTTTGAGCGTCCCATGAGTAGGAAAAAAACTAATTACTCGTTACGTCAGTAGCTGCTTTCATGTCCAGTCAGGATATACAGGTTGCTCAGTGCTGAGGGGTCACTGGTTGGTGTGCTCTGAAGGATGATGTCTCTGTGCAAGGACAAGAAATGAAAAGGGACGGGTAAGTCTCACAGGGGCTTTACGCTGATAGTTGCTGCGTTTCCATTCACCCAAGAAATGTGCAAAACCCAAATATCGTAATAAAACACTGGTAATGGAAACACTTTCATTTCTAAAAAACTCTCACTAAAAAAGAAATATCGCTAACATGTATCAATAAAAAAGTTTAGCGCTTTTTTGTGTTTCCCCGTCACCAGAGATGATGTGCGGGGAGATCCATTTGAAGTCCATCTTCCTCAAAGTGAAGTCTCGCGAGATGAGACTTTTAAGAGAGTTACGGCACGATTTCAGAAATATCGGTTTTTATTTTGCAAAAAACTGTAACGGAAACACAGCTATTGTCAGACTAGTAAGAAAAAGTAGTAATAGAAGAAAAAAGTAGTATTAGTAGTTGCAGAAAAAGTAGTAGTAGAAGAAGAAAAATGGTAGGTGTTGTAGAAGTAGTAGTAGAAGAAGAAGAAGAAGAAAGTATAGTAGAGCGGAAAAAAAGTTCACAATTTCAGAAATTCGCTTTTTGCAAAAGTCACGGAAAACAGTATGTCAGATAGTCATTGAAAAGTAGTAGAAGAAGAAGAAGAAAAAAGTAGTAGTTGTAGCAGAAGTTGTAGAAAAAGTAGTAGAAGAAGAACATAAAAGTAGTAGTTGTAGTAGAAGTCGTAGAAAAAAGTAGAAGATAAAAGTAGTAGTTGTGGTAGAAGTTGTAGAAGTAATAGTAGTAGCAGTCAATGTAATAGGAGAAGAAGAAAAAAGTATTAGATTTAGTAGTAAATGAAGTAGTAGTGGGTGAAGAAGAAGGAGAAACATAGTAGTTGTAGAAAAAGAAAAAGTTCATCAAAATTTCAGTAATAACAGAACAAAACGTAAACACAACTAGCATCAGAGCAGCGTTAACGTACCTGTTTGTTCCCAAGACTCTGAAGACCCGACTCTCGTCCGTAATCTCCTGTGTTACCTGCACACGAACAGAGCAAATTTACCAAACAGCAAATGTCCAGCGCAGGAAAACCAGCTCAGTCCTCGGTCTGACATCTACAACAACAACAACATCCAGAGGATGAGTCACCTCATCTGAGTGGAAGCTCCTCCCTCTGAGGCCGTGCTTCCAGAAAACCAGCACACTGTCCTGTAAGCAGACTGTCAAGGAGACGTCACTCAAACCGTTAACATCAAGTCTCATCTGTTTGCTGCGTTGCTGCCACTACCTAGTGTTTCAACGGGGAAGTCGAAGACCATCTCTGCAGCCAGCTCTTTGGAGGGAACACCTCGCAGGTTCACGATCTTCACAGTTTCTGCGCATCGAGCATCAGCAGTTTAGTGACAATCCAAGAGAGACGCATAATAACGCACGTGGAGATGGAGGTGACTTACTTTCCACTGCAATCAGAACAGTGTCTCGGTCCATCTGGGTCACCTGTACGGCTCTGAGCGCTCCATTACCTGCAGACGAGAGGACGGGATGAGCTTCACCATCACACTGGAGAAAAGCCGGAGTCCTCCACCTCACCTCCTACCTGGTACCGAAATGGCCGAGCCGTTCAGCTCGATTATGTCAAACGTCAGCTGCTGGCTGCTCGGAGGTTTCCCATTACTGCAGTCTCTGACGCCAATGCACAGCTGGGGGAACTCATCGGTCACCAGCACCAGCAGCTCGAATATGGGCAGAGAGTCTGGAAGCTTGATGGGGATGTGCTGCAAGAGAAACGCATGGAATAAGACTCATTTTAAAGACAAACAAACAAATAAAGATGGACAATGCAACAGCTCCTCTAAAGTGAAGCAAGTAGAGCTCCCCCTGGTGGCTGGAGGCCTTTTCAGTCAATGCACATTCGTTTAGTTTCATAAATTACACTTTAACAGAAAAAAGAAAGAAATGAATGACTGTTGCTTATTTACATTCGTTCATAATGTTGTTTATTGATGTGTGTACTTCACTTGTGTAGTTAGAAGTGCCTCTAGCCAGCAGATTTAGTTTGAGGATTGATTTTATACATGCGAGTTTCAACAGTAACACATCTGCACCAACCTTCAGATGCATGAACTTCTGCAGAGGCTCGTACCACAACAGCAGGACGAGGCCGGAGGGAACGGCGCCGCATAGAAACGTACTGTCTGTGTAGGGGTTTCTGGCTGAAAGACACAAAGGGGAAAGGTGGAGATGGTGCGTTGTTGTTGTTGTTGCTGTCGCTGTTGTTCAGGAAAACCTGGAGCAAACTGGGCCTCACTTACCTACGCTACATCTCCTGCAGCCTTTAGTGTCGGGAATCTTCACGGATATGGCAAACTTTCTGTGGGCCGAGAACACAAAGGGAATGATGGTGGTGACGGTGAAGGAGAAGAAGAAGAAGTAACAATAGAAGAAGAAGACAAATTAGTAGCAGAAGAAGAAAAAAACTGAAGAAGAAACAGTAGCAGAAAAGGAGAAGTAGTAGTTATAGTAGTAGTAGAAGAAGAAAAAGTAATGGAGAAGAAAGCTTAGTAGTAATAGAAAAAGTCACAGAAGTAGCCTGGTAGTAGAAGAAGAAGAAAGAGTTGTAGTTGTAGTTGAAGCAGATTTAATAGTTCTAGAAGAAGAAGAAGTCATAGAAGTAGTAGCAGTTGTAGTAGTAGTAGAAGAAGGAGAAAGCAAAAACAGTAGTAGTAGATAGAAGTAGAAGAAAAAGTAAACAAAGAAGAAAATGTAGTAGTAATAGTAATAAAAGAACAAGAAGTAAAAGAAAAAGCAGTAGTTGTGGTAGTAGAAGAAGAAGAAAAAGCAGTAGTTGTGGTAGTAGAAGAAGAAGAAAAAGCAGTAGTTGTGGTAGTAGAAGAAGAAGAAAAAGTAGTAGTAGTGGTAGAAGAAGAAAAAGAAGCAGAAGTAAGGGTAGTAAAAGAAGAAAAACTGTAGTTGTAGTAATAATAGTTGAAGAAGTTGCAGAAAAAGTATTAGTTGTCGTAATACATGAAGTAAAAGAAGTTGAAATAGTACTAGAAAAAGAAGAAAAAGTAGTAGTTGTAGTAGTAGTTGAAGAAAAAGTCATAAGAAATAGCAGAAGTAGTAATAGAAGAAAGCAATAATAATAAGTAGTAGTTGTAGAAGAAGAAGAAGAAGAAGAAGAAGAAGAAGAAGCCCAATCATGTCCACTTGTCTTTGTCTGAGTTGAGCGATGAGTGGGTTTATAACCTGGGGTTGATCCTGTCGGTGAAGCGGTTGGTGCTGAGCGACAGGCTGCTGTGTCTCTTCTGTAGATGTCCTTTCTGTTCAAACAGAGCCGTCAGACTGTGGGAGTAGAGCTGTGACGACTTCCCTGCAGGACCAACACTCTTTAGAGAGGCTAATAACGTACCAGACATTAGATCATCTGGAGACAGTCGTTACCTGACACGGACATCAGCACGTTGTTCATAACGTACAGCCATGTACATCTCTGAGGGAGGAGCTGGGGCGGAGGAGACAGAACAACCACGTGGTTAATTCATCACATGACCTACGTCTGATGTCATGTACGTTTATATCAACAGAACCTCAAAAAAACCCACCACATTAACCATACGAACCCATGTGTCGTACTCTTACCTTCTCTAGTGTATCTTCATGAAGTTCGTTAAGGTTCAGTGTGTAGATGCCTTCTTCAGCCCCAAGAATCATGTACTGATCTAAGTACGAAAAGTGTTTGTTAGAGAGAATAAGTGAAACATTTACAGCATCATAAGACACAATAATAACTTCGGTTCAACCTTTTTCATCCCACTCTTTTTGCTGTCTCATCCAGACTCTCTCAGCATTTTTTTCATCCCAACTCTCTCAACCTTTTTTATCCCATCCATTTCTACCCTTTTCATCTCATCCATCCTCTTTTACCTTTTTCATCCCACCCATTTTTACCATTTTCACCCATCACCCTCAACCTTTTTCATCCCATCCATTTTCATCATCTTTATCTCTGTCTTTTTTGACCATTTTCATTGCACCGTTTCAACCCTTTCATCCCATCCCCTTCCAACCTTTCATATCCAGACACCCTCAACCTTTTTTATCCCATCCATTTCTACCCTTTTCATCCCATCCACCTTTACCCTTCTCATCCATCCTCTTCTACCTTTTTCATCCCATCCTTTTTTATCACATACATTTTTACCTTTTTCATCCCATCCATTTTTTTACCATTTTCATCCCATCCCCTTTACCCTTCTCATCCATCCTCTTTTACTTTTTTCATCCCGTCCATTTTTAACATTTTCACCCATCACCCTCAACCTTTTTCATCGCATCCATTGTCATCATCTTTATCTCAACCCTTTTTGACCATTTACATCCCACCGTTTCAACCGTTTCATCCCATCCCCTTCCAACCTTTCATATCGCAACACCCTCAACCTTTTTCATCACATCCTTTTCATCCCATCTCTTTTTACCCCTTTCACCATTTTCATGTCATCTCTTTTTACCATTTTCATCCCATCCTTTCTTACCCATTTTATATTTCTCATCCCATCACTTTTTACCATTTTTTACCCTTTTCATCCCAGTCCCTTTTCATCCCATTCCCTTGCAACCTCTCTCATCCTACCCCTGCTTTGCAGTAAAAAACACCGCAACCATTGGACTTTGAAGACATTTTGTCAGTTTCAGTCTTCTCACCTCTTGTCTTGGGTAAAATCCACGTCACGGCACAGTGGATTTTAAGAGGACAACCGTTGAACACTTTAGAGAAACAGGCTCCCATCTACAGAACCAGCAGAGCAACCCAATCACTAATGGTCTGATACAGTTAGAGGAACCCTTAAAGTTTGGAATGATATCCACTCCAACAAAATAAAATAAAACAAAATGCATGAATGTTACAATAACTGTAATATATTATGTAATATGTATAATAAGTTGGTGACTCCAGGAGCTAATGAAATGGTCATTACAACAAACAACAGCAGTAATTTTGGTATCATACCATGCAAGAAAACATGTATTGTTAGTCACACGAGCAATGCAATTGGTCGACTTCTATTAAAGATCGCATGCTGTTAGGTTTCACACTTACATGGACTTGAGGGGTAGGAGGAAGTCCATGACAATCAGCCCTCTAGAAATGCCAAAGGTTACACATAACAAAACAAAGGGGGTGATAAAAACTGTACAACAGAGACATTACAAACCTGTCTGGTTTCTATGATTTGTCACTTTACAGGCAGGCAGACACATACTTTAAAGGGCCTGTCCAGACTTTGCATTAAGGTCTGATCTGGGTAAGGCGATCACAAGTGACCAGCGTAAAAAAAGACACTTGTGAACACTTGCAGGACAGATCACATTTTGAGAGATCCGATCTCTGACCATATTAGGAGGTGGTCTGGGTCGCATGCGTTCCTTTGGTGATGTGAAGAACGTTTTAAAGACCTCCGATCCTCAACAGGGGGATAAAGTTTTACCTTGTACATTCAGAAAAAAACACACAAACACTAGTATAAATGATAGCAAGGAGAGTCTTTTAAAATATTCTGTCCCTGTTGCTGTTAACTAGACATCAACCGATATGGATTTTTTAGGGCCGATACTGATTGTTTTACATCAGCCTTGGCTGATAGCTGATATGTGCTGACGATTTTTCTGAGCAGATATTTGGAGCCGATACTGATTTTTCTTTAAATTTTGCCTGGGAAAAATATATGTATATGTATCACCCGAAGCCGATACCAGTACAATACACAAATATTGTCCCGATATATATCGGCCGACGATATCGGTCGATCTCTTACTGGGTTAATGTTTGTTTTTTGTTGTTTTTTTAACAGAATGAGCTTGCAGACAAATTATGACTGAAAAAGATTCCTTTAATTATTTCTCAGACAAAAACATTTCTGAGTTTGGATGTAACACTAAAGTATGTAATGAAAAACATATTTAAAAAACATATATTAAGATATATAAAAACTACAAATGATATTTTCTCTTTAACAAATTAAAGAGAATCCCTTTTTATTTCTTTGAGGTAGTGTGAACTGTGCAATAATATGTCCTCTTCTTAAAATAAATTTTATCTTAACAACAAAATATGGATAAAAAATGGATATTTAAAATAAATCCCACATCAAAATAATTAAATGAATAATACAAATAAACAAAATCTCTTCAAATAATCAAACTAATGCTTGTATGTGTTCCTAGTGTGGGATTTACATGATTTTTTAAGTATAAGATCAGTATATGTCCTCTGAATAACCTGAAACTCAAAACTAAATTACGCCCTCTGCTGTTTAAAATGGGCATCGCAATTCATTTTTCATCTTGGCTGATTGGTCGTTTCCTTTATTTGTTGCATTGAGAAACCTCCAGGGCTGGAGTTATTATCTGAGTTTTGTGCAGGTCTAACTAAAGTCAGGGTGGAGATAGGTAAACAATAACAAGACGCGCACAAACAAAACATCTCTGTTATAATATTCAATAACGCGTGAAACTGAGATCTGATCTGGTGACGCATGTTAATGCCAGGTGTGAACATACGCAAAGCTGGTCAACTTGTGATCAGTCCAGATCTGATCTTAATGCAAATGTCCAATCAGAGTCCAAACTGAATCATTAGGAAGTTATTAGGTTAGCGAATCACACGAGCTCACTGATGCTTTCTAAGAAGATGTGAAGATCAACTCACAGAGTCCTCTGTCTTTTTCCTCAGCGTGCTCCACTCAGGGGACAGAGGCGTCTCTCTTTTCGGAGAGGACACGGGGGGAATCTTCTTCTTCTCTGGCGGCGTCACGGCGTCCCCCACAGGCAGAGACGGATCGCTGCAGCGCTGTCGGATGTCCTGCGTAGCCGAGCACCTGGCCAAGACTTTGCGGACAAAAAAACGAGCCGGGGTTCACATAAAGTCAAACATAACTGAGGTCCCATTGGAGTTGGTCGGTGTTTACCTGGAGTGCCGGTGCTGGAGTCGGCCGTGGAGGCGGCGTTGGCATCGGGGCCGAGGGTGCAGCTCGGCCTCATCGCCGGGTTTCTGTTGTCTGTATTGAGGGTTAAAAGGCTGAAGGCTGGCAGGGAGGCTGTAGATGGACAGAACAAACCACTCTTCCTACCTCCCTGGGGGGGAAAAGGAAAAACACCAGCAGACACGTTACTCACTCTGTAGAGCAGTTATTTAATAACTGTGATATCAATCTGTGTCCCAGTTGCATAGTACACACTAATAGGCAGCATGTGTGGATACAGCAGTGGCAACGTTGCACCAAGATAGAAGATATATAGAAGTGTAAACCGACACTTTAATTTATCACTTATTCATTACAGCCATGTTATTGATGATGTTCTTTATCATGTTGATCCTACAAATGTGTCTCTTTACGACTCCACAGTTGCATCAGTCTTGAATGGGATGAAAAGGGTTGAAAGGGAACGGGATGAAAATGGCTGTGAGTATTGGGATGTGAAAGGTCTAATGGGAATGGGATGTAAACAGTCAAAAGGGACAGGATGGAAGGACTTAAAGGGAGTGGGACAATACGGGTCAAAAGGGCTGGGATGAAATGGGCCGAGGATGTTGGGATGAGAAGGGATGAACTGTCTACGCCTTGGTTTGCTGCAGAGGTGAAATCGCAACTGAGACGGATAAGACAAGACTGGTGCAGCTGATAGAGAGGACCATCTTCGTCCTCTGGACTCAGTAGAGCAAGTGGGTCTCAAAACATCCAGAGTGTCTCCTGTCAACCACTGGCACCTTAGGTAGCTCCTTCAACCAGAAACTGCTGCACCAATGGGCCAAGAAGGAGCACTACCCAAGGTCTTTTTTACACTACAGCATTTTTTAATACTGCTTCTGAGTGTCCCTGCACAGCTAAAGGACACAGACACCCTCCGGACAATACATCTGTCTCCATCCCAGTCACATTTCCAAACTTCCGAATGTTCCAGTGAGCATTGTTGTGGAAAGAACATAAATTTTCCACCATAGACCGCCTACGACCGGGCGTTGCTCCCAATATTTCTGACTTAGGAGTTGAGAAGAATTATGAGAAAAGCTGTCCAAGAGCCGAGGACCACTTGGAAACGTTTTTCCCTCAAATAAAAGCACATTGGAGGTCGTTTAGAGTTCCCTGTATGACATTTAGATAGAATATTAGGGGTCGATATGGCAATATATCGCGATACTTTTTCTTTTTCTCTGTCTTAATATCGAGTAGTTTAATGAATAAATCTGAGCTCTGTACACGAGTTGTTTTTGAGCAAATGCTACATGCTATATGTCGTTGGAAAGCTCATTTTCTTCTGATTTCACTGATATAAGCCATTATAGGATTCAACCAACACAGCCGACACAACCAAATCATTTTGTTCAAAACAATAAAAACGAGAAACGAGCATAAAGTCACCAGAAAAGCCTCATATCGATCCAACAATCAATATTATCCTGGTCAAAACGCTCCGTTTGTATTTCCAAACTGTCCAATTCAGTTGTATTTTCAGTCCAAAAACTACTTTTAGTTCCATAAAAATCCGCAAAGAGCTGTTTCAACGTCTTGGATGAAGAAGGAGATACGAAAATCTTCGTATTTTATCATAAAATATAAAAAATATACATTTTAAATCGCAGCTGAACTCTGACCTTTTGATTGACAACTCAGTGAACCAATTCCAATTGCAGCAAACTTAGTGGGAGATTGGTGTTTCCTGTAGCCAATGACCTGCTCTAAACAACGATATACGTCATGCCCGGTAAAGTTTGGTTGCCCCGCAGACAGACCAGCGTATTGGAGCTGGACGTCTGTGCGTAATTTCAAATGAGAAACAATGCAAAAAAGTGTGATTTTACTTCACTAACTCTGTATCAGTTACTCTAATTATAAAATATAATTAATCTGGGTGTCACTTTCAGTGGAGCCCAAGATTATTAATGTACGTTGAAGCATTTGAAGCCGTTTTATTCAAAATGTGTCCAAATGGCAGTTTGGAAACGTCTGGTTAAACACTTAGAAAAATAGGGTAAAATAAACTCAGTTCTTGTTATTTTTTCTATGCAATTTTAACTGGAAGTAGGTAAATGCTCTGATAATATTGTTTAATCCAGTTTTATCAGTTTCCTCTGAAGTCATCAGATAGCAAAAAAATTCAGGCAAACCCAACAAGTTGTTATTTTTTAACTGTGTGCCAACACCGATTACTCAAGAACAAAACCACTTAGAGAGATTCTGAGATTCTTTTGTGATAGAAACCTCAGGGTGTTAGCTTTCAAAAGAGACCAAGATCATGCATGAGCTCCAAACTGCTCATGAACAGCATTCAGTTTACTTTGGGTAAGTCCTGAATAGGCGTTTTTTTGCAAAAAGGCAAGAATGGTAACGTTCTTTGGCCATTTTTATATTGAGTGTATGACTAAACCTAGCTCAGAGTCAGTATAAAGTACACAGCTGGGACACAGATTGGGTGGATGGTGGGAGGTTTCACACTCACGTCAGCAGATGGCGCCCTCTTGATGGTTAGACTCCTGAAAAGACAAAGGAAAGCAACATCCCTGTCATGAGTCGAGAAGAAAAGACCAACCAACAAACCGAGTCCTCCGCTCAGACTCCAGGTCAAGCATCGTCACAACAAGCCGGACGGGACAAAAGAGGACGGACGCTGAAGACGCTGAGGGCGGGAAGGGAGGAGGGCGGTAGGAGGAGGGAGCAGCGCAACAAAAAACAACAAAAACCCAAAAAAAAAAAAAAAAAGGCAAAAACAAGCTGAGAAGCAGTGGGTTTGATTACACCTGCAAACACAAACCCATTAGCTGAGACATTGTAATTTAACACCATCATTTAATTTCACGTGGGATGGGAGGAGGCGGGGGGAGAGGGGGGATAAACAAAAAATAAACAAGACAGCGACAACACACCGGCGTTATAGGAGAGGCTGGAGGTGATGGGCGAGGCCTACCTCAGCTGCAGAGCTTGCTCCACACATTCCAACAGGCTCCTGCAACAGGAAGACCTGGTGTTTATCTGACCCAGTGGCCCCCCCCCTGTGTGGCCCAGAACAACGGCGGGGTGGGACCGTCCACAACCCTAACCCTATCATGCCAGTGTTTGACACTTACGCTGCCCCAGACTGAGGATAAGTCAGCGATTACACTAAAACAAACGGAAACATCAGGAGTTTTATATATGAGTTGGACGCCTCCTGCTCCTTTCCTACTTCTTAATACATCCCTGCTCTTACTTAGTAACCAAAGCACCGTACAGGCGTTGAGGAAATCCCTAGATTCGAGGGCACTCTCGGGCCTCTATCAACAAAACAATCCTTTTCAACGGCAGAAACGTGCGTCATTCCAGTCACTTTGAACTCACGAGGACGACAGGAGATTTACAACGTTAACAGAGTCTTACGGTGAGGTCTCTTCTTCCCCGGACAGACTCCAGTCGTCGTCGTAAGACCCCTGCTGAAAAGGAGAAGGCCCTGGTTATATTCACGTCTTACGCGTGCTCGGCGTCCCACAACCGATCTTTGAGAAAAGCTGCGTTACCAAATCAGGATACGGCTCGGTGACTTTCCTCCGCGGGGGCCCAAACTTCACTTGGTCGACTGTGAAGAGAAGAGAGGTCAGGTTAGCGTCGATAACAAGCTCACACGGCGAGTTTGTTCTGTGATTCACAAACGACCGTGGAGGCAGCATGGTGGCTAATGTTAAACTAAAAGTATTATGATAGATATGTATTTATGACTCTTTTCTGACTCTGACTACGCAGCACTGACGGTAAAGTCTGTGTTTCCTTTGCAGGTATTTGAATTTGAATGATTACACGATTATAAAACTAAACTTGATTGTTTTCGCAAATTCAGGACACAAATTTTAGTTTTAGGATCACAAATAGTGTGCTCCAGCCTGTTTATAAGATTTAACAACTGTATTTTTGAGTGCATATACTGATCAGCCACAACATTATGACCACGAACGGGAGAAGTAAATATCATTTAAACCGTCTTGTAACAATTCAGCGTTCTGCTGGGAAACTTTTGGACCTGGCATATGTTCATGTGGATGTTACTTAGACATGTACCACCCACCTAGACCAGACCAGACACCTCCTGCCCCATAGCAAGACACATGATGGCAGCAACTACAAAAAACACTTTATGAACAACTCAAAAAAACGAATAACAGCACAAGGTGTTGACCTGGCCTCCAAATTCACTAGATCCCAAACTGATCGAGTATCTGTGGGATGATCCACCATAGAGACCCCTCCCCTAAACCCATAGGACCCAAAGGCCCCCACTAACAACATTTAGGACCCCCTCAGAAGGCCCATGTCCATTCTCTGATGAGTCAGGACTGTTTTGGAGGCACAAAGGACAATATCAGGATATTAGGTCATAATGTTATGGCTGATTGGTGTACATTGTGTTTATTATGAGTTATTTCAAAGCAAAAACAGGATCACCTCCCCTTCCAGTTAAATTCAGCAGTAAAGTCTCCTTTGTTTTCTTTTTCTAAGGTTTAGACTGAAAGGAGGAAACAGGTCGTCACGTGAGCCGAGCTATCGCTTCACGGTTTGACTTTGAAGCAGACGATGAGGAAACTACTAAACCAGAAAGCGGAAGCAGAGCTTAGCTGCCACTCTGTTGCTGAGTGCCAGCGTTGCATCAAGTTCAGTCCTCGGTGTGAGAAGTATCTGAAGTGGCTGCATAGTCTTTGCAAAACCTCTCAAATGAAGGAAAGGGAAACGCAAATATAGCTCTGCAGTCATCTGAAGAGAGCGGGAAATGAGAAAATGTGTAAATATAGATACACAGGAACGATGCGATGCTTTAATTTCATGACCCAAAAAAGGTTGCTATAGGAGCCACATTAACCCCTTAACATTTGTCTGGGTGGTATATGGGGCAGCAGTAGCTTTTTGAACCAAATAACTGATAAAAGCCATTGAAGGATTCAACCAGCATTTTTTTTCTTTTTTAACTGTGTGCCAACATTGATTTCTCAACAACAAAACCACTTAGAGAGATTCTGAGTTTTGTGATAGAAAGTTCAGAGTCTTGGGTTTCAAAAGAGACCGAAAGCATGCATGAGCTCCAAAACTTTCAAGAACAGCATTCACTTTTCTTTGGCTTTGTCCTAAAACGGCTGGAATGATAAGAGGTTAAACACTGCGGCAGCTAAACACTAACGAAACACTGCATATTAAACACTATAGTGAAAGTGATTGTGTAAATAACTCTAGTAGCAGCTAGGGGTTGGTCAGACTAGTCGACTAGCAACTGATCATGGGACAGTAACAATAGTGGGTCATAGCAGTAAACCAACCCCAACCCTAAGTCCTAACTCTAACCCTAGGTCCTAACTCTAACCCTAAGTCCTAACTCTAACCCTAGGTCCTGACCCTAAGTCCTAACTCTAACCCTAAGTCCTAACTCTAACCCTAACCCTAAGTCCTAACTCTAACCCTAAGTCCTAACTCTTATCCTAACCCTAAGTCCTAACCCTAAGTCCTAACTCTAACCCTAGGTCCTAACTCTAACCCTAAGTCCTAACCCTAAGTCCTAACCCTAACCCTAAGTCCCAAGTATGTGGAAATACTTCACTAGAGATGAAGCCCATATTATCATGACATGTCAGTGCTGGAATACAACTAAAGTCCTACTGTAATGCAAATAAAAAGACAACTAACACTGCTAACAATAGCAGAGGAAAGGTCCAAATCCTCTGGACAGAACCAAAACCTTCACCAAAAGAGAGACAAGGAGGCTGCACATCAACTATTTGATAACGTTATTAGACCTTTAGTACTTTTAAATGCTACTAATGGTGCTGAGCTGCAATCTGTTTTCATACACATCTGCAGGTCGTGTACTGTATGTAGCACAAGAGCTATGTGTTCTCAGCATTCAGGAATGTATTCAGGTCAAGAATATACACTTGAATTTCACCACCACCTTAACAGTGTTGGTTTTAAAAAAATCTGAAGTCGCACAACCCTTAGCAGCGGCTTCAAAGCCGACAACGGCCAGACGGACGTGCAGGTGTTTGTGGCTCATGCACAGTGATGCAGCGTGTGAGTTAAGTTGAGGTCGACACCTCGCTGATTTATTTGCGGCTCCGGTGGCAAGCGTGAAGCCGGTCTGTCGCCGTAAACTGTCAAAACCACAAGAATCAAACCGTGAAGTCACTAGAGCGAGTGCATAGAAGTTCCACTGTCCCGTCACACACCAGGCATGTTTTCAGTGCCATCCTCTGACGCAGCCTCCAGCCCACATGCATGGACTGGTTTCAGGAGCCCTCTGCAGACTCACTGAGAGGCTTTTGTCTGCATTCATATTATGGAGATTACAGCACTCGATAGTGGAGGTCACAGCGGACAATAAATCCACTCTACTCAGCGAGTGCGGCCAAACATGCAGAAGATTTACACATGTGTCTGTGCAGTCAGAGCTGCTGCAGCGAACAAGTCTGAAACATGCAGCATGCATTTACCCTTCAAAAAAACTCTCTGCAGCTCACATTTCTTGTATTTTCCTTCATGGTTATCTTAAGATATGACCGCTCACAAACGGGTCAAAAAATGTCCCATTGCATTTACTGGGTCACCTGCGGTTTCAAGCAGTGGTCAAATTATGTTCTGTATCTGGAATAAGCCGTGTAGTTATTCATTTTAGGTCACCCATAAACCGAAACCACGTCACCGTACCGTCAAAACATCTTCTTCCTCTTTTGTTTTAATGATAACTGGAAGCTACAAAATAAAAAAACTAAGAAGAAGACGAGGAACAAAACAATCTTGTGACTCAACAAAGAACTTTAGTCTGGAAAATGAGATTTGTAAATTATGTGACGTGTCATTTAATACTACACTCAATGGACATTTTGTATTTGGAGAGTTGTGTCTCTAACATACATGGTGCCAAAAAAGATAGGGTAAATTTATTAGAGAAACTGAGAGAAAAAATAAAAAATCTGGTTTAATGTGTTGTTAAAGGGAGGAATGTGTGTGGGTGTGGGTGTATATTGTGGAGCATAGTATCTTAATCATTGACCTATCCTTTGTCGGATTTGATCACAAAAAAAACCACAAAAAAATACTACATTCAACGTCACCACGTGACCTGGTAGCAAAACATTTTTCTAACCTTGAAACCGGAGTTGTGTTTCTGTATGGAGTGGACAGGTGCACAGGTGGGAGGAATGATGTGTTTTTATCTGAACTGGTATCGTTTAACTTGGAAGTGCAATCAGTTGCTCGTTCAATTCGCTGAGCCACATGGACTCCAGGCAATGAGTCGGAGCTAAATGCTAATATTAGCATGTTGATATTACTAATATATGGCTATTTTGGATGTACATGCTAGTTTGTTTGCAAGTTCGAATGCTAACACTTGCTATATATCGTATTGTATCATATCATATCATATTTTCATATCGTATTGTATTGTATCGTAACGTATCGTAACATATTGTAACGCACCGTAACGCACCGTAACGTATCTTCATATTGTATCGTATCCTTGTATTGTATCATTTCGCCTCATTTTGTAGCGTATCGCATCGCATCGTATCATATCGTATCGTATTGTATCGTATCTTATCTTCGTTTCGTTTCGTTTCGTTTCATTTTGTTTCACCTAATTTGGTATCATATTGTATCTTCGTATCGTATCGCAAAGTCATCCAGCGGGGCCAGACTGGACCCTCTGACGGGCTGTTTTTTTTCCTGCGTTTGCCGTGTGTTTGACACTCCTCTTCTAAAGGAACAACATTTTAGGATGTGCACGCTTTTTTTTATTCCACAACTTGTCAACTTCAGGGGAATTCAGGCGAGAGATTCATTCGGCACAGGAAATATATCTGTTTCCCAAAAATCTTATCTGATCTCAGTGTGTGTTTGTGCATGTCCTCACATTGTTCTTCAGACAGCGTCCTCTCCACAGGCAGGCGTTTCCCCGCTGACTGAATCTTGTCAGGTGCCAGCTCCCCCACCTGTCAACAACACATTTAATATGAAACGGAACACCACCGATACAGACTTCCCATCGTAGCTGAGCGGATTAAAAAACACGGCTGGTACGTGACAGGTTGAACTCTGACCTCCAGCTCGTTGTCGTCCATGCTGTGCGTGTGAGAAGCATTGAGCTCGGGGTTGTTGGCCATGTCCAGCAGCTCGATTACCAGGTTACGAGTCAGCAGCTGGGTCACAAACGGATGCTGGAGGAAGAAGTTACGCATCGTGAACACGTCAGAAAACCATCTAACGTCGTCTAGAAGAACGAAGAGGCAGACTAAAAAGAATCATTGTATTTATGGATATTTAATGTCAAAGATAAACCAACAGACATGGGTTCAGGAAGCTGATTGGGACAAAAGAGGAAACATCTCTGCAAAAACTAGAAATGTTTTGTGTTGTCTCTGGTGAAAGACAATCTCAGGTCCTCTTAATGTAAAGGTTTAAAAATATAGGCAACGTGTCCTCACTTCCTCTCATTGGTCCAAACTGATGCTATTTTCCTGGGGAGACATTGGCAGAGTTTTGGAGCCAGAGTCTGATCAGTGTGATCTGAGGGCGGAGCCACGATATCGAAGCCCCGCCCACACTTCCTCCAGACTCATGTACATTTTCATTTAATTGATACTGCTCCACCTCTGCCAGTTACAAGGAAATGCTGGATTATACGCTGCACTTATTTGAACTCTCACAGTCCCACGGGACCATTTTACGGAGAGGTTGGCATGGCAACTGGTTGCCGCCATTACGCCACATCCTGTTTCTACAGCATCAAACAACTAAAACAAAACTTATCCAGAAAATTTACACTTGATATTCATCAACATTATATTAACTACCTAAAATGCTTGACAAAAATTTATTTGTATTTGACATATTTTAGTATTTTGGTTTTAGGCTCAAGTCCCGCCCACTAACATGGAGGAGGTGGAACTTAGGTCCCATACTGAAGCCTCCAGACACCAGGGGAGCTCTACTTGCTTTGGGTTCACATTAGAGGAGTAGTTCCTCCGTCCATCTTTATACCGTCTACACTGATGATGACAACTGGTTGAATTCCTTTCTTTAAATGACAAGCTAACCTGCAGCAGCGTCTCAGCCGACGGCCTTTTACGAGGGCTTTTAATGAGCGCCATCTTCACGAAGCTATGGAAACCTGCAGACCTGCACAGACAAAGTTAGAATGTATTAGTCTCATTCTTCTTAAAATAAATCAATATGCATTGACCAGAAATAAATGAAAAGATTATACTGGTCCTGCAAACTCACCACTTGGCTTTATCTTTTAGTTTTGGGGGCTGGAAGTTGCTCTTGGACATCAGCATCAGTGCTCTGAAACATGGAAACGCCTTCATCGGTTACATTCTGACACATTTAAAAGGTTATCTCTACGCTTTGACAGCGAACGGGGTTTGTTCAACCATCTGTTTCCAGCGGCCTGCTCTGGACTCACCTCATCGGGTGGAGGTCAAACATGGGCGGCTGGAGCTCGGCCAGCTCGATGGCAGTGATGCCGACGGCCCAGATATCACACAGGTGATTGTAGCCGCCCTTCTTTTCCACTGCGGCCACCTCTGGAGCCATCCTGTACAGACGGACACAGAGGAAGAGACAAGAAGTGGAAAGGGGGGTGGGCACTTTCCAACCACTAAAATGACAGCTTTAGTAGTTTGTAGGGACACGAAAACGAAAGCCATAAAGAACAGCAAAGAGTTTAGGGAGTGGCTCTTCATTCATCTCACCAGTAGGGAGTCCCGATAAAAGATTTCCTTTTAGCCACAGAGGCGCTGATCTCTGCTGCAACTCCAAAATCAGCTAAGCACAGAGGAGACAAACACCGGGGTCAAACTGGCGGCTGGAATCTAACACAGATGCCCTATTTAAGCCTAGCTAATGAGCGTGAGTGGTTATGCTAAAGGCTGAACTTCACTAACCCAGTTTCACGTCTCCTCGCTCCGTCAGTAGGATGTTAGCTCCCTGCAGAGAGAACACACGGTCGCGTTACAAAATCATGTGTTAACACTTGACAAAGGTTTCACAGAAAGTAAATAAAAGGTCCGTACCTTAATGTCTCTGTGCATTTTACCAGTTTCGTGCAAATGATACAAGCCCTGGAAAAGAAAAAAAAAACAGCTGAGAATGTCAGCTAATGTCAATGCTAATTATTTTTTAGTGTATATGAGCATCCTAGGGGTCTCTATGGTGGGTCATCCCACAGATACTTGATCAGTTTGGGATGGGTTTTTTGTTTTGTTTTTTGTTTTTCGAGTTGTTCCTAAAGTGTGGGGGAGTCTAGTCTGGTCTAGGTGGGTGTTACATGTCTAAGTAACATGCACACCAACAAATAAATGCCAGGTCCAAACGTTTCCCAGCAGAGCACTTCATTGTCACAAGATGGTTTAAATGTCATTTACTTCTCCTGTCAGTGGTCATAATGTTGTGGCAGATTGATGTATTTCTACATGATTTAAAGACTCCCTGTACTCTTATAGATTGTCACTAGCCTGAAATTAGACCGTCCAGAAAAGCTTTGTCGGTGCAACTCAGTGGTTTCTCCTCCAGCTTTCTTGATGTTACTAAGGGTGTGCCACAAGGCTCTGTCTTAGGACCCACTCTCTTCACTATTTATGTTTACAGTACAGGTCAGAATGGAAATGCATCTGTTCATCTTTATGCCAAAGACACTATTATTTATTGTCGTGCTACCAATGTCGCCCTGGATTAGTATTGTATCGTATCTTTTAGTATTGTATCTTGTCGTATTGTGGTGTGTCTGGGGTGGGGGGTGTCTGGTCTGGTCTAGGTGGGTGTTACATGGCTAAGTAACATGCACACCAACGTATGGATGCCAGGTCCAAACGTTTCCCAGCAGAGAACGTAATTGTCACAAGATGGTTTAAATGTCATTTAGTTCTCCTGTCAGTGGTCATAATGTTGTGGCAGATGTATTCCTATATGGCTTTGAATGAAGGACTCCCTGTCCTCCTACAGTACGCTCACTAGCCTGAAAGCCAGCCCGTCCACAAAAATCTTTGTTGCAGAGGAAAGTGGGTCTGGAGTCGTTCCATTGGTGATTATACCGGGACAATCAATCAAATCGTTTTCTTGTTTTTTGTTTTTTTTTTGGATCAGACCGTTGGAGGATTTTCCAGTTGCATGCTGAGCTATATATTTTCTCAAACGTTATGATACGAAACTCATTTCACTTCTGATCAAATTTGAGAATAAAGCTGATTTCCCAACCAAAAGTGCCTCTGTCTCTACCGCAGTATTTTCTACCTCCACCGTATATTTAGTGGTTTGGCCGTGTTAAATACTGTTTAGCTCTTTTGTGGCTGGGGAAAAAAAAACAAAACAAAACACATGACTCACTCCGCTCTGGCTGCATGGAGCCTGTCTTTTTTTAAAGTATTTACAGAGCAACAGCAAGAATAACAACAAGAGAAGTCTTACCTGGAGGGTCTCTCTGCACACGAACGCTATCTGTTTCTCCTTTAACGGGCCCGTCACTGTGGAGAAGACTTTGATTAATGGCTCATACATTTAACACGAGGCCGGGAACGAAAGATAAAAATAGGCTTTTACTGGCTTTGACAGTAACTAGCTAATGACTCAGGGGTGTCTGGCATGGACCACTCCTCTGACAGCCAGACCAGAGAGACAAGTTCATTACTGAGCATCGACAAAAAGGTTCTGCAACGCCAGTAGGTCTATAGCTACAACGCAGTGATCTACACCGATCAGGCATAACATTATGACCACCCCCTTGTGCCTTCGTAATGGTCAAGACTCATCAGAGGATGAGGCCTTATGAGGGTGTCCTGGATGTTGTTAGTGGTTTTTAGTTTTTTTTTTTTGTTATGAACTGTTTGCTGCCATCAAGGAGTGTCATTGCTATGGGTGGGGGTGTCTGGTCTGGCCTAGGTGGGTGCTACATGTCTAAGTAACGTCCACACCAATGAATGAATGGATGCCAGGTCCAAAAGTTTCCCAGCAGAACATTGAATTGTCACAAGACGGCAAAATGTTATTTTCTTCTCTTGTCGGTGGTCATAATGATGTGGCTGATCGGTGGATATTCCGTATTTACTAGAGGTGTTAATGAAGAATTAGCGTAACGTAGCATGAAGACTGGAAATAGTGTTAGCTAGGCTAAAATACCACAAGAAGATGTAGCATAGCCCTTTCCCATGCTTGTACGAAGCTAGGCTAATATGTCTCGATTAAGGCAGCATTCAAGATGCCGTGTAAAGAATAAACAATAAAGTCTTATATTATTTGAGAATTCACCAATTATTGATAACGCCGCATTATATAAATTTTTTTCTCAAGGATGGTTTCCTGTCATTTTAGGTAGTTAATGTAATGTTGATGAATGTTCACGTGTCAATTTTATGGTTATGTTTTGTTTTAGTTACAGAAAATAATGGCGACCACCAGTTGCCATGCCAACCACTCCATAAATACAACTTTTAAAAATAAGTTCAGTGCAAAATCCAATATTTCCTTTTAACCGGTGGAAGCAGAGCAGAGCGTAATATTAATTAAACAAAAATGCGAGTGAGTCTAGAGGAGAAGTGGGCGGGGCATCGATAGTGTGGCTCCGCCCTCAGACCATACTGATCAGACTCTAGCTTTTAATGTAGTCCGTATCCCTGGGAAAATGGCGTCAGTTTGGCCAATGCAAGGAAGGGGTGATGCAATCATGCATATTTATCTACAGTATATGATCCAGATATTAATTAATTGCAGAAAATAATATATTCAGTTTATTTGTACCGTGGTAAATATCCTGAAGTGACCCTCCGCCACAGAACTCCATGCAGATCCAGAGCTTTGTGTTCCTGAAGACAGAAAACAGCTTGAGATGAAAATATAAAAGCAGGACATGAAGTAACTCTCTAAGTACTAGAAAGAGTGGGAGAGGAATCCAGCTGTCGTGCGGGGAAGCATAAAAGTCAAATTCCACATATTTTAGTCCTCCACCGACAACTCCAGGAATCCGACATATCTGAAGTGGACAGTCTGTTTTATTTCCAGCACCTGTGGTAGCTGCCGAAGTAGGCCACGATGTTTTTGTGCTTGCACTCCTTCATCATTGTGATCTCCTGCTGGATGGACGTGATGTCGTCACCTGAGCGAGAGACACGGAGAGAGATTGTGTTTATTCACAACGTGGAGGGGGAATTACAGAGCTGTGAGTCATAGGGTCAGACCGGTGGCAGCAATGTTAGCCTTCGTCAGCGAGAGCGGATCTGAACTGTGTACAAACTGGTGTTTTACAGCCTCACCATTTGTAGTTATTTATTTTAGTTTTTAAAACTCGTCTTAAAACCTATTTTTATTCCTTGGCGTTCAGCCCAGCATGAGAGTCTGCCCTTGTCTTGTAGTCCTAGTAGTGTTTTTTTATTATTATTATTATCATTTTCTATTGTTTTTTTAATGCTTTTAAGTTGTTTGTTTTATGTCTTTATGCTCTTATTTTGAAAATTTAAAAAGGCCGTAGCTGAGTTGAGTTTAGTTCCTTAAAACCACAACCTTGTAGAGTCAAAACATCTTATTCCTCTTCTTAAGTAAAGCTGCCAAACAAATTAAGAAGAAGAAGAAGAAGAACCAAAATTGATTCAACACCAAGATATAATTCTGTAAATAACGTGCATATAGTAGATTGTGTTCTTACTGTTATATATAGTGGACTATGTATGGTGCTGAGTGCCTGTACATTGCTGCTGCAACTGTGAAATTTCACAGTTTGGGATTAATAAAGTATCTATCTATCTATCTATCTATCTATCTATCTATCTATCTATCTATCTATCTATCTATCTATCTATCTATCTATCTATCTAAGTTTAGTTTAATTTTCATACAGATATATAAATTAAATTTTTTAGGTTTATTATTTATTATTATTTGGTTTATTAGGTTTTTACTGTGTAAGATTTCCGAGACTATTGTGTATCGTCATCTCAAGTGCTTCACATAATATAGAATTAGAAAACTTTTATTTGCCACACGATGGAGAAAACGCAGGAAAATAAATGATTATCTCCCCGTCGGGGAATCGAACCCCGGTCTTCCGCGTGACAGGCGGAGATACTGTCCACTATACTAACGAGGAGGACACGGGCACCTTTGCCCCGCCCCCCGATCTCGAGGAGACCTGCTGCTGATATGTGAGCCGATATCACTTTTTCTCCCTCCATTTACATGATAAAAATGACTCTGATAACAAGTGTTACAAGCACCAATTTAACCAAAAACATAAACATTTACTGAATTCTACGATCAGCTCTTATTTTGTCTATGAGTAATCACAAGCGTCTTCCAGCTTCTAGATACACGCGCTCTGTTGGTGGGGGAGGGGCAATGTATGGGCTGCACGGGCCCGCAGCATCTCTAGCTGCCCGTGGATGTGCCCGTTTGTAAATCTAGCCGAAACAAAACAACGTCTATTTATCACATGTATGGGAAATTACCTGTAATCATAGTAGCGCAGGATTAGGTAAGAAACATATACAAAAAATAAATTAATAATCAAAATACAATAAAAGGCAATATAAATTAGAAGGAATATACAAATTCTACAAGAATATAACATCACTGTCAGTACAAAAAACAAAAACAAAACAAAAACAAAAAAAAAGATTATTGTGCAAAAATACTCTGTAAAACAAGGGAGACAAGACAAGGATCTAAGATTATCCAATACTGAATATTAAAAGATCGGTTTTAGATCTGTAGGGAACAAAAAAACTTGATCAGGACGTCCCAGGTACAAACTACCTAACTGATGTTGTGGATGAAACTGAACCGAATCAAGGTTTTGTTCCCTAAATTTAAGCTACTTAGGGCATAACTACGCCATAAAGGAGTCTCCCAATGTTTCCTCGTCCTTCTGTGAAGACAGTCTACTTAAAAATGGGGGCGTAAAACTGGTTTTAGTTCGGGGGCCACAATCAGCCTAATTTGATATCAAGGGCGACAGACCAGTAACACAGCAGAATAATGATCTAAAAGTAACGACAACTACAGATTCATGCTGGGGGCCACATTATACCCTGAGGAGGGCCGTCTTTGGCCCACAGTCCATATGTTTGACACCTATGTTGTACTACAGCAAACAAAGGAGTCTTACACACGATATCACAACTGCTTATAAAGCTGAAGGTCTGTGTGATGTGTTGACTCACCAGGGTCGAGCTTGACGATCTTGATGGCTGCCAGTTCGGACGTACTGATGTTACGAGCCTGAAAGAGAAAATAAATAAATTATATAAAAGGGCAACACACGATTTGACCCTTAGTGATGTCAAAAAACTAATGTTTTTGTATCTGTTCATTTATTTCTGCACAACTTCCTCTACAGTAAACGATGTAATGTTTATTATTTAGTTAACCTACTTTATTAAAGTACTGGGCCTAGAAATACAGGCAAAAATGAAATACAGATAACTTAAGAGGTAAAATTACATGCAAATATTTCAAACTACATTTAAACTCCGTCCTCCCCTCTCCATCCACATCAGTCTACCATCAGCAAATACTTTTACTGTCAAATTAAACGTGTAATAAAAGTTTAAAAGTTGCACTTTGGAGTGAAGTTGACAGTAAATCACAATTATTATTATTTTTTTATTATAATTAGGAAATAAAAGGGATAGATTTTGAGGTTTTATAACTGTAATCCATCTAAAAGGCCCGATGTTACGATCCAGCCTCCGTTCATAAACGCACATTTATTCACCTGGATCGCAAACAGTTTTACTTTATTGTCACCTTCAAGTTACAGATTAAATTAGTGCAGCAGAACCCTGAGGGATGTGGGAGTCAAACTACAGCACAGCGCTAACATGCAGAGCTAATGTGAACTACAAATCTTTTACCCACGGCTCGTCTAGATAACCCACAGGAGACGAGGATGCTTGCGTAACATCCGTAGAAGAACACATCACTGTGGTTTAGAGAGGCCAGGTGCGACACCTTCCCACGGCTGGTACCAGGATGCATCATAGACAGATAGATACAAAATATATGTAAAAATGTACGAAGATCTTCAACGTTTGTTAGGCTAAGGACCCCCAAACTGATTACGTAGGGACCTCCTACCTACTATATGTGTTCTACTGCTATTTATTCATATATACATTAATATTATCAGTTTGCATTCAATATTAAGTTACTCCTTATCCCTTTACTAAAATATGTTGGATTCATGTTAATGTATATTTGAAGAAGATTTGTGGAGTGGAAATATATATATAAAATGTTCAATCAACCAAAGATTTTGCGACCCCCCCTGTAGCTCCACGGACCCCCTGTTTAAGACCTATGATCTAAAATACATAAAATTCTAAATAAAATATATACAATACGTACAAAATATATATAAAATGTACAAAGTAAATCTAAAATATATAAATATATATATATCAAAAAGAACTAAACAAAGAACTAAAGTCCAATATATACAAAATATATATTAAACATACAAAATAGATACAAAAATGTACAAAGTAAATCTAAAATATATATATAAAAATATAAAGAACTAAAAGCACTAATAAAAGAACTTAAGTACAACATATACAAAATATATATAAGAATGTAGTAAAGTAAATCTAAAATATACGTTAATATATATTAAATATACAAACGTAAATTAAAAATAGATATGAAGATACAGTGTGTGGTCATGTAAACTGTATATAATAAATCAGTTTACACGGTCATATAAACACTGGATAAAATATGTGGGATATCTGAGACACGTAGCTTTTAAGACACTGAGTCCGTCACACAGTATAAACACTAGTAGCAGCAGAGCGTCCACAGGCCGGCTGTGTCCTTACAGGGAGACGCTACGTCCCGAGGGACAGCGTCTCCCGCACAAACATGCATGAGCTCATCCATTACACACATTCACACAGCTCCGACGACATCCGCCCCAAACCTCCACAAACACAGACGGGTCATAATCCCACTAATTAAAAGTGACCTTAAGCTTGTAACAACCACGAGTGAAAAACCTGCGTTTGCTAATCTCTGACGCTCTGAGAGACAATTCATCATGACAGTTTCATCATGACAACCCACAGACGTTCACAGTCGAACTGCGACACCCTTCCCAAAACGGTCTGGAGACGCTCTGCTCCATCGAGACGCGAACTCCGGGCGCGTATCCAGCGGATCAGCGGCTGTCGTGAACATGAAGGACTTCTAATTAGTTAACCTTGGATTTAAGTTTGTTTTGATCGCACAGCCTGAGCAGACATGATCAGATCTGTCTACCTCTCCTTCTTTGACTGGTTTATTTAAACACAGACGTCTCAGGGAGGAGGTCGACGCACAAATACAAAAATATATGTAAAAAGCTATGAAGTACGATATATAAAAAATATGTACAGAAAATATACTAAGTACATCTAAAATATACAAAAATATATATAAAAAATATATATAAAAAAGCTAAGAACTAAACAAAAGAACTAAAGTACTATACATCCAAAATATATATAAAAATATACTTAGTAAATCTAAGATATACAAAATATATATTAAATATACAAAAAAATAAAAAAATAACTAAAGAACGATAAATACTAAATATATATATATAATACACAAAGTAAATCTAAGATATAAAAAATATATACTAAAAACACAAAAATATACATAAATATATTTAAAAGTACTGAAAAAAGAACTAAAAAAGTACAGTACGTACTGTACTCGAGGTACATATATATATGTGTGTGTGTGTATATATATATATATATATACAAAGTACATCTACTTTCTTTCTGTTAGATCCAAATGTTGCCGCGTTAACCACTATTCTCAGCTCTTTGTTGTTGTTTTCTTCCTTTTACAAAGCACATTTCAGGTTAATGGCGGATGTTGTTGCAAAGCTGTCTGTTCCACACATAAACTTCCTCCAAATCCCCCAGAAAGAAAAAAATCAGTCATCCCCGATCTCCCGGCTGCACTGACGTCAGCTACAGACCAGTTTTCACTCCCGGCATCCAGGACAAAGGAGGTAGCAGCAACCTGTGGCCTGGCTGCGCTCACTTCCTGTTTTCTTTCCTGTTCGACCGCAGGACTTCCTGTGACTATAGTGATAGTAACGTCTCTGAGAAGGTTCGTAACACAGCCAGGTCTGAAATAACAGTCAGGGTTACACAGAAACTGTGGAGGAGGGGGGGGGGGGGGGGAGCTAAGCTGCATTCAAATGAGCCCGATATGATGTACAGTGTAATTTCTACATAATGTGACCACTTGGTTTCCTATTCAATGCACGAGTACAAGTGGTGAATGAATGGCCTTTCACACAAACGCGACGTGTGAATGAACAAAGAAACTGGAAACTGGTTGTTGAGGTGAGATAACAGGTCAAAGCCTTGTGCAACACAGGATGGCATCAAGTAAACAAGTCTCTGACCATGTGACAACAACAACAACAACATGAACACAACCTAAGAGACAGGTGAGGGGTCCAGGGGGGTCATTACAGGAAACTAACCCTAAATCCTAAGGCCCTGCCTTAACCCTACGTCCTAAGAACTAAACGTAAGGCCTAACGTTAACCCTGACTCCTAAGGCCTAACTGAACCCTAAGTCCTAAGAACTAAACCTAAGGCCTTACCCTAACCCTGACTTCTAAGGCCGAACCCTAACCCTACATCCTAAGAACTAAACGTAAGGCCTAACGCTAACCCTGACTCCTAAGGTCTAACCCTAACCCTGACTCCTAAGGCCTAACTGAACCCTAAGTCCTAAGAACTAAACCTAAGGCCTTACCCTAACCCTGACTCCCAAGGCTGAACCCTAACCCTACGTCCTAAGAACTAAACGTAAGGCCGAACCCTAACCCTGAGTCCTAAGGCCTAACCCTAACCCTGAGTCCTAAGGCCTAACCCTAACCCTACGTCCTAAGAACTAAACCTAAGGCCTTACCCTAACCCTGACTTCTAAGGCCGAACCCTAACCCTACATCCTAAGAACTAAACGTAAGGCCTAACGCTAACCCTGACTCCTAAGGTCTAACCCTAACCCTGACTCCTAAGGCCTAACTGAACCCTAAGTCCTAAGAACTAAACCTAAGGCCTTACCCTAACCCTGACTCCAAGGCTGAACCCTAACCCTACGTCCTAAGAACTAAACGTAAGGCCGAACCCTAACCCTGAGTCCTAAGGCCTAACCCTAACCCTGAGTCCTAAGGCCTAACCCTAACCCTACGTCCTAAGAACTAAACCTAAGGCCTTACCCTAACCCTGACTCCCAAGGCTGAACCCTAACCCTACGTCCTAAGAACTAAACGTAAGGCCGAACCCTAACCCTGAGTCCTAAGGCCTAACCCTAACCCTACGTCCTAAGGCCTAACCCTAACCCTACGTCCTAAGAACTAAACCTAAGGCCTAACCCTAACCCTGACTCCTAAGAACTAAAGGTAAGACCTAACCGAACGTCCTAAAAATAAAACCTAAGGCCTAACCCTAACCCCAAGTCCTAAGGCCTAACCCTAACCCTGAGTCATAAGAACTAAACATAGGGCCTAACTGTAAGCGTGTGAAAATACTCCACTGGAGTAGAAACCCACACTACTGTGACTTGTCAGTCCTGGAATACAACGAAAGTCCTAATGCAACGCATCTGCTAACGCTAGCTTCACCAAACGAGAGAGGAAGAGGCTGCACGTCAACTGTTAGATAAAGTGATTAGAGCTTTAGCTGCAGAGAAATAACCCAGCTACACTATATACGAGTACTTACTTAAATGTGCCACTGATGGTGCTGAGTTGCTGCCTGTTTTTATACAGGCTATACATATCTGCAGGTCACAGTTTGTAGCACATGAGCCATCTGTTCTCAGCGTATGTATTCAGAGCTAGAATCTAGAGCTCATTACTTTCTACTGTGGTTTTGTGTATCTTTGTGCTGTTAAGTTGTGGTCCGTACAACGACTAAAAAAAGGATTAATCGTCAACACGATCTGTGTTTAATGCAGGTTTAGGCTTTAGGCTGCATCACATTGAAAGCCAACACCCTTAACACCGTAGCCGGACTTATAACTACCAGAGATCAACCGTTATGGAATTTTTAGGGCCGATACATGTGGCCGATAAGTTTTCGGAGATGATATTTGGAGCTGATACAGGTTTAAGCCCCTTCTTTGCACATCCATGTTCATGTATTGACATAAATACTTTTATAATTTGTTACACATTGGTGACTTTATTGTACTATCCAGTGAAATAATCTTTTTTTCTCAAAAACTTGCTGTTAAAAGATGATGCTTGGTTTTTAACCTTCTTGGATCCTACTAATCCCAAATACCTTAGAAAAATTAAAAATGCATAGCAAACAAACACTACCCTCAGAAGATGAGATATAAGTTATATTGCATGAGTTTAAATCAGTTTCCAGGAGATCTATTTGTCTCCGTCTGGACTTTCTGGTCGTGGTTGCAGCCACAGGATGAGACACCGAGTTTCCTCTGAGTAACTGTGGTGTGATGAGAGTCCGTCCATTCAAACAGCCCACGCTCTCACGTGTCCAGAGGTTTCAACCCTTGACTCCTGCAGCTGCAGCTCCACAGAAACCAGCCAGCGACAGTAGGAGGGAGGCCATAATGTGCCATTGTCCGTTACTGTATGTAGAGCATGGCTGGCAATGCACGAGTCACAGCAAAACAAAGACAATGTGTCAAACGTCTTTGGTTTAAGCTGCACAGTGATAATCATCCTGTGAGAGGCAAAGAATCAGCTGCTGCCAAGAGTGCAAGTCCTACTGTGTGTGAATATTTCCTGCGATTGTCTGGAAATTGAGAACTTAGACGGCGCAACTTTGTCTTTCCTGCAGCAAAAACTTTATATGAACGAAAGCGTAGAAAGCGCAACTGAAGCAGCTCTGCAGAGTTTATTTAGCCCGTTCTAGCTCGTTGTTCTGGTTTCATCAGTGTAAAAAAACAGAATCCAGCTCCATTTATGCACATTTTTAATTTCTTCATTGCATATCATGTTACGGCAAAAGCTGAAATTTCCCTCACGTTTCTATGTTCTTCTTCGTCATTTTACCCCAAGCCTCTAATACGTATAAAAACTAAGCATCATCTTTGAACAGGAAGTAGTTTTTGGAGAAAAACAATGTCCTTATATGTGGACACAGGGATTATTTCATCATTTATATTATAAAGAAGTCACCAATATGTAACAAAATATAAAACTGTTTATTTTGGCTGAAGGGTGAAGTCCCAATGTCCTCAAACAAGTACTTGCTAATTAGCAAAAATTGCTAATTTGTGAAATGTGTGAATCGTATCAAATTAGTAACATTAATAAGCATAAATAAATAAGTTTTAAAGTGTCCACTCATGAGGACAGCGCGTCTAAATGAAGCTGAATGAGCTGTAATAAAACCTAAAACTTAAAGTCCCCATATGAGGACTCAGGGTCTCAGGAGGTTATATATATTCCTCTGGTTCTTATATGGGAAAGCATTATCTCTTTGAACCAATCAGAACTCTGTACACGTGTTTGAGTAAATGCTACATGATGCAATATGTCATTTTCTTCTGATTTCATTGATAAAAGTCATTATAGGATTCAACCAAACCATATTTATTTTACTCAAGAACAACACCACTTGGAGTGATTCTGACTTTTATTATAGAAGCTTCAGAGTCTTGACTTTCAAAAGAAACGAAGACCATGAATGAACTCCATGAATTTACTTTGCGTACGTCCTAAATAGGCTGGACTGATAAAAGGTTAAAGTCAGATTAGAGACCTAAGGCCATCTTGTTGCATCCTCTTCTTCTGCACTGATTTGACAGCGCTTGAATTTATACTGAAAGTAAGAGACAAGAGGTCCAAGGGCACTGGGAGTACATGTACAAATCCTGAAGATTAAATGGATTAAATGGTCAAAAATGAACATAAAACTGGTTCAGGTCAAAGTTCAATCATTTCACTTCCCACAGACAAACAAGACTCAAATAAAAGAGAAACTAATCTCAGGTCTGGGCCGTGAGCAAACCACCAAAAATAAACTGAAAACACATCACTTCCTTTGCCGCTCTACAGTTCTCACGTGAAAGACGATAAAGTTAAAGAAAATCCACCTTCTGAAGGCGGATGCATGAAGTCTTGCAAACACAGCACAGAGCCAGCGCTGGAATGATCGAATCTGTATCACGCTTGAGCCAAGCCTGATCTTTTGGAGTTATTTATTTTAAGTTCTGCCACAAACCAAAACCACGTCCCTGTAGAGTCAGAACGTCTTCTTTTTCTGTTTTAGTGGCGGTCGGCTGGAGCCAAAGCTGCCAAAGAACCAAGAAGAACCAAGAGGAACTAACATTACGTCAATAAACAATGGAGTCAGTCAGGGAGATGTGGATGTTTGGTGAGGTGGTAGTACGTGATCATCATTCAGTACTACCAAGTCTTCTAGAGAGAGTTAGGGGACCAGAACATTTCTGAAGTAGAGAACACAAGGTACAAGCTACTCTCTCCACACTAGATTAACGTACATCTAGAGAACATAAGGAAGATAAGAAAAGACTTCATGAATCTCCAGGGAAGGAACTTATGCTACGTTAGGATCAGGACGGCCCTTTAAGACACAAGGCCACAGGTTTGATCCACGCTGTAGCTACGTCCAGCTAATGCTACAACGTTAGCTGGAGGCAAAACAGAGGGAAGCTGGAGGCGAACACTGTCACTGCAAACCATGAAAATGTCCTGTTGCTGTATTTTTGGTGCCAAAACCAAAAAAGAAAAACACCAACTCTGATGTTTTATCGCATACGAACCACTGTCTTCTCAAACGAGATTAAAAGAAAGAATCTGAAACAATCATCAACAATGCTTGTGTCTGCAGCGCACACTTCATATCAGATCAGATTAATATGTAATGCATCATCAGTTTCAGCCTGGATAACGTTACGGGTTATGGGTTTGGACTAAACTGTGACTGACCCTGCAGCAACTTGCAATTTACAGAGACAGCAATTTTATAACGAAAAATACAATGCTATTGCTAATTTGTCCATTGTTTTGGTAGGAGATTTGGACAGACACAGGAGACAGCAATGTGCCCAAATTGCACTTATTTTCATTTATTTATTTAGGAAATCGTTGTCCTAATTTACTTGTTTTTTTTTGGCTACAACGAATGGAAAAAGTCTGGAGTTGTTGTTACTTATAGGCTGTTGTTCTGTTGTGTTGCTGGTCCGGTCCACTTGATATGAAATTGGGCTGAATGTGGCCCCCAAACTAAAACGAGATCAACCCCCCTGATTTAAGGAATTTACATGCTAATGCTAACCGCTAGCTAACTCAGCGTTAGTTGTATGTTTCAGGATTGTTGAAGCTGATGTTGGATTTAATACGTTACCCTCCACAGTGGTTCGATCTAACGTTTTGTTTGCTTTCAGTTTTTCCTTTCGTGTAGATACTCGTTACTTTCTCTACGTGTAAATGTCTGACGCTGTCAAATCGTCCATCAGTGAGTGGAAGTGTAGGAGTCGGTGAATATTGTCCCATCAGTCAGAGTCTAGTATTAGTAAATTCTCCAAAATATACTTTTACCTCGTCCATTCTTGCTAAAACAGCCCGTTGAAATATGCTAACCAGCGTTTAGAGGCTACAGCGTTTGAGATGTTTTGCCTCCAACTAAGCTCCGCCCCTCAAAACATGTCACACTGTTTACAAACTGTGAAAGGGTCTTTAAGCACTTTTGCTTCTTCTTGTTCCCTCTCGAACAAACAATTTATTTGTGTAAAAACATGAAATTTCAGAAATATCGCTTTTACTTTAAAAAATACTGTAATAGAAACGCAGCTATTGTTGTGTTACGTCCACGACTCTCACTAAAACTGTGTAAAACCTACGAATAACAGTTAATGTCTTCAATGTCATTTTTGCACTTTGCAAATTCACCCGGCCATGGGCCAAATCTGATCCTCTGACGAGCCACTTTTGGCCCGCGGGCCCTATGTTTGTGCCACCTGTGCTCATCTGAACTCAAGCCATCGTAACATGTTGTTATAATTGAATTGAATAAAAAAACATGGCTTTCAAAACATCAGTGCTGTGATTTCTTCTTCTCTGACCCTGTTTGTTCTTTTACAGCCTCAAACCTAGATTTTTAGAGCTGTGTTTGTGGATGTTTTTTTGCCATAAATCCTTGTTTCGGTTTTACCGTGTGTTAAGAAAACTTTTCTTTTCTTACACTTGTTTTATTCACGTAGGACCAGGGGCATGAAGCTGAGTTACACGCTGGGTTTTTCTTGTGGTTTAAATTCGTCCAGCAGCCAAAAAAAAGCTCCAACCAACCACCACGATCCGTATATTTACTGTCCCCGTCCAAACTAATGAAATGCACTCAGGACAAAAAGACACTTTTTAAGTTCAAGGTTTGTCTGACTCAAAGCAGATCTTCTCACTTCTGCAGCAAAACTGGGAGTTACTGTTCTGTGCAGCTTTTCTGTCTTTTCGGTTCAGTCTTTTCTTTTTTAGAGTCTCTGCATAAACTTGGGACATAATTTGAGTCCAGATCTGCAGCGCGCCTCACTTCTTTATTATTTCTGCCACATGTCTGAAAGTCGAAACAATACGAATTCTTGCGTTGCTTCTGCAGGATGCACGAGGCACCGGGGCGTGTTAACGGCACAGGATGTTTGCATCCTGACGCTGTAATCGCCAAAAGAGGCTGATGTGCACCACTTATATACATACTCAGTCAGCGCGCGGTGGTGGCTTTTCTTTTTAAACGCTCCCAGTTTATCTCATGGTGCCTTATCGGCCCCTTTTAACCCCCCCCCCCGGGGGTATTGGTTTGTGATGCGTCTGATTCTGGACTCGGCCCAGACGCAGACTTCCTGTCTATAAACATGCAATTTTCCTGAGATTTGATCCTCCCACGGCCCTCACCCCCTCCTCATTAACGCTGCTGCACCACTGAGCAAGAAAGAGGGGCATCAGTGGTGCAACGGGGGGGGGGGGGGGGGGCTTGAAGAAGTGACGGTGCCCTCCACATCCTGACTGACATCTGGTAAAACCACAAATAGTCTCAGAGTATGAAGACATCAAACCTCCTGTGTTCATGTCAGACACTTCTCCAAAAAAAAAAAGAGGCAGTTTCACCTTCATGGCAGGAAGTGAAATGTCCCGTGTGTGTTTGTGTTTGTGCGCAAAGGTAAAATGTTTGTTCATGAACTAACGCGTCCTAATGGAGGGTTTGTTGCTTTTTTCTTTTCCTTTTTTTTTTTAGGTGTGTGTGTGTGTGTGACAAAAAAGAAACACGCGGAAACGTTCTCACTCACCTTGAAAACATCTCCATAGGTGCCGCACCCAATCCGATGGATCAGCTCGTAATCATCGAGAGGGTTGAGGAATGACACCCCGATCCTGTCCATGTTTGGAGGAGACACCTCCGGCTCCTGGTCCTGGGTGGGTGGGTGTCTGGTCCTGGGTGGGTGGGTAGGTAAGATTGAGCCTGGCGGGCTTTTCTACTCACGCATCCCCAGCTGTTGGAGTTGTCGTTGCCTCGGACCGGTTAGTGGGAAATAACCGGATGAATAATTTGCCGGTGGGGGTCGATCGGACGCGGGGCTGACACGCGCAGCAGGACGCTCCGCAGACGGGACTGTCAACGCGCTTAGTGTCTCCCCCTGCGCGCACTCGTCCTGACTTGAGAGGCGCTGGAGCCTTTTAGAGCACGCATGCGCAAAAGCAAGCAGTGCGCTGCTATAAGAGAGAGAGAGAGAGAGAGAGACAAAAAAAAAAAAGTTTAGCACTGGTGGCACAAACATGGGGCCCGCGGGCCGAAACCGGGCCGCCAGGGGCGCAAAAATGTGGCCGCGAGGGATGAACTTGCGTGAAAAGTGAAAATAAATAAATGACATAGAAGACTTTCACTAAAAGTAATTGATATACTTCATTTGTCCACTAGGGGGGTTTAAGGACATGGCGCAATGGAACTGAACAGTAGAGGGCAGCAATGTGCTGAAATTGCACTTTTTTTTGTAAAAGTTTAGTCAATTTTTCCCTTTTTTTGATGTTTGTCATTTTCCTAGCGCTGCAGGAACTCATTCATCCCCACAGATATTAAAATACACTGTCGCACATCTGCACACAACACTCTTTAGCTAAATGTTTTATTTACTGTATATTTTTTGTAAATTTTACTTCATTCTTATGTCTACGTCTTATTCTTATATGTTTTTTCTTAAATAATTTCCCTGTGGGCTTCATTAAAGTGATCTTGAATCTTGAGTGTAGATATTTATTGGTTATTGTGCAGTTGTGTTACTGGTTCCTCCGGCTTGAGATCAAACTGAGCTGAACTAAAATGAGTTTGACACCCCTGGTTTAGATCCTACTCTTAATGTGAGTAAATAAATAAATAAGTAATATATACAGTATATCAGGTTAAATTTAAGCCTTTAACTCGAAATTCTGTCTTCAGACATCTCATTTATAGTCTCAATACTGGCTCTAAAAAGATAAATTATTTACAGATCTTCACTAAAACAATCTAAAAAAGTATTGACTTTGAAAGTTTTGACTTATAATACTTGTATAGTGCATTAAATTTGACTAACAAACAGCTGTTTAGTTAAATTAGCAAATGCTACCATCCCAACACAACTTATTTTTTCATTTTTTTTAATATACTAGTTATAAATTATTTAGAAATTAGTAAAAAAAAAATCTAGTATATATTTTATATTAAACAAAAAATATATTCCAATTTTTTTTGGTTCTATTCTTTTGTACTGTATTAGTTTAAAATGTGTAGTTGATTAATTAGATGTAAATTAAGATTTTGTTCGTTCATAACTTCCACAAAATAAATAAATTAAAAATCTAACATTAACTTGCAGCAGCAACTACGAAAAAAAAATGTGCAAAACCTAAAATGTAAACTTGAATATTTACTCATTAGGCCCTTTTAGTTTTGATGATTTTAGCATTTTTTTGTTGCATGTTGTGTTTACTTTGTGTCCTAGTTTTTGTAATGTTCAATTAAAGTCTTAAATCAGAATATTTGTCTAGTATTTCCTAATTTTTAACGTATAATTTAGATTTAAACTTTCTCTTTCTAACGGGAACATGCATAAACCATTTATATATAAAATAAAAAATAAATATATATATATATATATAAATTATATTTTTGTTATATATATGTTGCATGAATATCCCACTCATACCTTTAATCACTTTATCACAGATTAAAATCTCATCACACGTATTTTTTCCTCCTTCAGGTTTTTATTACTTGCAGATACAAAAAAAACAAAAACAAGAACAAAAAAAAACCACAAGTCATCAAGCAAATGGATGTAACGGCGGTTGGTGGGTGGGGTGGTGGGGTGGGGGGGGTAAACAGTGCATGGTCTCCCTGGTCTCTTCTAATCGTAAATAAATCGATCCAGCTCGGCTACTCTCAGAACTCACCTACATTAGAAAAGAACGGAGGCAAAGTAAGGCAACGACAGAGCTAGCAAGAAAGAAGCTGTCAATAGAGCAGAGTGGACAATGTTACACAGTAACTATCCTAAAATTAATCACTTTTTAAAAAGGCTTCAGTCGACAAAACAGCTGATATTTACATGTCTGTAGGTTTGCGTTTGGCCTCCACGCGTCCGTGTGCAATTGGCTGCCAATTAAAAAACACAAACTACTGATGAGTGAACGCCTGTGACCTATCTAGAAAAATAACAAAAATAAAAACCCGGGGCAGGTTCCCCCCGGGAGCTAAACGTGTTTAAATAAAGACGAGAATGAAATGTTCACTCCTTCAGTTCAAACCTGATATGTGACGCTTTCGATCCAGATCGAGAGGGTGTAAAATCCCCCCCCCGGATAAGAAAACACTGGTTTTCATTTATTATTATTATTATTATTATTATTAGTTTTTTGTTTTTTTTTCGCTGACAGACAGAACGTCCCTGCTGATGCTGTTCACAGTATCTCCTACCGCCTCCTACCGCCTCCTACGGCTCTAGCTTTGTTTTGTTTTTTTTTACAGTGACTTGCGCTGGCGCTTCATGAAGGACATGGAGTAGTCTCCGGCCGGCGTGCTCTTCTGCCTCTTCATCTGGACCTGGGACTGGGCGGTGAGCTGCAGCTTGATGGCGCTCGAGTTCACCTTGGCCGCGCACAGCAGCTCCTTCATGCCCTTCATCTTCTCGCTCTGGAAGGCGACCACGGGACCCGGCGGGGACGGGGACATGGACGCCTGCTGCTGCTGCTGCTGCTGGGACGTGGGCGAGGACGCCGGGCTCGGGCTCGGGGATTTCGGTTTTCCTTCCGAGTCTGCAGCTCGTAGCCCCTGAGAGGAGCGGCGGCGGACGCCCCCCTCCCCGACCTTCTTGGGCTGAGCTGTGGTTGTGGTGGTTGTTGTTGTTGTTGTTGTTGTTGACGACTGGGAGGACGGGGAGGTGGGAGCTCCAGGAGGAGGAGGAGCAGGAGGAGGTGAGTTCTGGTCCTCCAGCCTGGACTCCCTCCTCGGGCCTCGTCTGCGGCCTTCGCGGGGGTCCTCGCTGGACTGGTCGTCGTCGTCCTGGGACTCGGGCTCTTTGGTGATGATCGACACCTTCTGACGCACCTGAGGGACCAGAGACACGTTTTTAAAAAGCTCCGACATATAAGACACATATGATATTGAAGATTGAAAATTGAAGATTAGAAAATTGAACTGATGACAGAGAGCTACAAAATATGGTTGTAATGGGAGTCAATGGGACATTTTTATCCTTGATGATTCATCTGATAAACAATGGGTCAAAAAATATGGTTATAATGGGAGTCAATGGGACATTTTTGTCCTTTAATGACTCAAAAAGGTAGAAAATTAAACTGATGACAGAGAGTTAAAAAATATGGTTGTAATGGGAGTCAATGGGACATTTTTGTCCTTAATGACTCGAGCGTAGTAAATTTGTAAATTTTAATCTGATGAACGATGGGTTAAAAAATCTAGTTATAATGGGAGTCAATGGGATATTTTTTCCTGACTCAAAAGGGTAGGAAATTAAACTGATGACAGAGGGTTAAACGTGTGGTTATAATGGGAGTCAATGGGACATTTTTATCCTTAATGATTCAAGAAATTAGAAAATTAAACTGATGACAGAGAGTTAAAAAATCTGTTTATAATGGGCGTCAATGGGACATTTTTGTCCTTAATGACTCAAAAAGGTAGAAAATTAAACTGATGACAGAGAGTTAAAAAATATGGTTATAATGGGAGTCAATGGGACATTTTTGTCCTTGATGATTCAAGAGATTAGAAAATTAAACTGATGACAGAGGGTTAAAAGTGTGGTTGTAATGGGAGTCAATGGGACATTTTTGTCCTTAATGACTCAAAAGGGTAGAAAATTAAACTGATGAACGATGGGTTAAAAAATCTGGTTAGAATGGGAGTCAATGGGACATTTTTGTCCTTTAATGACTCAAAAAGGTAGAAAATTAAACTGATGACAGAGAGTTAAACGTGTGGTTGTAATGGGAGTCAATGGGACATTTTTGTCCTTAATGGCTCAAGAGTTTAGAAAATTACACTGATGACAGAGGGTTAAAAAATATGGTTAGAATGGGAGTCAATGGGACATTTTTGTCCTTAAAGACTCAAGAGACTCAAAGACTCAAAATTAAACTGATGACAGAGGGTTAAAAAATGTGGTTATGATTGGAGTCAATGGGACATTTTTGTCCTCGATGATTCAAGAAATTAGAAAATTAAACTGATGAATGATGGGTTAAAAAATATGGTTATAATGGGAGTCAATGGGACATTTTTGTCCTTAGAGACACAAGAGCGTAGTAAATTTTAAATCTGATGCTACACAAAACTAATAATGCACTCAAGTCAATATTTTAGATAATCTTGGTCATATCCAAGACTGATTTGAAAAAAAAAAAAACAACTTTAGTTCTATTTATTTCCCATAAAAAGTACTTTAATCAAACTGACATTTAAAGGGTTAAAATAGAAGAACAGGGTAGATGATATGATTTTAATAATTCATGTCCTGATAAGAGGTTTTCAACACTCAGACATCAGTTTAATTTTCTACCATCTTCAGTCATCAAGGACCAAAATGCCCACTTCCAAAAAAAAAAAAAAAAAACTGCCATAAAACCTCATTACTTAATATTTTTTTTCCTGAATGAATCAGACGCCGAAGTCTTGACGTTTACTCACCTGAGCGTCGAAGCGACTCAGAGACTGGACCAGGTACGTGGCCCAGCCCACGTGAAGGACCGGCGTGGGGCTTCCCTCCTCCCACTTGCAGATGCCGTCGTAAAAACGCAGCAGGTGTGCAAAGCATTCTGGGTCTTGGAGTGCTGAGAAGACCGCGGCCTGTTTAGGGTGATCCTGCCAAGAGGAAATCGATGCAAACTTTACTCGACGCTGCAGATAAACATGTGGCCATCACACAGAAAATATAAAAACTAAAAGTCTTCAGGATGTGAAAAAAACGTCCGCTTCCAAAAAAACTTCTATAAAAATCTAACTGATAAATATTTCTTTCTACATAAATCTCCTAAATCACTTTAGCACTTTTACAAGATACTACTGAGTAGTTTTATTGTGCAATTTGAAATTTACTACACTCTTGAGGCATTAAGGACAAAAATGTCCCATTGACTTCCATTATAACCACATTTTTTTAAACCATTTAGAGGATTTTAATCATAAAATCCATTTTCTTTTCAAATCAGTCTTGGATATGACGAAGATTATCTGAAATATTGAATGCACATGAATATTTTTGCACTGTATTAGACAAAAATGTCCCATTGACTTCCATTATAACCACATTTTTTGAAACCGTCAGGATGTTTATTTAACCATCCAAATCATGACCAAAAACTAATGTTTCTTTTCAAATCAGGTATGACGAAGATTATCTGAAATATTGAATGCACTTGAATGCATCACTATTTTTGCACTTGTATTAGACAAAAATGTCCCATTGACTTCCATTATAACCCCTTTTTTTAACCGTCAGGCATCAGTTTAATTTTCTACCCTCCAATCATGGACAAAAATGTCCACGTCCAAAATAACCTGCCATAAAAACTTAATTTTTATTTATTTTTTTTTAGCATGAATCTCTTAAACTACTGCAGCACTTTACAAAACTACCAAAAATCCAACCATTTAGAGGATTTTAACCATAAAACTAATGTTTCTTTTCAAATCAGTCTTGGGTATGACACAGATTATCTGAAATACTGAATGCACTTGAATGCATCACAATTTTTGCACTTGTATTAGACAAAAAATGTCCCATTGACTTCCATTATAACCACATTTTTTTTAAAAAAATCCAACCATTTAGAGGATTTTAACCATAAAATCCATTTTCCATTAAACTAATGTTTCTTTTCAAATCAGGTATGACAAAGATTATCTGAAATACTGAATGCACTTGAATGCATCACAATTTTTGCACTTGTATTAGACAAAAAATGTCCCATTGACTTCCATTATAACTGCATTTCCCATTTTCCAGGCCTCACATTATTATGTGGGACGGGAGGAAGCTCTCACCTTGTCGGCTCCGTCTCCCCCGTCTCCTCCCTCCCCAGGACTCTCTGCAGCAGAAGACGTCTCCTTCAGCAGAGTGGGGATGACGTCGTTGGCGATGTCAAAGAATTCCTTGTAGATCTCCTCGTCCTCGCGGAAGTAGTTGTATCTGCAGGAGAAACGAATTGATTTTTAGTGTAATGCAAGATCTTTAGAAGAATGAGTGTGAGATTAAAAGGCTTTATTTATTGGACTTAATGCAGAGACAAGATAACAAAAGGCTTTTAGTTTATTTAAGATCAGATCTGGGCTCAGATCGGCTGATACTTGATATTAAAAGATGGGTGAATAGGGGCAAAAAGAAAAAGACTTGATCGGGACATCCCTAGCAGCTGTGTTACACAAAACGGTCCAGACGTGAAGTGACCTCCACAAAGAATCCACTGTTATGAACAGAGGTTTCCTTTTCACGGCGCACAGAGGCCAAGCTGAGACGTGAAGAACAATGGTGGAGCAGGAAGAGGAAGCCGAGCGATGGAGAGGGAATGTGTGCGTCGGGTCAGCGTCGGTATTTATAGCTGCAGCTTTAGAGGAGAGAGCGCGAGGACGCAGAGACGGACACTTCCCGGATAAAATAAAAACACACACCACGTCCTCTGTGACTCATCGTGGTTAAATAAAAAAATAAAAACGAACACAACCAGAGCTCAGATCTTTGTCTAAACTTATTTTCATTTTCTGACATTTTTCATGTGGACGAAGCACAAGTAAAGAAATATAACTGTGGATCTGGCGCCATCTAGTGTTGATCTGGTGAAACTACACCTGAGCCTCTGTACATTTTAGTTGAGTAACTCTGTCTTAAACTGGTCTCAGACACCATAGGACACACTCAGAATGACAAATGTCCATTTTAGAGGGACAAGGGGCATCTACACAATATTAGGGAGGTGGTCACAAAACCACATTATTACCTTTTATTATATTTTATGGCATTTAATGAGCTGTTTACGTAACTACAACAGCTGTGAACTGTCATCACATCACTGATAGATGAGACAAGAGCTTTGAGTTAAAAGTTTATTTTGAGTGTTTGTCACATTATTTAGTGCTTTTTTATTTCTAAGACTTTAGAAATATAAGACATATTCATCCTGAGATGAAGTAGCAGTACTTTAACCCTCAGATCTGTTTAATTTACCACCTTCTTGTAAACTTAGCAGACAAAAACGTCCAAAAACTGCTATAAAAACTTATTAAAACTAATTAATTTATTTATTTTAATGGAAATTAATTCGTTTTTCTGATTTTTTTCTGCCTTCTAAGCTCAATAACACAAGCACAAAAAGACATGAATGTTTCATACACAGACACTATTACGGGGGAAATGTCTGATTTTAGTGTTGAACACAAACAATGACAAGTTAAATTAAACCCTAATATTTCAGAATGAAAGATTTTATTGTATCGTGGCTGAAAGATTTAAAAATGTAGTTTTAATGGAAGTCAATGGGACTTTTATGGCGGTAAATTCTAAATCTGATGCTACATAAAGACTAATAATCCAGTCACATCTATAAAACATTAGTTTTATGGAAAATAGCAAATTTTTCAGTGATTTTATCAAATTTAGATTTAAAAGGTTGAATCTCTGGTCGTTTTGTGCTGAAGTGGTTCAAGGAAAACATCTGAAACAAAAACTCGGTTTGTTTCTAGCACAGTTTAGGATCCATGTGTTTTTTTTTTGTCCACTTGTTTTGTGTGATAAAGTCGTAATAACTCACTCCTGCATGACCTGAGCGGCCTGGGCCCAGGACCTCAGGGCCTCGCGAACGTCCCGGTGTCTGTAGTGGAAACCTGCCAGGTACATGTAGGGGTAGATGTGCTCGTTGTTGTAGTGTTTCTGAGCAGAACTCACGGCCTTAAAGTCAGAGAGAGAACAAACAAAAAAGTCTAATTCAGGAGCAGCAATAAGTTTAACAGGAGATATTTCTGATAAACAAATTCAAACGGTGTCAAACTGTGTTGATCCTGAAACGTTTCTGAACTTTGACGGCTGCACTTTTTGTGGCGACGCTGCAAACATGATGTTCCAAAGGCTAAATTTACCCTTTATCTGGTTTAAGCTAATGAAGCAACAGCTTCCACTGATAGTGTCAGTATCCACTGTCATTAAAGTCCAGCATTTTAGTTAAATCTACGCAGAAAATACTTTGACTGTATTCAGACACGAAGGGAAAAAATACTTCATCACAGTGGCTAAGTCGCACATAAAAAATACAGGAGAATCACAAGTAAAAAAAAAAAAAAAAAAAAAAGATTAAACATTTATTGAATAAGGAAAAATCTAATAAAAAAAATAAATAAAAAAGTAAATATCTAGTGAAATAAAATAAAAAATAAAATATAAGTAAATATCTAGTCATATAAAAAAATTAAATAAAATATAAGTAAATATCTAGTCAAATAAAATAATAAATATTAGTAAATTATATCTATATTTAATTAAACTTAAACTTTTTTTAAAAAAAATACATAAAAGTCTAGTAAAATAAACTGTTTATATCTAGTGCAATAAAATAAAAAAATTATTATTGTGAAAATCCAGTAAAATAAAATATAAGTAATGAATGACATAAGAATGAAATAGCAAAATAAAGTAAAATCCAGTAAAATAAAAACACAATATAAGTTAAATTATTCACTTAAATAAAACGTAAGTAAAAATCTAGTAAAATGGAATAAAACAGTATAAGGAAAAATATACAAATATATGAACAAACGTACTATAAAAAGGTTCTTTATTTCATTTTATTTTATTATTAACAGGGAAACTATAAAAACCATGTAAATAATTTACCTTGAGGTGGATGTTCAGGGGACTCTCCTTTCCTGGGATCGGTTCCTGGTCCTCCAGGTCTGCCAGCGTCCCCATAGCCATCGGATATCTGTGGACAGGAGGGGACGGGAGGGACATTAAGACAGGATTCTTTAACAGTGAAAGGTTTTCATTACAAACACTCACCTGTCCAGGTTCCCTCGGTCATAGAGCAGCCAGAGGAGCTTCTGTGAAACAAAGATCGTTTCTAATCAACATCCAGACATTTCCCTCCAGTCGTACATTAAACAAACAGACGTGTCTCAGGTCTCTCACCTGCTGTAGCTGCAGCAGCTCAGAGCTGTCGGTGTGAAGGTCCAGAGACGGGTTGATGGCGCAGACCATGAAGGCCACCTCCATGTTCCTGTCACACTTCATGTAGGAGCCCTTCAGATACAGCCAGCTCTGAAACAAGGCGACACAAACACCGGACGACACCGTTACAGCCGAGGACTCCACGTTAACACCGGGGTATCATAACGACATATTTCTGCATGTCTCAAACTAAAATCTAATGTTTGTGCTCTTGGTTTCTTTAGACCATGAAGATTTAAAATGATTTAATAGAGTTGTGAAGGAAACGACTCCAGAGCCACAAACAGCAGCGGCCTGTGTAGTTGATCTACATTAATATTAAACATAAAGCTGCTGAGACGTGGTATTCTACGGACAAATGTAAGTAAGTAAGTTAAATAAGTATCAGCAAATAAATCTAATTTATAGCAAATGGTTGACTTTTAGTCTAACTTTGCTAGCTAGCCGTTATTATTGTAATTTTATAAATAGACTGATTAAAAATTAAAAAAAAAAACGCAGTCTCCTATTTTGTGCCGTTGACTGTATAAATAGTAGTGATGCGAAGATTGATACTGAAATATCGATATTTCTGATAACAGATTTTCATGGCTCTAAAATCGATTCACAATTATCGATATTATCGAAACCAGGTCTTTATGCTCTAAAATCGATACTGAATTCAAAATATCGATACTTCCGATACCAGGGCTTCATGTTCTAAATTCAATACTTCTGATACCAGCTCTTCATGCTCTAAAATGGATGCTCAAATGAAAATATCGATACTTTCGATACCAGGTCTCTATGCTCTAAAATCGATACTCGAATCAAATTATCGATACTTCCGATACCAGGACTTTATGCTCTAAAATTGATTCACAAATATCGATATTTTCGATACCAGGTCTCTATGCTCTAAAATCAATACTAATATTAAAATATTGATACCTTCAATCCCAGGTCTTTATGCTCTAAAATCGATATTAATATCAAGATATCAATACTTCCGATACCAGGTCTTCATGTTCTAAAATCAATACTCAAATCAAGATATCGATACTTCTGATACCAGGTCTTCAAGTTCTAAAATCAATACTCAAATCTAGATATCGATACTTCCGATACCAGGTCTTCATGTTCTAAAATCGATACTTCTGATACCAGGACTTCATGCTCTAAAATCGATTCACAAATATCGATATTTTTGATACCAGGTCTTCATGCTCTAAAATCGATACTGAACTCAAGGTATCGATGCTTCCGATACCAGGTTTTCATGTTTTAAAATCGATACTTCTGATACCAGCTATTTTTGCTCTAAAATCAATACTAATATCAAAATATTGATACTTCTGATACCAGGTCTTTATGCTCTCAAATTGATTCTAAACTCAAAATGTCAATACTTTTGATACCAGGTCTTCGTGCTCTAAAATCGATACTTAAATCAAAATATCGATACCTTCGAGTTCATGATAGTTGGAACAGCATCATAATTATCGGCTTTTATCGAGACAGTAGAAACTAATAAACTGATAATAACAACAGGTTTTAAACTCTAATCGCTGGTGGCTCGTCCTCGTGTCCCCACCAGCTCACAGGACGTCCTCACCTTCTCATTGACTCCTGCCGTGACCGTCTGTCCTCTCCGGTCCTCGTTACCCTTCCCGTGCCAGGTGACCTCCGCCGTCTCCTCGCCGTTTTTGCCGAATATGACCCAGGCGTGGTCCTCGGACAGAGCCAGGTGGACGTCCTTCAGCCCCAACACCTGACACGCCGCCACCACCGCGAAAGCCACCCCCGAGCTGTCCAGTTTGGTGCCTGGTCCAAGTTTAAACAAAAACATCAACATTAATAAGACGCAAGTTCTCACAAAAACGTTATTTTTTTGTGTTTAGATGTTGCACCTGTGATGAGGCTGAAGAGCGACTGGATGTGCGCCCGGTCCTTGAAGTAAGAGCGACTGAGGCTGTTCCAGATCACGTCGGACACTTTCTTCACCAGCTCCCTGCTGGACCCTGCAGGTGTCCTCCGGTACTGCGACAGGTCCACCGCCCCGCGGATCTGGGCCGTGAAGCGCTCGTACAGCGCCGAGATCATCCCCAGCTCCACGGTGGGGAAGCAGGAGTTGGGGCAGTCCGGCTCCAGCGGTTCGAACTGGACGCCGGGGACGTTGATGGGGACGACCCGGTTCACGGCGAGGAAGTGCTCCACGAAGCCCAGGACCAGCGAGAGGAGGGCGAGGTCCGGCTCGGGCTTGCAGAGCTCGGCCTCGAAGAGTTGGACCACGCCGTCAATCCCTCGAAGGGGGAAGTGCTTCTTCTGGGCCGAGTGCAAACCCATGACGTCTGGTTTCAGTCTGTATGTGTCTCCTCACCTGCAGTACTGAATATTACAGAGACGTCAGGTTAAAACGCTCTGAAGCTGAACAGATAATAGACATCCACCGATGTGGATTTTTTTAGGGCCGATACCGATTCTGAGCCGATACTGACTTTTCTCCCTCCATTTAGAAATAATTCAAAACAAATGCTACAAGTCTCAATTAAACCAAAAACATGAACATTTATTGAACTCAAAGAATATTTAACACTCACACACACTCTGTTAGTGGGGAAATGTATGGGCTGCACAGTCCACAGTGTCTCCAGCAGCACAGGGCTGCCTGTGGATGCGCCTGTTTAGAAATCTTGTCAGAGGAGAAAAAAATTTATCAGCGAACGCACCCAGGTATCAGCCGATACCGATACCAGTAAAATATGCAAATATCGGCCTGATATATCGGCCGACCTTTTAATTCATTTCCTTATAGGAACAGTACCTGATTTATCCTCTGGCTTGAGACTGTTGCCATAGAGACGGCTATAATAATAATAATGATAAGAAATTTAAATAAATAAATAAATTTACGTCAACGACAGTTTACTATGAATTAGATTTATTCGCTGATTCTTTATTTAATCTGACAAACATTTACCTATAGAATACCATGTCTCAACAGCTTTATGTTTAATATTTTATATATAAATTGCACAGGCTACTGCTATTTTTTGCTATATCCTATATTCAAGTTATTGCGGTAATTTAAAAGATGGACTGATACCAAACACAGGCTCTTATTTTATGTGTACACATTTCGTATGTATGGTATATAATTTTTTTTTTTAACAATTCGGATGGAATTATTGACTTGATTCTTGTTCATTGTACAATATTTTACATTTTACTGTATCATTTTGAAGAAAAATTCTGACAAAATCACCCAACCTAAAGGCATCCTGACACGTCAGTTTCTCATATTCAGATCATAAAGCCATAAAAACTCTTTCCTCAATAGATCTGTTCAAATATCGGCTTCATTCTTGTTCTGTACCGTAAGTACAGGAGTAGAGCGCAAGCGAAATCGCACAGCGACTAGCTTGTCCGCGGTAAACTCATTGCGGCCCGCTTGTGGTCCGCGCGCCGCATGTTTCACACCTGTGTTATATAGCATTATAATTATTTCGCCTGCGTTTTCCCATTTGCTATTCGGCAAACAGACATAAACCCTGAATATAATTGTTGCATAACAGGTATATACAGTACCAGTAGTAAAAGCGGCGCTAACACAGGCTACATGGCGCGGTGGTGGGCGGGGCACCTTCATCCTATACTACACAGTCAGAGCAAAGCGGATAATTGCAGCATTTACGAGGTTCATAAGAACCTTTAACACGTCTAAACGGCCCCTGATATATCATGAAAACCCGCCCTGAGCCTCCCACGTCCCAGAGATGGATGGAGATGCCCCACGACGCGTGAATTCATTTGCATGCACCGGCGGCTAACATATGCTAACCAGCTAACTTTACCAAATTAAGTTCGCTCGCTTGTTAAACTTAAACATCCCGGCCGTGGTAATTTCCCCACTTGATGCTACGTTGTTTGAACCGCTCCGGGCTGCGTGTGAGCAGAGTGAGCCCACGCACCGTGACAAACAAGACAGCATGGAAGCTAACAAGCTAACTAGTTAGCTAAACTCTTTTAGATAACGCGCTTCCTCTTCAGTAACTCCGGGTGAATACATATATTTATATAAATAAATCCTTGCGCCCACGGCCCGCTCCCACGCACACGTATGATCGGAGCACGAGTGAGTACGTACCCGTTTATCCTCTCAGCCTCCGCCACATGTTTTTGTTTGTGTCCCCCTTCTTTTGCCGCGCAGTTCTCTTTCTCCTACTCGGAAGTAGCGCGTTTGCGTCACATCGCAGATCTGACAACCACACGCACGTACGTAAAAAGCACGTAAGCCTACGTCGACGCATCCCATCCCTGTTGCTTACAGATCTTGGGTCCGTATTAGAAAGAGATTCAAACCGGATGTCATTTCAAAATATTCAGTTCGGCTTGTATCAATTCCTGATCAATAACCTGATTATAATAACAAAGTATTATATAAATTATATATATACAGTTTGCTAAATGCCCCATCTCAATTTATTGCATTTGAGTTGTAAAAATTCTCTTTGTATAATGTTTACGTGTGCGCCTTATTTATTTTTTTCGTTCTCTTTAATGTTTAATTATTTTCTTTTTTTCAACTTCACTTTTTGGAAAGAAGTTGGTGGTGTGTTCGGATTCACTGTGTTTTTATAATGGTAATATTTTAGTGAGGAAGTTGTTCTTTGCGCCCCCCGGTTTGTGCTGGGAGATGTAGTTTTCGAACTACATCATCCATAAATGGACAAAACAGCCCCAGTAGAGGGCAGCACGGCCCCCTTGAGTGATATTTTGCTAGAAAAATGGAACAAAGGTAAACATTAGCCACATAATGGACAACAGGCTACGATGAAAACGCTTTAGAATGACTCAAAACTGCAATATTATCACCAAAAAAGCACACATTAATGTATTATCTTCTAAATAATAATAATAATAATACTCAGAATGCATGCAAGGATGTGATATATAAGCTAACATGGTCGAAATGTGCGTATTGTCATCGACTCAGAGCAGGTGCGACCGACCACACGATGTCTGTGTTCAGGAATATTCCTCGTGCTGCCTTGCATTGCCGTCGAATATTTCCCCAGCGATGAAGATACCCAATTAACAACTGTAATTATTGGGTTGTGTAACAACACGACTGCATTAATAAAACAGTTTCCGGGTGTGTTTCAACGAGCATGTTAATCGTTTCGGTGCGTTCACGTGTCTGTGCTGTAATTTCAGAGACAAAAGACAGTCGGGAGTTGAGATTTGGGAGCCGCGGCGGGGCGCCTTGAACGCACCTCGGCCATTTTGCCCCTCCTCCACCAACGTCCGTCTTCCCCTCCGTCTCTCCTCGCTTTCCTGTCAGTGTGCTCGGCTCGGACTTTGCGTGAAGGTGCGGATCCGCAGTTCCGCTCCTTGGGGAGGAAAAAATAATAATAAAAAAAAAGTATAAAATATATATTTTTTTTTTCTTGAAAGGAAAAGCCAGACATCACCAGACGACATCGGTCGACAGTTGTTGATAAATAAATAAATAATTAAAAAAAAAAAAAATAAAAATGGATCCAATGACTCAGTCCGCCCAGATATCGTCGTCGCAAGGGATTGCCGATGGACAAAACTCTGCTGCCAAAGAATCAAAGCTATCCGGTAAGACGCCACATTTCACCCTTAAACAATCTTATTTTTAAACGATCACGTTTAATCGCTATTTTAACTTGAACGTCGCCTTGTCACCTGTGGTAATACTGAACATATCCGGGGCTAATGACCACCTGCCCCGGACATGTTTTTATTTTAATTGCATACAAATCTCCCCCTTTTTTATATATATATATATATATGTGGCTAATAAACGTGTGAGTTGTGAGCCATTACAGACTGTTTCTAACCAAACTGTGCGCAGTGAAATGTGGAGAGGAGTCTGGTTGGCACAGTTTTGGGCACAGGAGCGGCGCCATATTGTCGACGAGGAGGGGGGCTAATTTTTTTTGCTCATTCTGTGCAAAATAGCGGTGGAATTGAAATGTCAGCGCAAAAAAAATTACATAACGGAGTCCTGCTCTGCAGTGGGTGCGTGTTTATCGATGGGGAAAGTAGCATTACATGACAGTTTTGGGGTGTCGATGCCCTGCACTGCAGATGCATTGTTACTGGGCACCTCTTAAAGGGACACTACCCCTTTTTTTTATTATTATTATTTTTGTGTCTGGATCATCACAACAAAACATCACACCAGATCAGCTTTACTGCCACAATTTATTATTATTATTAATAATTTAGTTATTTATTTGCAGAAATTTTGTATTATTTTGCACCTGCCGGGTTGTCCTATATCGACAAATCTAATAAAAACAAACAATAGTGATTTTATATGCGAGGGAGTGGCAGCGTCCCTGTGTGTTAACGCTGATCTAATCTGAACTCCAGCCACTAAATATGAGCCATCGCAGGGATCGTGAGCACATGTTGGTGCGATGGGCGGCGGCTGGATGGGTCAGAGTTTCAGTTTTGCTCGATCAGGGATGTTCCGCTGTGATAACGGGGCTGAACTTTGCATCGGATCAGTATCAGACTTTTTTTTTTTATTTATTTTAGGTTTCCTCTCATCGCTTGGCTGGCGTGAAAGCTGGAGGATTATTTAGTTATTTTTCCCCTCGTCATCCCGTCTGGACTAAACCCTAATTGAAACAAAAACGATAGTGTTATTTGAGGGAGTGGCTGCGTTTCCATTGCGTTATTAGTATTTTTTTCCAAAATAAAAGTGATATTTCAGAAATTTTGATATACGTGTTAAAGTTGTTTTTTCTCATGCATCATCTCCGGTGACGTGGAAATGCGAATAAAACAACTTTTGCGATAAACTTTTATATCGATACGTCTAGAAAAAAAATAGGAAAATTTTGATATTTAGCTTTTGAGCATTTCTAAGGGGAATGGAAACGCAGCCAATGTGTTGAATTGATATAAACTGAACATGTGGACCATAAAAATAATTGTTAGCACATGTGGTGTGATGGGCTGGACCCGGTTGATATCGGGGCTGAACCTGGTATCGGCTCAATATCGAGCTTTTATGAATTTTAAGTTGACCATAAACCAAAACTCCTCCCTGCTGCGTAAAAACTGCACCCCTGGCGTAAAATCCACCGAAAATCTAATTTAAAGAATCGGACTAAACATGTTTTTACTTTTTTACTCTGGAACATGAAGTCAGTCGGACAGAAATTCATAAATTGTGGGATGTGGATGTTTGGTCCAATTGGAAAAAATCTAATACATTGATGCACCATAGTTTCCTGAAAATTACTAATGATACTGAATATAACATAGTGTTGAAGTGAGGTGAATAACACTGAAAATGACTAGGAATCTACAATGACACAGCAATAACCACATTGTCTCACATCATGAAGTAATTAGGTTCACAATTTGTGAATGTTCATAAATGGTTTGCGTCGGTTGAGTCTAGTTTTGTTTATCTTAAAACTACCATTTCCAGTTCGGACTCTGGATTACACGTCTGTGAAAGCGGTTTTTCCAGAAGCCCAAACCAAATAAAGATCACAACTGTTTTTCTTTAACAGCATTCCTTGGCCAGATAGCAGCCATTGCCTTCCACAAACCTGAGTCATCACAGAGCTGCTGAGTCACCTTGTAAAACCTGGCCTTTGGGCCCCACGCTGCATTCTTGTCCTATGGAAACTTTGACTGCAGGCGTTGACTTATGTTCGCTGGAAGGATGTGAACTAAACGCACATGTTCTTGGGTGAACAGTTGAGGAAAGATTACCTATTGATCCGCGGGGAATGGAAACGAGCGTTGGGCTCAGAATGAAGAAGGAACAAGCTTTATTTATAGTCGCTCGTCATTTCTGCCGCATAGCACCGGGCTCTGCACATCAGGTTACGCCATAGGATACGGCGTAACCACCACCCCCCCACACACAAATGAAACTGTAACACGGCAGCGACAACTTCAATGCAAATCCAATTTATTACCTACATTACATCCATCTCCGTCGCAGCTTCCTCCCTGTATATTTGAATTACATTAGGACGGTACTTTACTGATAACCTCCTCTGATGTCCATGTATTTATAGTACAATAGTACAGTTTGTATTTAATTAATATAAAAATAGAGCACACATATAGAGGATACGCACTGACGTCTCTTCCTCCCGTGGCCACGCCCCCTGAGGGGCAAAAAACATGGAGAAATGTATCAGCAAATACAGAGAGAAATCCACAGAAAATGTGGATTATCAGATCAAATTAAGGACAATTAGACTCAACAATGATCCATATAAACTACCAAATAACAAATATTCCATGAACATTAACATGAGGAAAGAAATCAGTTCTCCTGATATTTATATGGACCTGATTTCAACGCCTGGAAATATTATACTAAAGTTTGACCTTTTGGTACTTTATACAACTCAGCTACAACAGCTTTGTACTAGAGTACCTCCTTATTTGGTAAAGTGGATTAGCCTCAGTTTCAGTTAGTTTCAGTTCATTTCAGTTATGATAAATGTAGCTAAATAAGAGATGCTAATGCTAAGAGCTTCACTGAGAAGTAACGTTGGAACTGAAAGAGTTTCTGTCGGCCGTAACTACGACAAAACAACAACAGCCCTCCTGAACGTAATTTAAGAAGTAACTTAAGGTTTGACTTCATCAAAAAATACAGCATAAATTAATATCACCTGACACTAAATGTGAACCACAACACCAGGTTTCTGTGTCTGGATTCTAGTTGTTTCTTCTAATGCAGTGATCGATTCATCAATTTTATCTGTAAACATATATCTGTAACTACTTTTCAAATCTTTTGGTTCAGTCAATCACACAACAGCTCTTCACCTTTTTTTTTTTAAATTAATTTTACAATTTAGACGCCATTAAAGCCTTAAACTAATGCTGCCAATCTCCATGTTCAACTGTCACTTTTTGACACTCAGAGGCCGTAACCATGGAGACTTTCACTTCCTGTGACGTCACGTTCACACCCTCTATTGATGCAGCGTTGCCACGCAAAATATCACAATACTGTGACGTCCATTATTAGTCCCTGTCAAAATGTCTTCCGCTGTGTTGCCGCTGTTGATTGTAAGACATTGTTCCATTGCTGTCGTTGGTGTTAATCTTCAGATTTATCTCAGAGTCTGAGGCCGTCGCAGCTAGAAGATAGAAGATGGCCGGGCCGTCGCCTCTCCAGCTCCTATCACTAACTGATGAGGGACAGTGGCCACAAAGGAAGTGGCACACTTTGTAGCAGGGACCTAATTTCTCAAAGCACATTTCACAAGATATTCAAGGGGGAAGTTGGTTGCGTCATTGCAGGCGGTCTCAAAATCGCAAATGGTTTCAAAACACTGTAAATGATAAAGTTGCAGCACCCTGGACACTTGGCATTAATCCCTCGGCTCAACCTTTTGATCGGTGTAGTTGTCAGTTCGACGTTCCAGCTGTCTGTGCAATCACGTTTCCTCATAGGCATGTTCTAATACGAGCGGCTTAACCTTTATGCCGCCATACATCAACCTCTCCTCTGCTTACAGTTTTACCACACAGTTAGCAATCAGGGTTTTTTTTTTAGTTTAGGCCCCAGATCTTTTAATATAAGTCTCGATCCGATCTTAAATAAACACTAGGTTCTTCATGAAGGCTTTTCTTATGTCTCCTGAGTCACATGTGACTGTGTTAAATCTAATGAAATACAGCTGTCGAAGCTAATGCAGCGCGGGGAGGTTAGCTCCAGAAAAACCTGTATAATGTCAACAGAAATGGGGCTGGTCCAGCTCAGTAATCCTCAAAGATCTCTCTCCTAGCAGCTTGCCAAACATCCACCTTGCATAATTTACAGATTTCTGACTGACTTCGTTTTCTGACTGACAGAAGACATGTTTGGTTGCACCATTTTGGTTCTTCTACTTTGTTTTTTGGCAGTTTTTAAGCTAGCGAACGCTAGTCAAAGGGGAATCGGGAAGTAGGGATGGATATCGAAACGATGCTGGTGCTTAAAGAACAAAAAACATAACAAACTTTGTCCAAAAACGGTGCCTTTTTATTTTTTTAAGACATTTTGTGACGTGCAAGTTGATCAGAATATTAATTTAAATAATATAACTGTCATATTTATCCTAATAAAAATAGTGGCGTGGGGTCTGGCGGGTTTTCAAAGACGCCACATTTCTCAGCTTCTAAAAAACATGCGTCGTCAGATGTTTGGTCAAATTCCAGGTGTTGCCTCCCTTGTTGCAGGTTGCCCAGTCTGCATCTTTTCTGGTGAAGTCCAGCCAAACTTTTGCCGGTTTGGTATGTGAAAGTTCACTTCCATCCATGCTTAGCAATAGAGATAAGGGGGCTAAGTTAATTAAAAATCCAAGTGCACCGGAACGAAGCACCGACATCTGTGGAGCCCATCCCTGTAAGGAGGTGGTTCTGGTTTTACAGCAGACCTAAAGTGAATGACTTGCAGAAGATCAGGCTTGGCTGAAACCCAACCTGCCACCGATCTGATCATCAAGGCCTGGTTCGGGCCTGATACCAATCTGGACGTCCCTAGCTAGCAAGGCCCCTACATTTGTGGCTACTCTGGGTTTTGTGACCCTCCCATGATCATGACATTGTTCAGGGAACCCACTAATGATTTTATTCCGGAGAGGTGTTTAATATCAAGCGGAAAGTGACGCACACAGCAAAGCTTCAAGGAACACACAGTTCTTTCAGGCTCTCTCTGCTTGTGATTGCCAAGCTGACCCTCCTCCTCCTTCCTCCTCCTCCTCCTTCCTCCACTCCCTGCTGGAGAGGGCCGTATCACTGAGGTCATAGAGGCGATCAGATAGCCCTTGGGGGGAATGGACGGTGCAGGATAGCTGGAGTACCAGGCCAGAAATTGCATGCATTGCGGTAGACACACTCGGCCCAATTACCGCCAGTGCTCGGGTGCGAAGCCCGAGGCCACAGCGTTGGAGCTGATTGCACGTTCGTGCCTGCCAAGAAAGTATTTATCATAAATGAACAACTTAAAGGTATTTTAATGACGACTGTCACTGATTTAAAGGCAGAGTCTGACCTTTGTCCCAGAGACGCCCCCAGAACACACAAAGACGTTTGTTAAAGCTTCACCTCTGAATATTCTCTTTGGTAAAATGGATGAAATGATTGTGTTGTTTTATGGAGCATTGCAGCTGGATTATTTTAGCTTAGAGTTGGTCTGAATCAGAGGTTAAAGCAGATTGAATATTATAACCACTGCTGCTACTAGTAGGAAAATCACTTGCAGACATGTCCGAACAGCTTTAAAATAAAAACCAGCTCGTCCACTGCACTCGAAATACCTTAAAACCGATTTAATGCATCGTTAAATCGAAACAAACCAACGTATTTAAAAGTGTCTGTTCGCTCAGTTTCATATATAAATGACATATATCTTTTTTCCTCTGTGTTGCACTGCTGTTTTTGTCTTATATTCACACTTTCTCTACAGATTCCCGCTGGCAGCATAAGCAGATTCGTTCGTGTAATGTTTTCAATATGAATGTGTCGTTCAGTTTAATATTCCCATATGGCTCGCATTTATACTTTCACCCCCCTTAACTCTCCCTCCGGCAAATGTGGACATGCAAGTAAAACTTAAAAGGTGTGGGGGTCGGGAGGGTGGCAGCAGAACGAATCTTTTGCGGAGGAATGCTGCATCGCGAGGCCACGCCAACCCCAAACCTGCCCGGCCTGTAACACCTCCGGTGGAACTGAACCGAAGGGAGACGCCACACCTTCGTCTTTAGTCCTTCGCTGTGACTCAAGGCATTCCTCTCCTGGCATTCCCAGGCCTTATGATGACAGGGAGGAGGCGGCGTGAGTTCCTAATGGCTTCCTGTAGAAACTGTATTCAAAAGTCCAAGTTATGCAAAGCCACTCAATGACGATTAGACAGACCCAAGCATTCCTCACCACACCCCTATCTGTGCTGTATCTGCTCTTTTTTCTTTTGCAATCCATTTCCATTGGTAATCCCAATTTAAGGCCTTAAAAACTCATAAATATGAGAATATTATGTCTTAAATTACACGTAGTCCAATCTTAAATCCTTAACGTCCATGTATTACGCCTTCATTTGCGGTATGACCCCCTCTGACCCCGGCCTATTATTAGTGTTGGCCCACCCCAGGGATGTCCTGAGTTCATAGTTGAATGACAGTTAAGTCATTCTGAGTCATTACGTTTCTTGCAGTTCTCAAATTTAACCCATAATCGTCTTAAAAAGTCTTAAATTTCACCAGTTGGAACCTGCAGAGACCCTGTAGAAGGTGTCTCCGAGGATTTCTTTGAGCCGGATAAGCTCAGCAACACTACTAGACTCATCCCTGTTGCGGTAATTGAATTTTAAAGTCAACTTTCTTTGTGCATCGACAAAAACTCTCATCATCAAAACTAATGGGACGCACAAAAATATTAATATACAGCTAGCTTAGCATTAACCTCCTGAGTAGGGAGTCATTCAGCCGTTTGTCCTATTTGTTTCCTGTGTTGTCGCTGCTTGTTGCATCCTACAAGACATCATCACAGATACTGGAGATCGCATCTGTAAGGTTTCCTAATACTTTGTTAGAATAAGTGAGTCTACGAAGATTCCTGTGATTGTTTTATTTGTTTATTTTAGGGAAGGTTGCCTCATCATCGCAAACCATGTCGTCGGTGGCACGTGCTTCGACGTATGTCGTGATTTATTCGCTTCTGCTGGACTGCGACGCATCCAACGGACGCATAAATCCAACTTTTCTTTTTCTGTTCTTTGCAAGTTCTCACCGTCTTTCACATTTCCCTACTAGATTTTTATGTGTGAACTGAAAAGTCACATAAAATGGGTTCCCTCGAAATACATTTTCAAGTGCGTGGACGAGCTCGTCGGATGAGGTGGAGCTCTGGGTAGTTGTGAGCGAGGGTAAAGCCGACGTCTTCGTGTTCTGTGGCTGGTTCCTTGGCGTAGTCCCGTTTGTGGGGGAAACACTTGTGCGCTTGGTAAACTGTCTTGCTTGTGTAGCAAAATATAAGTGCATGTGTTAAAGTTGTTGTAGGGCTGCTGAAGTAAACCATAAGAGAACATGCATGGGGCTCTTTTTAATATTTTATGTTGTAGTCCATGTATGGCATACAGAGTTGTTAAGGCTGGATAAGTTAACTCTTGTTCTCTCTTGATTTGAATGCCTTCATTTCAGAGGGTGCAGTGGATAGGAGTTCTTCTACCTTTTCTTTTCTTTCTTCTACGATGATCATTCTTCTGTCCTTTTTATTTTTCCAGATTCCTTTCTTTCCTCTTCGCCTGTATCTCTCATTCAGTCTCCTCAAGGCAAGTGTATGGTTCTCTTACGCTGCTCGCCTCCCTCTATCCCTCTATCCTCTAGTCTCTCGCTAGCCTGCTGCTGTGCTGCTCTACATCACCCTTTCTAGTGCCCCTCTCCTGATTCTCAGAGTCCAGTAAACCATTGCAAAGAAACTCCCAATGAAATGAAACTCCAGTCTTAGCCTAGATCCTTCACCACCTCGACCCTTGTCATGCCATACCATCTGTTTAATACCGCCAACCCAGAGTCGCTGCACTAATTACAAGTTAACCAAGCTCCAGATTTCAGTAACATATGGTAATGCTAATTGTCTTCACCACCCCCGCCCCAGTCTCGGATGCTACCTTTCTAGCTCCGGGCGTCTTGACCCTTTTGATGGTTTTTGTTTATTGATCGGGCAGCAGGAAGTTCATCCTCAAGCCTCCACCAGTAAAACATATATACATATTATGGTACAGTTTGATATTATGCCCCTCCCTTGACGTGATCAAACACGATTCACATGTAAAGCCCTGCCTCTGGAGCTCCGAGCAGTCTGGTCCAGTTAATGTCTGCTAATGAGCATTATTTAGGTCAGCATCACTCACTGTAGGTTCAATATAATCCCAAGATTGCTGCCTTATTTTAAGAAAGCAGAGAAGTTCAAGTTCACATTGTGAGCGCAAGAGCTGGAACCTAAAAATGGATCACGTTGTTGTCCCAGGGGGATGATTGTACCTTCCTGCTGCCCTAGTATCCGAACCCCTCCTCTCAAGTCCTAGTAACAACTGGGTCCGGGAGGATGAGTGGCACTGGAGATATCATCAACCACCCAGTGGCCTGGGCATGCCATTACCTATAGCTGCTCGCTCACCCTCTACCCAAATATCTGCTTATCAAGCTTTGTGCATGTCTCACATCATTGCTTAAGCATTTAAAATAGGTTTTACTTATCAACTTTTTTTTTTCTTTTGCTAAGAATCTGACATTTTTAGCAAAGTTGTGAATTTGCACTTGTATGTGAATACTGTGAAAGTGATGTTTGGTAAATGGGTTAGGGTTAGAATAGGGATGTTCTGGTCAGCGTTGGGCCGATTCAGGCATTTTTGTGATTGACTTCAGTCAACCCCGATCTTTTAGTAGTTATTTATTTTAGGGTTGTCATGAGCCAAAACCACTTCACCGTAGCATAAAAACATCTTATTCCTCTTCTCTTTTAATAGTGCTTTGCAAAAAATCAAATAAGAGGAAGAGGAGACAAAATCATGTGACTATTAAATTTTGATCATTATTACATTTCTAATAGTTGTCACACACATAACCATGCAGCTCCAATCATCTCCTCCTTACTGCACATTACATAAATCAGACATGGAGGCCCAATTAGGTTGATGACCACTGTCTCGTTAATGTGAAAAGTTGTCGACAACTTAATCTTGAGTCCTCTTCATAACAGAATTATAGTGTAGGGTCTAAAAGAGTAGCCCGGTGCTGTCTGACATCCACAGATCTCTCTATCTGTTCTCACAGCATTAGCTGTTATGGAATTTGTTTACAAGCACGGAGCCAAAGGACTACAACGCCGTGGCTAGATGGAAAGTCCATTCATGTGGCCTAGTTTGAACAAGGCATTGTATTGTGGCACAGGGGGGTGGCGGCGGTCCTATCCAAGACAAAGTGGACCAGTCAGTTGGGCATCAGTGGAAAAGTCTGTATCTGTGCACAGGGAGGGGTGGGGTTATGGCATCATACAGACAACACCACTAACAATTCAAGGTTCGTTTGAAGTTGGAACAATCTGGGCCTCATGTTATCTAGACAAAATCAATCTATCCAAATCACTTTTTAAATAAATACTGATTATTTCATGGAAGTATTAGATTATTACTTCCTGATAAAGCTGCCAGTTCTCTGAAATTAAAGCTTGAAAACGACGTAGGGAGATCGTTGGTGCTTGAGGAGAACATGTGATTGTTGGAGCAGTTGCTTAGAATGTGTTTGGAGGTTGTCACCTTCAGGATTGCCCAGGGCTACATTGTCTGGTTGTAAAAGTCTCCTCAGCTGTGTGGCTGAGAAAGTTGGAATGTTCCTAAAATGACCTGATTAACTGCACAAAGGCAGCAGTATTATCTAACTCTTAGCATACTTGTTGTCATTTTGTATTGGGATATTGAATAATTGGCACAATGTTATGAAAGGCGGTTGGCAAAATCCAAATTACGTTGCTGCTGGCAACAAACAATTGAACTTTGTTGAATTATTATTTTGGGTAATTCGCAGTTGTTGTCTAATAAGTTTATTGGCCTGTTGTGAGCTTGTCAAGGTTTCCTGGTGATTACTACTTTCAGAGAGAAGACAACAGTGTTATCTTTTGTTAAACTGCATGCTTGTTGGTGTACAGGTCTACATTACAATTAATTTGACATCCGGGTTCATCTGAGAACAAAGGGCTTCATGACCTTTTGCTTCTTTGCCTTTTAACTTGTCCTGATCGGTATTGGGTCCAACTGATCGATCAAAATGATCGGATCTTAGATCTCTTGCTAATTTTTCATGTTAATTTTATGTATTGTTACATGAAAGGTTGACTAAAAGTTAACCTGACCAAGCCTAACAGGTTCCGACTTTTTCAGATTTGGCACAAACATTGATTAGAACTCAAGAATAAACTGAACATATAAACACGTTTTTGTCCACAACTCAACTGATGAACATAATACGTCAAAAATGTTGTTGTTGACGTTTGACACACATTCACCTGGTTGAAAGGATTTAGTGGATCAATTTCTTGGGCAAAAAGTCATTGTGACAACATTTTAACAAATACAGTGGGAACAAATAATGTCATTTACATAGTTATATCTTATACTTTGTACAAATAGCAGTTGTATTAACCTTTTATAGAAAATTTAAAAAAATATTACATCATTGTATAACCTTTATACATGTCACAGATTTTGAGGGCAGACTAAAAGTTAAGCAAATACCATTGATTATTTTTGTTGACTTGATGATAGCTGTGTGTGTGTAGCAACCTTCATGAAACACACTTTCAGGCTTCCTTGACAAAAATGTATTTTATTCACAAACAAGTCAACACTATCAAACAGAACCAGTGTATAACAGGACATAAACGCCTGCTATACATACTGCAGCCAATGTACATGATCATCATGTCCACTCATGATTTATTTAAGTTGCCACACTAATTGTTACTTGATATGAAGTAGTTAAGAGCAGCATGCAAAAACTGAAGATCCCATCCATTATATGAATCTGCCAACATTTTCCATGATGCAATGCATGACTGCTTGGGCTGCTACATTAAGGCCACGCTGAATTATATTAGAAGTGCATGGTAGTTTAGTGTATGTTTCTTCTTGACATTCCCTTCTTTCTTCCTCTTTACTTTTGTGCTTCCTGCATGGTGATGCAGACAAAAGAGTGGTACTGGGCTCCGACAAGCCCTGCGAAGGTGTAGCAACATCCCTTCGCTTTCCTTCTCAACCCGGTTCATTCTCCCCTGGTAATTTTGGGAGTGAAGCAGGGTCACCAGATGGACAGCCGGACTCACCAATAAAGACATCTCCTGTTTCTGAGCGCATAAAGGCACTGGAAGCTCTGGCTGCAAAAAAGAAGGAACCTGATTTTAGAAGTGACGGAGGTTTCTCTCACTTTAGGGACCGCCACCATGAGAAATCTCCCACTGAGACCCCAAAATCTCCCACTGAAACCTCAAAATCCCCCAGTGAGACCACAAAACCTTTCACAGAGACCCCAAAATCTCTCCCCCCAAAGTTTCCCACTGAAACCCCAAAATCCCCCAGTGAGACCACAAAACCTTTCACCGAGACCCCGAAATCTCTCCCCGAGACCCCAAAATCTCCCACCGACACCTCAAAATGTCTCGATGAGAAAACTCCATCATCTGTCCAGAAAAAGGGAGGTTCTATTGATCAGGAGTCACCAGAGTCCCCCTTTGAAGTACTTGGAGATTTGAGACAAGTAAACGAGTTTGAAGAAACGGAAGAGTGGATGAAGGCTCATTTACCTCCTGTGCCAGACTTTGATACAGTAGGTTTAATCAAAAGCAGCAATGTTGTTGCATCAAAGGACAAAGAGACAGATGTGGTTATACACGATGCCCCTGCTGCCTTTGCTGGTGTACCCGATGCTTTTATGGATTCTCCTGTTGAAGCCCCAAAACTGAAAGATGAGTTCAGTGATACCCAGAAGCAACCAAGTGTCGAAGAGGAGTTTGACTTGAGCTTTTTGCCAACTGCTTACGTGTGGGATCAGCAGGAAAAATCCGGAGTCCAGGTTGCGCCAAACCCCGATTCAGTAGTTGCGTCTTCACCTGCTCCTCCTGCAGGTTTTGGCTCCCCATCTCCTCCTCCCTCCCCTCCAGCTGACACGGATAATAAACACAGTGTTTGCGACGAGAAGAAGCCCACTTGGACTGGAGTTCTGGAGCCCCCAGAGGCAAGTGAGGCAGACAGCTCGGGGGACTCGGATGATACCGTCATAGAAGATGGTGTCAGTGCTCCTGCATCCGCCCACACTACATCTGTTGAAGCACCAGTTTCAAATGATGCCACCATTACGTCTCCCTATGCGACTCCCGATGTTCCCACTGCAGAAAAGGACGCCCCTCCACCAAGGTCTGAGAGGAAGCTTATGCAGGTTCCAACAATTAATGTTATTGAGACAGACGAGCCAAATTACAGTGAAGAGGAGATGGAAATGGAACCTGAGGAAGATGATGACTATGAAGTCATAAAAGGCCCAGCAAGGGAGGCTCCGAAAACCTCCGAACCAGAGCCAGAAGACCAGGAAACCGAACCTCCCAGAATGCGCCCCTTAGAAACAGAATTCATGGAAGGCTACTCTCCTCCGTCCTCGCCTGTGGACTCTGATACTGAATACTCACCCAAGCACAAACCAATCACATCTACTCTTGAAACAGTCAATCAGGAATCTGAACCCAAATCTCAGCCCCTTCCTAATCCACCAGAGTCTGAATCATTACAAGCAGAACCTGATACGACACAGGCTACTGCAAATAAAGTAAACGATGAACCTTGCCCTTTCATTGGCCAAAATGAAGAAGTGGATTTCCCAGACAATGAAGATGAGTGGTCAGATGAACCGCAGGATATCCTGGTCAAACCTTGCTTGACTGATCTTACATCTAAGGAGTCATCTCTTGACACCCAATCCAAAATGGATGAAAAGTCCAATACAGTTGCAAAAGAGGCTTATATGGATACAGTTCCTCTGTCTAAAACCAGCTTCATGCAGGATGACATCTACGACAGACAATCATTTGATTATGACTATGATTCAGTCTCTCCCTTGGATGACATTGACGATAAAGGGCTAAATAACGCTAAGGAACGGTTTCTTTCTGATCCTTCTCAAATCCTGATTGAATCACTGAATCCAAGCACGGCTCAGAATGATCTTCCAGAGGACAATCAACGTCTCTGTGATCTGACTTCACTGAAAGACGATGAAACCTTGCCCAAGCCAGTTAGTGAGCCATCTAAAAGGGAATATCCCCAAGATCCCTATTCCTGTTTCCAAAGCGAGACACTAAGCGGCGACATTGAGCAAGATTTTGACAAAAAAATGACCAGTGATACTTTCGCAGACGACGTGACAAAGGGCGACATCCTTCCATTGCACAAACCTGGTTCAGACACCCAGGTGGACAGTAAAGAAGCCCCCCAGGCATCCAGCACAACAAGCAACTCAGAATTAATTGAGAATGACGGTACTGTTTCTGAACCTTTGGACAGTTTTGTGGAGTTCATGCGGGAGTGCCTGAAATCAAGGCAGGATGAAGAGCTTGACAACGTGCACCAAGATGTTCCCCCAAACACTGAGCTCTGCAAAACTACTGTGCCTCCTTCCCAGTCCCCTCCAACCATGGTCATGGATCTTGAACAAGAACAGCTCACGATCAGCGCTCTCAAAGAGCTAGGCAGCAGTCAGGAGGAGGAGGAAGAGGAGGAGGTGAAGACAGTGAACCTCCAGTCAAAGGGATCGGACCAAGACGAAGTTAAATCCAACACTACATCTCTACAGCAGTCGTCCTTTACCTCAGTTTCTAGTCCTCCAATTTCCCAAAGCAACCGTGCATTCGACAGCACTTATTCCAAAGAGGTAGAAGCCATCGACGAATGGATGGCTGAAGCCTATCATCTTGCTGAGCATGTCTTGACAGCAATACTAACCCACTTATCAGGTAACCCCTCTTCCATCTGGGCAGTAGGCCTGCTTACCCCATGCAGTCCCATCAGCTGGACTCCTTTTCTCACTTGCACCTTGAAACTGCCTGCTCATTAAAAAGTTTTCATGAGGGCTTTCAAAATTAACGTGTTAATGCAAATTCCACTAACACCACGCGATTAACTCCGCACTTCTTATGTCGTCGATCCGCCCTGAATTTGTGCAATCGGGAACTAATCTGATCCCACTTGTTTTCCACAGCGTAATGTTGCTGATTGAAGTAATTTCACCCTGTTGAGGGCAGTAAAACATCCTGTAACATCAAAACTGTAATTTGTTATCGTTCGTTATCATTTGTATTTCCAAGGTACAAGATTCTTAAGGTTAAGGTTAGGTTAGGTAAGGTTAAGATTCTTTAATTCACCTGTTCCAAATGTATCATTAAATAATTAGATGCATTAATAGACATAATTTTAACCTGTCATTTCGAGTTGATGGAATGAAAGCTTTAGCTTTGCTGTCTTTTTTCAGATCCAGTTGACTGTGAGCATATTTCGTGCACTAACATGGCCCAAAGTGTCAAGGGCGAGTTATTACAGCATGCTAACACATGCGCGGCCTCAAATGTCAAAAGCAGTTAGGTAATCGGAGCAGGTGTTCTCGTGACAGAATGTCTAAATACCTGATGCACTAAGGAATACCAGAGCTGACTCCCCTTGCAAAGACACACCCGTCAAAGGACAGGGAAGCTACCTTCAGACTTGGTTTTAATGCTTGAAGGCATTTCACAGCAATGATTGTACTGCCTACTCCTAGTTAACGTGTTTGAAACCCCCATGTTGAGTTTCTATATGCATAGTCAGAACTGGAGTAGACTTAAGTCTTTCTCTTGAAACCTGCAAGTGTCTATTTGACGGGCTAGCTAAAGCTGTAAGGATTCCACTTGTCACAGATATTATTATAGCAGCCAAGCCACGGTGTATGCGACCCGGACACTAGGGTCGCATATGGTCTAGTGATCCCCTCCCAACCCCCACAACCACCACCATCATTTGAGCCTATGACCCTTCTCCTGCCCTCTGTTCTTTATAGCTCGGCAGCGTTCCTTTGATAGACTGGGCAGGGTGGGGGGGGGGGGGGGGGGGGGGGGTCGGGCTTTAAATATGGCGGCCTAGTGTTGGCTTGCAAGAATATTAGAAGTCACGCGGAGTACAGTCAATCCCCCAGTGTCGGGTTTCTACCTTGATGTAACTTTCCACAGCCACCCTCAGTGGAGGCCACGCATATCTAGAGGCCCGACCGCTCTCCAAATTATTTTTGGTGTGGTAATTTGTTCAATGGTTTCAACAAGATGTCATCTCGCTAGCAGTGTAGTTTACTGTCTGGTCTTTCGGTCCTCACCTGGCCAGCTCGCTCTTCCTCTTGATGGTCAACTGAGTGTGTTGAGTCTTCATTAAAAGTTCACTGGAATGTGAACAAAATGCTCCAACTAAAAGTATTGTGTTTCAGGGGTTGCAGCAGCTAGTGTTGCAGTTCACTCTCCCCCTCCTCCTCCTCCCCCTCCTCCCCACACAACCTCCACTACAGATGAATACATAAAGGCTGGTATGCAGACAGTAATCCTAACACATTGACTAGTACGTCTGCATGGGTTGCATACTCTGACCTTGAGCTTACCCACCCCAAAACCTCCAGCTGGTGCAATAATAAACCAAGCGGAAAGTGTCACCATATATAGGTGTGAAGATTCATTCAGTTTAGCTTCACTTTAAAGCCAAAATACCCATTGTTCCTGCGATAATAAGTGTTTAGTTTGCTAATTGTAGTTTTCAACAAGGAGTTTTTTTCTTCTTTTTCTCGTTCCGATCAGGAACCTATGTTTTTGACTTTTTTTTTTTTTTTCTCCCCCTGCAGCCGTGAGCTAGTGCTATTTTAGTGCTCCTCTGCAGTGCTGCTCCACATCTCAGTAGGTCATTATGCAGGCTGCGTTTTGGCTTGGTGAGTTTGTTTTAGTGGGTTTGCCTGTTCTCATGCTGACTCTTGAGTTTTGCTACGTCGCATTACCAGTTTTGGTTCAAATATTCACGTTTTTCTTTAACAAATCCACACAACTGTAGCCAGAACTAGTCCCTACGTCGATCACTTGTCTTGCTGTACTAGTAGTTTATTTGGCGCACAAGCAGGTGGCGTCAACTAGCTCTATATATATATATATATAGACTTTAACGGTTATAGGCTTTGTTTTAATACTTGAATCGAACTGGACATTTGTCAGAGTTGCTTGTTAATGAGTGATGGATTTGCTGGGTACTGTGGGCTATTGTTACTCCTGATCGTCACAAGTTGTTCTCAAATAAAATAACAGAGGAACCTGAACTCCTGGTTACTTTTCAAACACACTAATCCATATGTCACATCCTTCTAATCCATAGTCAGAAGTGATTAATGCTTTTCCGTGCCCAGTCTGAAGAAGATCGATGTGGTGTAGAGGAAACTTTGGTCGGAGTAGTTGAGTTAAAGTGATCATTGTCAGGATCAAGTTATTCTTTATGTTTTATTGTTTTGTGGCATTTTTGACCTGAGACGATAAAGACGGACGGTGGAACTTCACCAAAAGTTAAGCCAAAGCAAGTAGAGCTCCCCCTGGTGACTGAAGGCTGCAGTACAGATCATAAACTCCACCTCCTCAATGCTAAACTAAAACACTAAAATACACATTAAATCATTTTTTTTTGCAAGGATGGTTCCATTTCCATCCATGGAAGATGAAAAACATACAAGCTTTGTCCATAAACGATGCCTTTTATTTTTATTTTTAAGGCATTTTGTGACATGCAAGTTTAACAGGATATCAATTTAAATAATATAAATACAACTAACTGTCATAATCATCATAATAAAACAGTGGCGTTGGGTCAAAGATGCTACATGTCTGGGATTTAACAAAAAAAATGCTATGTGTCGTCAGACGTAGTAAAATTCCAGGTGTTGCGTCTTTTCAGGTGAAGCACAGTCAAACTTTTGACGTTTTTTTGACGGATTTTGAAGGTTCACTTCCATCCATGTAGGTGGAAAAACTGACGTCACGTGTAGCATTAGCAATAGAGCTAAGGGGGCTAAGCTAATGAAAAATTCAGTGACACCGAAATGAAGCACCTAAATGTGTGTGTTGCTTTCCGGTCTGGTTACTACCGTTGGCGTCAGCACCGAGCGTCGGTACCCATCCCTGAAGGCGACTAGTCATGCGACTAGTCATGCTGATCGGTTGGCAGTTGCCATGCCAACCGATCAGCATGACTAGTCGCATGACTAGTCGCCTACAGGGATGGGCACCGACCGATATGTAAACCGTGAGAGTTGTGAAAACAATTTCTAGAACTAAGTTCAGTGTCTGATCCAACATTTCCTTGTAACTGGTGGAGGTAGAGCAGAGTGGTCGTATTGATTAAACACAAAAGTGAGTGAGTTTGGGGGAAGTGTGGGTGGGGCATCGATATCATGGCTCCGCCCTCAGAACATACTGATCAGACTCTGGCTCCAAAGTCACAAGATGGTGCATATTTATGTAGAGTCTACAGTTTTTTCACCAACCAACCACCAGTAAAGGCTGAAGTCTCGGCTGGAGCCGGATTTAAATAATAATCTAAAGCTGCATAAACAGCGTTTTTCTCCCAGGATTCATTTTCTCAGTGAGTTTGAACTCAAACCTGTGACTGTTCAGCTTTAAGAGTGAAAACAGGCCACCACGCCTCTGCAGCCGAGACACATGGAGACGAGGAGGCAGCCAGAGAGGGATAATGAACTGCCTCCCAGTGGGTACTGGCAGCAAAGCATGCTGGGAGGACGCACACTCCCCTGCGGTGGTGGGTGTGGAAACCCCGCTCATTGTTTTGTTTGTTGCTTCACGGCTGCAGATATTAGTAACGGTGCACATTCACCACGGAGTTAAACTCTTCTTCTCTTTAGATCATGTTTTTGTTTCTGTGTCATAAACAGACTCTATTCTTATTTAGGTATTTGTAGTAGTACAAATAAAATACCCTGTAGTATGAGTAGAGGCTCAAATAAAGTTTATTAGTATTAGAAGTAAACAAAGTACTCTGTAGTATGGGTAGTAAATAAAATACTCTGGAGTTACAATAGTAAATAAGCTAATCTGTAGTATTCGCAGTAATGCAAATTAAATACTCTGTAGTAGTAGTACTACTAGTGCAAATAAAGTACTCTGCAGTATTATTATTTTATTATTATCATATTGTGGAAGTGACGATAAACTCGTCTTGATTCACTGAAGCGAACATTGAGGAAATGAACTGTGTAGTTGATATAAATTAAATATACAATAACCCTCCAGTAATCCTGTATCCGTTAAATATCTACACGGTAATCCTGGATTAATCCTTGAGGCTTGGTTCTCTCAACATGGACAATGGAGGATGATTAATTATTCCTGTAATGAATGTGTCATTAACTATTACAGTTGGCTAACGATTAACTAGTTTTAGTCAGTCACAGCTAAAGTCAACATTTAGATCCGCCAGCTGTTTCAGTCGCTGTCGAATCTAAACGTCTTTTGTCAGGACGTTCGCTGACTCAGGACGACGTCACAATTTCGAACGAGAAACCGACGTTTAACCCTTTAAAAAACGAATGATTACCGTAATTTAACGTTGCCCTTTACAGTCAATATGGTGTCATTACAGTAATTTCAGTGATAAACATATATACATATATTTGTAGGGACATGGTAACAGTTATGACACAACAAATGAGACAGAAGCTATGATAACGTAAAACAAAATAAATATCCGATTGATATATATATTATATGCAATATATATCTTTTTGAAGTCTCAGTGACTACCGTAATTCCTCTAATAGTGGCTCAGGGCTTTATTTACTACTTACAATTAGTTTATTTATTTGTTTGTGTAAACCACGCTCCCTGCCATTAGAAAGAGAAAAGGTTAATATAAAGTGTTTTTATTGTCATTATACAACGAAATGTACGTTTTCTGACCTTTTTTAACGTCAAAATAAACAAATATGTGAACCCGTCACATGTTTGAGCTTGTTCTACCGAGTTTAAATTTTTAAAGATACATTCTAGGTTAAATAACCGGGGTTTGTATCCTGTAGTATTCATGGGAAACATAACCTAATCACCGACATCCAACTTTTAGCTATACATGGTAAACAGTGTAGTGGCTTAACGGCCTACATCAAATACTTCATTTAAGAAGCTTACGGAGTCGGCTTAGGCTGCTTACACCCTGTAATTATGTTAAACTCCTTCTGTGAAGTCGATATCAAGTCTTTTAATTGTGGTGTCTATAGCCCACACATGTGCCTGCAGTTTCAGTCGCTACGTTAGCGTGTGCAGGTCCTATATACAGTAGCTTGTGTTCCCATTTAAAGATGCTGAGGCCCGACCAGTTCCCTGAGGCGTCGGCCCACGTGGTTTCTCCACCACCACCACCACCACCACTACTTCTTACACAAGTCTTTTTCAAACACCCTCTTTCCTTGTTCCCCCTCCACACACAGAGGGAGTGGTGGCTTCAGAGCGCCAACCCATTCCAGCGTTACGTAACCCTGCCTTGTATAGAGGCTCCCGCTTCTTCTGCATGCACGACTCCTCACAGGACATGCATACAAACATGAAACTGGCATCTAGAGCAAGGTTCCTTCCTCGGGTTATTCTGGGGCTGCGTACAGGAGACTCGTGATCCATGTCCATGTTTTACTGGGACAGATTTGGTTTGGGACCCAAACTTTGCACCAGACAAAAAAAGAAAAGAAAAGAAAAGAACCAGGTCTTTTCAATTCAAACCTTGATCCATGTTTGAATGAATGAAGACTTTATTTCAAACGTGAGGAAACACAATTTAGTTTCTCAGTAATTAACAGTTGATTTTAGTTCACAAATTAACTATGCACATATTTAAATGTATGTCCAACGAACTCATGAATATACACATTTACATACAGAAAACCATGTTTTTGCTGCTTGGATATCACTTGATTTGTCAGTATAATTTGTCAAATAGTAGTACTACAGTACTACAGTCGTACTAGTATTGGTTGGTCAGGACTAAACTGCTTATGTTTTATTTTATTATTATTAACCTTTATTTAACCAGGTTGATCCCATTGAGATACAATGACCTCTTTTCCAAGGGAAGCCTGGGCCGAGAGAGCGGCCTAGGAAAGTTGCGACAATTAAGAACAAACAGCAACTCACACAATAACTACAAACAAATAAAATACATGGAAGATTTACAAAAAAACAAAAAAAAAAACAATGGTAGTAGGACTCAGGATTTACATTAAACGAGAACAAGTGTGATATTTAGCTTTGTTCTGCAGTGAGTCTCATGCAGCAGGTGCAGATTAAACAGTAATTGTTTTGGGTTTTAGACATTTAATTGCTTAAATATACTTGTGCTAGTTTGCACTAAAGCAAAGGCAAATAACTGGAGTTATTTATAGGTTATTACACTGCTGGTCAGCCCTGCTGGAGATCTGAAATGAGTTTAACACCCCTGTGCTGTACGGCTGGACAACAGTGACGATATCCAGTTGCTGCTTCTGTTTTGAATGGTCCCGAACTACCATTAATCAAACTGTACCCTCTCAAAAATCCAATCATTTGCTCTTTTTTTTAATCATTTTAAAATGGTAAAAGTTGAACTCCATCTCTACTAGGTACTCGGTATCCGATACCAAAATCGATACCAGTACCGATACCAGCACCCTTAAAACGATACTGATGCTAATTGAGTACTTCATTTGACAAACCACAGTCTCGCAGCTAAGTGTGTCGACCTTTCGTTGTACCGTGACTCTAACCCCCGTCCCCCTTTCTCCCACCAGTTAAGGATCTGATCCACTGGCGAGACCCCAAGAAGTCGGGCGTGGTGTTCGGCCTGTCTCTGCTGATGCTGCTTTCCCTGGCGGCCTTCAGCGTCATCAGCGTCGTCTCCTACCTGCTGCTGGCTTTGCTCTGCGTCACCATCTCCTTCCGCATCTACAAGTCTGTCATCCAGGCCGTGCAGAAGTCCAACGAGGGACACCCCTTCAAGTGAGACCCCATGTCTTTACAGAGTCACTGCTGGTTTACCTTTAGATGGACATTCCTTCAGGTTTAGATTGAGACGGCTCAGTTAAAGCTAGGGCTTGCCCCCCCTGATACAGTACGGGCCTTTTCCTTATTGGGTTTTTCCATGGCTTGGTGCATGGTAAGTTTCTCCATACAGGAACATGTAAATATAAGGCAGCAGATACAAAACAAATTCTCCTAGTGGGAGTCATTATCCACTTTAACGTAATCCCAAAACCTAATCCCAAAGAGTCACCCCTTCCTCCCTTCCCCAGTCTACTAAGCAGACATTCATAAGATGCTGTTCAGTCATTGTACAGACCTGTGAAATTTCTGATGCCTTCCAGTGTCTTAAAATGACTCGACAAGCTGTTGTTGTACCCACCGAAATTACCGAAAAGTTAGTTATTTAGTTGTTATGACTGATATTTACTCTCCAGTGAGCATAAAAAAACAAAAATTGGTGTTGAATCAAAGAATAAAAGTGCTTCACAGCATTAAAACATACCTTAATTAAAGTACATTGATTAAAATCTCAATTAAAACTCACTTAGGACTCTGTTAACGCGTACTCAGCCTGACTTTGTGACTCCTGTCTTGGCTCATAGCAGCTGAGGTAACAGAAATACTTGCGATGTCAGCTGGGCTTCGTAACCGGACACCCCCTTTTCAGTGATTTGCACATGCCGTTATAAGGCCTGCAGAGATACCAGAATAGAGGTGGGAACCACAAAACCACTCACAAAACCATACTAGTGCTGTAACGTTGCCATGTGTTAACATGGTGCAGTGATTCTGCATAGCAAGACGACAATCTACAATACGTCTGTGTGTCTGGATTCCATTTGTTTCTTCTAATGCAGTGATCCGTTTACTTCTCTTTTCTATCTGTAAAAAAAATATCTCTGACGTCTTTTCAAATCTGTTGGTTCAGTCAATCACACAACAGCTCTTCACCTCGTTTAAGTTGATTTTAAGTTTAGACGCTATTGAAGCCTGTGACTCAAGCTAATGCTGCTAATCTCCATGTTCAACTGTCCCTTTTGGACACTCATTGGCCGTAACCATGGAGACGTCAGCTAGCTGTGATGTCACATACATACCTTCTATTATCCCTGGAATGAGGACATTGAGAGAATTGTTTGCACAAGTCGTTTACAGAAACAAGTCCAGGAAGTTTCCTATTTAAACCTCAAACTTTCCTCCAGCCTTTTAGAACTGAAGAAGCTACTCAGTTGAAACATCTTCTGAAAAAACTCCACAAGTCGAGTTGTCTTTTTTAAAAACGCTTTATGGATAAAAATACTTTTCTCAGCCATAAGATCAGCTGGCGGTCCATGCATTTTGGGCTTGTAGATATAAACTAAAACCACGTTGGGGTAGCATCAAAATGCCTTCGTCCTCTTCTGTTTTACTGGTAGTTGGCTAGAATCAGAGAAGAAGAGGAATCAAAATGTGTCTGCTGCGTGGATGAACTTTACTCTGATAAGTGAGTGGTGGTTGGTCAACCCCAAAGCTGACGAAAAACCAATGCTTGATTTGACCCTCAGGCAACCATTCATTTTGATTTTAACCCTTTAAAGGCCAGTTTGATTACAGTTTGATAAGTCAATGTTGTTCAACAGAAAAAATAAATAAATAAAAACATGAAAAACTAGCTATTTTCCATAAAACTAATGTTAGGGGCCTGGGGCATTTTTTTTCCCATCAATCTTGGGTATGACCAGATTATCTAAAATATGGACTTAATTGCATAATTAGATTTTGTGTAGCATCGAATTTAAAATTTTCGTGTGACCTTAGCGGGAAAAAAGTGTCCCATTGACTTCCATTATATCTACATTTTCAATCTCTCAGCTGTGACACAATAAAATCATTCATTCTGCAAAATTAGGTTTTCATTTAGGGGGAAAATGGTCAAATTTGTTCAACACTAACATGATCAAGGGTTGAAGGGTTAAAAGATCCTCAAAATGATTGAATTTTTGGTAGTTTTCTGAAGTACTGAAGAGATTTATGCAGAAAAAAAGAAAAGGTCACAAGAGGGTGGTAGATTAAACAGATGCCTGAGGGTTAAAACAAAACAAAAGTTCATTGGAGGCAGCGCCAAGGAGAAAAATCTTCCAGAGAGGGTTAGGGAGTTAGACCGAACATTTCTGGAGTAGAGAACAGGTTTTCATGAGCCAAGATACAAACTACCCTCTCCACACGACGTTAGCTTTAACAGAAATATTTATTTAAACACATCGCATACTGCCCACATGATCTAGAAGAATAAGAAAAGTAAGAATTAATGAGTCTCCATGGGAGGACTTTTAGTTCATTTCAGATTAAAAGGTCGGTATCAGCCCTTGGGTTGCTGTTTTCCACTGTCACTGCCTCTCACAAGCTGTTAAACTACACCTAGTGTTTAAGGCCGCTTCATTTCATAATGTTAGAGGTCAGGCCACATGATGCAACCTCTGCCTCGTCTGCTTTTATTTATAGAACTAGTTTCATGATGGAGTCAGGGCCCCGGGGGGGGAGAGACTTCACACAGAGAGTTCAGAACACAGCTTCTCTTCACAGCCATAACAACCAGCAATTTAGCCCCAAAACCAAAAACAAAACATGATGTAGCAGTTTAGAAATAGTCTCCTGACTTTCTGTCTGCGCCAAGGGAGCAGAAAGAAATGTCTCTTTATTCACTCGCTGCTGGTTAATGCCTCCTTTCTTTTCTATAATAATAATTTAGTTTATTTCTGAAGTAACCAGTATCCCGATATGTCTTCTGATTGCGTATCCGTCCCTGTAATTTCCCCATTGTGTTACACATTAAGGTTTTCTAATTCTATTTATAATTTCCACAACAGGTCTCTGACATTTTCAAATCTCCTAATAAGTGAGAAGCCAAATATAGATACAGACGCAGAAATGCATTGTTTGGTAATACAGATCAGTTTTCTTTCGACAGATCCAATATCAGTTCATAATGAATCATAAAAAGAGTGTATAACTCTGCAGTTGTAGAAAGTAATCCAAGGTAAAATGCTGCAGTAATGCTATAAATTTCAGAAAGAGAACAGTAGTTAAGTGAAAGTTTCTTTCCCAAGTGACCTGAAATATCTCTGAACCAAATCAGTTCTGGAAATCAGCAGCGATTCTCTGAAGCTTCATAGACCAATTTTCATTTATCATCAAAGCTTATCTCAGTGAAATGCAATAGTTTCTGAATCAATATCACAACTAAAGCCGGGAACACCAGGAATTCATTCCTTTAATTTCCCATTTAAGCCACTGAAAGGTTTTTAATTTAAACTTTCTACACAGTTTTATACTTAATACTAGTAAATTTAACAGGTAGGAGCTGAATTTGGTTGGTAGGATTTGTTCTGGTCTATTATAGTTTGAAACATAAAATAAATTAGAACTCGTATGTAAAGATAACTCATAAACATTCAGGGTCAGCAGCAAACCTTTTCAATAAAGATTTCTTTTATTCACTTATGTGGAGTTGCATTTGCATTATAAGTGAAATTAAAGAGGAAGTTGTATACTCCCATGGATCATTGAGTGGTGTAAAGAGTATTTATTTGTACTTCCTCCATCTCTGTGCAGGTCGCTGATAGATAAGGATGTCAGCATCCCTCCGGAGACTTTCCGCAAGCACGTGGACGCCAGTCTGGCCTACATCAACCGAGCCCTGAAGCAGATGAGCCGCCTCTTCCTGGTCGAGGACCTTGTGGACTCCCTAAAGGTGAGCGGCGTCAGAGGTTGCATGAGTTCAGATTATTTAATTTTTTTTAAAGTAAAGTGGTGAAAGTCAACTAGTCTCTAATGACGTCGCTAATAAAAACCCAGTAGAAAGTAATAATATCTCAGAGCATTTTTGAAAATGACCTTCAATCTAAGTTGAGCAGAGTATCTTGGATTTCATGAGGCAGACTTTACAGATTTTTTTATTTGATGTCTTATTGCTTATTTGAGCTCATCGTTATTCGTTCTATATTAATCTGGTAAATAGGTGAGACGAAAGCTTTCAGCTAACTAGATGGCACACATGTGGACACTGAGCAGTGCCCAGAGAACTGGTCGGTACCAGGAGGGAGGTCGGCCAAGGACAGCAGATTCTTTCTTGTGCCAAGAAATTAAAGGGCTAGCGACCACTTTGTGACAGCTCATGGGGATCCTAATAAAGAGTAGTGAATTTATTTGTATTTGTTCTGCTTGTATTGCACTTGGTGCAAACTTTTTTACAGTGGTACTTTAGGTTAGGCCTTAGGGTTAAGAGTTTGGGTTAGGACTTGGGGTTAAGAGTTTGGGGTAGGCCTTAGGGTTAAGAGTTCGGGTTAAGCCTTAGGGTTAAGCATTTGGGTTAGGCCTTAGGGTTAACAGTATGGGTTAGGTCTTGGGGTTAAGAGTTTGGGTAAGTCTTTAGGGTTCAGAGTTTGGGTTAGGCCTTAGGGTTAAGAGTTTTGTTTAGTCTTTAGGGTTCAGAGTTTGGGTTAGGCCTTAGGGTTAAGAGTTTGGGTTAGTCTTCAGGGTTAAGAGTTTGGGTTAGGCCTTAGGGTTAAGAGTTTGGGTTAGGCCTTAGGGTTAAGAGTTCGGGTTAAGCCTTAGGGTTAACAGTATGGGTTAGGCCTTGGGGTTAAGAGTTTGCGTTAGTCTTTAGGGTTAAGAGTTTGGGTTAGGCCTTAGGATTAAGAGTTTGGGTTAGTCTTTAGGGTTAAGAGTTTGGGTTAGGCCTTAGGGTTAAGAGTTTGCATTAGTCTTTAGGGTTAAGAGTTTGGGTTAGGCCTTAGGGTTAAGAGTTTGGGTTAGTCTTTAGGGTTAAGAGTTTGGGTTAGGCCTTAGGGTTAAGAGTTTGGGTTAGTCTTTAGGGTTAAGAGTTTGGGTTAGGCCTTAGGGTTAAGAGTTTGCGTTAGTCTTTAGGGTTAAGAGTTTGGGTTAGGCCTTAGGGTTAAGAGTTTGGGTTAGGCCTTAGGGTTAAGAGTTTGGGTTAGTCTTTAGGGTTAAGAGTTTGCGTTAGTCTTTAGGGTTAAGAGTTTTGGTTAGGCCTTAGGGTTTAGGCTTTTGGTTAGTCTTAGGGTTAAGAGTTTGGGTTAGTCTTTAGGGTTTTGGCTTTGATTTAAGGTTTAGGCTTTAGTGTTTAGGGTTAGTCCCCTGGACCCCTCATCTGTCTGCTAGGAGGCGTCCATGTTGATATTGTTACATCATCGTTGACATGAAAATATGAAAATATCACTGTACTGCAGTGGTGTGCTGTCGCTGTTATCCTCAGTTTTGATGGTTTTTCCTCCCTCTCGGTTCCACATCTCCTGGGTGAAGCCTTTTTATAGCTCTGATTGGTACAGCTACCAAGGTCGCTTCATCATACACTTATTCAATTAATCCCCGTAGTTAGGTCAGTTGGTTATTATCTTACAATCTTTTGGGATTTTCACGCCTATACTGTCACCACTACGTTATGACATAAAGGAATCTGCCTTCGTCTCATTAAAACAGAGGTTCGCAAACTTTTCTGGCCAACCTGCTGGTTTAATACACCCCCAGTGATCTTTACTACAAGTTTTCTGTGAATTTATATTTAAATATGCAAATGAAAGATTATCTACTTAAATTTGCACTAATTTGCATACATTTCCATAACAGACGTCTGAATACTGGCTACAGTGACGTTTAAAATTCTTGTTTCATTTTGTTAACGTATTAGATTTCCAGGTATTTACAGTGGAAATCTTGGATATCTCATCATCACTCCAGAAATCACAAAATACTGTTAACGGTCTAAAAAAAAATCTATTTTTATCACGTTTTAGGAGTAAAATGTTATATAAATCAGGCTCTGAATGATGCACGAAAAATACCCTCAATCCACACAAGCTTCCACTTTAACCCATTGACTCCCACACTAAGAAATACGATTAATTACGATTAAATATCATTAATTTTTAATCTTTATCAATAGTGTGCAGTGCAAACTGAGTATTTTGACACATATATACAAAATGTTCACATGATTGTACAGATTCATACAAAATAAATACTGAAGCTGTGTGATGTATATTTTTGATTAAAAAAAATTGTGTATCTTATAAACTGAATGACTAGAAATGATTAGAAAATGGATACAAATTGAGAAATTGAGTGTTTTGCTACTACAACTACAAATAGATCAACCGTGTAGTTACGATGCCAGTCAGAGGGTTAACCTCCTGAGGCCTGAGCTGAGCTCTTTGCTATGCATTTTCAGTTTAAAAGTAGTATAAAAAATAAGTCTTTGAACCGGAAGTGTGTTAGGGTTATTATTTTTTTTTTTTAAATATGTCCTCATGCGTGGACATGGGGATTATTTCACTCAATATTATAAAAAAAGTCACCAATATGTAACAGAATATAAAAATGTTAATTTTCATGTCTGTACATTGCTGTGCAAAAGCACAATTGCAAATAACATCATTAATTAGCAAGTCCTCAGTTGAGTACTTGCTAATTAGTGACGTTATAGCTCGTTACTATTTATAGAATTTGCTGCAGAATGAATCCACTGAAATGGACGCTATCGTGTTTTTACACCAACTAGTATCTGGTTAAGAGAATAAAAGTTTAAATGAAGCAGAAGAAGAAGCTGCCACAAACTTAAACCTTAACATCCCCATATGAGGACGCAGGGTCTCAGGAGGTTAAAGAGCAAAGAGGACGGATGACGGGCTCAGAGGCTGCAGCAACTTTAAATAACCGTTGCATTTCTGTCCTCACGTTCTCTTGGTTCCTCTCCCCCTTCATCGCTAACTTTGGTTTGTTCGTGTTAAAGGTTGGAGAAGAGATTTAAAAATAGACGAGGAGGAAGAATGTCTAACGTGCAGAGGACGATTATTTAATTTAATTAACTTGTTATCATGGGAAAACGGAGCAAACAGTATGTGTGAATTCATGGCCGCTCAGTTCTTCCATAGAGTCTGAGTCTGCAGCATAAATGAACTAAACTACCGGAGTTAACATGAGATTATAGCGAGTGGCCATCAGAGGACAAGTTGTTACGCTTCCACTTTTAAAACTGAAATGTATCCGAGCTCCACAGCAGATTTAGATCGCTGCCGCTCCAGAAGCCTCCCCCCAACCTCACCCCCACTTCACCCCTCCTCCCCCCTCCTCCCGTCGTTCAGATCCTCTGCCATGCTCTACTATGTGCACATAAATTATCTAATCGGACGTAAATTTAGTGTCTGTGAATTCAACGAGGGCCTCGTCCAAGCGGCTCTAGATCAGCTTTCACTCCGCTGACACACATTTAATCACATCATAGTAATAATTTATGGCCATTATTTTAAACCTGGGCTGAACTCGGATCAGAGGTCGGTGATTTTACGTCTCATGATAATGGGTTAAAATTAAACCCCGTTATTATTAATTATTATTTAATTAGTTTCCCAGAGTTTTTTGGCTTTATATTTTCTTTTTTCGTTGTCGCTCTCTCAACCTGTCGTGGATCTTATCATCACTTTTTTATTTGTAATTCTTTGTTTTTATCATTTTCCAAAACATAAAAACGGAATAAAAAGAAATATGATTAAAAGCATATAAATGATAAAGTAAAAATAATGAAACTACACGTTAAACAAGATTTTATTTTACATTTTTTATTAAAAACCTTTATATTTATTTATTTTTTAACCTTTTCCACAATATTGAAAGAGAACAAAAAATAATATGAAGAAAAGCATATAAATGATTAAATGAAAATAAACGTTAAAGAAAGGAAGGACGTCTTGGTTAAATTCATTATAAAATAAATTATTATATTTTATTAAAAACCTTTCATTTTATTTATTTTTAACATTTTCCACGATAACAGCATGTAAATGATTAAATAAAGATACTGAGGATACACAATAAACAAAGGAAGGACATTTATTATAAATTAAATGATCATGTTTTATTTATAGCCTTTTATTGGCTCATTTAATTAATAACAGGGGGTTTCTCAGAATAAATAACATCCTGGATGCTGTGGCTGTTGATCTTGTGGAGGAGTTGTGTGAAACGCTCCTAAAGGTTTATTTGTTGTTGTTGTTGTGTTTGTTTCCAGCTGGCTGTGGTCATGTGGCTGCTGACCTACGTTGGAGCCGTCTTCAATGGAATCACTATTCTCATCCTGGGTAAAACACCATCACACTCAGATAAAGTATCACTTCAACGTTCATCAATATTATATTAACTGCCTAAATTAACGGAAACCATCCTTGAAATACTGTGTTTTATGTGTATTTTAGTGTTTTAGTCCCATCATCTTGTAATATGTGGATGGTGAAAACATTTCTAGTAAAAATAACTACTGACTCCATGTAATAACAACAATAATAATAATACATTTTATTTACATAGAATTCTTTAAGAACTCAAAGACACTTTACAGACACAAAATAGTGTCAGTTTGGGATTCACAGGGATTCAGACGACTCGTATGGAAGCATCTTTTAAAACCTGTGAAATAAAAAGCAGGAAGGACCAATAAATAAAATAAGCTTTTGTCTTTTGTCTTTGTGCAGCTGACATCCTGCTGTTCGCTGTTCCTCCCGTCTACGAGAAGAACAAGGTGAGTTAACGATGCAAACCCATCTATTAACAACTATTTCGACAACAATGAAATAAGAAGTTTTGTTTGAGTCCGTCTTTAAATTACCGTAATAACATGAATATTGGATTTAGCAGCAGCTTCTGAAGCTCATCTACGTTAATATTAAACATTACATTGTTGAGACGTGGCTTTTAACGGACAAATGGAGGTAAAATTAAATAAAGTATCAGCGAATTAATCTAATTCAGGTTCTAACCATTCATCTTTAAATAATTTTAAATCTCCACGGTCTAAAAACATCAAGAGAACAAACATCGGTTTTTATTATTCGAGCCCAGAGTGTAATCGGCCTTCAGATCGTATATACGTAGAGGATATGCATTGACATCACAGCGTTTGTTTTTAGGGTGACCAGACGTTCACGATTTCTGGGGTCAGTCCCCGTTGTGGACTACCTGTCCCCGAAAATGTCCCCAATTTCAGCTTTTTATGAATGAGAGAAAAAAATGTTGCGCGCAGACTACAGTTATTACGGTAACTGGTCGCGCTGCTATTGACATCACAGACATAATAGTTTAAATATGAATAAATTTAACAAAATAAATGAATTATCCCTGTTTCTTCATTTAATCTTCATAACATTTAATTCTATTCTATTGTTAATTCCTCTGTCAACCGGAAGAAAATGTTGTGAACATGTGATTATGCATAAAAAAAATAAATACCGTAAAATAATAGATACGTCAGAATTCTGAAAAACACTGCGATATAGATTTTTAGTCATACCACCCAGCCCTACGAGGGTAACCAGAAATATTCATATTATTGGTTTATTGTTATTTATTGTTGGACCTCAAACAGTTACGGTTGTCGCCGTAACCATGGAGACTTCCGCTTGCTGTGATGTCACTTGCGTACCCTCCGTAATTTCACTACTTTTTACTTTTCTGTTTCATCTTCAAAACTCTTCACCTTGTTTGGTGTCATTCTTTTCAGCTCAACCTCACGTGTGTGACTTTACAATTATTTTTTCATTCTGACAAACTGTATTAACACTAAACCTAAAAAAGAAAAAGATTAAAACCATCAAATCCAAGAAGAAAAAATTAGATTTTTCACTCTGAAATTTGTTTATAAGCTTTTGAAATTCACATTTTTAGTTTTACATTTTAAGTTATAAAAATGGTTCCTTAAACATATTTGTAGTTTTCAAAATGTAACTTTTTCCTACTGGGATTTGATGGTTTTATTGTGGTTTTAGGTTCAATGTGTTAGTTTGTCAAAATGTTAAATGACACATGTGAGGTTGAGCTGAAGAGAATGAAACCAAACGAGGAACAAAATGAAGAGTTTTTAAGATGAAACATAGAGATAAAAGTTAAAGGAGGTCCAGGGTCCAGGACAATGATTCATTATCCCGTTAAACTCTGATCTACTGAACTCTCTACAAGGTTTAACCATGTAATCGTCAGCAGGAAACAGTGACTTCATCTGGTTCTTAGTTCAACTGACATGTTGTTGGTGGAAAGTCCAAACATTTCCCATGAGTCAGTTCTTAACTTCTCAGCATTTTTCTGGTCGATACTTGAAAGTGTCTTAGATACAAACTCTGAGTCACAAGCAGCACATGAGAATGAGGCCAAACCTCCACCTTAGTCTTCAACGGTGGCTCTGCGACCCCTAGAGGGTCTGCGGGGGCACTGCAGGGCGGGGGGGTCACAAAGTCTTTGGTTGATTAGACATTTATTATATATATGTTTTTAATTTTCTCCCACAAATTTAAATTTCTTCAAATACACATTAACATGAATCCCACATATTTTAGTAAATAAGGGATAGTTTGATATTGAATGTAAAGTGATAATAATAATAATAATAGTGTATATTTATAAATAGCACTAGTTTAATATAGAACACATATAGTAGGTAAAGGGTCCCTACTTAATCTCTCCATTAGTTTGGGGTCCTTGGTTTGTAAAACGTTGAAGACCCCTTGTTTAAAGTACTGTAAGGCGTAATAAAAAGAAAACAAAACACTTAATGATCTGATCAAACGTTTTTAAGGATGAGTTAGTGTTAAAGAACAGAGGAGCTTATTTCTATTTTGAGGTGGTTTTCAAGTTTTTTTAACCTCCTTCATCCTCCTCTCTACCTCCTCCTCCTTGTCAATGGCTCAGACTTGTAGTCCACTGGGTTAGTTGATAGAAAAATCACCCAGATTTTCTCCTGGACTGCGTCTTCTTCAACAGCGACTAAGACATCCAGTGATGTAGGGAGTGACGATCCAAAGTTTATCAGAAATGCATCTAAAATGCAGATTTTTTTTTTTACCATGTTGGTGTCACAAACCTAAAACCTAGTGTCCCCATATGAGGACACAGGAGGTTAGAGATGGTCCCTTTAACACCTAAACCTAAAAATGTCAACAAATGGTTTTCTGTGAGAATTGAACTTATTAATTATGATTTTTTTCAGTCCCAAATCTCTACAAACTTATTTTCTGTAAGTGCAGATAAACAAATGTTTAAAATCTGCCTTCTTCTTCTTCCAGACCCAGATCGATCAGTACATCGACCTGGTGCGTAACCAAGTCAACTCCACAATGGCCAAGTAAGTGTCTCCACTCAAGAGTTGACTGTTTAGATATAGGCTCAGTGCGAGGAGGTGGATAGGCCCGAGATAAATGGATTTCAGAACTATTTACTTCTCTGCCCTTAGATTCATTAATACACAGGACAAGATGTTACAATCCCTAATGCCATGAACTGAGGCAAAACTCATTCAGAAGCTCAGTCCAACTGAGGAATCAACCAGCGGTCTGCTACTAACTAGCCTAGCCTAGCCTAGCTTAGCCTAGCCTAGCCTAGCCAGCAGCAGTAGATAATAGGGGGTGATGGGACATGCAACTGCACTTTAACCAAACATCTCTCCCTTCTGCTAGGATCAGAAATAAAACACTACCAGACACCAGCTAATTAGCCTAGCCACAGAAGTAAAGATTACATATGACATTATTAGAAGCTTTGAGAACATCTGGGGTCTCTTCTAACATTTTCTAGAAAGAACTGACTTATACCGTGTGATGGAATTTTTATTTATTTATTTTTATTTTTTGTCTTTTTTTGTTGCAGGTTGCAAGAGAAACTTCCCGGAGCTGTGAAGCGAAGCAAAACTGAATGATCAGCTCCCACTAGAACCCCCCCTACCCCCCATACCCCCCCACCACCACCATTAGAAACCTCTACACCACCGTTTTCATCTCTTAAACCCCTCCCCTCCAGTCTAACTCCTCCTCCTCCTCCTCCTCCTCCTCCATCCACCATCACCTCCTCCTCTACTACACTGAACCTTGCTAGGTAGAAAATCTTTGAGCTACTCGATATTCAATGTAAAACTACTGTGCAGCTTAACTTTGCAAGCGTTTTAAAAAAAAAAAAAAAAAAAACAACTAAAAGGAAGGGCGCCGCTAGCCAGGAGTGGACGTAGCGCTAGTCCGCTAGTCCGCCGGTACGGAAGGGAGGGAGGGAGGGGTCCAGTGAACTAGACTGAATCTATGACCTGGTTTAGAGGGAGTCCGGGAGTTGGACAGGGGGGCGGCTACACAAAGCAAATGTCTGTACCACACATTTCCCAGAAGTTAAATGTCTAATTTAAGCTGGCGATGAAACGTTTAAAAAAGAAAAAAAAATGTAAATAAAAAAAAAAAAAGGAAATGAATAAACCGACCTGTCATGTGGCTATAGTCTTATCCTGCTCTCAGCCTGTTGTTGTTGTTATTGTTGTTGTTTCCATTCTACATTTACAGGCACCTTTTTTTTTTTTTTTTCTCGTGTATGTAACATTCTGCAATGCACTGAACTTTTAATTTAACTTTTTTTTTTTTTTCAAATCCACGAGCAGGTTGAAATAAATAAAAGGAGCCAGCTGTGATAATTTGGTCTAGTTCACCCTCTTTTGATCAGATGCAATTTTTTTTCCAATTTTTTTTTCAATTTTTTTTTTTTTTTTTTTTTTTGGGACAGTTTTCTGTATGTATATATAAATATAAACACACACACATTTAGGACAGGCTCGCTTTTTATATATATATATGTATCTGAAAAGGAAAGGTTCCCTTCCACGTACAGCGGCCCCGACTCGTCGTGTTGACGTTTGGATTCTTCTTCTTCTTCTTCTCACTGCTGCTTATTGATATTAACTATAGGACGGCTGTAGGAGTTTAAGTGTTACTGAGCTTCATCGTTTTTTTTTTTTAACTGGAGGTCCGCGAGAGTCCTTTCCTTTGAGGGGAAAAAGTAAATTTTTTGGGAACGTTTGACGAAGTTGAGCAACCCTCTCACCCCCCATCCCTCCCCCTCTGGAAGATGACGCAAACGTTTGGAGAGAAATCTTAATTTTTCAAATTCTGATTCAAATTAAAGGTAAAACCCCATTTAAATGCTTTAAAATCAAAGCTTAAAGGTTAAACATTAATTTATTGGGATATTGAAGACAAATAAAGGGACTTTAAGAAAATTCAATTGGACTTTGAGGAAATTAATATTGCTACAAGCGTAAAAACAAATATTTGTTGTTTTTTAAAAAAACATAAGTTATCGTCGTAATTAAACAGAATAATATTTAGGGGCGGGTATTGGCAATGACCTCAAGATACGATATGTATCACGATACTTGACTCACGATACGATACATGCGATATTAAGATATTGCAATATATTACAATATTCTACATATTTCACTGAGAAATTTTAAATGCAGCTTAAAATACATGTTGCATATATATAGATCAGATGAAATCAGTGATAATTCATTGGACAAATTGAGTCAAAAAACAAGATTAATCCAAATGATGATGAATTTATTTCACTCACACACAGAAAAAGCGGCGGTAGGTGTGGAAGTCGTTCACGATCGGCACAAAACATGACTCGTTTTTCTTTTTCTTTAAAAAAAAAAAAAGTTAAAACATTCAAAATTGATATTGTATCTGAAGAAAAAGTATCGCGATATATCGCCATATCGATATTTTTTCCCCACCCCTACGATATTATTCCTGTAATTTGATTCTAAAAATAAATAAATCAAAAGACAAACACATTCTGCTTCTAAGAAAGACTTTAAATATCCAGAAGGTTTTGGGGAGTAGAGGGTGGGGGGGCGTGGGGGGGTCACGTGTGATTCTGAATAAAGAGCTGTAGCTGGAACAAAGATGGCCGCCGTTTGTGGAGTGGTTCTTGTAAAGTTTGTCTCTTCTTCTTTTTTCTTTTCTTTTTTTGTCATTTTTACTGACTGCCGTTAAGTGCATGTCATAGATTCTCGCCCGTTACTTAGGCTGTATCATGTTCTCCACATCGTTTTAATACGATTAGTACTCGTGTTATTGTAATCTTCTTGTTTTTTCTGAGCCGTGGTGACGTGTTGGCGCTGCCGCTACGTCTCCACGTGTAGGTGGTGTATAGGTGGTGTATAGGTGGTAAAGGGTCTGCACGCGTCTCCCCTGAATGAAAAACTGAATGGTCGACAAAGTCACAACACGCAGCAGCTACTTCTAAATACTTCTACTCTGACATGTAGCTGAAGTGTGTTGAAGGTTTATCGTTTTTTTTTTTAGTTTTCTAATTTGTGCATGATGTCCACAAGTCACGGTCGACTCTCGGTGCATGTAGTGCGTCTCATTCAAATATGCAAACGATCCCGTTGGGAGATGAAGAAGAAAGGCGACTGGACTTGTAACTTGTAGACTTTCTTGTTTCATTCAAGTCTTTGGTTTCTAGAGGATCAGAAACCCACGCGACTGGAGACACGTGGAAACGGAATCAACAAAGTACGAAAATTATGTAGAAGACGGTGATTTTTCAATGAAAATAAATAGTATTTCTAATTTGTCCACTTAAATATCGCAATAAAAATGTATAAATTTCATCCCCACACAACTATTGTCTCTTAACGACCAGAAGCGCGCAATGTATGTAAACAGAATTAGCTAGTGCAAAACTTACGTAGAAGACTGAGATTTTTCAATTAAAATAATTTGTCTAATTTGTCCACCGAAATATTGCAATAAAAACGTCTACATTTCAAAAACCTCTCAAATATCTAAAGCTAAAACACTTTGACGCTGTCATGACGTGTTTTGTCAGGAGGAAAGATCTAAAAGTTTTTCGCAAATGTGCAAATTGAAACCGTTTTTTTTTTCGCCTTTCACTGGAGATGATGCAGGGAGTCATGTGACCAGTTCAAGTCGAGACTTATGGGATGTTGCGAGACTTTATGAGGGTTACAGCTCATCAGTAAAACATATTTAAATGGAAACGCGTACAAATTTATCGCAATTTTAGAAATATCGCTTTTATTTAGTGGAAAAAAACTAATGGAAACGCAGCTAATGAGGCTAATTTTCTTCTTCTTTTTAATGAAAGTTTTTCAAATCTGGAGTTGTCATTATTTTTAGGTTATTATGACTTATTTTACTAGTCCAGTAAGATAAGATTAAATTAATTCCAAGGTGCATCAATAGGAACTTAGTTGGGAAATAAATAATTCACAGTTTGAGCTCCGTACATTTTCAAAAAGTAAATAAATAAAAATAAAACTTCACCCTCAAATAAATGTGTGGACTTTTTTTTTCTTTTTTCTTATTTTATTTTTTGTTTCCTCTAGAAACCGAAGACTCGGATGAAATGAAAAAAGAAAGTTCCCTTTTTGTTTTTGAATTACAGGCTGGTGAATCCCATTTTTTTTAACTTATTCGTGCGCGGAGAAGTTTGCAGCTTTGAAATCCATTGTTTCAAATGACACAAAAAATAAATAATAATAAAAAAAAATAATTGTGACACTTCCATTTTGTTGAAGCAGAGAATAAATCCTGTCTTTATTCTAGTTGTGCTTTTAGGATAATTATTTTTTTGCATTTTGATATTCATGCGTCTGACCTCAGTTCTCGAGTGTAGTTCTTTTTTTTTTTTTCGCTATCAGAAAGAAATTAAGTTCAGGCCGCGTCACCTGTGGTTTATTTCTGTAGAGTGTAATACATGATATGAATAAATCTTTCTTTGTTCCCCTCACAGCATGTCGCTTATCTCCTGTTTCGTCTCGTGTGTCTTTCCCTCTCTCTTTTCTTTTTGTTTCATCTCTCTTTCACTAACATCAGCTCTGTTTTGTATTAGCTATGGTTCCGATTTTTAAAGCTTTGGGAAATAAAATGTTGCAGGAAAGAGATGAAAATTAAAAAAAAAAAATAAGTAAAAAGTATGTGGTCTCTGTACTGATGTTAAAGTGAAATTAATAAAAACACCTCAAACGTCTGCTCGTGGGTCTGCTCACTTTTTTTTTTTTAATCTCCGGGTTTAAGAGAGAATTTAAATCGTGTGAGTCAATGAGGATTAGAAATATCTAAAATAGGAAGATTTGAGAGTCTGCTCATGTGTCGCAGTGTTTGGGTGGAGGGAGGGGGATTATAGCTTCTAATTTTAGCCACGCATGCTAAAACCATACAGCGGCAGTAATAGTCACTTGACCCCCACCCCCCAACACTGGTGTCATTTATTACATAATGGAATCGAGCTGTAACCCTTTAATCCCTTGTTATAAAATCAGATGCACCTGCTTCTTCTTTAATATGGACTTGAAATCTGCTTGAATTTTTTTTTAAAAAAAGACAAAAGTAATTCAGCCTCTCTCTCCATCTCTGATAAGTAGCAGAAAAACAAATATATATAACTTATTAGTCTATATACGGCAATCAGCCATAACATTATGACCACCTTTCTAATGGAGATCTTCAGAGAATGGACATGGGCCTTCTGAGGGGGTCCTGAATGATGTTAGTGGGCTGGGGGGGACTTTGGGTCCTATGGGTTGAGGGGAGGGGCCTCTATGGTGGATCATCCCACAGATACCTGATCACTTTGAGATCTAGTGAATTTGGAGGCCAGGTCAACACCTTGTGCTGTTTACATGTTTTTTTTTAGTTGTTCCTGAAGGGTTTTTGTGTGTCTGTCTGTCTCAGGCTGTATCCTGCTATGGGGTGGGGGGGTGTCTGGTCTGGTCTAGGTGGGTGCTACATGTTCAAGTAACATCCACATGAATGAATGAATGAATGAATGAATGAATGCCAGATACAAAAGCAGCAGAGCATTGAATTTTCACAAGATGGTTTAAATGTTATTTACTTCTCCCACATGTGGTCATAATGTTGTGGCTGATCCAACTGGGTCGACCAGGTGAGCAACATCTCGTCTTTGCGCCCAAACTTCTGATTCTTGACGGATTAAGATCAGAGACGACCTCTGGAAGACGGTTTAAATGTTTAAATGATGGTTTATATGTTATTTACTTCCCCCGTCGGTGGTCGTAATGTTATGGCTGATAGGTAATGGAAAGGTCACACAGCAGCAGCAGCACCAGGCTCGGTGGTGTGGAGTATTTATTCAAAGATCTCTGAGGAGAGGATGCATAATGTCACATGTCGGCCATGTACAGATGAAACACAATATAAACACACAAACACACAAACAAACATCAGGTCTCACTTCATTCATTTCACTGTAACTCACTTGATTTTAAATAATTAAGTGCTTTCTTGGATGGGAGCTGCTCCAATTCATCAACTCTTCCTTTAATCGTCCTTTTAATAGTTTGTGTCGGTACGACAACGTAACGAGGCCACGAGCTCAACCTGATCAACAAATAGTGAAAATAACTGTGAAAGAACAAAGTCAAAACGTTTTGTTAAGGAAATAAAAAGTCACACTACCAGAGACGGAATAAATCACATGGTCGATCCCTGAACGGACCAATCAGAGTTCAGAACAAACTTTCCACTGCAAAAATGTTGTCAAATTTTCGAAATATTAGAGATTATTTCTTAAACATTAGTTACAGTTACGTTTTTGTCATGATTTTCTTTTTTATGGAATATCACAACTCTTATGATGCAAGTTTTTTTGCTTTTCTAATAGAAAGAAAGATTTTTTTCTTTTATAATTTTTTGTTGTAAATGTCAGTGCGTTAAGCCCCGCCCACACAATCTGTGATACGCTTAAAATAACGTTTTTCTTACTCGCAGGTCACATTCTCTTGTTATATCACTGTTTCTTCTCATTATGTTTTGGGATTTTTTTTTTTTTTGGTTTACAACTGTACCTAAAACATTTAAATAATAATAATAATGATAATTCTAACAGCAAAAAACAAAAGCTTCCAGTCCCAACTCACTTTTTGTCATGTGTGTTAGATATTCCTCCTGTCATTTTGTTGTAAATGTCACTGTTAAGCCCCGCCCACATGTTTTGATTGGTCCGAGCTGCAAAAAATTTTATTATTATAAATATATATGTTCTAAATATTATATGAGTATTTATGAAAAATTAAGTTTTTTCTTAGGACAGGTCGCCTTCCACCTTCAATTTTTTTTTGTTTTTCTTTCCTAATTGTTATTTAATTATATTCTTATCAGAGTGTGAGTTATTAACGAGAGATTTGGATTTGATTACAGGACGTTATTCATCAGGAGAAATAAAGACTTCTGCACCCTATTAGATCGTCCTTCAGCCATTTTGTTGTATACATTGTAACGAAGAGAATCCAAACCAAATTTTGCAAAAATTTGTTATGCAAAAATTTTGTGGAATTAACTAAATATTATATAAGATGATTTCTTTAATGTTATTTAATAGATAATAATTAAAGTAATGCTTTTTTGCTTACAGTTTTTTTGTAAATAATTGCTACTAAATTTTTTCAGAGTATGAGTTTAATAACAAGCAATTAATTACGAGGGATGATTCAACCGACAGAGAAATAAAGACCTCTGTAAAAATTCTGTACTTAACATACTTAACATTGCTTTTTATTTTTTGCAATGTTACAACTCTGGTCATTGTAATGTTACGTTCTCTGGTAATGAGACTTTTTAATCCAATAATTTGATGTTTTTTGCTTAAAACTGATTCTAAGAATAATAATAAAAATCACAATCCCAATCAATTTTTTTCTTGAAACTAAAATAAATCTTTTTTTTCCCTCTTTTTCTTTTACTATGTGACATTTTCTCCCAAAAATACTATATTCACTAAGAAAAAAAAAAATTGACTTTGTTCTTAATTTTCCGCTGGTTTTGGCCCCAGTTCTCTTGTCGCCTACACAATAAAGAGCCGACACACGTGTGAATTATCTTGCCTGAATGGAAACTGATGAAATGGTTTGTTGATTCAAAAAACTAAAAATAACAAATGAACTGAATCCCTGAGTTACATCGTTTCAGGTGAAGACGTGACGTTTTATGGCAGACTTTTTCTTTCTCTTTTCTTGCATAAACTTTGTACAGTGAATGAAACAAAACAACAACGTGAAGCGAAACCGAAGCTGGAGCGAATTTCTTTCAACGCAGAAGTCCTAAACGACGAGTCGCTCTTCCCGGCCTCCGTCGAAATCTTGAGTCGAGTAGTAGAAAAAACTGGGCCTAATTACAAACGTGTTTTTGTAGATACCAGAGTGCATAAAAGTGCTCGTATAAAGGAAAAATAAATTTATATATTTACATATTGTGCAGCTTTTAGCGAACGTGAGTTGTGGGTGATGAAATAAAAGGACCGACAGAGATAACATATCTCATTATAAAGAAGGAGTGAGAGGAGGGCTTTCTCTGTCACTGTAAACAAGGAATTAAATAAGACTGGAGGTCTGGACTCACTTACTGCTTTCATTGTCTTCAGCATTAAACATCAAAACGCAGTCTCATTCATCTGGCTGCACATCGGGAAACTTGGGGTTTAGTACATTTCTCTTTTTTGTTTTTGTTCTTTTGTCTTTTCCTTGGAGGGGGACAAAGTGCTGTGTTGTCTTCAGACAATATTTTCTCGGACTAGTTCACCTCCCCCGAAAACTGTGGTTCTAACTTCCTGAGAGAAGACTCAGGCCCCCGGGCCAGAAACAAGCCCCCGACTTTACCTCCTCTGTAAATGTCTTTAAATATTTCACTGTGTTTGACTCATAGCAGGAAAAAAGAACAATTCATTTACATTCACCGCCACCACGTCGACGATACAGTTTAATTCGTTTGTGTTCGGTATTAAGCTCGTTCAGACCCGACACAAACAGAATGTGTGTGGCTTCCTAGTTTTATATCTGAGCTTCAGTTTTTTGCACGATTCGTAGCATTCAACGTAAAATAATAAAACACTTGCAAAGGTAACCTGTATTTCAGCGAGAGGGCTGTCTGATGAAATTTTACTAGGACCACATATTTAAAAAAAAATCAAAAATGTTCCTTTTGCGTAATGTTTCTGGTGTAGATTTTGGAAATTGTGTCCAACACCTGGTTCTGTTGGAGTGAATACTTGGATCTGAGCTCATTTTATATATATATATATTGTAGATGCTACGCTAAAGTCGGGAAATGTATCTTTTAATGACAGCAATTGTTTTAAAATCTGGAGGTAACACAGGACGTTTGCTCGTAGTTAGCAAGCTTGCTAACGCTAATGGTTAGCTAGCTTTGCATACACTCATGGCTAGCAAGCTTGCTAACGCTAATGGTTAGCTAGCTTGCTAACACTCGTGGTTACCAAGCTTTGCAAACGCTCGTGGTTAGCTAGCTTGCTAACACTCGTGGTTTGCAAAGCTTGCTAACACTCGTGGTTAGCTAGTTTGCAAACGTTTTTATATTTACTTTAGATATTTTTTTACGTACCGTGGCTAGCAAGCATGCACATCTCTGCAAAATATCGCAGGTGACTTTATCCATATCCATAAAGTCGTGTTTTGGGGAGATGCTGGCGGGAGAAATTAGCCAAGTTATTTTTGCTCCCTGGCAGTTTTTGGCACCGATTTTCAAGGTTCAACTGATTCCTCTCGGCTCATCTGGCTCGATTACGTTACATTTTAGGTTTTTATAGTACCAACGGGAACTCAGTGGTAAATAAATAATTTTTTTATAGAGTTCCATACAACCATGTGGTTGCTGGAGATGTGCAAACGAAGCCTTACTTTGAAAATTTGAGTGGCTGGACTAATAATTAACATGTACCTGAATTTGCCATTAAGAACGTAATTGGAGGGGGTGGGGGGGGGCGGGGTTGTTTCTGAACAGGGGCCATGTAAGGAGGAGGGAAAGCCCTTTTTCTAAGTGCCAAAGTGTGCTGGAGGGGGGGCCAGCTCCGAGTGGCCGTGGTCCTGGGAGGAGAAGCAGTCGTCCGAGTGGATGAAGTGCAGCGCCGTCTGGTTGTAGCTGAGCAGGGCCTGCTGCTTGTCCTCGGGGCTGTAGAACAGGGAGTGGGGGTGGACCTGCTGGATGTGCCTCTTGATGGTGCTGACCTTCAGCGTGGCCAGCGTGGCCCCGCACACCATGCAGATCAGGCCGTGCCTCCTGCAGTCGTAGTCCATCAGATACTCCATCCTCCAGCGTACCTGGTAGTTCCTCCTCTGGTCCTTGCCGGGGTAGTGGCCGTGACGGGACGGCGTCGCTGCACCGCCGCCACCGCTGCCGTCCCTCGACTTGCCCTTCCCTCCGCTCACCCCTTCCTCCAGTTTCACCGCTTTGCCGGCGGCGTTGAGGTCGGGGGCCGCGTGGTTGTTCATCCCCCCCGACGTGTTGAGGACGTCGGCTTCGCCCAGGTTGATTTCTGAAGAGGAGAACGTTTAAACCATCTCAGTAACAGACGGCGCCTCTGCTCCGCACTCACCACCTCACGTTTTCATCGTAAATACATGTAAATCATCACGTGAGGCAACAAATCATTTTAAATTAAACTTCAGTGACGTTGATGAGCTTCAGCAGGACCTAAACATCAGCAATAAATAACAGATATCAAATAATGAACGGAAGAAAAACAATATTGCTCTCCTACTGTACTTTTATGACATATTTAATAACTCACATATCAAATGACAAATCCTGATTATCTACTATAATTATAATTAATTATATTTTATAATGTACGGACTGGACTTTAAGACTCATATTATTACTGTATATCTTGTTATACACATTTATCACATTACATTATTTTATTATTAAAGTTTATATTTAAAATAATATTTATTTAAATCAATTTCCATATTTCTATTTACTTTAGATATTTTATATATTTTTGTATATTTTTTATTTACTTTAGATATTTTATATATATTTTTTGTATATTTTATATGACTTTTTAATTTTTTAAAAAATATATTATTGTGTGCCACCCAGCTTTTTATTTGCTATGTATTTCTGTTTTTTCTCTCTGTCCCGTTCCATCTGTTGTTGTTTTTTTTCTTTTTTTTTAGGTCTTAATTTTTAGGCCTAATTGGGGTCTGGTGCTGATTGCTTGGTTCAACCCCAGATTGTCCAGGCTCCACATTAAAGGGGGGGACCAGCTGGAGGTCCCAGCCTCTGCTGCTCTCTTAGATTTGCACGTCGTCTATACTTCGCATAATATAAACTAAACATCCAGTAACTAAGAAACGAACCCTGAAACACGAACACGCCTAAAGTTTGTTAAGATAAAGCCTCTGACCGTCTTGTATCCGCGTGCCGTCACTGGAGTTGTCTTTGGTCCAGGCTGCAGCCATGGCCTCCCTGTCCTGCCTGCTCAGGGCCGTGGTCTCCGGGTGCCGTTCCTGGATGTGGCGGCGGAAGCTGCTGACCTTGGTTTCGTGCAGGACCTGAGAGCACACCATGCAGAAGGTGCCCTGGCCCCGGGGCCCGTAGGCCACCAGGTAGTCCAGGCGGAGCCGCCACGGGTCGCCGCCGCGCAGCCGCCTCTTCCTGGGCTGGCGGACCGGCGGGGGCCCCTGCTGGGGGGCGCCCACGCCGCCGTCCTCGCCGATCAGACACGTGTCCTGAGTTAAAGTGCCGTCGCTTTCTGGGTACAAGTCGGTCTTGATCTGGATGGTCTCCATGTCCCCGGCAAAGAGGTCCAACGCGCCGTCTTTGGTGTCGGGCTCTGGTTTGATTACGTTCTCCGACTCTTCTGTTAATGACAAAACAAAACCCGGTTAAAGACAAATACACGTAGAGACGGACATCGATGCCTCGATACTGATTCTGTCATCAGTTCCTCCCGTTGAGTGTTTGGTCTGGAGAAAGGAGGCGTTCATGGTTTCGTGTAAACAGCAGAAGTTTGAAGGAGTTTCTAAACGAGAGATAAGAGCTCGTGTAAGTAAACAAACAGTAAAGTGGGACTCTCTGCTGGGACGTGTTGACTCCCACGGTATTTAATAACGGAGGAGGTCTGGAGATGCAGACGTTTGTTTACGAGTCGTCTTTCGCGAAAGCTTCCGTGAAAGTTTCTGTCGTCTGTGTTGAAAGTGAAACAGGAAACTAAAAATACTCAGACCGACTCACACCGGCGCAGGTTTCGTACATAGGTTACACTGTCTAGTCCCAGGTTCTGGTTGTCAAATTCAAATTAATCAAGTTGTCCACGATTAAATCAACAAGAGAAACAAGAAGGGTTCGGACGAATCTCTTCCATTAGTGGAGAAGATTAAAACTAACAGAAAAACCTACAACTCTAAAAGAAGGGTTAGGGTAGATTTTTTATGGATTTATTTTTATGGATTTAAAACTCTAATAACATTCAGCACTTTACCAATAGCATTTATTTTATTTTTATAATTATTATTTTATTTGATTTATCTACATTTTGTATTGTTATTTTACTCTGTCTCCTTGCAACCGTCACTTTGTGGAACCAACTGCAATATCACAAATTACCCTGAATCTAAATTATAGTAAAAAAAATATTTACAAAATTAAAACTAAAGCCGGTTTTGTTATGTTATAAACTAAATAAATATAGTAAAAAAATGTGATTATGGGCGAGGGATGATGGGATGTCCAGGCTGCTCGGCTCACCCCGTTACCGTGGTAACGCTGATCCAGATAAGCAGTGATAAACAGGGTGGGATGGAGGGAGGGGGGGATTTGAGCTTGTGACGTCAATACTTCTTAAAGGTCAGGTTGGTTTCAACACTTTCCTACATCCATCAGGACTCATTCACACTGTTTGTCTCTGGGTCATGGTTCTCACCGTGAGTCTGAGCCCAGGCCTGGAGGATGCAGTGCTTCTCCTCGGAGCTGAACACCAGGGAGTTCGGGTGGGTGTCCAACACGTGGCTCTTGATGTGGTCCAGGTGGAGCGAGGGCAGCTCCGCCCCGCACACCATGCAGAGGAGGCGCCCGGCCTCGGCCTCGTACTCCATCAGGAACTCCTGGCGGAACCAGGCGTGCAGGGAGTCGTTCAGGTAGCGCTCCAGGGTCTGAGCCGACGGCCCGGGGAGGTCGTTGTCGTGGTCGTGGTCGTGGTCATGGTCGTCGTCCTCCTCCTCCTCCTCTTCCTCCTCCCGGGGCTCGGGGGCTTCGCCCTCCACAGAGTGGGGAGACTTACTGGGGGGTGGTTGGGTCTGCTCCTGAGGTGTCACTGGGTCTGGAGCTTCTGCTTAGGAGTTAGAAAAAGACGAGAACCGATAGAGTTACTGGAGTTGCTCTTGTTGCTCTTGAGAGCTTCATCACCAACAAGTTCAGGTGTGGACACGTTTGTCTTGTGTTACCATCGATGTTTAACCCTTTATAGGGGAATCTTTGAAACAGCTGGAAAGTTCAACCCTACACCAGGAGGCTTCAACACTTTTCAAACCAAGGACCCAAACTGGTACACCCAACATAAAATATGTTGGGGAAATTAAAGACAGTTAAATAGCGGGAAAATAGCGGGAAAATTGGAAAAAATATACAAAAATGTATAATCAACCAAAGATTTTGCGACCCCACCCCCTTGCAGTCCACAGACCCTTTAGGGGTCGCCAACCCCCTTTTGAAGACCATATATATGACCATATATGGTTCCTTGCCCTTAAGGGGTAAACAAACGTAAACATGTGTTTGGAGCATTAGGACATAAGAGCTGATTCACACAACATTATCACATTAGACAACATTAGGACACTTCTTGCCTTGTCTTGTCGACCACATTAGACCCTGATTAGACCTGAGGACATTTTGGTACGACTGACGTATTAATATTTTTCTGGTAGGAGTGTGCACTCGCTGTTATTCCTATCTGTGTATGCAAACAGGTGTATGCCGTAGCTGACGTTTGATTGGCCGGTTTTTCCCCAATTTTCTGCCAATTGGATAATTATTAGATAATACATTAGTTGATGGTTTTTCTTTAGGACTTGAGTTATGGTTTAAGAGCAGTCGGAGTAAAGTGCCATTCCTGTTTTTTTGATATTTTCAGTTAGAATCATCTTGTTAAATCGTTTTTTTTGTTTTCCCTTTGACACATTTTGTCCTTGTGGCTACTTTGGACTTGGGGAAGATTTTTTTATGTTACGTCCCAAACCCAAAGACTGGGCGTAACAGTGTCCTTGATCTTCTCTAAATCTCGGCACTCAAGTGACCAAATATGGTTCTTTGCCCCATAAAGGGTTAAAGAGGACTGGACTGCAAATGAGGTGTGGCTGCAGTAGTTTACCGCCACCAACTGCAATTAAAACCGATCAGAAAGGTTCAACAGAGAATCTACCTCCTGCATCATTTGAAGAAGTTCAACCTGCACCTCTTCCATCACCATCTGGTACGAGGACAGACTGTGGCGCATTATTCAGTTTGCTGAGGGGTCCGATTGTCTGCACCCTGACTTCCCGTCAGGACGTGTACGTGGACAGGAAAGACTCCCACCCCAGTGGACCAGGGGTTGTAGAGACCAGTCAACATGATAATACCAATGTTTCATGACCTGGCATTCATTCACGTGGATCAGGGCTGGACAGTTCATTTCTACAGGGGTCCACATGGAAAATCTTTTGATAAGGTGCTACTGGTTACCAGAAGTATAAGAATATTCTGTAACTTTTTATTTAAATTTATGAATTTTGGTGTAGGTTGAAGAGGAAAATGTAACGCAGTGGAATGTTGGAAACTTTGTCCTCTTTATAAAGCTTCGGGGAACCAAAAAGGGACCATGTAGCTACATGAATCACTTTCTGTACTCAACAAATCTCAATAAATGTTTTTAATAAATATCAAGAAGCTGTCTCAATCATCCTTTTTGAAGAATGGCTTTTCAAAATAAAAGCAGCACAGTTGTATTGCACACACAGCACATACTGACATACTTTTGGGCAAGACAAGGACGCCCAAAGGGCCGTAAAATCCCCAGGTCTGGTAGATCATTCATTCATTCATATCCCATAACCGTTTGCCCTGTAAAGAGTCACTGGGCAAGAGGCAAGGTACCCCCTGGACACGTCTCCGGTCTCTAAATGGGGCTAACACAGAAAGACAACCGTTTACACTCACGTCTACGTCCGATTTAGAATCACCGATGAACCTAACGAGCAGCACAAGGTGTTGACCTGGCCTCCAAATTCACTAGATCCCAAAATGATCCCGTCTCTGTGGGATGATCCACCATAGAGACCCCTCCCCTCAACCCGTAGGACCCAAAGACCCCCAACTAACAACATTCAGGACCCTCTCAGAAGGTCCATTCTCTGATGACTCTTCCGGAGACACAAGGGGAGACCTTTTAACTGACTCGCGCTGCCACCATGTGTAAGACGAGGAAAACTTCTACCCACCAGCAGCATGTTGGCTTAAGTGCATCATCTCGTCCCCGTCCTGGACCGAAGGCCCGGCAGCCGGGCCGTACGACCTCTGGCCCCCGCCCAGGCTGAGGTGGCTCTCCCACCCGGAGCGGATCACCTCCTTGTCGGCGGCGCTCCACAGCAGGGAGTCCGGGTGCTTCTGCCTGATGTGCCTCTTGATGGTGCTGAGCTTCAGCGTGGCCAGCGAGCTGCCGCACACCATGCAGATCATGCCGTGCCTCTGGGGGTCGAAGTCCATGAGGTACTCGCTGCGCCAGTACTCGTGGTAGTAGCGGCGGTGGTCGCGGCCGGGGATCCGGCTCAGGCCCGGGCGCGAGGCCCTCTGGACCCGGGGCTTGCGAGCCGAGGGCCCGGGGGCCGGGGAGATCAGCAGTGGCTGGTCGGGGCCCTCGGTGATGCTCCAGTAGCTGGTGGCTGGCGATCGGGCGGGCGTGACCAGGCCGGCCTCCGACTCCTCCTCGCCATGGCCGTTGGCGACGCCGTCCTCTTCTGGCGGGGACGGGAGAAAAGACACATCCATGTTATTAACGCACCTTAAAGACACTGTCCAATTATCTGTGCGTAAGATTTCATTTCATTAACAACTTCTGATATGAACCTGACCTACGTCTGGTCCGGATTCATCTAAGGCTCATTAGACGCCATAACCACTCAGTCTGGGCCGTGTCTTCCTACCGGTCGGGTCGACTTTGTTTTCCTACTTCCCGCTTCACTTTCAACAACTGAATCTTTCGGTGAAATTTCGCCAAGAGACGAGTCGTACGAATGTTCATATCTCCGAACCTCCTCAACCTTGAACCTTTCCCCCGTGTGCTTCGTCTTCACTGACGCCAAACAATCATTTTGGAAAATCCACAGAGGTGGAGAAACAGCGGGAAGTACTAAAGAAGAAACATGCTACAGGTTCTTAAATGGTTCTTTGTACGTTTATATGGTTCTACAAAGACCTGTATCTGTATCTATTTATATATAATATTGCACATAGAGAAATTACAAATAGTTTTGTAATACACATGGTGTCTAGACTTATAACGGTGGCTCACAGCTACGTTTCTGGGGAGGTGGACGTCAGACTATGGCATTAGGGTTTACATAGTATTTTATCTCATCTCATTTTTATTCCAGTAGTATTTTAGTTGATTTACTTGTTATGTTATTATTTTATTTCCTGGTATTGCTTGGTATTATTATTTTTATCCCAGTGTTATTTTAATTAATTGACTGATATCTTATGTTTTCTTATCTTATCTTTATTCCAGTATTATTTTCGTTTATTGCTTGTTATCTTGTCTTATCTTGTCCTAGTCCCAGTGTAATTTAATTTTATTTCCTGATATCTTATCTTATCTTATCTTATCTTATCTTATCTTATCTTATCTTATCTTAGCTTGTCTTAATGATTCTAATATCTTATCTGCTGGTATGTTATCTTGTGAGTTGTTGTCTTGTGTCCAGTGTTACTGGAGTTCACCGCTGGGCCTGTGCCGTCTCCCTCCACTAGGGGTCCTCTGTGAGCCTGCCTGGCTGCCTGGGTGCTGTTGAGCCTTTGTTTATAGGAGCCACAGAGACGGAGGGGCCATGCTGCTCCACGGCTTTGTCCCTGACACGGATTAACTGGCTGCCTGACAATGGCCGTGCGTCTCTGACAGCCACGCAGACCCACGCACACGCGCGCGCACACACACGAGAAAAGCAAAACAAAAACAAGAAAGGAGGCAAAAAAAAAATATACATTGTGCCATGTACCACTTTTGTTTCCTCTCCCTTTACCTCCCAAGTCACTCTCCTCTTGCGTCGCTTCCTCCTCTCCGCTTATTATTAATGAGAGCAGCTCAGGCTGCTCGGCGCACCGGAGGTCCACGGGCTCGCTCTGCGCCTCCGAGTCCCTCTCCTCCATCACCGGCCCCGGTCCTGGTCCTGGTCCTGGCCCTGATCCTGGCCCTGGTCCTGGTCCCGGTCCTGGCCGCCGCTGCTTTAATCTAATTCCTCCTCCTCCTTCTTCTTCTTCTTCTTCTTCTTCTTCTTCTCCTTCCCTCCGTGGATCGGTGCATTTCACAGCCGCGGGGACACGTTCACGCCGTCCGACGCGCATCTGGCACAGGGCGCACTAACGCGAGCCCATCGCTGAGGAGGAACCCGTGGCCCCCCTCAAACCCACCCACCGACACCGACACCACACCACGCCACGCCGCGGGAGCCAAGTTAACTTTTCATCAAATCACACAATCATGAATAAATATGTGGCGGAGTGCCGCGCGTCGTCGTCCCCGGGTGGAAGCGCCTCGGCGCGGGCCTCCAGTCATGTATTTTTAAGGCTATTGCTGGTCTTCGGGGTGGGGAGCCGGACTAGGGGCCCCTGGGGCTCCTTAAGGGGCTCCTGGGTAAATTTAAAGAGACAGTAGCAGCGGTAGTCGGCGATGCACACCCACCCCGGGGGGGAGGAGGAGGGAGGCAGCGGCTAATACTGATAAGCTGCTAACGCTGCTGCTGCTGTTCCGTCACAGTCGTGGGCTGAGGACACGCGGTCCTGCGTGGAAAACCAGGGCCCCACGGAGCTCCAGCTCACAGTGTTTGGACCCGGGGATCCCACGAAGTCTATCTATCTATCTATCTATCTATCTATCTATCTATCTATCTATCTATCTATCTATCTATCTGCTTTATTACATAATATAATATCTCTCTCTCAATGTATATACATATATATTTTTATAGATTATATATATGTATATATATATTATATATAGATTAGATCCATTTTTATATTATTTTTTATCGCACTCTGTAAATAGACTAATTATCACCGAACATCTCTACGTCAAACAGTTTTAACACGACGCCCCCGAATCATCTTCACAAAAAACAGCCAATAAGTCAATGGACCTTTGTCCAAAGCCTCCAACTCAGAAAACCTTGGACACTGCGAGTAGCCTCGTGTAATCTCTTTGTACTTTTTCCACCTAATGTGTAAATATTTCATTTCATGCTGAATCAGTCTCTTGTTCCATGTTGAGGTTTTTTCATCCAGACGCTGAAATGATGGATTTAGTTAAATAAATGAAGTGAATCATGATTTGGTCAGAGGTGGAGTTTTGTTTTTTTGTAATGCATCCTGGTGTAAATGTAAATGTAAAGAAGCGTGAGTACACATTTTACATTAATACGTACCTTAATAGATATAGATATATGTTTACAGTATATTGTATACCTTTATATATCTTATATATGCTTTACCTTTATATATATATACTATTTTTAAATGTTTTTTGTATATTGTTTTAATATTTTGTATTCTGTTGAAATACTTTTATATTATTTATATATACTTGTATTATATTTTTATATATTTATTTGCATATTTAAATATACTTTGAATATTTTTGATCGTTTTTTATATTTTTTTATATATATTAATAATTTTATATTTTTTTATATATACTTGTATATTTTTTTTACATATTTTTTATATAAACATACTTGAATATTTTTTAAAAATTTAGTTATACTTTCATATATTTTTTATATATATATATACGTGTATATTTTATATATTCTTTAAATATTTTTTGGTAGTTTTAATGCTTTGATTTTTCTAAATATTTCTGTATATTCTTTGGACAATTTCTTCATATATACTTTGGTATATTTTATATACACATTTATAAATCCCATCTCACTACGCTAAATCACTTATTTTATGTTTTGTTTCGTCTTTTTACGTCTCTTTTTTTTATGCCGTATCCATCCGTCAGTGCTGGTTTCCACACACGCATGCGCACGCAAAACGCGGACGCGCACGCACCGTACGCGTCCAGGTTTCACATCCTGGTATTTTCTGGCGTTGTCAAGGCAGCCTGGAGCACGGCCGCGTCCTGGCAAAAGATATCTGTCCACAAACAAAAATACGTTTTGAAAAAACTGTCCCGGAAAGTTAGGTGTGGCCAGAAGGTAACGGACACGCATGTTTCTTTCCCACCTCGCGTTCTCGGAGCCGCCGCTTTGCGTCTGTTTTTGCGCGTCTTTGTTATTATTGCGTGTTTTAGTCAGGCGGCGGACAGGCGCACGTCCGTGAGGAGGACGAGAGAGACAGAGAGAGGGGAAGATCTTGTCCATTGTGTCTCCACCAGAGGCAGCTGTGCGGGGACGGTTTGCACGCTAATGTGGCCCGTGTTTTCATTATAGCTCATTTATTCTCTATTTCTTATGTCTTAACGTGTCGCCTCGACGCGTTTCCAGTCAAACAGACAGAGAATAAAGAGTAAAAAAATGGCTCTCGACAGATGTAGTGTGTGATAGAAGGGGACAGGTTTAAAGGGACAGCGACGCCGCTTCCTGGTTTTTCGTGCTGGACTCAAAAAATAACACTTAACGGTATTTTTTAAAACATTTGAAACATGCACCTCGCTGATGTTGCTTGAAAGTGTGCAGAGATTGTGTTTCCTGCAAACCTGACAGAGGTGATTGTGTGTTTTTTTTTTTTTTTTTTAGTCTTGCACATTTCTTGCATGCAAATATATGTTTTTAACTATGATAATTAAGGAAAAGGTTGACCTTTTGTTCCCTTTGTTGATTTAAGGCTTTACAGCTTCTCACATGATAAACGGTGCAAGTTTTGTTCATATTTAGGACAAAGAAGTGTTAATTCTGCAGCGTATTTTATTAATGAGGCTGCATTGTCAGATAAATCAATTAGTTTCCATCTTGCATCATATCATTACAGCCTTACAGGCGGTTTGGGCTTCTACGTCAAGTTGACGTAGAAGTTACGGCGTCGTTCAGCTCCTGTGACTTGTCTTTTTGCTAGTAGCTTGTCTCCACTTTTGTATTTCCATCCTCGCAATATCCAAACAGACTAAAGACTCGTAAGATTAACTGAGGACGTTTGGAGATATTTGTATTTGTATTTCAGTCGCCATTGTTGAAAGTGAAGTAGGAACAAAAAAATAACCCCGATCTCACCCGACTGACAAAAAAAGACACAGCGCTGATAAGTGTTTGGGTGGAGTTGTGAACCAGACCGACAAAGGTGTGAGCATGAACTTTCTCTCACCAGCATAGGCTGCGTACGTGAATGAGCATTCACAACTGTCTTCTCTTCCCCCAGGACGCCCTCATATCAAACGTGATGTCTGAGAACTTCGGTACCGCTGGTCCCACCATGAAGTCGGAGGCGGCGGCAGGACTCTGCACCCAGCTGCTGAACTGAATTAGCCGCGAGCTAACCGCCGCTGTTGGATGAGAACTGATGGGTGGCCCAAGCTGGCGGAAGCATGCCAACTGCAAAAGGTAAAGGCGCCGCGACGTCTCACCGTTACCGGCCCGCCGCAGAGTATGACGACGCCACGCTGGCCCAGAAAAGAGAGTACTGGAGGAACAAGAAGCGCGAGCAGAGGGCCCGTCTCTCGGAGCGGAGAGGGAAGCCGGCAGCACGGGAAGGGAAAAAGCTCCTGCATCTAAATGCCTCTGCAGGGACTTATTCGGGTTTATGCAGCTTCACTGCTTTGGCCTCGTCTTTGCAGAGCAACGACGACTCATACAATTCTGCATCACAGAGCGGACGTACGGCGGAGGACGGTCGCGCACTTGCAGCCGCCGAGAGTCAGGATTGGCTCGAGACGGTGAACGACAACAATATCTTGCCTCGGGCGCCGGTATCGTGTTCCGTCTCAGCCAAAGCCGCTGGGTGCGACGCGGCCGCGGTGACGTTGCCAACAGCGAGGGGCGCCGCGAGCAGAGCTGTTACCTCACCCACGTCCAGTGGGACCCAGCTGAACACCAGCTCCTTAGTGCCTCCGGTCGGAGTGGCCAGGATTACCAATGGCAGCTCGACTACTACAGCGCCTCAGCCATGTGTGTCTATGCAGGGCGCACCAGACCCCAAAACCCAACCTAAGGCACGAGTTGCGTTACCAATCGAGCGAAAACTGGGTATGATTCTTGCGTCGTCTCCGCTCCGCCCTCTCTCCGTATCGGAGGACAAAACGACGAGCGCGACACCTCAGAGTTGTGCGAAGAGGGCTAAAGGTGCCGGTGTCGCACAGCCTGCCCTCGAGTCTGAGGAGGAGAGGGCGGCTAAGCGCAGGGAGCACTGGCGGATCAAAAAGCGAGAGCAGAGGGCAAAGCTGGCGGCTCAGATAGTGAAAACGAGAGAGAGGGCGCAGGGTGTGGAGATGACGTATCAGAGGCTGACGTCGCAGAAGGCCGGGCTCGCGGGCCGCTCGGTTCTTCTCCCGTCTCAGTCGCTGTCAAAAGGAGTTGGGCGGAAGCAGTGCCCCGCTAAGGTCAAAGCAGCATTCACATCTGGAAGAAGGGAAAACGGTAAAGTGCAATGTGAACCAGCGACTGTTGCGATGGCTAACACGGATCACATCCAAAATTCACATGGGAATAGTTTAACACCAGACATCACGTCTGATCCCGGCATAAAAAAGTCAGCGGATCCACACAGGAAGCTTTCAAATTACGTGCATCTTTATAATGTGACCCGAGGGATAGCGCGGTGTAAAACGCCCCGACAAAGACTCATCGAAGCGCAGAAATTTTTTATGAATCAGAGAAACCTAAGGTGCAAGTCCCTGTTGGCGTCTTCTTCGTTGGCGTTCGGCACCAGGACTATGCCCAAAATCGACCCCAACGACACGCCTGAGCAGATAGTAGCCAAGCGCAGAGAGTACTGGCGGATGAAGAAGCGAGAACAGCGGGCGAAGCTGTCGTCGGAGGTGAGGGTCCGGCTGAAGGAGAAGGACTCTGTGACGCGAAGGGTGAAGCGTTACCAGAAGATACTCGAGGAGATGAGGAGAGCCCGAGCAATGACGCACTCGCCGGTGAGCGTCCTGACGCACGCCTCGGAAACCATCGGAGGGTTCATCAAAGAAGACGGGACTCTGACCTCGAACATCCCTCTGGGTCCTGCAGAACACAACATGACGGACAACATGAGTGAGGAAGAGCTTCACATAGCTTCTAAGTATAACTCCATCAGGCAGCAACAGAGTCAACCTCATAGTAAACGGAGAGGTGTTGCTCCCGTTAGGATGAACCAGCCGCCCCCTCCTCTACGCCTAGCTCAGGTGAAAGTCGCGTTTCCTCTCGGCGGAAAGTCGGCCAACAAGCCTCAACGACTGCTTTCAGTCAGACCACGGCCTCAGCTTGAAAGGACAACCGGTCCGTCTGAAAGTCAAGCGGTCGCTCAGCTCACGCTCACCCGTCCTCAAACCCTTCAAAACGCCGCTTTGGACGAACCTGGCTTGAAACAGGGCGGCTGCGTCATGAAATTAGCCGTATCCAGTAGCGAGATGTCGCTGTCGGCGCTGTCCCTGGATCCGGGTTTGACGGAAGAGGAGAGGATGGCGAAGAAGAGGGAGTACTGGAGGATAAAGAAGCGCGAACAGCGAGCGGCTCGGGCTGTCCGGCTGAAGCAGGGCGTCCTCCAAGCGAGGGCCGGGGCAAGCTTGCAAAGGAGGAGGGCTCAGAAGCAAGTCGCGGTGGCGGCTGTGCAGCTGAGCAGGAGTCTGAGTGGACGTTCAGGAAAAGCGGCGCCTCTTGGCGACAACGGCGCCGCGATGCCACTCGCAAGCGACGTGAAACAGGAGAGGGAGTCTGTGCCAGCAGTTGACCTAAATTCCCAACCAGAACAAGCCATCTGTGAAGATATCGACCCCCCGATCTCACCATCGCCACCTCCAGAGCCTCAGCCAGAGTTTGACCCGGCTCTGAACGCAGACAGCCAAGCGACGACGCTGCTGGCTGTGGCCTCCATGAAGAAACTCCTGGAGGAATCGCTCAGCACAGTGACGGAATGTAAAAACGAGCAGACGGACATCACGATGAATGCGACGGAAGAGCAAGACATGAAGCCAAATTTACCTCAGCTCTTTTTCGACAAGGACGACTTGGTTCCCATCACCGCTGACCTGACGCTGCAGATAAAAAGCTGGCAGACGGATAGCGACGTCTCGGCAGATTCGCTGAACCAGGAGCTCAGGAACTCGCCTCAGATTGGCGAGAAATCTCCACCCTTTCCCACCTCCAACGATGTGGCGCTCAATCCCACCTGTGAGCACTCGTCCCAGACGCCTCTGAACTTCATCGTGAACCCGTCTGCGGAAACGTTCGGTGGCTCGTTGTCATCGTCGCCGCCCACAACCCAGAGAGTCTGTCCCAAAAACGAAGACCTTCAAAGCCACCGTTCGCCGGAGCCGCCGGAGCTCCACGACGACGCGGCCACGTACCTGGATCGGCTGGAGCCGCGGCATGAGCAACGCCGCGAACAACCGAGCCAGACGGAGGAAGGACGCCAGAGCAACATCTCGCCATCGGCGCAAACTTGTCCCGGCGCGGTGACGGAGAAAGTCGGCCCGACCAGTCTGCAGAGCAAGAGGGAGTACTGGAAGCTGATGAAGAGGCAGCAGAGGGCCCGGTTAAAGGCCAGGCACAAAGACCGACACGGAGACGGCAGCAGTCACCTTTCTTCAAGAAACCTCCAGGTGAAGTATTCCACAACACACACATGTGCACCAATCAGACACAACATCATGGCCACTGAGAAGAGAGTCAGATGTTTTAAATAACATTTAAAACATCTTGTGACAATCAGTGTTCTGCTGGGAAACTTCTGGACTTTGGAGTCATTCTTGAGGATGTTACTTAGACATGTAGCCCCCACCTAGACCAGACCAGACCAGACACCTCCACCCCAGCAGGATGCACATTAAAAAAACACTCCAGGAACAACTCAGAAAATGATCTGGCCTCCAAATCCACTAGATCTATAGAGGATGATCCTCTGTAGAGGCCCATCCCCTGAATCCATAGGACCCAACGACCCCCTACTAACAGTCAGGACACCTGCACAATATTGGAAAGGTGGTCGTAATGTTATAGCTGATCGGTGCACACAGAAAACAATGTTCCCCTTTCACACTAATACACAAGTATCATTTATTTTCCTAAATAAACTTTAAATGCGACACCAAGGTCTTTAGAAAACTAATTATTTCTTTGCTAATGGAAGCATCCAAGTGTTGTTCTGTTTCCCAGACGAGTCCAAGGATTTAGAAGAACCACTTGTGAAGCATTCAAAGCTTTAACCTGACACTAAATCATTTTGCTATGTCGGTTACAAGGCTGTGCATGTAACGATTATGATATTTCGCTTATTCATTTGCAGCAAAATATTTTTTTTTCCCCCCCTAGTGGTTCAGCTTTTCTTTCTCATCGAGTGTTTGCTTTCCAGACACATGAAAGAACCCTCTTGTGAGCAAACCTATTGAATTTGAGAAGCTTGTGGAAACAAGAAGAGGGAGGGTTTTTTATTTTTTTTCCCCCCTCCCTCTATATATAGAGTTGCAAAGGAGCGTTTCCAAGTGTGCACGGTGAAAATGTTTCGCATGTCGCCACAATCTGGTGCTCAACAGAAACTTAAAGAAAAACAAGGAACTAGTCGAAGCTCCGTTGAGATTCTGTACATAGGAATAATTGTTTTCTGCTCCGGAGTCCAGTCCCGCTCTCTCAGGCTCAGCCAGATGAAACCTGAATCACTGCACCACAAACCCCTCTCTGGTATTTGACACTCGAACATCAAAAATAGAGGAGTGTGACTGAGTGGGGCCCCACTTAAAACTGGATGCAGCTCACTTGCGCTTCTTTCTGAAGGAGAATTGCCTTCCAACCCTTCTGCAAAATAACACGTTGCATTGTTTCTCCCTCAGGGTTCAGGGCTCCTGGTTAATCCCGTTAATAAGGGAGCGAGTCCTCCGGCTAAACCGGTCCTCCGACCTAAACCCCCCACGTCTTCTGGTGGGGCCGGCGTCCCCTCGGTCCAGGCCGTCAACCGGACGCCGTGCGACGCCGATCCCTTCCGGGACGTCCACTCTTGCGAAAGTTCTCCCGTGTCCCCGCAACTTTCGCAAGAGTGGACGCCTGGAAACGCGGACCTGGACCTGGACCTGGACCCGGACCCGGCGCCCTCTCCCCCGACTCTGCAGCCCCCGGACAACCCGCTGTCGAGCATCAACCTGCAGCCCATCGAGCCTCCGGGTCAAAGTCCAAACGCCGTCCTGAGTCCGATAAAAATCCCCTGTGCTCAGCGGCAGAGCCCCACGCGTGCGACGCAGTCACCGACCAACATGGAACCTCTGAGCAACGTGGCCCCTCCGAAGCCCATCCGGGGCGAGTCCGAGGAGGACTTCCTGAGGAGGAAGAGGGAGTACTGGAGGATCAAGAAGAAGGAGCAGAGGGCGAGGAAGGCCAATCGGGACAAGGGGGTCTCTGCGAGGAGAGCCTGCAACAACTGGAGGCCCATCCTGCCAGCACACGACCTGCAAACACAGGTGAGACGCCCAGCGGCGTGTGACGCCTCCGGCTAATCATTGAACTCAACTCATCCTTAAAACGAGACGATAAGGAAACGGTTGCTGGTAGAAGTGCCCAGATGTTTTATGTTAGCAAAGAAGTGAAATCAACCAAAGTTTTATCTGAAAATGGATCAAAAATATAATTTGGAGCAAGCAATTGATTATTATTAGTATTATTATTTGGATTTACATGTAATAGTCAAAACTGTCAGAGGGTTCAGTCTGTTTCTGTTGTACAGGAGGGGAAGTAGTAGATGGGGAAGGAGGGAGAGTAGAAAAAGGAGGAGGACAAGAAAAGGGGAAGAGGGTTTGAGTAAGAAGAAGGGAGAGGAAAATACAAAGGGAAAATGAGGAAGTGGGGAGAAGACGAGATGAAAGCAGAGACAGAGGAGAAATAGTAGAAAAAGAAGGAGAAGAAAGAAGACGAGAACATTAGTTCAGCGTTTAAAGGTTCTTGTTTTTTTAATCCCGTCTGTGTAGGAGTCTGGTCAGTGGGTGAACTCTCCAGAGGAGCCAGAGCATCAAATGAGGTGGGAGTTTGTTTCAGTGTTTTTATTATTTATTTTTTAATTTTTAGCTCTGTTGAGGATCATGATTCTCTTTTCTTTTTTTTTAACAGCGCGTCGGTCGACACTGATCCAGGATCCTTCACTTACGCCGGCTACTCGACGCCAGTAGGAGGTGAAGTACCAGACATGTCGTTTTAATCCCAACCTCACACGATTAGTTTTATTATCGAGTGGTTGTGATGTCTACTTCCTGTTGTGTTGTGTACACCGATCAGCCATAACATTATGACCACCTATTCTTAACATTGTGTAGGTCTCCACCTCTAGTGGCTCATCAGAGAATGGACATGGGTCTTCTGAGAGGGGTCTGAATGTTGTTAGTGAGGGGAGGGGTCTCTATGGTGGATCATCCCACAGATACTTGATCAGTTTGGGATCTAGTGAATTTGGAGGCCAGGTCAACACCTTGTGCTGTTCTTCATGTTTTTTGAGTTGTTCCTAAACCGTCTTTGTGGCTGATGCCATCAAGGAGTGTCATTGCTATGGGGTGGGGGTGTCTGGTCTGGTCTAGGTGGGGGCTACATGTCTAAGTAACATCCACATGAATGACTACATGACTACCAGGTTCCAAAAGTTTCCCAGCAGAACATTGAATCATCTCAAGATGGTTTTAATGTTTACGTACTTGGCTCCTGTCGGTGGTCATAATGTTACGGCTGATCGGTGTAACCTCCAACTAGGTCGACCAGGCGAGCAACATCTGGACTTTGCACCCTGACATCAGTCCAAACTCTGACTTAGAACACAGCCTTCACAAGTCTTGAGAGATCAGGATCAGAGCCGACCTCTGGAATTATTCCAAACCTCCAGAAACTAAACTAGAAACTAAAAGAAATCAAACACAAGTGGCTCACGCTTCTCCTCCGACCCTTTTCCTCAGACGACTCCGAGATCATTTTCGGCGACTACGAGAGCAGCCCCGGCGAGGACGGCCCCATCTCGGACGTGGTGTGGAGAACCCGCTACCTCATGGACTACGACCCCCTGAACCAGCTGCTGGTGTGCATGGTGTGCGGGGAGCTGCAGTACTCCCACGGCCTGGAGGGGGTCAGGGTCCACATAGACGAGTCCCACCCCCACACCATGACCCTGGAGCCGGCCGAGAAACGGCGAATACTGGAGGCCTGGGACGAGCAGGTGTCCCAGAGGGAGCGCTTCTTCACCAGTCAGCTGCAGCAGCACAGCGGGGCCCTGGCAGGTACGGTGGGACTACACTGGGGGGGGGGGGGGGGGTCGGTACTGGTCTCTGATCACGTGACAATAACAACATGGACGTCTCCTAGAAGACAGGATTTATTATTATATATGTTCCTTTATCTTATTTTGATGGACCATTAATGGACTTTTTTTCCAAAATCATTGTTGAATTATATGGTTAAATTGTTTTATATTGTAATTAAGTAAAATGTTTGTTTGCCTAAAATATTTTTCCACCTCACGAAAAGGCTAAATTACAAAGTCATTCAATGATGACATTTCACGTAAGAAAAAAAAAAAAGGGTCGGTATCTGTATCGGCGATACCAGCACCGTATTTACATGGTATCAGATCGATACCAATTTCCCAGTATCGGCCACCCTTAGTATCGACCCACTGGACTCCTCACCTGTCTCCTGGGAGGCGTCCATGTTGTTATTGTCACGTGACTCTACTCTACTAGTTTCTACTGGGTTTTTATTACCTGTTTGGCTGTAGAGAGGACAGGGTTAAACTTATTGTTCATGGTATCATTAAGTACTTGCTGCTTTAACCACAGATACAAACTTCATTCCAGACTCCGTGAATACAATGAAGCCCAAAAGCTGCAGTTCATCAAGTGGCCACTAGAGGCCCCATAAGGAAGCAAATCCCCATAGACTCCAATGTTAAAAAGACCAACTTAACAACAATATTAAACATGTTTACAGCCTGGTACAAAAAACGGGTTTAGTCTCAATAGTTAATTTCACTTTTCATGACAAATGTACGGGGGGTGAATTATTTTCTAACTCATTCGTTTAGTTTTTTTTTATTAAGGTTTAAAATTCCCGCTCTGAGTGACAGGTGTTAGCCTGAGCTAACAGGTAGCGTAGAGTTGGGTGGGCGGGTCACAACTTCCGAACCACCCATGGACATATTTGGAATATCCACGTGTGGGCGGAGTAAAGCTCATCCAACATGGCGACTGCCGGCTCCGCCCACTTTAGGCTTCATTTTCGAGGTTCAGAATCGGGTTTGTCCATGATATAAACAGCCAATGATCAGGGCACATTGGTGTCGTCAGTAAACAGTTTGTGTATTTTTATGAACAAAACAGTGATACACACAAACACAGTAAAAAATATAAATAAATAAATTAAAGGGTAGGAAACAAAGAAGAGAATATCTAATAATCCAGATTTAAAAGAAAACTCCAAGATACCTAAACCCTGAAGGGCTCAATAGTTCGTTTTCTGCAACTTGCAGCATCAGCATCTCAAGAAATAACACATTTTCTTTTCTTTTTTTTAATAAAATTGTCCCTATGTGTTTGCCGTAGACTGGCGGCCCGTCCAGGACGGACCCCAGGACGGACCCCACCTCTCACCCAGTGACATCGGGGACAGACTCCAGCCCCCAGACGCCCTCTAGAGGACGAAAAGACTGAACTCTTCACTCTGGACTCCCTGAGCCTTTTTTAACCCCCCCCTCTAAAGACCTTAGCATCCTTCATATTTAAGTATCTGATGGGCGTTAGCTTCTTCTTCTTCTTCACGTACACAACAAACACCACCACACACATCATCAACACAACTTACCCCCGGTTTAGTTTATTTCCTGCCCTCACTGCCCCCGGGCTGCGTCGTCACTAAGTCGTCCGTCTTATATTTTTCTCAGGGTTTGTTTGTTTTTCGTTTCATTTTCCAATCGTTTTGCAGAAGCACACGGGAACTAGAGCTGCAGCGGTGAAAAAAAAAACAAAAAAATAAAAAACGTCATTTTATTTTTATTTATTTATTTACTGTGTCACCTTTAAAAGAGAATGTGTTTTTTTTTTGTTTTTTTTTTTAAATACTGAAGCTGCTTCATATGAGATTTTTTTTTGTGATATTTTAAGTAGAAGCCTTAGAGGGAAGAAACACGGAGCGGATGTAAAAGATTTAAAGATGATGATGAAAATACAACAGAACAACAGTGTGACGAGAAAAAACATAAAACCTGCGAAAACGATTTAATTTAAAGTCACATCAGACCAGGTTGATCCTCTCACACATTTAATTCACACTCAAGTTTCCCCATTTATCTTGTTATTAGTTAAATAAAACGCCTCATCTCCTGCGTGGAGGAAAAATAGATTTTTTTTTATTATTATTTCTCAGGTAAAACTCCCCCCCACACCAATGACACTGTTTGATGGCAGACACACAAAAACGGTTTAGACACGACTCAAAAAACCATAAAGAGCAGCACAAGGTGTTGACATGGCCTCAAAATTCACTAGATCCCAAACTGATCACGTCTCTGTGGTTTGATCCACCATAGAACCCCCACTAACAACATCCCACTGGTCATAATGTTATGGCTGATCGGTGTATAACACACCAACCATTTGTTTTCGGTTTAAATCCCCGAGTCAAACACGTGCAGCACAGGAATTAAAACACTGTTGTTTGTTATTTCAGAGCTGATCACTTGGACGTTGTTTTGTTGTGTTCAGGTCAGATTTTTTTTATTTTTCTTTCGTTACTGCACAGGAGCCTGGAAACTGTTCCCTAAGTTTCTGTTTCTGAACCTTAACTGTACATAAACCACATCCACACATGGCATCTTTTATTTTTTTTTTATTTCTTACTGTAAACATTATCTTCCGTGCTGTAAATACACAAACTACGGTGGCTACGAGATGCCAAATTTATATATTTTTTTGTTTGCTTTAAAATTGTGCCGTTTCATCGCTTCTGCTCCAAAGCAACTTTTATTTATTATTTATTGAGTCTCCTGTCGATATAACCGCGGACATCATCCACGCCTGTAGATAAATTAGGAGTCTCGTCTGTGTGTCGAGGATTAAAAGGTTTTTATTTTTGTTTTCCTGCATGAGTAGTAACATGGATGAACATGGTGTGATGTATCGGCCGAGTGCTGGACTGCATTCCCAAGTGTTTCTTCTTCTGTTTTTTTTGTAATGCTGATGTAATCTGCTGTTTGAGCACAAAGATGTAGGCATCTGAAAAAAAACAACAACAAACAAAAAAAAAAAAAACAGTTTGCAGAGCTGGAAACGACCAAGTTAATTCACCTCCTGAGAATGTAACTGGAGACTTGACGGCTTGTTTACCAGTTCAAAGGGAATGTTTGAATGCCTTTTCAGTAATAAACTTTTTCTACTGGTGATGGAAATCTCATTTTTACAACTGGATATTAGGTTAAATAACGCCGGATTCCCGAGATTAATGTCAGTATTCTGAGAATAAAGTCAGAATTACGAGAATAAATCAGAATTCAGGGATTAATGACAGAATTCCAAGAATGTCAAAATTCTGAGATTTCTGAGAATAAATCAGAATTCTGATATCTATGACAGAGTTCCGAGAAAAAAAATCGGAATTCTGAGAATGTCAGAATTCCTTGAATAAAGTCAGAATTCCGAGATTAATAACAGAATTCCGAGGTTTATGTCAGAATTCCGAGGTTTATGTCAGAATTCCGAGAATAAAGTCAGAATTCCGAGAATGTCAAAATTCTGAAATTTATGACAGAATTACGAGATTTGTCAGAATTCCGAGAACAAATCAGAATTCCGAGAATGTCAAAATTCTGAGATTTATGACAAAATTCCAAGATTTATGTCAGAACTCCAAGAAAAAAAATCAGAATTCCGGTAAAGTCAGAATTCCGAGATTAATGACAGAATTCTAAGGTTTATGTCAAAATTCTGAGATTAAAATCAGAATTCTGAAATTTATGACAGAATTCCGAGGTTTGTCAGAATTCCGAGAATAAATCAGAATTTCAAGAATAAATCAAAATTCTGAGATTTATGACAGAATTCTGAGAAAAAAATCTGAATTCTGAGAAAAAAGTCTGAACTAAAAAAAAAAAAAGATAATTCTTTGCTCCATAACTTCATTTTTTTTTCCAGTCGCCCTAATCTTGTTCTTTGTGTTTTTTGTTCACACGTTGACGTGAGACATTTAATATTTTATGGAGCAACAACAGAGACGTGGTTCAGTGGCGGATTTAACAACGGGTGGATGAAGCAGCGTACGTACGTAGCTTAGCACAGAGTTGGCAAACATTTAGCCTCGACGAAATATTAGAAAAATTAACAAATTTTTAAATAAAATTACTAATTTGTCCACTAGGGGGCACTCACGTTATTTTAGTCATGAGTTGTGTATGGCCACGATAAAAATCACATAGAAGAGTATTAGTAGAGCAAAAATAAACAGTAGCTTCACTTCCATGACATACTTTTACTTCCTGTCATTAAAAGGAGAAAGTTAATAAGTTATAAAGTCATTATTTGCACGGGACTAGTTTTCACCTTTATCGTACTGTAGAGTAAACATTACACAAATAACTTACCCCATTACTCCAAACTCAGAGGTGTTTTATAAAGAAATAGTCAGATGAGCATTTTTCTTTTTTATTTTAGTTTTTATTTCAAGGAATAAACAGATGAGAGGCGACATCTTAACTCGTATCTTGCTTGTAACTACATTTAAATTTGAGACGGAGACAGAGGAATCAATCTTCTCTAAAGAGGGAAGAGATGAATGAAACAAAGAACATTTTTAGACTGTGGTTTTAGGAGAGATGAGACCTCTCCATAAAATCAGAAGGGAACCATAAATAAATAGAAAGATGACGTGATTACTAAAATGATCCGTCTGGGGTTTAATGACTTGATATCTTTACCAATGAGGATCAGCTACAGTCACGTTTTATCCTCGTTCATCCTCCGTTCACTGCTTCATCCCGTGGCTTCTCCTCGGCTCCTCTTCCTCCGTGGCCTTGGCTCCGGCTCCGGCTCCGGCTCCGGCTCCGGCTCCGTCTCCGGGCGGCGGCTCTTCTCTCCGGCTCGACTCGGAATAATCGGCCTCCGCCCCCTGCAGCTCCCGGGGTCCGGCGTCCAGGCGGAAGAGCGTGGGGACCCGGCCCAGGACGGGGTTGTCCCTCTGGAGGCCGGAGACCCACTGGTTGAGGGTGGCCTGGTCCCCCTGGTTGGTCATGCACATGGCGAAGACCGGACCCTCGTCCACTGGATGAGGACGCAGAGACGAGACGTGAGGGTGGAAAATGAAACGCTGGAAAATGAAAACACGTTAAAAAAAAAACGTCTTACGGTCTTCAACGTCGAAAGACTCTTCGTCCCCGAAGTCCCGGTCTAAATCGAGGTCGAGCTGCAGCGGGTACTGAAGGCTCCTCTCCGGGTCGTACGGCTCCTCTACCTGAGGGACGAGATTCACCCATGTAAGGGAAACCAGGTACGTCGTGTTTAACCTCATCGTTGTTTTATTTAAACCCACCTTCTCTTCGGGTGGCGTGGGGTCGGCTCTGAGGACGTAGTAGTAGACGCACGTCTTCCTCAGCCACAGGGGGAAGGGACCCTCCACAAACACCGGCCTGTTCGGGTTGTGCTTGGCCAGAAGCTCCATCTGACTGGGGCTCTGGACGCCTGGAGGCAACACGAGGAAAGGAAGTTAAAGGAACTTGACGGTAAAAACAAAAACCAAAAAAAAAACAGCGTAGACATGATAATAATGATGCTTCCATACCTACGATGTGTGGGAGCGTGACCTCGGAGCCGCTCTCTGTGACGTCTGTGCAGGGAACCTAGAAGGTAAGAGGCAACGAGGAGACGTTATTTAACGTAAAAGAGAAGAAGTAAAGTACTTGATTTCTGGTGGTGTCAAACATAGACTGTATATAAATATGGACTAAACACGTCTCCACTTCCTCTCATTGGCCAAACTGGGGATACGGGTCAGAGGGCGGAGCCACGATGTCGATGCCCCGCCCACACTTCCTCCAGACTCAAGTAAAATGTTGGATTACAGGTCGGCATGGCAACCGGTGGTTGCCATTATGTCACATCCTGTTTCTGTAGCGTCAAATAACGAACTAAAACGTAAAACAGCGTTTTAGTGTTTTAGTCCATTTACCTCGGAGGTCGGAATTAGCGGCGTTCCAGTTACAGAAGTCGGAAAATTAGATGGTCTGGAGAAAACTTGGTGTGTTCAGTATTTACATTTTTTGAGTACAAAGTGATTGATATATTTGATTTTTACTAGTTTTTTTACTAGAATTATTTACAGTGATGAAATCTACAAGACCACACAAGGCAGAAAATTGAATAATTTTTAAAAAGAAAAAAGAAAAACACAATTAATCACAGTTTGAGCCAGTTTGGCTCTGTTTTGATTTTACCAGGCTATTGTTTTTAGCCGTTGTTAGCTTATACTTTCCATATAACACATGAAAAACTTAAATTACACTGAAACAGCATTTTAACGTATGTATTGAGAAAAAATCTTGTCTGTACAACTGATTTAACGCAACAAAAACTAATCAGTAGAGCTAATAAACGGATTATTACATGAGCTTCTAATGGCTGTTTACAAACGGGGCGGCCATCTTGGAAACTCAACACGGGGGTAGTGAGGATTCTACGACTTTCTGAGTAGAAAATTTCGACATTCTAGCTGAAAATTCTAACTTTCCGAGTACAAATGGAACGCACCAAGTCCCGCCCACTAACATGGAGGGGGTGGAGCTTATGACCTATACTGCAGCCGGTCACCAGGGGGAGCTCTACTTGCTTTAGCTTCGCTTTAGAGGAGCCGTCCATCTTTATAAACAGTCTATGGCAGCTGCTACAAAACCCCTCAGTTAGAGACGTCACCGAGCTGAATAAACTCGTAGTATTCAGAAATCTGAATATATAAGCTTTAAAAGAGGTGACAGTAGGACGATTTCCCTGCTATGTTTTGAATCTTAGCTGAAACAAGCTCCAGCTGTACCTGGTAGACGGTGACTTTAGCATCCAGGTCGTTAGCGATGCGAGTCAGGCTGAAGCGAGCCAGGTCCACCGGGTCTTCGGGGAGCTGGTGGGGGACGGGGAACGGGTTCACGTGCTTGAACTTGGGGAACCAGTACATGATGCGCTGGTACTTCCTCACGGGGTGGCCCTTCTCTCCAAAGATCTGGACCAGCAGGACTTTGGTCTCGACGTTGGGCATGACACCTGAAGGACGTGGAAGACGTGAATAAACGTGCATCGAGAAGTTCCCTGTGTAACATGATCAGCTGACGCGTTCTCACCGTAATTCTCCATCTGCTCCAGAAGCTGAACTCCGCACTCCTGCTGTCTCGGATAGTGGTTGAACATTCGCTGGATGAAGTTCCTGGGCACAAACACTTCTTTGGGGAAGACGTCCAGCAGCTTGTTGTAGACGGCGAGGTCTCGCTCCACCCCGAACTCGGGCATCTTCTTCAGGGCGGCGTAGATAAACTCCACGTGGCCCCTGCGCCTTATGTCCTTCTTGTTGAAGACCTCGATCACCTTGTTGAACGTGGCCTTGGTCTTGGCGTCTTTCGCCACCCGCTCAAACAGGTCGTCGTGGGCGACCAGCGAGCTGTCCTTGCTCTTGTCTTCGTTGCCAACGAACTTCGCGGGGCGGGGCTCTTGGCCCTTGGCCCGTGAGGTGCTGCCATGGAGATGCCTCAGCACCTACAAGTGACATCACAGTAGGAGTTAGTTCAGACACAACCCTGATGTAATATGTCAGAATAACAGCCCATTAAAGCATCTTATGGTTTAGCTAGTTTCACTAATTCCAAGGAACATTTGTTTACCGTAACTCTTTGAATAAAGACGAAACAAAATACGGGCTAAGTCGATTGTTACTAATAAAAACATCTTTGCAACAACTAAATATTATGATAATGCACATATTGTTTATTTACTCCTTCTAAAACCTCAGGATGCCACACTGGAAATACCAGACTATTCTGATGTGAAATTTCAGAATAAATGCCTGTTAAAGTGTCAATTTAGCCATTTATTTAAGAATTCTTTGTTTCCACAGACTAATTACATTCCACACTGATCAGGATATTGTGATGTGGAATTAAAGATTGAAATCTAACACGTTTTAATGTGGTTTCATTCTGAAATTCCACATGAGCTGAGGGGTTTTCTGGTACGATACATTCAGACGCTCTTTGACGAGTCCCAGTGCCAGGAAATAATAGCTTCTGGAGTTTGTCTCAAAATTAAATCTGAGGGTTCGTACCATAGACCGTATATAAATATGGACGGCGGAACTGCTTTTCTGAAGTGAAGCTAATGCAAGTAGAGCTCCCTCTGGTGGCTGGAGGCTGCATTATAGTTCATAAGCTCCACCCCTTCCATGTTAGTGGGCGGGACTTGGACCTAGAAATAAAACACTAAAATACATGTCAACTAAGTTGTTTTCAAGGATGTTTTCTGTCATTTTTTCTGATAAGTTTCGTTTTTGTTCGTTATTTGACGCGGTAGAAACGGGATGTGACACGATGGTGACCACCGGTCGCCAACATTTCCTTGTAACAGGTGGAGGTGGAGGTGGAGGTGGAGCAGAGCGTAGTGTTAATTAAATTAAAACATGAGTGAATCTGGAAGACGTGTGAGCGGGTCTCGTATTCCTGGGAAAATCATCATCAGTTTGGCCAATGAGAGGAAGTGGAGACGCATCGTCCATATTTATATACAGTCTATGTTCTGAATGAAGTTGAACTATAACTAATGACTGATCTGACTGTCATCATAAATATATGATTTAACCTCTGGACATGTCTGTTTTCAGGTGTAATAATAACGTTATTTGGACATTAATGGAGCAGAATAAAACGTTTACCTGGAGCTGGGGCTGATGGAGCACACTGGCCTTAGTGACGGGGCCGGTCTGGAGCTCGTATGTTCGGCCCAGGAGCCGCAGGATGCAGCGGGTACATCTCATGGTCCACCCATCACCCTGAGCTCCAGCGACAATGACATCATCCAGAAATGTTAAATTCATCAACACTACAGCCGTATACGTGTAAATATAAACATTTTAACAAGTACGAAAACCAGTACATGATGCGCTAAAGGGAAAGATATTATGTAAAGTTTTGCACGGGAGGGGAATTAACCCAAACTATCAGGTAAAATATCTTTTTATCTGTTCTTATTTTCAACAATTACATGAATTAATACAATTACATCAATCACTAAATATAAATGTGACGACATTAAGACCCACCAATAACATTTGACTGAAAATCGTGCGCAGAAGTTGGTCTCCTTCACAAGACGCGTATCATGGACGCCGCCATCTTGGAAAGCCGGCGGAGGATTCTGGTCCGTCGCTCATTTCCTTCCCTCCGGAAACATTCGGATAAAATCGTTCCGGAAACTTCTCAAGCCTGAACAGTAAACACAGATTTAAGAAGAAAAATGTTCCCACTTTCTCCAAAAATAATAAATGAATAAATAAATGTAGAATTTATTTATTTATTTTTTGAGGAACGTATTGAAATAATCAGGACGTACCCATCTCACTATAAGGTATTAAACAATATTTACCAATGACTTTCTTAGACAATGGTTTAACATCTCTACTAAAAATAATTGTGCATTTTCTGATACTGAAATTGAAACAATATTTATTAGTATTACTGTGATTTAGTTTTCATCCAAAATTGGAAAAAAAGTACACTCAGTAAAAATAAATTATGATTCCATTAAATAGACAATTACTGGTAGACAATTATTAAAAATAAACCAAAAATTATAAAATATCAAAGAATGCAAAGAATTGTGTTTTTTTCTTGTTTTCCAAAAATGCTCAAATATGACAAATATGAGATATGTACAATACGCTAATTGTCTTGGCCTGACAATAATACGTATATGTCATCTTATTGAAAATTACACCACTGTTTTGTGTTTTCTTAGGATTGAGATATTGGATTTTAAGAAAGCACTTAAATGTGTGTGTATATATACATGCTCTTTGTTTTACTTTGTTTTAATACTTTACGTCATGTAGTCATGCTCCGTCTGTTTTGTCTGTGTTTTATATTATTTCCATCTCTTTACTTTGAAACTTTAAAAATAAAGTTAGAGGAAGAAAATACCACCAATACACAATGTTACGTGTTAATACTTTGTACACTCTCCTCTAGATATTGAGCATAAAAGTATTTAGATTAGAAGTATTTGTTTTGGTTTTTTATTTAGAGGTTAAATAACACAGTATTGTCTCGTTCAGAGGTGAAAACAAGAAGAACGAATCATTCAAGTTATTTTTGTTGTTATTTTTAAAATTAACTACCGCTGTTTAAATAAACGTATTAAAATTAAAGGTGACAAATTAACTAAAACCTAAAAAAGTGACATTGTTCCACTAAGGGTGCGATGCGCAATCCCGCCGCGGGGTGGCGATAAATCCCTTCCAATGAACTTCACTTCAAGTTTAAGTTGTGCTGTTAATTCCGCGTTGAATTCCTCCGGTATGACACATCAGACGCTCTTTGACGGGTCCCAGTGGCAGGAAATAACAACTTTTTTTGGAGGGAGTTGAAGGACTCAGCGTTGACGAAGCAGCCGCCATCTCTGATTGAGAGGAAATGCGCCTTTATTCTAATGTTTACGGTAAACAAATGCGCTGATATTTCCTGATTCTTTGCCGTGAAGTGGAATTAGACCGTGGAAAACGTGGAGTTCCCTTTAGATGTTAGGTTTTTCTTGAAATAATTTTTTTTTTCCAGTAATTTCAAACAGCCCAATATTTGTATAGTTAGTCCCATTTTTTTTATTGTTACGGTATCAATAATAATTAGTTATTTATTATATAATCTTTTTTTTTATTCTGTGCCATCAACTGATTGGCAGAGTGAATTAATTATTGTAAAATTACTTAACTTTCATTGTTATTACTATTATTATTATTATTATTTTCGAAAGTTTTTTTCACTTTTTCTTTTGAGTGGATTTACCGTAACACTTCGAATATGAGGACAAAAGAAGCAAAAAGAAACCGTAGTTGTCTGCGCATAGTTTCTTCCGTGGGTGCAGTAAAGTTAACAGCGACAAGGTATTAAACTTCCGGAACCTACTTTCAAGTTTCTATGCGGTGTTTTTTTTTAATTCCACTTTGTTTCCTTATTCTTTGTAATTGCGTTGCTTTGTGTTTTACAACTTAATGACACATTTTTATTCGTTTTTTTCCCCTCTCTCTCTCTCTCTCTGTGCTTTTTTTCTTTCTCTTCGTGCTGTTTTTATTACCAGGAATAACTTCCTGTATTCTCACTAAACCCGTGCGTGGACGGTCTCTGTCTCCCCCAGTGTGAGTCTTAGTTTGTGACACTCCTCTCTCAGCATGGAGTACACACCTTAGCGCAGCTGGCTCACCTTCTGCACAAACACACCGCTCCACGTTTCGGATTATGGACTCCTCCACAAACAGTTTGGGTAAGTAAATAACCACAACGCGTCTTCTTGTTTTGTTTTTTTTGTTTTTTTACTGACAACAACAGCAGCAGCAGCATTGTGGAAACATGACTCAATGTGTGTGTGTGTGTGACTTCGGAAATGCCGCTCACATCGTTAGGACGTGAACACATTTCACAAACGACTATAAAACAAAAAAAGAAAAAGGAAAGAAAAGGAGTTTGCGCTTTCTGGGCACACGCACGTCAGACACCATCTTCACAAAAAATGTCAAACTATTTTTCGTAAATAAAAAAAGATAAATGAGTGAGCGCACGTTTGTCTTTTCATTGCGCATCTTTTCGGTGTACTTTGACGGCGGAATCTGAATCAAATCGCTGCACAGACGTTTGAAAAAAAAAAAAAAACGTGAGTTGAGTTTCGATTGAGGCGCTTTTTTTTTTTTTTTTTTTTTTTTCCTGCACCTCACCTGGCTCCTGGGAGACTCTGACAGCGGCTCGGACCCGGATCCAGCCTCCGCAACAGGCTGCACATGTAGAAATGTAGCGCAGTGTGTGCGGAGACTGGAGGCACATCCTGGTGTGTTGGTAAACAGAAACACACACACACACACATAATCCCCCCTGCACGAGAGTTTTAATGCGTGAGGATTTCAGCCTTGTCCTCAAACAGCTGCCTTTTGTTTTGGCGCTCGGGGTCGAGGAGGTCAAAGTCTTCTGCTTTTTTTTTTATTATTATTTTTATATCACTCTTTTATGAGGCTGTAAAATGCGGCAGAAAAGCGTGATGGGCTCTTCTCCCACTCGGCAGCTAAACACACCTTCCTCTTCGACTTTTCTTTTCTTTCTTTTCTTTCTTTTCTTTTTTTTTTCTTTGCAAAACCGAGCACAGCTTCGACAGCTCCACCCGCTCTGCCCCCACAAACACTGAGTTCTGAGCCGCCGCTGTTGTTGCACAATGCTGCTTTTGTTTGTTGCACATCTGTACAGGGCCCCGCCGTCCCACCGTACGTGCTGTTTGCGTCGACTTGTTGCACAGCGGCGGGGTGCAGCAAAGGGGCACTGAGGGAGCAGTAAAAAGCGAGGTGATGCATGTGTGAAGTCTCCTCGAAGGCCGTTGTGTTGACAGACAGACTCCATCTGATCCACCTCCAGACCGTATCATGAGTTACGTGATCGCTGCTGGTAAACGAAAGAAAGATATCCACAGTTTTTCTGGGCAAACGTGACGTATTTTGTAGAGCAAGTTGAGACGTAACATCATGACCACCTTCCTGATATTGTGTCGGTCTCGCTTGTTGCTTCCGGAGTTCCTCAGGGAATGGACGTGGGTCTTCTGAGGTTCCGCATGTACAGGTGCAGTAGCTACATGTAGCGTGAATAGTGTGGCACATATAAGAGGTGTGGTAGTGGTTGGTTGTACAGCATGTGGAAACCTAATAGGTGCAGGTATGTAAGCGTGGATTATTTGTATTTGAGAGGAAGAAAAACAGCGATATCAATGAATGATTGGGCCTGGATTGAGTGACGTTCAGGTGTCCGGGTGAAAAGTCTGTAACAGAGGAGGCTCTGACTGGACCAAACACGACTTAAATGCATCATTATTTTTGTCGAATAGATTATAATATATAACTGGGTTGTGGAGGCAGCAAATAACGTTTGGGAGGGCAAACATTAGCATTCGTCTGTTAGCTCGCAAAAAAAAAACACCTATTTTGAAATTTATTTGAATACAAACACTTGATTCTTTGCACACATCTAGTGTAAACCATTTATATATATATGAGTGAGCAAGACACACAATGACTAACTATGAAGATGCTATACACACGGCTTTGTGCGTTAAACGTAATTTGACTATAAACAGGAGCTATTACATAATTTCCACTAGAGGAAATGGGCAGGTGATAAATTATGAGCTACAAACACAGCTAAAGTGAGCATTAAATAAATAATAAGCAGCAGTTACGTAACGTTTCTACAATATCTGGAATATTCGGTGCACATTTGCTACGCCCCTCTGCACTTTCACTGGCTGTGCAAGTGTGTTTTTTTTTTTACGCTGGGTTTAATCACCTTAACCAGCCACACCTGGGGAGACTGAATTAAAAGGCCAAGGAGGACGACTTTTCAGCTTCGGGACCTCACCGTGTCTCACCTGTCGTCCTTTTTGTCTTCTTCTTAATGGACTAAATCCTTATTTTCGTAACCACGTCACGTGTCTTCGCTCAGTGTCGCGCCTCTTTATGTGCAAACAGGTTGTTTGAAGTGTCCAGTGGTGACGGTGTTGAGTCAAGGACACATGGAGGAGTGTCATTGCTATGGTCTGGTCTCGATGGGTGCTACATGTCTAGTAAAATCCACATGAATGAATGAATGAATGAATGAATACCAGGTCCAAAGGTTTTACTAGAAGAACACTCAATTTACTTTTCCTTATTTCTCTCGGTGGTCATAATGTTGTGGCAGATCGGTGGACATACACCACGCACAGTGAGCGCAGGATTGTAACATGATGTAGTGGAAACACCATCCCACCCTCCCACCCCCCAGGGCAAAGTCATTATAAAAAAACAAATACAACAAACCACAATAAAAACAACCACCACATACCAGCTAAATATCTGCTCTAATTATCTTCTGAGCCTTAAGTGTCTGTGCTCTGCAGTCATGCACACCATTGTGTGTGTGCAGCACAGTCAGATGATGCGCATTGCAACATAGCTCGCATGAGTCCCAGTTGCTAATGGTCCCTTGCTTCATGGGCAGGTGATACCAAGCTACTCCTTTTGTTGTGTGTTCATCAGATAAGCAGGTAAAAAAGTTTGGAAAGAGCTGCCGAGAAACCACCACTTCTCTTTGAATGTGGTGTAAAAGTGAGTCAGGTTAAGCCACAAAATCAACAGCAGTCAATCGCAGAGATACCTGGAGCGTTAGGAGTGGCCACATCAGCTGGTTCATTCTGGGAAAAGGAAAATAATGGGAGCAGCATGAGAAAATAAAAAGCCCTGGACTTCCACGGAAAAGCAGCAGCAGTGAGTGATGATGATGAGTCCGTGATGAAAAGCCTTTTTACAGTAGCAGCCATTCAGCCGTGTGAAGAGTCCTCTGCGGGAGGTAGGCATGTCATTATCCCAGTCGACCACAGAGACAAGTCTTCACAAGAGGAAATAAAAAACAAGGTGCAGGCCGGTTCTCTGAGAATAGAAAGACCAAATTAGAGATTGCCAAAAATTGCAGACTAGTTGTGGTGGAAGAGATCAACCTGAGCCAGGATTAAGGAAAGGAGCATTTTAAGTTCATGTGTTTAAAGTCGTAATTCCAGTATAAATCCAGAAATTACTTCCTAAACTTTAAGGATGTCCCGAACAAGTCGTATTTTGCCTCCTAATCCTGTTCTGAGTCCTGATCTGATCTTAAATGAACAAAACATCCTCCCTTGGAGATTCATAAAGTCTTTTTTTTTAACTAGCAACTCCATACGAGATAAGTAGAAAACACTAATTCGATAGAAGATAACTAGCAAACAAAACTAACTCGATACAAGATAAATACAAACAAAGCTAACTAGATACAAGATAAATACAAACAAAGGTAACTCGATACAAGATAAATACAAACAAAGCTAACTAGATACAAGATAAATACAAACAAAGCTAACTAGATACAAGATAAATACAAACAAAGCTAACTAGATACAAGATAAATACAAACAAAGCTAACTAGATACAAGATAGCAAACAAAGCTAACTCAATACAAGATAAATAGCAAACAAAGCTAACTCGATACAAGGTAAATAGCAAACAAAGCTAACTCGATACAAGGTAAATAGCAAACAAAGCTAACTAGTTACAAGATAAGTAGCAAACAAAGCTAACTGGTAACTAGCAAAGCTAACACACACATACACACAATGATAATGATTCATTTTCCAGAGTAAAGTTCTTCTGCACGGCAGACATGTTTAGTCGCGTGCCGTTTTTGGTTCCTCTTCTTCTTCTTTTGTTTGCTTTTTCAGAAGCTTTGATGCTAACCACCAAAAAGGAATAAGACCTTTTGTAGCTGTTAGGACGTGGTTTTGTTTTATGACAGACCTAAAATAAATAACTGTGAAAGATCAGGCTTTCAAAGAAGCCCAATACAGATTCAGATAGTTTTAAAAATATGAGCACCGATATAAATCTTAACACAGCGTTATCACAACTTTTTGAGATACCTAATAAGTTGGGAGGAGGCTTTACTGTTGTGTGGTTTAAAGTTTTAAACGGTCTGGAATTAGTATATATGTGGATTTGGGACGTAGGGCAGTGGTGCAGAGAGATGCAGGAAGTTGCATCAGGGGCTTTTTCCCAGAATGGTGTAATACTGCTTCTTTTCAGAGGAGCTCACATGCTGTTTTGCTGGAGCCTGGAGGGTAGACGGTAAATTTTCCCTGTGGTGTGTCTCGTGGCTCAACATTAAACCTTTAGACACTTTAGTGCACTGAGTGAAATCAGCGAAGGCGGCACAGCAACATGGTTCTTGGCGACTGGGGCCTTAATGTGTGGAGTTTCCATGTTCCCTGTGTCTTTGTGGGTTTTCTCCAGGTTCTCCTCCAGCTTTCCCCCAATGTCCAAATACATGCTCGTTAGGCTCGTTAGCTATTCTCTGGACCTGCTAGCTGCACAGGGATGCAGGACCTGGCTGGGACTCCCCAAGCAGACGACTAGACCACTTGAAGTTGTTTGAATGACCTATGACCCTAAAGGAAAAGCCAAAATGGATGCAGTATAGTAGTCAGTGGAGGATTAAGATGGGATAAGGGTGTGAGTTTTTTTGCCCACTTGAAGACTCAAATGATGTACGGCCTACTGCTGTTGGCTAGGCTAGTTAGCAAGCTAGTTAGCTAGTTAGTTATCTCATTGTTGGTTGCTAGCTGGTAGCTGACTGCTAGCCTGACTCCTAACGTCTTGCAAAACCGAAAAAAAAACTTGAAGTTTCATCACATACCAGCCACTGCCAGTCGTAGACAACTCTGGTTTGGTTTTTGCGATTAACCGAAAGGATTTGAGTGAGAAAATCAACAACTACATGCACACTTGATATCAGGTCAGATTAATATGTAATACATCTTCAGTTTCAGCCTGGATAACGTTATGAGTTAGAATAAATCATGACTGAAATTACATTCAATTAATCATTATTTGGGAAATCCTTGTTACAGGATAATGCTAATGCTAAATGCTAGGTAACGCGTCGTTAGTTGTATATTTCTGGGGTGTCCAAGCAGAAGTTGCATTTACTACGTTACCCTCCTCAGTGGTTCCACTTACTTTTTGTAATATCTTTGTTGGAGAGGCTTCACTCTCTGTGTCCTTTGGTCAAATCGTCCATCCAGTGAGTGAGAGTGTAGGGGTCGATAAATATAGTCCCATCAGAGTCAGAGTCAACTTTTTAAAATAACACTCACGGTCTCGGGGAGTGATTGTATTAATATATTCTCTAAAATATGTGTTTTCCTCGTCCTTTCTTGGCAAAACAAATACGCTAACCACCGTTTACAGGCTATAGTGTTTGAGATGTTTTGCCTCCAGCTAAGCCCCGCCCCTCAAAAAACGTCACACTGTTTACAAACTGTGAAGGGGTCTACTGATTGTCTACTAACCATGTTTTTAAGTGTTTTGTGAATGAGTTTGTGTATCTTGTATCTTACTGGGTACTATGCTCCGTGTGTGATGCTCAATATGAAGCAATATGATGGCTTTAGTGTGGTAGTGTGGACTCACATGCCAGCGCCCAGATTGTCATACAGTATGTGATATGTGGCGCTATCGTCGCATTGTGGTACAGTTTGGCTGAATCGGCAGTTAAGTTATTGCTAATAACTGACAGCTGGGATAGGCTCCAGAGGACAAGCAGCTACAGAAAATGAATGAATGAATGAATGAAATCAGTGATGTGCGTGGTGGTTTGAAGGCTTGTGATTGGTCAGATTCACAATTAGATTGGCTGCTTCTAAACTAACTCATAGTATAGTAGAGTAGCAGAGATAAGGTACCTATTTTTTCTTATATATATATATTAGGTTGTTTCTAAATCTTTCTTTTAATACAGACTAAAGCTCTTCTATTTGAAACACACAGGGATTTGTGACCATAACAATGAGCAAGATGACCACATGTAACTTTTTGTTATTGTTGTTTTTGGCCCTGAATTTCTTAACGTCTGCAAAGTTTCATGAGTTCTTTAGCAGATAACATTTCACAACTTCCATTTCTTTTGTTCGAAATTATTCAAATTATGCTCGTCAGTGGTATCGTGTCCTACTGGCTGCACAGATTTGTGTTTCTCTTCAGATATCTCCATCCAGACCAAGCCTTGCATAACGTTGCCTGCTGCAGCTCTTGCGCCAAAATCCTCGAGCTTGCACGTCGACTGTCTCCAACGGCTCCTTTTGATTGTCATCTTTTGGATGCCTTTATCCCCTAAGACACCAGTGCATTCACCAGCCGAATCTGAGTCTGCTCGAGAGTCTAACAAGCTCGAGTGTAAGAAGTGTAAATCGTCTGTTTGTGGCTTTACGTCGCACAGAGTCGTCTGAAGAAAGAAAATAAGCTGCACGAGTTGTTTTCTTGTCTGCGGTGAGGGGCAGACAAGAACTCTTACTTACTTGATGCTGATACTTGCACTTTTTTTTACCAGGCGATGTGCTCCTGCTGAAACTGTGTCGTTGACTTTTTCACAGTTCAAGTCAACACGGATGTGAGCTGGCCGCAGGGCAGCGGGGCCTCTAGCCACCGACATCACAGGATGCCGCTGGCCGAGTGAGGGGATGTAAACAGTTGAGTGAGGAAGCAGAGGCAGGGCTGCAGGGGGCGGGGTCTGTGCAGGGCCGACTTCCCCATCCATGCACAACATAAGAACCCCATTCCTCACTCACTTGTGCACTTCCCATTAACTCTTCTGCGCCCTAGACACCACAGATAGGTGGAATCAGGTTTGCGTGAGGATTTTTCTTTTAATGAGATTTGAATGAAACAAACACGTGAATAAGGACGAGTGGAACCAAAGAAAAACTTTACCAAGGATTAAGTTGAACAAAACAAATCCAGATTCCCTACATTAACTCGTTAGCAACCGAATATAAAAGGTTAAAGAAGAAAAAGAAAACTAAGTGCAGCCTTTGCTCCAGTTGTAGAGATGGGTATCGTTCAGATTTTATCTGACCGGTACTTTTGAAACGGGTGCTGGTGCTTAAAGAATGAAAACATACAAACTCTGTCCAAAAAACAGTGCCTTTTTATTTTTAAGGCATTTTGTGGCATGCAAGTTGAACAGAACATTAATTTAAATGATATAAATATAACTAAGACTAAGAGATAAATGAACCGATCTTAAGACGTTTACCCAGTCTGCATCTCTTGAGGTGAAATCCAGCCAAACTTTTGACAAACTTTTGGTTTTAGACAGTTTGAAGGTTCACTTCCATCCATGCAGGTGAAGAATTGATGTCAGGTCACGTGTAGCGTTAGCAACAGAGCTAAGAGGGCTAAGCTTATTACCAATGCAGTAGCACCGAAATCTACGTTGCCTTTCGTTCTGGTTACTACGATTAGCATCAGCCATTGCGGTACAGAGCACCATTGTGCATTACCCAATTAGGGGATGCACTATTTCAGATTTTGATTTCAGAAGTTGATGCCAACCAGAAAGACCAGAATAGAAACACAGTAGAGAGTAGGAAATGGCCGATAACTTATCGTACCGTCAAGAACAATCCCTACGCTGAGAATTAGCCAACGCCAATGCAAGCACGCAGGCTAACAATGCCGATGCCCGTACTGGTCGGTATCATCTTAGAGCTCTCAAGACAGAATGTAGTGACAGATTGAGTCAAAAACATGGATTGGATTTATTTTTGTAGCCCATCCCTACTTTATTCCCACACACTTGTTATGTTTGTTGCTAGTTTGCTGCAACGTCCCACTGGACTCCTCAGGTGTCTTCTCAGGGCAGCAGTCTGATTGGTTGCACCGAAAGAATGGGAGGTGGACCAGGGATGAACCAGGAAGTCAAAAGTGTTCTCGATCTTGAAGTTCACTCAAGCAGATTGCATGCACACACACACACAGTGAAATGCTCCAGGGCCGTACAAATGCACAAAAGCCAACTCGCTAGCTAGTCTCCAACGTTGTCTATTCACTGCTGCAGCCGGCTGATAAGGTGTGGATTTGAAAGGAGCTTAACGCAGCTTAACTCCTTTACATTTAACTGGAATCTGTGTAATCTGTCACACGTGTAAACATTACGCAGATTAAAGCGATGGATCTGTAGCCACAATCTAGATGATAATACCTCGCGCAGCTCAGCGGCAGAGGCCGTGCAGCCGGTCGCACGTCATGCAGCGGGGAAACAGAGAGCGCGTTTCTCACAGATGCTGCTCCTCTTTCGTTTCGCTTATCAGACGGGACCTTGAGCGCTCATGCAGGGGCGTGCAGGATGTTGAGAGGGTGGCGAGGCGTCAAAAATCAAAGAGAGAGCGGCTTCTGTAGGTGGTTGAGGTCATTGCGCAGCACCTTGAGGTGAGAGGTGGAGGTGAGTGGGTGGACATAAGCGTGTGAAATGTGATTGTCAGTCGAAAATGCTGCAGGAGGCTTTTCCTTTTTAAAGGCACATATGGAGATTTTACAACATGCTGCCTGTAGAATAAGTTCAGCACACGTTTTGGGCAAGAGGCAGTGGGACAGATTTACAGTAGGAGATTTACAAAAAGTAAAAGAGGAACTCAATCTTGTGCACCAGCCGGCTGCAGGAAAAGGGTTGTGCAGCGGCTTCCAAAGAAAATCCTGGATCAGTCTAAGAGGCTGTGGATCTGACAGGCAGCCAGACTCTCACAAGACCTGGAGTGACCCGAGAGCTTTTCAGAAAAGGGGGAAGAAAAAAAAATCAAATAGTAGATTTACACTTTTAGCTTTGGGCACAAACTCTCCTGCTTTTCTTTTTTTTCCTTCCTATTTTTAAGATGATAATTTATGTGCGGCTTTTCGTCCTAATACCACCTAAAATCTCGGAGGCCTTGCGCTCACATGCACGCGCTATGATTCACCAGTGAAATATGTTTCTGCAGAATTGTTCTGATTCATTTCCCTTCACATTCTGAATCATAGATTTATAATAATAACACGGGCCAAGACACTTTAGCCTCCATCTACAGTGGTGTGAAAAAGTGTCGGCCCCCTTCTTGATTTCTTATTTTCTTGCACGTTTGTCACATTTAGGTGTTTCAAACTAATTTAAATATTAGTCAAAGATAACACACGTAAACACAAAATTAAGGTTTTTATTATTAAGGGAAAACTAAATCTATGGCCCTACATGGCCCTGTGTGAAAAAAGCGACTGCCCCCTTAACCTAATAACTGGTTGGGCCACCCTTAGCAGCAACAACTACAATGAATCTTCCATAGCTCCACTCTTCTATAGTTCCACTCATCTCTGCAGAATTGTTCATGCTGGGTTTTCCAGCATGAGTTGCTTTTTTAAGGTCATGCTACAGAATCTCAATAAGATTGAGGTCAGGACTTTTACTCGGCCACTCCAACGTCTTCATTTAGTTTCTCTTCAGTCATTCAGAGGTGGACTCGCTGGTGTGTTTTGGATCATTGTCCTGCTGCAGAACCCAAGTTCTCTTCAGCTTGAGGTCACCAACAGATGGTCGGACATTGTCATTCAGGATATTTTGGTAGACAGCAGCAAGTCCTCCAGGTCCTGAAGCAGCAAAGCAACCCCAGACCATCACACTACCACCACCACCACCACCAGATTTTTACTTTACATATTATGTTCTGTTTCTGAAACGTCTCAGATGTAATGGGACCCACACCTTCCACAATGTTCAACTTTTTTCTCGTTAGTCCACCGAGTATTGCAAATTTCCCAAGAGTCTTGAGGATCATCAAGATGATTTCTGTCCAAACCGAGATGAGTCTTTATATTCGTTTTGCTCATCAGTGGTTTTCATCTTGGAGCTCTGCCTTGAGGCCATTTAAGCCCAGTCTCTTTCTTATGGTGGAGTCATGAACACAGACCTTAACTGAGGCAAATGAGGCCTGCAGTTCTTTGGATGTTGTTGTGGGGTCTTCTGTGACCTCTTGGATGAGTCCGTCGCTGCGATCTTGGGGTAATTTTGGTCGGCAACTCCTGGGAAAATTCACCACTGTTCAGTGTTTTCACCATTTGTGGATAATAGCTCTCATTGTGGTTCAGTGGACTCCCAAAGCTTTAGAAATGGCTTTACAACCTTTTCCAGACTGATGGATCTCAGTGACTTTCTTTCTCATTTGTCCCTGAATGTCTTTGGATCTCAGCATGATGTCCCAATTTTGAGGATCTTTTAGTGTACTTCACTTTGTCAAGCAGGTCCTGTGAAAGTGATTCCTTGATTGATAACAGGTGTGGCTGTCATCTGGCCTGGGTGTGTCTAGACAAATCGAACTCAGGTGTGATAAACCACGGTTATGTTTAACAGGAAGGGCAAACACTTTTTCACACAGGGCCACGGACTTTAGCTCACTAGATAGAATAAAAGTAATACTTCAGATATTAATGAATACCTGTCTTATCAGCTAAACAAACACCACTTTCTTTGTGTAAGTGTATGTAGTAGGTGATTTGTTCCAGAGAGTTCATGTAATTGATGTTGTTAATAAAGAGATCAGTAGTGGGACAATTTATCTGAAGTCAGGTTAGTACTCGCTGCCAAGAACATCTTTGTGAGAGGCTAAGTATCCTCTGTACTTGAAAGATGGAGACGTATGAATGTTGTGCTGACGGTAAAACCCAAGATTTTTTAAATTACTGTGGACACCTCTTTCCAGAAAATCAGAATAAATGGACATGGCCAGAGAATGTGATGCACAGCTAAGAGTTGCGTGCCAGCTGTTGAGGTTTCTGCTTTCAGGGTGATGAAAGGTTTTTCCTACTGAAATCTCTACTGAAAGTCCGAGAATTGGTGGACGACTGCGTACAACACTAGAACTTCAGATTCTTTAAAATCGACTGTTATGTGATGAAAGTCAAGTGAACACTGACGAGTCTCGGATGACGTCACACATTAAAAACCCAGTAGAAAGTAATTAAATCTATATTCTTGACCTGAACACATATGCCGAGAACAGACAGCTCATGTTCTACATGCTTTGTGCTGCAGATATTTATATCCTGGATAAAAACAGGCTGCAAGTCAGCACCAAAGCCACCAACAAAAAATGTGATATATCTCTGAAGTCTTCTCCGTGTCCTGCAGCTACAGGTCTAATACCTTTATCTAACAGCTGATGTGGAGACTCCTTCTCTGCTGGCGTTGGACCGTTCCTCTTCTAGTATTAGCAGATGTCTTTTCAGATGCATTGCAGTAGGACTGTAATTTTATTTCAGGACTGTCATGTCACGGTAGTATGGGTTTCATCTTTAGTAAAATATTTCCTCATACCTAGGGTTAGGCCTTAGGGTTAGAGTTAGGACTTAGGTTTAGGGTCAAGGGTTAGGCCTCAGGTTTAGGGGTTAGGGTTAAGGGTTAGGGTTAGGCCTTAGGGTTAGGCCTTAGGGTTAGGCCTTAGGGTTAGGGTTAAGGGTTAGGATTAGGCCTTAGGTTTAGGGTTAGTTTGCTGCAATGAACCAATGGACTCCTAGGAGGTCTCTGTGTTATATTTAGGTTTACTTTCACTTCTATTTAAAGAAGCCACAAGATGAGGTTCCTGCAAATCACCTTGCAAATGTTTATGATGGTGCCTTCAGGGCCTAATGCAGCTAAAGCTTTTAAAACATTTAAAGAGATGAAACAAGACTCTCTGTTCTACATTGTCCATTTCTGTGCATCATTTCTTCTTTTTGTGATACCCTTTTGGGCACAAAAGTGTGACACTGAAACGCACAGACACAAAAAGAAGCATTCATGTGACACTGGAACATCAAACTCCTCACCTTACACGACACTATTAGTGATATAATCTCTGTTTTTGTCTAGTGCTTTTGACTACTGTGTGAACAAAACACTGCTATGGTGTAAAGAATTCAATGTGGATCAAAAGTCCTGCTTCTCCAGAGCTGTTGCCAAACAGCCATGAGTCACTCGCAGTCTTGGCTTGCAACTGAAAAAATGAAAACAAGAAAACCAGACTCTCAAAGTAGAGCGGGAAAGCAGTCATGCATGCAGACATGTGTGTGAGTGAGAGTGTGTGTTTGTGGATGCGGGTACGCTCTGGTATGAAATGGAAACTGATATGTTGTCTTACGATGTCCTGCTAATGTGTGTGGTTGTGTTGTGGTTTGACAGTTCTTGCAAAACATGAAATGATACAAAACACAAAAAGTAAAATTATATGGAATACAAACTGATCCATGCTGGATTTATAGTTGGCTTCAAGATGAAGAGGTCTGTCCAAGCAGGACTGTAACACACTGTGTCTGGTTCTTTGATTTAAAAAGTCAAAAGTCGTACATAATGTTTTCTTGCGAGAAGTTAACGACAATTTCCGAGGGGCCCTTTGAGATTCGAATGTTGGACGAAAGATCAAGACGTTGAAACAAGAAAACAGAATGTGTGAAAACTGTTATTGTTTTTGAAGGTCAGCAGTGATCCAGGGTTTGCAGGCGAATTATTGCATGTTGTTTGTCGTAAAAGTTAAATTTTCAGAGATACACTGATCAGCCACAACATTAAGACCACTAACAGGGAAGTAAATAACTTTATGACCATTTATGTGTGACAATTCAATGTTCCACTGGGAAACTTTGGTCCTGGCATTCATTCATTTGTGTGGATGTTACTTATACATATAGCACTCACCTAGACCAGACCAGACACCCCCACTTCATGCGCCATGACGCTCTTTGATGGCAAGAGTAATCTTGCAGCTTGTTCGTGACACCTCTACTGAGCAGAACTTTTTTCTTGTGTGGTATCCAACAACTATTCTGTGATTGGTCAGAAATTGGAAGTGGATGTGGTTAATGCGTGAAAGCAGAAGTGCTAGCGTCCACTTTGTGAGCTCCCAGATGTTAATATTCGAGATTAGTGTGACATCTAAACTCTCCTGGGTAGAGATCTTCATCCCGTGTGTGCATGATGAATGAACGGAGTGTTCCAAAGGATACAGTCGTCATAACAACTGGCCCACATCCGAAAATAATAAGAAAAAATCCTCTCGTCGTCTATCTGCTGCATCTCCCACAATGCTTAGTGTGTGTGATGTATTCTGCAGTGGGAGTGGCCTATGAGAACCTCCCCGGAGTTCGTCACTTTCTATAAATGGCTATAAATGGCCTGGCCAAAACCCTAGCAGCAAAAATAAATTTCTCACTTCTCACGGAGCATGTAACAAGATTTAGGAATGTTTTAAAAAACAGCACAAGGTGTTGACCTGGCCTCCAAATTCACTAGATCCCAAACTGATCAAGTATCTGTGGGATGATCCACCATAGAGGCCCCTCAACCTATAGGACCCAAAGACTAACAACATTCAGGATGCCCTCAGAAGACCCATGTCCATTCTCTGATGAGTCACAACTGTTTTGGAGGCACAAATTAGACCAACACAATATTAAGAAGATGGTCATAACATGATGCCTGATCGTTGTAGAGTGAGTTAAAGTGAGCTACTCTAGATTGACCTTTGTGAGAAAGTGCCTCTCCTTTTCTAAACCAACTTCCCACATGGTTTCCTATCATCAACCACCTGCCCACCTCCATCTCTGAGCAAGCTCTGCACTAGTGCACTAGGACTTTCTACAACCTCTTTCCTCAAAGACATTTGTGTCATTCTCAAATCTTTTGTCCATGGCCTCTAGCATCCTACTGTCACCCTACCGGAAGAAATCTCGGTGTAATTGTTGAGTCTGCTTTTAAATTTGATAAGCAGATCAGTTCAAGATGTGCTTTTTAAAAGTTAAGTAAATCAAGTCCTACAGCCCCGCACATGATTTTGAGAGGATAATTCCATCCTATTTAGACTACTGTAACCCTCTGTACATCCGTCTAGACCAGTCATCAGTACGCCTCCTGCAGGCTGTACAGAGCGCAGCAGGAAAACACAAAGAGACCACATTACACCTGCATGTGTCTCCGTGCACTGGCTTCCAGTCCATTTTAGGATTCATTTTAAAAATGTGTTACTTGTTTTTAACCATTTACCATGTTGTTTAAACCATCTGACGCACATCTGAGGGTATATGGGACATCAGTAGCTTTTTGAACCCATCAGAGCTCTGGACACTATGTGTAATTTTCTTTCTGATTTCATTGCGAACCCAGAAACGTCAGATTTTTTAACTGTGTGCCGACTTTGATTCCTCAAGAGCAATACCACTTAGATTGATTCTGACTTTTGTGACAGAAACTTTGGAGGCTCGGCCTTCATAAGAGATCAAGACCATGCATGAGCTCCACAGTGTTCATGCACAACATTCAACTGACTTTGGGTTTGTCCTCAATGGACATTTTTTATTTTTATTTTTTTTCCAAAAAGGCTGGAATGTTAAGAGCCTTAATGACTGGGCACCATCTTATCTGTCACAACGTTCGTCTTGCTGGCTGAAGTTAAGCAGGGTATCTTAAATTTTAGTTTGGCTCACATTTATTTGTCTTATATTAACAGTGATTGTTGATTTATTCGTATCGTTCTGCTTGTGCAGCGTGTTGACTTTAAATGTGCTTTAGAAATAAACACTGACTTGACTTGGGTTTGGATGTTGTATCTTCAACGTATTTGTATATATATTTGGGCATTTACTTATTACCTCATCCGTGACCAGTAAAACCCAACAATAAAACATTCCATTCATGTAGAAAACCAGCCGCTTAAGTACGAGATCCCACTGCCAAAAACGGATCATGTGAAGAAGCTCTTGTGCAGCCGCAGTGGGTGTGGTCCCACCGAACCCAAGTTAGTCGTCGCCTCGCAAGAAATAAAACATGTCCTCTGTGAAAGCAAAGGATCGATTAAACAGAGCGCTCATGAATAAGTATTTAAAGATTTGTATCGTGCTATGTGATGATTAAGATATCAAAGGCCTTGTGGAGTCTTTTCCTGGGGGGTCCACTTTTATTGAAAGTTTGGTATTTTTATGTGCAAGCAGCGGTCACATATACAGAGGACAGTTAATAGGTTTTCTCCCTCTGGGCAAATTCAGCAATAAACTGTGCCTTTGGAGGAAAACTCCAGCTTCCTGTTTGGTGTACCTTCCTGTGCAGAGCTGACGTGATAAAGACGGTATGAGACTGTGTCCAGAGTCTGAGTCTGGAGGCAGAAAAGACAAATAATCTCACTTTTAGAGACAATGAATTCACTCTGGCAACTTGGAGTCACTGTATTAACTTTTTCTTCCTCTTCATTGACTCACATCAAAGCTGGCAAGAAGAGGAAGCACGATCACGTGACTAAACATGTCTGCTGCGTGGAAGAACTCTACACTGGAAAATAAAGTCGCTCAGACAGAAATATGTAAATTATGGATGTTTGGTGAGGTGGCGATGGTTTGGTTATGGCTAATCAATATTTCCAACTTGATTTGCAAAGGCAGCACAGAAGCTTCACCCGTTTTCAAGTTAAAATATGTAAAAAAAAAAAAAAAAAAAAAAATTTTCCTTGATTGTATGAGGACGAGCTTTCTAACACGTTACAAGTGTTAAAAGAAGAGAAAAGAGAGCGTTAGTGAGTTTATGGCAGCACTGGATGACCAGAACATTTATGGACTACGGCTACGAGCTACCCTCTTGAAAGCTAGGAAGAGCTACCATAAGGTAAGAAGCTAGAGAAAGATACTGTTAGCTGGGATCCTAGGAAGCTAGGAAGAGATTAGCTGGGGGGCTAGCAAGAGCTGCTATAATTTAGGAAGCCAGAGAGAGATGCTGTTAGCTGGGATCCTAGGAAGAGATTAGCAGGGAGGCTAGGAAGAGCTGCTATTAGCTAGGAAGCTAGAGAGAGATACTGTTAGCTGGGATCCTAGGAAGCTAGGAAGGGATTAGCTGGAAGGCTAGGAAGAGCTACAAGCTAGAGAGAGATGCTGTTAGCTGGGATCCTAGGAAGAAATTAGCTGGGAGGCTAGGAAGAGCTGCTATTAGCTAGGAAGCTAGAGAGCGATACTGTTAGCTGGGATCCTAGGAAGCTAGGAAGGGATTAGCTGGGAGGTTAGGAAGAGCTGCTATTAGCTTGGAGGCCAATAATCTGGGAAGAACAACAACAAACATTGAATGGAGCGTTTAAACGAAGGAAAAGTTTCCTGGAGTTTAATCTTCCAGAGAGGGTTAAGGAGTTTATGGCAGAACATTTATGGAGTAGAGAACACAAGAACAAGCTCCTCTCGCTACATTAACTTTGACTTAAAGAAAGGTTTATTGGACCAAATCCAGTCAACTCTAGGAGAAGACAAGGAAAGACTTTAGGAATCTACTGAGGAGGGCATTTTCTTTATTTAACATCCAGTCGATACTGAATATTAAAAGATCGATATCTTCAAGTCTGGAGACGCATTTTGATACCGGGTGGGAGCACGAGTACAGATTGAGAAGGTCGGATGTTAATGTGAGATCTGCTGATAGGCCAGTTAATGTCACATCACTTTATTTGTTCCCAAGGGGCAAAAGGGGGCGGGTAGCTAAAGATAGACATAACCACAATGAATAGACACGAGGGGTGGGTTTAGGCAGGGACTTCACGATACGATATGTATCACGATACTTGAGTCACGATACGATACTTCATTGCGATATTGTAATGTATTGCAATATTCTACATAGTTCACTGAGAAATTTGTGGCTTAAAATACACATCGTATATATGTACATCAGATGACATCAGTGATAATTCATTGGACAAATTGAGTCAACAAACAACATTAATCCAAATGATCCATTTCCAATTTATTGCACTTGTACAGAAAAAGGCCCAAAACTCAAAACTTTTCGGTTTCTTTTAAAATTGATATTAACACATTCAAAATAAATATTGTATTAGAACAAAAACTATCGCGATATATTTTACATATCAAGATTTTTTCCCACCCTAATAGATATGAAAACAAAAGCACACATGTACCGCACACAACAATCCCAATAATAAGACAGCGGCAAAGGCGGAGGATTAGGATATATTTTTTCTGACTAGCTTTGCAGAAAGAAAGCATTGAACATAAACAATATCATCTTTCAAGAGATCACCACCGCGTTACTAATTGTCTGTAGTTTTGCGTTTCCTTCTGTGTTTCTGTGCAGCTGTTGTTTATCTTCTTGGCCCGTCTCCAGCTTAAAGCGTTTCCCGTCTCTTATCAGGGGTCTGTGCGGCAGACTGAAAGTAAATAGGTGACGTGTGTTTATTGATGGTCTTAAGAATCCGTAACACCTGGGGATGAGTCGGGACGATGGCATCCATCAACCAGACGCAGGGCCGACCGTGTAAAACTGTAAAAACCCAACATGGGCTAAAGTGCGAAAAACATAAACACAAAAAAAAAAGCTTCACGGATGTTGTTAATCCATCAGTGTCTGAATGTTACAGTCGGATCGGGTTCTCGCGGGCTTCAGAGTGTTTATTTGCTAATGACGGCGAAGTCTTTGATGGTGCTCGCTGACTGATGAAGCCTCCTCCGAGGAACAAGGTTGGAGGTTTCAGCTTTCAGCATGTGTTTCTGCTTTTCTCGGCCCTTTCCATCATTAGCCTCGTTAAAGGAGGGCTGGAATGTTTTAATTGTTTATCATCAGGTAATAAGGGTTTAACACGGCTGTTAAAGCTCCAGGCCACTTTCCATTAAACACAACGAGGCTCAGTTCCTCCCCTAGTCTGAACTTCGGTCTGTTTGATTTTCTTTTAGACTATTTTGAAATTAGAAAACTAATTAGCTTGACGTTCAGTGGTGATCGACCGCATGAACACAGCAGAGAATTTTAAAAAGCCTGGTAACTTTGATATGGAAAAGTTAACATCCAATATGAGTTATGGACAAGGTTTAAACAATACAAAACCAAGACAGCAACTTTGAGTATTAACCCCACTAACACAAAATGACACAAGAATCTACTGCTAACTACATCCAGGCATTTTAAAAATGATCAGAGAGGTATCAGGCTTCAACAAAACCCAAACTTTTCTAGTTATTTGGTTTAGGTCTGTAATCAAGGCCAAAGGCATCGTAGTGTCAAAATGTCTTCTTCCTCCTCTGTTTTAAATGCGGCTGACGAACATCAAAGCTGCCAAATATAGAAGAAGAAAAGAACCAAAAGCACGTGACTAATCTTGACTGCTGTGAGGAAGAACTTTACGAAAAAAAATAAGTCAATCAGAAATTTGTAAACCAAAACAAATGCTGAATGCTAAAAGAAGAAAAGGACAAAAATATTCCAGAGAGGGTTGGGGAGTTCATGGCGGTCATTAAAACATCAGTATCAGATCGGGGGCAAATCAAATAAAAACAAAAACAAAAAAACAGTCGTTCTTGGTTCTGAAACAGCAGCAGAGCTCCACTACAGACAGCAGCTGTTAAAATATGAATAAGGTATAAAAAGTATGAAGGCTAAAATGACTGGATCAGTGGCTTCAGCTCATTTTAGGTCTGTCATAAAACTGAAACCGAAACCTGTAGCGTCACACTTTCTTATTCTACTTTTGTTTTTGTGCCGGTTGGGTAGCATCAAAAATATAAGAACATGTCATGTATAAGCATGTCTGCTGAGAGCTACAAATTGGATGTTTGGTGAGTTGGTAGCAGGGGGCAACCTCCGGGCTGAGCAATGAAGCCCATGCCTAAATTCAAATAGCTGCAGTTCATCAAGTGGCCACTTGAGGCTCCAAAAGGGAGCAAATCCCCATAGATCCCCATGTTAAAAAGCTCAACTTCAAAGCATGTTTACAGCCTGGAACAAAAAAAAACTTTTCACTATCACTACTATTTCACTATTCATGGCAGCTTTACGGGATGTAAATTTATTTTCTAACTCATTCGTTTATTTTTTTCTTATTAACGTTTAAAATTCTGCACATTTAAAGGAGTTCCTGCTTTGAGTGACAGGTGGTAGCCTGAGCTAACAGGTGGCGGAGCGTTGGGTGGGCGGGTCTCAGCGTCCTGGCTGGTTTAGCTCCACCCCAACACGACCTCCGCAAGGCCATATTTAGAATATCCGAGTGTGGGCGGAGTTAAGCTCGTCCAACATGGCGACCACAGGCTGCGCCCATTTCTGGCTTCATTTTATGAACGGTCAACGTTTGGTAGTAGTTGATCGTCATTCAATACTACCAACTTGATTCGGGTAATTGTCCTCGGCTTCTGCGCATTTTTTTAGTGACAGTGTTCAACAAGAATGGATAATCCCGACGGTCGTATCTGCAGGACGGTTCGTTGACAACTTTTAATCAAACTCAAATAAAGACACAGACTGCTTAGACAGATGGTTTTATTGGATGTGGGTTCACATTCCTCTAATTAGCTTTTCAGCTAGCTGACGTCTGCTGCACGTTTGTGCAATCGCCCGTAGGATTACCGTAAACACATCATGGTTGACCAAAAGATTCCAGCGGTTTCTGAAAGCTGAGGCGTTGCCGTTTAAGGCTTTTATGGGTTTATTACGGTAATTTCACTTTCTCCTCTCCCACAAGATTAATACACTATTATAACATGCGGTAAATTGCAAATAACTGACAGACATTAAAAGTTTCAGGTATCCTGAAAAAGTTTCATGACCTTTTTAAGGTAAAATGAGTTGAGGCTGAGGAGTTAAAGGGTTACCATGGCAGCCACATCCTCCAAACTCCTGGCAAAAGTGGGCAAAGATGTAAGTAATTGTATATATATATATATATAAAACACTCTAGGCACAGTAGTCATGAACAAGCTATTTTTGCACCGCGCTGTAAAACACGTTTTATTCCTGCTGTAAAGCCAGGTATTTTAACGTGGAAGTCTCTGGGTGATTATTCTTCTGGTGCCAGCTTTGTGAGGTTTTGGCACTTCCATTTTTCCTGCCCTCAGGTTGCTGTTTGGTAAGAGTGTTTTTTTTTTTTTCATCTACACCGCATCCCAAGTGCTAATAGGCAATGAGCGAGGCAGAAAGATAAGAGACACCGATCAGACACATAACATTATGAGCACATTCCTAATATTGCGTATGTCTCCTTTGAGTTGTGACTCACCAGAGAATGGACATGGGCCTTTTTAGGGTGTAGCGGATGTTGTTTTAAGGCATAGTGGGGGCTTTTGGGTCCTATGGGTTGGTTCCGTAAGCCATCCCCCGGCATCCTATTGGGTAATGGCCATCAAGGAGTGTCATTGCTATGGGGTGGGGGTCTAAGTAACATCCACATGAATGAAGTTCAGGTTCAAATGTTCCCCTACAGAACACTGTACCAACCGGTGGTCATAATGTTGTGGCTGATGCCCTCAGTTTCAGTGGTTGTTAAGGTCGAGGTGACTTTCCTGATATTCTCAAGCTAACGCCATGCAACGTATGACAGAGCTGTCGAAGACGCGGTCGGCGAAAGGCAGAACAATGACACGCCTTCACAGAGCGGCGAGTGAGGAATCATGTTGCGCAACGGGCTGTCATCACAGCTGTTAGAGAGGCCTCGTCATGTGCTCGGCTTTGAACGTATCGGGAGTTCCAAGTAGGCCTAATTGTTCTAGGAAGATTTAATGGCTGCCAAGATAGAACAGGTCTGGTTGTCAGGCAGCGGCGCTGATGATGAAATCCCCTCTCTGCTCCGCTGGAAACGTCTCTCTCGTAAATGGCAGTGATTCACAAACCTGACGAGCCAGAACATCCCACGAGGCCTCGGTCTTACACTCCTTACCCCCCAACCAGCTTGAGACACATGGAACCGTTGGCTCCCAAACGAATTTGGGTTCCATTTACAATACGTTTATGAAATATGTTCCAGTAGCAGTCAGTCGTAATTTGAGGGTATTGACAGGAGCCATTTTTTTATACACAGATGGCTAATAGGTGTATTTTATATATTTATTTTTTTTAACCAAAAGATTTACAACACCGCCTGAAATGCCGAACAAATGCTAATCAACCGACCGTTGGGTTTCTTTTCTATTTTTGGAGGTTTCATTTTCAGAATATTTAATGCTTTATTGCTGGTAGTAAATCACCACTGAGCTCGTAGAACTCACTGGACCGTTGACTTATAGTCGTTGTCATCCTGTATATCTTATCAGAACTTATCAGAAAGTTTATCATTAGCCGGCTTCCTAGCTCAGCAGTTGATGCCTAACCTTATTAATGTTTCCCTCTGAGTTTTATTTGGCTTGTTGAGCTTTATTTATTCAGGTAACCGCCGGCTCAAGAGTCGAGAACTAATGAGTTATAAACAAGAAGGTAACATTTAAAATCACTCACTCAAAGCAATTAACAAAGAAAACAAATATTATTGCAAATCGAAAGCTTAAGAGGCTTAATGAACACCAACTGTCAGCAGAGACAAGGAAACAGGTTGAGATAAAGGGACGTTAAAAAAAAAAAAGGAGTGGCCATTCACACATGAAAGAAAAACAAATCTCCTGGATTGAAATGAATTAACAGGAGTGCCGAGTGAATGGCTGCCGTATGGGAATTTGCGCAGTTTGTTTCGAGGCGATGAGTCACACCGTTTGGAGTTCGGGGGAAACACTCAGATTTGATATTTGATATCGGCCCACAAGATCTGAGAAAGTGGTAGGCGGTTGTGTTGATCACAGAAACCCTTTTGTACCGAAGCCTCTCATGCATGCCGAGGATCCCGGGCAAATACATTAAGCTGTTGTTTTTAATCCTGGAAGCTTTACTAAGGCGGTCCCATCAAATTTTTTTGTCTGTTTTTTTGCCCCCACTCCTAGTTGAGCTGATACAAATCTTTTAGTGTTCAGTGTTGTCCAACCGAGATCCAATCTGATCTAAGATAAGCAAAAAGTTAGTTAGTTATTCATAAAGGCTTGTCTTATTGTACTTGTTGTACTTGTAATTCTCCTGGATCACATGTGCATTGTGCAACTGGATAAACTCCAGTAAACTGTCAAAGCTAATGTAGCGAGGACAGGGAAGCTGCTTCTCTACTGGAGGAAAGGGCTGGACGAGTTCCACAATCCTCTCTGTGAGATTTTTGTTCCTGATGCCGTGTCTTGAGACCACACAGCGTTCAGTTTTTATTGTTGTTGTGTGCAGCACAGTTGGGGTGGTAATTAACACTCAGTGCGTTGACATGCACACTTTAATGGGGCTCAAAATTGGACTTTCTGAATGTCCCAGTTTACATGCAACCGAGAAAATCAAATAACTGACGGGAACATGTCCTCCTCCTCCACACTAGGTGGCGATATGTGTCTTTTTAGCGGGTTAATACAGACCCCTTTCCGGTTGACCTTTTAAGTCAAATAATAATAAACGTGGAGCATTTCAAACAACAACCAGATGGATAATAGTTCAGCTTTTTTAATCCCGTATGTAATGTGCACTACTTCTGCCGCAGATAAGATGGCGCCATCCCTCACGTACTTCTTCTACCAGCTCTGTTTACCTTCTTCCAGGGTCACTCCTTGTCCAGTTAAAGCCCGATTAAGGCGAATACATGCCGGAGAAAATTGATTTCCAATCTCATTATCTGAGTGTCTTAGTTGGATAAGGAGAACGTGTTTACATGAACTTAAATTGTCCAGTTAAAGTCGGATTAAGGCAATATTTATTTATTTTTTTTTACGTGCATGTAAACCTACTGACTGATACCTCACTGGACAAGGTTCTGGGTTCGAATCCATCGGCTTTCTGCATTCTCTCCAGGTACTGCAGCTTCCTCCCGGTCGCCCAAAGACGTGCTCATTAGGTTCATCGGTGATTCTAAACTGGCTGTAGGTGTGAGTGTGAATGGTTGAGATAGACTCAGCCTTTCCCTGAGTGTAGTCAAATCAAATCAAGTTGTTAGCATAGATTAACGATCACATGCTATCACCTCGCCAAACATGTGCATCAGACAATTTCCAAATGATTGAGTAAAATACTTCCACGCAGCAGCCAAGTTTAGTCGCGTGATTTTGATTCTTCTCCTTCTTCATGGAAGTTTGGCAGCTTTAATGCTAAAACAGAGCGTCTTATAAGTACAAAAGATTCCACTAGAGGCAGTTCCACTGATTTTGTTCCTCCCAGGTTTAAGTGTAACATGGGGAAGGAACGTTTTTTGTATGTTGCGGTAACTTTATGGAATAGATTGCCGGGAAATCTTAAAACCATTTGCAGCTAGACAGGTTTATGGTTTTTTTAATTTTTTTAAAGCTGGATATTAAGTTCTACTTCTTCTAGATAGACCCTGATTTCTAAGTGATCATCTGAGGGGTTAGTGAGACGTGAGGTTTATGTATGATGATATATTTATCTCTGATGAACATAGATTTAAATTTGATTTAAGATTTAATTGAGTGTTGGGATGGACCACGTCTGTAGTGATTGATGTTGTTAATACACAGAAAAGCTTGTTGAGTGTAATTGTATGACTGCCTTCGATTAACGTATGCACCATTCTTGCCTTGTTAGATGCTTTGGTAGAGTTGGTGTTATTTTAAATGAAATTGTCAAATAAATCAATCTGGGTGGTGAATGAAAGTTAATTTGCGATGACAAGCAGCCAGTGAAGGTGGTCAACACCTCTGAACGCGATGGGTAACTTCCATTAGAGGTTTTCAAGTGCGAACGGTTGCCGGGCTTCAAGTCCTGCTCCCTCGGTTGTTGGTGTTTCGGGGAGTGGTTCATTAGCACCAACGGCTAACCCCTGGATTGATGTGATGTGTGGTTGGTTTGGTCGGTTGAGTTGAACATAGGTTTGGTTTGACTTCGGGTTGTCTTGAGTTCTGACTGTTGCATGTCCAGAGGCTGGAAGCGGAGCCGGAGGCTGTAATTACCAGCACTGTGTAATTCCAGCTTGTGGATCTTTGACTATTCGCCCTTTTTGCTAAAATAGAGTCTGTGACTCTTTTAAAGGATTTGTGCAGAAACCAGTGGTGTCTGTGGGAGCCGACTCACCTACTTATTACTTCGGTTAACGCCTGCCTGCGCTGCGTAGGATTGCAGTGAAGAAATATAAAACAACTCTTAAAATGGCCCAGTGAGACTTGAGTGGCCGAGTAATCGCACAGAATGCAAACACAACTGAGGCGTGGCTGGAGTGGGAAAGTGTCATTCGTATCCTGTGACACAAGAACAGGAGGAGGCGTTCGACATAGACAAACCTTTTACACCAGAACGAACACAAACTGTAGCTCCACTCCACGTGCAGTAACGTCTTCTAGAAGCTTTAGACACTGTTTGCTGTTCAAACACAAACGTGTATAATCCCCAGAAAACACGTGTATGTTTGTCTTTCTTTGCATACACATTAAAATGCTCTTTTACATAGTTGTTTGCATGCAGTTCAGTCCTAACCCCATCCCTTCCATCCAGATGTGAAACACATTTTGCAAAGTCCTGTTACATTAAGGGGAATAAACCTTCAGCTGGACCGAGACTGAGTTGTTTAACTTCCTGAACGTTTAAATGGTTGGAAAGGCTGAATGTGTTTTTTTTTTTTGGACTCTCTTACTTGTCATCGAAAGACAGAAATTGCATTTGGCAAGATGAAGTAAAACCCAAAACTTGAACCCAAAACCAGAGCGCTACAGAGAGAATGGAATCTGTGCTTTATTTTGGCGAGATAGAACTTAATTCTCAGTCCTTCGTGTCCTATGGGTTGAGGGGAGGGGTCTCTATGCTGGATCATCCCACAGATACTTGATCAGTTTGGGATCTAGTGAATTTGGAGGCCAGGTCAACAGCTTGTGCTGTTCTTCATGTTTTTTTTTTTTTTAGTTCTTCCTAAAGCTTTTTTGTGTGTGTGTCAGGCTGCATTCTGCATGGGATTGGCTGCTTCAAACCATCAATGAGTGTCATTACTGTGGGATGGGGGGTTCTGGTCTGGTTTAGGTGCCTGGTACATGAGTCCATGGGCAGTAGACCACATTTATACCAACATTTAGCATTATAGAGACATTCGAGATGGGTGAAGGAAGGTTAAATCCTACACATACAGCAGTATCTTCATTGTCATTGGTCGATGCTATTTACTTCTCCTGATAGTGGTCATAACAAAACATAGTGTGACCATGTGTAATCATGGTTTTCATGTCGGTGCTAGAGAAGGCGTGGAAGCATTTTAATAGAAGCTCAATATCTTGATTTCACTAGTATTAAAATGTGTTTGTGTACATTTATTATGTTGTTTGGATGTTCAAATACTTTAGGGAATGTGAGCTAGACGGCATTTTGTCATATCGGACGACATATTGAGTGATTAATTATTGTTTATTGCCGCCCAAATTGTGCAAATGATTTGACCTTTGTAGATGTCTGTGAAGGTGGAGAAAGGCATCCGGACTTATGGAGTTTCTTGAAGCCGATTCATCCGAGTAGCTTCCTCAGGTTCTAAAGGACTGGTGCAAGAGTTGTGGTATAAATAGGAACATCTGCGGGTGTTAACCATCAGAAACTAACCTAACTTCTGTCTGTTAACCACCTGTTGTTGGAGAAGACAGTTTGACCCTGACCTCTTCCTCCACTTTGCAGACGATGTCTCGGCGGACAGCAGCGCCGAGTTCCCGGACCGGGCGTCCATGATGGAGGTGCGCCTGCAAGCGCAGGAGGATGAGATCACGCTGCTCAAGTCCTCGCTGGCCGACGCTCTGCGCAAAATCCGCATCCACGATCAGCTCCTCCCGTTGCTGAAGCAGCAGCTCATAGCGAGTGGGTGACGTTCACGGACTGCATCCGTCCAGTGCGGTGGTGTCGCTCAGAGCTTACTAACCATTTCCTCTGATACCCCCCTCAGTAAACCCGGGCGCTGCACGGGTTCTCAACCAAGTGTGCGGCTCAGATGGTTGCACCAGTGTCAGGAAACTGTCCTCCAGCTCAGCCTTCGATGGCATCCGCCACCCTCCAACCAGGTACTGCACCGTCAAACCAGGGGCTTACAGAGACACAAATGAGGATGGACCATTGTTGTATCATTGTGCCTTAGTGGTGTCCGTGTACTTGTGTTCATATCTGTGCGTGATCTTCCTATATGACTGTTGTCTGGTGCTCTCAACCCTTGAACTATCTCTAGCCAACCTTCAGACAGCATTGTACCCAATGCTAACGGCCACACAGGAACCCCAATGTCCTTGGAGTTCCGAGCCAGACCAGCAACACTGGACCGGTCGACCCAGACCGAGCCCACCCCATCCGAGCAGGACAGGGTCCCTCTCCCCAGGCAGGTCCAGAGCCTGCAGCTGGAGGATGCCCTCCTTCCAGGGCAGTCTTCGCTTGAAGGGAGCCGGGCCAAGCTCCACCGGATCCCCGGGATGGAGGAAGAGGACGAGGAGCAGGAAGAAGACGAGGAAGACGGAGGGGAGCAGGAGAAGGACCTGACTTGGACGTCGTCGGTGGAGGAGCCCATCCAGCCCACCACGATCCGAAGCCTCCAGAGGGAGGACTTCCAGGACGGGAGCTGCTCTCCAGAGGACCCAGGTCCTGCCTCTCTGAGAACTTCAGACCAAAACCTCAGCCCCCGATCTGGACCCCTGTCCCCCATCCAGGAAGGACAGAAATCACTGTGCGTTCGTTCGTCTTCTCGCATCGTCGCCGCTTCCTCCGTAACCGTAATCATCTTTCCCCAAATCTGATTGCATGATTCGCAACTTGGATGAATTAACCGTAACACTGTTTCCCTTAATTCTCACTCTGCAAAGCCCAGTTGTGCTGCAAGCAGCATGAAGCCTTCAGCCTCAGGTAGCCAGGGTATGATTACATAGAGCCGGAAACCCAAGGGAGATGACATGTTCTGTCGTCGTGTGCTTTCTTTTCCATTTGTTTGAGCGAGGGCTCTCGGGGAGTGGGGAATGGAGGAGGGGGGGAGGGCATAAAGCTGTAGCAGAGCATAATGGTGGCACTTGTTCGCAGCAATCGCACTGACACAGAGATTTGAATCCAGTGGAAAATGTGACGTCAGGATAATTGACTGCGGTACAAAAAAGAAAAAATACAAAGCAGGGTACGGTTTTGGATTACAGCTTGGCCGAGAAAGGTCGCCAAGGCTGTACAGATGTAACGTTTGCGTGAAGTGAAAATGCTTAGATGTAGAATATCCGTCTAAACAAGCTGCACCAATGTTATTGTCCGTCGGGGTAGACCGTCCAGACTGGTCCTCTAAGTTACGACTTCACTGTAGCCGCAAAGGATTAGAGTTGAAGGCTCTGTAAGGAGATGCAGATGTCGGGGGGATTTGCAAGTCAACTGGGTTTTGCAGAAACACACAAATTGCTAATGCAATTCCACACTAACCTTTTAATCCCTCCTAACGGCGTTGTCCTCAAACAAAATCAACCTCTTTCATGCTGGGATCAGTTTTCTTCCGTGATCCTCTTTTTCCCAAATGATTTCCTCTCTGACAGTGAGTTTTGGACCACTGCTGCTTTTGTTTACTGGTGCCGTGGGTTTGTTTTTGTTCAGTTTTCTTTCTCCCGTTCTCTTGTTTCTCATGAGATGTTTCGTCTGAGTTTCACTTCCTAGATCTGAGCCCGGTGACATAAACAGCAGAGTTGGTTTTATGTTCTGTAAGTCTTGCTCTGGTGAGGCTGATGGTACACCAGGAAACCTTACAACTCACCGCATGTTTGTTCTTATACGTCTAACTCTAATTCAGTACCAACTCTCTCCGTCCTCTGCAAGCTGATCCTTCAGGGTTATGATCGGCTTTGCCTCAGTATAGTTTTAGGAAAGAGATGAATGACTTTTACATCATATTTAAACCCTGCACATTGATGAACTGCTGAAACAAAACCTAATAATGATCATATAAACCACCTAGTTTGGAGGAGAAAAGGAAAATGAAACTCGACAAGGTGTAAGTGAAAAATCTGTTGAAGAGTTTTAGAGCTACTTCCTTCTCGGGATATAAATAGGTAACAGGGTGCTGGTTTGCTTTAACCTCCTGAGACCCAAGCATTTGTTTGGAATGCATCTTAATTTCTTTAAGATGAGAATAAGATCTTTAGGTATTTAAGGATTAGTAGGAAGCATAAAAAATAAGCATCATCTTTGAACTGGAAGTAGGTTTCAAAAAAATATGTGAACACAGGGATTATTTAATAACAGTTTAAGTCACCAACGTGAACCAAAATATAAAAGGGTTTATTTTAATACAAAAGAAGAATTGGAAACAATGAAATCCCAACGTCCTCAAACGTGTACGTGTGAATTTGTTACATGTTTCATGTCACATCAAACTAGAAAAGTTAATAAGAATAAATAAACAAGTGCATTGACCCTTCGCTATAAGTACATGACAGACAAAAGTGTCTCCTTATGAAGGCAACAGGTCTAAATGAAGCAGAATAAGAAGCTGCAACAAACCTAAAACATAATGTCCCCATATGAGGACGCAAGGTCTCAGCAGGTTAAAATGGTAATATTATCAAGCAAGGCTAACATGTTGAGAACCTAAACCTTCTGTATGACAGACTTGGGTTTGTTTTCATTCCTTTTTTTTTCCCTCAAAAAGTGAATATGATTTGAAAATACTAACAATAAATGATGAACTCCTCTTGCACTGTACTAATAACAGTTTCCTTTCTTTAAATTTTTAAATTTTCTGCATGAATCACCACCTACTAACTTTTTCCCTTGAACCTGTCAATGTTTAAGATATTTAGAGTTTTCTATTATTGTAGTATGTTATTTAAATGAAATTATTCTATTTCAACTAGAGGTGGGCGTTACCGGGAATTTTGGTATCGATCCGATACCAAGCAAATACAGGGATAGTATCGCAGATGCCGATACTTTTTTACTTGAAATATCATGATCATTGAATAACTTTGTAATTTTGCACAGACTTGGAGAGAATGAAATCTGTGAGGAGTAATTTACTGGACATACAGGAGAGAAACTGTAACAAAATTATCGATCTCATCGTGCTAGTATCAATCCAATACCGATACTAGCCATGGGTCAATACTGTTGATATTTCGATATATTTATCGATCGATATTCCAGCCCTAATTTGAACCTTTAAACCCAGAATTTAGCTACCTGTGCACACTATTGGGTCATTTACCTGCACAAAAAATCATAATATTTCAGTTTCATTAGTTTGACAGGGTTCTCTGTGAATATCCGCTGATACTTTCAGGTCATTTTTATGCAGAAAAATTTCTTAGACGTGAATAAATCATTTAAGCAGCGCGGTCTGTGGACTCGTTGACACGTGTGTGTGCTGACTCTTGTCCTGCGATGCTCCAGGGTTCGCAGGAACAGCGAGAAACTCGGTAACCCAGAGAGGCAGAGGAAACGTCTGGACAAAAAGGCGGCGTCCTCGGCCAACCTCCTCACCCGCTCCCCCAGCCTGGAGAAGTGAGTCTCGCAGCACATCACTCACACCCGTCACAATGTCTCAGTTTTTCCTCTGGCTGCCGTAGCCTGTCGCATATCTCACATATCTCAGCAAAGAAACACTCGCTGGAACGTCGATGGCCCCCGTGAATCATAATAATATTAATAACAAACGTTCCGTTCTCCTGAAGCCCTCACAGAAGACTAATGTGTACGAAAGTGATGTCCTGCATCTGTCTGACGTGGTTGTTTTCTGTCTACACAGTCGCGCTAAGGACCTGATCACCAATGCAGGTGAGGTCATGATACTCTTTCTGTTTTTGGAAACTTTAATTGCCTAATGTGATGCAAAATATCCCAGCATTTGGTTGTTAACTCAGATTTTCTGCAGCTCTCATAACTTCATGACTCCTGATGATTCCTTCAGTATTTTAATCATGCGCGTACAAAAAACTATATTTATGTCACTTATTTTACTTTAAGTTCAGACTCACTGGGTTTAAAGTGAGTGTGAAGAGGGGAGCTGTGTTGCTTAGTCGCTCACATATCTGATCGGACACTTCCTTACACTACTCAGAAACCCTCTATCAGATCAGTCTAATTCTGTTTGAGTTGCTGTACCTCTCAGGTAAAGGCTTTGTAACAGTGACCTTTTTTCGCCATCCCAAGAAATTTGGTGTTGGTGGTCGTTGTTTGTTCTGTTTGAAAATGAAACTCAACAAGGTATTTGTCCAAACAGTTTAGCTGCTGAGACGTTCCCTTGGGTTCCTCTGGGTCCCTCTGGTTCCTCTGAGACTATAGGCACCTTCACAGTTTGTAAACAGTGTGACGTTTTTTGAGGGGCGGGGCTTAGCCGGAGGCAAAACATCTCAAACTCAATAGCCTGTAAACACGTGTTAGCAGAGTGGACGAAGTCTGGTCTGTCTTTATCAAGTGAAGCCTCTCCAACAAAGATATTACAAAGAGTAAGTGGAACCACGGTGGAGGTAGTAAATGCAATTGGACATCCTTGAAACATACATCTAATGTTGAGTTAGCTAACAGTTAGCATTAACATGTAACAAGAATCCCCCAAATAATGATTAAGATGAAATGAATAATTATAGATTATTACTTAATCTAACCAATAATGTTATCCAGGCTGAAACTGATGATGTGTTACATATTAATCTGATCTGATTAATCTGATAAGAATGAGCGTCTGAGTGTAGTTGTTCCTTTCTCTTATTCGCCAAAGCCGAACCAAAGTTGTCTGCGACTGGCAGTGGGTGGTATGTGATAAAACTTCAAGTTAGTCATTTAGATTTTTTGGTTTTGGCCCCCTAAATACAGCAAGATGTCATTTTCATGGTTGAAAGTGACAGTGTTTGCCTCAAACTTCCCACAGGGTTTTGCCTCCAGCTAATGTCACAGCATTTTAGACCGTGAAGGGGTCTATTATGGAGTGATCTTTGTCGTCTTCAGTCTGTCTGACTGCAGATTAGACTGCAGATTATTTGTGGCTTCCAAACTCTTTAGAGAGGGATCAAAAAAGAGAAAAGATTGCAGTTTGCAAAAAAGTATAAAAAGTCTTTATTTAAGACCTGCCTACGCACACATGGTCCGGTATCAAGGTCACCTCGGAGAAATTAACACAGACAAAGAGCTGCAAAGAGAAACTTGTTGATTGCAAACATGTAAGTAAAGTTTGTATAGACACCAGTGATTATCTGCACTGCGAGTGAGAAGCTGCAACGCAACACGTGCAGTTTGCATTATCCCACGTCCATGTGTTTAAATGAGGGACTTTTCCCACGTGCTGGTGCGGCCTGGCTTCAGTTTACACGAGGCCTGAGTTGAACTGTACCTTCTGTTCTTGTGCCCAGGCAGCTTCTCTCCGGTTCACACATGTAGCCATTTGTAGTCAAAAAAAAAAAATAAAAAAAATAAATAAATGAGTGGATTTCCCAACTGACCACACTTGTGGTTAGCGTAGCTTTTATGAGTCTGTTGGCCTTCAATCTGGTTTGGGTTAGACCCGTTTTTAGGCCTCATTCCTTCAGCAGAAGACGGTCTCTCGCATGATTTGTGCAAACAAAAAGCATTTCTCTCGAGCTTGTGGAATTCTTTGAATAGGCAGTTGCTTTATAGTTTCTAAACATTGTCAGCTGTTCACTAGTTGCAGCGGTTAGAAAATTATCACAAACTTGGAGGCAAATGTGGCCGATGCTGATTCTGCTGAGCAGGATGGTTCCAGAGAGAGAAAAATTTAAACAGATGCGACACCTCAAACTTCCTGCCCCAGTTTAACATATCTGGAGTTCCATGTTAGTTTTTGTTTGAGGAATATGTTTCTAATGCTATAGACCCTTTCATGGCCTACGTCACTGTGATGTCACAACGTTAGCTGGAGGCAAAACAGAGGGAAGGAGGCGAACACTGTCACTTTCCCACAGGGAAAATGTCTCACTGCATTTGTGGGGCTAAAACCAAAAATCAAAAAACTAACTTGAAGTTTTATTACATACCAACCACTGCCAGTCGTAGACAGCTTTGGCTAACGCTGTTGAAAGAAATGACTGGAGTGAGACAATCATCAACAACTCTTTGTTTGCAATGCACACTTCATATCAGATAAGATTAATATGTAATGCATCATCAGTTTCAGCCTGGATAATGTTATAAGTTTGACTAAATTGCAACTGAAATTACCATAAGTTGATCATTATTTGGAGGATTCTTGATACATGCTAATGCTAACCACTAGCTAACTCAACATTAGCTTTATGTTTCAGGGGTGTCCAAGCAGAAGTTGCATTTACTACGTTACCCTCCACAGTGGTTCCACTTATTTCTAGTAATATCTTTGTTGGAGAGGCTTCACTTGATAAAGACAGACCAGATTTCTTCCCCTCTGTGTCCTTTGGTCAAATCGTCAGTGAATATAGTCCCATCAGTCAGAGTCAGCTTTTTTTATTAGCTCGGCTACATAGTCAATGAGGCCACTTCCTTAATATACTTCAGAGATAGATACCGATACCGTTTTTGTTTTTTTTACATCAGCCCTGGCCGATGGCCGATACCTGGTGCCGATTTTTCTGAGCCGACATTTGAAGCTGATACCGCCTTTGTCCCTCCATTGATAGTAGAGCTCCAGCCAGTCGCTGTTAAAAACAATCTTCCTCAGTTACTTATGTAGAAATGTTGTGAGGATGCAGGTTGTGTTTCAGTTTCCTCACAAAGTGCAGTCTCTGCTGGGAACATTTTTTTTTATTTAATGTGAGTTCTTGTGAAGCCAAACACTGCAGGGCCTGTTCAGAGAGCGAGAGTGGGCGCTGCCTGGAATCACGTTCACTGTGGTTAGCCGAGACGCTGCTCCACTCCAGCTCAGCCGACAGGATGATGGATGGCCAATTTTTGCAGCGTAGGGTGCCACAAAACTAGTTTTCCTCTGATATGTCTTTTGATCGGTTTGAGTGTTAGCTGTGCAGTGTGACGCTGGACTGTCAGTTCCTGAAATGCAGAGAATAAAGGTTTGTGCACAAATAAATGGAAGAAAGGAAGCTGTGGATATATTTGTGTAAATTTTCATGTATTGACACAAAGGGACAGCGCCTCCTGTATCGGAGGCGTCTAGAGCGTGAATATTTCTCATGTTAGCATGCTAAGCTAACATCTTACCTATCTCTTGAATGGAATTAATCTACAACAACTGTTGTCTTCCAGTTGCTTACAAAGCTGTAAAGTAGCACAATGGATTTAATGTTCAGAGGAGAAATACGTGGATCCAGCATAACATTATGACCACCTTCCTAATATTGTGTAGATCTCCATTGTGCCTCCAAAACAGCTGTGGCTCATCAGAGAATGAACATGGGCCTTCTGAGGGTGTCCTGCATGTTGTTAGTGGGGGGGTCTTTGAGGGGAGGGTCCTCTATGATGGATCTTCCCACAGATACTTGATCAGTTTGGGATTTAGTGAATTAGGAGGCCAAGTCAACACCTTGTGATGTTCTTCATGTTTTTTTTTAGTTGTTCTTAAACCGTTAAGCTGCTGCCATCAAGGAGGGTCATTGCTATGGGCTGGGGGTGTCTGGTCTGATCTGGTCTAGGTGGGGGCTACATGTCTATGTAACGTTCACATGAATGAATACCAGGTCCAAAAGTCAAAAGTCTCCCAGCAGAACATCGAATTCACTTCTCCTGTCAGTGGTCATAATGTTGTGGCTGAAGACCTCAGCTAAGGGCCTTGAGGTTGAGGAATCGAGTTCGTTTTCCTGACCGTCCCATGATTCCTGTTGTTGTGAGATTAAGGAAGCCTCGTTTCCCGTTCGGAAAAGCGTATTTCACGCTCCTCGGTTGTCCATGGTAACGGACCCAAAGAAACGCAGCGAAAAAGAAGAACCCAGCTTTAAAATGTCAAACTTCATAAATCCAACTCGTATAAAAGCTCGTAGATTTAACGTTGGGGAATCGTGAAGTCAAAGTCGGGTCAGCGCAGTATGATTTAAAGCTCACGTCTTTTATTTGTCTGGCTAACCTCATGGTTTCATTTGATCACAGGATCCCCAGGCTCCAGAAGAGGAACCTACAGCCAAGGTAGAAGCTGCTACTACGTTGTTTTGTATATTTATCTCTATTTTTTTTAAACTTCTAATTGGGGAAAATTAACAGAACATATATATATATAGTACATTTTCTAAATTTACATTGAATTAACTAATTTAGCCATGTATTAGCATATAGAAGGTGCTTATTATGAAGTGCTCTTTGAATTACTGCAATCACATCAATGGTGTCTGAAAGCTAAGACGTTGCATTTTACAACCAGTATGGTGTCATTCGGGTAATTACACTCCTCCTATAAGGTTATTACTCCCATAACATTCAGCAAATTGTAATCAACTCCCAGATATTGAAATTTTAGGTGAACAAGGGCAAAAGCACTTACTCACGGAGCATTTTCTAACCTTTTTACAGTTAAAATAAGTAAAATTATACCAGAATAATAGAGAGAACAATAAATATCTTTCTGGAGACGACCTGAAAATCACTAAATATGTCGTTACTCTGTTGGTACGAAAACTGACTCTTGGCAATTGGAAGAAACTGTAAAGATGCACAAACGCGAAAAGTTGAGATTCACAAAGCCTGGCTCCTAATAATGATATTTTAATTAATTTCATCAACTATTTTAGAACTAGGTTGTAATTCCCCCTGTTTCTTACAGGCACTCCAAATGAAATAGAAACAGATGAATGTTGTTGTATGTTAAGAATGTCTGATAAAAATTGGTATCATGTAAATGGTGGTGTGAAATAAAATAAACTAAATACTTGTGTACTCTGCTTGGTTTTCCAGGACAGTCGATCAAAATGTTCATCCGAGGTCGTCCCATCACCATGTACATCCCCTCCAACATCCAGAACTACGAGGACCTGAAGATGGAGCCGCCCTCCGAGAGACTGGAGCTGGACTGGGTGTATCCTTTTCATGAAATGCCACAGCAGAGCGCGACTCGCCGTTGTGTCTTTGTGAGGCTCGTGTTACATTCAGACTGATTTCACGGCGCTGGCATTCCTTGGATTGGAGCCACTCGGGCTGCATCGGAAAGGGTCCCTCTGGCTGCCTGCTGTCGTATCTGGTGTTTTTAAAATGTTAATTCGTGTCCGTCTGTGTCCGTCAGGACCTGGTTTTGTTTGTCATGTGTGAGTTGACACCTTGACTTTGTCGGCCTAGCTATGGCTACCGGGGACGGGACTGCCGGGCCAATCTCTACTTCCTGCCGACCGGCGAGGCTGTGTACTTCATCGCCTGCGTCATCGTGCTTTACCACATCAACAACCGCACACAGCGCCACTATCTCAAACACACAGACTGTGTCCGATGGTCAGTGGAACAGCAGAAATGCATCCACACTAGGGGGTTGCACAACTTTGGAATATTTCATTCAAGTCGTCACCAATGAAAAACACTAGAAAATGTTTAAATCTATGGCAACTGGTGCCATTAGTCACGTCCTGTTTCAACAATGTAAAGTAACTAAACTAAAACGAAACATATCCAAAAAAAACTGACCCTTAAACAAGCATCAACACTATGTTAACTTCCTAAAATGACAGAAACCATCCTTAAAAAATAATACGTGACGTGTATTTTAGTGTTTTACTTTGGTCCAACTTTGTCATTTTAACTTGTAAGAATTTATAGTTTTATCCACGAGACAGGTTTTTATTAAAATAATCATAACCAGCGTGTTTTATTTCACATAATTCAATGTATAATCATATTTAAATACTTCACTAGACATGAAGCTGTGTTTTATTGCCTATAGTTCATATTTATTTGTTTTATATTAACGTGCATTGTTGAATTATTTATATTGTTCTGCTTGTCATGTCATGGTAGTATGGACTTCTTCTAAAGTGATGTATATCCGCACAGGGTTAAGGCTTAGGATCCATTCTTAGGGTTCATTCTTAGGGTTAGGGTTCATTCTTAGGGTTAGGGCTTAGGGTTAGGGTTCATTCTTCGGGCTTAGGGTTAAAGGTTAGGTCTCACAGTTAAGGCTTACGTTTCGTTTGCTGCAACGATCCAATGGACGCCTCGTCTGTCTCCTAGGAGGTCTCCATGTTGTTATTGTCACATGATCAGAGACTAGTCGACCGGTTCGTGCAACTCCTTATGTGTAGAGTTGCCTTTTTTTAGGTTTAGGGGTTTTGTATATAAAATGTGTAACTTGACTCTCCAAACAACAAAATCTACTTCCTGTTCAAAGATGATGCTCAGTTTTTATACTTCTTAGGTCCTACTAACCCCAAATTAAAAATGCATACCAAACAAAACCCCAGGTCTCAGGAGGTTAAGTTAAAAATATGTAAAAGATATTTGGTATTTGACAATGGTAAGAGATAGAGACAGATAAATGAATGCAATGGCTTCGTGTCTAAAAGCATTCTACAATCCTGTATTGTCATATATCTAAATTATCTTATTATTTATTTTTTGCAGTCTTACCCTCCATCCTGACAAAGTGCGAGTGGCATCTGGCCAGACAGCAGGAGTGGATAAAGACGGCAAGGTGCCTATTGACCTTTTTAATCTTTAAATCTTGTATATTTTATATATTTCTGCACTTTTAAAACATAGCATCTGTGCATATATCAATTAAACAGCTAGTTTCTACTCTCTGTAATGTGCACCAGCCTCTGCAGCCATGCGTCCACATCTGGGACTCCACCACCCTGGTCACCCTGCAGCAGATCGGCCTGGGAACCTTCCAGAGGGGAGTGGGATCGGTGGCGTTTTCCTTCGCTGTAAGTTAAGACACTGTCAGCTCTAATTGGGACAAGAATTTTACTGTAGCAGTCCCTTGGATTGAAAACGACTGAGCAGCAACTTTATTCACTAAATCCTTACGGCACACTGAAGACTCTATTGAGACATTCACAGACGACAAACATTTCACTATTGGGTTCCCGTGGTAGACACAAATAAGGTCCCGATTAAGTTCGTATGTAAATAATTCCTCAAGTTTTATACATCCAAGGAATGCAAACAATAGATACAATAGTACTTTCTTCAGCTATTAAACGTGTGGACAACAGGTAAAAAAAAGATGAAGCTTAATATTGTGCAAATTAAGTGCAAAGTGGCTGTACTAATCCAACCAGGTGTTGTGAACTTGAAGACGGAGTGAACAGTAGGACAAATTTCAACTGTACAAGTGCATAGGGTTACACACAGGTTACATTAAAAGCATACAAAATTCAGAATATTTAAGATGTTACTCAAATTGGAAATCTCAATGTGGTCCTTCACACTTAAAACTGGAAATGTCCCGATCTGATACCCGTCTCTTAATATTCAGTAAATTCAGCCCTAAAATGATCTTAAATGAGCAAAACGGCCTCCACTGGAGATTCATAGAGTCTTTCCTTGTCTTCTCCGAGAGTGGACTGGATTCAGTCCAGTAAATATTTCTGTCAAAGTTAATGTAGTGTGGAGAGGGGAGCTCGTACCTTGGCTCCAGAAATGTTCTGGTCATCCAACGCTGCCATAAACTCCCTAACCCTCTCTGGAAGATTTTCCACCTGGATGTTGTCAGTGCAGCCTTTGCCTAAAGCCCTGCAACTGACCCGGGTTTTTCGCTCTGATGTTGATGTATCTGCCTGTTAAGTTCTGATTTTGTCACTCAGCGGCCTGACAGACTCTATCATCGTAGAAGCTTCAGCTCAAAAACAAGTTTTGGTCTACTCCCATAAAGACTGATATCTGAAGGGCAGAGATTTATGTTCCTTTTTTCAACCAAACAAATCAAATGTGTTGTTACACGATCGTTAATGGAAGCGCATAGGTGAATTAGTCCTACGTCATGTTTGGGAAATTACATCGACGGGGGAATGCATGAGCGACTGGGTTTATATACAGCTTGCTTTTTAATGATCATGGCAGCGTTCTGCATCCGAGGAGAAGAGGAGATTCGGTGCCAGATATTGGGCTCCGTACAGGACACAGTGATTTATTCTAGTATCAGCAGCCTTTTGAAAGAGCGAGGGTTTCACCGGTCCATTCTTCAGGTCATCAGCAAACTAAACTAAAAGCGTTAAAAAATACACCATGCTGCCCATCGTTTACCTGCAATGTACATGCTGACGTATTAGAGGGAGGAAAAAACAAGCACGCAGCTCTCACAGCTGGAGGTCCGACCCGGGACTTTAAATGTGAAAGTGGTTTAAGTTTTAATCGCGTACTACGACCTCATCAAACATCACAAATTGGTAAAGTTTGTCAATGCAGCACACGTGTTTAGACATGTAATTTTGCTTCCTGTTCTTCTTCTTACTCATATTTGTTTCCACTAAAACTGAAGAGGATTAAGGAGTTTTGACATGGGCGTGAGTTTTGGTGTTTGCTTTAGGCCTTTTAAAAAGTAGTGAGTAGCATCTTCAGTTCTAAGAGACTGTTGGGAAATTTAAGTATGAACCTAAAAACTCAGAAACTTGCTTGACTTGTTTCTGTAAGAACCAGAAACTGTTGCAACTTATTGCCATTAATGGTTGAATGGCTAACGAAGCACCAGTCCCAAGCTGTGAATGAGGTTGAAACTTCTTGGGGACAGAAGTTGTAAATTGATGGTTGATTATATCTCAGTCCACTTCCTCTGTTAAGATGATGCTTTAGGGTGTTTTTTCTTGTTGTTGTTTTTTTAAAAAAAATCTTTTTTAATCAAATCTGAAACCAAAATTCCAGTTGAATGAGGGTTGGAGGGACACGTTAACTTCAGCTCCAGAACAGATTTTGATTGGATTCAGGTCCTTACTCTGACTTGGCTAGAAAAGAGCTTTAATTCCCAGCTTGTTGTGATGGAATGCTTCAGGTCATTACCTCGTTATCTCGTTATCTTGTTGTCTTTCTCTACACAATGTTCTTCCAGAGTTTCTGGGCAGGCCTCAGAATTCCTTCTGTTTTCTCATCTGTCCATAGAATCTACAATGCTTTGGGTTTGTCCACATGTGTGTTGGCGTTGCCTTTTACCTAATTTATCACTCTTGGGGGATTTCTTTTTTTTGCAGATAGTTAGAAGCTGCAGACATGTTGAACTTTCTCCGTTTGTAGAATGTTTGCTTCTCTCTGTGTGGAGCTCAGCTCTTTTGGTGATTATCTTATAACGTTCCCTAAACATACCTGCACAACCCGATGTGTCCTCATTACCTTCTTTCTTGTGTCGTCATGGTAAAAGTAAAACGTTCACACACTGACCACTGAGCACGTTTGTGCGTTCTCCCCGGATCAACGTTGCCAACATTAATAAAAGTAAACACTTCCTGTACAGATGTTTTACATTAGGAAAGTCACTCTCCCTACCTAACATGTGTTATAGACTGTGTGCGTGTGTTTTCATTTAATTAATCAGTTTTTTATTGGCTTCATTTGTCCAGACACAGAGCCAAGACACACATTGCTGTTGTTGTTTTTGTGTTTTGTTTTCTGACTTGTTTCGATCCGCTGTTTCAGGACTCTGGAGCTTCTCTGTGTGTCATCGATGACTCTAATGAACACATGCTGTCGGTGTGGGACTGCGCCAAGGGCACCAAGCTGGCAGAGGTCAAGGTAAAAAACAAAAACAAAAACTGCAAGTGAACTTAAATGTCATAGTCAAAAGAATATTTCAACACGTATCAGCTTATCATAAGCTTAGCTTAGCTTAACTTTCACTTACCTTAACTGAACTGAATCTTAACTTCAACTCACAGCTTAGGTTAGCATAGCTTAGCTTAGCTTAGTTTACCTAAACTTACTTTAACTTCACTTCACGTTAGCTCTAACTTCAACTGAATTTATATTTACTTCACTTCACATCTTAGCTTAACTTAATTTATCTTAGTTAAGCTTTGCTTAAATTACATCAACTTGACTTAATGTAACTAACTTACCATAACTAACTTAGCTTAGCTTAACTTAACTTGGCCTAGCATAATTGAATTTAATTTATCTTAAGTTTAGTTCACATCTTAGTTTATCTTAGCTTAATTTGTCTCAACTTTCACTTAGCTTAGCTTAACTTAATTTATATATCTTAACTTCACAGCTTAGCTAACATCGCTTAGCTGAGTTTATCTTACCTTAACTTAACTTTTGCTTAGCCTAGCTTAGCTTATCTTAACTTAACTTAATTTCACATTTCACAGCTTAACTTGAGTATATTAATTTAGCCGAGCATACCTGAACTGAATTTCTAATTACTTCACTTCACATCTTAGGTTACATGCTCAGCTTAGCCTAGCTTAGCTTACCTGAACTTGCTTTAACTTCACTTCACATCTTAACTTAATTTATCTTAGTTTAGCTTTGCTTAAGTTACATCAGTTCAACTTAACTTTGGCTTAGCTTAGCTTAACTTTGTTTTATTTACCTTAAGTTATTTAACTTCACTTCATGTTTTAGCTTCACTTAATTAACTTAATTATTTAAAACTCCAGCAGTTACCTGAGAACCAGAACTTTTTGTAAAAAAAAAAAAAAAAAAAGTTGTGTATTCATCCCTGGGTACACAGCAAACAGCTAATTTATACATATTTAAGGTGTAGTTTAATAAGGTGCTAATGTGTGTTAATATGGTGTATGACTTCCTCGGGGTGATATCATTCTACAGTTTGAGACGCATCATCAGACTTTTACGAAATTAGCAGCTACTTCCAGGTTTCACGGCAGCAGATCAGGTCGGCTGTGTGCAGAATGTGCAGATCCTTCCTCTGAAGGAGGTCAGGAAGGGAGAAGCTGGTGGCCACGTCTATGCTTTTATAGGCTTTTATCCCAAAATGCCTCAACTTCCTTGAGAGCAATGTCAGGATAGCTGCCATGGCAACAGTGTAAATATTTTATACGGTACATGTGTTCAACTGGGTGTATGTATATGTATGTGTGTGCTCTCCAGTGCAGCGGTGTGAACGTATAAGTGGGTGTTTGAACTTGTTTGTCATATGAATACAAGATTTTTGTTTTTGTTGGCGGGGAGGGGGTGGGAGGGGGCTTGTGCAAAACTAAAAAAACTAAACAAAAAAAACATATCGCATGTTTTTCATGTTTTGTGGAACATCCAGAGTGCATGGATTGAGTGTGAGTGCTGGACGGGCCAACGTTTGGCCCACGCAATGTAAACATACGAGTTCATCCAACAGGAACAAGATGATTATAACCCCCCCATTCCTCCCCCATTCCTCCCCCTCCTCCTCCATCCCTCCCACTACCACAGCAGTGGAATAGTCCATATGCCTCTTTACAGCAGGGCCATGAATGGAGCTTTTTGTGTCAGTGATGTGAAATGATGCTCCTGTAACTGTGTGCAGTGAACGCACAAGAACCTCGAGGAACAGAAAACCCCATTATCTATTGGGAAAATCAACAGTTTTTTAATTTATTTTAATCACAAATTCTACCACACCCTCTGATTTGTGGGTGTTTTTTGTAGCCAAGCAGTTATTGACAGGTGATGCGTGAGGTTGCGGCGCCAGTCGTGCTGTATGTGGAGGCCTGTGCAGACGCTGTAAACTAAGAATGAATTCAGAAATACAGATAATATTTGTATGAATTTACAAAATGCAAAGTGAGCAAACAACAGAAACATCGATACCAAATCATAAAACTGGATATGAATCCAGACGATGCGTCACCACTTCCTCGTCAGCCAAACTGACGCTATTTTTCCGGAGATAAGGGCGGCGCCATCTTGCTACTTTGGAGCCAGAGTCTGATCAGACTGGAGCCACGTGGATGACGCTTCTTCCTCCAGACTCACTCTCGTTTTCATTTAATGAACACTACGCTCTGCTGGGCAACTGGTGGTCGCCATTATGTCCCATCCTGTTTCTATGGAAACTAAAACGGATCCAAAAAATTGACACGAGTACATGCAGAAACCATCCTTGGAAAAATAATATTTGATGTTTATTTTAGGCTGTGTCCAAAATTGTGTCCAAAATTTCCCTACATAACCCCTTTATAGTAGCCTACTGTATATAGGGGTTATGTAGAGTAATTTTGTAACGGCCATGATTTTTGTACAGGCCATTTTGTAGTGATGTCCAAAACCTCAGTGATCAAATTCTATGCCCTACAGAGGGGGCTCAAAATTTCCCATAAAGCATTGCAAAAAGTCAACAGGCGATGGATATCCCATCATGCATCACGTCTCTAGCTCAGCCGCCGTTAGTGGCTGTTAGTGAGACACATTTTGAAGTTTCGTCGCAAAAATATGAAGCTTTAAAAAAAAAAAAAAAAACATACCGCTAAATAATGATACATGTAGCGTCTGAAAGCTGTTGAGTTCAATATGGGGAGTAGGAATTAGGAAGTGAGGGAACAATTTCGGACACAGGTGTTTTAGTTTGGCCCAAGTCCTAACACGGAGGAGGTGGAGCTTATGACTTATATACTGTATATATAGCCTCCAGCCACCAGGGGGAGCGCTACTTGCTCTGGCTTCACATCAGAGGATCTCTATACAGTCTCTGCATCAAACCATTTCTTATCGGGACAAGTTGCACAAAGTCAGAGGTTTCGTAGAACATGTGCAAGTTTTACCTAGAACAACCTTGATTGAACTTTCATCACTTCAGGGTAAAGTTTTAATATCTCGTTAATAGCGTCATTTAGCAACTTTGCTCCTTTTTTTTTTCCTCGAACCCAGCCCCCCTTCCTCTTTAGCTAGACGTCGCCTAGCAACGCAAACAACAGAAACTGTGAGGCTCAGTGGTTTTATTTTGTCACGTTTAAATTAGGAAAGTGAAATCAGACCTCGGCATGTGGAGCGGTGCAAGGTTTCGTGAGCCGTGCTTGTACTGGGATGGAGGTGCGACCCCCCCCTTCGGAGAATGAATGGTTGCGATCAGCCATAACAATATGACCACCTTCCTAATATCATGTAGGTCTCTCTTGTGCCTCCAAAGCGGTTGTGATTTATCAGAGAATGGACATGGGCCTTCTGAGGGCGTCCTGTGGTGTCTGGCTTTGAAGGGAGGGGCCTCTATGTTGGATCATTCCACAGATACATGATCAGTTTGAGATCTAGTGAATACGGAGGCCAGGTCAACACCTTGTGCTGTTCTTCATGTTTTTTTGAGTTGTTACTAAAGTGTCTTTGTGCGTGTCTGCCATCAAGGGGTGTCATCGCTATGGGGTGGGGGTGTCTGGTCTAGGTTGGTGCTACATGTCTAAGTAACATCCCATGAATGAATGAATGAAGGTTCAAAAGTTTTCCCACAGAACAGTAAATTTTGACAAGATGGTTTAAATGTTATTCACTTCTCCTGTAGGTGGTCATAATGTTGTGGCTGATCCATGTAAGTTACACTGATGCCGCTTTAATGCAGGAATTTAATAACGTCTGATATATAATGATATAAATATCATAATATAATAAGATATAACGTCTGATAAAGAATTTCAAGTTACTCTATTGAAAAACCTGGAAGAACAAAACTTAAATTAGCCTCAGTTTAGATTTTCTGTCGGTACAGACTTTAAATTTCTTCTTGAGTCTTAATTTTTCCATCATGCATGCAGCCTAGATCAGTATTTGGCATCCAGTTCATCCAGGATTTTATTTTATTATTATTAATTCTGAAGGAGCAGTTTGGACCGATTTCTGGACTTTCCCCACGTGTCAAAAGCTTGAGTGAACCGGTCATATAATTACTATTTTTATTTCTCTGTATTTCTAGAGCACCAACGAGGCCGTGTTCGCCGTGGAGTTCAACCCCAGCGACAGCACCAACATCATCACCTGTGGAAAATCCCACGTCTACTTCTGGACGCTCAGCGCCGGGCAGTTCACCAAGAAACAAGGCATCTTTGGAGTAAGAGTTTATCCCCCCTCCTCCTCCAGCTCACGTTACTTCCCCCGGTTCTTCTTCTTCTTCTGAATGCAGCTTCCTCAGTGTCGGCCCAAAAACGGGGAAGTGAGCAGCGCAAACTAAGAGAAGTGAAAGTTTACGGCAAATATCGTACATTTCAAAACGTTGACGAGTGAATCATCTAATTCAGTCTGAACACGTCGAGTACGTTACGCTGTGTCCTCCTGAGACCAGAGCTTCGCTTTGCCAAGTTTGTCCAAGTGAGACCTAAGAAGTGAAACAACTGAGCGTCATCTATGAACAGGAAGTAGTTTTAGAAAAACAAATGTCCTCATGTGTGGACACAGGGATTATTTCACACAAAAAAAATGGTATCAATTCCTGATCACGGCTGAGCAAAAACAGGATTACAAACAGTGAAATTCTCAACCGAGTACTTGCTAATTAGTGACGTCGTAGCTTGTTACTGTCGATAGTATTTGTTAAATTTCCGCGTTGTATCAAACTAGGAAAGTTCATAATCAAAAATAAACAAGTTTCGACCGTAGAATTTGATGATATTTTGAACCTTGTCCACTTTTCCCCCGTGATCGGCTGCAGAATGAATCATGATCCTTTGTTGCCACTAGATGGCAGACTACAGCGTCCACGTATGGGGACAACGGGTCTAAACAAAGCAGAAAAAACTAAAACTAAAAATATTATCGTCCCCATATGAGGACACAGGGTCTCAGGAGGATATACAAGGAAACAGAAGATTTTTTTGTCACCTCTGCTCATGTTTGGTTCAAATAACAGGTTCTAAAAACAGTTTCCAATGTTTTCAGAAATACAAGAAGCCCAAGTTCATCCAGTGCTTTACATTCAGCCTGACCGGAGACGTTCTGACCGGAGACTCCGAGGGAAACATCCTCACCTGGGGCAAATCAGCTGCAGACATCAAGACTCTGGGGAAAGGAGCCAAAGGTCAGGGCTCATCGAAACGTACATGTCAAAGGCACAAACACACGGGCATGGCCGGCTTCTCGCTCGCCTTAAAATAAGCTAATAAGCTAGGAAGGGACAGAAGACGGTTAGCGAACAATGACTACAACCAAAAGGGAAGTGGAAATGGCACAATTAATGGCCACAAAAGTGCAACTTAGACATAAAGGGACATAAAACTGCTGCAAACAACAACTACAACTACAAACGGGCACAAAGTCTATAAAAAGGCAGCTAAGGGCTCTTGGTTTCCTTCCATGAGAGAGCTATTCCTGTCTTTACCAATAATAAACATATACACTTAGTCTACAAATATTCCTTGATGTTTTTTAATCCTCAAATTGTCTGGATATAAACAAATGTGGGACTAAAGGTTGTTTCCGGAGTCGTATATCAGAGAAAGTCTGGTCAACTCAAATCATGGCGCCATGTTTGCCACATCAGAGGTTAGATTGTACAGTGTAACTCTATGAGGCGGATGTTATTGTGATGAAATCAATGTCTTATTTTCACCACCTATAAATGTTATTACCAACGTCTGTCAATATGTAAAAGGCCCTCACTTAAATATCCCAACGTCTTCTTACTTTAAATATCTTTAAATGAACCTGTAAAATGCTTTGTAGCACAATCACTTCATCAGTCATGGAGCTGTGTTTACCTTCTCCTTAGTATCCGTGTTCATCCATCACCGTTAAAAGTTGGAAATTCCTCCGACAAATTCTCAGAAATAATGAAAATTAAACTAGTCTGTTTTTAAGCATTATCATTATTACATTAGCATTAGCATGTTAGCCATAATAACTTAGTAGTAACTGAGGTAAAGTTACATGTCAATTAAATTTGTCTATTAACATGGACATAAATTACATGAACACACTGGTTTCACAGTATATATGAAGGTAGCTGCTATTTTTCTAAGCCTTTAGTCTAGATAACTAGCTAGCATAAGGCTAGCATAAGGCTAGGTCAATGGTTTTGAGATTAACGTTCACATTAATGATCGTATGACCATGGATTTTTTCCTATAAAATCTTAATAAACGTCAAAGAGAGACATTGACATTTACCTCATCACATAATAGTTAGAAATCAGTTACATCCAGTTCTTCCTTTTAATCTTCTGCTCCATAACTTTCTCTGTTTTTGTTCAGTGGGGAAACGGTGGAGTTTCCTCCGTTTGTTTTCCTGATCCCGTGCTGGAGCCGTAGGCTGAGCACTGTGGCATATTTTAACTTTTAATCCAACTTTATTCTCTGTTGTTGCCACTTCTCTATGGGTGAATATTGGTTGGACGTATCCAACATGGCGGCATGAAACATGTGACCAGTTCAGAACCAATCAGCATAGAGGGACAGATCTCTCTATTTGTTTCTTTTTTAATTTTGTTTTTTTGGTCTTTCCATGTCCCACAGAGACCTTCCAGATCATGCGTCAGACCCGGGCCCACGAAGGCAGCGTGTTCACCCTGTGCAACCTGCAGGGCGGCGCTCTGCTCAGCGGCGGCGGGAAGGACCGGAAGATCATCCGCTGGAGCGCCGACCTGGCTCCTGAGAGAGAGTGTGAGGTGAACCACGGCTTTATATGTGAATGATGGCGGTGGTGGGGGAGGATTAAGACAGAGAAAGACCCGGGGGCTCGTTGTCTGACGGGATCATTTGTCCAGATTCCAGAAAATTTCGGGGCCGTTCGAACCATCGCAAACGTGGATGAGGAGGAGCTTCTTGTTGGTACGACACGAAACGCCATCCTCAGAGGGACCTTCTCAGACGGGTTTGTGGCCATTGTACAGGTAATACTACTACTACTACTACTACTACTAGAGAATTTAAAGTACTGCGGGACATAAACTGCATTTCTGTGACAGTTTTTTGCAAAATAAAATCGATATTTCTGAAATTTTGATAAAATAAGTAAATACAGTACGATAAAGTCCATTTCTTTTTATTTTCTAATTATTGATTTTATTTAACTGTCTTAAACCTAGATTTCTCTTTTGCTAACAGCTTTTTTTAACGAACTTACATCAATACAATGAAATAAATAAATAATGAAAGATGTTCTGATAGTTAAAAAGCGCATCTGTTTAATTTAATTTAATTTAATTTAATTTAATTTAATTTTTATTTAATTTATTTGCTTTTTATTTTAGATTTATTTCGTTTTTTCTTTGTAATAATTCTTCATTTAATTTAATTATTTATGCTTCTTATTTTATATTTATTTTATATTTCTTGTTTTTTTGAATAATTTTTCATTTAATTTAATTATTTATTTTTCTTGTTTTATATTTATTTTATTTTTTATATTTTTTCATTTAACTAATTTTTTATTTTTCTTATGTTATATTTATTTTGTTTATTTATTTTTAATAATTTTAAATTTAATTCTTTATTTTTCTTATTTTACATTTATTTTATTTTATTGTCTTACACCTATATTTACTTTTACTAACAGTGTTTTCCTTCATAAACTGAACTTTCAGGTGAACTAAAGAAAACAAATTTTCCTCATGATGACGTCTACTTCATGTGTTTGTATAAACACAGTGAACAAACACTCACCTGCCGTTTCCTTTCGTGCAGGGTCACGTAGATGAGATGTGGGGTTTGGCCACTCATCCCTCCCAGAACATCTTCCTCACCTGTGGCCACGACCGACAGGTGTGTTTGTGGCAGACAGAAGAACACAAGCTGGACTGGTGCATCACCCTGGAGGTACGACTCCCTGCTCCTCACGTGTAATTAGATTAATTAATACATGAATAACATATTAATTATCACTCTGTGTGTGTTTCTGTAGCAGGAGTACGGCCTCTGTTCTGATTTCTGCCCTAACGGGTCCGTGGTGTCAGTCGGCCTCAGCACAGGAAGGTAACGCAACACAACATCCACTCAGATGACGACAATGAAATGATGAAATCACTTTCTTTAATTCACCCGAACGTTCAGAATATGAAAAACTTATACAGGTACTGAGCCACAACAGATATTAAGTGGTCACAGTAACTCAGTTAGTATAAAAAAATAAAAATAAAAATAAAATTAAAAAAAATAATAATAATAATATTTAAAAAAAAAATGGATGTAAGACAATTAAATTTAGAAAAATAAGAAATAAAATTACAAATTAAAAATACGAATAGAAAAAAATTAAAATGATGAATTAAAAAAAATAAATGTACCAAAATAAAAATGTTAAATTCATTAGATTAAATTAATAGATTAACTTTTTAACTGTCAAAACATCTTTTGAGGATTATTTATCATTTATTTTATTCTACTGTTGCTCGAATGTTATTCCAATATTTCTACTCTGCTCTACATTAAAAACCAGTTTATAGATTCACTTTTTAATCATCAATTTATTATTATTATTATTGTTTATTTTGTATTTTACTGTTAATTGTTGCTTTTCCATTAAATGTAGTTTAAACCAGGGGCGTTGAACAAAGACTCTTTCTGCTTATGTTGACGATCAAAAAGTCAGAAAATGTGCGACCACATCATTTTTACTTTTATATACATCAGATGTTCCTCCTTTCGGTCCAATTCTTCTGCCTTGTGGTTGGAATAAATAGTTTCATGTCCTTGCTCAGGAAAAGATGGACAAAAAAAAAGACGTGTGTGTCTCTGAATTGGTAAATATTTATTATACAGGTTCATTTAATAGTGAAAACATTTATAGATACAAAGACAATAATTACATTCGCTTTTATTTCAAATAGAAGATAGAAACTGAAAATGATCTCATATTCGATCCACATGTTTTTACTCAAACATGATAAACGTCAGTAAAGTTCACCAGGTCTGAATGTGTTTATGAGCTCATTAAAAAAGGGAAAGAAACAGAGTGAATGTTAAATGGAAAAGAGGAAGGATTAAATGAGCTTCTTACTCATTTTCAAACATTTTATTCATATTCAAATGTAGTTTTTTTGTATTACATGTTTGAAATAAAGCATCCATTCATTCATTCATTCATTCATATTCTAAACCTTTTAAAATGAGCATAAAATAAATAAACACTAGAAAGTCCATGAAGACAGACCGCAGAGGAGGGTTAAATCCACCAGGGGGCATCAGACAACAGCTCAGATATGATTCAGAGTTACAGTCGTTATCCTGTTATCGTCCCTCACGTCTCCGTCCATGTCCCTGTCTTCTGTGACCAGGTGGTTGGTCCTGGACCTGTTGACCAGGGAGGTTGTCTCTGAGTCCACCGATGGGAACGAGCAGCTGTCTGTCATGAGATACTCACCAGGTTCGTGTTTTTAACTATATATCAAACAGGACCCATCAGACCACATGACCTCCCCCCATGTCTCCAGAGTCCAGTCTTTCTGCTCCCTACCAGACTGAAGCCTTTTTCTTTTTTTTGCCCGGTTGTCCTCACTGAGTAGTGGTTTTCTTAAGGCTACACAGCTGATCAGTCCCGGTCCACTGAGTTCCCTTCACATGCTCTTGCCTTCACTATTAAACATTTGATTTCACCAAGTTTTAGAAGTTCAGTCTCCTTAGATGTTTCCTCTGCTTCCCCCGTCTCAAACATGCTTGTTTAAGAAATGAGAAGCTACTCATTGAGTCCATTGAGGTTAAATAACTAATTCCCTGCTGAAAATATTAGGCTAACACCTATTAGCTTAGTTTAGTAGTAAAATCCAGTTGGTGCCTTTTGTGTTTATTTATTTTTTTGTAACCGGGCAGTGAATTACAGACATGTATAAAGTACTAGAGACCCAGACTTGAGTAAAAATACAAGTACTCTGTCAAAACAGTGACTTGAGTAGAAGATGAAGTGTCTTAAAGTAAATAAAATAAAATTTAAATAAGACTATTACACAAACATACAAATAATAACCAAAATGTAAAATAAATATTCTAACGGTTTTTAATTTAATTTATATCCTCGGGGAAAAAAAGAATTAAATTCCACTCCTCTTCCTTAAATCATTAATTAATGTTAATGTTAATTTGCTGTATGTGTACATATCTATATACATACTATACATGTTAACACACACGACTCAGGATCATGAATGAACTCATTTTTTAACAGTGGACATGAGACTTGGAGCCAAGAATAAAACCCTTTGGATTCCCCCGTCCTCCTCGGTGAATGTCCTCCTTTGTGTTTTTCAGATGGCAGCTTTTTAGCTGTCGGATCCCACGACAACTTCATTTACATCTACAACGTGACGGAGAGCGGCCGCCGTTACACCCGCTTCGGGAAGTGTAACGTGAGTTTCACGTGACATAGAAGTATTCGTATTCTGATCGTAGCCTGGGGCTAATTTCATGTTCCCGTGTGCAGGTCTAAATATCTGAGCCTCATAGCTCTTAGTGCTGGTGCCATTTAAGCTCCATTATAAAAGTATGATAGTATTATTCAAAATTAACACAAATATTAACACATTTTTAATATTTGTTTTTGTTTGAACCTTTAAAAATGATGTGGGATTTGTTAAAAATAAAGACTAAATAACACCAGTGATATATTTAAAAGGTTCTGTCTCTGCTTGTGTGTCCAAACAGGGACACTCCAGCTTCATAACTCACCTGGACTGGTCCAAGGACGGGAAGTACATCATGTCCAATTCAGGCGACTATGAGATCCTTTACTGTAAGTCACCAGAAATGTTGTATAAATGTTCCATGAACTAATGTAGAGAAATCCAAAGAAATCCTGAGTGTTAGCCTGAGCTAACAGGTAGCGGAGAGTTGGGTGGGCGGGTCTCAACATCCATGCTGCTCTAGCTCCGCCCCGACACGACCCCCCCATGTCTATATTTAGAGTGTGGGCGGAGTGAAGCTCATTCGACATGGCAACAACAGGCTCCGCCCACTCTGGGCTTCATTTTCAAGGTTCAGAAACGTCACGATGGATGAAAAAATGTGGACTATCAGATCAAATTAAAGACAATTGTACTCCACAATGATCCGTACGAGCTACCAAATAACAAATGGTCCACGAACATTGACACGTGACCAGAAATCAGTTCGCCTGATTTTTATATGGACCTGATTTTAACGTCGGGAAAATACTCAATACACTAAAGTCTGACCTTTTGGTTCTTTATACAACACAACTCCAACAGCTTTGTACTAGAGGACCCCCCTTATTTGGAAAAGTGGATTAGCCTCAGTTTCAGTTAGTTTTAGTTCATTTCATAAATGTAGCTAAATAAAAGATGCTAACGCTAAGAGCTTTACCGCGAAGTAATGTTAGCCATATAATACTGTAGTGTCCCTATTTTTTAAAAACAATATTTACAGTTTAGACCATAGGTCTTCAAAAGGGGGTCTGCGACGTGGAGGTACTGCCCAGAGGGGGCACAAAATCTTTGGTTGATTAGACATTTTTCATACATTTTCTCTTTTATTATTTAAATTTAAATTTATTTAATTGCACATTAACATGAATCCACCATATTTTAGTAAAGGGATAAGGGATATCTTAGTATTGAATGCTAAATGCTAATAATTATCTATATTTATAAATAGGCAGAGTTTAATATAGACACATATAGTAGGTAGCGGGTCCCTACTCCTTCAGTCTCAGGTCTTTGGCCTGAAAAACATTGAAGACCTTAGGTTTATGTATTTTATGTATCGTTAGAAATTGCTATTAGGGTTTTTGAGTTTACTTTTAATATGATTTTGCCACAAAGCTAACTATTTTCTACAAAGTATTCTTTTACCGAGAGCATTCATGTTTTAATATGGACTCACTGATTCTTATGAGTGTTATTATTGTCAGTTGTTGTGTTTTATTTTGATGCCTCTCGTTTATCTGGACGTCGTCCTGTCTTCACGGCCCTGGCTGGATGTTCGGGCTCATTGTCGACCTGATTGTGTGTGGTTGTGTGTCTCCAGGGGACATAGCCGGAGGCTGCAAACTGCTGAGGAATCGCTTCGAGAGCAAGGACAGGGAGTGGGCGTCCTACACCTGTGTGCTGGGCTTCCACGTCATGGGTGAGAACCACGTTCGTCACGTTTTTAAACGTCGGTGTTTGTTTGGTAGCGGGTCAGACGGGTGACTGTGTCGCTGTGGTGTCGTTCAGGCGTCTGGTTGGAGGGATCAGACGGCACCGACATCAACGCGCTGTGTCGCTCCCACAGCGAGAGGATGGTGGCCGTGGCCGATGACTTCTGTAAGGTCCACCTCTTCCAGTATCCCTGTCCCAAACTAAAGGTACCTGTCATTTACATTTTACCATTTTAACCTTTGCTGTCAAGCCATTTCCAACATGGCCGCCTTCATGGGCTTTCTAGGTTTTTGTTGATTTTGCGAAGGTTGCGTTAAGGATCCTTTGTGTTGTTGCTGATGCTTCATGATGAATATTTACTTTATTGAATCAACCTATAATTACTTTGTACCCAGGATGTTAAAATGAAAGCGTTAACTCAGATTAATCCATCATCATGATTAATCTGATTAAAGATTTTAACTCAATGACAAGAACAATGAAACGCGATTAATCGAGATTAAAAATTAAAGATATTTAATCGCAATTAATCGAAAAATAATCCACAGCAAACCTGTGATTAATCTGATTTGTGGTTTGACAGCACCACTTTATTCATTGTGTTGAAAAGATGTGGATCAAATATGATACAATATGTGTGTATGTATGGTTTTGAAGTAGTTTGATGTTGGTAGAACATGTAAAATCATAGATGTGATGGTTTTAATTTTGTTATTTTACAAAACGGAAAAAGTGGTCGAATCCATGGCTCACTAGCGCCCTCTTCCATGAGACAGAAGTACTAGTTGCCTCATCTTCATTATATTATATTATATTATATTATATTATATTATATTATATTATATTATATTATATTATATTTTATACAAATAAAAGTATATTAAAATAACAATAAAAATAAAATTATAATCTAGTGAAATTAAATGAAAATGAAACAGGCTTATAGCCTGTTTCATTTTCATTTAATTTCACAAAAGTGTAGAAAAAGTGTAGAAAAATAAAATCAGTAAAAACTGAAAAAAAAGGAAAAATAAAATAATGCCAATGTAGTTAAAAAAAATTAAAATATAATCTAGCAAAAATAAAATTAAAATAAAATATGCAAAAGTGTAGAAAAATAAAATAAGTAAAAATTGAAAAAATAAAATAGTATAGAAAAGTGTAGAACATAATAGAAATATAATATATAATAATGTGCATTAACATGTCATGAGGCTCATAGTTCCCTTTCTTTCCTCTCCAGGCGCCGAGCCACAAGTACGAGGGCCACGGCAGCCACGTCACCAACGTCCGCTTCACCCACTGCGACTCCCACCTGCTCTCCATGGGCGGGAAGGACACCTGCATCCTTCAGTGGAGGGTGACAGGAGGCGGGGGGGTGGGGGACGGCCGGGAGAGACAGGCCTCGGCCTCCACCTCGTCCACCAGCTCCCCCGAACCTGCCACCACCTAGAAAACCCCCCAAAAAAAAATTAAAAATAAAAACATAAATAAACTGGTGTTGTTAAAAGTGAAGGGAGAGGGGGGGGGATCTGCTTCCTCGCAGCCACTCGAGAGGTGTGGAAGTCGGTGTCGGCTCAGTTTTCTGGCCTCTGCTGCGACCGCTGGGTTCAGTTTTCGTCCAGAACGAGCAGAGGAATCGTCTTCAGGAGGAGCGTACGTGTTCATTTTGCTCTTTAATGATGTAGATTCATGTGAAACTGGACGCTGTGATGCGTAACACAGAGTATGTGTCAGTATGTGTTTTACGTATCATGGCAAAGACCATTAGACCCATAGACTGGATATAAATATGGACGACGCGGCTCCACTTCCTCGCAGTGGACGGGGCGGCGCCATCTTGTGACTTTGTAGCTTTGAGTCTGATCATTATCGACGCCCCGCCCACGTTTCCACTTCCAGACTCATTCGTGTTTTCGTTTTAATTCATGCTACACTCTGCTCCGCCTCCACCAATCACAAAGAAATGTTGGATTATACACTGTACTTATTGTTTAAATTTGCCTTTTTACGACTCTTCACGGGACCAGTTTACGGAGCGGTTGGCATGGCGACTGGTGGTCGCCATTATTGAAACGTGTACAAAAAAAATAAAAAGACTCTTGGATATGCATCAACATTATATTTACGATCTGAAATAACTGGAACTATCCTTGAAAAAAATATTAGGGTTTTAGTCCCGCCCACTAACATGGAGGAGGTGGAGCTTATGACCTGTACTGCAGCCTCCAGCCACCAGGGGGAGCTCTACACGCTTTGATTTCACTCTAGAGGGACCATATTTATATACAGTCTATGCATTGGACACATGTTTGATGACTTTCGGTTTCATTCTGTGTCGTTGTGTTTTAGTTAATCTGGAGAGCGTCGTCGTGTTGAGCCTTAGCAGAGATTCTTACGTATTTTTTAAACATTTTACACAGTGTTTCGTTGACACCTGAGCTCATTCTTGAGGCTGTTCTCATGCTTACAATAGACAAGACTGTGACAAACCTTTGAAATCAACTCTTCTCTCGTACTAATTCCTTATTTTTTTTTTGTTTGTTTTTCCTGACAGTAAATCAGTACACTCCGACGTGATTACTTTAGTACGATTTTATATATTTAAAAGACTGTTGGTTATACTGTGATGTATCGGCCAAGCTCTCAATAAATAAAGACTGGAAGGTGTGTTGAGTGGTGTGTGTCACTAGTGGGCAGTGCTGCTCCAGGAACTATGAGCCGAGGAAACGTGTTTAAAAACTACTGGTCCCAGACACATGACTGCAGGTGAGTCTGTGATCTCCAACCTGAACGTCATGAAACAATTTCATTACTTTCTAAATCTTAAGTTATATTATTAATAAAATATGGATAAAGCATCCAGATAATAATGAATGTTTAATGCAGAAGTCTCACTTTTACAATTGTGTTGCACTGTTGGATAGTACATTCATAGTGTAAATATTACTTTTTTAATTATTCATTTGTCTAGTAGAATTATGTAGATGATGTGTAATCTAATAGATATATTGAATAATTAAACAAAGATAAAATTAAAATAAAATCAGCAGATCTCTAATAAAACGTATAAAAATAAGTAGTCAAATAAAATAAAAATTAAATTAGTAAAAAAGGTAAAATAAAATGAGTAAATCTAGTTGAATAAAATATAATTATTCAAATATTCTATTCTAAAAACTAAAAATCTAGCAAAATAAAACGGATAAAATAAGTTACAAACTAGTAAAATAAATTAAAAATAAAATATAAGTTACAAACTAGTAAAATAAAATAAAACAAAAATATGAGTTACAATCTAGTAAAATTAAATAAAATATAATTTACAAACTAGTAAAATAAAATAAAACAAAAATATGAGTTACAATCTAGTAAAATTAAATAAAAATAAAATATAATTTACAATCTAGTAAAATAAAATAAATAAAAATATAAGTTACAATATAGTAAAATAAAATAAATAAAAATAAAATATAATTTACAATCTAGTGAAATAAAATAAATAAAAATATGAGTTACAATCTAGTAAAATAAATTAAAAATAAAATATAAGTTACAAACTAGTAAAATAAAATAAAACAAAAATATGAGTTACAATCTAGTAAAATTAAATACAAATAAAATATAATTTACAATCTAGTAAAATAAATTAAAAATATATATATAAGTTACAAACTAGTAAAATAAAATAAAACAAAAATATGAGTTACAATCTAGTAAAATAAATTAAAAATAAAATATAAGTTACAAACTAGTAAAATAAAATAAAACAAAAGTATGAGTTACAATCTAATAAAATTAAATAAAAATAAAATATAATTTACAATCTAGTGAAATAAAATAAATGAGTACAAGAAAAAAATATAATAATAATAATAATAATAAGAAGAAGAAGAAGAAGAAGAAGAAAAATAAATATTGTAACTTCATACACTATTGATTATTATTAATTAAATTTCCAACTAAATAAAATACAATAAATAAATAAATAAATAAATAAAAACGTATTGCTGGATTTTAATCCGGACATTCCGGAAATTGCCGACAGTCTCCGAAGATGACGATGCGCGTCCGAACGAACGAGGAGGAGGAGGAGGGGGAGGGGGAGGGGGGGTTGAACTGAGCGGAGGTGAAGAAGAGGAGGATGAAGCTGGGAGCGGAGGATGGGAGGAAGAGTGGAGTAAGAGACAGGCTGGCTGTGAATGAGTGAGTGAGGAAGAGGAGAAGGAAGGAAGGAAGGAAGGAAGGTCGTCCGAAAAGGGACCGAAAACAGAAAAAAGGACTTGTGTATATTTTTTAAGAGGAGGAGTGGATAACCTCTGGAGCTAACGGAAACTTTAAACTTTTTTTTTTCTTTTTTTTTTTTTTTTTCTTTTTTTTTTTTTTACCCGCCACGGCTCTCGGCTTGTTGTGCCCGGAGCCGGCTTTGTTTCTCGGTGGGGGTGTCTACGATAAATGAAGGAATAAAATAGATCCCCCATTGACCCTTTTCTACCCGAGCGGGGAATACCCTGGGACTGCTTTTTGACAGAGGTTACGAGAGAATGGCGGCCAACATGTACCGAGTGGGAGGTAAGGACTGTTTTTACAATTTTGAAGACACCCCCTACTATGTGATTGTTCGCCTCGACAGCAAGGTGGCTAGCTAGACGGCTAACTAGTTAGCCGCTAACTGGAGCTAGCTCTTCGCTAGCCTCCGTGCGTACGTTCAGACCGTTGAGTGGCGTGAGCCGGCTTTGAAAGTTTACTATTTAATTTAAGAAAAATAAAAGTGCGGCACAGTCTTGTGTCTACCGGTGTTTGGCGAATTGTAATTGCGAGTTAAGTGAAACAAACAAGAAAACTGGCGCAGTGTTTTCCACGTAGTGAGCACCTAGGTTAGCCGCTAGCCGTCTGCTCAGTTAGCCGCTAACTGTTTAGCGGCTAACCGGTAGCCGCTAACCGGTAGCTCCGATAACTGGAGCTAACTAACTGTTAGCCGCTAACTTAAGGTGACCAGATTTCTGAAATGATATCCGGGGACATTTGCGGCTCGGGAGTTAACAAGAGAGAATTAAATGTTATTACGGTGGAATAAAGAAACTCGGGCACTGATGGTTTCATTTAGTTTGACTTATTTATTCATATTTAAAGATATTTAAACTGCGATGCCTGTAATGTCAATAGCAGCGCGACCGGCTACCGTAATACTTGTAGTATATGCGCAACGCGCTCACTATCTCTTCCCATATGTTCCCATCCGGCTACCGTAAAACTCGTTGTTGCAAGTCTGCATGCGACATTTTTTCCCTCTCTCTCCTCATTCATAAAACTCTGAAATCGGGGACATTTTCGGCGACAGCATTAGCCGGGGGGGGGGGGGGGGGGGGAGCAGGTGACACAAAGCGGGGACTGACCCCAGAAATCGGGGGCGTCTGGTCACCATACGCTAAGTGGAGCTAACTGTTAGCCGCTAACTGGGACTAGCTCTTTGCTTTTACTCTCAGCCAAAGAAGGGGACGTGTAAATAACTCCAACTGACTTAGTTTACACAAAGTGTTAGCCGCCAGTTCGTATTTATGTATTTACGTGGGATATTTATTCATTTTTGTTGAATAAAATGGCAAGTTTTAAGCGGTGGGGGTGTCTCGTCACTACTAGTTTCCTCCGCCAGTCTGAAACCGGCTCTGAGAGTTTACTATTTAATGTAAGAGGCATAAAAGCGACATGTCGTCTGGTGTCTACTGGAATATAGCGAATTGTAGCTGTAAGTCTCTTTGTCTGTGTTATTAGCATCACTGTGTGTGAGCTAACATTCAGCCACAGAAGAAAGAAAGTTGATTTTTTTTTTGAAATAGCTTTAAAAACTGTGAATGTGTTTCCTTGGTTTAAAACTTGACCCCAGTTAAACATTATATGGATTTTAAAAGATCTTGATAGTGAAACTCGTCGAATATGAACTTTTACGTGGTCAGACTTTCAATTCATGAACAGAGAGGGAAGTTTAGTATCTGAAAGACGATGTAATTACCGGCGTAATTGTAAGATACGAGATAAGATGTGTTTTTATTATTCCCACAATGAGGAAATTTACGTTGTTAACAGCAGCAGGACAGAACCGAAACCCATACGGTGCATATGTATTTACATGTGTGTTTATTATTTCATCACAAGGAGATTCCACCCATAAGTTTTGTTGTGTGGATAATTGATGGAGTGCGATATATATGTGTGTGGACATGTAGTACTATACAATCTATAGTAGTTTTATGTTTACTTTCCTTGAGTCTGTTGAGGGACAAACAATAACAGCCAGTGAGACGTTGCATTCAGGAGAAATAGGTGCAATAATAAGCAAAATAAGCAGCGATCAGGAGCCTCTTAATTAGCTCGTACTCACCAAAATAAACGGCGATATCGGCTATCAGATTGTGTAATAGTATCGGGGACGTCTCAATCAAGATATTCTTGTCCCCTTCCCAAAAGATGGACACACACAAAGATAGATGTCTTTATTGTCAACGTACAGATACAGTGAAATGCAGATGGAGCGAACTCATTAGATGCTTAGGATCCTAGAAACAATGTACAAACAACAGACGTACTTTACTTAAAACTTAAAATACTGTTTACTAATATATGCGCTGCAGTTCAGACCTGAGTCAGATGTTGAATGAACAAACTTTTCTAAAGGTTTTTCTTGCCCTTATTCTCCTTGATAATATGTGTACCTGGCTTTAGTCCAGTAAATGTTTCTGTCAGAGTTGATGTAGTTTACAGAGCGGAGCTCGTACCTTTGCACCAGAAATGTTCTGGTCCTCCAACGCCGCCCTAAACTCCCTCACCCTCAGGAAACTCCTCTCTGCTTTTAAACGTGAAGTGTTTGTTGCCTTTAGCTTCACTGGACTCGCTGTAGTTTTTTTTGATTTGACGACTTCCTACTAACTTCTTGCCAAACTTCCACGCTGGCAAATTTCCAAATTTCTGTTTGATGGAGTTTATTTTCCAGCGTAAAGTTCCTCCACACGCACATGCAGACGTGTTTCATCACATGATTTTTGATTCCTCTTCTTATTCGGTTTTTGACATGAGCCAAACGCACTGAAAAAGTTGTCGTCCTCGTCTTTTTTTTTTTCTACCTACGTCGGATCAGTGACCTAATCATTATTAAACCACCTGGATCAGCTGTGCATCATCTTCAATTGGTGCAATTTGATTAGATGTTGATGTTAAAGCCTTGAAATTGTCGTGATGTCTGGCTTCATTAAATTAAACAACACAACTTTTGTAGGTCCAGCTTTAGTTTCACACGTTGTCTCTATATTTGAGCTGATTAACCTTTAATAACTTCCTTTTTTTTTGTGTTATTTTCTTCTGTTTCACTACTATAAAGTGACTCCCACCGGCCCACTAATAGTCTTTAATACGTCTTTAATACGTCTTTGTGAACAAGTGTGGGTTTTTTTTTTTTTGTCACCCTTCCTATTGGCACTGGGTGAAGATGCATTATGTTTTTTTATGTGTAAACAAATAAGGAAGGAAGTGGTTCTCAGACAGCTGTTTCTAGCTAGAGGTGCTTTTTTTTTTTTTTTTTTTTTAATGCAGTCAAGAAAATATTCACAAGAATAATAACCAACAGCCCCGTAAGACGCTTCCCTTTAATAAATTGTGTTGAAATACGGAGAGTAAAGAATTAAGATTAGTCTGGGTTGGAACCGTTCACATTTGCATATAAACATAATAAAATATTACGACGTTCTCTCCTCTCTAAAGGCCTTTTTTGTCCCCACACGTTAAACAAACTCCTTCGAGGTGAAGGCGGATTTATTCTGTTTCTTTAGAAAAAACAAACTAAAATATATCTTTGGCAGCTGGAACATACAAAGGTCTGATATGAACCCGTCTTTAAGCCCAAAAGGCACTTTTTTTTTTGTCGAATCTTTCCGTCTTTTTTTTACACAGATGTTAAAGTGATGCCATTGTACAAATTCAAGTGCGTGGAAATGTTTTCTCTTCTTTGGGCAAATGTCAGAAATCAGATTTCACCAAACTGGGTCATTTCTTTGCGAAACCAACGCTACGTTTGCCGCCTGTGAAACTAATGTGTGCAGGGCTGGATTGTTTTATCTATAAGGAGCTCGACACTTCATAAATATATGAACTTTTATCATAAATAATATCATTAAAAAGAATAAAAAAACATGTTAATGGTAAATGGAGTTTGGGGGTTAATGAACAAAGTCGATCGGGGGAAACGAATCAAGAGTTGCTGCTAATATCTATTTATTTTTTATTTATTTGTGGGCAAAGTTTAATGGCGATGCTTGTTCCTGAGACACGTTAGGATGGAAAGTTGTTGCTTTCTGCAAAAAAAAAAAAAAAAAGGACTCGTGTCTTATGGACGGTTTGAGCGTCCGTCCTGTCCAGGCTCCAAAATGCCGCAAATAATCTCATCATGTCTGGTGTAAAGGTTTGATGCAGAGGCCTGGCCCATGTGTGTGTATATACATACATATATATATATAAATCGCTGTTAGCACCAAGCATGTGGTTATGCAATAACTTCCAAATTGATTTTTAAGTAGCTCCCACAGTAACGAGGTTAAGTTGTTTGGTTATGCAACGCAGGAACAAAGAAGACGAGTGTGTTTGGTCATGTGTGCGCGCCACTAGCAGGAGACGCCGGAGTTAAATTAGTCAGCGTTCGTGGATTTCAGGGGTTCAGTGTGGATTTCTTTTGTCACAGCGAGGCCTGATGTGCGTTACCAGTCCTCCAAGAAGCACACGGTGTTCAGGCTGCGTGTAAGATCATTATCTTCCCCAGAGATTAGTCAAAGGGCTTCCTGCTCTTTATTCACCCTCCAGCGCCCGGCTACACCAGCGCCATCCCAGCCACGTACGTCCACACCAGGACACCTTCTTTTTTTTTATTTAAATCATCTCCCTTTAGATTTATTTTCACATATACCACATTAACACAAAACCAGCTTTGTGTTTGATCTCGACGCAGCTAAAAAAAAAAAAAGTCTCTCTAAGATCATTGATCCATCGTCCGGCCTCAGCCGACTGTCTCCTGGACTGGACGTCCTTTTTATACGTCCCACAGAGCTTCAGTGTGAGACATGAATAAGTGTCCTCCCTTCCACCGCTACCACCACTGTCTTTACAGCCAGAATTAGTCGCGTTGGGCACACGAGAGCGAGCGCACATCCCCCTTTTAGTGAGCTCTCCGCCGTTATGTAACGTGATGTTGTGTTCCTCCTCCTCCTCCTCCTCCTGCAGCGAGGAGGTGATGCTCCTCCATTCAGCCTCCCCGTCACTGTGCTAAGTAGAGCAAGAAATCCCGTCTCAGTCCGTCCGTCCTCCACCTCTTCTTCTCGTGGTGGACGCATCAGAAGCCCGTCGATACCCTCCTGAGACGCTCTGCTCGTGGGTGGAACAGATGGAGCTCGATGTGGAGCTAACGAAGAAAACGTTTGTCTGTAACGCAAATAAAAAAGACTCGGAGAGATTGATCGGTGCAGGTTTTAAAGGCCGACATCTCTACGAAATCATGTGTTTTAATGTTAATCCTGAATTCAAACAATAATAACGTTGGCGTAAATCTTTATTTGATGCTGTGGAAACAGGATGTGACATAACGGCGACTACCGGTGAGACTGTGTGCGAGTTGTAAAATAAATCAAAATAATTACAGTATATGATGCATCGTTTTCTTTTGCATCTGGTTCTGAGAAAACAAACACTTCTAAATATCGTGTAGATGCATTTACATCTGCGTTAATGTGAGTTGTTTCCTGACCCGGATGACGCATCCAGAAACAGGCCGAGTGTTTGTACCTGGGCTATTTATTTTATTTTCTGTTTTACTGCACCACGCTTGGCTGACACTTGTAGTGGCGCCGTCTTTCGAGCGGCATTATCTCCTCCACACAGCGTGGGGTTGATTTCACGCCGTCAGTTCAGGCCGGAGGTGACGCCCGTGATATTTAACGCAACACAGTTTAACCTGTTACTGCACCTGCTCTCTCTTTAATTTACTCGGTTTTCTCGTGGCCGTGAACGTCGTCGGCGCTGCAGCTTATCCGGCCGTCGTCGTACCTCGACCTCGTGACCCTTGACCTGCAGGTGTCTCCTAAACCAATTATTCCAGCTCGGCTGGAGGAAGACGTAGCTGTCTTTTTGTGTCCGGAGTTTGACTTGTGGTTGAATCTGGATTAAAACGAGGAGGTTGAGGTTGATAATTCGATCGCTAGAAATCAATAGAAGAAGATGAACCCAAATGAGACAGAACTGTGGGCGTTTGACAAGGATTTTGACTCAGATTGGACGATACTGAATATTAAATGATTGGTATCTGCACAATAAACTCGAGTTGGACGTGTCCAGAACCAGTGCTGATGTGTTAATGAGGCCAAACTTTAACTCTAACTACACTCATGTTTGTTTTTATGGAGCCAAAATGCAAACAGAATTGAAGAAGTTGATCAGCTGACTTCCTGACTGTCCAGTAATATGCAAAAGGCCGTTACACACAAAGTAAATATATATATATATATATATATATATATATATATATATATATATATATATATATACACATATGAATGCATCTTTGCTTTGTTTGGGAGTTTGCCGTGTGATTTTCAGGCCTTCGCTTACATTTTGACGACAGATGACTGAGCTGACTAATTCGTTGAGTTTTCTGTCGGCCTGTTCACACACACACACACACACACACACACACACACACACACACACACACACACACACACACACACACACACACACACACACCATATGAATCAGGCTGTGGGTTGTTAGGTGGTGGTGACAGATGGGTCTTAAATTATATGTAGTGTTGATAGATTGAGCTGCTGGAAGGCATAATCCTAACTTCTGGAAAATACATTTGAAGGAGGGGAAAAAAAAACGCAGCAGAGAGACTGAAATTATTACACGACGCAGCGAGTGAGGAATAAAACGTCGAGCGCTGTTACGTGTTTTGGGTTAAACTCTGACTCTAAACCCAACATTTCGTTATGTTGGATTAATTTATCAAAAATAATCAAATGTATATAGAAGAAATAGTTGGAATCGCTGCCATTTTTTTTATTTTCCCACTCGGCTCAGCTTTCGTTGGACTGAATTACTCGCTCATTATTTATATTCCTAAATGCTTTCTCCAGTTTTGGACGTGCACGTCCTCATTTTCTGCTCTATTCATTATGTGATCATGTCACTTCCAGACGTAATGTGAACCTGCTTAACTTCACAGAAAGACACGTCTCATTATATCAACAGCGTCATCGCTAGTGTTCGTGCACAGGCTGCTGCTAATGGGCAACAAATCATTACCGTAATGATGCTAAATCCAATGTTAAGGTCATTACGGTAATTTAACGACAGACTAAAACATGATCTTATTCTACGTGTAAACATTTCGTTAGTATCGTAATTAGATTTTTTTTTTAATGAAGACAGTTTAGACCCACCTCTCTGGTTTTATACTATTACAACGTATGTTTTACGAGTTAGCATCATGTTCTGACTCTGCACTAACTTTTGTTTTCTCCGTTTCTTCTAGATTACGTGTACTTTGAGAACTCTTCTAGCAACCCTTACCTTATCCGGAGAATAGAAGAGCTGAACAAGGTTGGTCATCGTCCTCTTCTTCTTCTTCTTCTTCTTCTTGTCACACATGAAAGTTACGCCACTGCATTTTTATTTTTTGTCTTTACAGTGGAATAAATGTTAATCTCTATTGATAATATACATGAAACTCATAGACACTATAAAGATGGAAGTGAAGCCAAAGCTAGTAGTGCCCCCCCTGGTGGCCGGAGGCTGCAGTATAGGTCATAAGCTCCGCCTCCTCCGTGTTAGTGGGCGGGACTTGGGCCAAACCAAAGCACTAAAATACACTTCAAACATTTTATTTCCAAGGATAGTTTCTGTAGTTGTAATATTCTCCATGAAAATGGCAACAAATTGAGAGGAAGTGAAGACATATTGTCCGTATTTACATTGATTTGAATAATACTCACGTGATAACACACACAGAGCAACTGTAACACACTGCACACCAGATATCACAGACCTGAAATGGTTTTAGCGGCGTTCATGCTACGCAGGCTTGTAATTTCCCTGCGTTTATCTGCTTTTCCTGGACACTAGTTAAATGATAAATGGTGGCTACTGTAATCACAGGACACTGGTACAGGAGCCACTTATATAACAGCAGCAGCAGCAGCATATGACACAGGCTTGTTTCCCAGTCAAAGGATTAAGCTCATTTATGTAACACTCTTACATTGAAGGGTCTGTGCTGAGAAGCAGGATAACAGAGTCATCTCTGAGTGTTAAAGGCTGCACAGCACAATGAGATGGAGATGAGATGATGTCCAGACCCATGACAAATCATTTTGTTGTGATTTATTTGTCATGATAATAACCAATGTTGGGAAATAATGATAAATTGGAGGAGCTAATTGAAAGCTAACGGAGCTCAGATAAGACTCATTTAAGGTACTGACACAGACGTAGTAACGTACGTACGTAGCCGACGCCAGTGTGAGTCATTCATACTCGTTTGTCTCGTTCTGTAATGACTCCACCCAAACACTAGGTGGCTTCCCATCATTCACTCACAGGAAACAAACTGAATTTGCTGCAGAGAATCCAAACTGTGTAAGAGCTCAGCTGAAAACACAATGAAGTAGCGCTAACACGTCGGTAGCTGCACCCGCGCTTCATTCGTTACGAGGGCGAACCAGTAACCAGCGACTCTCCGCTCAACAGACAGCGAACGGGAATGTGGAGGCGAAGGTGGTGTGTCTCTTCAGGAGGCGAGACATCTCAGGCAACCTCAACACTCTGGCCGACAGCAACGCAAGTAAGTGAACAATAACTTAAAGGCCTCTTCTCTCCCAGGTGAGAACGATGACGTCGGGCCGACTTTTTAACCAACCTGTTTCTCATTGTGTTTCACATAAAAGCTCCTCTTCAGCTTTTGTGTTGCAAATTTGCACCAATGCTTAAGGAGCGGAAGTTACGTCCTTAATGTTTGTCTCAAACTCAGCATCAGATCTGGTGGTTAAAAAAAAAAAAAATATACTACTTTACTTTGCACCTTTGTTCATTACAAACACAACATCCATGTTATTTTGGTTTTGTGCATGAAATGAAACAACATTTGACGATATTTCTCGTTGCGTTGATACTGTTTGATAACGTGGCTCCGCCCTCAGATCGGCACTGATCAAACTCCGCCTCCAAAAGTTCCAAGATGGCTCCGCCCACTTGGAGAAAATAGCATCAGTTCGACCAATGGAGGAAGTGGAGACGCGTTGTCCACGTCCACGTCCAGTCTATTGGTCTGATTTGTGGCGTCTTTTCGCTCCACATTAGCTTTAAACAGGAGTATTTACGGGACTGAACACGGTCCAAGGTGAACATGTGACCCAGGGAGAATACGAGGAAGATAAGAAACGCCTTTATGAAGCTGCAGGGGGAAGGAATTCAGTTTATTTCAGATGAGATCGAACGCTTAACTTGATAAGGACGTCTGTGTTTACAAGGTAGAACAGTAAACATGTTCTTTTTGAAATGACTTGTCCACACGAAGGAGGAAGACACGGTGATGCATCCATTTTGAAGCGTGGTTGGTTTCTATGTGTGTGTGTGGACGTCTTTGTCTGGAGCTCTGCAGCCCAGGAGGTGGGGGTGGGGGTGTGTTGGGTGGGGGTGTGTTGGGGGGGGGGGTGAATGTGATCAGTCTCCAGTAGTCTGCATGTCATTAGCACCACCCCACTACCTCCACCCTCCATATTAGGCTCATAGCCTGGATCAGGGTGTGGGAGGAGGGAGTGGAGCCGGAGCCACGTGGTCGACTTTACAACAGGAAGAAAAAAAAAATAAATTAAATAAATGTATTATATTAATGTATTTGTCTTTATAGTGTAATTAATGTAACAATTAACGGCGTCGTAGCGACACAACGTTTTTTTTTTTAAAAGAGAAGCTGTGGCGTTTAACACCAACGTCCCGTTATTTAACAGAATAAACGTATAAAAGCAGCAGCTGCAGCGGCGCCTCCGTGTAACTCGTGGTGTTAATTGTGTCGATATTTGCTCTGTTCACGTGAAAATGAGACTGCAATTAAAAAAAAAAGAAAGAAAACACTCAGATATCAAGGTTTACATGTTTTTTTTTTTTTTTTTTTTATTGAAAACCAGGAACTAAAATAAATAAACCGCCTCAGAGCAAGAATAGAAACAGTTCAAATGCCATGATAATGATGTGAAACTATGCGGATATTACACATGATAAATGCAATAAATAAATAAACATAACGTTGGGTGTTTGTTGTTGTTTCGTGCTGCATTTAAGTCAAGTTGGTAGAATTGGACCTTCAAACGTCCACCTCCAATTCACTGAACTACGTCCACACAGAGGACATGTTTACTGGACGAGTGATTTTTGGTTCCTGTTCAACTTCAGCCGACAAAGATTAAAAATATGACACAACCCCGCACGGTGGGTGTGGTTTTGGTTTATGACCTTAAATAAATAACTACAAAAGATGAGGCTCGGCCGAAGCAAGATACTTCATGTGATCAGTCTCAACTGCTAGAGGAAGTCATTTGCTTTTATCTGGCTGTGGTGAACAACGAGGAGTTAATTCCTTCATTTTAACTTTATTTTGTAGTTTTTTTTATTAACAAGCATAAACTTCCTAACCGAGGCACAAAAAGAAATGTGTCCCCCAGGAAAATCTGTCAAATGACGGCCATTACATTTCTTTCTACGTTTTATTCATTTATAATCCAGCTGTTGTCTAGTTTTTGTTGCATTATGTGTAACTCTGTGTTTGTTATGTGTACGTGAGCATGTTTGTGCGTTTGTTACATGTTTGTCGGACCCCAGGAAGAATAGCAGACGCTGGTGCTAACGGGGACGCTAATAGTAAAAGGAAAGGAAAGATTACACAATGCACAGGTGTTAAACACAATACAATTACACAGAAGTAACGTTGTAGACGTTGTGTATATATGTGCATCAGATTAATTGGACAAATTGAATCTCTAATACTATTCTCTAATAGGACAGTTCTGTAAATGTAAACACTTTCATAACGTATTTCTTTGCACTAAAACAAAAGGAAACTTTTGTAGTTGTCGTTATTTAGACGTTAATACGCTTGTTGTGTTACTGGTCTGAAGTCAAACTGAGGTGAATGTTGCCCCCCTGAAGTAAAAAGAGTCTGACACCCCCTGGTTTAAACCATCATTTTAGTATCGGTGGGTATTGACAAGGACTTAATACGATACGTATCGCGATACTTGAGTCACGATACGATACATTATCGCGATATCATGATATTGCAATATTCTACATATGTCACAGAGAAATTTTTAATGCAGCTTAAAATACATGTTGCATAATATATATATATATATATATATATGTACATAAAATAACATCAGTGATAAAACATTGGACAAACAACATTAATCCAAATGATCCATTTCCAGTTTATTGCACAGAAAAAGTTCAGGATCGACCAAAAAACACGACTTTCACTTTCGCTTTTAGAATCGATATTCAATATTGTATCGCGAAAATAAAAAGTATCGCGATATATATATTGCCATATCGGTATTTTTTTCAGTCACCTACACAGATGACCGCAACATTTCAATTACAAAAAATGCTATCGCTAATTCGTAATACACTGTTTTACACTAACCTGCTACCTATTTATATATATATATATGCTAACGGTGCGAAATAGAGGATATTTAATTAAATATCAACATTCGCCTACTTTACTTGTTCTTTGCACTAAAGCAAATGGACAAAAATCTATGTCATAGTGTTGTTGCCTTACTCGTTCGGCCTTAATTTAAATCGAATTAGCCCCCGAACTACAGCGAGTTTTTCATCTTAAAAGTGACATTTCTATACAACCAGTGTTGAGATGCACCAGTGAAAGTGGCTCCAGGTCAGGGCTACGTTTTTCTTCTCTGAAGGTAGAGAAGATGGTTCATTCCTTTAATGCAGACACGACCTGGTTGAATTTGGTTTCCAATTAAGAAAAAAAAAGTACAAGTCTGCATTTAAAATCAGGGAAGCAAATACACAATGAGTTAATTCTGACTTGGCTTGTGTCGTTGTGTCAGAGCAAAGAAAGTAGAGAGTGTGTGTGTGTCGCTCCTTCTTTTTGTGTGTGTGTGTGTGTGTGTGTGTGTTGGGGATACATGTTGTGGGGGGATGGGCGCCTCAGGTTTGTTACACAGGGTTTCCCGCTCTGTCTGGCAGGGACCGGCTGGACAGGCGGAGGGAAGGGGGCGGGGTTAAGAGGTTAACAGAAAAGGGGTGTGGCCTAAGGTGGCGTCTCTCTCGCTCGCTGTCTGCGCATGTGTGACCCTACACTGACAGGGTTTCCTGTGGCTGAGTGCAGGGGCGGAGTCCGCCGAGATAAATAGCCCCTCCCCCTCAAGCTTGCAACAAATTACACACACACACATGGACATAGAAACAAGTCGCAGTGAATGGCTTAATTTATTTATTTATATGTATTATTTTTTTTTTTATTTTATTTCACATCTCGTACTGGCTGCAAGTATCACATAGGTTTGATAATGTGAAATAAATCACATTTCTATTATATTTCTTCCTATTATCCAATGTTTATAAGGGATCTAAATATGATTAACAACATTGATTAAAATTAAGAAAAGTCATTAAATAGAAGGGTTAAAAAGAAATTTATTTCAACCCATTTAGACACCATTAGGCCTCTTCTTCATTGTGTGTCAGCGTTAAAGTTGACTGGAGAGCGTTGTCTCGTTTTTCTCTGATTGACTGAATGAAACTCACATGTTTCTAAACTACAGATTTTTACAATATGGATTTTTATTAATTCATTTATTTATTTTTTAACATCAGCATTGGCCAATGACTGATGCGTGTTACTGATTTTTCTCAGCCGATACTGCTTTTTCCTCCCCTCATTTACATGATACAAATGACACAATGATAACAAAGTCTCAATTTAACCCAGAGAATATTTAACGCTCTTATATATATAAAATCTAGAGAGACATACTGAACAGACCCTGCGGACTCCAGTCTATTCCACCTCACCTTGAAAGAGGCTAATTACTATGTTTAGCTTAAAGGCAGAATTAGTCTCACACCTCGGCTTTAACATCAACACACATTCCTAATAAAAGCTTAACAACAGCACAACGGCTCCCATCTAAACGGGACAGTGGGTGATTGACAACCTGCACTATTGGCTTAACAGAGAGAGGGTTGGTGCTGAGTGATAAAGTAAATAGATTTGTTTGGTTAGCATTAAAAAAATAAATAAAATAAGCGAACGAAAAACATTTTTTCAACTCTTATTCTTACGGATGCTCCGCACGCCTTGTGAGAACAAGCATTTCCCAGATTCCAGCTACATGCACAATGCTAGTGGGCTAGCGTCACTGTATGGGCTGCACAGTCTGCAGTGTCTTCAGCAGCACAGGGCTGATACCAGCCGATACCAGTAAAAACAAAAAACCCAACATATTGGTCGATCTCTATTCCAAACCTCACTGAGACGCACATGGACGCAATTTACAATGTGCTGAAGTTACCACATGTGGTTCCTTTGGTTCCACTTCAGCGTTTCCAGCTGCTCCTTTACGAGGCCCATTTCTGTAGTAAATATCAAGGTAGCTTTGGCGTCTAGATACGAGTTACTCGTTTCTCGCTACATTAGCTTTGTGAAAGTAGCGTTCGGTGTTTGTTGTTGGTTTGGTGCAGCTTTTGTGTTTGTTTTTTGAGGTTGAGTGAAGTTGGTCGTATTGAATGACCACGTGCTACCACCTCAAACATCCACAACGCACAATTTACACATTTTGATCTGACTGGTTTGATTTCTGGTGACGTTTTGATGCTGCACAGATACCAATCCTGTCTTTTTAATAACGGTGTTTGGGAAAAAGGTTTAATAGCAAAACCTTCACACGAACGGTTCTTTGATCATCTCAGGCTCACGTTTAACCCCAATTTCTGACGTGTTTGTGTTTGTTGTTTGCAGGAGAATTTGAGGAGGAGTCGAAGCAGCCGACTCTGGCTGAACAACAGAAACACCAGCTGAAACACAGAGAACTCTTCCTGTCTCGACAGTTCGAATCTCTACCCGCAACTCACATACGGTTCGTTGTTCACTGGCGTTTAGTCGCAGCCCGGACGCTGAAATCAGGATTACACTTCGTTTCAATGCAACTATTCTGCTCCCACTTATTTATTTATTTCATCCTTTGGCTTATCCCTTCGCTGGTAAAGCTTTTTAAACCAATCGGAGCTCTACACAGGAGTGATTTTCTTCTGATTTCATTGATAAAAGTCATGATAGGATTGAGTCAACACATGTTTTCAAAACAAAACAAATCCAGGGGAACACAACAACTTCTTATTTTACTCAAAAATCAAGAATAAAACCACTAGGACTGACTTTTGTGATAGAAGCTTCAGAGTCTTGGCTTTGAAATGAGACCAAGAACATGAATGAGCTCTAATATGTCCATTAATAGACGTCGGCTGGACTGACCGTCTGTTTCAGAACCAAGAACAGAGCTGTTTTATGACAGTAGCGTGTTTCCTCTTTAAAGTTTCTAGCTGCTTCCTCCATATTCACAATTTTCTAATTCCTTGTTTCATTGTTTTGGATCCGTACGACTCGTTTTTCAGTCTCTATTGTTGAAAGTGAAGCCAGAAACGTGTTTTGTGACTTTAAAAGAAACTTTAAATCATAACCTGAAGCCTGGAAGTTTTTTTAAACTTTTAAACTCTGGTAATGAAGTTAAATAAAGACACCAGATATAATGGAGCTAATAACATAACTCGCCTCCACGTGATCGTATCAGTAATTAACCACATGCTGTTATTTAATGACAGAGTCACTCTCGTGTGCTTTTATTTGTTAATTCCTGTTTAGATTTATTTTCTGTGTAGCTGGTTCACGGCTACGGGGACAGAATATGTTCGAAGCCTCTCGTTACTAATGAACACACATCACTTCGGGCCTTTTTCAGCTAATGATTCCTAACGACGGTTGTGTGTTTAGTCCATTTATCCCGACATAAATCAGACGCTAGTTCTTTGGTTTATTGCTCGTTTTAATACGTCTTAACGTTTAACGAGCTACATAAGTGTCTTTCACGTCCCCCCCCCCCGTCGTAAACGTCCTCTCTGCTCTTTTCGCCGCCTCCCCCAGGGGGAAATGTAACGTCACCCTCCTCAACGAGACCGACGTCCTGGCCGGATACCTGGAGAAAGAGGTACGACGCCATCTGGCTCACGTTAGCTCTGCAAGCCTGTTTATTCTCCGGCTTTATTTATCAACAGCGTCAGATTTAAAACAGCTCGTTAACCTTCCTTCCTCCGCTTTTCTCTCCAGGACTGTTTCTTCTACTCGTTGGTGTTCGACCCCGTCCAGAAGACGCTGCTGGCCGACCAGGGCGAGATCCGGGTGGGCTCCAAGTACCAGGCGGAGATCCCCGACAAGCTAGCGGAGGGTGAGCGCGGAAACCGGGGAGATGCATGAATCAGTTTTTAGTTCATCCACATTACAACGTGTCCTCTTGTTGTCTCAGGAGAAGCCGACACCAGGATCCAGGAGAAGCTGGAGACCAAGGTCTGGGACCCCAACAACCAGCTCAAAGACCCTCAGATCGACCAGTTCCTGGTGGTGGCCAGGTAACGTCGTCCGCCGGCATCGCTGTGGGCTGTTGCCATGGCGAAGCATGCACCTGTTTATTTATTTGTTTGGGAAAAAAAAAACGTCAAAACTAGTTCAAAATATCAACAGTGCAAAAGCAAAAAATGAAAAAAGGAGTTTCTTATTGTGTGTGATACAGGTAATTTTATTTTTTGTTTTGAATCAGACGTCTAAACTTTTGGAGGGAATCACTTTACTCTCAGCAGCCTGCTACGCCCTCTAGTGGTCAACTCATGTAAAAACTATATAAAAAACAAGTAGTGTGACTGTTTTAAGTGAAACGTGAACCGATTGGTTTTTATTTCAGAGCCGTGGGGACGTTCGCTCGCGCCCTGGACTGTAGCAGCTCCATCCGCCAGCCCAGCCTCCACATGAGCGCAGCAGCCGCCTCCAGAGACATCACACTGGTGAGACACACTCACAGACACACAACCATCAGCACGTCTTTACATGGGAGATATTCATTTATGTGTTTATTAACCCTAGAAGGTTATAAACAGTTACTATATCAGGTTGATTTCAACAAATAAAACATCTAAACGTATCTAAATACAGCAACACGTGGTAATTTCAAGTACTTTCATTTCATTTTTAGATATAAAACACATAAATGTATCACAGGAGTCTCATAATAAATAATAATTAAAATAATAATGGAACTAGGAACTTGAGTTTGGGTCCATCTGTTCCTGGGACATGTGAGACTGGTCCAGTGAAGACGTAATAATAATAATAATAATAATAATATCTGCTTAAAACAGGGTTTATTTTAACCCCAGGTTCCACTTTAAATGGCTCAACTCTCCTCATGGCTCAAAGAACGTCACATTTGATGAACAGATGATGCCAAACACAAATGAACACATTAACCTCCTAATACCTGAGCTTTGGTTTTATTTGCATTCTTTTTATTCTCCAACGTATTTGGGATTAACGGGAACTAACGAGTTTAAAAACTAAGCATCACCCTTGAAAAGGAAGTAGTTTTAGGTGGAAAAAACATGTCCTCATATGTGGACACGGGGATTATTCCATGCTGCATTATAATAAATTCACCGATATAACAAAATATAAAACTGAACATGCAAAGACAGAATTTCAAATAGTGAATTCCCAATGTCCTCAAATGAGTATATGCTAATTAGCGAAGTTATAGCTCGCTACTACTGAGCATTTATTACATTTATGTGTCATATTAAACAAGAAAAGTTAACACGCAAAAATAATCAAGTTACAACTGTAAAATTTAATGAGGTTTTGCACATTTTTGCACTTTTGTTACGTGATTTGCTGCAGAAAGAATCCGCTGAAACTCTCACCATCGTGTTTTTACACCAACTAGCATCTCGTTAAGAGGATAAAAGTTTAAATGAAGCAGAATAAGAAGCTGCCACTAACATAAAACATAACGTCCCCATATGAGGACGCAGGGTCTCAGCACTTTAAGCTATTGATTATTTAAACTGTGGTTTTATTCTGACTCAGTCGATCTTGTCGTCGTGCACCATATGTTACCAGTTCAAAGTATTTTATCGTCTGATTTAATAAACAAACACTAATGAAAATGACTTAAAAGATAATTGTTCAAAACCCAAAGAAAACGACTCCGGACGTAACGTGACCTGAGCTGAACTTAAAAGGATTCAAGCATTTTTATTTGTCATTTACAACCGAACAGAAGAATGAGATGGAACGAATTTACACACTCAGGTCCCAGATTAAATCCCTTAGTTACTATAATAAATAGATAAGATGTAAATAAACAGTGTAGATAAGAATAAAGAGACAAAATAAAAGATAAATAATGTGGAAATATGAACAGAAATGGCAACAAAGCAGCATGAGGTCACTTTCTTCTTGCATCTGTCGGTGTAAATGTCGGTTGTTATGGAGAAGCTTTGTGCAGCCGTCACCACCTAAGAGCTAAGTTAGATTAAAAGTCAGACGTTTTCTATGAATAAGATTTATTTGAATTATTACGATAATGTTAGAAAGACATTTAATTGATTGTTTGATAGGATCATATTTACTGGGACAGTAGAACCTCCTCATCATCGGTGGGAAACTCCTCTAGTGTCTTTACAAACATATAATGTGTTAATGTATTGGATCTAACTCCACCCTTAATAAAACCCCCCGTCTGTGTCCTCAGTTCCACGCTATGGACACGCTGCAGAAGAACAACTACGACCTGGCCAAGGCCATGTCCACCCTGGTCCCTCAGGGGGGACCCGTCCTCTGCCGTGACGAGATGGAGGAGTGGAGCGCCTCCGAGGCCATGCTGTTTGAGGAAGCCCTGGAGAAGTACGGCAAGGACTTCAACGACATCCGCCAGGACTTCGTAAGCCGCTCGTCCTCCTCCTCTTTTAACGAGTTTGTGTCCTGTAACGTGGAGACTTGACCAGATATGTCCCCTCCGTCCTCCCCTCAGCTTCCCTGGAAGTCTCTCGCCAGCGTGGTCCAGTTCTACTACATGTGGAAAACCACCGACCGCTACATCCAACAGGTTTGTGCTTTATAGCACGTCACACAACAACAACACAACACGTTTTACTTCCTGTGCACGTTCTCACCACGTTCTCCTTTTCTTGTCTCTTAGAAGCGACTAAAGGCGGCGGAGGCTGACAGCAAACTGAAGCAGGTGTACATCCCCACCTAGTGAGTGTCACGTTCACCTGCCACACTGTCAATCAGGAAAACTTTATTTATAAGGCAACGTTTATACAAAAGATGCAGCTTTACATGTAAACTAAAACAAAAGGTTTAAAGAGGAAACACTATCCCACCCCAACACTATGAAGTTAAGGAAAGACCAGAGAGAGAAATTAGTAATTATAAATGACTAATTTAAGGATAAGAATAAATGAAATTCAACTAAAAGCCACTAAAGAGGTGAAAATTATTTTTTAAAAAAAGTAAAATTTGGTTAAAAGCCAGACTAAAAAGATAAAATAAGTTAAAATTACTTAAAATTACTTAAAAGCCAGACAAAAAATAAAATGATAGAATAAATGAAAATCAATTAATATAACTAGACTAAAAAGCTAAAAATAGTATAAAACTAGTAAAATTAGGTGAAAACTCAGACTAAAATGATAAAATAAAAACAATTAACCTGAATAAAATGATAAAAAAAGAATAAAAAATAAGTAAAAATTTAGTTAAAGGCCGTACTAAAAAGATAAAATAAGTTGAAATTAGTCCAAAGCAGATAAAAAGGTAAAATAATACAGTGTTAAAATTTTTTAAAAGTCAGATTAAAAAGGTAACATAAGTTAAAAGCCAGACTTAAAAGATAAAATGACAAAATAAATTCAATTAATAACCCAACTAAAATGATTAAAATAATACAAAATAAGTAAAATTCAGTTAAGAGTCAGACTAACAAACACATAATGATAAAATAAATAAAAATCATTTAGTATCCAGAGTAAAAGGATAAACATCAGTTTAAAATAACCCTCCTTTCCTTTGTCAGTTTATTTTATTGTATTTTATGTAGTGTATGTTATTTACTGATCACTTCTTCTTCTCTTTCTCCAGCACCAAACCAAACCCCAATCAGATCATGGTGCCGGGAAGCAAACCCGGCATGAACGGAGCCGCAGGTTTTCAGAAAGGACTCAGCTGTGAGAGCTGCCACAGTAAGTACACGATCAGTACACGATCAGTACACGATCAGTACATGATCAGTACATGATCAGTACATGATCAGTACATGATCAGTACATGATCAGTGTTGGTCGGTTTCTGAGGCTCGGTTCATCCCAGCGTGACGTCGGCTCAGATCCCGGGGAGTCGGAAAACCTCTAAAGTTTGATCATCTCAATAAAAGGCCTTAAAATGTCTTTAAAACCAGCAGATTTTACATTAAAAGGTCTTAACTGACCTCGGCCTGTTATGTTTCTGTATCTTATTAGTGGTTCAAACCTGCACAAACCCAGGCCAGCAGCACATTTACACAAACACACACAGGATTAACGTGGTTACGTCTCGGTTTGTGCTATAAGGAAGAATTATTTAGTTCTGAGCATAAACTCTAATATATAATAACAGGAATAAGAGTTAATCTCTTTAAATTCATCCCATGGAGGCAGATTAGAGCATCTCTGTTTAACACACTCAGTCTAAACTATTGAGTTCATTCATAAACTTTGAGTGACAATAGAGTCACATGATAATAAACCTCATTATACCACTATACCAACTATATATGTGCACCTTTATAGAGAATACGTTCTGGTCTAAATGTGTCCCCCCCCTCCCTCCCCAGCGGCCCAGTCCCCCCAGTGGTACGCCTGGGGCCCCCCCAACATGCAGTGCCGCCTGTGCGCCTCCTGCTGGATCTACTGGAAGAAGTACGGTGGCCTGAAGACTCCCACACAGCTGGAGGGAGCAGCCAGAGCCGGCGCTGTACGTCTCCTCCTCCTCCTTTATCTTTTATTTACCTTTCTACAGTCTGATGATCATCACCCACTAACCCTCCCTCCCTTGTATAGGAGCCGGGCCCCCGCAGTCACATGACGCGCCAGGAGGTCCAGGGCCTGTCGCCGTTCACCCGCAACGAGGGTCGCGCCAAGCTGCTGGCCAAAAACCGACAGACGTTCATCCTGCAGACCACCAAGCTGACCCGCGTGGCCCGGAGGGTGTGCGAGGACATCCTGCAGCCGCGGCGTGCGGCGCGCCGGCCGTACGCCTCCATCAACGCCAACGCCGTCAAGGCCGAGTGTACGCACGCACACTTCAACATTATTAAACACTTAAATGTGTTGGAGGCAAATTCTGACCCGTGTGCAGGTTAAAGTGTTTCACGTGAGACATTAACAACAAATAAACAATTAAAATGCACATTTAGGAGTTAATTTCACTACACTTTGTCTGTTGAGCCTCTGATTTATGTGAGTAATCGACTGGAGAAGTTTCATGGTGACATCTGTTAGTTTAATTTTATCCTTGAAAAGTAGATTTTCCTTGTTTTTATGGGGACGAAGCTTCATGACGTCCTCAACAACAACTTTACTCTAACGCAACAAAAGAATTTTTCACTATTTTAGTAAATTCTGAAAGTCTCTTAATAAAATAAAAGTCACGTCCGTGATGTTACAACAAATGTTGCTCTGTGCGATCAAATTTAGATGAAACATAGTGATGTGTTCAAAGATAAAAGGTCTTTTGAGCCAAAAAATAACATTTAATACACTTCTTACATTATTATAAGATGTTAAATGGTGCTACTACTACTTTCTGGGAGCATTGCTGTGTTTTTAAACTTTTTCATTATTTATTCTGAATGAATGTCTGGTTTTCTAACGCATCATTATGAGGTTTAACGTGTTTTCAGAAGCCTGTGGTTGACATGTTTTCCTCCCTGCAGGTATGATCAGGCTTCCCAAAGCCACGAAAACTCCTATTAAGAGCAAACTGGTGCCTCGGCAGTCGCTGGCCACCATCGTGAAGGATTTAGGTAAGAACCCTTTCACACGTTATATTAAAAAAAATAAAAACATTAGTGCATCATTAATGAATTGATGCATCTAATCCACCAGTAGTCAGTCAACCACCAGGGGGCGAACGTATAGTTAAGGCATCACAGACCAAACTAACGCTTCCCGTGTCCATCGGCAAAAAATTTCTTTTTCATTTATTACAGCATTTTTTTTTATAGTTTAAAGTTTAATTTTGCACTGAAAACTGTTTATTGTATATTGTTTGTTTAAAAGTGGTGCAATAAAAATACAGATGTTTGCCCCAACGTGATGAATAATAATGATTATTAATCGCAATTAACAATCACAGTTGGAGATTAATCGCGATTAATAATCACAGTTGAAGATTAATCGAGATTAATAATCACAGTTGGAGATTAATCGCGATTAATAAGCACAGTTGGAGATTAATCGCGATTAATAATCACAGTTGAAGATTAATCGCGATTAATAATCACAGCTGGAGATTAATTGCGATTAATAATCACGGTTGGAGATTAATCGCAATTAATAATCACAGCTGGAGATTAATCGCGATTAATAATCACAGTTGGAGATTAATCACGATTAATAATCACAGTTGGAGATTAATTCAGATTGATAACCATGATTATCTTTGTGGACATTATTGAGCAGCTTTAACACATGAATGATTCATCAGGAGTTTGTGAATCAAACTGTCTGAAGCTTCTTCTGGTTCACTGAGCAGCAGCGTTTCCCATATGGTGTTAAAACTACGGAGGCCCACATGGGTCTAATTTATTCCACCAAAGTTTCATGACCAGTCGGAAATATTTTTATATTATTTTTTTTATTATTATTTGAAACCGCATTTGAAACGTTAGCACGAGCATTTTGTTGTTATTAATAAAATAGTTGTTTTTTTTTAACCGATGTGTTTAGAGAGTGAAAACCGGAAGGAAACTAGACATGAACTAATTTAACTTTATAAGCAAAGTTATATTGATAGTCAACAGTTTTAATATAAATTAGATTTATTTAAACTAGAAAACCACGTGTCAACACTTAATAGTTGCGCTAACATTATAATTCTGAGCTTTTATTGACACACAGTAGAATCAGCCTCCTCCTCCTCCTCTCTCTTCTTCTCTTCCTCTTTTAAACGCGGTGTTCATCCCTTGTTTACTCGTTGCAGCCATCTCAGCCCCTCTGAAACTGAAGGCCTCCAGAGGACCCCCGACACCCATCAACAGGAACCAGGCCAGCCAGCCCCGAGTGGGCCCCAGCCTGCTGGGGAAGAGGGGCTTCGACAGCGTGAGTGCCCCCCCCCCCCTCAACACATTAAACACACTTATATGTAGCTTCATTCATGGCTAACATGATCTCCCCTCATGGTTTTCCAGACCACGGGCGTCCCCTACCCGGCCAACGGGCGGCCGTACACCTCCGGTATGAGGACCACCTCCCAGTCCGTCATCAAGAGGCAGAAGGTCAGCCAGGGGGAGGCCCCCAACCCCGTGGTGTTCGTGGCCACCAAGGACACCAGGTACCAAGCTGGTCTATTCTAGACGTGGGAGCGGGTCAGCCATAACATTATGACCATCCCATCCCATAGTAATGAATGTTGGAAGATGTTTCTATATCGTAAAATTTGGTGGAAATGTGGTCTAATGCCCATGGATTCTGCAAAGAAGAGCATGTAGCACCCACCTAGACCAGACTAGACCCCCCCCCCACACACACACACACCCCTACCCCCCTACCCCATAGCAATGACACTCCTTGATGACAGCAGGACGCTGTAAAAACTCTTTAGAAACATCTAAAAAAAAGGTGTAGACCTCTTAATTCACTAGATCCCAAACTGATCAAGTATCTGTGGGGTGATCCACCATAGAGACCCCTCCCTTCAACTCATAGGCCCCCCCACACAATTTCAGGAAGGTGGTCATAATGTTATGGCTGATTAGTTGTCGACCCATTGTCTTCGAGCCTTAATTGTCGTGTGTAACGTCCTGTCGTCTGGTTTCGAACCAGGGCTCTGAGGAAACACCTGACCCAGTCCGAGATGCGTCGCGCCGCCAGGAAACCCCACCTCCTGGTCCGGATCAAGCTGCCCCCCCCACCCCGCTCCCTGGCCATGCCCCTCATCCCCCCCAGCAACGAGCCCATCGTCCTGGAAGACTGAAGACGCATCAGGGAGGAGGCGGCGGGCGGGTGGGGGTGGGAAGATGAGAGGGTGGATGTGGGTGGGTGTTTTTAACAGGACATGGTGGTTTGGGGGGGAGAAGGGGGGGGGGGTCGTCTTCATGTCCCTGTTTACAGTGTCATCTTTATTTAGTTCTGTTACTGTCCAACACAACACAAATACACACACACATACACACCAGCACTTAGACAACTGTACATTTCATCTACACACACACACACAGACACACACACACACACTCACGCACACACCTCAGGCTTCATAGTGATTCTATTACAGATTCTCAGTTTATTCACTCCCCCCACTCCTCCTCCTCCTCCTCCTCCTCCTCCTCCCTCTTCTTCTTCTCCTTTTTTTTGTTCTCCACCTCCTCCTCCTTCTTCTTCTTCTCTTCTTCCTCCTCTTTTTATTTTTTAACGCCGCCCGTTTTTAAATGTGTAACTTAAATCAAGATTATCTCTCTCTCTCATTCTGATCCTGAAGCACACACTCGTATTATTTCCCCTCCCCTCCACGTCTCCTATCTGTAAATAATCATATGCAGCCCCCACAGACTGAGGGGGGAGGAGGGGGGGGTCCCCCCACGGACTGGACCTGGGGGGGGGGGGGGACACACCTGTAGCTGTAGCAGGTTGAATGTGCGCTTTTGGTTTTAAAATCTCGCCCCTTTCACACCTCTACAGATAAATTCATTCATCTTTTTCCCTCTTTTTTTTTGTGGGGGGGGGGGGGTCTAAACCGTTAATCGTCCTAAAACCCCAAATGTGTGTTCAGCTTTTATCTGCCATCACACTGTTTAAAAAAATTCATTTCGTTAACGACACATTTGGCTCAGAGGATGAAACTACGTTTAAATTCAAAGGGTCCCGGGACGTTTCCCTGTGGGACTCCGAAAGTAACGTCTGTTAAATGCAGCTCGATTTGCACCAAAATTCATGTTCCCGTTAAAAAAAACAAAAAAAATAAACAAATACTGCTCGACTCTAACCCAAATACTCTTCTGTAAATGTCTCAACTTGTGCTTTCATTGGCTTTTATTTTATTTTTTTTTTAGCCCCCATCCACCCCCCCCCCCCTCATTCATAGCGGGAGCGTTTCTTAATTGGATCATTTATAATTCCCTGTGATCCCTCGTCCCTCGAGGGGTTGATCCGGTTTTATAAGCAAGTTTCGGTCCCAATGTGGGCTTTGTGATATTTCTCCAAAAGAAGGAAAGAAATTGGAAGTGTTGAGTTTGTAGCAAATAATAATAAATCTGTGTAAAGAAAAGTGGAAAAAAAAAATAAATAAAACTGGCATATTGCAAACTTTTTTTTTTTTTTTTACATCTAATGTGTGTAACTCTGCTCTAATGAGGCTACTGTACATGTGAAACATCTCTCCTTCATCGGGGGGCAGGGGTTGGGAGGGGGGGGTCATTTCCAGTTTGGGGGGGGGGTGATGCTCATAAAGGGACGTTGGGGATGAGGGGACGGGTTTGGGGGGGGGACGCTGGTTTTTGTATGAGGGAGAGACAGACATGCTACAAATTTGAAAACTTTTTTCTCGAGTGTTTTTTATTCCAATGTCTCCGTATTCTTTAATGTATCTTGATAAGAAAAGAAATAAAGATTTTTTTTCTTCGTGGTCAGACCCTGAGTTTAATCGACTGTGATTTCATGATTTCAAAAAATATATATAATAATTTAAAAGGCATCATCATTCATTCACAAGGGAAACTGCTTGGTCACATGACCTTAGTTTAACATAAAAAATTAAAAAAAAAAACAGCACAAATCTAGTAAAATTTTAAAAAATATATAAGAATATATCTAGTGAAATAAAATAAAATATTGGTACAATATTGTCAAAATTAAAACAAATTAAATATAACTACAAATCTAGTCAAAAAAATATAAGCATAAATCTAGTCAGTGAAAATAAAATATGAGCAAACTTCCAGTAAAAATAAAAGTCCAGTAAAATAAAATAAAATATAGAACAAGTCTAGTCAAATAAAATGAAAAAAAAGTAAAAATCTAGTGAAGTAAAATTAAAAATGATTAAAATATAGTAAAATAAACTAAAATAGTATCTAAGCAAATGTACGTGAAATGGAGACAGAAGTTAATGTATATTATAAACATAGGTTTGATAATAAGGTGCATTAATAGGAATATTACAGAAAGGTGAGTTGTTGTAAAGTTGGACAGAGTTTGGTTTGAATGACGTCATTTAACATTCACTGTGTTAGTGGAGCCGAGTTTGGTTCATTTTTCATTTATATTTTTAAAGATATTGTTTTATTTTCTCTGTTTAACCAGAGATAAATTAGTTCCTGCTGTAAACTCACAAACTACTGTCATGGGCCTGAAACACAGATGATTTTAGCTCAGAGGAAACAGACTGATCGTCTGTTTGCTGTCCTGTCAGACGGCTTTTAATTAACCAACTAATGAACTAATTAAAAGGTTTGTTCTCACAACTTCCAGCAGAGCTGGAGTTGATGATGTTGATTGGACCCGTTTGATTAACAACTGGCTAAAGGCGGATAACATTAAAACACAGAACACAGAAAAATAAACCTTATAGAAAAAAGGCTAAAAAATATGAATTACCGTAATAACGTCACAGAGTGCGCGTTCAGAAAAAATGAACGTTTTCTGAACTCTACGACTGTTGCGCTTTACAACCAAAACCGTGTCATTACGGTAACATTTCTCCCGCTTTTAATAAAAATCTGTAAATTCCCAAATCAACGCTGAATACGATAGAAGGTCAAATAAATAAATAAAATAATAAAAATTGCATTTTGTGACAGGATATGACATCCCGGTTTCGCTCGTTATATGTAAACAACGTGTTTCTTGCAGAAAATAAATACAAATCAATATTTAAGACTTTTTCTGGCTTCAAAACTATTGATACCTTCAGTTAAAAGATTACGATAAGAAGAAGAAGAATATTACTTATTTTATTTATATGTGTTTGGGCGGTTGTTTTTCACAGGGCAGTCAAATAAAGTGACAATAAAATTAAAAAAAAAACATAAATAAAATATAGTTTGGTTCGAGAGCAATAAAAAATAAACTATAGCAGCAAAACTAACGCAGCTATAGAAATAAAATACAATACATAAAATAAAAGCGCTTTTATATTATGTATCGTATCATCACGGAGCATTTTGACCTTTTTCAAAACATAAATAAATAATCGTGACACTAAGGACCTGAATGAACGTGGCCACATACGCGATGGACGCGCGCACGCGATTGGTCACCTGTGACCGTTGTGACGTCACCGCAGGAGCACACCTGAGGCTCGTTTCGCGGCGGGAGGCGGTCGAGGTTTAAAAGACAAACCTGGAGCACGTGTTGTTCGGTTGTGGCTTCTTCGTGACGGCCGGGATCCATCTACCCCCCCTTTTTTTTTCTTTTCCAACTCCAGCGTTAGAGTTTATTTATTTTATTTAGAGGTTAAACTCAACCGACATGTTTGAGGTAAGTCACCGGCGTTAATCATCACTTTGTTATTGTGTTGTCCACTTTAAGCTTTTGGTTTCCCTTTTGCCTTCATGAGGTTCTGCTTGTAAAATAATAATTCTTCCAATGTGAGCGCTGCTTTAATCCTATAAAAGCAAAGAATACAAGAGGCAATAAGATTTAATTCTCTCAGTTTAATCCCCTGATTAATTATAAATGAATATAGTTGCAAATGCTGAAATGGAGTCAGATCATTAAAATTTCAGCCTTTACAAATGTTTGGAGGTCGTTTAAACGCTATTAAAGAAAGATACACTGTAAAATATTTCAGGTCAGTGAAACTTGGAAAGCTAAAAAAACTAAAAATGTAAAAACCACTTCAACTCGAAAAGCTAAAACTTGAGGTTTAGCTTTATTTTATTAAATTAAACCCACTGGAGAAAACCTGTTTTGGTCAAATCAAAGTTCAGATTGAAATCCAGAAGTTTTATTAAATTCATATCAGCTACTGTTTTAAGTTGAGAATTAATGTTTTTATTTCTGCTTAATTTTCACATCTTGACGACTAGTGGTCAAGTTTTAAAGTTTATCTGAACTTCAGACCAATTAAACATCTGGTTGGTTCATAATTCTGTTGTTTAATCTACTTTATAGTAATTCTGTCTGATTACAAAATATTTCCCAGTAAATACATCACTTTTTTTCAACTGATAAGTTAAAGACACAAGTTAAATGAACATCAACCACCATTAAGTTTAGAAAACGCATTCATGACCAGTTTCTAATACTGAACTTAATTTAGAGTTAAAGAGAAGAAATGGTTTAATGGAGCTGTAATGCATTACTGTCATTTTCTTATTTCATTGGTAAAAAGTCATTATAGTGTGTATCAACTTTGATTCCTCTAGAACAATACAACTTGGAGGGATTCTGATTTTTGTGATGGAAAAATTGTTTAAATCTACCTTAATTGTGACTCTGTTCTCTCCTCTTCGTTATAAATACCTCACATTCTGTGTTGTGGTTTAATCTGTGGTGTTTCACAAGGTTTGGTCAGTTGCCACAACTCAACAGTTTAGTTACTTTCCACTGTGTTCCTACGATACCAAAAGTATCGATATTTTGCTTTAAGAATCGATTTTAGAGCATAAAGGCCTGGTATCAGAATTATCGATCTGCACATCGCTACAAGTAACGCCTCCTTTGTCATTTTCCTATTTTGCAAGTTCATCCCGCTGCCACTCCAAAATATTTGATGCCACCGATTTCCTTTCCACTACGGAGTAAAATTATGGATACTGATTTGATACCGATATTGTGTCTAGTAAACCTAAATAAAGTGGTGTATTTCAAATCATGGCTTCATAAAGAATACAAGACATCAGTAATTTATTTTAAACTCGAAAGAATCGATATTTTAATTTGAGAATCGAGTATCGGACGTATCGATATTCCAGTATCGATCCATTGTTTACATATCCATCTTTTCTTTAGCTAATTAGAGTGTGTATAAATGGTAAGGGGTTAAGATATAAACATTAAATATTACAAAATAATTAACCGGTGCAGGCAAAAAAGAGACAAAAAAAAACCTTACGAAGACTCCACCTTATGTCATGATGTAAAACTTCACGCCCCTTTTCGGACATTTAAGTGAAGTTATTGTACTGTTAAGTTTGTATCTTTTATATATGTTTTGTATTTGTTTGTTGTGAATAAATCCCTAAATCAAAACTTCCTCACATGACTACTTGATGAAAGTGTAACCTGCTGAACTCTTTTCTCCTCCAGACCAGCAGTGACGACCTGTTCCTGCCCTCCTACCAGGACGAGGAGCTGGTGGACAACCTGCTGTCCAGCGAGGACTCTGATGGAGACGGTGGTGGTGGTGGAGGAGGAGAAGGGGGAGGAGGAGGAAGCTCCCTCTCCTTAGCCAAGGCCCTCCTCCCCCTGGTGGACTCGTCCCCGACCCCCCTCATCCCCTGGGTCTGCTCCACCCGCTACAAGACCGAGCTCTGCACCAGCTACTCGGCCAGCGGCTTCTGCAAGTACGCGGAGCGCTGCCAGTTCGCGCACGGCCTCCACGAGCTCCACGTGCCCTTCCGCCACCCGAAGTACAAGACGGAGCTGTGCCGCAGCTACCACACCACGGGCTACTGCTACTACGGCAGCCGCTGCCTCTTCGTGCACGGCTCCGCGGAGCAGCGCCCCACGCTGCGCCGGCGCAGGAACGTGCCGTGCCGCACCTTCCGCTCCTTCGGCGTCTGCCCCTTCGGCACGCGCTGCAACTTCCTGCACGTGGAGGGCGCGGACGCGGGTCGCGAGGAGAAGACCCCGCCGCCGCCGCCTCCTCCTCCTCCTCCCAGCAGCCCCCACCCGCAGGGTAAGGAGTGGAGGCCCCGGGGGGCTCTGTGCCGCACCTTCAGCTCCTTCGGGTTCTGCCTGTACGGAACGCGGTGCCGGTTCCAGCACGGCCTCCCCACAAAGCTGAAGACCCCCGAGCAGAGCCAGTCCCCGGGCAGCTCGGGTTTACCCTCGTCCACCTCCTCTTCGCCTCCGCCGACGCCTCCTCTGGACACGCCGCCCTCCGAGGCCACGGCCCACAACGCCTTCACCTTCTCCAGCCAACACCTGAGCGACCTCCTGCTGCCGCTGGCGCTGCACCTGCAGCAGCTGGAGAGCTCCAAGGCCCAGGACATCTGGGACAACCGGGCACTCTGATTGAAAGCACTCAACGCCACAATTAAATCTTTCTTTTTTATATATATATTATTATAACCTCCCTTACTTTAGATTTTTATTTTTTATTTTTAAAACTGAGGTGGTTTGACTTGTTTATCAGCAGGTCAGTCTGGCCTTGACCTCCAGAGTAGCTCAGTCTCCTGAATACTTACCGATGCTAAGCTAGCTATGTGTAATATTTTTTTAAAAACTATTGTACATATTTTAATCAAGTAAATGAAACGTCTGACCTCTGTGTTGTAAATAAACAGATTTTAAACCTTATTTGCTTGTTTTCTCTAATCTTTTAATTGCTCTGAGTTATTTGGGAATCTTTTATTTTGGCATCACGTTTAAACAGGAAGTAGTCCTCATATGTGGACACTAGGATCATTTCATCATATTAAAGTCACAAATGTGTAAAAATATTTGAAACTGTCCAGTTTAATACTAGAACTTGACTTATTAAAGATGGAACAATGATGTCCCAACGTCCTCAAACGAGTAGCCTACTTGCTAATTAGCGACGTTGCTCTTTATTGCATCATATCAAACTGAAAACGTTACATGAACATTAAGGTAAACTTTGCTACCACTAGATGACGGAATATAGCGTCCACTAATGGGACAATGGGTTTAAATAAAGCAAAAACTTGCTGTACCTGTATGAGGATGTAGGGTCTAAAGAAGTTACAGCTGTTTGTTTGGAAGACAAGTGAAACTATTTAGCAGTGGAGTTGACATGCAGACCCCTGATCTCGATGTATTTGGCAAAATTAACCTTTGTCAAATTTTAAATGAGTTCCTGGAAGTGTCGGCTACTTCAGCACTCGTTTCTTTCTGGCAAACTGACTTGTTGTTGCTGACTTGTTTAGGAAATCCTTTCCTTAAAGGCAATATATTGATGTTTTCCCTCTTTAGTCAATAGTTGGTCAAATGTACACAGATCAGGCATAACATTAAGACCACCTTCATATTGTTAAGGTCTGACTTGTGATTCATCAGAGAATGGACATGGTTTTCGTTCCTAAACCGTTTTTCTGTTGCCCTCAAGTAGTGTCATAGCTATGTGGGGTGGGGATGTCCGGTCTCGGTGGGAGCTACATGTATAAGTAACAAGTTTTCCAAGCAGAACACTGAATTGTCACAAAATGGTTTTAATATTTACTTCTCCGGTTGGTGGTTGTAATGTTGTGGCTGATTGGTGTAAATTCTGTAGGGTTCTGTTCAATAAAGTAAGAATTTATACAAATTTGTCTTTTTGTTTTGTTTTGTTTCATCTATATTAAGGAGGTAACTTTACTAGTTTTTACTTTGTTTTGTTTTTTCAACTGAAAATCAATGGGGTGTAGCGGCCACTGTCTGTGCTCTTACTCTGAAGGTTATTCAGAGACCGTGCTCTTATTCTGAAGGCTGCGCCGGATGTGTTCAATCTCACGTCGCCGTTAAAATGGCGGCTCCGTGGATGTTGTAGTTTGTGTTTGGTGCACAGTGCAGGTTTAAACTTCTCGGCGACAGCGACATTCAGTCTTCAGAGGTTTAAGAGAAGAAGGTAAAGTCCGAAGTTGGTTTTATTTTATTTTATTTTTTAAAAAATCGCTGCGTTTTCGTGGCTGTTATTCGACGGTTAACTTGTTTTTTTTTGTTGTTTTGTTTTGTTTTTGTGTAGCATGCTATTGTTGATAGCTTAACAAGATTACCCCATGTGCTAGTTCACGTTTTTGGGTTTACTTCACACACACATATATATCTTAAAGCAATTGTCGTTTTATTCGTTTTAATGATGTGTCAAATCCTCGCAAATGTTTCTTTTGGAGAGGGCTTGACGTCGTGACGTCACTTAATCGCGACACGGACACACAGGTTGTAAATATGTGTTTTTGTTTCATTCTCCACACATTTTTAAAGTATTATAACAGTTTTTCTTTGCTCAAACATCAGTATATATTATATATATTTAATATTAAGTATATAACCGACTGATCTTAAATAACCATGTGACTTTATTTAGCCCGATTAATACTTCTTTAAGTCCAACTTAATGTAGTGTAAATGTAAAAATCCCCAGTTTAAAACCGAGACAAAACTGTCACCTCTAGTCTGATTAAAGTAACTTGAAGTGTTGAGCATTAATGTTATCTCACTGATTTTTTAGTTCTGTTTTTTTTTTCAGGTGCAGTACATATCTGAAGTCATTTTTTGGTGCATTTCTTGTTTTTCAAGAGCATTAATTCTTATTGGTTGTTGTCTTTATTCATGATATTCATAAATGTCAAATATATTCAGCCTCCACCACTATTTAACTTTGGTTAGTTTAACATCAAACTGTGGTTAGTTGCTTAAAGCCTGACATAGTCTGTCCACTTCTACACCTTTGTTATATTTTGCATAATCTTTCATCTCATTTTTCTTCTTTCTAGTGTCTGACTTGTATTTGTTGCACTGCCAGAGGATCAGTTAAGTCTAATTGTATCTGATTTTGGTTTCTCCAGTGTCCGTGGGATCATGGGGGACCGGGAGGAGCGCCGCTTCGCCGAGGTTTCCCGGGACTCTGTCAAGCTCATGGCTGAGAGCGCCGGCGTGGAGCTCGGGGACGACGTGGCCGCCCTGCTGGCCGAGGACGTGTGCTACCGGCTCCGGGAGGCGACGCAGGTCAGGATCAGCGAGTTTAAAGGTTCCCGACTTGTTGGAGATTCAGCGCTGACGGTTTTTATTTCTTTATTCAAAACCCGAAAAACAGAGCAGCTCCCAGTTCATGAGACACGCCAAGAGGAGGAAGCTGACGGTGGAGGACTTCAGCAGAGCTCTGCGCTGGAGCAACGTGGAGGTGACCTGAAGTCTGCTCATCATGTGTGAGCTCAGCCTGACTGGACCTGAACGTACTCTGTGTTTGTTTTTGTTTTTTTTAAACCAGGCGATCTGTGGCTACGGGGCTCAGGAGCCTCTGCCTTTTCGCTCGGTGAAAGAAGGAGAGCTCTTCTTCGTGGAGGATCGGGACATCAACCTGGTGGAGTTGGCCCTGGCTACCAACATCCCCAAAGGCTGTGCAGAGACCATGGTGCGAGGTATGAAACCCCCCCACCCCCACTCCCACTCCCACAGACTCCCACAGATTTACAGTCGTAACTAATCATGTCTCCTGGTTCTCTGTCAGTGAACGTGTCGTATCTGGACGGGAAAGGAAACCTGGAGCCTCAGGGGACAGGTGAGACTCAACTACAACGATAGAAAAAGCCACTTATAAATGTTCAGACATGCACCGATCAGGCGTAACATTATGACCACCTCACTAATATTGTGCAGGTCTCCAAAACAGTTGTGAGGGGATGAAGGGAAATCACCCTCAGACACTTGATCAGTTTGGGATCTAGTGAATTTGGAGGTCAGGTCAACACTTTGCCTTTCTAGCAGCTGGTTTATCGAAGCTTCTCTTTAATCCGCCGTGAAAACTAAACACAAATAAAAACAATACTGAACAGATCAATAACATAACAGAGCGTACAACACAAAAAAAACCCATAGGTGGCTCTCATACATGACAATAAATGAAAAACAAACTAATTCAAAGAACATCTAGTAAAGGAAAAGGGGGCGTGGTCGCAAAATCTTTGGTAAATTAGACACTATATATATTTTAAATTCCCACCATAAACTTTAAATACACATTAACATGAGTCTAACATATTTTAGTAAAGGGATAAGGGATTAATATCGCTTAATACTGAATGCAAAATGTTCTTCAGTAACCAAAGTTGGCACAGAATTAAATTGGTTGAATCCTATAATGTCTTTTATCAATGAAACCAGAATAAAATGACATATTTTCATGCAGCATTTACTCAAACACGACTCGTGTCCAGAGCTCTGATTGGTTCAGAAAGATGCTGCTGTCCCATAAACCACCCAGAGGAACGTTAAAGGGTTTTTAAATATGTGACGTTGTGTTGATTGAATCGTTCCAGTTCCCACCGCGGTCCAGTCTCTGTCCGACGAGCTGCTCAAGTACTACCAGCAGATCACACGGGCCATCCTGGGGGAGGACCCCCACCTCATGAAGGTGAGCTGCTGCCCATCAATCAATCACTAGACGCCTCTCGAAGGGAAAAAAGAACTCCTAAATGATGTTTCCTCGTGTTGCAGGTGGCTCTGCTGGACCTCCAGTCCAACTCTAAGATCGCTGCCCTGCTTCCTTACTTCGTCTACGTCATCAGTGGAGTAAGTGTTTGTCTTCGTCAGGTCTTGATTTGCTGCTTCATCACAGCTTGAGTTTGAGTATTTATTTATTTATTTATTATTTTAGGTGAAATCTGTCAGCCACGACCTGGAGCAGCTCAACCGTCTCCTGCACATGGTGAAGAGCCTGGTCCAGAACCCGTACCTGTACCTGGGCTCGTACGTCCGCAGCCTGGTCTCCAGCGTCATGTACTGTATCCTGGAGCCTCTGGCTGCTTCCATCAACCCCCTCAACGACCACTGGACCCTCAGGGACTACGCCGCCCTGCTGCTCAGCCACATCTTCTGGTGAGTGGATCCCCTTCGTCCCACCAGCTTCGATAAGTAATCTGATTACTGATTAGTTTACGAGTTACTTTAGGACATCTGGACATGTTCGTTCCACCGGGTGAATCTCTAGCTCTCTGTCTTCCTCTGTCCAGGACTCACGGTGACCTGGTGAGTGGCCTCTACCACCAGATCTTGCTTTCCCTCCAGAAAGTCCTGTCCGACCCGGTGAGACCCCTCTGCTCCCACTACGGAGCCGTGGTGGGTCTTCACGCTCTGGGATGGAAGGTACGTTCACGGCTTTCACTCCGCCTCTCGTTTCATTACATTTGTTAATTTATCCAACTGGGACAAAGCAGATTAATTAACATTGGTGAATTGGGCGTCGGGGTAAATGTGCCGGACTTTGTACAAATGCTAAGTTTCAGTCTTAGTCCCATAATATTAAAATAACAATCATACAAAAGACAATTACAGAACCAGACACAGAGATCTGGTAACTGTCTAGATCAAGAATATTATTCTTTTTTTTAGGACGTTACAGTAATGAAAGTGAAGAGGTTTCCTGTCCAAAATGTTAACTTCTTTCTTAAAGAGAGACTTGTTAGGTTTTAATGTACTTTCTTCAGTAATTTACGTGTGAAAACATCTCGACATGTTTATAGACTTGAGCTGTTTTGGAGGTAAGAAGTGGTTTTATAGATTGAATTTAATGGTGTTTGTTATTTTTTTTAAAGCATTTAAATGATCGGTTTGTATTTAAACTCTTCTACTGCATCAAGTCTCTCCATTAACCGTTACAGGTGTTTGATCGCCCTCTGCTGACTGACGAGACAAAAACATGCAAAATAGTCTTTTTAGTGACTAAGGTGCAAACAAGATTGAGCTTCTTGTTTTGTTTTGTTTGACATATAGTACAGTATCATCAGCGTAAAGATTAACATTAGGTGGGTGATTTACATAGAGACTGAACAGAATTGGCCCCAGAATGGAACCTTGGGGAACACCAGTGTAAATGGACCGGACTCATTTTCAGTCGTAGTCATAAGGCTACATACTACAAATCATATAAATAGACAATTACAAAACCAGACACAGGCAGGAAATGTCAATACAATAAACAATATTATAATAAAACAGTTTGACCCACAATTATTAAAACGTGAATGGACCAAGAATCCAGAGACAAGGCATCAGATTAAGACCAGAATTTAGGCTATATGAGTATATATTTGGTTTATTTTACCAATGTTTGAGGCTTTTTTTTTAAATTTTAATTATTTATTATTTACAGTAAGTAGTTGCCACAGTTTCTGATGTGTGGTGGTAACTTGTTCCAGGAACATGTTCCTCTTCCAGATACGACCATTTCAGAGCCTCCGTCTTCTTCCTCATTGGATGAATTCATTCATCAGTTTCAGTCCAATCCGTTTCACTCTAATTCAGCAGCTGTTGCCTTATTCACACAGGATTTAGTTTTACCTGGGGACCAGTGGTAATTCTGACGACTCCTCTGTCTCCTCCTGCCAAACGATCTGCATCAACCTGTGTTTCTGTTTTTAATTTATTCGTTGCCAGGCTGTGGAGAGGGTGCTCTTTCCACACCTCCCTGCCTACTGGGCAAACCTCCAGGCCGTACTGGACGACTACTCCGTCTCCAACGCTCAGGTCAAGGCAGATGGACACAAGGTTTACGGAGCCATTCTGGTCAGTAAAACATTTGCAGTTTATTTTTTTATGAATATATATTGAAAGTGAAGCAGGAAGTAGAAACAAAAACACCTGCGTAGGCTACGTACGTATGTCCTGCAGTACCTTAAAAGAGTCTTTAAAACTAAAATGTAAATGACAAATGTTGTTTTATATAAAACTACTAAATGTAAACTTTTCCATGATCTACTTTGCTCTAAAACTAAAGGAAACATCTGGAGTTATTTATTTGTTATTATTTTAACGTGGCCTCTGATCTGATCTGAGTTTATAAACGATCCCCCTCCTGTCCTGTAGGTGGCGGTGGAGCGCCTCCTGAAGATGAAGGCCCTCTCCTTGTCCCAGTCTGCAGAGGGAGGCTCCAGCTCTCAGCCGGGCTCCGCGGTGGGTGGCTACAGGGTGAGCTCCCCCGGCCTCAGCCCCCCCCCGGAGCCCCTGTCCGAGGCCGCCCTGGGGATAGCCAGCCACCTCCAGGCCGGGGGGGCCGGCTGCCCCTGGGAGGAGTGGACCCCGGTGCCCCTCCCGGCCATGTACTGCGAGCTCTACTCCTTCTTCGGGGACAGCCTGGCCGTCAGGTTCAGCACGGGGCCCGGGTTCGGCAGCTACCCCCCCTGCGGTTCGACCCAGCTCGGCGAGGCCAGGAAGGACCCCCCCGGCCCCGCCTCCAACCCGGACACCGCCCGGAAGATGCCCCAGCTCACGGCCAATCTCAACATCAGCCCCAGGCAGGATGGGAGCCCCCGGACAGATCCGCCCCCGCCGAGCCTGGCGGCCACGGGACCAGGACGGTAAAGATATCTGCCACAACATTAAAACCCCTCACAATGTATTTTTACTATTCTGTTCAATTAAATCTTTTCCTCCTCAGGTCTCTGCCTCGCTCCTCCTCTTCCTCCTCCTCCTCCTCCTCCGTGCAGCGCTCCCGATCCTCCTCGGCCAGGGCGGGGCAGCGGTCGGCCGGCCCCTCCCGCGACGTCTTCCCCAAGTCTCGCTTCACCTCCCCTCAAACGGGGCCCCCGGCGTTCGCCTTCCTCATCGGCGGGCGGCAGATGGGGCGCCGCTGCCAAGGCCGACGCCCCTTCCAGACGACCTTCACGCCGACGCCGCCTCTGTCCGCCGTCCCGCCTCGCGCCTACGCCCACAAACTGCCCGTGATCGGCCGGGTGGGGAAACCCGTACGCCGCTGGACTTGTTCCCACTACTCCCTTTATCTACCTCTGTGATGAGCCTCGGACTGTGTCAGCTACGGACTTCTTTAGCCTCATGTTAACGCTGTCCTGACCAAAACAACCAACGTTATTTAGCTCTTAATATATATACACCGATCAGCCACAACATTATGACAATTCAACGTTCTGCTGGGAAACTTTTAGACCTGGTATTCATTGGCGTGGATGTTGGCGTGGACACCACCCCCGCCCAATAGCAATGACACTCCTTGTAACAGGATGGCAGCCTGACACAAAAATGGTTTGGGAACAACTCAAAAAAAGCATGAAGAGCAGCACAAGGCGTTGACCTGACCTCCAAATTCATCTGTAGGATGATCCCCTCCACCCATACGACCAAAAGACCCCCCATGTTTTGGGGGTAGGTTTTGGAGACCTACACAATCCTAGGAAGGTGGTCATAATGTTATGGCTGATTGGTGTATATTTAACAGGATTTAAATAACCATTGTTCATCAGTGTTGTGTCACTTGGAACAGAAATGTGGCTAAAAGGTCAAAAACTGGGTAAGAGGTTGAGCGATGAAACGAAACTTTTTGTGTTTTCCACAAATAAATATTTTATAGTTGACTTTTTTTTCACAACAACTTTGTCTGTATTTCCTCATTGATGTGTCTGGTGTCTCCGTGACCCTCTGTTGCCTTTCTAAATATTTAAAAGCCCGAGTGTCTCAGTGTCTGGTTGCAGCCTGCACAGAAACACAACAGCAGCAGCGGCAGCAGCATCGTTGTCCGACAATGTCTCGGCTCGTGAGCTCCCTGGGCGTCTTCCTCCAGGTGAACGCCTTCGCCTGCCTCACCCTCTCCTACCTGCTCTACGTCCTGCTGGGAGGCCTGGTGTTCACCTTGGTGGAGAGGCCGGTGGAGGAGGAGCTGAGGGCGGAGGTGGAGGAGCTGCATCGCGCCTTCCTGCGGGAGAACCCTTGCGTTGAAGAGGGCCGGCTGGGGGAGCTGCTGGGTAGAGCTCTGTGGGCGCAGGACAGCGACGTGGCCGTCCTGAACGACGAGGCGGACGAGACGGGCTCGGACTTCACGTCCTCGCTCTACTTTGTCATCGTCACTCTCACCACCATCGGTAAGATGAGAGTCATGTGAGTTTCTGGTCGGTAACGCCGGTACATGTTCTTATTTAAACTCCTGAAGGCTTGAATGGGACGTCTTCAAGAATCTCTTGCCCTTCTTTTTTTGAAAGTTTTTTTGGATATATACAACAAACCTGCATGACCGAGAACCTTTGCAGACCTAATAACAGTAGTAATATCTGTTTGTTTGTCCTTGTAAGATTGAGACGATTTAAATTTTACTTGTAGTTCAAAGCTAAATTCATTATTCACTAAAATAATAGATAAGATTCCTTGGGCATGGCTATAAAATATACAGTCTCGTGTATGACGTTCACTAAAATGTGAATGAAACTGTCATGAGCACAGCATGTTTAGAGAGAATTAAAGGGGACCTATGATAGAACTCTGGGGAACACCACGATTAATTAGTCTCTCAAGTAGGATAGTAAAGGATTGTAACTTTGGACCCTTTAGACCAGTGGTTCCCAACCGAGGGTCCACGCTCCACCATGGGATGGCGCCAAAAACTTGTCTGATCTGAGCTCACTTTTTGTTTTCACCTGTTTCATCAGTTTTTAAACCGTATTGGTTGTGTCTCCCTACATGTGAAATGCAGGTCTTGAAGTATTCCATGTTGGATCTCCGGTGTGTGGCGTTGATTGCGATTTAAAACAATAAATAAATAAACGGGATCCATGGACTGCACCATATTTATGTCCAATGAATTCACATTTTCTTTCTTCCGCAGGCTCTGACACTTACACCCCCAAATCAGATGAGGCCAAACTGTTCTGTATCTTCTACTGCACCCTGGGGATCCCCTTCACCATGTTCCTCCTCACCCTCCTCTCCAGGCTCCTCCTCCCTGTCGTCACCCACGCCCCCCTCTACCACCTACGCTATCTCTGGGGGCTGCCCCACCCTCACGCCGCCCTCGTCCACAGCCTGTCCCTCTTTGTGCTCGTCGTCCTCGTCCTCTTCGTCCTCCCCGCCCTCCTGGTGTCCGTGGTGGTGGAGCCAGACTGGAGCTTCCTGGACGCTCTGTTCTTCTGCTTCGTCACTCTGAGCACCGTGGGCCAGGGAGGAAGCTCTCTGGGGAGGAGCTGGGGGCCGACGGCCAAGGAGACACTCAAACTCCTCACCACATGTAACAACCACGTCCTTGTTTTATTATGACGTGTTACTGGTGTTAAGAAGTCAAATGTTGGCACTGGTGGAATCATTCAAGTTGTCAGAAGACATTAAAACTAAAGGATCCATGGAAATGTTTCACCATCTAGTGAAGCCCCATAAAATACAACAATGCACCAACCAACACAACAATGTTGCCAACATGACCCTTAAATCGACCCAACAACGACCAACCCCAACCAGCATTGACCACACAGACCCAAACCAGCCACAACCTGAACCAATCAACACTAACCAGAACGAACCAAAACCACCCCAAACCCGACCCAAACCAACCAAAGCTGACACAACACCGTCGCCAACCCCAACAACACTGACCCTGACCTGAACCAACCAAAACTGATCCCAACACCGACCAGGACCAACCAACACCAATCTGAACCAACCAAATCCGACCTGATCCAACCAAAACTGAACCAACCGAACATGAACAAACTCCAAAAAACCACAACCTGAACCAACCAACACAGATATGAGCCAACCAAAACTGACCCAACCCCAACAACACTGACCCCAAAATTGACCTGAACCAACTAACACCAACCTGAATCAACCAAAACCAACGCCAACGCAAACCAACAAAACTGTCCAGAACCAACCTAAACTGACCCAACACTGGCCTGAACCAACCAAACGCGAAAAAACTCCAAACAACCACAACCTGAACCAACCAACACAAATATGAGCCTATCAAAACTGACCCAAACCACCAAAACTGACCTGAATCCAACCAAAACTGACCTCACACTGACCTGTACCAACCAACACTAACACTGACTCAATACCAATCATCATCAACACCAACCAGCACCAATAATTCTTTGCGTCAGGTGATTACCAGGAAGAATCTTTGCACAGGGGACAGAAATAAATATATATATATATTCATAGTATAAATCCTCAAATCAAAAACATAAGTCAGCAATAGTTCTGTTTTTCCTTTTGTTTTTCTAGTTCTACATTTTTTTTTTAGTTTCTTTTCCAAATGTGTACCTCCCTTTCAGTTTGGCCTCTTTTAGCTCATTGTTTGTTGTTTTTAGCCTCTGTACTTGGTGTCATCCATTTATGCTACCTCCTCCACATGAGGCAAACGTCAGTTCATGAGTTCAGACGGTGGTTAAAAAGGATCTAAACATAGAAATGAAAACATATTTTTAAAGCTGCCTAAAGACAAAGTCGTTTCATCATTTTGTTGCAGAATAAAGGAATTTGTTTTGATCTATTTAAGTGAAAACAGTATTAACCCTATGTAAAATACTATCTAAATATCTAGTAGTTGGGACATAAAGACTCGTTCTTCCTCACAGGTTACCTTGTCGTGGGCCTGGTGGCGATCGTCGTCTTTAAGGACACTCTGCTGCAGGTTCCCCAGGTTCTGGCAGCCATGAGGCTCTTCTCCGGTCCACACTACACAGACCTGGAAGGTTTCCACCTCGGTGAAATGACACTGAGTAACGACGGCTGTGAGGGGCAGCCTGAGTACTCCCAGTCCGTCTGTACCATCTCCTCCACGCCACTGGAGCTCAAGAGCCCCTGTTCAGACCTTCCCAGAGACGGAGTCCTTGCTACTAAAACCACCTCATGTTCATAACTGCACATATAAGGCTCCTTCAGCTTCTGATTCAGTTTCCTTTTATGTCCATGTACACTTGGTGGACTCTCCTTCAGTCACATTTCAGATAGAAGCTGCAGTTCATAGAGAAATTAAATAACAATGATTGACAGTGCTGCCTGTTTTTATACAGTCTATGCATTATCTGCAACACGTAGTCATTTTGTTTTCCGGTTCATTTTCACACCACTGTCACACCATTTTCACATATAACACAAACAAGAAACAACAATCTGTGTGCAAATCCCTCAGACAGGAACTGTAAAAGACGAAATAAAACCCTTAATTTATCATGACATAATCAATTTCACACACAAAGAGTATAATTTAACCAAAACATGGACTCTATCCATGAGTAGTAATGAAAAAAAAGTCATTCATACTATTGCATATTTCATACTCCTTAATTATTTTACATTTTTAGGCTTTTCTTAAAGTCAACGGTGTCCTACACAACTCATTTTGTCATCTAGATCGTTCCATAGTTTGATTCCTGGAATAGAAACATCTATATTTAACATCAGTTCTCACTATGCATGCTTCAAAAATACACAACTATCTTACATTAGCATTTACGTCTCTTAATTCTAATTATTTTTATATACCCTGTGGAGGACGATTGTTCCTAATTCTATAAGTTATTTCCACCATTTTTTATATTCACAATATCCAAGAATTTTAAGATACCCTATGAATAATTGATTGGTAGATTTATTATTTTAGTAGCTTTTTTCAGAATTTTTATTATTTTACAGATTTCTCCAGACCTCAACCCAATATAACATAAATATGGCATCATAAGTGAAAAATATAATATTTGTAAGCTTTTTCTTTGTTTAGCAGTTTATTTATTTTATAAGTAATAGCAACAGATTTGGATAATTTCTGCATTACATACTCGGTATTGGTTTTCCAACACAGCCCGATTGTTGCTCCCCAGAAACTTAGAAATTTCAGTTTCAACCCCATTTCAGCAAAGTTTAATTTCACTTTTTGTCGCGTGTGTATTTGTTTGTGTGTCTGCTGCTCGGACTCGTCCGACCACAAGGTGTCACAGCCAAACTAATCGATACATGTGTACGTATGTAATCTGGGCTGCGCTCACGATTAGTTCCTGCTTTCGCGTCGCTATCAGTCTGCACAAATATACTCTGCGAGGCGTGCGCAGATAAGACTGGGTGTGCGCGCAGGAAACATAATACGATAGGAAACGATTATCAGCCCGAAAACGGTCATTGATAGTCGTGCATCGGGCAGAGTGGCTGCAGACAGACGCCCGTTGTTGTGTGTTTTCCTGTGTTTGTGAATGTGAGGCTGTGCCCTGCGCCGCCAGGCCTCGCCCCTCCTTCACAACACAGAGCTCGACTTATGGGTGAAGTCATGTCCTTGACATTTACACTGAGGCTGCAGATGCATGGGGTGGTACATATACATTTATTTATTTTACATATATGAATTATAATCTAACAAATTTGACCCGTCTCAGTGTTTCTGTGTCATATAATTTGATTTAAATGTGGTCTAATGCACATAAGTTGAGAGTTTTAGGCTTTAGAAGTAGTGAAACGACAATAATGGGGGTTAATTTTTGTGTAAACACAAGGCAAGATGGAGCAAATTTAGCTAAAACTCACTGAAATTTAAGACTTAATGCGTTTTCATGGTCAGATTGAATCAGATGGTGGAATATGAAGAGTTTTGAGTTGAGCTGAGTCACCGCTCACTGCCCTCTTTGTCTTGGGTCAGCAGTTTATGATGACTGATGGTCATGACAGCCTTGTGACGGCCGGTCACCAGACACATGAGCCTCCTCGAGCCGGGGTCCAACATCGGGTCAAATACCAGAGCCGGCAGTCGTCCTCTCGCTCCTTCCTATTGGGACGGCGTTTCTGTTTAAATGCACGTGATCGGGACTAGTTGCTTTTTAAAAAAAAGTAAGAAAAGTGTCACGATTAGCTTCGTCCTGCTTCTCGTCCCGGTGGACAGATGCTGCCTTCGGCTCTTCTGCTTTTGTGTTTGTTTTCACCATAAAGATGGATGTAACTGCTCCTTTAAAGCGAGGTCAAAGCAAGTAGAGCTCCCCCTGGTGTCTGGCTTCAGTATGGGTCATAAGCCCCGCCCCCTCTGTGTTAGTGGGCGGGTCTAAAACACTAAAATAATTTATTTTCAAGGATGGTTTCCGTCGTTTTAGGTATTCAATAATACAAATACAAATGCATGTTCAAGTGTCAATTTGGAAACAGGTTGTGACATAATGGCGTCCACCAGTTGCTATGACAACTGCAAAATGGCCCCGTGGCACCGTGAGAGTTGTACAAATGTTTTTAACAAATAAATTCAGACTCTAATCCAACATTTCTTTGTAAGTGGTGGAGGTAGAGCAGAGCGTAGTGTTAATTAAACAGGTGATTGTGGAGGAAGTGTGGGAGGGGCATCATTATCGTGGCTCCGCCCTCGGACTGTACTGATCAGACCCTTTTTGAGTTGCTCCTAAAGCGTTTTTGTGGCTGATACTATCAACGAGTGTCATTGCTATGGGGTGGGGGGTGTCTGCTCTGGTCTAGGTGAGTGCTACAAGTCTAAGTAACATCTAGGTCCAAATGTTTCCCAGTAGAACGTATCACAAGATAGTTAAAATGTTATTGGCTTCTCTTGTCAGTGGTCATAATGTTGTGGCTGATCTGATCTGATTTATATTTTTTCATCAAAGTTTATTAATTATAAGTTATTTTTCAGCTTTACGGCCAAAAAGGAGGTTTGTAATAAATCGAGCTTCCTAAAAGCTTCCAATGAGTTTTCTTTATCCAGCGTTTATCAGAAAAGAGCTTTTATCATTTCTGCCATTGTTCTTGTCTTTAGTCCCAGTTGAGTTGCAGATAAAATCGTCTGTGTCATTCCACGGCTCATTGCGGCGTCTCCTCAGAGGTCACACATGTGTTAGTGTGTTTGTGAGCGACAGCCGACAGGTGTTTGGCTTAGCCGGGCTATATTTACAAAGGTCACGGATGGAAGTACGGGGTGTGATGCGGCCGCGGATCTGATTACTCTCAACTCTCAAGTACATGCTTCCACACTCTCAGAGAGTTTGACTTTAATTCTCCGAGGTGTTTCACTCGGCTCGAATAGAACAAGACAATTCTTTGCTATATTGTTGGGCAGAGGTGCATATTCTTTTTAGCAAATTGTGATATTTCAAACTCAAATCCCATAAAAAACATAACAGTTCATGTGGTTACCATTCAAAAATTCTCCCCTTTTTTTAAATATAAATCTTTTAATCACTTTAGTCCTGAACATAAACACCAACAATTTGACTAATTTCTTACTGTTAACCCTTCATATGCCAGTGTTTATGACGGCATCAAAAAAATTTTGCGATTTTTTTTTAAGGAAAACAAAATTTTAAGGAAAAAAACAAAAATTTAAATGTTTTCAATAATGCAAAGTAGATTCCAAGGCTCTAATAAGGAAAATCCACTGAATGCAAGTTTCTGAAAGACAACACAGATACATCAATCAGCCATAACATTATGACCACCTTCCTAATATTGTGTAGGTTTCTCTTGTGCCTCCAAAACAGCTGTGATTCATCAGAGAATGGACATGGATCTTCTGAGGGTGTTGTTAGTGAGGGGTCTTTGGGTCATAGGGGTTGAGGGGAGGGGTCCATATGGTGGGATCTAGTGTATTTGGAGGCCAGGCTTTTTTTGAGTTGTTCCTGTTTCATGGTAGAATGTGGGCAGAAACCTCTTTGTATAATACACTGCAAAGACCCTGGTGTTGAAACCCAACTGAATCACGCTGCTGTGTCCTCTAAAGCCAGGATACACACCAACTGGTGGGTGGCCCTCAGACAGGAAGTGGATTGTTTAGGAATGACATAAACTCGTGGAGCTGCCACCATAACCCCCCCCCCCTCCGACCCCACCAGGCTGAGGACTGAAACAATAAGAAAACAATAACAACAAAAAAAAACAGCCGAAGCTGTATCTCAGCCCGTGAATAGTCGACATCCTGGAAGCTCTTCGCTCTGCTTTACATGTAATTTAAAGTTACACCATCACTATCCATCCAGGCCCCCAGAGAGAGCTGTCACCGAGCCACAGGAACCAGGAAAATGCTTTTCCCAGAATAGTGTTTTCTCCCAGACAAACATAACCTCGCCACAGTAGATCTTTAGCTAAAAACAAAAAAACGCCAGCTTTTATAAATGTGTTCTTCCCACATGTGGAGACGCTTGTTTCTGTCTTCTTATTTTTACCCACCCTAATGCAGCTGTTTCACAGCGAGCCTGGGGAGTGGAGAGGGTTTTTTTTGGGGGGCGGGGGGCTTTCATAATGGGAACACCAGGGACTTGGAAGCTGGACACGTCCCTTCGGTCTCAGATGGAGATGAGGACACTGTGTACCAGGAATGAACCGCTGGACTACAAGTACATGTGGGGCTTCTTTTTCTAGATGCATTAGATGTGAAAGTGTCGTCCCATGTCTGGTATCAGCACCGATGTAACTAGATTAATTACTCCCTGAGTCTTTGGGGAACCTTGGCTAGTGCTCACAGTGAGTCGTATTTAACATCTGCATTTGGTTTGGATGTATGACACAGAGTCTCTTCTCAACTACTCAGATTTAATAATGAGCTGAACTGATACCCCACCTCTTGTCCCCGTGTCACATGGGACTGGCTCCGTCTTAATTTTCTGAATATCTGCATAAAAATCTGTTAGCACGGTTAAAAATTTCAGTCCGAATCTGGACGTATAGTCAGGTACCAAACATTGACTGTTTATATTCTGGACAAACTACATTCTGAATTTCAAAAATGAAGCCCAAAGTGGGCGGAGCCTGCAGTCGCCATGTTGGATGAGCTATACTCCGCCCTCCACACTCAGATACTCTAAATATGGACATAGGGGTTGTGTTGGTGCGGGACTAAACGTTGGACGTTGAGACCCGCCCACCCAACTCTCCGCTTTCTGTTAGCTAAACGCGGGAACGCTCTTAACTATGTAGAATTTTAAACTTATATAACTTAATAAAAAATAAACCACAGTTGTCATGAATAGTGAAATAAACGATTGAGACCAAAATATTTTTTTGTACCAGGCTGTAAACAATAATGCTGAAAAGTTGTTCTTTTTAACATGGAGGTCTATGGGGATTTTCTCCCTTTTGGAGCCTCAAGTGGCCACTCGATGAACTGCAGTTTTTTGCACTTCCGCATGGGCTTCATCACTCAGACCCGGAAGTAACCACCTGGTACCAATTCAAGTTCAAACTGGTGTTGCCAACAGCCAATGAAAAAGAGAGAGTGGACGGGGTCTAGGAAGTAGCTTCAAAGGACAGTTAAAAACATTGATGGCGAGCGACAAGAGCGGGAGATTGATGGAAACCTGGACCTCAGAAATACAGGAGGGATTGTAGATTGTTATTTAATTGTTGGTTGTGTTGTTTTGTTGTGAAATTGAGTACTGTGCTGGGTGTGGACTCCAGGAAGAATAGCTATGGCCTTAGCCAAAGCTAATGGAGACCAAGATAAATAAATAAATAGATTAATGGAGTGGGAATAGGGCTGCATAATGTTGGTTGCAAACCGCAAGAGTTCAGTCGGGCTTTAGTTGGTTTGATGAATCATGTCGTCTCAGTTACTATTCTGTGATTGGTTAGAAATTGGAAGTGGGCGTGGCTAATGCAGAAAGGCAGGAAATGCTAGGGTCCTGAACACTCGCAGTGTAATCTTGATGGGATCCAACAAAAACAGTGGTGAAAATGACAGACATCTGAAAACAAAATTTATTAAAAAAAAATCTCCCACAATGCTTAGTGTGTGTGACATGTGCTGCAGTGGGAGGGGCCTATGAGGACTCCCCTAAAAATCTTTGTAAGTAAAGAAGAGATTCAGTTAAGTGTCAAACATTTAAGACATTAAAGTTAAAGCTTGTGTGTCTCTTTCTTTCTTTAATCGTCTCGTAACACGATACATGGAACTAAAATTCTTCCTGTTTTCTCTTTTGTTTTCACTTCAGCCCTTTTGCCTTTGTGAAGGTCTCTGTTGTCGTATTCAGTCCACTCCTGATCCTGTTGTTGTGTCTTGGCGTTCATGCAGTCTGGTCTGGAACATGAATGCTCATTGTACAGCGCAGAGGCCCCGGGCTACTCCCTTTATTTAACTCCAGCACAACGGCCACATTTCTACTGTAGACTAATGTAAACGTTCCTCCCTGTAACGTATTCAGTGTTTGGACTCAGATAAAACACATTGAGAGACTCAAAGAAAGGTGGTCGGCCCTGTGACGCTCTGCAGTTACATTTAGATCCAACTCTGTTGGCTAGAGTACGATGACATGAGCTGAGAAGATTAGGAGCCCTGGGAACTTAAGTTCTGGCCACAATGGGAAAGAAATTTTTTTTTATTTTAATTTAATCTTATTTTTTTGTGGAAATATTTATGGAGAATTCTTAAGCTGCATGCTCAGTTGCACATAAAATTTTAAATAATAATAATAATAAAAAACACTCTTGGAAAACACAAATTAAAAGAAAAATAAGTCTAAAAAATTACAGTAAATTAAAGTATATATATAAAAATAAACTCTTGACACTTGAAAATCTCTATGAAATAGGAAAAAAAGATCTAAGATACAAATTAAATTAAATTAAAAACAGCCTTGAAAACTTAATTTAATTTAATATAACAACAAATAAAAATAAAGCTGGCCAAAAATAAACACTCTTGAAAAACTCTAACAAACATTATTATATATCTTATTTAGTTCATATAAAATAAAACAAACAACATTTAAATATGTACAAGCTGTTTCATGATTCTTATTTCAAGTTTCCCCCTTTCACCTACTGAAGAGCAGACAGATAAAACATCGTTTTCGAGTTTTAAATTCCAATAATAATAAATGTCTCTTATAATATGGGACGTTTTAATGAACCTCCATAATTCATTGCGGGTGTGGATGTGGGTGTTTTCCTGTGTGTGTCTTCTCAGAATTGACATTTTATTTCCAGGTGCTCTATGTGTCAGTGACAGATTATAAATAGACGGAGGGCTAAACTGGAAAAGTCCCTCCAGCTGAAAGCAGGAGGAGGACGAGGAGGAGGAGGACAGCGTCACAGATAATTTCTGTTTTTACTTTCAGTCCTGGATCATATCTCCTCATCACTGGCTCCCTAATCACAGTCTCTCTCTGTAAAACACTGTTTACATGTGTTATATTACAGCCCTGAGTGGACGAGTCACAGACACAGATGACTACAGAGGAGAAGGATCCACGTCTCGTCAGACTGATGTTTGCTTCTGTTTATACTAAGCAAATTACCATGTGAGCATTATGTATGAATCAGCCCTAAAAAATAAACTCTAACATCTTCACAGAGACACACTTACTCTTATCTGCCAGTGTCTCTGTTTTAAAGAAGCTCATTTAACATCATTTATGTCAGACTGAAACTAAAACATCATCCTGTTGTTGTGCTCGTTGTTATTATATTACAATGATGAATGGGAGGTGACTCCCACTGTGGCTTGTGCAGCTCCTCTCAGTTCTGTCAATTCAGCCAAAATGACACAGGAAGTACTGAACTCCACAGAGTCCTGAATGACTGAATAAATTAAATATGCACCGATCAGCCACAACAAAACACAAAAAATATGATGACAGCACATTATTCATGAAAAAAAAATAATTCAAGCTGAATCCATTCATTTGTAAAGTGGGCAAGTTTTATCCTGAAAAAGATAAAACAGTTTTTATCAATTTATACAAAGAACAAAAAGACAAAACAAAACCAATAAGTTGCTCTGCTTCAATAACAACTGCTAAAACTGCTAAAACTGCTAACCTCTCTTCCACTTCCACTTCCACAGGCTTTAATAGTATTTAAACTGTAAAATTAATTAAAAAAAAAAAAGGTGAAGCTGTTGTGCGATTGGCTGAACCAACAGATGTGAAAAGCAGTCAGAGATATATTTTTATATTTATACAGATATCTGCCAAAGAAAAGAGAAGTAAATGTTTCGCTGCATTAGAAGAAACAACTGGAGTCCAGACGCAGAAACCTGGTGTTGTGGTTCACATTTAGTGTCAGGAAATATTAATTTATGATGTATTTTAAGTTAATTCTTAAGTTAACGTTGCGGAGGGCTGTCAGATAAGTTTGTGGATGTTGTTGTTTTGGCGTAGTTATGGTCGACAGTAACTATTTCAGTTCTAACACTAAATAACAATAAAACAATAAACTGAATATTTGTGATCACTCCTCATCTTCCTTTTTAATGTATTGTATGGCCAACGTTACTTCTCAGTAAAGCTCTTCGTGTTAGCATCTTTTATTTAGCTACAATTATCATAACTGAAATGACCTAAAACTAACTGTAACTGAGGCTAATCCACTTTTCCAAAGCCATTCTAATTCGCATGGATCATTGATGAGTCAATTTGTCCTTAATTTGATCTGATAATCCACATTTTCCCCAGTCTCGCTGTATTTACTGATACATTTCACCATGTTTTTGCCACTCAGGGGGCGTGGCCCCCGGGTGGCAGTGGCGTCGTATCCTCTATTATAATATATAAACATCCTATACGTCATGATGTCATCTAGAAGTACTGGATAATCACCCCGAGCCTTATTAACCAGCTGAAAAGACACACATCGCCCCCTAGTGTGGAGGAGGAGGAGGACATCTTCCCGTCATTTATTCGATTTTTCTCGATAAACTGGGACAAGGACCACATAATGTTGTGACTGATCGGTATATGTACATATTTTATATATATATATATATATATATATATATATATATATATATATATATATATACATATATATATATATACTGGACTTTTATTTTTGAAGTACGCGCCTCCGTGTTCCGCTTCTCCTCCGGCTCGGAGGCGTGTGTTTGTTTTGTTGACACCGGCGCTGAGCTGTCAGCGGAGCAGGTGGAGTCTGTCAATCCACTTTCATTCCCCCCCCAACACACACCACACAACACCACCAGCACCAGCACCAGCCTCAGAGGAGCCCCGGCACAGGGACGACAAGGAGCCGGAGGAGGGAGGGGGCACACACAAGCACGCGTTCGCCTCGTCTCGATGTCGGTTTAATCGAGTCTGTTTTGGAGCTAAATGATCTGAGAGTCTCGACCATGACTTCGGTTTGGAAGCGGCTGCAGCGCGTCGGAAAGAAAGCGGCCAAGTTCCAGTTTGCTGCTTCGTTTCAAGAGCTGGTTGTGGAGTGCACCAACAAGTGGTAAGTACCCACATTTACTCTCTCACACACACACACACATATATAAATATAATATATCGTGCAAGTGTTATAATTTGGATCCGGTTCATTATTATCATTATCACCAGAGAGGGAAGCAAATGTTTCCTGATTTAAAATCTAAAAAAATCTCTTTGGGAAGTTTTGTGCAGAGCAAATTTCTTTGACTCGTCTTCCGCATCTTCATTAACACATTAAAAAAAATAAATAAATAACAGAAACTCCCTGTTTTCCCCCAACAGAGGAGGAGGAGGAGATGAACACGCCCCGTTACTTCCGCGTTTTTTTTTCTTCTTAATATTGCGTCCTGTTAACTAAAGCAGTTAAACAGTCTCTACCCCCCAAAAATAATAATAAAATATATATATTTAAATGAATAAATCCTCCGTATGTGATAATGAGTGATGATCCGTGGAATAGCAGCTGCTGGTGACTTCATGTCTACAGGTGGAGGAGGAAGGATGCAGACATCAACACCATCAGCACCAGTAACTGGGGGTTTCACAATAACAAGGTCGTGGAATTAAATTCCTCCCAGTGCCAACTTTAAATCTCACAAGACACGGCTGGGACTGTTACCCTCGGCTGGACTGAGCTCAACTGGGCGGCAGCTGAAGGAAACGCCTCGCAAATTTATTTTCAAGTAGCACAAACAACAGGAAATACATCCCAGATATATTATAGGAAGTGTGTGTTTTGGTTATTTAAACTAGCTAATAAAAAAAAAGGCAATAAACTTACCATATAAAAAAACTGTAGAAAGTAATAAATTTATATTCTTGAATAGAACAGACAGTTCATGTGCTACATACTGTGAGCTGCACATATGTATAGCCTGTATAAAAACAGGCAGCACCTCAGCTATATTAGAAGCATTTAATAGTATCGCACAGCTAGATGGGATAGTGGATGGGATACTGAAGCCAGGACTGACATGTCACGGTAGTATGGGCTTCATTTTTAGTGAACTGCTGCTATGACCGGCTGAACCCCTCCCCTGTCTTCTAGGAGGTGTCCATGTTGTCATTGTCACGTGATCAGTGGCTAGTGGACTAGTTTTTGCTAGTATTTGCTGGTGTTGTGAGTGTTTGCGGGGCTTGTTTCCATGATGTTTGTATACAGTGCGAAACTGCTGAAATGCTGTAAACAAAAGAAGAAGAAATAGAGAATATAGGGGATTTATAGAGGATCTTATGATGCGTTCCAGTTGGACCCAGAAGTCAGAATTTCCGAGTTGCAGATTAGAATTTTCAACCAGAACTTTCCCCCGAAGTCAGATTTTCTACTCGTAAATTCGTAGAATCCTCACTACCCCCGAATTGAGTTTAGAAGATGGCCGCCCCGTATGGAAACAGTAGTTAGAAGCTCCTGTAATATTCTGTTTATTAGCACTTCTGATTAGTTTTTGTTGCATTAAATTGCTCATACAGACAAAACTACAAGCTCATGTCATGCTAACAACAGCTAAATGTAATAGCCTGTTTAATTTAGAATTTGTGTTACTTATATAGCCTAAATTTAGTTTAACATTAAAGTTTTTGATATTAACTAATATGATAATAGTGGTGGGGTTGGCACATAACACAACTATACGTCAAAAAGCTTTGGTGTATAGTCCTAAATCCGTCTCTGTGTGGACAGGGTGTTTCTTTGAATTGCATATGGCTGTTTATTTATTTAGCCCATTAGCGCTTTGTACAGGTTTACAAAAAAAGCTTGGTACATACTCTGTGAAGTGAGAAACATGTTCTCGCTCCTGTGGCTCGTTCTCACCAGGTTATTTATATTTAACGAGAAACTCAAGTGTCGAACTCAGGGGAAGTCCTCATAGGCTCCTCCTACTTCAGCATTTTCTTATTATATTTGGATATCGACCCGTTGCTATGACGACCTTGTCCGACAGATAACCCCGTTCATTCGTCATGCACCCGCACACACTTTAATATTACTGCCCAGGAGAGATTAGTGATCACATTGAGAATATTAGCATCTGGGAGCTCACAGAGTGGACGCTAGCCGCATTAGCCACGCCCACTTCCAATTTTTGACCAATCGCAGAATAGCAACCACATGAGAAAAATGAAGAAACTGCAAGAACACATTTCTCAACCCTCATAGAGTACGTAATAACCTTAACATAAGATTTTTACGTGTTTTAGTTAAAAGGCAGAAAATGTGGCGTTCAGCTGTTTATATTGTGGCCGACTTGTGGGTGACTCCGTCTCACCTCAGTCACCCACTAAGAGCCCTCCCCAGTCCTCCACCGGTGTCTCCTAATCCTCGCCTGAATGAAAGTTTTATTGGCATGGGACGGGTCCCATGCATCCTGCTCCTCCAGTTATCTGTGTCACCAGTGTGACCTCCTGCAGTGGATCATGTTGTATCAGGTTAACACAAAAAAAGGGCGCGTTCACCTTCACACCGTGACGCTGCTCCGGCTGAATGCTAATAGCATCTGGAATGACGCAAGGTTCCTGATAACATAGAGTGACGTGCAACGCTGATGGGAAATCAACCTGAATTATGAATTAATTACCCATGATTCATAGCGGAAGCCGGTTTTGCTCTTCCAGTAGCGCTACGTTTCCATGGGTTCAGTAGCTGTCAACATTGCAGTAAATGTTAGCTTTTAGCTATGGATAGCACAGAAATCAGAGGTGGATGCATAATACGAATGTTTTAAAAAGTCTTGGGTGCAGTTCTGTAACAGTGCCTCATGTCATTTCTCCTGGACTGGTTAGATGACTTGAAACTAAGGCCGGACGTTAGCTGAAGCTACATTGTACAGTACAACATTAGCTTCTAGAAAGTATAAATAAAATACCACTATTAAATGTAGTATGAATGTAATTTATGATATTAATGTTCATCCTTTTGGGTGAATTTTACACTTAAGTTTATCTGAGAAGCTGTAGGAGAAATCATACACTCTCTTCGGAGGATATTTTAGTTTAAAAGCCGCAAGTCATGCTAGCTTTCGTTCGCTCAACATGGAGCGCAGGGGATTCTCGTCTCAGTGGTTAAAAACAAACAGATTCCGATAAACTTTTCAGTTTCTTTGAATTATTGTGGCAACCAACAATGGCACAAGTTGAACCTGAGCTCATATTTCTTTAAAAAAAAAAAGTTGAAATTACTGCGTTCGACAAGTTTTTTTCCCCCTGGCTAGCTTTGATTAGCTGTATAAGAAGTAGCAGGACATCGGAAACATGAAACTAGCAACCAGATGTAGAATTCTGTCATGGAAACATGTGGACAATACAAATAAGTTTAAGGTATAAGTACATGGACGACAAGTATCAGTCTGTCTTTTATTCTTTTATTATTTGAATGTATTTTCTTTCACTCAATGAGATTGTGGACTCATAGTCGGTTTAAGCTTCTGTGTCAATTTGATGTTGTAGCTATGGTGATAGGCCACACCCTAACGTCGTAGCAGCAGGATATACTGCACATGTACTGGAGATTATATAGGCTGCAGTACAGCTCCTCCTGGTGGCTGGAGGCTGCAGTACAGATCATAAGCTCCGCCCCTCTCCATCATTAGTGGATGGGCCAACGCTAAAATACATGTGAAATAACTTTATTTCAACGTATGCAGGCTATGCAGTACTCAAAATAGGCTTCACAGCAGAATAAAGTGCGCATGTACTGTAGATTATATGTAAATTAAAGAAAAACAAAAATCACAATTAAGTGCACAAACTTATTTTAGATGACGAGGATGAATTGGATCATGGTATAAGTCACAAAGAAGAAGATATTCACTCCCATATTTTAGTTCTAGACTTTACTCTTACATAGACAGGATGGTTGTGGACATTTTTTCCAACATGTGTGTAACTCAATTAAATCTCTGGATACTTGAGGAAACATAGCTGAGGCCCGGCTGTGCCACAGAGCTCTGGTAGACGTGCAGTCAGCATTTAAAGCTTCGGCCTCGGCCCTCGTTTCAAGAGTTCCTTTAATTCCATTATCATTACTCACGGTGCAGTTTGCATTCATGTGTTTCCAATCCACCAGCCCTGGCTCGCATCGTGGCCTCATTTCCTGTCAGACTGTTTATGCACTTTTTCAAAAAAGTATCACACACATCGACCAGTATCAACATGTCTCTGTTCCTGGAAGCTGCAGTAGGGAATTTGACACACTTTGCATGTTCTGTGCTGCAGTCGGTGGCGTCATTCCCACCCCCACCTTTCCACCCTACCCCCCAGACACACAAGGCACAAATAAACAAGGAGCTATTATGTTGAAATTATGTGATTAATCAAGAGGAAATGTGTCTGAAGCGAACCCCAGGGGGGTTTTTGAGCGTCTCCAGAGATAATCTGATCGGGCACGAACCGACACCTGAAAATTATAATTAAAAGGCAAAATTATGACACGAAAACTCACGTTTTCACTTTCACGTACAGTATGTTCACACATAGACTGTATGTGAAGATGGAAAAGCTCCTCTAAAGTGAAGACAAAGCGAGTTGAGCTCCCCCTGGTGGCTGGAGGCTGCAGTATAGGTCATAAGCTCCACCCCTCTCCATGTCAGTGGCCGGACTTGGGCCTAAAACTAAAAGTCACGTCAAATAACTTGATTTCAAGGATGGTTTCTGTCATGTTTTTCTTGTTGATAAATGTTCAATCTCCTGGATAAGTTTTAGTTATTTTTTTGGAGCTATAGAAACTGGATGTGACTACGGGGCGTCATTATCTCAGACCGTACTGATCAGACTCTTTGATAATTGAATATTATGATAATTGCATTTTAGATGGACTTTATTGATCCATATGGAAAAGTGCTTGGTCACAGTAACTCAGGTGCACATAATAATAAAATAAAATTATATATATATAAAAAAAAAGAAACACTACTAATACACAAAGTAGCTCTAAGATAGTTAAAAAAAAATACAAAACAAAAATATTATATTCTGAAATAAAAAAAAATAAAATGTGAGAAATCTGAATATTGTAATACTGTGATTGTAATTTTGACAACTTATACAGTCTAAATACAGTCAGTCATGTGTTCACATGTGAGGAATATGTTGTGGTGTTTAGTACAATAAATATGTAGTAAATAAAGAAAAAAAAATATATATGTATATATATGGACTGAATTTTGACTGACTTTAGATTTAGAAAAACGGAAATTGCTGGGTCACGGTGATTCAGACGCACATAAAAATAATAATAAAAAAAATAAAAATAAAATAATTAAACAAAAACAAAAAAAAGTAAGGTCTAAGATAGTTAAAATAAAAAAAAGTCCAAAACAAAAATATTCTAAAATAAAATAAAATAAAATAAAATAAAATAAAATAAAATAAAATGGAATAAAATGTGGGAACGCTGTGATTCTATTATTATATTGATAGAGCTCTTAATTATCCCATTGGAAATAACATCAAGACACAAATAGGAGGAATTAAACTCAGCAAAAAGGGTAAAAAATAGAAACAGAAGAGTATAGTGAGATAGAATGTACTAGGAATATGTATAAAAATATATGCAAGTACATATAAAATATACATAAAGACTTAATGTAGCCTCTAGACATGTTTCAAAGCGTTACAAGAGGCTTCAATCAGAGTCCTGGTATCGTACGTATAAACCAAGTCACAGGACTTAATGCCACCGCGTCATTCTGACATAAAAAGACTCTCTACATGTGCTTTATTTAGCATCATGTGACTCTGCAGGCTGAGGCGCTCTGGTCCTAGAAGCACATCATCAGTGTGCCTGAAGTAAATTATTATTATTATGTGTATTATGTTTGTATTATCTCGTGTGAGAAGAATAAATCTTACAGCCGCTGCGCTGTAAACAGTTTAGAGAGGTGGTCACCAGGGCTGACTTCACAGACTCTACATGGTCTGTGACGGAGAATGTGTAAAATGTGGATCAGCCTGACGAACCGTGTCCCTGAACTGATCAGCTGCAACCACTCCCACTAAAACACAGAGGAGTTTCTGAGAGAAAGTGACTCTGAGTGAAGCTGAGAGAACAACAACTTTTGCTTTTTTTTTCTGCTCAAACGAGCAAAAGATCTTTGGTCTAAATTGTTTCTGATGATTCTTGTTGATTGTTACAAGTGTGAGCTCGGAGAAAGACAAACTGGATGAAGATTTTGTTTTCTGATCTGATAAATACAACGATCTGCCACAACATTATGACCACTGACAAGAGAAGTAATTCAGTGTTCTGCTAGGAAACCTTTGGACCTGACATTCATTCATATGGATGTTACTTAGACATGTAGCACCCACCTAGACCAGACCAGACCAGACACCCCATAGCAATGACACTATAAATATAATATAAATGATATAAAATATAGATGGGACTCAAGCCCTAGTCTCCTATTAAAGTCCTGGGCTTGGTTTAAACCCTCAAAAAGCCCAAAAATGCTTTAGGAACAACTCAAGAAATCATGAAGAACTGGCCTCCAAATTCCTTAGATCCCAAACTGATCAAGTATCTGCGGGATGATCCACCATAGAGACCCCCTCCCTTGAATCCATAGGACCCAAAGACCCCCCCCCCCCACCCACTAACAACATCCTTAACATCCATAGAGTCCCAGCTGTTCTCTCCAGATGCATGCAGAAAGGTACAAACATCCTTGACAAGTTTGGCTTTAAAACTCTTCGTCAACCACGGTGTTACTTTACTAGACACAACTGTTTTGGAGGCACTTACACAATATAAGGAAGGTGGTCATAATGTTGTGGCTGATCGGTGTACACGGCAGGTTCCAGTGGTCGACATTTAACTGAAAACAACACTGCAGCATCCTGGTATCCAGTCTCTCGTAATGGAAGTGACTGTTGTTTGATTGCGGAGTAACGCACTTAACAGGACGTTGGTCGACTAAAGACGCTAAACTCCCACTCTGCTATGTATCTGCTGTCATTCAGGCAACCAGACAAACTGAGAGTGGTGTGGATCCGGAGGAGCCGACGTCACAGCACAAAGGTAACAAAATTACAAGCAAGGACCGGTAGTTGTAATGTACAGCCAGTGTTTAAATTAACCTGGTTGCTCGACACAAACTAGTTCTTACATAGGGCTCAGTTGTGGCTAAATATTATATAATATATTTATCCTCTTAGCTCCACAGCTGGCAGCCAGGGATTAAGAACCCGTACAGAGGCCTGGTGGTTTGGCAGATTCCAGAAAGTTTAGACATCAATGTCACGCTCTTTAAGGTACGTATGATGATAAAGGATTTAAAATTAATTGATTAAAAGTGACCGGGTGGAGCTAAGACACGATGCCACCAACAGGAACCGACTGCAGAGGAGTATGAAGACAAAGACTGGACGTTCGTCATTGAAAATGTAAGTCCTCCTGTTCCCTATTTGTTCTGTAGCTTGTTGTGGGTTGATTTGATTCATTTGACTGGACAACTTTGGACACTGCTAAGCCAAAACATTATGACCACCTGTAAAATATGCTGTCATTACCAATGCCCTGTCATATCATATGCTAATAGTGGTTATAATTCTGTATTAAAATGCAACATAAGTATAGATATCATAAACAAGTCTCAAGCTATACATGCATTTTTTGCACAATTAAATTATGCACAATTTATCAAACTGTCTGAAGGAAATTCAAATCTTTTTACACATTTGTAGGAATTAGGAATTATTGTAGGAAAGTACAGAATATAAATCTAGATTTTAGTTTTATATTTATTGTAGGAATAATAACGGCTGATACTAGGACACCCCCAAAATGCTCGATGGGTCACAAAAGATACAAAACATCTACATACGTCTTCTAAGTTAGCTTAATGAACTAAGGACCTAATCATATTTAGTTCTAGGTCCCAGTTTGACTGATAACATATGTAAGAATATAGCGAGCTAGCAACATAGTCCCACTACTCATCTTATTTCATTATGACATACAACAAAACTTTACCTTTGAACTGGTCACCTGATGCTTTGACTTCTTCTTCTCCAGAAATCACTGCATTAAAGCCAGAAGCGAGAAATTTGTTTGGGAGTTCTCGTAGTTTTCTCGTGTGGTGTCTGAAATCTATTCCATGATTGGTGATATTGATATAATTATGATATTAAAAAACTGCAACATGGCAGGGTGATTAACAAACAACCAGTGTTATTCTCTTAATGCGATAGTGGTCCTAATGTTCTGGCTCTTCAGTCTGCTCTCAGGGAGAAGGAATTTGTCCGTGTAAAGGTTCAAACTTGAATTTCTCATACATTCTGGTGTTTTATTTTAACAGGAGACTAAAGGTCGCAGGAAAGTGTTGGCGTCGGCCGACGTCAACATGAAGAAGTACGCCAGCGCCACGCCGGCCCAGTACGACATAACGCTGAAGCTCAAACCTCTGTCGGTGAAAGTGGTGGAAGCCACGCTGAAGCTAAACCTGTCCTGCGTCTTCCTCAAGGAGGGCAAAGCCACGTAAGTCCACTCTTTATTTATTTACTTATTTTTGGAACCAGATATTCCTGGACATGTAAGTAAGTGTGATACCTGTTCGTCTACTCTCCCCAGAGATGAGGACATGCAGAGCTTGGCCAGTTTAATGAGCATGAAGCAGAGCGACATTGGAAATCTGGACGACTTCAATGACAGCGACGAAGAAGTCGGCGAGGAGAGAAGGTCCAGCTTTGGGACTGCACCAGTAACAACTCATGTCACTGGTAAGACTAGGCTGATATTGCTGGGGGTGTCTAAAGTGTGGCTTCACTTAAAGGGAAGGAGTTTTTCCTTTCCACCGTCGCAGTCAACCTTGCTCTGGAGGTTGCAGGCTGGTTTTTGTAAAGCGTCTTGAGGCAATTTGGATTGTTATTGGTGCTATATAAATAACATTGAAATTGAAGTTGAATTGAAACTTCACCAGAAGGGACAGTAACAGAGCAACATGCAACTTATGCAGCACAGTAATTTCAAGTAAGGGCGGCAACACCACCAACATGTTGAAGCATTTGCTGATGACGCACGGCATTACATACAGAGAGTGACATGTGTTCAACCATCTCTGGTCAACAAGTCTCAGCAGAACAGAGCTAGTGAGAATCCAGTGACCAATCTCCTTTTTGTTTACTTAGACAAGTTTTTTTTACACGCCTTCTTTTTCTGAACCAAAAATTCACATCAGGAGTTGATAAGAGGATCAATACAGAATCGGATCGATAAAATCTCATCGCCCCCTCGCCCGTCCCTAATCAGGATTATCCTCACTACCTAATATATGTGAGTGCAAAGATTGGGAGAAAACAAGAATTTAAGGCTGAACTAGATGCCTCCTGGGGGTTGTACAGACTAGTCTCTGATCATGTGACAATGACAGCATGGACAGTCCAGTCCAGTGGGTCGTTGCATCAAACTAACCCTAACCCTAAGTCCTACCCCTAGGCCCTAAGTCCTAAACCTAAATCCTACCCCTAACCCTAAGTCCTACCCCTAGCCCTACGTCCTAATCCTAGCCCTAAGTCCTAACCCTAAATTCTACCCCTATCCCTAGGCCCTACCCTTAACCCTAAGTACAACTAAAGTACTACTGCAATGTAATTAAAAAGGAAATGCTAACGCTAACAGGGGAACGGTCCAAATCTTCTCGACAGGAGTCAGTTATCAACCAAACAAGATAGAAGGAGGCTGCACATCATCTCTCATCTCATCTTCTACTACCTCATATCCTCACTAGGGTTGCAGGGGTTGCTGGAGCCTATCCCAGCTGGCCAGGTCGCCAGTCTATTACAGGGCTAATAACAAACATTTGAGCATGTCTTTGGAGGTGGGAGACCCACGCAGACACATGCAGACTCCACCCAGAAAGGACCTTTATCAGTAATTACCACCCTGGCTGCTATTTGATAAAGTTATTTAGCTGCAGTAGATGGAGAAGACTTCAGAGATGTAACATTTCTTGTTGGTGGCTTTGGTGCTGAGGTGCTGCCTGTTTCTACTGGGATGTCATCAGAGACTAAACCTGAAACTAGTGCAACCACCCGTTAGTTCCTCCTTGAAAGAACTCAAAACCAAGGTGTGCACATACACTTTCGAAATAAATAAAATATGTTTGTTATTCTTTTATTGTTTGTGGTTGGATGGTTACGACGTTGATGCACTGATAAAATTTCAAGATGGTAGATATACACATCAGTCTCCATTCTCAGTCCAGAGTGAACGATATACCCTCTCTCTGACTCTATCTACTGCTGCTTCTTCTTCCTCATTTTGCTTCATATTTATAACTCACTTCTGTTTTTTCGTTGTTTAATCTCTCACCCATCTGCTGTTCCTTTTTACTTCCTGGATGTTAGCCTCTGCTCCCTCTGCTGCGAGAGTTCATGACCTGGCTTGGAGACCAGCAGTTGAATCAGGCCCCATAGGTAACTTTAGATCCCCTGATGTTATTAGTGAACTCTTACCCCCTTTTCCATTTCCACTCCCCCCATGAGTCTACTCAAATCATCCTCTGTTTTCCAAGTGTTTTTTGTGAATTATACCAAAAAACCTAATTTGTGCATTTCCACTTTCATTGCCTACGTTTGCACCTCAGATTTCATTTTTCTGTTCTCTTCATGTCATGCATCTCTATCATCTATCATGTGTCGCCCAGTAACATCAGAGATGGACTGGAAAAGCTCCTCTGGCGTTTCCTCCTCCACCATCTCGGCCCCATGTCTCCCGCCTCAGCCCGAACCCCCCAATACGTCCTTAGCGCGAACCATCACCCCCCATGGCTTCTCATTTCCGGCCATTACATGCATTCACCCACCTGTACTCCCCAAAATCTTCCAGCGGAGTGCCCGATCAGGTACAGTCCACGGACACTCCTCAATTCAAAGAGTGGAACTCATGTTCACTGGTTAGCCATAACATTATGACCACCTTCCTAATATTGTAAATACCAGGTCCAAAAGTTTCCCAGCAGAATGTTGATTGAATTGGCCCAAGATGGGTTTAAATGTTATTTTCTTACTTAAATGTTTTTAGTGGAGGGTCTTTGGATCCTATGGGTTGAGGGGAGGGCCCTCTATGGTTTTGAATTTTGAAGGTTTCCCATGGCCCTGTTTGCATTTAGTAAAGTTTGACCTTGGTGTGTCTTGTCTTGATTTTGTCACCTTGGATTTGTGTCTCCTTGGTTGGATTACCCCACCATGCCTGCAGCTCCTTAAATTCGGTTTCTTGAAAAGTCTTTTTGTCGCCTCCGATCAGTCTTGATTTGGGTTCGCCCTCCCTTGCTGCTCTATTTTCCAGTGCATCCCACAGATACTTGATCAGTTTGGGATCTAGTGAATCTGGAGGCCAGGTCAATAGCTTGTGCTGTTCTGGGGATGGTTGCTGCAAGCCATCAAGGAGTGTCATTGCTATAGTTTGGGGGTGTCTGGTCGGGTCTGGTCTAGGTGGATGCTACATGTCCAAGTAACATCCACATGGTGAATGAATGAATGCCAGGTCCAAAAATTTTCCAGTAGATGACCACACGATGGTCATAATGTTGTGGCTGACTGGTGTACAGTATCAGTATCTGTGAGCCTCCTCCTCAAAATTAAATGTTTCCTCATGGTCTTGTATATTATCTGACTTTCAATCTCATTTTCTCAACCCTCTTTCCTCTCCTTCCTTTTTTTTTTTCATTTTTCCTTGATGCACTCTGCTGCCCCCTTGTGGCCATTTCAGCTCCTCAGCGGCCCACTAGCTTCCACTGTGTCCCGTCTCACACTGAGGCTCCCTCTGCCTTCACCCCCTCCAAAGCCCTCTCCACCTCCTCCCTGTCCTCCTCACCCTCCGACCCATCTCTTCATCACCACGCCTCTTTCTCTGCTACCTCCCAACCAGGTTTGTTTCAGCTCAGCGTTGTGTTGAGTTTCATCACTTCTCTTTATGTTATAATATTCACTCGTTATAAATAACACTGTGGAAAAGGAGCATTTGTTTCTTTGGTTTTTAGAGGATAAATGACATTACATTAGATTACATTAGACTCGACTAGGTTATATTACATCAGATTAATTAGATTAGACTATATTAAACTACATGAGTTTAGATTAGAGTAAATTTAAACTACATTAGACTAGATTAGATTAGATTAGATTAGATTAGATTAGATTAGATTAGATTAAGATTAATTAGATTGATACTAGATACAAGATTAATTAGATTAGATTAGATTAGATTAAATTAGATTAGATTAGATTAGATTAGATTAGATTAGATTCAACTAGTTTAGATTAGACTGGATTGGATTGGATTGGATTGGATTGGATTGGATTGGATTGGATTAGACTAGATTAGATTAGATTAAATTAGATTGGAATGAATTGGATTGGATTAGATTAGACTTGACTAGTTTAGATTAATTAGATTAGATTAGACTAGACTACATTAGATTAGATTAGATTAGATTAGATTAGATTAGATTGATCTAATATCAGATTAATTAGATTAGATTAGATTAGATTAGATTAGATTAGATTAGATTAGATTAGATTAGATTAGATTAGATTCAACTAGTTTAGATTAGACTGGATTGGATTGGATTGGATTGATGATTGGATTGATTGATGGATTAGACTAGATTTGATTAGATTAAATTAGATTGAATGAATTGGATTGGTTTGATTAACTTGATAGTTAGATTAATTAGATTAGATTAGACTAGACTACATTAGATTAGATTAGATTAGATTAGATTAGATTGATCTAATATCAGATTAATTAGATTAGATTAGACTAGACTGAACTACAAGAGATTAGATTAGATTAGATTAGATTAGATTAGATTAGATTAGATTAGATTAGATTCAACTAGTTTAGATTAGGCTGGATTGGATTGGATTGGATTGGATTGGATTAGACTAGATTAGATTAGATTAAATTAGATTGGAATGGATTGGATTAGATTACATTAGACTCGACTAGTTTAGATTAACTAGATTAGATTAGATTAGATTAGATTAGATTAGATTAGATTAGATTAGATTAGATAAATAAATAATTCTGTCTAATTAAAAATTTATATATTTTATATAATCCTATCTTGACCTCACTTTTATTTATTCCTCATCTTATTTTATAATCTCTTTTCTTTTCTTTTCTTTTCTTTTCTTTTCTTTTCTTTTCTTTTCTTTTCTACTTCCAGCCTGTCCTACCACTTACTGGAAAACAAAGAGCGTCCCTTCCCTTTCCTACGTCTCCTCCTCCTCCTCCTCCTCCTCCTCAGCTCCTCCCAGCTCCTTCCATCCTCTATCTCCACCACCGCCTCCCGCTCTGGGGGGACATCCCCTAACTCCCGTCCCCACCCCCCTGGCTCAGTCGGGCTCTGCCCTCATGAGACCCACCAGCCTCCCATCTGCCCCAGAGACAGGTAACAGGACGGAGTGTCTCCCATAGACTCCTGATTCACACCCTTCTACTACTCCCTGTCTCTTTATTTTATTTTATTCGTTTATTTTTCATCCTCAGCCTCCTGGCAGACTGAATGGAGGCCTCCTAAATCTCAGGCGCCACTAGCGCAGCCGGACCTCTCTCCTGAGTTTCTGTATCTCCCTGCGGAAGACGCCGAACAACCCGCGGTGCAGCAGAAAAAGCAGAGAATAGAGACGCCATGTAATGCTGCTCCTAATCAAAGCTGTAAAAGTATTGTGTGCACTCGAGCCTGGACGACCTCATTTCTCGTTGCCATAGAGCCCCAGGGACTCTCTGTCCAGTAACACAATAGTAGCTGCTCACTTCTTTGTTGTTTACCTGCTGGTACATTCTTCTCCTTTACGTCACTGATGTTCCTCTCCCACATCTCTGCTCTTTATTTCTTCCTCTCTTTCCCATCAGCTTCATCCTCTTTGCCCTCTGCTCCGTCTCTAATGGATTATGCACATGCTCCCTCCTGGAGGCCCCAGTTCACCCCTACCGTAGAGACCCCTTCACCTTCTCCTCTAAGTCCTCCCTCCGCTCCCGTCTTCTCTGGGTCTGCTCTTCCTCCAGTGCAGCCTCGCGTAGCCCACACTGCTGTAGTCTACCCCAGTGAGCAGGTGGCAGGTACAAAAGCAAGAGGAATCTGAGTGGAGTCACAGTTTAGATGTGACCAGTGTGAGTGAATGAGGCTTGTTTGAGCTCTGCTACTCCCCCCGCCCCGTGGAGAGGTTTGTTCCAAGCTAAATGTACAGCGGAGGATGAGTCTTCATCAACTCAAAACACAACTTGTTGATGAGACACACACCCTGATCAGCCACAACATTATGACCACTATTTAACATTAAAATCAATTCAATGTTCCACTGGGGAAACTTTTGAACCAGGCATTCATTCATGTGGCGGTTTAGACTAACGCCGTAGCCTGACGTGAACCTCCCCAGGAACGACCACAGCAGCTGTGATTGGTCCGCCTGGTAGTAGCGTGTTTACACTTTAGTGTTTCCGGCAGCTTCTTCATTTCCGCAATTTTCTAATTGATTCTTTTGGACCAATAAAGATAGAACACATGGAGGAACCTGAGGAGGTTCGGAGATTTGTACGACTTCTCTTCGGCAAAAATTTCGGCGAACGTTTCACTCGTCATTGTTGAAACTGAAGCAGGAAAAATTAACGAGACTGGAAAAAAAAGACCCAGTGCCCACTAGTGTTTGGGTGGAGTTGTTACAGAGTGAGACAGAATCTGTATGTTTACATGCACGTGAAAAAAACAAATTATTGCCTTAATCCAACTTTAACTGGACAATTTAAGTGCATGTAAATGCGTTACTCTGACTAATATCAGAGTTATCTGAATAAGACACCCAGATAATGCAATTAATCCACAACTGCTGTGCTGGTGTATGACCCCAGAACAAAAACTTCCAAGAAAGCGGTTGCAGAACAAGAAGAAGGTAAACAGAGCCAATAGAAGAGTCTTATGTGCACTATAACTAGCGCGCACATTAAAAAAGCTATTATCCATCTGGTTGTTGTTTTAAATGCCGGTCTGCTGCATGAACGGCTCCAATTTTTTACTGTATGACGTAATAGATCAACCGGAAAGGTTAAGGTTAAGGTTAATAAGCTGCAAAGGCACATATCGCACTTAGTGTGGAGTAGGAAGATGTTGCGTGTAAACTGGGACGAGGACCACATTCATAAAGTGGGATTTTGAGCATAGCTCCATTAAATTGTGCATGTAAAACATACTGAGTGACTAACGCGCAAGTATAAATGGCTCACACATGTCCCACAGTAACCTAAATGAGCCTTTAGACATTTAGCACCCACCTAGACCACACCAGACACCCCCACCTCTCCTAAAGTACCTCTGTCCACACAATGCTGGTGTGGTGGCACACGAAGGTCAACTTAGATTTATTTGTAAAATATCCTCTCTGCTTTTCTTTCCTTTTAGAATTTAAGAGGCAGCTGAGCACGCTAAATGAAGAGGAAAACCAGTGTACGACGCCTACAAGTGAGTTGGAGCACAGGACTCATTTAAGTCATGATTATGCACAGAAGTTACCTCAGCTAACTTTCATGTCGCTGTTTTGTCGTCCAGGCCCTGACACCAGAGCCCCTGAGTTATCCAGACTTTCAACACGGAAACCAGACACGACGTTTGGAATCAAGGTGGTGAAGGCTACGGCAGGGTGAGTAACTTTAAAAAGGCTGCTTCTTTTATATGGTTTGGCATCTCTAAACGTTTTGTGTGGTCCACATGGTTGTAAAGGAACAATCCGTCCTGAAACAGTTTGGTATTGACGACTTGGGTTGGAGATGTGATGTAAAAGACAATCCTATGTATGAGAGAATCCATTTGAATGCATATTATTGGATGACGACTTCACCAGTATTAGAGCATTTGTGGGTTAATTTTTCCTTTACAAACATAATAGATTTTTTAATCAAAACTTAATTGCACGGCATGTACATTAAGAACCTTTCCTGTGTGTCATATATGGCAACAAATAAATGACTCATTGCTTGTGTTTTTTTGTCATTACTGAATTGTTATCGTTTTGTTTTGAAACTGGTGTCATTTTTAATCCAAAACTGCTTAAAAAACATTTTCAACTGGTGTCATTTATCGTGAGGTAAATTGTAAGGGGATTGTGGTCACAACTAATATGCAACATACCAGGCTTTTAGCAACTTCCTGAAATCATGAATACTCTGGTTAGCTTGTTTGCTTAAAAACAAGTAGAAAAGAAATAGGAGCAATAGGACAGCTGGTGACACAAACTAACCTAACATTTTAATGTATTGTTATCATTATTGAATGGATGTATTCAGCTTTGTTTGAATGTATCGTGGTGGACAGTGCAATAAAAATCCAAGTAAATGAGTGGTTTTTTAAACTTTACTTTTTGAACTTGAACATTGGGATGTGTAATGGAAAATATCATGTACTATCATAAAATAAAATCCTGGAATGGAATCCACTGCTGTGGGAGTTTCCATTACCAGCCTAGTTGGCTAGGCTAGTTAGCTGGTGTCTTCCTGTTGGTTGCTAGTTGGTAGCTAGCTGCTAGCCTGCTCGTTGGTTTTCAGTTGGACTGGGCTTCTAAATGAGTTTTACATGGGATCTAGGCACAAGGGATTGTAACATCTTATCCTGTATTTTAATGAATTGCAATGGAAACTCTCAAATATCTAAAGCTAAAACTTTTTTGGCTTTTCCACATCACCGGCGTCACTGGAGATGGCACATGGAGTCATGTGACTAGTTCATTTGAAGTCCATCTTCCTCAAAGTGAAGTCTCGAGAATTTAAGAGAATTATAGGATGTCGCAAGACTTTATGACACTTACAGCTCATTCACAAAACACTGTTCAGTGAAAACACGTACAAAGCGTAATTGTACTTTATTGAAATTTAAGAAATATCGCTTTTATTTTGCAAAAAAACTGTAATGGAAACACAGCTGCCGTCACCCAACAAAAGATATTATCAAACCAATCGTGGTCTTATAGGTGTGATGTTCTATTGGATTGGAATAGAGGAAGTAATCCTCTCCATCTTAAAATATATCATGAATGATATCAATCCACAGTTGTGGGTCTTAATAATTTTTCAATTAAGTATGTGGACTGGAAATGGTAAAACTTGCATTTGACACTTCCAAAGGTTGGTTGTGTTGCTACGGTTCTCCTGGATGTGTACCTTGTTGAAAAGGTAACACATGCAGATCAGGCTTGAGCTTGTGTTGAGAGTTAAAAAAAACTCTTAATGCTGCTGGTTTAGCATGTCTTGGCTTGGGTTGTTTAGCTGTGCATGAAATAAACTTGGCTGACGTGATATTTCATTGATATTTCGTAAACAAAAATTGAAATCTTGTTACTATGGAAAGTGTGCAAGTGGATGTACTTTTGCTACTTGGCAAAAACCTCCTCCTTTTTCGTGTGATGTATCAGAAAAGGTTGGTTCTGGTTTGATTATCCTGTTGTATGCTTTTGCAACTAGAATTTTTTGGTTGCTTATTCCGATTGCTGTTCGGTGGAATTCTGTAAATATAGACCAGATGTGACTATATCTATGGGGTAAAGACTTTCTTAACATCATAACTCTGATGTACATGTTTTTTTTTGTTTGTTTTTTTTGCCCCTCAGACCTGAGAGTATGGACTCGCTTCTAAGACTTAGCACCAGAACCCCTCTAGCCCCAGGTCTAAAACAATCTGAGATGCCAAAAACTCAGAAGGATAAGACAAAATTAAGGCTGACGAGAACACCCACCAGTGTTCAGCCAACACTTCCTCCCTCCTACGCTTCAACACCAAAGCAAAATCCCCACTTTTATGATGCAGCCCCTACTTCAAACAAGGACCTTCTGGTTCAACCAAGAAGTCACTTGTCCCACAAGTCCATTCAGTTTGGAAATCCTGTAGCCCAACAAGTGCCTGTTCAACTTACACCCCTTTCTCCTACCAACTTGCAACCTTCTTCAGAATCCCTCCATGAACCCTTGTTGCACTTACCAAAAATTTCTACAGTCGCTGATTCAAAACTGATTGGAAGAAGGATAGGAGTTACCCAAAAAACAGAACCCGTATCTAGGGATTTTGGGTAAGTGTGGCGTAGTGTTGTCTCAGTCCTCCCCATTTTATAGTGTTACAAATGCATCTAACTAAGGTCTTATCAGAGCTAACAAAAGTAAATCATGATACAAATTTACCATTGCACTATTTTGTCCTGACGTCCTTCTTTCATCTACTCCTTCAGAAATGAGAGCATGGCTTCATCGTCTTGTCTCAGAGATTCCAGGTCTGCTTTCACTCCAACTGTAATGAGCAAAACATCAGAACTTCAGTCTGGAGTAGTGGCCTCTTCAACAAACCCACAGTGGGAGAATCCACAAAGAAACACTTTACAAATCAGCCTTTCTGCTCCAATACCTTTTACAGAAAAGAAAGGTTTGAGCAACACAACTACCTTGGACCAACTCCCTTCACGATTGGACTCTGACATTGGATTTATCTCAACACAGCAGTCCAAAACAAGCAGTTTATCAGAACAAAGACAAGGACCTGAAGCTAATTTTTCAACCAATTTCACACAAACCTCTGAGGGTCTGAGTTATTTGGACTCTAAGGAGCATTGTGCAGGTGAAAAGAGAAAGGAAAATGTAGCTTGGCCTAAGAGTGAAACGCCACTGGGTCAAAGAAATGTGGGAGTTGCACAGGAATGTGTACTTCCAAGCTCTAGAATCAATATAGAAGAGAGATGTCTGTACATATCCAAGGTGGAACTTGGTCCACTGTGTCCAAGAGGGAATTCTGCTTTTCCTTTACTATCCACTCAGATTGAAGGGACAATGGGAGTGCCTAATATGATAAATATGTGCTCATGCTGCCCACAGTATTCCAAGATACCTGGCATGTTGTCTTTGCATCCATCAAAAGATGTAGCTTGGCCAGATGATGGTTATGTACTCCTTCAGAAACTACCCAGGAAGGGTTTGCCAGTAATCCCATATTCAGATAACATTACTTCTTTTTGTGAGGGTAGCACCGAAATAGCAAAAATGATTAGCATAACATCATCCTGCATGAGTTCAACCAGTATTCCTGGATTTCCTTCCACTTTTAGATATATGCAAACCATGCCTCCTCTATGTCCTGAGTCATGTGCGTCTTTCCTAACGGGTGTGCCCACAGAACCCCAAAAGGTGATGATACCTAGCATTGTCAGTCTTATACCTTTATGCCCTAGACAGACTCAGACTCCTGGGATGCCATCTCTGCATCAAAACAGCTCACAGGACAAAGATTGGAACCCTTTAAAGAGATTAATTAAGAAGTCAACAACAAAGGATACACAGGCTTACATTATTCAGTGGACACCAAAAGAGGCAGAATCCTCTAAAGACATGGTAAATATGTTGACAAGTTGCCCACAAAGACCCCAAGTCTTTGGCTTACCTTCTGCTCCAAGACAAGAACCCAATATGGTCAATGTACTTCCCTCATGCCCGAAACATAGTGGGATCCATGGTTTGCCTTCAAAAACATTTGGTTTATCCATATGCAAGGAATGGTTTACTTATGGAAAAATACTTTGGGAGACTCCAGTTATCAAAAGGGAAGTTCAGGTTCTAAAAACGGACTTGTGTTTTGATAGCAATGACTCTAAAAGGATGTGTGCAATGTTGCCCTCTTGCCCTGGAAATGCTACTGTGCCTGGGTTTCCCTCTGCTCCCATACTGACTGTAGAAAATTGTCCATCTATGGTGAATTTATTGCCTTGCTGTGCGAAGGAGTCTAGAGTTCCTGGGATGCCAACTAGAATGCAACAAGAGTGGCATATGTTGCCTTCAAAGACTGGAAAAACACTTGGTTTATCCGGGAGCAAGGAATGGCTTACTTATCGAAATTCACAGTGGGAGACTCCAGTTATCAAACGGGAAGTTCAGATTCTAAAAACAGTCTTGTGTTTTGATAGTTATGACTCTAAAAGGATGTGTGCAATGTTGCCCTCTTGCCCTGAAAATGCTACTGTACCTGGGTTTCCCTCTGCTCCAATACTGACAGTAACAAATTGCCCATCTATGGTGAATTTATTGCCTTGCTGTGCTAAGGAGTCTAGAGTTCCTGGGATGCCAACAAGAAGCAACAAGAGTGGCATATGTTGCCTTCAAAGACTGAAAACACTTGGTTTATCCGGAGCAAGGAATGGCTTACTATCGAAATTCACATGGAGACTCCAGTTATCAAACGGGAAGTTCAGATTCTAAAAACAGTCTTGTGTTTTGATAGTTATGACTCTAAAAGGATGTGCGCAATGTTGCCCTCTTGCCCTGAAAATGCTACTGTACCTGGGTTTCCCTCTGCTCCAATACTGACTGTAGCAAATTGTCCATCTATGGTGAATTTATTGCCTTGTTGTGCTAAGGAGTCTAGAGTTCCTGGGATGCCAACAAGAAAACGACAAGACTGGTTTATGATGCCTTCAAAGACTGAAAAAACACTTGGTTTGTCAAACAGGAATAAGGAATGGTTTAGTTATAGAAGTATACATTTGGAGACTCCAGTTATCAAAAGGGAAGTTCAGATTCTAAAAACAGTCTTGTCTTTTGATAGGAGTGATTCTAAAAGGATGTGCGCAATGTTGCCCTCTTGCCCTGAAAATGCTACTGTACCTGGGTTTCCCTCTGCTCCGATACTGACAAGTTGTCCATCTATGTGAATTTATTGCCTTGTTGTGCTAAGGTCTAGAGTTCCTGGGATGCCAACAAGAAAACGACAAGACTGGTTTATTATGCCTTCGAAGACTGAAAAAACACTTGGTTTGTCAAGCATGAATAAGGAATGGTTTAGTTATGGAAGTATACTGTGCAAAACTCCAATTATCAAAAGGGAAGTTCAGATTCTAAAAGCAGTCCTGTGTTTTGATAGAAGTGACTCTAAAAGGATGTGTGCAATGTTGCCCTCTTGCCCTGAAAATGCTACCGTACCTGGGTTTCCCTCTGCTCCGATACTGACAAATTGTCCATCTATGGTGAATTTATTGCCTTGTTGTGCTAAGGAGTCTAGAGTTCCTGGGATGCCAAGTAGAACCCAACAAGACTGGCTTATGTTGCCTTCAAAGACTGGAAAAAGACAGATTTTGTCCATGTGCAAGGAATGGTTTACTTATGGAAGTATACAGTCGGAGACTCCCGTTATCAAAAGGGAAGTTCATATTCTAAAAACAGTTTTGTGTTTTGATAGGTTTGATTCTAAAAGGATGTGCGCAATGTTGCCCTCTTGCCCTGAAAATGCTACTGTGCCTGGGTTTCCCTCTGCTCCGATACTGACAAGTTGCCCATCTATGGTGAATTTACTGCCTTGTTGTGCTAAGGAGTATAGAGTTCCTGGGATGCCAAGTAGAACCCAACAAGACTGGCTTATGTTGCCTTCAGAAACTGAAAAAACACTTGGTTTGTCAAGCAGGTGTAAGGAATGGTTTAGTTGTGGAAGTATACAGTGGGAGACTCCAGTTATCAAAAAGGAAATCCAGATTCTAAAAACAGACTTGTGCTTTGATAGGAGTGACTCTAAAAGGATGTGCGCAATGTTGCCCTCTTGCCCTGAAAATGCTACCGTACCTGGGTTTCCCTCTGCTCCGATACTGACAAATTGTCCATCTATGGTGAATTTATTGCCTTGTTGTGCTAAGGAGTCTAGAGTTCCTGGGATGCCAACTAGAAAACACCAAGACTGGCTTATGGAAAGGAAGTTAGTGCTGCTCCCAAGTAAGACGTCTAAAGTTGTGGTTAAATTAGATGAGGTTACGGATTCATATCTTGACTATGATACAATTCTACATATGGTTTCCATCCTGCCCTCCTGCCCACGGATGGCATGTATACCTGGCTTTCCATCCGCACCCCATCAGAGGTCGGCACATATACTAAATATGATAAGTCTGCTGCCTATCTGTCCAAGGCATTCCAAAGTCTGTGGATTACCTTCTATAATCTACAGTGATGCTGTAGGTGAATGGAGTGTAAACAAAGAACGAATATGGGAAAAAACATTAACAAAACAAGGAATATTGTCAGTAATACGTAACAGTCACATGTATTTTAGAGAAAATTCGGCACTGATTCCAGTTATGGTATCTATGTTGCCACCCTGTCCCAAACATTCAAATATTCCTGGAATTCCCTCGAAGGAAGGGGACAGACCAGTGAAAGCTTTGATGAAAGACACCTCCAGCATAGTAAACTCTTTGGCCACTCTTCCAAAACAAAGTAAAATTCCTGGTCTTCCTGCGATTAATATTGCAAAAGAATTTGATGGAAAGTATGTGGATACGGATGTTATTTGGGAAAGACCCTTTAGTAGAAGATATGGAACTTCTCGCCACCATTCAAAAGTTAAGATGTCGTACAGGGACAAGGAAATAATGCTGAGTATGCTTCCATCATGCCCACAACAAGCCCTGAACCCCGGATTTCCATCTGCTCCACGACCACATGCTGTCGACACCATGACTGAAAAAAGTCCAGACATGGTACAGATGATTATGTGCTGCCCAAGAAAGTCAGGAATTATTGGCTTCCCCTCAATAATGCCACTTTTTTGCGATTCTGTAGAAGACTGGTCAGTGGTAAAGATGATAAACACACAAAGGTGCTGTGAATCTCACAAAGAACATAGATCTCCTCATGATGAAATAATGAAGACGATTGGTTTTCCTGAACCTTTGTTTCCAAACATTTCTCTCAGCCCTGATTTCACAGCAGTTCAACTGTCTGGTACTGACCAACGTCCAAATATGGTAAATATTGTACCAACTTGCCCGAAAAAATCATCTTTTCTTGGGGCACCTTCAAAACATGTGCACCTTTCTGGGATGGCGTGGCCCAATTCTGGAAAAACAAGAATAGAAAAGGACAGAAAAGACTTGACAAGTCAACAGCTGCCTCTAGAAGAACAATTATGCTGTGGAGTTTCTGTTGAGGAGAGTTCCATAAAATGTATGTCCCCTGGCCAAGATGAACCAGAAGATCCACAACACAGAATGACAATAGAGTCATCAATGCTTACCATTAACAATACAATCAAAGACTTTTCTGAATTACAAGCAGATCAGCCATCCTCTGGCATTAATGTGCCTATAGTGTTACAGGATGAGGACAACCCAACAAGATTGGATCTTGACTTGGAGAAAAATAAATCTGTTGTGTCCTCAACTTTGGGGATGTGTAAGGAGGAACAGGGCTTTTGGACGCAAACTGAGGAAGATGTAGCTGCTCTAGAAAAAGGGTGAGTGAATGGGAGAATTCGAGAAATTATCTCTGTATTACCATCGGGTTAGTTTTTGAAACATTTGCTTATCAATTCTGTTTTCAGAATCTTCCACTGCAGAATGTTGCACTCCATTCCCGATTTGCCACTATTCTTGACCGTTAGGAAGAGGTGGGTTACCTTCTCTTGCACTGTGATGCAATAACAAAGTGCTTGCTTCCCAGCACTATCTGGCTTGTACATTCAAGGCAAAGTTGTATTTGTTGTATGTGTATTCAGTGGTCGCTATATTTATCTAAGGTCTTTTGCTTTACTTTCATTGCTTCAGCCCCGTGGGCCTGAAGGATACTGAGGGGAAAGCCAAAGAAAGGAAGACTACTGACATCACTGTGGACAGTCATGGTTTTGTGACCTTAGACGATTCAAGTAAAACTTTTTCAGTAGAGTCAAGGGATGTCATGACTTCTGGTTATGGCACAGTGTGTCAAGGTGGTACTAGAGTCAGTGAGAGTGGGTAAGTGTGAGAGAGAAGAATACTTGGTTTGCATGGCTTTAATTAGTTTCGTTGTTCCTGGCTGAATTGCATTGATCCTACTGAACAATATGAGTTGCAACATAAATTGCTCAGTAGGAGAAAAATAAATTACACTAAATAAAAATAAATAAGCAAAACTAAATGGCACCAAAGACACTGAATGCAACATGACAACTGTAGAAGTAGGGGGTTTGTGGTATAACTTTTTTCTTCGGTGCCTGTTGTTGCAAAGGCTGTGTTTGTTTGTGGAGTTGTTTTCATACTGACTGGAGCATGTTTGGAGTGAATAACATATTCTTAATGGGCATGTATTTGACTAAAATGCTTATGTTAAAAATTATTTGAGTTTTATTCGCAACTTTGCTGGCACAGTTTATGTAAATACAGTGCTCATTGTAAGGAATGCTATATTTAATTAATTTATATTATATACCGATCAGGCATAACATTATGACCACCTTCCTAATATTGTGTAGGTCTCCCCTTGTGCCTCCAAAACAGATGTGACATATCAGAGAATGGACATGGGCCTTCTGAGGGTGTCCTGTGGGCTATAGGATGTTGTTAGTGGGTTGAGGGAAAGGGCCTTTGTGAGCCATCCCACAGATACTTAATCAGTTTCAGTTCTTGTGAATTTGGTCAACATCTTGAGCTGTTCTTCATATTTTTTTGAGTTGTTCCTAAATCGTTTGTGTGTGTGTGTGTGTGTGTGTGTGTGTGTGTGTGTGTGTGTGTGTGTGTGTGTGTGTGTGTGGGTTGTGGGTGCCTGGTTTGACCTAGATGGGTGCTATATGTCTGAGTAACATCAACATGAATGAATGCCTGGTCCAAAAGTTTCCCAACAGAACATTGAATTGTCCCAAGATGGTTTTAATGTTATTTACTTCTCCTGCCAGAAATCATAATGTTATACCTGATCGGTGTAATTATTATTATTATAATTAGGAATCTTTTTACAGTAGATGTTGAGTATACATTTTTATTTACCTTCTCTTTAGAGATGAAAACATAAGTAAGGCCGAGCAGGAAGCCTATCATACAAACACGGCCATACAATGGGAGGAGCTACCAAAGGCAACCACAGAAAAGTCTTCTACAGACACGCCTGTGCTATGGGAGGAGCTACCAAAGACATCTACAAAGGACACAGATGAAGAAATGAAAATGACAAAAGAAGTAGTTGGTTCGGTTCCACTGTTCTCTGATTATTCCCTGACGTTACAAACTGAGTATGATTATGATGAGAAAGTGAGGGCAACACCAGAAGCTCAGATTGAAGACCTGTTGGCAAGATGCCCAACGGTCAGTGGCACATTTGAACTTGCTGCCAATCCTGAACAAACAATGGAACCCCTTCTGGACCATGTATCTACTTGGAACAAGCCATCAAACGATGAGGAAATTACAGTTAATGAGTGTGAAGTATGTGTAGATGTAGAACAAAATGAAGATAAAAACCCTTCCCGTCCTAGTGCACAGTCTGACATCAACAACCGACAGTTCACTTTCTTGGAAACCTGTTCCAGTTCGACAAACATTGCTGGTATGCCGTCCAAACTGCCTATAAATGAAGGAAACCACTGGCCGAGAGATCAAACGCTAATTTGGGAGAAACCGTCTGAAATGAAGGAAATGTTATCACCCAGTGTTGCAAAGGGGGATAAAACCATAACGAAAGAAATGGTTTTATTGGCACCATCCTGTCCCAATGAAGCCAGAAATCCAGGGTTCCCATCTGTTCCACAACATTGTACAGATTTTCATGAGCACACACAAATCAGTATTTTAAGATATTGTCCAAAAACCTCTCAAATTGAAGGTATTCCATCATTAGTAGACCATCATTTAAGCAAAAGCTGGGAAACAGATGTCAAACCCATAGCAGTAACGCAGCCAAAAATAAAGGTAGTTACAATTCAAGAAAGAGATCAATATAATGAAATGAAGGACATGACAGCGTTGGTCCCAACCTGTCCACAAAAAGCTTCTATCCCTGGATTTCCATCTGCTTTTGACCCTACAGTAATCTATCATGAGTCTAGCATGGTCAATCTCCTTCCATCTTGCCCGTCTGTCTCCAGTATGGCTGGTTATCCATCAATCCAGAAGGAGGATATCAGAGGCTGGAACATCACTCAGGACCCATTATGGGAGACGCAAATTAAAAGGGAGTATATATTACTATGTGAGAACATTGAATTAGACAACGATGTAAGAGGAGTTTCTCTTGTTCAAACTTGCCCAAGAGAATCACTCACTCCTGGCTTTCCGTCAGCCCCCACACCGAGAACAGTTTATGTTGAGGTGGCGGATATGGTCAGTCTTACGTGCTCAAAGATATCACAAATAGCAGGATTACCATCATCTCACATTATGAAAGAGTGGACACTAAGCAAGGAGTCACTGTTTGAACCAAAAATAAAAGAACAACAGGTGTCTGTGACTGGGACGTGTGGAATAGATAGGAGGGCAATGAAGTCAATGTTTGCCCTTGTACCATCCTGTCCCAGAGTGTCAAGTGTCCCCGGTTTCCCCTCCGTTCCATATCCCAAAATTCAGAATTATGATCTGAATATTATCAACTTGATTTCTTTGTGCCCCCTAAGTTCTACTATACCTGGAGTCCCATCAATTGAGGGGCACAAGGAAGAAGGATGGGGTTCTGAAGTGGGTTCATTGATGTCCAGGCCAGAAAAGAACAATCAGTCTAGGATTTACCACTCTCCAATTAACATAGATGAACCAAACCACATGCTTAATTTCGTTGACTGTTGCCCAAGAGCGTCAGTGATTCATGGCTTCACATCTGTTGCCCGGTACAATATGCTTAGTCTCATACCTATTTGCCCCAAAGTATCCTGTTTCCCAGGATTTGCATCATTTGAAGAGACCTCAGAATGCCAGTGGCTTTTTGATCCACACACTTTGTGTGATAATCTTCCTAAAGACAAAGTATTTATGATGGACAGTTTGTACTATGACGTTGAGACAATGAAAACAATGTTAGCCTTGTGGCCAACATGCCCCGAAGCTTCCAGAGTCCCAGGATTCCCCTCTGCACCTCCGCCCAAATCCAAGAGTGAACACATTATGATGAGTATTGTCCCTTTCTGCTCCACCTCTTCAAGTATCGAGGGATTGGCATCAGTGTCTACAGTCCCATGCAAAGCGTGGCCAAGTGAAACAAACCCGATGTTGGTAAAACTCCAGAAGAAAAGGGCAAGAATCCTTATGACGCACGCTAGACAGGACCAGGTTGAGTGCTACAACATGTTGTCATTAGTGACATCCTGCCCAAAAGAAACCAGAGTCCGTGGTTTTCCTTCGGCTCAAGGTGTAAACAGACCACCCCACATGGTCAACTTATACTCATCTGCTCCGCTTGTTTCACGTGTCCCAGGCTTTCCATCAGCAAGTATGCGTAGCTTTGAATGTGTACATACTAGGGCAGCATATGGCGAGTTCTTGTTTGAGAGACTGCAACACAAAAGTGTTTTTATTGCAAAATCTCCAGCAAAGCAAGACCTTAAATGTGACGAAACGAAGTACATGGTGGCAATGGCTCCGATATGTCCACGTCTCAGTCAAGTTCCTGGGGTCCCCAGCCTTTCACAAGTTAATCCCAAAGAGGAAGAAAGCGCTACCACTCCTTTACTTTCTCCTGCTGAAAAGCATACATTACAAGAAATTCCTGATGTTCCTTTGGCATCTGTTAGCAGACCCAGCACAGAGCTTGAACATGGTGAGCCATTTATTGTGTGGAGTGCAAGGTCACATCCACTTTTATTCATCTCGTTTCTTATCACATATTTTATTATGTTATCTTTTATAACAGAGGAGAAATTTGAAGGCGGTGAAGTACAAAACATAGAACTTTGTGTAGAAAATGGGTAAGTATACGAGCCATCTGGGTTTTTTTTGCTGTGAAAGGGGATTTGTGTCTGCCTAGCATGGGCTGTCTAGACCAGTAAACAGTAGTTTTACAGTGCATGGTAAACTGAGCACATTACTGACTGATCCATTTCATTTTTACTGTGTGAACTCTGCCGATCGCGCCTTGAAAGACTTTATATTTGGCTCCTCAGCAAATCACAAGCAGAGAGTAATCCAGCAGACGAAGCCCAAACAAGGAAGAAGTCGCTGGACACATCAGAGCCGGTGGGAGTCTTGGGTTGGGAAGTATTGGAGGCAGAGGGAACAGTATCAAAAAAACAATCAGAGAGCTCTGGATTAGTAAAGGCAATTGTGGGTGTTTTTCACAAAGGGTAAGTGTAAGCGTGGTGTCAAACTAATGGTGTGATGCATGTATCACATTGTGATTATTGATAAATACAGACTGCAATAAATGCAAATTTTAGTTTGGAGTGAAGTGAATTTGCATGAAGATTTATCAAATGTTTATTGGGTTCCTGGTTTCATTCACTCACTCCAGTCTTTATTAATTTTCTCACAGTTATGAAACTGTAGCTTCAATGCTGGGGCCGTCTAGCTCTGCTTTAGCTGAAGTTGATCAACCTTCCAAGGCTGTCTCTTCCGTGGATGATGAAATTCCTACGCATTTCACAGACGGCACTGATCCGATGCAGAAAACAGAGGGCAAAGAACATGGCATTGAACATCCAACAAATGTTGAGCCTGTCTTGAGGGACTCGGTAGATAATGTAGCAGCATCCCCCCTGTCAGCTACAGACGGCGATGACGGCTTTTTGTCTTGTGCAAGCTTGAAGAAACAGCCACCTTTGACAGAGGCAGATGTACCTAAAATATCAAAGGAGGATGGCGAACAAGTAGAGGAACAAGATGCCTCTTTTGGTCAAACACATGCAAAGGAGATGTTGCTTGTAAGGCAGGATTCTGGGCAAACATCGGTGGACACTGAGAATTTGCTAGCAAGGTCCCCTGATGTAAGACAGGATGAGGTTAGGACAGTGTCTACCTCTCAGCTGGATGAAGGGTGAGTGCGGGTGGACTGTGTTATAGTTGCACGGTGTGTACATTCAGCGTTTTTAGTTTTGATAACATTTCTCTTGCTTCTCTCGTGAACATTAACACTTTGCAATAGTCGGAATTGAAGCCGTCTGACTTATTTGGGAGAGGTGTGCGGCTGCTGTGTTTTGTAAATGATGTGTGTTTTACATCTCTTTGGTTGAGAAGATTAATAGGGTGCATGATGCATGACAAAATTAAGAACAGTCGGTTCTAAAGTTTGTCCTTTCTTTTTCTTAAGCCCCCGGCAAACAAGTGTGGAAGAAATGTCTGCCGACTTTCTGCAGCCTGCATCAAATGAGTTGCTTACAGATTCCAGTCAACATAGGGAAGTAAACGCTGAGAAATCCTCAAATAATCAAAACATAAGTCCAGTTGGACCACAAAGTAACATTGTTGTACCTCAGCGAGGAAGAAATCCAAAGAGAAGAGCTGCAAAATCTCAGGATGATGGAAAGGACACTGTTCCTGTACGGCCCCTTAGAAGGAAGGATAGTTTAACACCAGATCACAAACGAAATGTTGATGGCTTGTCTGTGAAGCCACTTGCTGAAGTTATATCAGTCCAGAGTGTAAGGAAGGATGCTACAGGTGACCTTCCCCCGAAAGGGGACAGCATTCCTCTAAGTGTACCTCTGAGTGGTCAAAGTGTTGTCCCTCAAGTATCCCTTCACAAAGGTGACCGTAAACACAAAGGGGATGCTGAAGCAGGTCAGGCGTCCAAGTATGTTGTTCCTCCTCCTCGTGTAAAAAGAAGAGAATTGTCACCTGAAAGCTCACAAAAAACGTGTGTCACCACGGAGAAAACTGTTCAAATAACTCATGACCAGCAAAATTTAAAAGATGCAGCTGGTTCTGCTTTGGACACTCTTACTCCACAACTTTGCGAGAGAAACATCGATGAATCAGGTGCTCTTGAATTATTACCAAACATTGATAAACCCAGTCAAACATCCTCAGACAGGATGTCTACCAGCAGATCTCTACAGACGGACACACAAATGGTCTGCTTGAAAGACACAGAGCAAACCCCTTCTACTCTGGAATTTACCAAGAAAGATGCTAATAGTCCATCCTTGGGAACAGAAGGAATTACGAGCATCACCACAAAGCCAGAGCCATCAATAGTTCAAGCTGAACAAACTGCGTCTCTTTCAATTATCAAGAAGATACGTCTTCCACTACGTGGCACAAAATCACCTTCAAGGAAATCTGGCAATTTAAATGTTGAGGGAAAAAATCAACCAACAGCTGCTGGAGACACATTTGTTGATGCTTCTTCTAAGCGGACCGTGGATGCACCAGTGATTTCAGACACAGAAAGGGAAAAGCAAAGAACTCATCCTATCCCAAGGCCTCGCGTGAAGAAACGCCTCAGTGGCTCTTTTCCGGATGACTTTACGGTGACAGAGAGAGCATCGTCTTCCTGTAGAGAAGAGTCAGAAGCAGCAAGGCAAGGTGGATCTTCACCAACTTCATCAACAACTAAAGACCTGTCAGCGGAGAAAAAGCTTCAACATCTTCACCCTCTTCCTCCAGTTGATCAGCCTTCTGCAAAATCTACAGAAGTGGCTGGTGTACAGTTGAGGAGAAGCATTAAGGTAGAGGATAGTGATACCACAGAGCAAACCCTAAGATCCTCAAAACTGCCCGTACCAAAACCAAGAGCAAAGAAACGTCTCAGTAATTCATTCCCGGATGACACAGATGTTTCTGGCTCACAGTTTTCCTGCCAAGACAATGCAGCAGAGAGCGTTCACCCTGAATCCGTTCAACAAAATGAACAGTCAGGTTTGCCCGTTCCTTTACCTCGAGCAAAGAAACGCCTGAGTGCAACTTATGCAGAGAACGCAACACCTGTTGATAAGCTATTTCCCACAGAGATGGATTCGTCTCAGACGAGCACAGAAGACGCCTCCGCCGCTAACAAGGAAGAAGTGGAAGGAGGCTCAGTATCAATGGATTCCAGTGTGATGAGTTCAGATGGAGGTTTTGTTACAATTCAAGACGAAGATGACGCTGTGAAGAAGGTGGAAAGAGAAGTGCTCGCAGCAATGCAAGAAGAGTTTACTCAGTCACAGTTTGTAGAGGACAATGAGCAAGCTATGGATGAGATCACAGAGGGCTGGACCTTCACAGATGAACCTGCTGTTCCAGGTGACTCGGATGAGCAGGACGGCGTCAGTAAAATCCTCGAAGCAGAAGTTGATAGTTGTTCCCCTGTTCAAGCTTCTTCTTCTCAAGACGACTGGCTGCATGTGGAGGGTGACAAAGAAGTAACAGAAGCAAGTGTGAGGAAGGAAATGAAGGATGAAGAGTTGGACTTTGGCTTTGTGTCTGTAGATGTAGCTGGAAGTTGTTCAGAGAATCAAAGGTCAGTCCATACACATAACGTTGTGAGGTGCACACTCAAAACTGAGATTTGTTCTTTTTCTGCACATTATAGATTATAACATTGTCCGTGTATGTGGTTTCATTGGGAGCGTGGTCCAGAAGATCCTCCTTAACAAGTGATTTGTTTTTACAGCAAATATGTTTTGAAAATAAAAAAGAATTTATTTATCCCTCTGATTGTGTTTGTTTCCAGGCAAATCGAAAAAGGAGATAAATCCTCCGATAGGCCTGCTGCTACGACTCAAGGCAATGAGCCAGCTCAGAAAACGGCGGACACTCTGGAAGTATGTTTACAGCTGCAGCTTTGTGTATTAGGACTTGAACAAATTGCAACATATAGCATGAAGTGAATTCTACCAAGGATTAGCAAATCCACTCAGCTCCAAGGCGCTTGTTGGCCTTATCGTTCTTGTCCCATGACCTGCAAACAGTTTACAACATTTATAACATCACTGACAGTTTCAGTTCAATTCAGTTCTTTATTTGAAAAGGGACAATGCACATTAATCAACATTTTGACAATGTAAATGTACCCGAGTTAGCCAAAAGGCTGTTTTACATCAACCGTCCCTTTGCCAGGTGTTTTATGGCAGTTCAGAAACAATACTAACACCAAATACAGCATATACACAGTAACATGTATTATTTATACAATAAAACAATGAAAACATCTGTTACCTACTGCAGTAACAATGAAATTAAGACACTTTCGGTCACACGTTTGGGGGCTAACAAGACATTCCTTTGCATTAACATTAAAGGAGTGATTTGATGGAGACTCTCTGACTGAATTCCAGTGATATGATGCTCTGTATGAGGAGACAACCTGGCTGAATGCAGTTCGTCTCATGGGGATCGTGCACCTCTGGTGGTTCTTATAGTCGTAGACTTAAAATTTATAAAACCAGATAGTGGAGAATCAGCAGAACCGTGCACAATTTTGTTGTTTTGTTTTGTTTTGTTTTTGAAAAGAATGAAGTTTCTCCCAGCTCAGCAGTTTATATATTTTTTTAGAATATTGTATTTTGAGTTCTTTATTCAGTAGCTGAAGATTGTCTTTACATTATTTGTCTTTTAATATCTTCATTTTCTTTAACCACAAACCACAATTTGGGGCAGATTGATTCAAACAACAGGCCTAAACCTTATGAAAATCTAAGATGTTGCTATTTAATGTGTCTCTAGAAAGAACAGGCCAATCCCTCCTTGGTGACGTCCAGCCAGTCTCTCCTGGAATGGTGTCAGGAGGTGACTCAGAGTCACAAGGGAGTGAAGATCACAAACTTCAGCACCTCCTGGAGGAACGGCCTGGCATTCTGCGCCATCTTAAATCACTTCCACCCTGAAAAGATGTAAAAACCCGCCTCACGTACAGAATGGCTCTTAGTTCATGTTTTATTTTATATGTTAACTTTTATCTTTTTTTCTTCTCCAGTAATTTTGAAATGTTGGACCCGTATGATATCAAGCATAACAACAAAAAGGTAATTTTCTATCTCTTTTTTAATAATTATTTTTTTTAATTTAAAAAAGTGGTAAATGTTGTCGTATTTCTAACGCCATTGTTTGTTTTTGTGCATATTACAGGCTTTTGATGGTTTTGCTGAACTTGGAATCTCCAGGCTCATCGAGCCCTCAGACATGGTTATGCTCGCAGTGCCTGACAGGCTCATTGTCATGACCTACCTCAACCAGATCCGGACCCATTTCACAGGCCAGCAGCTCAGTGTGCTTCACATAGACAAGGACAGCAGCGAGTCCAGCTATGCGGTGGAAGCAGACAGGGAGGTCCAAGATGACCCCGAGGCAGCTGTTCGCTACTGCACCCAGAGGCTCCAGGAGGAAGGCATAAATCTTGAGACCAATGGGAGTGCAAGCACAGCGGAGAAGGACTCCAGTAAAACCGGTAAGGATGTGGTTCCACCGCCGCGAACCAAGCGGTTGCAGGGTGCCGGGGCCGGTGGGGCTCAGTCTCCGGTGGCACCACCAAGGACTCATTTCATGTCCAAGTCGGGCTTCTCCCATGTCAAAGATGCAGATCTGGTCAAGAAGCGTAGGTCACAGCGGAGGAGTGGGTCGGTAGAAGAAGGAGACATATCAACGGTATGACCGCCTCACTTTGTTTAACTTTAACATGTTTTAATCTTCTCTAATTTATCTGGAAATAACTTTTGTTTGTCTTCGTAGGCTGTTGCAGGGCAAGAAAACCGTAGGAAGTCAGAAATTGGTGCGGTTTTTTTTTGTTGTTGTTGTTTGTCAAACTTAAAACAGATTTTCCTGAATTAAATTTTGATATATTGTTTGTATATTTTGTTCGTTGTCTTCCAGTGAGAGGAGAGGCTGAGGCTGAGGAGGGAAGACCAGATTGTCAGGTCAGTTACTTACTACTTGTTTTCTTGCAGAGATGAATGTCCAAGAGCCCAAAGAGGACCGACGACTCTACGGGCTCCGGTTTTCATTTTTATTATCGAATGAAGAAAAATATTCACCATAAACCACCACTTTTTTCTGTAACTAAGATGTTGAGGTGCCAACGTAGAGTGAAATAAGTCTCATCTAAATATTAAGGTTGGGCGTATTGATATAAATATCGATAGTATCGATACAAAGGCTGGTATCGGTATCGGATCAGTACTAGTGTGGTGAAATTAATACCTTTGTGATAATTTCTTTTAGTAATTTGCAGGACATGTAGATACTTCCAGCAAATTACTCCTCACAGAGTTCATGTGAACGCAGATTCTCTCTAAGTCCAATTTGCCTAAAATATTCGTTATCATAATGATAAGCAACTAACCAAAGGCAAAATTACAAAGTTTGTCAATGATCATGACGAAAAGATGATCAAGCAAAAAGTATCGGAAATACTAGTCCTGTATTTACTTGATATCGGACCGATACCAAAATTCCCAGTATCGCCCACCCCTACTAAGTACTACGTAAAGAAAAACAAGTCTCACCTAACTATTACGTAAAGTTATTACTTTTACTGACTTTTTACTGACGCGTTTCAAGTGTACAATCCACACTAGATAATCCACACTGTATAATTAATTAACATTTAACAAACTTGAGCAATCAGCTTCACTTAGTTTTAAATCAAATCAGAACTTTTAACTCTCTCTCTTGTTCATAACGTTTTTATAGGTTCTTAGAAGCCCCCATTTTTTCTGCACATGCTTATTTTTAATTTTTTTATTTAAACGTTTTTACAGATTAGTATGTTTTATATTCAAGCACACTGAGTTTGAAAAAGTACACATTCAAGCATAATACTTTCACAAATACAAATTTTCTACATGTGCACAAACTGGAATTCATCATTTTCATTTTAATATGTGTTGTTTTTTTTTGTTTTTTTTGCTGCTGCTTTTCCTGCTGATTGGTTGTCTGAGTATAAGTTTTATTTCAATTTATACGAGTAAGAGTTTGTTGATGTTTGCGTGTGTTCATGTGTCCAGGACCCGAACCAGTACGTGCTGAATCAGATGGAGGCCCTGGAGGCTGAGCAGAACCACGTTGATAACAGAGCAGGTGTGGTGGAGAGGAAACTCAGACAGTTACTGGAAACAGGTAGCGTGCTTCAACATCAGTAGATGATATCACTACATTACACCTGCACCTGGGAGAGCAGGAGGACATGTGATGGTAATGTGTTTTTTTGTCCTACAGGCAGTGACAAGGTGGAAGAAGAGAGGCTGATCCAGGAATGGTTTACTCTGGTCAACAAGAAGAACGCTCTGATCCGGAGGCAGGACCATCTTCAGCTGCTGTAAGACACACACACGAGTTTTATATACTAGGATTGTGGTATCGCAGCTAATCATGTATTATTTTAGTTGTAGTATAAACATTATTTTTTTATACAGAGTTTAATGTTAAGCGTAGAAGAAGTCAGGCTAAAAAAAAGATACCGAATAGAATTCAGCTGGTATCGGCGATACTGATCCGATATCGATACTTGTGTAAATAAACCTGAAAAAAGTAGTGTATTTATCATATCATAGCTCCATAAAGAATCATAGCTCCATAAAGAATACAAGACATCAGAATAATTTATTTATTTATTTATTTATTTTACACTCTGAAGTATATTGACGTAATGGCTTCATTTATTATATAGCCGAGCTAATACAACAACACAAAAACCAAACAGAGACACAATCATACACAATATGTGAAAATGTTGTTTCAAATACTAAAAAAACGAGTTAATTTCCTCGTTCTGTCTTGTAATTAAAACTCTTTTAATTGACAGGCTGGAAGAACAAGACCTGGAAAGAAGATTTGAGCTCTTAAACAAAGAGCTGAGGGACCTGATGGCAATTGATGGTACGACTTTTTGTCTCAAGCAGTCTTCTGGGAATGGATCCAACCATCATAACTCAATGGAAAATAATGGACCTGTTGCTGGTTATGCATGTCCAATGTTGCTGGTCCCTGTTGTTTCTCTGGGTTGATTGATTGATTGATTGATTGATTGATTGATTGATTCGTTGGTTGGTTGACTGGTTCGTTGGTTGGTTGATTGGTTGGTTGTATTGTTATTGACGCCTTATAAATGAAATTGGATCTTAAAGCTGCTGGAATAGATTGGGGTAGGTGAACTGCCGTTATCCTCCAGTTCATGCCGTCCTCACATCCGTTCCTTCTTCCTTTCCGGTTGCTTCATGTGCAGAGTGGCAGAAGACTCCAGCCCACAAACACAGAGAGCAGCTGCTGCTTCAGGAACTGGTGTCACTGGTGAACCAGAGGGATGAGCTGGTCCAGAGTCTGGATGCTAAGGAGCGAGGGTGAGACATACTGTTAATGCTACACTAAGCTTCATCAAATGGCCTCGTCTATGACCAGTGATCATCTATTCACAAAGGCACCAATCAGTTGGCATTGCACTGTGCATGGGTTGGAATATTTTTGCACACATAAATACTGGTGCACAGGTTTGAATATCACATAGGTTAAACATTATTGTATGAGAGATATTGGCCAGCCGATACATCGGGCCAATATTTGTAGTAGTGAATCTGACCCTCTGTCCAAATGCAAACGTAGTGAAAAACAGTCAGAAAAATCAGCAAGTTTGTAAATGTTTCCAATGAAAGGTGTTTTGCAAATGAGCTGTAACTCTTGTGAAGTCTCATCTTGCGATATCCCATAATTCTCGTCACTTCACTTTGAGGAAGATGGACTTCAAATTGCGAAAAAAAAGTGTTTCCATTACACTTTTGCAATAAACTTTAGAAATGTAGGTGTTTCCATTACCAGTTTATTGTAATATTTGGGTTTGCATATTGTTGAAGCAATGATTAACAGCCCCCTTCTTCTACTGACGGGATCGGTATACTCTGATCAAAAAGTTTTCCTCCTGTCCTCAGAGCTCTGGAGGAGGACGAGCGTCTGGAGCGTGGCCTGGAGCAGCGGAGGAGGAAGTACGCCAAGCAGCAGAAAGAGAAATGTATGATGCAGTGAATCCAACGAGCACCAAATGTTGAGTGAAACTGTAAAACAAAAGAAAGAAAGAAAGAAAGAAAGAGGATAAGGATAAAAAGAAGAGAATGGGTCTTTGCTGTCAGATTGATTGATTGATTGATTGGGTGACTGACTGGTTGATTGATTAGTAGTAAAACCTGACTGTTTGTTGGTTTGTTGGTTGGTTGATTGACTGATTGATTGATTAATTGAAGTGGCTTTGAGTCAGTAGTAAGAAGATATTTAGGCCTAAACCGCTGTTCCAAAGAGTTTGCTTCTGCCAGATAACACACTAAAAATGGACGACATTGCTGCCCCAGTGTAGTTTAGTCTCTGAATGAGCTCCAGTGTTCGTTCGCTTCTGCTTTCCGGTGCCTTAAAATGTTTCCCTCCTCTCCACACGTTCAAAGCTTGAAGCCTTACAGGAGTTGATTGAATGCTTCTGCACGATTCTGCTGCTCCTTAGGGACCGTTGTTACACGTCGTAGCTATGTGGTGTGTTTGACTGAGAGTGTGCATGTGAGTGAGAGTCGATCTAGAAGACCGACGATAGAGGCCGGGGTTGATCGGAAATACCCGACAAGTCCTCTGAAAACTACAAAATGCACATTGCCAATAGGATCCAGGACCACCCCCCCCGTACGGATGTTTTTGGATCTATTTCTCCAATCAGTTCACCACTGTTGCCTCATCATAGGATGTGCCACAATATTACGACTGTGAAAGAGAAAGTTTTTCATTTTGTTTGTTGTTATTTTTTTTTTTTTCTTTTTCAAGATTTACAAGATTGTGTTTTAATTTCGTATTTGGGGTTTGGATTATACGTCGCAGAGTGGAATGTAAGGACAAGGACACATAGCCATGACCGTGGAACAGCTCAGAGACTTGTTGGATTTATCCAAGTTTTATTATTTATTATTAGAATTATTTATCATTCAGATATTTGCATCGTTGTGTAGTTCTCCCGCAATTAGTGAATTTGAACATTTCTGCACGATGAAAGCCATATATGCACGAGCTACGTTATGAAAGTGTGAAATGTATGGGACAGATATCATGAAAGCTTTAAAAACCGACCTTAAATCTTCATTTTAAAACTTTTACATTTGCACTTTTCTTAAAATTCGACCTTTCAAACTGCTGCCAAAGTTCTTTATTTTTCTTCCCTCCGGTTTTTAAACATGTTGTGATATTAATCCCATAGAAAATGAAGCTTCCTCCTTGTCTTTACTCTGAGAGGTTTTTATAGTTTTGTTTTTCAAGGATTTTCTGGACCTGAGAGATTTTTATTTTGTGTGTTCTCCTCATGCCAATGCCCTGAGCACCAACCTGTGTGTTACGTACCAAAAAGTCAAAAAGGATGTTGCTGTTGGAAAATGTTTTTACCTGTGGCTTTTGTGTTACCAGAGCTCCATTTGTAAAAGTTTGAAAAAAAAAAATACAAAACATCTGAAAGCCTTCACACATCGTGTGCAGTTTCTTTTTTTCTCTCTCATATATTGCATCACGTGTCCTAGATCTATAAATATAGAAGTTCAAATATTTCCCTTTGTTTTAGAGCAGAGAGAAGTACATCTAATGAAGTATCCTTTTATAAAAAATAAATAAATACGTTTCAAGGAGAGTACGTTTAGTTTTTACACATTGCTGCCATCTACTGTTTACATCTGGGCTCAGTTGTTGTGTTATGTCCGCAACTCTTAAAACAGTGCGACTCCTAGTGGACAAGTTAGAAATAGGTTCCAGTATTTTATTGACTGCTAATACTACACAGTACTTTATTTACTGCTAATACTACAGAGTATTTAATTTGCACTAATACTACAGAGTACGTTTTGGTGCTAATACTAATACAACCGAGTACTTTATTTGAATTAATACTATAGTATTAATTCAAATAAAGTACTCAGTAACATACTCTATAGTATAGAGTATGTTATTTACTACTAATACTACAGAATATTTAGTTTACTGCAACAAATAAATAAGCCTCACAACAGTGAAAAGAAAATAATGTAAATGATTGTGTTCATGTTCTATAGTAGAGTGCAACTGCTTTGTAAAAGTAGAGATGTGATCTTTAAAGGACTAATCTGGTGTCTGGTGTTGACTCCCTACAATAGTGCCAGTGAAAGATATGATCATCTTTCACTGCACACTGAGGAGCTGGATATTCGCCTCACACCAAACCTAGGCGGTCATTATCTTTTGGCAGGTTGTCTGAGACCCAGCATTCTGTTGCTAAAGAGACCAGGCCCACAGAGTGGTCATAATGTTTTGGCATGACTTGTTTGAATGCTGTAGGGGTGGGAGTGGGGGGAACATGGAGTCACATCTGCCCTGAATTGCTTTTAATATCTGAGATGTTCATAATGTTTTGGCTCTTAGGGTGACTCAGCATTACCTGAGTGGGTGGGGAGGTGTGTGTGTTGGTGTGTGTTGTTGTAACATAAATGTATGGGACACAGGAATCAGCTGTATTAACAGCAGAGACATCAAGAGGAGTCCCTGATGAATGAACTGGTCTCAGCTGTGGCTCAGGCCTGCGAGTCAGGTGGTCGTCAATGACAACAGAAGCACACTGGGCTGGGACACAGAGAAGAGGTGGATTTTGTCCTTTTTCGCTGGTCTCACATTTGGGTTCACTGTGACAAAACGGTAGCTCCTATCAGAAAAACAAGCAGACCGTGGACGTCGTAAGACCTTCCTGAAGACTTTGATATGGTTTTTGTCTTTATACAGTAAATATTTTGGAGACACGTGCGAGTTTAAAACAGCGGTCCCTTCTGTGGACTTCAGGAAGAGACCCCCATCTACTCCTCCTCTTACCATCCCTAACACGACTGTCCCTACTGTGAACTCATTCAGGTTCCTAGCGTCCACAATCTCCTACATAGACATGTGGCCCAGCAGAGTCAGAAAGAAGGCCAGAAATTCACTGTATATATTATATACAGATGTATAGATTTATATAGTATTTTATTCTGAAAGTCTTTTCTGTTTTATTTTTTTATTTTTTTACAACAGTTTTATTTTTATACTTATTCAAGTGTTGTTCTTATTTTCTTGTACCACTGAGCAAAGTGGAGCTGATAAAGCTGATTCTGACTCACTTCCTGGGGTTACGTAGTTCCCCAGCCTGCAGCCAACAGTATCATTACCGTAATGGCAGCTTTTATTTATTTTTTTTTTTCCAGAAAGCGCAACTTCCCAGTGTTCAGCCACACTTTGAATTCTGTCCATCTGGTCCATTCTGGTGAGTTATGGTAACTCAAATACTGCAAGTTCATATCTTAAAGCGTTAAACCTTTGCACTCTTAAAACCATTTAATAGATGACAAGATCCAGTCTTCCCTAGACAAGGTTCAGGATTACTCTTTATTTTAGATTTTTTAAAAAGAAAAGGTTAAATTTTAATATGAATAAAGTTTTCTTATTCAGATATAGAGGACAATATCGACTGCATATAAAGTGTTCCCGTTAGCTGTTACAAGATACATTGGTTTTATATCCTTCATTTCACACATTGTTTCCTTGAAAGTAACAGTAGCGGGGCATACAGGAACTCAGCTGGGCGTGGGTTTATTCTCCACAGGAAGGAGGCTGGCTGCATGCAGAAGAAAAATTCCTCAAAGCCAAAGCACAACACAGGCGTCACTCAGAGGAGCTGACTGACAGCATGGACGGCACATGGCACTAATGTAGGGAGTCGATGGAATAAACATGGCTGTTTGTGAACGTGTACTGACGTCAGGCTGGTATAGGTTAGTCCTGTTGTTCATGCTGATATGGGAGCATGGAGCTGAGGAGGGTAAGTGAGCAGGTGATTGATTCTTAAGGAAGTTATTGGTGGTAACCTCTGTTCTCTGAGTGATTCTCTTTCCATTATACTGTATGTGAGGTTCATACATTTTGGTAGTCTCTAATCTAAAAAAACAAACAAACAAGAAAAACAGTATTTAACTATTATTTTATGGGTGATTATTTAAAATGTATCCAGTCATAAATTCTATATAAATTCTATTTTTGTAAAATTTATATGTATTATTCATCTCGTAACAGCATTTTACTGTAAGACTTCAGGCATTTGAAATTTTTTTTTTTTTTTACATTCCATCTGCCGAGTTTATACAAACAATTTTATACCAAGAAAGAGGAAATGATCACGGCTACACCCGCCACAGGATAGCTTCAGATGCTTGGATAATTGGGATAATTTGTGTACTGACACAAAACATTATCTCCTCTGTTTAGTGGACATTTTTCACTCTGACAAACAAACCAGAGAAGGATGGGTTTCTGAACCGCGCACAGGAGTGAGTATATTACTTTAATAACTTTAACATTTTCTCCTTTGATTCTAAACTTAACCCTAACCTTTTAGAAGTTCCCTTTAGATATCGTACAAATTAAAGGATATTTTGCTTAGCCCTCCTAATCAAACCTACAATCAAATTTTTTTACTGACACAACTTTATGTTTCAGGTACTTTGTTTGTTATATTCTCTCTCTTTATATTCTATATATTCTTGTTCTCTACAGCATTTGAAAAACTATCATCACAACTTATTATAGTAGAATTATAATGTATATTATACTTGGGCCAGTGTCCCCATTAAATTAGGAAAAGTCATTAAATGTTAACCAAAAAAAAAAAAATCATATATTTAGAGATATTAATTTAAATTTTTTAATGTTTTAGTTTATTAATCAACACAGTAAAAACAATTAAAACAAACAAAAAGGATACAGAAGTGTATGAACAGACACAGACAAAGTGAAATGAGTCATTTTTTTTTTTTTTTTTGTCCATCTTCCCCCCTGACAAGAATGTAGAGACATTATTATATCGTGATGAAAACATAAAAAGGGTTAGGACTAACACACATTGAAGCTGTCAAACACTGAAGCTAACTATAACTTGAAACAGGCAAATTAAATCTACAATTAGAATATTTAGCCAAAATAAACCTGTACACTGGCTTCTCAGCTGCATGCAGACTGTTCAAGTTATGCACGGGTATGAATATTGCACGGCATCTGCTCTGCAGCTTTTAAATGACTGCTTCCTTTTCCCAATCTTCACAGTGGGTTGACATTCCGATGACGGTGGGCACTCAGGCCTCTGTGCCTGTGCTCCAAGCTTGTGCTGAAAGAAGAACGAGGACTTTTCTAAGCTCCTGGATGGAGCGTGGAGACGCCAACTATCTCCTCATGGATGTTGCGTTTGCTCTGGAAGAGGAGCCCTCCGGTGAGGACAGCCCTCTGCAAGTTCACCTTTACAACTCAGACACCTCCTTCACAAGATTTCGCGACGGCTGGAAAGTCCTGGACCTCCGGACTTCCAAACCATTCCCAAGCAACTTCAAACAGAGCCAAATACCTGACTATCTGAATCGCAGCGTGGCGCTGAGCTTGGGCTCGGTCACCCACAGAGGATTTCATCTGGCCTTCTCCTACTCAGGAACATGCGCGTTGTTAACCTCCATCAGGCTGTACTACAGGAGGTGCCCTGGCATCGTATCTAATCTGGTCTCATTCGGAGGAACAGCGGCTGGATCGGGGCCCCTCCAGGGTTCTTGTGTGGAGGGAGCTGTGGAGGTTTCTCCTCCTTTTAGGCAGTGTGGTGTAGATGGAGTGTGGGGGCCACTGGAGGGGATGTGCACCTGCAAACCTGGGCATGAAGAAGTGGAGAACGCATGTCAAGGTACGGAAATAAAAGGAGCTGTTTCCCCTGCATGGATTTAATATATTAGCAAATATATTAAACTGAATGTGAAGTGGGCGGGAGTTGGACCAAACTAAAAAATTATGCACAGTGGTCACTCTTCAAAAGCTGGTTGTGTATATGTGCGGGTGTTGTAAGTGCCACCGATTGTGCTCTGGCTCTGTTTCCCTTTCCTTGTAATCAGTGGAGGTAGAGCAGACTGTATTATTAATTAAACAAAAACATGAGTGAGTCTGGAGGAAGTGTGGGCGGGGCATCAATATCATGGCTCCGCCCTCGGGCCGTACTGATCAGACTCTGGCTCCAAACTGACAAGATGGCAACGCTCAAATTCTGCAGAAAATACTGCAATGTTCACCAATGCAACGCAGTAGAGACGTGTTTAGTCCATATTTATATACAGTCTATACTGTACTCAACAGAAACTAACATGACTCATGCAGTTAACAACCAGATACATATCTGCCTCACAATAATGTGACTCCAAAACATTGAGTCATGCTGGAACTTTTTTTTTTTTCCAGTAAGCAGCTGGCAACTTGTTGAGAGATGAGGTGATCTAGTTTTTTTGCTGATGCGTTTGGTATAAATATTTACATCCTGTCCTTCTTCCCATTAAGAAAGCTCATCACTTTCACATCCTCTTCCCCATAATCCTGTTCCTCCTCTCTAAGACTAACACAGTCTTATTTTGGAGTCTGTCATTGCTCAACAGATATTATTCACAGCCTCACGTCTGAGTTTTGATGGCTATATGTGTCATTAATCCCATGACACACAAAGTTTATGGAGCCAATCATATACATATATATATACACACACACAAATCGAATATTGATAGAGATGACAGATAAGCCTAGTCTGTGTTTCAAGTTTTATTTTTTTTACTTTTTTGTTGAAAGTCAAGTTCATAAGGAGTTAAATCAATTGCTTGCGTTACATCAAAATGAATCTGCTTCCACAGGTCGAGCATTGTTCATAGTGATGCATGGTAATGGAAAGGCAGATTTTGACAGCAGCTCAAGTCTACAAAATAATTAAATAACAACTTAAAAGCAAAAGGTTTGTGCTTGACTTGGATGGTGGTTAATGGGTCCTTTCTACCAAATGTAGCAGTACAAAATCAATTCACTGTTCCCGTGTGTCCAGCCTGCAGGATGGGCTACTACAAAGCATCCAATCAGAGTGGAGGATGCCGGCTGTGCCCAGTGAACACCAGGACCCGTGGGGAGGGATCAGAGAGCTGTGAATGTGTCCAGGGTTTCAGCCGCCTGCAAACTGACCCCGATCACCTCGGTTGCACCAGTAAGAAGGAAGTGAATGTGATTCTGTAATGCAGCATTTATTTTGAGTTTTGAAATCATGGGAAAATGCACAGCACCATCTAATACAACAATAAACCCCACCAACCCCACCCAGCCTCTGACCAACACATTGCCTTCAAGGCTAAGTATCAGGTGTCAGCTAAGACACACCATACACAGCATGGATGTGATTCTGGATTAAACTGTACATGCTAAAGGCGCCACCCACTGGTGGTAGAGGGAAAGACAGAATTTTATTTGCATTTTTTGGTATTTCTGCATGAAAAATAACTCAAACCCAGAACAAATGAAACTAAAATATAACGATTTTGTGTTGGTTTGTTTATTCAAGGAAATTAATCATTTGCACATATCTGTGAGGTGTAACAGCAAATAAATGCTTATTTTCAGCAGCATTGACAGCAGCTAAAGAGAGAACCTCTTCAGTTGTGAGATGTTGGTTTCCTCTCATCAACTGATGCTTCAGGTCCTTCCACAACATTTCTGTTGGGTTAAGGTCAGGACTTTGAGCTGTTCCTAAACATTCATCTGGATTTTCTTAAACCGTTCTTCTGGAGAACCACTTGTGTTCTTGGGTTTGTTGATGCATGACCCAGTTTCTGTCCTTCCTTCCTTGGACACATCGACACATATCCTAATATTTTCTTTTAGAGTTCACTGGTAGAGTTCAGAATTCATTGTCCATCAGTGATGACCAGATGCAGCAGAACAGGCCCAAACCAGGACAACCAGCGCCCCATGTTTCATGGCGGGATGAGGTTCTGATGCTGGAACATGACGATGCTGAAACATTTAAACCAAACTGATTCTACTCTGGTCTCGTCTGTCCACTAAACATTGTCCCAAACGTTCTTTTGGACAGAGAGCAGTGTCTTTGGTTGTTGAGTGGATTCATCAACATTAACATCAGCCAATGAGAAAGAGGCCTTTAGATGCTTAGAAGTTCCCCTGGGTTCCTCTGGGACCTTTCCCACTATGATGGAGTGATGTTTGTTGGTGGACCACTCCTGTGGAGGGGAACAGTCGTCTTCAATCTGTCTGACTCTCTGTGGATTATTTGTGGCTTCCAGACTCTTTAGAGATGGTTTTGGAATCTTTTCCAGCCTGATGAGCAACAACAAATCTTTTTCTGAGCTCCTCAGATCAGAGCCATCACACACTTCCACAAACATGTGTTGTGAAGATCAGGCACTAAACGGCACTTGAGTCTCAATACACTTCTCAACAGAAGGACCCTATTCTGACCTTAACTTGTGATCCTAGAGGTATAAATCACTGACATGTAGTATTGGCTCATTTTCCTGCATAACATTTCATTTTCATTAGTTTGATTTGGTTCTCTTTGTCTTCTATGATGTGCTGCTTGGTCGGTTTTTCTAATTCTAGACACGTTTTCTCTTCTCACAGAGCCGCCTTCTGCTCCAGTGAACCTAACAACCCACCACCTCAACGATTCTGTGCTGACAGTGACGTGGGACCCTCCTCACGACACAGGAGGCCGACCTGAGGTGAAGTATCGTGTCACATGTGAGAAGGCGGCAAGCTCTGGCAGGATGTGGGAGGCGTGCGGGGACGTGTTTTTCCTGCTGGACTCGGCGTGGCTGACCAACACATCAGTCAGCATCACGGGTCTGAACCCACAGCTCGACTACAGGCTCTCAGTGCAAGCTTGGAACGACATTTCCACCCTGCAGGAGGCGCTACATTTATCCACTGCTGCTGTTACCATTCAGAGATGTATGTAAGCGTAAAGACAAAACGGACAAACAAGAAGTGATGTCATGTCTGAGCCTCTGTTGTGTTTCTTCCAGGGAAGGTTCCTCCTGTGGTGACCTCCATGACCCCAGGCCTAAACACCTCTGGTCACGACCCAACCCATGCTCCTCATCGCGAGAGTCGCTCGTTGTCCTTGTGGCTCATGGTCGCTGCTTTGTTCGTCAGTCTCATGCTTGTGTCTATATTCCTTATCGCATCTTACGTCCACCTCCAGAAACACAACAAACGCAGGTAAGAGGCCTCCAGCTTCTCTGTCTTCATCCCGACTGATGATCTTGCTGTTATGTTTTTGTCTTTGGGGATAAAGATTAGTTTTAGCTTCACAAGCACCAGTAACCAAACATGTACTTAGTTAAAATAAAGTGAAAAGCAGACCAGCAGTCAGCTACTAACTAGCATAGCCCAGCCTAGCCAGCAGCAGTATGTACGTAATAGAGGTGATGGGACATGCAACTACACTTCAACCAACACCTCCCTTCTGCTAGGATCAGAAGTAAGATACTAACAGACACCAGCTAATTAGCCTAGCCATGGAAATAAAACAATAGAAAACACCTAACTAGCCTAGCCAATAGCAGTGAACAAGAAATGATGGGACATGCGACTACACTTCAACCAACATCTCTCCCCTCTGCCAAGATCAGAAGTAACACACAAGAAAACACCAGCTAACTAGCCTAGCCAAGAGCAGCAGGCAGTATGCAGCACATCATGGGGGTTTTCAAGTGGGCACCTCCCTTCACCGATGTTTCATTAAGTTAGGCCCACGACACCTCAAGAAGGCTCAACAGTGAGCTCCAGCGTCCCACAGTCACCCCCTTCTACGCAGCCACCACGCCACCTGGGGACTCTCAACCAACAGACTACTACAACTGCTAACTACTAACACTACACTGCTAGCCTCACCTTTAGCATGCTCCCCAGCTAGAGTGTTTCCTCCTTAGCCACAACCACTCACTTGCTCGCTCTGCTGCCAGGGACATGTCGTTTACAGCGACCCTCTGTTCTTTCCTGCGAATGCCCACCTCATCCAGGAGAGCAATGGTGGATTTTGCAACAAATCCACGGCAACCGACCTCCACTGGGTGCACCCGGGTGCTCCAGCCTCGCTGCTCCGCTTCTGATGCCGTCTCCGCATATCTATCTCTCTTGCGCTTGTTCACCTCCTCGACTCTATCTTCCCACGGGACAGTAAGTTCCACAAAGTACACTTTCTTCTCAAAACAGTATTGACTTTAAATGGTAGAACAGCCCTGCTGCTTCCTGTGTATTTAATATATATTTACCTCCGTCTCTATTTCTTCTGCATTTGATCATATGCAGATTTTATCTTTATTCTTATTTTTTTCTTACAGGTTGGACGAACAGCGTTTGCCGGGTAATCCTGTGTTTTCTCATCGACGGCTACAGATGATGGAAAATGCAGCCCAGCCCGAAGGTAAGATTAATTTTCCCTGGGAGGAGTGGATCAAACAGCTTCTTCTTTTTACTCTGACTATAGTTTCTCCTTCTTTGTGATTGTCCTGAACGACACCAGGTTTTAGGTATCCTACAAAAAAAAAAAAAAGGATGACTTATCTTAGACGAGGGCACAGTCAAATCACCAGACTGTATATTAATAAGAAGGCAGAATGTTTCTAAGCACACAGTATGATGAATACTGCTTTAGAGAAAAAGAAGAAACTGATTTGGACAGAAATGAAGCACAAAGAGGGAGATCGGCATTAGTTCAAATGTCAATCCTATTTGTTTTCCATGTGCTTCAGATCCAGAGGGGGTTTTCCAGCTGTTGGGAGTACTCAGCGACCAGTTGCTGGACAGTCTGAGGGACGTCCTGGTTCAGAGGCACCAGCTGACCTTGGGCAAGGAGCTGGGCAAAGGTCTGTTTAAAGGGTTCACAACAAAAATGCTAATAGATGAACTTGATAAAGCAGCCCAGGATCAAAGATACTGGACGAACTTGATTTCACATAACAAGGCATTCTAACATACTCACCAAATTAAAACCTTTCAACAGCTCTGAGGTGATGGATATAAAGGTAAATCAATGTTTCAATCTTGTGACACAGGGGAGTTTGGCTCGGTATACGAAGGCATCTTTACGCCACAGAAAGGCACTGACATCAGAGTTGCTGTGAAAACCTTGAGAGGTTTGTACTGGAGCTCCAAGCCTTTATCAAAAAGCCTGGCTCTACTACTTCCTATATTTATTTATTCATTCTTTCTCTGTTCTTCTTGCACGTTCAGTCGGGATCCTCAGCCAGCAAGACTTGCACGAGTTCCTGAGAGAGGCGGAGATCATGAAGAACTTTGATCATAAAAATGTTGTGGGGCTGCTGGGTAAGTGTTAAAGCTAAAACTCTGCAGGTCTAACACTGACAGAAAGACAACCATTCACACTCACACCTACGTCCAATTTAAAATCAACAATGAACCTAACGAGCATGTCTTTGGAGGGCGGGAGGAAGTACCTGGAGAGAACTCACCCAGACACAGGGAGAACATGCAAACTCCACATAGAAAGGCTTTGAATGGATACTTTAATGTTGTTATCTCTACGCAGCTGCAGCAACTGTATGAGAGAGTGTTTTGTTTTTTGTTGCAGGGGTCACCTTACAGAGAGAGGAGGACTCTACTCTGCCGGTACCTTTGGTCATACTTCCTTTCTTGAAGCATGGAGACCTGCGCCACTTCCTCATTGCTACCCGCTACGGTGATGTTCCTATGGTGAGATGCAGAGTTGTTCCATGGTGCTTCTAAAGAGCAGCCAATCAGTCACAACATTATGACCACTGACAGGAAAATAATTAACATTTAAACCGTCTTGTGACAATTCAGTGTTGGGAAACACTGCTGGGAAACTTTTGGACCTGGTATTCATTCATGCAGCTGTTACTGAGACATGTACTGTAGTACCCACCTTCACCAGGCGTAGCACCCCAACCACATAGCAATGAAGACACTGCTACCACAAAAACAAACAACCATTCGCACTCACACTCACACCTAGGGTCAATTTAGGGTCACCAATTAGCCTAACAAGCATGTCTTTGGAGGTGGAGGAAAACTGGAGTACCCAGAGAAAACCCATGCAGACACATGGCCACCAAATTCACTAGATCCCGAACTGATCAAGTATCTGTGGGATGATCCACCATAGAGACCCCTCTTCTCAATCCATAGGACCCAAGAGGCCCCCACTAACAACATTCAGGACACCCTTAGAAGGTCCATTCTCTGATGAGTCACTGTTTTGGACTTAATGAGGAGGCGTTTCATCCAAATAACTTCTTCTGTTCAAATAAACAGGAAACTCATCAGAAACTTGCTTGACTTGTTTCTATAGGAACCAGAAATTATTGCAACTAATTTTAAATTAACAGCTGAATTGGGAAGGACCAGTCTTTTAGAACTGACAAAGCTACTCGGATAAAGCGTCTCCTCTAAACTCTACAAGTCCAGTTGTCGTTTTTAAAACTCCCTTTGGATTAAAGTGTGCAGAGCGTGCAGGGGTGTAAGTCTAACACATATTCGTGGCTTCTCTTCTAGTTCGTGCCCCACCAGACCCTCCTGCGCTTCATGATAGACATTGCGATGGGGATGGACTATCTGAGCTCCAACGGATTCCTGCACAGAGACTTGGCTGCACGTAACTGCATGTGAGAAAACCAAAGACTCCTTGTTCTTTATGACTGCGTCTCTGTGCCTCGGCTATTAGTATTCAAACATGGCTCGTAGCTGGGGAGGAAGCTGCTCCTAGCGTCTCTGAGACCCAGACTGAAGGCCTCCCAGTGGACTGTGTCAAGAAATATTACAACACATATTCTATGCTTTCATCTGTTTCTTTTTTTTCTTTCTTTGCCCAGGTTGGGTGATGATCTCAGGGTGTGCGTTGCTGACTTTGGCCTCTCCAAGAAAATCTACAGCAGCAACTACTACCGACAGAAAATAGCCATCCGTGTGCCCATCAAGTGGATGTCCATGGAGAGTCTGTCCGAGTCCATTTACACCACCAAGAGTGATGTGGTGAGTTTGTCTCATGAATCCATAGGACAGATATGTGTACATTTACTTTAAAACTGATCTCATGTTCCTGTTGCCTCAGTGGTCATTTGGAGTGACCATGTGGGAGATCGTTTCCCGGGGGAGGACACCTTATCCTGGGGTCCACAGTCATGAACTTCTGGACCTGCTGCTGTCTGGACACCGACTGAAACCACCTGAGGACTGTGATCAGAAACTGTGAGTTCCTGTGAATATTCAGGGACAATTGTTATTTGATGTGAGAGATTTACTTCATATTACTTACTTAATATATAAACCAATCAGCCACAATCACCACCAGCAGGAGAAGTGAATGACTATTTTGTGACAATTCATTGTTCTGCTGGGAAACTTTTGGACCTGGTATTCATTCATGTGGATGTTACTAAGACATGTAACACCCACCTAGACCTAGATCCCATACTGATCAAGTATCTGTGGGCTGTGGGATGATCCACCATAGAGACTATTTTACTGTCACGATGAGTAAATGTCATGATGAGTAAATGTTGTAGAATAATCCCATGGCCCTGTGTCAGCACTGTTGGCTGATGTGGAAATCTGGGGCAGTTTAGAGATTAAAAAAAGGAGGAAGAAGGAAGAAACATGGACAATTAGAGTTTCATTTATTTTGACATATTAATTCATATTTAAACTGCTATGTCTGTAATGTCAATAGCAGAGCGACCATCCACCTCAATAATTGTAGTCTGTGCACAACATTTTTTCTCATTCATAAAAAGCTAAAATTGGGGACACTTTGGGCACAGCACCTCTTCTGTCTGACGCTTCATTTTTTGGACCTTTCCATCTTCACTACTCCTCCCAGTGACACAGTCGCACCATGCGTGTTTGGAGGCGCTACATTGGTCCAGTCTGAAACATTGGTATTGTTGCTCTTAAGTACGGGCCACGCCAAACGTAACCACATAATCATGATGTATAAAGCAAGCAACCATCCCTCCATCACAACAACAATGGCGGCGGCAAAAGGTTCATATAATTCAGAGGAAGAGGGCTGACTATTTGGAAGATAGTTTACAAAGAACAAGAAAGTCATTGCAGCCATATTCTCGGGTTCCGTCACGCTGCTGTAATATAAACATGTTATGATGATGTTGCGCCATGCGTATCAATGTGATGACAAATGTGTCGGAGGCAACCGTGCCCAATAACTAGTGGGTGCTATGTCTTTTTTACCAGTCCTGCCTAACTGGCGACTAAAACTTTCGCCGGAATTTCACTGAAGACAAACGGTACAAATGTCTTTACCTCTGAGCCTCCTCAGTGAAACTTTCCTCAATGTGTTCCATCCAAACTCTTTATTGATCCAAAACAATCAATTAGAAAATTGTGCGGACGGAAATACTAAAGTGGCGACCAAGTGGACCAATCACAGCTCTTATGGTCTGTGTTGCTCCGATGCATGGTTACATCCACAGGACACCCTCAGAAGGCCCACATTCATTCTCTGATGACCCACAAATGTTTTGGAGGCAACAAGGGGAAACCTGCACAATATGGTCATAATGTTATGCCTGATCAGTGTACGTAGAAATGCAAACTCTAAACCGAATCTACATCTCACCCCGAACACAGTTATGAAGTCATGAGGAGCTGCTGGGACAGGGAGCCATCCCGGAGGCCTGACTTCAGGGCGCTAGCCGAAGCCCTGAGAGGTCTGTTGTCCGAGTTGCCGGTCCTGGAGCCGAGCCAAGAGGCCAGGTACATCAACCAGGGCCTGGAGGTCCTCACTTCTTCTTCTTCTTCTTCCACTCAAGAAGTGCACATAAATTCAGGTGGACAACAGGAGAATGTTTCCACAGCAAATTCAGCATGCCCATATCAACACTATCAGAGTTAATCTCAACACTTTTAAAATGTCCTCACCACAAAGTGTTAATTTGACTCTTTTTGAAAAGTTGGTATGTTAACACTCATAAAGTGTTATTATTGACTCTTCGTATAGTTAAGATTGAACACTGCTCAACACTTACCAGTGTTAGTTTCTCTCAACACTAGTGTATAGTGTTAGATATCAACTCACTCGACATAGTGTCAGTTGTTAACTACTACAGGTGTTTTTCCTCCATATTTACACTGCATGGTGTAATTATTTTTTCAATTACATGTGACATGTAAACTACAAGATTGTAAAATAACAAGGCCATGTTAAGCTTAGAACGTTTATTTTAAAATGCACTACAGTAACAAATATAAAACACATTTAAATCATAAAACTGTTTGCACTGGACAGTAGACGCCACTTTACGTCAAACATCAGGGAAAATGAGCAGGGGTTGAACTGTCTCTAGTCGCCACACAAGATTGGCCTCAGGGTCATAGTAGAGCTCCTGCTTAAAGAAAGACATACAAACACACATATAAAAATGTTAAAAATGTTTAAAAAGGTCCCAGAGGTACCAGGATACAGCAGCCTGCAGCAGGGCAGTAAAGTTGTACCTAGCTAACTTTATCACCGTCACTGTCTGGTTAGTCTCTGTCAACTTTACCAATATTTTAATAAGGATGACAGAAAGCTCCTGAATAATGTATCTAAATGTCCTTGTAGGATATTTGATAACTTGTTAACGTACAACGGCACCAATTGTGCTAACCCAGCACAGTTTAGCTCGGGTCAAACAGATATGTTAACACCACCACAGCTACACAGTCTTTACTTACTTGGTCACTGTTTCTAACTGTTATATTAACTACTGTTTCTGCAATCAGCTGTAACAACTGTAATAACCTACTTATGTTAACCATGTTTGTCCATGAATTAGCATTTACTGAGCATTGCTGGAGAAATCAATGTTAGCGTTAGCTTGGTGTTCCAATACAGCGCTGTACGGGTCATACAGTCAACGTCAACATCAAATGAATCGCTTTTACTCACCAGACAAAGCTTTCTCATCAGTAAAAGTCTCAGGATGACTGTCCAGGTATGGGTATAATAAATGGGCGGGGCTAATAAATTAACACCTGAGGTGTCGTATCCAGGTGAGAGTTAAATGTTACACTTACAGAGTAAATTCACCAACACCCTATTTTAACTCTGTATCTTCAGAGAGTTATTTATAACACATTTAACTCTACAAAGACTATATTTAACTCTACTCTTGCTAAATTTTCGCCAACACCAGAATTTTAACTCCACAGCATTTGCTGTGTGGTACTCTATCATGATTTATGGACAGATTTGTGTACAAAGACCTCTCTATGACGTTTTATAAGGTTACAGTCGAGACTAAATGATTTTTAGGACCTCAGTAACAGTTATTTCCCTTAAATTAAAGACTGTCTTTCCGTCATCTGGAGGGTTATGTAAAGTGTCTGGACATTTAAAATTCATTGTCAGTTCCTCAACTGAATGTATAAACAAATGTTGAAACTACTAACAATGATATCCAAGTTCAGAGTACCTTATTTGCACTAATACTACAGAGTACTTTATTTACTGCTAATTCTACATAGTACTTTATGTGCACTAATACTACAGAGTACTTTATTTACACTAATAAGCATCACTACAATCAGTCAAGTAACACATTCCTGCTCCTTCAGGTCAGGATTTAACATAATTTACAATGAGATCTGATCATGACGTGAAGAGGGTCGAGCTGTCCAGACACCTGTCGTAGCAGGGAATTCTGGGTAATGCTTCAGAAAGGTTTAACGTTGGGATAAACGCCTGTAAATGTCTTATAGTGTAGTTATGACACATTGTGTTAGTGAAGACACAATAATAGGACACAGTAGATGAAACAAGCGTCAGCTGAAATAACAACGACCATGACTCTGTTTCATAGGTGTTCACATAAAATCAGGAAACGTCAAATATACCTCAGGTTTATTTTTTATCAATATAAATATAAGCCTCACAACAGTGAAAAGAAAATAATGTAGATGTTTATGTTCGATCCCACACTTCGCAATACACTAAAACTACTTGCTCAAAGTAGAATCTTTAAAGGACTAATTTGAGCTCAACAACGACACCTGGTGGTCAACTCAACACTTAACAGGAAATTCAGATGGAGGTTAAACTTTCCTCTCATTATATTATCTGGTGTGTGTGTGTGTAGAGGTGGAAAACATTAAATCTAGTTTTGGGTGTGAGTCCAAATCTGAAGAGTTTTCACTGTATTAAATGCAATACTGTGTGTGTGTGTGTGTGTGTGTGTGTGTGTGTGTGTAAATAATGTATTGTTTTTTTTTTTTTCTGAGAACAAATAAACTTTATTTTTTTTATCTGTGTTTTTATCTGTATTATCTGTATTTATCTGTGTGTACCCGTGGAAAACATTATATATCTGAGTCCAAATCTGAACAGTTTTAAAGGAAATGTTTTGAATTCACTACTGCTAACAATAAAGAGTATTTTGTTTATTACATTATTTGCAGACGACTTAATTTGCAATACAAAGTATTTCATTTGTACTCCTGCTAATTCTGCAGGTTTAATGATACATCTACTGTATATGATGCGCTGGGATGCATCTTCAGTGATGTTCCTGGGGTCATAGGAGGTTTCAGGTCTTTCAATATCATACCCCCTCCCCCAGGTGACCCAGCTAGGGCGATCAAGTCCCAGCTTGCATCCCAGCACCAACAAGCCAAGGGTGTCCCCTCTTAATCCAAAGCCACCTTCCGGCTTTCTCTGCGACTTCACCCACCCCACCTCTTTCATTGCCCATGACCCACCCAGCGATGACTTGGCTCTGCAGAGGGAACTACCTTTGAAGTCTTGGCAACCAACTTCAGTGGCTTGGCAGTGTGTCTGCCACCAACCAGGCCTAGGTACTGACTCATCTTCCTCTCATGGGCTTTCTCAATATGTGAGTTCCCACAAGATGATGTTGTCAGTGGAGTCTGAAAAAAATACCAGGTCGAGGCGAAGCTTTGTGTGGGTGGTGTGTTCTGGAGATTTGTTCCGTTGTTTGCCGAGATCTACTGTCAGCAGAGAGCATGGATGTTCTCTTCTGTCAGGGTGAGGGATTCTTGCCAGGTTTAAGGAAAGTAGTGGAACTCTTCCCGAGGTGAAATTTGCTGGTCTTAATGGCTGTGCTGACGACACTAGCATCTGGTCATGGCGACTCCGGTAGCGATCCTCAGCCAGGGCCTTTGGACAACTACTGAGTAGGGTCCCCCTCCCACCACACTGCGGACAGGTGGGTGCCTCAGTTTTACCCTATGTGTGTAGGTTGGAGGGGCTTGGTACGATGTCATATAGAGCCTGGACTAAAAACCTGATGTGGTGAAACTCAGTGCACCAAAGGTCTGACCAGGCAATCTTCCATTGCACCACTTTTCCCCACCTTGTCCAGGCTCCTTGTTGGCCAAGCTCATGCTTCTTCCACTCCTGAACTCTTGAAGCAGGAGTTTCTGCCTCTCCTTCCCAGTGGCCTTGATGACATGGTGGCTTGGAAAGAGACCCAGACCCACTAGTCCAGTTGCAGTGGTCCCAACTAGGGTTCTTCTGCCTCAGTATCTCTCTTCCCTGGCACTCCACTTCCTGCCTGTACGGATCTCAATTCCAGCTGCTGCGATCTTTGGGTCTCTGGTGTCCCTGTACTGGATGGCCTCTCTTGTTTTTGAGACCACCAAATCCTCAGTGAGGCCTCTGAAGGGGAACTGTAGGGTGTTTGAGATCCCATAGAGGAGCGCAGAACTGCTCAGGCTTCTGGGTAAGTCAAGACCTCTTCGTAGGACGCTGCCATTTCTTTCTTTTGTTCGTTTTTTTGTCCAGGGCCTCCACGTATGATATTGGGAACTCATACAGGAGCAAGGGCCACAAAATCCTGGGCAAGACCACATGTTGGTACACTCACGCCTTGAATCAACCCGGTTGCCCAGATTTATCTACCTTGGCCAGTACTTTCTTTGCAGAATACTTTATTTGTATGAACATCACATGATAGAATAGATGGATTTGCTGTTACAGGGATAAACATAAAGGAATACAACTGTTAGAGACACTAGTCTAATGCTCTAATGTATCACTATAAGAGAACTATCATAAGTAGGTTTTTTCTAATATGAACTTTTTGTAACCACAAACTCCCAGATCTGCAAAGCTCTGACTGAGCTGGAAAAAGTCTTTTGGTTTTTGCAACAACACAATGCTACCAGGATTACACAATAGTTGTGATTCCGGTTTGACTGATGCTCCACGATAGACTAGCGTTGATCCACAGGAGGTAGGAACAGAAATATGCTGTGAGCTGTAACCAGGCTGAGCCCGAGACACTCAACTCCTCCCATCGGAGACCATGATCAAGTTATATGAACCTCCTCTAGGATTCACTACTCCTCCACACATCACTGCACTACACTACAATCAGTCTAGTAACACATTCCTCCTCCTTTAGGTCAGGATTTAATATCATTTATGTTGAGAACTGATCATGAAGTGAAGAAGGTGGAGCCGTCCAGACACCTGTCGTAGCAGGGAATTCTGGGTAATGCCTCAGAAAGGTTTAACGTTAGGATAAACGTCTCTGAATGTGTTATAGTGTAGTTGTGACACATTGCGTTAGTGAAACACAATAATAGGACACAGCCGGTGAAACAAGCATCAGCTGAAATAACAACAACCATGACTCTGTTTCATAGGTGTTCACATAAAACTGGGAAACACTGAAAGTCTCATCAGGCTCATTTTCTAAAAAGATGAAATATAAGCCTCACAACAGTGCAAAGAAAATAATGTAAAAGACTGTGTTCAATTCCATGTTCTACAATAGAGTAAAAGTATTTTATAGAAGTAGGAATATAATCTTTAAAGGACTAATCTGGTCTGCACAGTGACATCTGGTGGTTGACTAAACACTAAGCAGGTGGAGGTTAAACTTTCCGCTCACAGTATTATTTACTATTTAAAGCCAGATATATCTGTGTGGAGTGGAGCAAAACATTAAATCTAGTTCTATATCAAATCTTAAGTTCAACTTGTGTTTTTAAAGGAGATATATAATATTAAAATAAATCTCACCAGAAAAAAATAAAATAATATTTTATTTTTCATGATTAGGATTTTTTTCATTCATTCTATTATTATGAGACAAAGTGTTCGTTGTCTTGTTTCGGTGTCTTCCTGTGTTTTTGCCTGTGTTTTCAAATAAATAAATACAATTTAATGTACAAATTAAATTGAAATAAAATAATAATCAGTTATTTTTTATTTATTAAACTTAGTTTATTATTATTTATTCCATTATTTATTGTTATTATTTTCTTTAATTAATTCATTATTTATTCATTTCGCAAGTCAGCGCAATACACTTCCATCTGCGTATGTCTTACTGCCCTAAATGTGCCAGCTTTAGTTATTTAACAAACTCTGACTCGACTCACATAGCTTTAGACGAACATGTCCAGTAATGTGCTGTTAATATATAATTTAATGTTTTTGTTTTACTGTGGATCAGGCTTGCTCCAGTGCATGTCATGTCATTTTGAGTTTTGAAGGTTTCCTGTGGCTCTGTTTGGTTTTCCTTGTTTTTCCAAAGTTGTTCCTTGGTGTTTCTAGTCTTTTTTCTTCATTTCCTGTGTTTTTGCCTTCTTTGATTGTAGGATTGGTTGATTGTTGGAAGAGTCTGGTCTTCCTTGATAAGACCTGGCTCACAATGGGCCTTCACTGAAGACTCCTGGCAGACATTTGTAAGCAAACTAGGGCTCAAAACACAACATTTAAGTTTATTATAGGTCAAGTTTTCTGATTTCCCTCTTCACAAGCATTCCACCAAAAAATGCTATTGTGAAATTACAGAATGCTGCTGTATCCTGCAACAGAGTAGAAGAGCCCATGTGATACTTGTAGTGTACAGTACTACAGTAAAGGGCTGCTTCAATGCCCTGTTGCTAACCCCTTGACCCCTAAAAACCCCTACAAAAAAAAAGAAATTTAAAAAAAAAATTGCTGTTGCAGCTGGCTTCACATCGAAAGAGGGTGTGACTAAGACGTTGAAGGCTTCTTAGGAACTGTTAGTTTTGCTTTTTATAAGTTTTTCCAGGGGTCAGGAATCCAGAGAGTTTTGTCATGAGTGACCAACGATTTAATGCCAGGTGCAAAAGTTTCCCAGCATGAACAATAAATTGTCAAAACATGGTTTAAATGTTATTTACTTTTCTCGTCGGTGGTCATAATGTTGTGGCTGATAGCATTGTACGTGCTGCTTTATGGGTGTATATATGTGTTTCCCAAAAAAGTGGTGGACATAAAGAGTGTGATCTGTTACAATCGAGGATGAATGATCTTCTAAAAACGGAACTTTGGAATTCTGTGGATGTCAACACTTTTCTTGGGAAGAAAAGAACAAGAAAAAGAGGAAATGAGTCTTACTGAGTTTGGACACAACAAACCATTATACAGATGACAAGATCCAGTCTTCTCCAAACAAGGTTCAGGATTATTCTTATTTAGATAACTTATTTATTTTAGATTTTTTAAAAAGAAAAGGTTAAATTTTAATATGAATAAAGTTTTCTTATTCAGATATAGAGGACAATATCGACTGCATATAAAGTGTTTCCGTTAGCTGTTACAGGATACATTGGTTTTATATCCTTCATTTCACACATTGTTTCCTTGAAAGTAACAGTAGCGGGGCATAGAGGAACTCAGCTGGGCGTGGGTTTAATCTCCACAGGAAGGAGGCTGGCTGCATGCAGAAGAAAAATTCCTCAAAGCCAAAGCGCAACACAGGCGTCACTCAGAGGAGATGACTGATAGCATGGACGGCACATGGCACTAATATAGGGAGTCGATGGAATAAACATGGCTGTTTGTGAACGTGTACTGATGTCAGGCTGGTGTAGGTTAGTCCTGTTGTTCATGCTGATATGGGAGCATGGAGCTGAGGAGGGTAAGTGAGCAGGTGATTGATTCTTGAGAAAGTTATTGGTGGTAACCTCTGTTCTCCGAGTGGTTGACTTTCCAGCAAACTCTCTTGTACAACAACCGTGTGTGAGGTTCATATACTTTGGTAGTTTCTACACATAATTGGTACTTGTAATGTAAAACTATAGCCATAAAAATCTAACATTTAACAATTAATTTATGGTGGAGGTAGAGTATCTAAGGTGATTATTTAAATTCATGCAGCCATAAATTCTGCATAAATTCTATTTTTGTAAAGCTTTATATATATTATTTCATCTCGTCGACTGCATATAAAGTTACGTTTTACGATAAGATTTCAGGCATTTGAAATATTTTTTTACATTAAATCTGCTGAGTTTACAAAAACAATTTTATACCAAGAAAGAGGAAATGATCACGGCTACACCCGCCACAGGATAGCTTCAGATGCTTGGATAATTGGGATAATTTGTGTACTGACACAAAACATTATCTCCTCTGTTTAGTGGACATTTTTCACTCTGACAAACAAACCAGAGAAGGATGGGTTTCTGAACCACGCAAACAAGTGAGTATTTTACTTTGAAAACTTTAACATTTTCTCCTTTGATTCTTAACTTAACCCTAACCTTTTAGAAGTTCTCTTTAGATATCGTACAGATTAAAGGATATTTTGCTTAGCCCTTTTTTACTGACACAACTTTATGTTTCAGGTACTTTATGTTTGTTACATTCTCTCTCTTTATATTCTATATATTCTTGTTCTCTACAGCATTTGAAAAACTATCATCACAACTTATTATAGTAGAATTATAACATATATTATACTGGGGCCAGTGTCCCCATTAAATTAGGAAAAGTCATTAAATGTGAACCAAAAAAAAAGGGAAAGAAAAAAGAAAAAAATCATATATTTAGAGATACTGAGTGGGACCTAAATATAATAGGAGGGTTAAAATGGAACAAAATGTATTTATTTATTCATTTATTTATTTTTAATGTTTATGTTTTTATTCAGTTTATTTTCTGTTTTTTATTTATTTATTTTTTTTAGTTTCATTTATTAAGTTTAATTTTGGCCAAGAAATTGTGATTAACCTGATAATAATTCTACACATGTGATTTAGTTTAGTGCTCAGCAAGTACAGAAAAATTTGACGTTGAATAATAATAACAGAGCATGTTTATGCCAAGTGTTGAGATCATTGTTAAAGATCTGATATATCAACACAGTAAAATCTATTTAAAAAAAAAAAACAAAAAAAAAACAAAACAAAAAACAAAATCATAAAGGATACAAAAGTGAAATGAGTTGATTTTTCTAATTCTAATTTTTTTTTTGTCCATCTTCCTCTGTGACAAGAATGTAGAGACATTATTATATCGTGATGAAAACATAAAAAGGGTTAGGACTAACGCACATTGAAGCTGTCAAACACTGAAGCTAACAGACAAATTAAATCTATAATTAGAATATTTAGCCAAAATAAACCTGTACACTGGCTTCCCAGCTGCATCCAGACTGTCCAAGTTATGCACGGGTATGAATATTGCACGGCATCTGCTCTGCAGCTTTTAAATGACTGCTTCTTTTTCGCAATCTTCACAGTGGGTTGACATGCGGATGACGGTGGGCACTCAGGCCTCTGTGCCTGTGCTCCAAGCTTGTGCTGAAAGAAGAACGAGGACTTTTCTAAGCTCCTGGATGGAGCGTGGAGACGCCAACTATCTCCTCATGGATGTTGCGTTTGCTCTGGAAGAGGAGCCCTCCGGTGAGGACAGCCCTCTGCAAGTTCACCTTTTCAACTCAGACACCTCCATCACAAGATTTCGCGACGGCTGGAAAGTCCTGGACCTGCGGACTTCCAAACCATTCCCAAGCAACTTCAAACCGAGCCAAATACCTGACTATCTGAATCGCAGCGTGGCGCTGAGCTTGGGCTCGGTCACCCACAGAGGATTTCATCTGGCCTTCTCCTACTCAGGAACATGCGCATTGTTAACCTCCATCAGGCTGTACTACAGGAGGTGCCCCGGCATCGTATCTAATCTGGTCTCATTCGGAGGAACAGTGGCTGGATCGGGGACCCTCCAGGGTTCTTGTGTGGAGGGAGCTGTGGAGGTTTCTCCTCCTTTTAGGCAGTGTGGTGTAGATGGAGTGTGGGGGCCACTGGAGGGGATGTGCACCTGCAAACCTGGGCATGAAGAAGTGGAGAACGCATGTCAAGGTACGGAAATAAAAGGAGCTGTTTCCCCTGCATGGATTTAATATATTAGCAAATATATTAAACTGAATGTGAAGTGGGCGGGAGTTGGACCAAACTAAAAAATTATGCACAGTGGTCACTCTTCAAAAGCTGGTTTGTGTATATGTGCGGGTGTTGTAAGTGCCACCGATTGTGCTCTGGCTCTGTTTCCCTTTCCTTGTAATCAGTGGAGGTAGAGCAGAGTGTAGTGTTAATTTAGCAAAAGCACGAGTGAGTCTGGAGGAAGTGTGGGCGGGGCATCAATATCATGGCTCCGCCCTCTGACCGTACTGATCAGACTCTGGCTCCAAACTGACAAGATGGCAACGCTCAAATTCTGCAGAAAATACTGCAATGTTCACCAATGCAACGCAGTAGAGACGTGTTTAGTCCATATTTATATACAGTCTATACTGTACTCAACAGAAACTAACATGACTCATGTCAGTTAACAACCAGATACATATCTGCCTCACAATAATGTGACTCCAAAACATTGAGTCATGCTGGAACTTTTTTTTTTTTCCAGTAAGCAGCTGGCAACTTGTTGAGAGATGAGGTGATCTAGTTTTTTGCTGATGCGTTTGGTATAAATATTTACATCCTGTCCTTCTTCCCATTAAGAAAGCTCATCACTTTCACATCCTCTTCCCCATAATCCTGTTCCTCCTCTCTAAGACTAACACAGTCTTATTTTTGGAGTCTGTCATTGCTCAACAGATATTATTCACAGCCTCACGTCTGAGTTTTGATGGGCTATATGTGTCATTAATCCCATGACACACAAAGTTTATGGAGCCAATCATATACATATATATATACACACACACAAATCGAATATTGATAGAGATAGACAGATAAGCCTAGTCTGTGTTTCAAGTTTTATTTTTTTTTACTTTTTTTGTTGAAAGTCAAGTTCATAAGGAGTTAAATCAATTGCTTGCGTTACATCAAAATGAATCTGCTTCCACAGGTCGAGCATTGTTCATAGTGATGCATGGTAATGGAAAAGGCAGATTTTGACAGCAGCTCAAGTCTACAAAATAATTAAATAACAACTTAAAAGCAAAAGGTTTAGTGCTTGACTTGGATGGTGGTCAATGAGTCCTTTCTACCAAATGTAGTAATACAAAAACAATTCACTGTTCCCGTGTCTCCAGCCTGCAGGATTGGCTACTACAAGGCATCCAATCAGAGTGGAGGATGCCGGCTGTGCCCAGTGAACACCAGGACCCGTGGGGAGGGATCAGAGAGCTGTGAATGTGTCCAGGGTTTCAGCCGCCTGCAAACTGACCCCGATCACCTCGGTTGCACCAGTAAGAAGGAAGTGAATGTGATTCTGTAATGCAGCATTTATTTTGAGTTTTGAAATCATGGGAAAATGCACAGCACCATCTAATAAAAACAATAAACCCCACCAACCCCACCCAGCCTCTGACCAACACATTGCCTTCAAGGCTAAGTATCAGGTGTCAGCTAAGACACACCATACACAGCATGGATGTGATTCTGGATTAAACTGTACATGCTAAAGGCGCCACCCACTGGTGGTAGAGGGAAAGACAGAATTTTATTTGCATTTTTTGGTATTTCTGCATGAAAAATAACTCAAACCCAGAACAAATGAAACTAAAATATAATGATTTTCTGTTTGTCTGTTGAAGGAAATTAATCATTTGCACATATCTGTGAAGTGTAAAAGTAAATAAACACTTACTTTCAGCAGCATTGACAGCAGCTAAAGAGAGAACCTCTTCAGTTGTGAGATGTTGGTTTCCTCTCATCAACTGATGCTTCAGGTCCTTCCACAACATTTCTGTTGGGTTAAGGTCAGGACTTTGAGCTGTTCCTAAACATTCATCTGGATTTTCTTAAACCGTTCTTCTGGAGAACCACTTGTGTTCTTGGGTTTGTTGATGCATGACCCAGTTTCTGTCCTTCCTTCCTTGGACACATCGACACATATCCTAATATTTTCTTTTAGAGTTCACTGGTAGAGTTCAGAATTCATTGGTCCATCAATAATGACCAGATGCAGCAGAACAGGCCCAAACCAGGACACCAGCGCCCCCATGTTTCATGGCGGGATGAGGTTCTGATGCTGGAACATGACGATGCTGAAACATTTAAACCAAACTGTTCTACTCTGGTCTCATCTGTCCACTAAACATTGTCCCAAATGTTCTTTGTGGACAGAGAGCAGTGTCTTTGGTTGTTGAGTGGATTCATCAACATTAACATCAGCCAATGAGAGAGAGGCCTTTAGCTGCTTAGAAGTTCCCCTGGGTTCCTCTGGTTCCTCTCACACTATGATGGAGTGATGTTTGTTGGTGGACCACTCCTGTGGAGGGGAACAGTCGTCTTCAACCTGTCTGACTCTCTGTGGATTATTTGTGGCTTCCAGACTCTTTAGAGATGGTTTTGGAAACTTTTCCAGCCTGATGAGCAACAACAAATCTTTTTCTGAGCTCCTCAGATCAAAGTTCCTTTGTCTGTTGCCATCATTCACTTCAACATGTCCTGTGAAGATCAGACTGAGACAAATATTTGTTTTCCTTCAATAAAATTAACTTCTGATCCTAGAGATGTACCTCACTGACATGTAATATTGGCTCATTTTCCTGAATAAACAAATACCAAGGCATAACATTTGATTTTCATTAGTTTGATTTAATTTTCTTTGTCTTCTATGAGGTGCTGCTTGGTCGGTTTTTCTAATTCTAGACACGTTTTCTCTTCTCACAGAGCCGCCTTCTGCTCCAGTGAACCTAACAACCCACCACCTCAACGATTCTGTGCTGACGGTGACGTGGGACCCTCCTCACGACACTGGAGGCCGACCTGAGGTGAAGTATCGGGTCACATGTGAGAAGGCGGCAAGCTCTGGCAGGAAGTGGGAGGCGTGCGGGGACGTGTTTTTCCTTCCGGAGTGGCTAACCAACACATCAGTCAGCATCACGGGTCTGAACCCACAGCTCGACTACAGGCTCTCAGTGCAAGCCTGGAACGACATTTCCACCCTGCAGGGGGCGCCACATTCATCCACCGCTACTGTTACCATTCAGAGATGTATGTAAGCGTAAAGACAAAACGAACAAACAAGAAGTGACGTCATGTCTGAGCCTCTGTTGTGTTTCTTCCAGGGAAGGTTCCTCCTGTGGTGACCTCCATGACCCCAGGCCTAAACACCTCTGGTCACGACCCAACCCATGCTCCTCATCGCGGGAGTCGCTCCCCGTCCGCGTGGCTCACGGTCGGTGCTTTGTTCATTAGTCTCATGCTTGTGGCCGTATTCCTTATCGCATCTTACGTCCACTGCCGGAACCGCAACAAACGCAGGTAAAGAGGCCTCCAGCTTCTCTGTCTTCATCCCGACTGATGCTCTTGTCATTATATTTTTGTCTTTGGGGATACAGATTAGTTTTAGCTTCACAAGCACCAGTAACTAAATACGTACTTCGTTAAAATTTTTATAAAATTCATATGTACAGTAGATTCTTTGTTAACATCAGGAATTATGAAAGCATAATTAGGCTCAGACACATGTAAAAAAAAAAAAAAAAACACTCTTGAAAATTACTAGTAAAAAAGTCAAATGTGTAAAATTAAAAAATGAGACTTCATTTAAAAATGTATCTAATTAATTAGAGGCTTTGTGATGAATTAATCTTGATTAATCGCATTTTAATCGCATACCTATATTTTTTCCAATTTTTCTTTTTTCAAATTTAAATGGATTTTAGTGGATGGCTAAATTTAAATAATAGCCACAGACAAGAATATTTGAAACTCAAGCTCTTTTAATGACTCCGTAACACATTTCAATAATAAAAAAAAAAAGTAAAAAGTAAAAATAAATAAATAGGAAATATCCCTGGCCAAAATTGAACGGACCTAAAGTAAAAGTGCCATTTTAAGTACTTCAAGTACTTTTTCAAAACAGTATTGACTTTAAATGGTAGAACAGCTCTGGTGGGAAACTGTGATCAAATGTGTTGTAATTAATTAATCATAATTAATGCGTTAAAGTCACACCCCTAAAAAAATATATACAAATAAAAATTAATAAATGAAAATAAAATAAAATTATAGTATAAGCCAAGGCGATAATAATGAACTGCTGATTTCTTACAGGATGGACCAACCACTTTTGGTGGGCGATCCTGTTATTTCTTATCGACAGCTACTAGGGTCAGATGCTGCAGCCCAGCCCGAAGGTAAGATTCATTTTCCCTGGGAGTGGGTGGATCAAACAGCTTCTTTTTTTACTCTGACTATAGTTTCTCCTCCTTTGTGATTGTCCTAAACAACACCAGGTTTTAGGTATACAAAAAAAAAAAAGGGTGACTTATCTTCCAAGATTGGAGCTTGGCAACAGACGAGACAGGGGCATAGTCAAATCACCAACTGGATAGAAATGATGCACAAAAAGGGAGATCTTATTTGTTTTCCATGTGCTTCAGAGCCAGAGGGGGTTCTCCAGCTGTTGGGAGTACTCAGCGACCAGTTGCTGGACAGTCTGAGGGATGTCCTGGTTGAGAGACACCAGCTGACCCTGGGCAAGGAGCTGGGCAAAGGTCTGTTTAAAGGGTTCACAACAAAAATACTAATAGATGAACTTGATAAAGCAGCCCAGGATCAAAGATACTGGACTAACTTGATGATTACACATAACAAGGGGCAATTCTAAACACTACTCACCAAATTAAAACCTTTCAACAGCTCTGAGGTGATGGATATAAAGGTAAATCAATGTTTCAATCTTGCGACACAGGGGAGTTTGGCTCGGTGTACGAAGGCATCTTTACGCTACAGGAAGGCACTGACATCAGAGTTGCTGTGAAAACCATGAGAGGTTTGTACTGGAGCTCCAAGCCTTTATCAAAAAAACCTGGCTCTACTACTTCCTATATTTATTTATTCATTCTTTCTCTGTTCTTCTTGTACGTTCAGTCGGGATCCACAGCCAGCAAGACTTGCACGAGTTCCTGAGAGAGGCGGAGATCATGAAGAACTTTGATCATAAAAATGTTGTGGGGCTGCTGGGTAAGTGTTAAAGCTAAAACCCTGCAGGTCTAACACAGATGGACAGGCAACCATTCACACTCACACCTACGTCCAATTTAGAACATGCAAATTCCACATAGAAAGGCTTTGAATGGATACTTCAATTGAGTTATCTCTGCGCAGCTGCAGCAACTGTATGAGAGAGTGTTTTGTTTTTTGTTGCAGGGGTCACCTTACAGAGAGAGGAGGACTCTACTCTGCCGGTACCTTTGGTCATACTTCCCTTCTTGAAGCATGGAGACCTGCGGCGCTTCCTCATTGCTACCCGCTACGGTGATGTTCCTATGGTGAGATGCAGAGTTGTTCCATGGTGCTTCTAAAGAGCAGCCAATCAGCCACAACATTATGACCACTGACAGGAGAAGTAATTAAAATTTAAACCGTCTTGTGACAATTCAACGTTCTGCTGGCAAACGTTTGGACCTGGCATTCATTCATTCCTACAGATGTTACTTGGACATTTAGTACTCACCTAGACCCGACCAGACACCCCCACCCCATAGCAATGAAGACATTGCTGCGTGTGTTGGATTTAACCTTCCTTGGCCCTCCTCGAATGTTTCTATGTCACATAATTTGATATAAATGTGGTCTACTGCGCATTGATTCTGCAAAGAAGACCATGCACCGCCCTAGACCAGACCACTCTATAGTAATGACACTCCTTGATGGTAGCAGCCATCCTCAACAGGATGCAGCCACAAAAACACTTTAGGGACAAGTTGCTTGAGGTGACAAAGTAAATAGGAATTATGGAAATTAACAAAATGAACAGCTCCTTCTCAAAACCTTAGGGTCCCACCAAAGATCACACCAGAATAATCAGAATCCCCCCACTGTGGAGTATGACAACAACAAAAACACAAACAAAGGGGATCTGAGTCCCACTAAACAAAAGAGCAAACTCAAAAGATGTGGTCCAGGCCGTTAACCCTAATGCCGTTGCAGCAGAAGTCCCGGCATTTATAGCGATGTATCATCCAAGGGCAAGAATTGGCCAGAGTTCGGCCAATAAGATCAGCAGCAGGTTGAGCTCCAATCGGGAGTTTCAGGGGCGGGGTTAAAGGGCCCAGCAGAGTGGAGGCAGGCTGGACCAGGAGGGAAAGGAGGATCACTGGGAGGAGCAAGGCTGCATCCGTAACAGGTGTTGACCTGGCCTCCGAATTCACTAGATCCCAAACTGATCAAGTATCTGTCGGATGATCCTCTAAACCCTTAGGACCCAAAGGCCCCCCACTAACAAAATTCTCTCGCCAGACACCACAGGACACAACTGTTATGTAGGCACAAGGGAGACCTCAACAATATCATGTCATAATGTTATGGCTGATTGATTTATGTATTTATCTATATCCACAATAAAAATACGTAACCTCAAAGGCTGCTCGGCAAGGAAGAAGCCACTGCCCCAAACCCACCACCTTTTCACTGTTTTGGTCACAATGACCCTTCGAATGACAATCCAAAACAAACTGATACAGCATGTATGAATAAGGACAGATCGACGTCCTTTAACGGCAGCTTGGTGAGAAAAACAATTCACAAACCATTAAGGCGTGCATATGTCTGTGAAGGTTCTCGTTGATGCAGGTCATGGTTTATCTCCAAAGGCGTTTAAAAAAGGCAACTTTTTGAGGAGACGTTTCATCCGAGTAGCTTGTTCAGCTCCAAGGGACTGGTGATAAGTTCAAATAAATATTAAATAACTATATATGTGGGTAAAAAAAAACCATCAGAAACTTGCTTGACTTGTTTCTATAGGAACCAGAAACTGGTGCAACTAATTCTAAATTAACAGCTAAACCAGTCTTTTAGAAGCGTCTCCTCTAAACTCTATAAGACTAGTTGCCTTTTTTTTAAACTCCCTTTCGGATTTAAGTGTGCAGAGCGTGCAGGGGTGTAAGTCTAACACATATTCGCGGCCTCTCTTCCAGTTCGTGCCCCATCAGACCCTCCTGCGCTTCATGATAGACATCGCGATGGGGATGGACTATCTGAGCTCCAACGGGTTCCTGCACAGAGACTTGGCTGCACGTAACTGCATGTGAGAAAACCAAAGACTCCTTGTTCTTTATGACTGCGTCTCTGTGCCTCGGCTATTAGTATTCAAACATGGCTCGTAGCTGGGGAGGAAGCTGCTTATAGCGTCTCTGAGACCCAGACTGAAGGCCTCCCACTAGACTGTGTCAAGAAATATTACAACACATATTCTATGCTTTCATCTGTTTCTTTTCTTTCTTTCTTTGCCCAGGTTGGGTGATGATCTCAGGGTGTGCGTTGCTGACTTTGGCCTCTCCAAGAAAATCTACAGCAGCAACTACTACCGACAGAAAATAGCCATCCGTGTGCCCATCAAGTGGATGTCCATGGAGAGTCTGTCCGAGTCCATTTACACCACCAAGAGTGATGTGGTGAGTTTGTGTTTTGAATTCGTAGGACAGACATGAGTACATTTACTTTAAAGCTGATCTCATGTTCCTGTTGCCTCAGTGGTCGTTTGGAGTGACCATGTGGGAGATTGTTTCCCGGGGGAGGACGCCTTATCCTGGGGTCTCCAATCACGAACTTCTGGACCTGCTGCTGTCTGGACACCGGCTGAAACCACCCGAGGACTGTGATCAGAAACTGTGAGTTCCTGTGAATATTTAGGGACATTTCTTATTTGATGTGAGAGATTTACTTGATATATAAACCAATCAGCCACAACATTATGACCACCGGCATGAGCTAAGTAAATAACATTAAAGCCATACACTGTTCTGTTGGGAAACTTTTGGACCTGGCATTAATTCGTTGGTGTGGATGTTACTTAGACATAACAATGACTCTCCTTAATGGCAGTAACCAACAAAAACGGTTTAGGAACAACTCACAAAAAACATCAAAAACAGCACAAGGTGTTGACCTGGCCTCCAGATTCACTAGATCCCAAACTGATCAAGTATCTGTGGGAAGATCCACCATAGAGGCCCCTCCCCTCAACCCACAAATATTAACTTTTTTGTGCAAAAGTAGGGTGGATGTGCAACTGATGTAAACATAAACATACCTGACATAAACGTACATACATGCACTGTCAGCTTCTCTAATGCTAATATTGCAGCGTGCGTCTGGGATTTCATCTGGGGACAGAGTCAGAATGTGATTGGCTCAGCAGCGATGGGGGCGGGGCCTACTGTGGTGCAGGAGGCTCAGATTGACGGGCCCAGTGAGGCGTTCTGTGTGAAACTGTGCTCTGTTGAGACAGGTCCTGTATCACTGAATGAGTGAAGAGCTGCCATTTATCCCTCTACTAAAATGTGTTGGATTCATGTTAATGTGTATTAAAAGAAATCTAAATTTATGGGGGAAAATTGTGGGACAAATTTAAAAAAAATATATAGAATATATGACTAATCAACCAAAGATTGCACAACCCACTTGCAGTACCTCCACGGGCCCCCTAGGGGTCATGGACCCCCTGTTGAAGACCTAATGTCTACTGGTTATATTAAATGGTAAATGGTCTTGTTTTTATTTAGAGCTTTTCTACTATAAATCCTCTCTATTAGCTGCATTTAATGAAAACATCAACCAATGCTGCAGATGCATCCATAGTTATTATAAAGGTTAATTCAAAAATGTTCATTCCTTGATGAGTCACAACTGTTTTGGAGGCACACAATATTAGGAAAGGTGGTCATAATGTTATGCCTGATCGGTGTACGTAGAAATGCAAACTCTAAACCGACTCTACATCTCACCCCCGAACACAGTTATGAAGTCATGAGGAGCTGCTGGGACAGGGATCCGGCCCGGAGGCCTGACTTCAGGGCGCTAGCCGAAACCCTGAGAGGCCTTTTGTCCGAGCTGCCGGTCCTGGAGCCGAGCGAAGAGGCCAATTACATCAACCAGGGCCTGGAGGTCCTCACTCACTCTTCTCCTTCTCCTGCCTCTCAAGAGCAGCAGGCAGATTCTGGCGGACGATGGGAGAACGTCTACCTGCCTTCTCCCGTGGGAGCGGCTGCAGCCAGAGTCGAGGATACGGAAACAGAGGACGGTTACCTTAAGAGTGGTGTCTGCTCAGTAGATAAGTGAGATGAAAATCACTGAAAGACGAGATTATGACATGTGATTCTCTTCGCGGACGGTTTGTAAGTTGTTGGACGGTGTGGATGTTTTGTTGTGGATGTGTTGGACGGAGTTCTTCTTAAATAGCATGAGACAGCGAATGAAAGTCTTTATCTGTATATTTGGTACTTTAAACACTGTTACTAGTGAAGGTATGTGTCCATAAAAAGAAATAATAAAATCAATTGTTTATTTTCATAAAGATCACCATGAAACTTCTTAACTGGGTCCTTGGATTTCTTTTATTTTATTTTCTTTTACAAAACACAACCATTACCAGGTAAACCACACCAAACCGAAAATAAACAATGTAGTTTACAGTGGCCTCTTCTGTAGTGTTATTATAGTGTTTTTATTGTCTTTATTTTTCTGTCTATCTCTGCAGATTAGACCGTGTATGAATAATTATAATAATAACGTAATAATAATCCTTATACAGCACTCACAGTCATGTTAAGAGATACACACTTATACATTCTTCATCCATCTGTTAATGAGCATAGATAATTTTTTTTTGATTTACTGTTACAATATCAATAAAAAATATAGTGTATTTTTAAAAAATTGTGTTTTTTCTTGTTTTCTGAAAACATTCAAATACGATTTAGGAAATTATGCTGTTAGACTGACTATATGTGAAAAAAGATATGGACTACAAATCCCAGCACTCGTCTGGTAATGACGATGGCTGCATATAAATAATATATATTATGTTTTTATAATAATAAAATAATAATAATCCCAATAGAGTACAGGGAGTTGTGTAAAGACAGTACAATACAGACGGTGTAGCCGAGAAATGCATAAGGACTACAAATACCAGCACTTCTTTCTCAATCGTCCGTTGGTAATGACACGTCACCCTCCGTCACTTCCGCACCTGCGCAGCCATCTTGGACCTTTTAACGAGCAACGGACACAGAGAGAGGGGGGCAGAAAACAGAGTAAAATACTAAAATACACCAACCCGAGTGGATTAAACGAGGGATATGTCCACGGGAATCAAGTCTATGTGAAGCAATAACAGCCGAACGGAGCAAAAACAACGACCAGGGAGCAGTAAAAGAGACGAGCGAACAACCATTTAAGTGCCTCGGGATACACGGACGTACAAGTCATCTTTTCTTTTTTTTTCTTTCTCTTTTTTTTTTTTTTTTTGCCGGACTAGGAAGGAAGGAAGGACGGAAGGAAGGAGCCTATTCGCCGACAGGAATACTAAAAAAAAACACATCTACAGTGAAACCATGAATCCCGAATAGTGAGTTTTTAATGTTTAAGCTAAACCGTGCGGCGGCCTCCGCTGTGTTTTATTGGTTTGAAACGGGGCTTAACGGTCGGTTGTTGTGGGGGTTAGCCGGCTAGCGGCTAGCGGCTAGTTAGCAGGGCGCGGACGGATTTACGTTACAGCCTCGTTTATTTTCACGCGACACATATAATGATGACTCTCGATTAAAAAAAAAAAAACAAAAAAACAACACAAATAAATAAAATAAAATAGAAAAGGCTGCCATTGTTTAGTCCTCAATTAGAAGGTGGAGTTTTAGCGTTAGCTTCAGAGTAACAGATGTTAGACTTTTTTTATTGTAAATAATACTGAAATAAATTATTTATAGGTATCTGCTTGTATATGTGTATGTGTATATAAATAGTTTGAGCTCTTATTGCACATTGCGTGTTGTTCGTGTTTTTGGGAGTGGTGGGGGGGTGTTTTGAGTTGGGGGTGGGAGGGGTTGTGGAGGATGTTGTGAGTCCCTTTTTTCGTTGTTGTTGTTTTTGTTGCAGTGTCTGATGTTTAATGGATAAACAGCCCTGTCCCCCTGTCTTCTTCTTCGGACACATGCCTTTTTATTATGACCACGTGTGTGTGTGTGTGTGTGTGTGGGTTTCTAGGGGGGGTTTCTACTCAAATCAGGCATAACATTATGACCACCAGCCTAATATGTTGTGTAGTAGTTGTGACTTGTCAGGGAATGGACATGGGCCGTGTGTCCTGTGGTGTCCTGTAACAGGATGTTGTGTTTTGGGTCAAACTCATTTTTAGTTCAGGGGCCACATTTAAGCCAAATTTGATCTCGATGGGGCCGGACCAGTAACACAACAGCTTATTAACTGGTAAATAACGACAACTCCAAATGTTTCCCTTTGCTTTGGTGCAGAGAAGTTACAGCTACGTGTGAGGAACAGCTGTGAATTTCTTAAGAAGTGCAAGGTGCAAGTGCAATTTCCTATTTTATCAAATATCTTCAGTGTAATTTTTTTCCAAATTTATCCCACGGGCCAGATTGGACCCTCTTGGCGGGCCAGTTTTGGCCCCAGGGCCTTATGTTTGACACCTCTGGTCTAGTGTATATTGAGGCCAAGTCAACACCTTCCATGTTTTTCTGCTGCCATCGAGTTTCCCAGTATAATTGTCCCGGTGTCTCTCCAGTTCCAGTGTTGTTTTGGCGTCACGTTAGCCGATACGTCCGGCAGCAGATGTTTGACGGCCCTGACCCTGCACCGGCTGAAACGAGAAGACACACTCGCGCTGTCACCCAATCCCCCGTCCTCCCCTCTTTTTAATATTCACACTGACGCGGCTCCTGAGGTTTCCCTCTGAATCCTGAATGAACGAACGAACGAACGAACCCTGTCGAACGAGCTCCGCCAACACCTCCACACCCTTAGCAGACAGTTTGCCTGCGTGTTTGCTCGCTCCGTCTGTCTGTTCTTATCTGGTTAACGTCACGCTGCTCGTCGGGATGTTTCAGTGAAACTTTATTTATTTTGTCTAAGTGTCTATAAGAGACATTTGCTAAAGCTGCAGGGAGCTGTAAGCGTCACAGAGCATCGGGGAGATGGTTAGAAAATCGATTCCACTGCTACATTTCATCCTCCAGCCTAAGACTTATTTAAACTTTCTTTTTATTGTTTGGGAAATTCTTCTCAAATAGGGCAACGACGAACAGGCAGGTATCAGCAGATCTGACTATTCTTCCATTAATTGGCACAGATCAATTAGTGCTAATTATAGCTGGACTCTATGTAGACGTAATAGGTTGTTATTAAAACCCTTTATTAACGACTGATTACACACACACCTCAGGAAGAGCTTCTTAAATTTCTTCTAAGTATAAATTTCTAGTTCTTGCGTGATCCTCCTTTAGCAGCAACCTTCTTTCACCAAATATATCTCATCACCTGCATCATTGGATCTGATCCTTTTCATCATTACTGACCCCTTGTGGTGTTAGTTGTTCACTGCGGTTCGTCGCCTTAATTAAAAAACGCTTCATCATATTAATAGAAATAAGAGCCGCGTTGCATAACACAGCTTGCAGGTTGTGGTGAAGTTGTTATTTTTTTTGCATCCTGCAAACACACAACTCTGGTGTTGACATATTTGTTGTGTCCGGGGGGGGGGGGGACGCCACAACGTTAACACACCTGTCATTCAAAATGAAGACAACTGTGGACTGGTTAAATATCAAGATCTGTGTCCAATTTATTGCACTTGTGCAGAAAAGGTTGTAGTGGAGGTGTGGAAGTCGTTCAAGATCGGCGCAAAACATGACTTTATCTTTTTAAATCGATAAGATATGTCTTTATTCGTCCCGCAATGGAGGAATCTCATTGTAAACAGCAGCAGAGACATTGAGAGACATTGACAGTGCACATATGGGTGGAGTAAATAATGAAATATAAGAATATAAACAACATAAAAAAAGATTTATTACAAACAAACAAGGCAGCGTTCAAGTAAGAAAATATGGAAAAGGAGTTTGCATATATATATATATATATTAACACACATATTATACATACACACATAATATTGTGTTGGAAGAAAAAGTATTGCGATATATTTCCATATCGATATTTTTCCCACCCTCATTACCAGCCTTGAATTAAACCATTAAACCGATAAGTTTAATTTTGAAGCCCAGCGTTATGACTCCGTTCGCCGCCATCTTGGAACTGGCACCTCGAGTCCTTCCTGTAAATGTATATAAATGTATATATATATATATATATATATATATGTGTATATATGTCAGGAAGAGTAAAGTTGTCTGACGTTGTGGCTCTTACAGGCGGTTTGTTGGTTTGCTTGTTGTAGTAAATATAAAGTGACCTGACGTCCTTTTAACATCAGTCAACACGAGCGTAAACAAGACTGATTGCGACATCGCTGTTGCGTCCAGACTTTTTTTTTTTTTTTTTTAGACAGATATTGTAATTTGATGGAGTGTGAAGTCTCAGTTTACTTGTGGCCCAGGAATAGAACGAGCGTTGGGAAATCGTCTGTGTCAGATTCATGTGATGTTTTCCTCCTTGTGATTGGACGGACGACGAGGTGATGTTGTTGTGTTGTTTATACTCACACAGCTTATACTGTATCAGCCATAACATTATGACCACCTTCCTAATATTGTGCAGGTCTCCAAAACAGTTGTGATTCACCAGAGAATTGACATCTGAGGGTGTTTGTTGTGGGTCTTTTGGGTTGAGGGGAGGATCCCACAGATACTTGATACTTTCATCGTGTTTTTTGAGTTGTTCCTAAACCGTGTCATTGCTATGAGGTGGGAAACATCCGCACAAATTAAATCCAGATCCAAAAGTTTTCCAGCAGAACGCTGAATTGTTCCAAGATGGTTTAAATGTTATTCCCCTGTCGGTGGTCATAATGTTGTGGCTGTGTCCACTATCTAGTTCTGGGTATTGATTGATGTTTTCTGTTGCGTTCTTGTCCCAGATGTTTTCGTTGTTGCTCTCGGTGACATTTTATCACCATGAACTGTTAATATGCAGCAGTTTATCGTCTTCTCCTACAACCGTTGCCTCTTAATGTTCACTACAGCGCCACAAATGGATTAAGTTGTTATCTGAGCATGAATGAATCGAGGTATTGAAACATTTCAAGCCCACGCTTTGTTTTTTTTTTTCAGCGACTATCTGTTCAAGCTGCTGCTTATCGGAGACTCTGGCGTCGGGAAGTCGTGTCTTCTGCTGCGTTTCGCCGTGAGTGGTTCAGTCTCACACTGTTACACAGTTAATGTCTTTGTCCCCGGTTGTGATCTCTGGTCTTTGGTCTGACCTCGTCTCGTCGTCCCGTCCTTTTATCTGCTGCTCTGCTCTGCTCGGCAGGACGACACCTACACGGAGAGCTACATCAGCACCATCGGGGTGGACTTCAAGATCCGCACCATCGAGCTGGATGGAAAGACCATCAAACTGCAGATTGTGAGTCCTGAGTCATTGTTATCAAAACACGTGAAAGGCTTGTTGTGCGACATGTGTACGTTTACCCTGATGCCATAGACTCACAAATGTAAATATCAGAGCTTAAAGGATTCTAGCACAAACTAAAACGCTAAAATACACGTCACATATTATTTTTCAGGCAGTTTCACTTTAGTTAATTATTTGACACTATAGAAACAGGATGGGACATCAACTCTTACTGATCAGACTCCCCTCTGAGTAGCAAAACACGGCTAAATGTAGTAAACACAGCGAGACCAGGAAAAATGTGGATTATTAGATCAAATTAAGGACAATTGGACTCAACAATGATCCATATGAACTAGTGTAGGTTTGGAAAAGTGGATTAACCTCAGTTTCAGTTAGTTTTAGTTCACTTCATTATGATAAATGTGGCTAAATAAAAGATGCTAATGCTAAGAGCTTCATTGAGAAGTAACGTCAGCCAAACAATACTGCAGAGTTAAAAGGATGATGAGTGATCACAAATATTCAGTTTATTGTTTTATTGTTATTTATTGTTGGAAGTGAAATAGTTACTCTCGACATCCACAAACTTATCTGACAGCCTCCACAACGTAACTTAAGAATTAACTTAAAATACAGCATAAATTAATATAACCTGACACTAAATGTGAACCACAACACCAGGTTTCTGTGTCTGGATTCCAGTTGTTTCTTCATAATGCAGTGAAACATTTACTTCTCTATTCTCTTTATCTTTCTGTAAAAATATAAAAATATATCTCTGACTGCTTCTCAAATCTGTTGGCTCAGTCAATCACACAACAGCTTCACCTTTTTTTAATTTAGTTTTACAGTTTAGATGCTATTAAAGTCTATGATTCGAGCTAATGCTGCTAATCTTCATGTTCAACCGTCACTTTTTGTCACTCAGTGGCCGTAACCATGGAGACGTCCACTGGCTGTGACGTCACGTTCACACCCTCTGTTGTTTCATTTCAGTTAATTATTTAGTGGAAACACTGCATCCATATTTATATACAGTCTATGTGAGTAGGATGTAGTGATAGATTCACTGACTGACTGGTTAAAATATAATATAAATGTCATATTCAGACGCTTGGTGAGTAGTGTTGTATCAGAATTGTGTTGATTTCTGATGCCTTGTCCTTTTCTGTGTGTGTGTAACGTAGTGGGACACTGCAGGTCAGGAGAGGTTTCGTACCATCACCTCCAGTTATTACCGCGGAGCCCACGGCATCATAGTCGTATACGACGTGACGGATCAGGTGAGTCTGAGGAGGAAGACGACGTCGCTCTCAGTGAGATAAACCATTAATAGAATATGAATAACGTGACTGTTTCCTCCAGGAGTCGTACAACAACGTGAAGCAGTGGCTGCAGGAAATCGACCGCTACGCCAGCGAAAACGTCAACAAGCTGCTGGTGGGAAACAAGTGCGACCTGACCACCAAGAAGGTGGTCGACTACACGACGGCTAAGGTACGGCTACTTCCTGTTCACTGTTCAGCGGTGAAAACATGAAACGTGGATCAACAATCATCCATACGAACTAGCGTGGATTTAGCTTTAGTTCATCTAGTTATGATAAATGTAGCTAAATAAGAGACGCTAAGAGCTTTACATCATCTAGCAGAGATGGAGGAAGCAGGCTACTAGCTAGTGGACGTAGCTATGGTGTTAACAATCATTTAGTTAGTTTTAGTTCATTTCAGTTATGATAAATGTAGCTAAATGAAAGATGCTAACGCTAAAAGCTTTACTGAGAAGTTACGTATCCGCTCAAAACAGTCACAAATAGCAGAGATGGAGGAAGCAGGCTACTCGCTAGTGGACGTAGCTACGGTGTTAAACTCACGGTTTCCTCCCGTCCTCCGTCCTGCAGGAGTTCGCCGACTCCCTGGCCATCCCCTTCCTGGAGACCAGCGCCAAGAACGCCACCAACGTGGAGCAGGCCTTCATGACCATGGCGGCCGAGATCAAGAAGCGAATGGGCCCGGGGGCGACGGCCGGCGGCGACAAGCCCAACCTCAAAATCGAGAGCACCCCCGTCAGGCAGTCGGGTGGGGGCTGCTGTTAAAGGACCCCCCCTCAAACACACACCTACACACACACCTTCACACATCACCTCCTCCTCCAGCATCTCCATTCACATCTACCTTTCTTCTCCTGTGCTCCCTTTCCACCCCCCCCCCACCTGACCATTCACCTATAACACCCTGTAACCCACCACCTCCACCTCCTCCTCCACCTCAACCTCAGCCTGAGCCTGGACGTCACAGGACGGCAACAAACAAAAAAAAAAACGAAACTGCTGAGAGGACATGAGGAGCAGATTGGTATTGATTAATGTTGGGGGGGCGGGGCTTAGATCCACACACTGAGACACTGTAATGGGGGTTTGCATGGTTTGTGTCTGTCTTTTCCCAAACGTTCACATAGTCACAGACGGTAGAAGCTCAGTAGGAAACGATCGTGGGCATCAGCAGCAGCAGCTTCTTCTTCTTCTTTTATTATATAGTGTGTTCAGACAAAAATCAGATTCATCACGTTCGCATACAACAACTGTACAGACATTAGCTGTGAGCTAGCTAGAAAACAAACCCCTCCTCCTCCACTTCTTCTTCTGCTGCTTCTTCCATCCTGACGCTGTATATTCACGAAGCAGTTTTCACCTTTAACTGTCTTTTTTCTGTCTGAACACGTCTTTTAAAACTCCTCCTCCTCCGTCCAGGGTTTATTTTTTTTTATTTTTTTGTTTTTTTGCGAGGGGGGGAGGTGCCTTTAGTGCCTAGTGGTTAAATCGAGATTTATTTGCATTCTCACGCAGCGCGCTAACAGTCGTTAGTCTCTTCCGGTTGGTCGGTCGGTGCTAATTAACACAACGGAGAGTCACCAAAACTTTACCGAAGCTTTGTGCACGTGTTCGAATAAACTGGTTTGACCAAAGCCTCAGTGTGTTTGCACCAACAAAAAAACACCTGTAAGGAAGCGAAAGGTTTCCTGAGACTAGAGAAGAACAGCAGGTCAGAGGTGGAGGGTGGAGGTTGTTATTGTGAGAGTTTGTTTTTTAATTTATTTTTTATTTTTTAAATTTAAAGTCTTTCAAAGACTCGGCTGAGACACGTCCTGGGGGGGACACTAGATCTTTACGGCCTGAGGATAACGGCAATACTCTACGCATCGTGTTTTTACTGTTGAGGTTCGTTCACAAATCAGTGCATGGCGGTAGTCGCTAGTTTTGCGGATGACGCTGGGGTGGGGGGGTCTGGTGTGGGGGTGTAAGGGGGCAATAATCGTCCTGTGAGCGTTCCAGTATGTGCCTCTTTGTCTTTGTGCCTCCTCCTTTTTTATTTCTGTTTTAACAAGGCCTATTTAAATCAGCCACAACATTATGACCACCTGCTGAGACCCGGCGTCCTCATATGGGGACATAACGTTTTAGGTTTGTTGCAGCTTCTTATTCTGCTTCATAATGAGACACTTTTATCTGTCTGGCAGTGAAGGGTCAATACACTTGTTTGTTTATTCTTATTAACTTTTCTAGTTTGATTTGACATGAAAATTTTAAAAAAATTCACACGTACACGTTTGAGGACGTTGGGATTTCATCGTTTCCAGTTTTATATTTTGGTTCATTATTTGGTGGCTTGAACTGTAAAATACGGTGAAATAATCCATGTGTTATTTCATAAACTACTTCCAGTTCAAACATGATGGTTATTTTTTTGTACATCGTAGGTCCTCTTAAAGTTAAACCATCTTGTGACAATTAATTCTGATGGGAACCTTTTGGACCTGGCATGTTACTTAGACATGTAGCACCCACCCAGACCAGACCAGACCAGACCCCCACCCACCACCACCACCCCATACAAATGACACACAAAAACGGTTTAGGAACAACTAAATTCACTAGATCCCAAACTGATCAAATATCTTAGTTGATCCACTGTAGAGGCCCCTCCCCTCAACCAATAGGACCCAAAGACCGACCCCCCCACCCACCAACATGAAGGCCCATGTCCATCCTCTGATGGGTCACAACCGTTTGGAGGCTTAAGGTCGATCTACACAATATTAGGTCATAATGTTATGGCTGTTTGTTGTGTAAATATTATAGTGCTCTTCATCGTACGCTTTCCGCGGTTCTAAGTCAGTTCTTGAAAGAAAACGCGTTAACGACAACCGATGAAAACGAGGAGATGCGACTGCAGGCGTTTAAGGTTTTAGGTCAGAATGTTTTGTTTTATATATATAATCAGTGAATAAAGGAAGAAACTGGAGCAGCAGCGGTTCAGGTTCCAGCCTAAAGTCTTTATCTGGTGGAATCAGGAGGAGGAGGAGGAGAGTGGTAGCTTTTATTTCCAGGGCAACTGGAAGGAATGTGAAGAAAAGATCATCCTATAACTCCTTTAACGCGGGGGCCTCGACTCGGAGCTGAAACTAAATCACTCTGAGCTTCTTTGTTTTTTATTAATGGAGCTGAAAAAAAGAAAAATATGCTTGTGGGAAGCTGCTCCCTCGTGCATTGTCGTCGTCGTTGCCGCCACCGTCGTCGTTGTTGTTGTTGTTGTCGTCGTCGTTGTGGGGGTGTTAGTAGAGGTCCTGGGACTGACTGGTCTGGGTTTTTACCTGGATCGGATATGAACTCCCAGCTCTCAAACCCCCGGTCTTTGCTCCCAGTGGTTCCTGGTTCCCTCCAGACAGGATGAAACCTCTTGAGCCTCTTCACCGGTTCAGGAAGCTTCGGAGGAGTTTGTGTGCGCTTTCTTTTTTTTTTTTTTTCCTTTGCAGAACCAAACCGGAGCGCTGCTGTGTTTTGTAGGAATCCGTTGAAGGGAGGGGTGGGGTGTGTGTTTGTAGAGCTGCAGGGTCATGTGTAACATTCCTGAGCTTTTCGGACCCACGTCGTTTGGCTTCACACCAAGTCTCACTTTAGTAGATGCAGAACAAGCAATCATACAAAACCCGACACAAAAACACACACACTGAATGTTTCTGCTCTTTTTTTTTTTTTTTTTATTCCTTTGCTTTAAATTCTACTGTTTTATTTTTAAGTATTCACTGAATGCTTTGTTGTGAAGAGTCGACACCAGACAGTCTAATGAAGGTGGGGTTAAACACATGTAGTGGGGTGGGATTTTATTATTATTATTATTATTTTTATTTTTTTTGGTTTTGTTTCTGAATGTTCCGACGAAACGATGATCGACTCGTCTCTTCATTTTTTCGTGTCCTTTCGGTTGAAGGTGGTTTCTTCCTTAGTCATGTTTGCGCACTCGTTCAGTGGCTTTTAATGAAAGACTCGTTAGAGGGGGTTAATTAATAGTAATTATCATAAGAAGAATAATTCAAAAGAAAAAAGCATTGGGCTGGAGCTTGCCTGTCACTTTGTCTTTTATTGTTTGTTTTTTTTTGGCTTGTTTCTCATTTGAGTTTGATCATGTTGTTTTTATTTCTGTACATATTATAAATATATATATATAATAAAATGATGCAAAAGATCAACGTCACCATCAGAGCTGGTCTCATATTTGTTCTTATATAATACTGAAATCTATCTACAATTTAATGCCCGAGGTTTAAAATACATAGCAGACATCAAAGCATTAAAACAAGTATAAGACACTGAAAAGATAAAAAGATAAGAGATTTGGTTAAAAAAAAAAGGCTAACGAAACATTTTTATATGTAAAACATGTACTGTAACTTGAACCAGCTAAAGTTCTGCTCCTTTAAAGTGAAGCCAAAGCAAGTAGAGCTCCCCCTTGTGGCTGGAGGCTGCAGTACAGATCATAAGCTCCACCCCTTCCCTGTTAACGAATGGGGAAAAAACACTAAAATTCATGTCAATTTTTTTTCAAGGAAGTTTTCTGTTATTTTAGATTAGTCAATATAATGTTTATGAATGTTTTAAGCGTTAAGTGAAAATTTTTGTTTTAGTCATTTGACACTGACCCCTTCACCAGTTTGTAAACAATGTGACGTTTTCTGAGGGGCGGGGCTTAGCTGGAGGCAAAACATCTGAAACACTACAGCCTGTACGCTGTGGTTAGCATATTTCAACTGACTGTTTTAGCAACAAGGGGCGAGGAAAACACATATTTTAGAGAATGTACTAATACACTCACTCTCGGAGACCGTGAGTGTCATTTTAAAAAGTTGACTCTGACTGATGGGACTATATTCACTGACCCCTGCACTCTCACTCACTGGATGGACAATTTGACCAAAGGAGGACACAGAGGGGACGAATTCTGGTCTGTCTTTATCAGGTGAAGCCTCTCCAACAAAGATAGTGGAACCACTTTGGAGGGTAATGTAGCAAATGCAACATGAGCTTGTGTTTCATCCCTGAAACACACAACTAATGTTGTGTTAGCTAGCAGTTAGCATTAGCATGTATCAATAATATTCCAAGAGAAATTAGGTAACAGAGACTGGACATTCCCTTCCAGACGCATCAAACTCAAATGTAGTTGTAAATGTTGTTTTTTTAACCCATAAATGTTGTAATCCATCTCAAACTACATTAATTTAAAGTATAAGAAAGTGTCGGTGAAGCGTAGAGATCAGTGGGCGCCGACTAAATAAAAAGATGACAAAAGTAAAAAGGTAGTTCATCTATGTGTTATTTCTTTGTCTTTAAATATAAAGGCTTCTTGCACCACAAACATTAATTTGGTGTCCTCTAAAGTTGACATCTCCATGGCACCGGTCCCTCATTGGTCCAAATGGAAAGTTTAGTTGTCGTTGCCATTTTCTGTTTGGGCCAAATCAATCATTTAATGGCACCTAATTTATTTTTAATCTTCTAAAAGTCGTGACCAGGTTTTAAATTATATACGTTACCTGTTGGATGTCATAGCATACATGATCCCTGTCACACCTGTAAAACTACAAGAAATGTACAAAAAAGAAACAGACAATGACGGATGGTAAGAACATTCTGGGTTTGAATCCCAGGAAACTGCAGTACCGTGTGTTGCCACAGTGTGTCACCGTCAGTCCACTTTTCTTTTTTTTTGTAGTTTTACACTGGACCTAAGCAGAATTTAGTTTCCTCAATGAAAAACATCCACAGATCTTAATGCAATAATGTTACTATAGTAGAATGGGAATCAAATAGATTAAAGATATAAGATTCTACATTATTATCAAAAAAAAAAGTCTCAATAAGCTTATCAGTCCCTATACAAAACACTAAAAACAAAAGAAAATCACCAGACAAGGACAGGGACAAATAAATCTCTGTAAATAAATAGTCTAAACATGCTAGAACAAAAAAAGACATTTGTCTCTATAGTTTTACCTGTTATCGACCCACAACGCATTGATTTTAAATTATATTAAGGCTAAAGTTACAGTATGTGTAATTAAAGGCACGGCAGTCACACCTGCTTGTGATGAAAGTGATGAACTCTACAAGACCACACGAGGCAGAAATTTATATATATAAAAAAAATATTCAAAAGTTTTAATTGCTATTAATCACATTTTGGTTTTGTAGGCTAATGTTTTTAGCCATTGTTAGCCCATTGTTGGAATTGTAGATCCCATAGAGGACACGACAAACTTAAATTACACTAAAACAGCATTTCAATGTATGTATGTGGAAAAATAATGTCTGTACAACCGATTTAATGTAACAAAAACTAATCGGAAGTACTAATAAATGAAATATTACAGGAGCTGCTAATTATATTTTACACACAGGGCGGCCATCTTGGAAACTCAACACTAGGGAAATGAGGAAATTCTACGACTTTCTGGGTAGAAAATCCAACTTCGGTGGGATGTTAGTGGAACACACTATTAATCCTCGTGGTGGGGGTTTGCATGATAGGATTCAATGAACATCTAATCGCAAATCTCACTGCAGTAGTTCAGATTTGTACCAAGCTACAGATTGAGGAAAAGTCTGGACAAACACCAGGTTTCATTAGAGGAGGTGGTTTCCTCTGGGGGGTTTTCTTCTGAGCTGTTAACTGGGGGGATGGAGGGTGTGCAGCTCCTCTGATGACTAAGCTGTTGTTCTTCAGTCTCTCTCCCGGCAGGTTGGCATGTTGTTGCTGCTGACCTTGAGTTATTTATAGCACATCGGGGGGCGCTGCAAACTGGGGGCAAGGCTTAGGGACACTCGGTGGTGGAGTATCACGAAGTACAGGCTGGTAGAGGTGGAAGCCTTCCTCTAGCTACATGTACAGCCTTGTTACTAAAATAACGCTGCTTTGTTAGTATTCATGTATTTACAGCGTCTGGTTGAATATTATTGTTTGCCCCGCAGTACTTAATGTGTTGTATAGGTGGCATCACTCTCTCTCACAGTTTTTTCTTTAGATTTTATGTTTTCATATGTTCTTTTTATATTTAATATTCAAATTTTCAAATTCTTTTTTATTATATTGTGCAATGAGACAATACAGTGACATGGACAGACAAAAAAAGAGGTTTGAATATCAATGTTTATGGTCATGTGTGCAGGTGTGTGTATTTACGATAGTAATAATAATAGTTATAAAGTTTGTGATAATAATAGTAATATCAGATAGTCAAAAGCATCAATAATAACTATAAAAGCAAATAAATAAAGATGAATAAGTAATTAACAATATCATCTTAATATATTTGTTATAATAATACTAATAATAACATTTTCTTATATTTATATCCTTATTATCTTTCTTTTACAAAAACATTTTTATGATAAAAAGTGCATTTTCTGCACAGTGCTGCCACCTACTGTTTAGTTCCGGGTCTTAGTGTATGTCTGCAACTCTAACTAGATCGGCGCGACACCTTGTGGACAAATTAAGAACAGCAGTTACTTTTATTAAATAAATTGCAAATTGATTTTATGTTAAAAAAAAATAAAAATGATATGATGGTGATTTGTAAACAGATCTCAGATTCCCGGGGGAACCTATGGCGTAAGATTTTTGTGCAGTTGCCAAAGAATTGTTGCGCCATTGGGTGCAGTAGCCGACGTGGAGACAAATTTGTGATTTGTTTTTACGGAATAGGAGGACAAACAACATCAGTCGCACAAACATAAAGGAGTTTTACAGAAAACAGTTCATCACCAGTAAAATGAAATGCTCAAAATATTAACCCCCTGTTATGTTGGCTTCTCAGGAACAGCAGTGATGTTCCTGGGTAAATATGCTTGATTATCTAAAAGTGCAAGACACCAAACAAAATCAAAAATACTAATATTTATTGTTTATTTCCAATTCATTTCAATTAATTGCTGTATTCCCTTCGGCAGTAATTCTTATTTTTACATAATTGTTCCCACTGCAGTGGAGTCTGAGTTAGCTTTAGCTTAAGTTAGCTAGCAAAATAAATAGTTGGATTGGATTTATGTTACATAATTTTAACCTAAAGAATTAATTGCAGTCCTCTGGATTGAAATTTGTAATTTTTTCGTGAATAATATTGGGAGAAAAAAAACTTTAAGCTGTTTTGGAGGCATGTGTTGTTCAGACTCTTTGATTTTAACAGAATTAAGGCAAATCCCAATGAAACATTTATCATATATCAGAAATTTTACATTCATACAAGAAAAGCCTTCAGTTATTGCTTTTACGGCGAGGTTCAACAATACTTTGTTTCTAATTAAGTCCTCCCTTAATCAGGACGCGATCAAAACTGTTAATGTTTGTGAGCAATATATTTTCCTGTAGACATACTCACTGGCAAGATATATGTTATTTCATTTTATTTTATTTCATTAATTTTATTTATTTATTTTTGATGTAGTTGTGTTGTATTATGATTTATATGCTCTGTATTTGATACGTTTGATAAATAAAGTTGTTGGGGGAAAAAAAATGAAGCTTAAAGTGGGCGGAGCTCACTGTCGCCATGTTGGATGAGCTCTACTCCACCGACGCGGATATTCCAAATCTGGACGTGGATGGTCGTGCTCTCCGCTACCTGTTACCTCAAAGGTAAGCTAACTCAAAGCAGGAACTCCCTTAATGATGCTGAATTTTAAACCTTAATAAAAAAATAAATAAATAAACGATCGAGTTAGAAAAAGATTCACCCCTGTACAGTTGTCATGAGTAGTGAAATAAACTATTGACACCACAATATTTTTTTGTACCAGGCTGTAAACATGTTTAATAATGACTGTGAAGTTGGGCTTTTTAACATGGAGGTCTATGGGGATTTGCTCCCTTTTGGAGCCTCAAGTGGCCACTCGATGAACTGCAGCTTTTTGCACTTCCTCATGGGCTTCATTGTTCAGACCTGGAAGTTGACGCTTGGTTCTTACGTACATTAGATATGGATCGCAGATGCCCACTACTTGCAGTTTTGTCTTTGTGTTGTATTCTTTCCTAAGTTAACGAATCATGTAAATATTCTTGGGTTAAAAATCAAAGGGAAATTAAATGGGCTTCTGCCCTCCAGGTCCAGGAACTCCAGTGTATCTTAGAGTTGTTTGAGGTGCAAACCCTATGAGTAACGTGGAGGCTTAGAAAAAAGAAAAAGGAGAACAAAAAATAACTAAAGACATGTTCATTTCAACACAATTTATTTACACATTCTCCATAAACCTTATATTTGATGTGAAGCCTTGGCATCTACTATTGCATGTTGCTTTCAGTCCATCATGTCAACCATCTTTCTCCTGCACCAGTGGTTGTAGCACTCTTTAGTCTTTAGTCTGCAGGCCCTCTGTACGATCCACCGACACTTTTCCTCTGAGCGGCGTCCACGTCTGGGCTTCTTCAGTCGACGGGGCCCTGGAAGATGAGTTTGATGTGGCCCTGCTCCCCTGTCAACCAGGTACCACAGAAGGGGCAGGCAGCATGAAAGGCGTGGGTGCCGTGTGGTAACGGGATCTGGCTCCACCCCACTACTGTCTTTTCTGAGCATACGTGGCCACAGGGACAGAAAGCATGGGTGGGTGGACCCGCATCAAGGTACAATCCGCCCTCACAGCCCAGCCACAAGGGCACATAGGGGCCTACTCTCCGGCACATGGGGCACTCCCTTTCCCCAGTGCTGGCCGGCGCTGTGCCCCCGGGGCCGGCGGGGCCCTTCTCCTTGCGGTAGCCCCAGTTATGGTATCCGTGTACATGCCCGCAGTTGACGTAAACCCAGGGCTGTTTCTTGTCGACGATCTCGCGCTGGGCCAGACTGGGGAAGGCCAGGGTGTTGAAGCCGACGGGACACTGGGGCCGGGCGGCGTTCAGCTCCTGGCGAAGGGACTCCAGCTGTTTGAGGGTGGGGGTGTGGCGCAGTCCGGCGGGGGTCCTCCACAGCAGCGTGGCCCCGCAGAGGTCGATCAGAGAGCCGTCTTGGAGGGTGTTTGACTCGTTTTCGACCTTCGGAACAGAAGATGGTAAATTAGCGCTGTGAAGACCAGGGATGGGATGGAAACATCGTTATTATCGAGAGAATGAAGCTGTGAACACATCTGCAGGACGTCGTAGTGTTACACTTTGATACCGCCACATGATGGCACTATGAGCAACTAGTATATTAGAGAGAATTTATCCATCACTGTCACTGCTGTCGCACTCCATATAAATATCGATAGTATCGATACGAGGCCAGTATCGGTATCGGATCGATACTAGTGTGATGAGACTGATACTAAAAGTAAATACAAAGGAAAGAGACTCTTCATTGTATTGTCTTGAACTAGAGAATGGACCGTCTGAGCTGTCCCTCTATGCTGATTGGTTCTGAGCTGGTCACATGTTTCATGGGCGCCATGTTTGCTACATCTAACAAATATTCACCCATAGAGAAGTGGCAATAACAGAGAATAAAGCTGGATTAAGAGTTAAAATATGCCACAGTGCTCAGCCTATGGCTCCATCACAGGATCAGGAAAACACTGAGGAAACTCCACCTTTTCCCCAGTGCACAAAAACGTTATGGGAGTTATGAGAGAAGAAAATTAAAAGGAAGAACTGGATGTCAACTGATTTCCCTGTTATGTAATGAGGTCAATGTCAATGTTTCCCTTTGACATTTGTCAAGATTTTATATAGAAAAAATAAAGTCATACCATCATTAATGTGAACCTTGATCTCAAAACCATCGACCTAGCCTTGTGCTAGCTAGTTATCTAGACTAAAGGCTAAAAATAGCAGCTAGCATCATATATACTGTGTGTGAATGTAATTTACAGCCATGTAGATAGTCGGGACTGTGCTGCCGTGACGGACCAATTTTCTTGCGCACTTACCTCAGCGCCATGTGAGGCCAAAATATGACAAATGTATCCCATCAGCCCCCTCTCCCCTTACCAGTTTCCCCCTCTGTTGGGCTGAACGTGTCTCTCTGAGGGCAAAGACGTTGCCACAGACCGAGATTTCCCTCCAGACGCCCGGAGCCGGCTCAGACACGAACTCCCCCGCCGGGTGCATCACCAGCACCCCATTGGTGGTCAGGCCGTCCATTAAGCCGTCCGATGTCCTCCATTTGGCAGCCCGCTCCTGAGAAACCGCCACACAAATAAGGCAGACATAAATGTTAGGGAAACAATGGGGAGGCGCAGCGGGATGATAGTGTAGGTGGATCTCAGTGGGGGCTGGAGGGGGAAAAAAAAAAAGACCAAAAACGCTAGCGTTGCTTTTCTCTGCTGCTATATTTAGCTCGGTACAGAATGACTACTGTACTGACTAGCGCACAGTGATGCACCCACGCCTAAGAATAACCTCATCCCTGAGAGAAAGAAAGCCTGGATTATGAACAAAAAAATAGCCCAGATGGAATGAAACAGCAGAATTGCACCAGGCTGGGGATTTTGCTCAATAAATATGTGCAGTATCAGTGAGTAAGGCCAAACAACCGACAAACCTTTTACATGTCAGCAAAGCTTAAGCTGCACTTTTTAACCCTAAGTTTAAAGTGAACGCTGTGACTTGTACGGACTCATCCACCAACTCTCCACAGCTCTGATTTAGGAGTCCATTTGTAGAGGTTTGCTGCACCAAAGTTCCACATTGTTTAGTTAGTAGCTCTATACATCCACTAAACACAAATAAATATGTGAATTACTGATCATGCCAAATGTTGACCCGAAGCTAAAAATATCACGCTAGCAAACCACTGAAAGACGAGTCCAATCATAATCAAATTTAACTCTTTGCTAAGGTGCAAATCAGTTGTTTGTGCATGAGTAGTGGGCGAAAACTTATCGTACACAATGAAACGCCAAAAACAATCCGCCATCTCACGATAAATATGATGGTTGGGATGTCGTACTCAACAGCTGTAGCTCAATTGTGGCTAACAAGGCTCCTCATCAATAATGTGGAGCTGGTTCAGATATCTGAAGGTGCATGTGGAACAAACTTGTCCCACATGCAAGGTTTGCAAAAAAATATAAAGGCTAAGGATAGCAACACAAAAGATTTATTCCACCCCCCGAAGTACAACTACAAACCAGAGCCAGCAAATGAGTCAGCCACATCCTCCGGTAACCAGACCAGACATCCCCGATTTCTGGGGACAGACAGTCCCCGTTTTTGGATGACCTGTCCCCCGGCTAAAGCTGTCCCGGAAAATGTCCCAGATTTTAACGTTTTGTGAATGAGAAGAAAAAATGTTGCGCTTAGACTACAGTTATTACGGTATCCGGTCGCACTGCTATTAACATTAGAGACACAGCAGTTTAAATGTGTTTAAATATTAATAAATATGATGAAATGACGAAACAGGAACAATTTCTTTATTGTCACATATTTATTAATATTTAAACATATTTAAACTGCTATGTCTCCAATGTTCATTCCGTACGATAAGCAAATCAAGCCACGGAAAGATAGAACCAAAGGGAAGTTTTCACATGTCAGACTTGTTTGATTAGTCACTACAGTTTTCTCCATAACTCCCTACTTAAACCTGTAGTTAAGTAGCTCATTTGACTATAACTGGCCTCATCTTGGAGCACCTAAGAGACAACATAGAGACAGACTGAGTCAAAAACATGGACTGGGATTATGATATTTCTATATTCTGTGACAATGAAAACAGACTGTGAATAAATGATGACATACAAGAAGCACGAGCTTCAACAAATGAGTCAAAACCTCAGGGGAAACCTTCCTCACATTAATACGTAATGTTAAAACAGAAATGCCACATTTTGACTTGACTAATTGATGCAACTTCACCGTTTACATCCTGATCTTAAATTACACTATGAAGACACCGCTGTATGTGAAGGACTGAACCTTCCTGGAACCGTCTAGAATGTTTCTAAATCACAGAATATGGTAGAAATGCAAGGTCATGGTCTACTGCAACAAGGGAGACCTACATAATATCAGGTGCGTGGTCATAATGTTATGCCTGATCAGTCTAATTATGGGACAAATGGAACCCCATACACTTCCTGTGTACGTGAACATAATACCCCACTAAGTGGTGAAGAGTGCTATATGTGATTACAGATGTTCAGTATCATGACTGCTGCTGGAAATTCACCAGAATCTCAAAGATTCTCCCCAATATAATTAATTAGCCGTATAATAGTTGTTCTGTGGAAACGTAGTCTCGATAGTTCTGAGGGTTTCACATGCCGCAGTCAGTTTGTTTTTACGGGAGGTCCCGATGAATCTTTTATGGGGTGAAGTCATGCATCCATGAGAAACGTTGTTGTTGGTCTTTGTGTTAACCCAGATGTCTCTGACCGAGTTAGGAAATTTATATAAAGAAGAATATCTGACTCTCTTTTAAATAATAAAAAGGATTAGTAAAGGCTAGCAGCATGGTGGTTGTGGAAAGAAAAGGTCTTACACTGAACCAAACACCAGGAGTCAAAAATATAGAATACTGAATAAACAGACGATCTACTAGTGTCAACCAACATTACTTTAGAAAAATCCCACAACACAGCACCAGATAAAAATGTCACAAAAAGTATAAATAACACAAGAGGAGTCAGCTCAGTTGGTTCCCCAGTAAAAGTAAATGAAAAGGAAAGAGAACCTTCATTGTATTGTCTTGAGCTCATCTTTTTTGCTTTCTTCTGACCACTCCTCACACTAGGACCTTCATTTGGGTCAGGACGTATCGATCTAAATATCGATAGTATTGATACCAAGGCCAGTATCAGCATCAAATCGATACTAGATGTAGTGATGAGATACTTTTGTTACGGTTTCTTTTCTGTGCGTCCAGTAAATTACTTCTCAGGAGTTCATACAAGAACAGCTTCTCTCTAAGTCTGTGCGCGGCAAGAGCGATATCGGTAACGCCGATGCTAGCCCTGTATTTACTTGGTATCAGATCGATACCAAAATTCCCAGAATCGTCCATCCCTGCTCCAAGGAAGCATCATGACTTATTCTGTTGTTTGAATGACAACAGGTAGATACAGGTTAATTATCTACTTTCTGCCATCTAGTGGATAAGGATGTAATTGTTCTCCCTGTCACTATATGTTGCTCAGATAGACCAACAAAGACTAATTATTTGCAGTGAACCAATGATAATCTTCGGGCCAATTAAGTGAAATTGGATAATTTTCCGCCAGCACAGTGGTTGGGTGTCACTGTACTAGAACATATCATGATATTAAAAACGTATGAAACATTACGATAACCGTGTTTCCCCACAAGATTTCGTAAGACCCTGACATTTTTCTCAAAGTGCATGATCGACGATACTAGCCTTGTATTTACTTGGTATAGGAACGATACCAACACTCCAAGTATCGGCCGCCCTACCAACTATCTGAACTATCTGAACCTTCTTGAGTTTAACTTAAAACGAATCTTGCATAATTTAGCTTGGGAAGACCCTTATATTGCCTTCCCCTCGTTTTTCTAAACTAGTCACTATAATACTGTGCACTTCTTTGCAGAATCCATGGGCCACAGTAGACCACATATATGTGATTACGTGCTATAGACGGGGAAGAGACAGGTCAAATTTGACCTGGAGGACGATAGGAAGGTTGAACCAAGACTGCTGGAGAACTCTGCCTCGTGTTTCATGCCGGGTCACGTGCGCTAACACAATCCCGAGGCCGTCCTCACAGCTCCCATGTCTCATGTGGGTGGCACAGCCATGTCCCCTGCTGTCGCTCTCGCCGCGATCTCCATGGTTACCAGTCCCTGAGCATTTTTTGCCGCCCACGGGGGAAAAAAGCGAACACTCACCCCCAGGAAGATGTTCTTGGAGGAGTCGAAGCCGGCGGCGTAGATGCGGGCCGTGTAGGGAGCGCTGCGTTCGCACATGATGCGGCAGGCGTAGCGGGAGATGGTGCTCTGGGCCGACTGGCCTCCTCCTCCTCCTCCGCCACCACCTCCTCCTCCACCTCCACCGCCGCCGTCCCCCGCCGCGCCCACGCCCTGACCACCGCCGCCGCTGCTGCTGCTGCCCGCTGTGTCCGTCACCACAAAGTCAATCATGCTCTCTGTGGACCGGCCGATCTACAAAAACCAGGAGAACATGTAGTTACTGTTGATGAAAAAGACTTAAATATGCAACCGTTCACTACAGCATAAGAAGAGAAAGTGTTTGTGCACTTGACACTAACCTGGAACATGTCTGTGTTGGTGTCATGGGTGTACTCCACAATGACAGAGTGGCTCCGTGACAGTGTGTACGAGATGCTGTGCTGGCTTTTGTTGCTGAGTGCCTGCCAAATGGGAAAAAGATATTAGCCGGGTCGCACGACAAGGAGAGTTGAAGGTCTCGAAGCCTGCGGAGCAAATGGGCTCAGAGGACGTCTCCTGTTCTAGACAAACGTGATTTATAGTTTTATTACCTGAATTATCATTATTATGATCATGGAAGGAGAGGATATATCACAATACGGATCAGTCTGTATGTATGTAATGTATGACTGCTAGATCCTGGTGGATCTGTGTGAATTCCACACATTCATGCTGTTTTTATCTATCATTTCTGTATCTATACTGTTTTTATTTAGTACCTATGTACTATAGTTACTTATGGGAAATAATCCAGGACCTGAGTGCATGATTTTGTTCCATCTCATGCTTCTGTATGGTTGTGAATGACAAATAAAAATCCTTGAATATACAGTTTATAATTAGCATTTAGCATAAACCGTAAATACTGTGAAGCACTACTCTACTTGACACTCCTCACACAGTCCAGCTGAATCCTGGTCGCTGTTTAGACTCCAATTGCAAAGAAAATTACAGATTTCTTTTAAAAGGTGACTTCTAACCTTTGACACCAGCGGAGTTGAGACATTATGGATAACATCAGGTTTGACCCCATTGGCTTTGGGTCTCTTGTAAAGGGCCAGGCGACTTCTTCTGCGACCTTTGTCTCCACTGGCCAGTGACCCATTGTGCCTGTGAAGAACAAAATGGTGAGAATAATTGAATTAAATATGTAGGTGCATGTGACTATGGTCTAGCAATGCAGACTCATCAGAATACAACAAAAAACAAACTGCAAACTACATTTAATGACTTTTAGTTGATGTGTAAGGGTCCCAGAGTTGATCCATGTGGAACTCCACATGTGACCACTTCCAACAGTATTTTTAAACAATGAATACTGTTTCTTAAAGGTTATAGTCCCCAATAGCCTTTGGTCTATTGAATAAAACAGAACTAGTTCCTCTATTAAATTGCCTCCTGAATGCAAATCAGCATCACGCCTGTTATTCACTCCCTTATCTGTAGTGAACATGGTTCCATCTGTGAGGTAAGAAATTACTCTGTATGAGTTTCTAACCCCTGCTCCTCTTTATCAACCATGTATATTAAGAACAGAGAAAAACCATAGAATTATTCCATTAAAAGTTTATTTGTTTATACAATTTCGTTGACCATGACAAAAAAATATTCGTCGACGACCATTTTTTCTGCGACTAAAACAACGATGACGAGCTAAAACTAAGATCTTCACTTCATCATAACAACTGTAATGAAGTGATGGGAGTACAGTATTATTTGATAAGTGATCTGATCCCAGGCATTTATGTACAAGTCCAAATATGAAGTAGTACTGTAAACCATTCAAGCTGAAAGTCTACAATTTACTTTTTTAAGAATTTAAATGTTGCTTCAAAATGTGTTCACACCAAATCAAAAATGGCTGCCACTTCTCTAACCACTAGCCTCATTGGTTTGCATACAAGGAATATGCATGTAAGTGAGCACACTGTGGATGAGTTAGGCGGTCCGGCATTAGCAGCCATGATTTTTGCATTTATAACAAACAACACACACACACACACACTGCAAATTGTTCCTCTGGCCCCCGAGAAGCTATGATTAAATGGATGTTGTAAAATGCCTGGGACAGGTAATCTACTTTCTCTCCAAACGATTCGCATCAACCATCAGACCACGGATCAATAAGCTGAGGAGTGGAAAGCATATGTCTGTGTCTCGGCCAGCAATAGCACCATACCATGCCCTTGGGAGTGATTTCCTTCTCTTCTTATATATGCAATCTATAGTGTCTGTCTTGGTGTGTTTTTTCTTTGGTGTTCCTGAGAAAGGTTGTAGTTCAGTGCGGTTGTACTACTACAAAACTAAAATAGCACAGGCAAAACCAAAATTGTAGGGTGTAGGGATTATGATGCAGAAAATTAAGATGCAGAGATGGAGCCTATATGTCGTCACCAAAGCCAGCAAGTGACTAACTGCAGTGGTGAAGATGAGCTATTTTCTTATCACCGTCCGTAGCGGCAACATCCTCATTCAGAGGTGGAGGGTGTAATTCAAGACTAAGGCTTGAGTCCTTTCTTTAAATGTATATTTTGAGATACAGTTTGACATATAATGACCAGCTTAGGCCTTCTGAGGGGGTCCTGTGGTGTCTGGCTTTGGGTCCTCTATGGTGGATCATCTCACAGATGCTTGATCAGTTTGGGATCTACTGAATTTGGAGGCCAAGTCAACACCTTGTGCTGTTCTTCATGTTTTTTTTTTGAGCTGTTCCTAAAGTGTTTTTGTGGCTGCTGCCATCAAGGAGTGTCATTGCTATGGGGTGGGGGTGTCTGGTCTGGTCTAGGTGGGTGCTACATGTCTAAGTAACATCCACACCAATGAATGAATGCCAGGTCCAAAAGGTTTTCCTGCTGCAGCCCCTGAACCTGAGATTGGTCGCTCATAAATTCAGTAAAACTCAATTCAGTTTAAAATACAATACTCCACCTCTTTTACATCTGCCCAGTGTATCGCATTTCAAGATGTCATTGGTTTTATGTTTTTTCTGAATGCTTGTGATTGTTTTACACCCGCCATTCAAGAACTAGTCTGCTTACTCTGACTCTGTTTGGCTAAATTGAGGTTTCTGCCTGTTCTGGCCAAGATGTATTTTAATTGACGACTTTAACAGTTCCTATATATTCTGTATTTAGTTGTTCTGTGGAAATATAAATCCACAAACTACAGGTCTTCATGGTAGAAAATTGTGGACCAGATCCACAACCTACAAAATTCCTACAGGCACAATTGCTGATAATCACCAGGAGCCGATGGTTGAAATGACAAATGATGATCTGCGGTTCCTACTCAACCAGATTAGACTGAAGCAAATGAAGAATAGCACAGGCAGACATTTACAGACGACACACATCGGCATCTCACCCCAAGACGATGAGCTCGCCGTACTTGACAGGCTCCTTGTCCTCAGGGAAGACTCCGTCGTGAGGTTGTGAGCTTGAGCCCAGAAGAGGCGAGGGCTGGCTCTTGTTGCAGGACGGGCGCAACTCCAGAGATGGGGGGGGACACAGCGCCTCTGAGCTACCCTCCAAAACCATGCCCACCGGCCGCAACTGGGGCTTGCTGCTGGGGAGGAGAGGGAAGGGAGAAAGAAAGAGTCAGAAATTCAGTTTAAATGTGTCTGGATATATCTATAAAATGCTGGATGATATGTCCTCATATCAGTTGTTCCTCCCTATGAGTAAAACAAAACGGTACTTTGTAATCTCACTCGTGAACATGCACAAGAACAATGGGAAGAAACCAGAGAAAAGTCAGATGGAGATCAATGGCCTCCTTGAAAAACAAAACATAAATCTCACAAGAATTTCTTGACTTATTTTGGATGCAAATTTGATGATGATAAATGCACTAAGAAGTTTATGGTTGTGCAAAAGTAAGCATCAGAGATTGGAACGGTATCCACTGCAGCGTCGGCTCAATGAGTCTAAACCCTCAGCCAGAGTCGTAAAGAACTTTTATTTGGTCAGATGGACAAAAAAAAATAAAAAAATATAGTTATCTTTTGGCACATTTTACAAACATAAACCTTTGTAGGTCCCAGGGGTCCCTTTTATCCACCTTATTACAGATGTTCCTTTAGTGTCAAATATCTTGAACACGCACCAGTATTAAAGCAAACATCCAAAATTGTTTGACGTGTAGGTAAGAGTTTTTGTTTTAGGCCCAAGTCTTACCTAACCCTAACCCTACGTTTGCTGCCAATCCCCCAGTTAACATTTCCTCGATGTGTTCCACCTTTATTGAAAACTAAAACGCAAACGCACTACAACCAAGTGGACCAATCACAGCTATTGTGCTGTGCAGCTTCCAGCCACCAGGGGGAGCTCTACTTGCTTAGGTTTCTCATTTAGAGGAGCTGGTCTGGCTTGACTCCCTATGCATAACCTCTCTTTCAAGATGATTCAGAGATGTCAAATATACAAAGACTGTTTGGTAATTGTCCTTACATTCTTATGTTGTCAACATGTGCACACCCTGTCCTCTGTGTCTTACTGTTTAATCTCATTGGTGCATCTATTGTACATGATCTGTCATTTGAAGGGGAGACAGCATCAGTATCAGTAAATACTCAAATTTAAGAACTTGTACCATAACATGTAAAGACATTCATTCGGCTGACCTGATCACAGCTGCATGTTGGTTTGTATTTTGAGTGTGAAACTAGCTCAATTAGTACATTACAGCTGATCCAAATTAAGAAGACCGCCGATCACATTATTGTGCATATCATATCTGTGCCAGGAGTGCTATTTGTTATCACCAACCACGTACCTTTAATTTATTTGTCATTAATATTAAACCCATTCAGAAACAACCCGTAGTTTTTAAATTGTCTGAATGTTTGTTATTATCCGGTGCATGGTGTGTGCCCAGCTTCAGTGTTTGTGGACAGTGCCATCCACTTAAAGTCACTTTCTGACCCAGACTCTTTACAGAAGAGTCATCCCGTGTTAATATACTATGACACCTGCAACTCTGAACCCATTTAATGGTTTGAACTCGCATAACCGCTAATAGGGCAGAGCATTCTGCAAATGCTGCAAATGTGTCACCTTCATAGCTCACAGAGACCAGATAGCAATCAGCTGACATCTTCTTACCGAAGAACATGTGCTGCAAACAGAAAGGTGGAGCAGTTTAACATTGACCGCCTTTCATTTACAGCTTCGTTACGTTTCAAAGCTTGTAGAGGAATTATAAATACTATCAAATCTACCACGTACAGATGAGTCACTGAATATTTTGAGGCCGTTTTGTCTTAAAGCAAGTCAAATAAAGCTAGGCTCTTGTGTCTGCACACAGGTTCTGAGCCAGGTTTTAATGCTCAAGCCTATTATTAATGGAAAGTGGGCGACAACACCTACGTGGAGGTGGTAAGTGAAAGCATGACAAAGCCCTACAACAAGCTTTGTTCTCCCTTCGAGCAGATTAGATAATCACTGTGGGAAACGTAAACGTAATAATACCGAAAACACCACTCCAAATTTGGATGGTCTCCTCTAGCTTCCTGTTTGTTTAATCTGTGCGGCAACAAAGCATTTGTGATACAGCGGCTTCTGTTCCCACGCCCGATTAGCTTCTGATTAACCGGTGAAGGTGATGAAGTCACCACAAGAGTTCTGACCTCTCTAATTTCCTTTAAACTTCTTTGAGAGACACGTTGTCGATCCTGTCTCTCTGGAAATAAGTTCTGAGGAGTCGCCGTTCAAGTCACAAGCCAGATAACCAGTCATTAGCCTGTTGAAGGACCAAACAATTACACCGATCAGCCACAACATTATGACAACAGGAAAAGTAAATAACATTAAACCACCTTGCGACAATTCAGTGTTCTGCTGGGAAACGTTTGGACCTGACATTCATTGATGCGGATGTTACTTAGACATGTAGCACCCATCTAGACCAGACCAGACACCCCCACCCCATAGCAATGACACTCCTTGATGGTTTAAAGCAGCCATCCCCAACAGGATGCAGCCTGACACATGCGCTTTAAGAACAACTCAAAAATAAATAAATAAATCATGAAGAACAGCACAAGGTGTTGACCTGGTCTCCAAATTCACTAGATCCCAAACTGATCAAGTATCTGTGGGATGATCCACCATAGAGGCCTCTCCCCTCAACCCATAGGACAAACGAGCATCAAAGATTGAGACAGCGTCCATTGTAGAATGCTGGATACCTTCTATCCATCTTGTTACAGATGTTTTATGGCATCAAATAAATAACTAAAGCGAAAAAATGGACCCTTGAACTTGCCCCAGCATTATACTAACTACCTGAAATGAGACCCCCATAGACCACAATAGAGACCCCTCACCTCAACCCAAAGACCCCCCCACTAACAACATTCAGGACCCATGTCCATTCTCTGATGAGTCACAACTGTTTTGGATCCAATAAGGGAGACCTACAGTGTTAGGAAGGTGGTCATAATGTTAAGCCTGATTGGTGTATGTGTTCACTGCATATTCTTTTGTCTTTTCGTCTTTGCACAACATAATGTCCAACTAGGTCCAACTGTTTCCTTTGTCGTCCCCGGTCTGTGTGACCAGTCAACATCTTCTGTTCTAATTACGATACGCCGACCATGTCGACATAGAAAGGTCCGATACAGGTGAAATTTGACGCGGTGGACAATAGGGAAGGTACAACAATGATGTGATTAAAACATATTTCAATGTAAATGTCACGCCTCCTTTGCAGTTTCCTGACTCTCTGCACTGTGAATGGTCCAAGAGAGCGGAATTACCATGAGGATGATCTATTAAAGCAAAAGAGGCATGACTGCCACGGGTGGATGAGCGGAGACCAGATGGAGGAGGAGGAGGAGGGGGAGGAGGAGGATTGTAGTAGTAGTAGTAGGAGGAGGAGGAGGTGGAGTGGGTTTGAAGGGCAGGGAGAGGTGATGGAAGGAAATAAAAGAAGGGAAACGTGTGAGATGCTGCTAGTCTCCCAAGGGGGGAGTGATGGAAAAAAATGTGAATTTATCTGTGCGGGTGATGAAGGAAGAAGAGGAATCTGGGAGAAGGAGGGAGGAGTGAGGAGAAGGAGGAGGAGGAGGAGTGTGTGTCTGTGTGAGTGTTTCGTTATGTTCGTCGGGAGGCGCATGCGCAGAGGCAGCGCGCTTTGGCAGGGTGATGGATTGCCTGTTCTGTGCCATGCATTTTCTAATCAACCCACAGCCACATCCTAACGGGTTGGAAGAGGAGGGAGGGAGGGAGTAGAGAGAGGAGGAAGAGGGAGTGATGAAACAAAGGAAACTGTCTGACAATGGAAGACAAAGGGAGGGGAGAATAATGGAGAGAAATAGATGGAGAGGAAGGAAGTCTATATGAGCAGGGGCCAGTGGTAAGAGTGAAACAAGCGGTGGTGTTACACGACACTACACAAATAACAATAGCGCACCACTTTATATCACAATGCAGCACAGACTGTATGCACTAGTCGACTAGTCTCTGATCACGTGACAATAAAAACATGGACGCCTCCCAGGAGACAGGTGAGGAATCCAGTGGGTTGTTGCAGCAAAGTAACCCTAACTGCTAACCCTAACCCTAAGGCCTAACCCTAACCCTAAGGCCTAACCCTAAGACCTAACCCTAACTCTAAGGCCTAACTCTAAAGCCTAACCCTAAGGCCTAACCCTAACCCTAAGGCCTAAGGCCTAACCCTAAGGCCTAACCCTAAGGCCTAACCCTAACCCTAAGGCCTAACCCTAACTCTAAGGCCTAACCCTAAGGCCTAAGGCCTAACTCTAAGGCCTAACCCTAACCCTAAGGCCTAAGGCCTAACCCTAAGGCCTAACCCTAACCCTAAGGCCTAACCCTAAGGCCTAACCCTAACCTTAAGTGTGTTACTGAAGACGGAGCCCATACTACCTTGACATGTCAGTACTGAAACACAACTAAACTACTACTGCAATGCATCTGAAAAGGCATCTGCTAACGCTAGCTTCACCAAATGAGAGCGAAGGAGGCTGCACATCAACTATTAGATAAAGTTATTAGACTATTTAGGTGCAGAGAAATAACCCGGCTACACTATCCCATCTAACAACACCCTGTGGAGTACTATTAAACGCTATTGATGGTACTAAGTTGCTGCCTGTTTTTATACAGGCTATACATATCTGCACATATACGATTTTTTGGGTGAAACCACCTTGTTTCTGCCGACCGTCATGATGAATTTTTCGGTGAGTGGAACCGCACCTTTTTGAAAAAAACAAAAAAAAATATGGAGCCTGATACGAACATGATGATGTCATCGCTCCACCCCTCTAGTCTGGCTAGCGCCCGACATCTCATAACAACAACAGCATCAATGGTGGACTGCAGGCGTGTGATGGCGCTGCATCAGATATTGACCCATGTTGGGTGGCTAGGTTAATATATACTGTTGCTTTGCCACTACCATGAGCTATAAAGGATTATGAACTATAGTCTGGACTGACCTCCAGGTCTGAGCGATGAAGCTCATGCAGAAGTACAAAAAACTGCAGTTCATTTGAGTGGCCACTAGAGGCGCCATAAGGAAGCAAATCCCCATAGACCCCCATGTTAAAAAGCTCAACCTCTACAGCATTATTAAATATGTTTACAGCCTACAGCGCCACACATAGGCCTGGGATATGTACTACAGCCTTTCTACAACTAGATGCGTGTTTGCAGTGGATCCATCTTTATGGAGAAATTCTCAAAAACAACATCAAGGAGAAAAAAAGATTGTTTTCGTAAAGTGTGGACGTGGTCTATGTAGTGTATGAGCTGTCTGATCTCAGCATATATATATTCAGCTCAAGAATATAGATTTCATTACTTTCTACTGTGTTTTTATTTGTGACGTCATCGGAGACTAGTCGACCTTAATGAATTAATACCAGGTCCAGAAGTTTCCCAGCAGAACCTTGAATTGTCTCAAGATGGTTTAAATGTTATTTTATTTCACCTGTCTGTGGTTTTAATGTTGTGGCTGATCAGTGCATGATGTATATATATATATATTATATATTATAGCTCAACCTTAATCCCCCTCACTCTGTTTCGCTTTTGTTTTATATGTTTCTGGTTTTTCCACTACGAGCTTTGTGTAGCCGCCCACTGCAGAGAAAGAGGAGTGAGTGTGTGTGGGAAAATAAACAAATAAATAAATAAAAAAAGACAGAAAAGGAAAGAGAGACAGAAAGGAAGAGTGGAATTTGTCTCTTCCAGAAACAAATGAAAAGAGAGCTAAATATATCCCCCCGGTGACAAATGAACTCTGGGTGAGTTATGGCCTCATAACAGAACTAATCACACTGTCCCCCCAGTTCAACCCGTTTAAATAAAGATTTTCTAATTCTGTCCTCACGTCTGCTCCAGTCGCTGAACACTTGGTGCTGCATCCATTTGAAAAGCAAACAATGCATACGCAGCAGCCAGAGTATTTTATTTATTTATTTGTTTAATATTTGAGAGCGCGATAGAGAGCCAGATCCTCCACGTTACGTAACACTTTGTACTGTTCATATCCTACAAGTCGTGTTATGAACGGTTCCCCCTCCCCCGCAACCAGATACAGCCTCTGCTACTTTCATGTCTTTTCTGTTTCTGCTTACATTCTGACTCTACTCGGTTATTTTTTTCCCCCTGAATATCATTTATGGAGATGTAGGATTTGCTTCTAGACTTTTAAATATTCCTGCAGATTTTCGGCGTCGACTGTGAAGCATCTTCATACGATTCGAGCTGATACATATAGTTCAAAGTTGAAACCAAGGTTTCATTGAGATAGCATCACCTGTGGAAGACCTTGAGACGTTCACAGTGTTGGGAAATGAAGAAATATCTGTACTGACGCTTAAAAATTATCATATTTTGACCAAAACTATATAATAAAACAATTTGGGGGAAATCAACTACAGCAAAAGCGTAGATCCTAACGTCGTATCCTGGCCTGCACCTACTCAAAAATGTAGCTACGCATTACTACAAGAGCGTGTCTCTGCTTTACTTTATTTCAAACAAAAATTGATTGTTTTGGATTAGGGGTGGGAAAAATTTGTGATATGGCAATATATCACAATATTCTTTCTTCCGATACAATATTGATTTTGAATGTCTTGATATCGATTTTAAAAGAAAAAGTCAAGTTTTGGACCAATCGTGACTTTGTCCAATTAATTATCACTGTCATGAGATGAAGCTGCATTTAAAATTTCTCAGTGAACTGTGTAGAACATATCGCAGTATCATAATATCACAATAATGTATCGTATCGTGACTCAAGTATCGTGATACGTATTGTATCGTGAAGTTCTTGCCAATACAACATAGCCAATATAGCCAAAAAAAATTGTTAGATATTAAATTATATCTGTCTGCATCTAAAATCTCTGATGTAAGCCGACTCTGCTCCACTCAGACCCTAACCCACGTGATCGCAACAACAACAGCATATGCTAACAAAGTAGCAAGGAGTAGGAGTGATGTTGTTGAAGTCCAAAAAAGACGTTGCATCTGAGTCTATAAAACAGCAGCAGGGTTTGGTTTACTGTGTTTTTTTTTATGCTAGCATTTGCAAATTAGAGCTGAGTGCTAGAGCATCTTGGTTAGCTAATTTGCACTCCCTCCAACACGCTCCCTTGCTCTAATGAATGTCCTTTATCATGCAAAACTGGCCTAAAGACAACAACGTGGCGTCATTTTAACCATTCGTAACGACACATTTGCAGGATTTAATGTGCAAAAGTATGTGTGTGTGTTTTTTAAGTTGTACAGGATAATATTTGTCCTTGTGGGGCCCTTTTTTTCTGTGCTGTTTAGGGTAAAGGTGCAATTACTTGAGACGGCGAGGGCTGGGGCAGAGGGCTAGGTGGATTCATTATGTCAGAGGAAAGTCATTCCAAAGACAGAAACACACACGTTTGTTTGTTTGTGCTGGCTGCTGTGTGGTGGCGATGAACTGTGTCCTGCAGTCCTGTCTGTTCCTGAACAACCCGGCTGTCTGGGATACAGGACAGCGACAAGAGCAGAACAGAAAAGAGGAAGCGCTAGAGGAAATGGACTCATGACACTCGCCAGCTCTATTTGGATATCAAAGAAGCTGGTTCACATGACCCTGGGAGTGCAGGCGAAAGCGAAAGCGAATGTTTAGGCCTCTTGTCTTCGTTACTAGATAGTGTCACTGCACATGAACCACCAAGAGACAGCAGGTACACACCAGCCACAGCCTCCTGAAGGTCACTCTCGGGGCGTTTACACCGACTCAGTGCTTTTCTAAATTATAGCCCAGGCACTGGACTCACGGTGTGTATGTGTCGGGGTGCGGCTCACTCAGCATTCTGGCCCAACTCCAGTTGTGAATGATACCGGTGACTCAGTTATCGCTGTCCGGTGCTGACCGCACAAGTCACAGAAGGGACTTACATCATGCCTGTTGCTATGCAACGCTAAGGATGACAACTGGTTGCGAAACTGTCCCATGGAGCCGTGCGGTTTGTAATTCTAATAACCGGAAATGAATCAGCAGTTTTCAAGCATCCACCCACACGTCTCACTCCAGGAAACATGTAGAGGCGGTATCACATAATAGGTGTCCTCCACCCAAAATCCACGTATGGCCTGTAAAACACAGCTGAGGGCAACAATTTCAAGGCAGTTTTATTTAATTAACCCTTTAGAACTGAACATATTGTCAGCGATCCGTTAAAGCATGCGGTTTTTGAACTATCGTAACTCACAATGGACAAAATTGAAAGTGTGGCTGAACCCTGGGAAGTTGTGCTTCTGTCTGGAAGACCTTTGTGACATCTCAAGGGTGTAACTAACTTCATTTCAACAAATTCCTGGGTCTCCTCAGTCTTGCATCATCATTACCTTAACGGCAGCTTCTTTTCTCCAGAAATCTCAACTTCACAAACTTCCACCGAAACCTTTCTTTTTTTTTATCTGTGGGCGGATGTTTAGGTCTTACGTTTAGTTTCACTTTCATTTATGATCACAATCAGTGCATTTACATGCGCAGCCTAAGGGAGCCATGCTCAAAATTCGACATTTTGATTGCAGTTCTTGTCCCAGTTTAAATCCAACAACTGACGGGAACACGTCCTCCTCCAACTCCACACTAGGTGGCGATATGTGTCTTTTCAGTGGCTTAATACGGCCCCTTTTCCTTTTGACAAACAACTGGAGGATTTCAAACAACAACAACATGGATAATAGTACAGTACGTAATGTGCGCGCTACGTATGGTGGAGGGAGAGCGCACAGGTGAAGCGTTGTCTAGTTAAACTCAGATTAAGTGTATACATGCCAGTGAAAACCAATTTCCAATCGCATTATTTGGGTGTCTTTGTGCATGTAAATGAGATCTGAGAACATAATGACACTCAGTAGAAGTCAGAAGGGTCAAGAAAAGCTTTGTCTGAACTGAATATGACAAGGGTTGTACGGAAAATATTGCAGAAAGGTCCAGAAAGGCTGTTGCACGACTTCTTTTTTAATACGACACCGACTAGTCTCTGATGACGTCACTAATGAAAATCCAGTAGAAAGTAATGAAATCTATATTCTTGACCTGAATACACAAACTGAGGACAGACAGCTCCTGTGCTATGTACTGTGAGCTGCAGATATGTATAGCCTGTATAAAAACAGGCAGCACCATCAATAGCATTTAAGAGTGTATTTCTCTGAAGCCGCCTCCTTGTACTGCAACTAAAGGTCTAATAACTTTGACAAATCGATGTTTTTCAGATGCACTGCAGTAGTACTTTAGTTGTATCCCAGCACTGACATGTCACAGTAGTGTGGGCTTCATCTTTAGTGAAGTATTTCCACACACTTAGGGTTAGGGTTAGGCCTTAGGGTTAGGATTAAGGATTAGAGTTTTAATTTGCTGCACGCAACTGAAATGGATCCTGAGCTGTGCATTTATCGAGCACATTTCTACCTGTAGGCTCTCAAAGCGTTTTACAGTTAAAATCTATCTACGCAGCGTCCTTCAATATTAAAGCAAATAAGTAATGCACTCAATCAGACCCAATATCAGACCATTTTGATTGTTTCAATGCAAAGAGCCCTTAAAATACCGTGTGTTTGAGATATTTGAGATATTATACAAGCATTTACTCCAAAAATTTCACATCACAGTGGCCTGATGTTTTAGGGATAAGATACTGAAAAGGTGTAATACCAATGTGGAGAGGAATCTTCTTTAAATTTCCACCTGAAATGTGGGAAGAAATATCCAAATTATGAGGACACTTTAATGGACATTTCGTAAGAAATTCCACATCAGAATAATCGAGTATTTCCTGGGGTGACCGACCTACTGAGGTTGTGAACTATCTGCTTGACACGGATTTAGTTTCTGGAAACAGGGAGTTTCCTTGAAATGCATTTGCGTAGTAAGTTAGTCCATGCAGACATACCGAGGCTTAGGTGTTAAAGAGTTCCATCAGCTTAGTGCTACAAATATCACAGCTTGGTCGCACCCTCAGAAAACTCCTTCAACTCCGGCAACTTTAACTATCAGGCATAACATTATGACCACCTTTCTGGTGCATAAAGAACAGTTTCTACCAAGAGAACAAGGAAAAAGCTTGGATGGAAAGAAGACATGTTTTCACTTGTAACTAGTCTGAAACCTTCCACAGACGCACAAAGCAATGAACACTGCTACACTGAGACCAAGCAAATGTTGTTGGCAGAAAGCCAGCAGGAAGATGCAGCTGCACCGATCTTGTCTGAAACGTAGCAACCTCTAACCGCTAACACCCTCGGCGGTGTAGGTTAGCGCTACCTGGAGTTTCAGAGTGCACGGACGGATGCACGACACAGTGTTTTTGCTGCTGCTCCAAACCCTCCTGAGTGCACTCAACTCAGAGTAAACATGCAGTTGTTTTGTTTTTTTTATTGCAAATGAATTCAGCTATTCATTTGTGAGAAGAGAGGAAGAGGCGGTTTCAGTTTTACTCAAGGTCTTTGATGCAACACCTGTACGTGTAAAGGCTCAAGCATTAAATCAGACTTCTGGGTTAGGTTAATGCAGGAGCTGATAGCTGATGGACACCTCCACAGAAATATAACTAGACGTCCACAAGCTGTGAGCATGTTTCCTCTTTAGTATTTCCAGCTGCTTCTCCATCTATGCAATTTACTAATTGATTGTTTTGGATCAATGAGGAATAGCCTAGGTCACAGCAGTACTATAGTTTTTACTTAAAGGGATACGCCACCCCTGTGTGAAATTTAGTTACTCGGCGTATTCTCCAGACTTGGCTAAGTGAGGAAAAAGCGTTTTTAAATCTGTCCAGGCATTGTCCTAATCCAGCAGTGCAGCTGTTAGCTTTAGCTTAGCACAGACGCTGTAATGTAGCATTGCCAATTAGCCAGTTCTTCGCAAAAGTGATAAATAAACCAATATTATCATTTTGCATTCAATATTAGCCTATTCAGATAATACACAGGTGCAACATACCTATATGAACCAAGCACTGTTAGCTTCTCTTTTGCTAACACTGCTGCGTGCGTCTAGGATTTCACCTGGGGACTGAATAGGATCTTGGCCAATTTTGGGGAACCCGACGGAGTCAGCGTGTAATACCCAGCCTTGTGATTGGCTCAGCAGCTATATGGGCGGGGCCTACTCTGTGCAGGAGGTTTAGATTGACGGGTCTAGTGTGGCGCTTTGTGCTTGAAACAGTGCTGACTGAAAGATAACGTCTTCTGCTTCCCTTTTCTAAAATATATTGGATCAAATGAATGTGTATTTAAAGAAATTTCACTTTGTGGGGGGAAAACTTAGGAAAAAAAATAAAAAATATAGAAAAATGTCTAATCAACCAAAGAGTTTGTGACACTGTAGGAGTCTGTAGATTCCCTAGGGATCACGAACCCACCATTGAAGAGCTAAGCCTTAGACAATCCCTTCGTAACTGCATTAGCATTTCTACTCAAAGTGAATGTACAGACCACAAAAAGGAATCAGGAAAATTCTTATCACTTGTTTATCACTTTTGCGAACGACTGGCTAATTGGTAATGCTACATTACAGCGCCTATGCTAAGCTAAAGCTAACAGCTGCCCTTTAAAACTGACATTGTGTCGTCTTCCCAGTGTTCTTCCGATCTCTTCGTTCTCCCTGTAGGTCTCAGCCACTGCTGCACGCTCTAACTTTCTAGTTTGAATAGTTTGAACATTGTGTTTGTACACATGTAAATGCCACCTCCCTCTTATACCTTTTCCACTGTGTGTGTTTACGCGCTGGATTGTGTTGCAGATCCTATTTTATTATTATTATTACTATTATTATTTTTAGTATTTCTGGCTGCTTCGCCATCTTTGCAATTTACTAATTGATTATTTTGGATCAATAAAATATCAGTAACTGAGGAGATTCAAACATTTGTACGATAAGTCTGCGAAAGTTTCAGTCGCAATTGTTGAAACTGAAGCAGGAAGTGGACACAAAAATTAACCTGATAAGTAAAAAAAAAAAAAAAAAACAGCGCCCTCTAGTGTTTGGGTGGAGTTGTTACAGAGTGAGCCAGGTACAAGTAGAAATGACTCACACTGGCGTAGGCTACGTATGTAGGTTACAGAGTCTAGACGTCACAGCAACGCAGATCATAAGAGCTGTGACCGGCCCGCTTGCTAGTAGCATGTTTACAGTTTATTATTTTTATTTCCATATGGTGGTCAGACATCCTCTCCACTTTAGGATCCTCTTTTAGCGACCTAAAAATTATTACTTATTTTCCGTCTGCTTCTACATCTTCACGATTATCAAAATGATTGTTTTTGGATCAATAAAGACGGTTCACATGGAGGAAAGGTTAACTGAGGACGTTTCGTACGACTCGTCTTAGACAAAAAAATCTGCAAAAGTTTCAGTCTCCATTGTTGAAAGTGAAGCTGGAAGTGGAAACAAAAGTGGAAAACAAAAATTAACCCGGCTGGTACAAAAAAGACGCAGCGCCCTCTAGTGTTTGGGAGGAGTGAACCAGACTGTACGTACGTCGGTGTCTGTGTCCCGCAGTTCTTTAACTGTATCACGTTCACTAACGCAGCAGAGACGGTAATTTACCGTCATATAAACATCCCGGAAACTCACAAACTCATTACTCTGCAAAAACATAAATAAATCAAATGAAACTAATATATGGTTAGGTCATGGGGAACATGGATGCACCGCTGCCACTGTTTACGTTGTGAGCCATTTTGAGCTCCCACCTCAACCCCCTCCTCCTCCTCCTCCTCCTCCTCCTCCTCCTTCCTCTTCAAGGAGGAGAGAGGATTTGGAATCCTCTAGAAGCAATGAAGAGATGATACGTGGGCCCCAACGAGTTATTATTGAGCTACAGGAGGATTTAAACGCGGCCTCAGTGCCCTCTTATTATTCACGGTCTGTCTGTGGAAGGATTGCAGAGGATTGCGTTTTTTTGTTTGTTTGTTTGTTTTGTTTTTTTTTTTTAGGGGGGCCACGCTGTGTGTGTTTGCGCGTACGGACGCGTCTTTTTCTTTCTCCCCGTTAAGACGTGATGTAGTAACTTGATTTTGCCTCATAAAAGGAAATATGTGACATCTCTTTCTCTCCGTGTTTATCAAACGACGGCAGCTTTCACTTGTCTTTCATTTTCTTCGTCTTCTTTTTTATTCCTGGTGACATAAACAGACACGTTTCTAAAAAGGCTCGATTTGTACACGGGGGGATTCCTCCGAACACGCAACACACACTGGCGCACACCCTTTCCATTCACCACAACACACACACACACACACACACACACACACACATAAACATATTTTTTCCTTTCACGTTCAGTAAATCGTAGCAGATTTGTTCGAGGTGATAAATAAAAACCAATCCTCTCCTCTTTAAATTTGAACCGACCCATTTACCCCATAAGGATTGAAACACCTCGAATAAATGTAATAAACTCATCCAAAATATAAATAATAATAATAATAATCTAAATAACAAGGGGGCGACTTCAGCCTCCATCACCTCCCTCCGGGGGAGCAGCAGAGCAATCAACAGGCCAACTCGCCATCTACTCCTTCTTTTTCTGTTCTTTTCTTTCTCCCTTTTTTTTTTTTATGATGGTGATGATGCGATAATGGAGACGCGAGAGGGGGTGATGCGGGAGAGAAAGAGAGACGGAGAGATGGAATAAAAACAGGGCCCGTACCCGCTGATGTTCGCCAACGGAGGTCCGGGACCTTCTCTCGGATCTGTCCGTGCGTTATTCCTTCTGCGGATGAGAGAAAGAGTGCGCGTGCGCGTGTCCGTGCGCGTCCGTCACTCCCCGTGTCGCCTGGGAAGCGTAAAGGGCAGCTTGAAAGAAAAGGAAAAAGGAGAAGGAGAAGAAGAAGCAGAAGCAGAAGAGGAGGAAGAAGGAGAAGGAGACGAAGACGCGCAGAGCATCAGGAGCGGTGGCATCGCCTCTCCTCCGCTTGCGCTACACTGGAGACGTTCCCGGATATAGAAGCAGACAACCCGGTGGCACGCCTACGTCTTCCTCTCCCTCCTCTCTCTATCTCGTTCTTTCTTTCTTTCTTTCTTTCTGTTTTCCCCTATGTGATCAAAAATGATATATATTTAATACATTGCTTTTAAAATGATCCTGGTAAATCCCCAACTCCTAATTCAAAGATCCCACCCAAATACGTCCTAATGCGCCACTGGCCCCAGGTCGTGCCTCCACAATAAACATCCCCGAGGAGGTAGGTAGGTAGGTAGGTAGGTATCCCTTACAGGAGGTGTGTCCTTTTTTATTTATTTATTTTTTTATTTTATTAACCTTCCCGTCATCCTCCGAGTCAAATTCAACCCGTCACGAATGTTTCTGTGCCACGTAATTCATGAATTCTGCAAAGATTTTTTTTACTATTTATAGCAAATAAGTTGAGAAAAAGTTTACTAAAAACACAGGTGTCAAACATAGGGCCCCTGGGCCTAAGGTGGCCCGCCACAGGGTCTAATCTGGTCCACAGTATGAAGGATGTTTTATTATTGTAAACATTCTCCTAATTTACTCGTTCTTCTTCTTTGCACTAAAACAAATGGGGGAAAAAAATCTGGAGTTGTCGTTACTTATACTGTAGGTTATTGTGTTGTTATGTTAGCTAAGTCCAGCTCCCTTTTGGTCAAATTGGGCTAAAATGAGTTTGACCCCCTATGCTTTATAAACAGTCAAACAGCCCAGAGGACGAAGGTTACATGGTTGAAATAAATAACAGCTACTGGCTTATTATAGCGGAGCTGTTTTGTTATAATCCCCAAATCCAAAAAGTCGTCATCCTGAGCTTAAATGTTGTGCAGCAGAAAAACTCCCATGGTGTAAATCTCTGGCCCCCTGCTTCATTGTCAACACCCGTTACTCTGGTGCCATCTGGTGATAGTCAGGCCCTGTAGCAGACAGCCACGCTACAACATTCACCGGTCAGCCATAACATTGTGACCACCTTCCTAATATTGTGCAGGTCTCCCTTGTGCCTCCAAAACAGTGTCGACATTTTGAAATCAACACCTCCATGATTGGAAAGGAGCAGCAAGAAGAAAATGGTTCTTATACTTGTCTTGACTTAGCCCCCTACTTGAAAATTTTTAAAAGAAGAAAAGATGGTTTGACATCACATACAGTTGATTTTCAGTAGCCTCCTGCACCAAGAACACAAACAAACAAACAAACAACAACAAAAACCCAAACAGCTACAGATTTACAAGATCAAAACAATTAATCATTAACATCCAGTTTAAGTTTCCAGTGCATATTTTATTACTTTTTAGTGGCTTTGAACATAATTAAGTCTGAATGTCTCAATAACCCTGATGTAATAAATAAACTAGTGGTATATTCTCTAAATTAAACTTTGTGGAAAAGTCGGATCACCCTTTTCTGCAATAGTTATTCACTTCTCGTGTCCGTGGTCGTAATGTTGTGGCTGATCGATGTGTATCGCTGCTCGTTGGACCGTATATGAATATGCACGTCTACATAACAAAGAGCGCTGGCAGCAGTTCAACAGCAGCTCTGTTTCATAACTGTAGTGGAGGTGAAGAACCCACTGGAGTGGGAGTAATATGTGGCTGTGGAGTGGCAGGTAGGCAGACGAGGAAAAACCTGCAGGACGACAGAGGAACACTGTAAGTAGTCGAGGAGCTTTATTGACGGATGAGTCGCAGGTGGACAAGTGACAAGCAGCACCACCCAGAGACACAAATATACAGAGAGAAGACACATGAGCACAACCGGTACTGACGGAGAGAGATGCAGACATTTATCTCGTAAAAACTGAATTTGATCTTGAATTTTCCACAAATAGGATCAGGGCTCTGTGGGGGCCATGCCAACACTTCAAAGAAAACTTCCTTGGCTGTATGTTTGGGCTCTTTGTCCTGCTGCAGAATAAATTGGGGACCAATCATACGACTCCCTGATGGTATTGCATGATGGATAAGTATCTCCCTGTATTTCTCAACTCCATTTGCGGAAATGCAGCACCAGACTTGCAAAGAACCTCCACCGTGCATTACTTTTACATGCAGACACTCATTGTTGTAGTTCTCTCCAGTCCTTTGGTGAAAAAACTGCCTTCTGCTACAGATGAATATTTCAAATTTTAACTTGGCCTTGTTTCCATGTCAGAGGGATGGATTTTTGGCTGCAACTCTTCCATAAAGACCACTTTTGGCCAGATTCTCCAGACATTAGATGGGTGAACCTGGGTCCAACTGGTTTCTGCCAGTTCTGAGCCGATGGCTCTGCTGGACATCTTCAGATATGGAAGGGAAACAAACTTGATGTGTTTTACATCAGCTGCTTTAAGTTTTCTTGGCTCCTACAAAATCCCTGACTTTGTACACCTAGCAGTTGGCATTAGCATTAACATAACGTAACAAGAATCCCCCGAATAATGATTAACGTAACGTAGTTTCAGTGACGATTTATTCTAACCTATAATATTATCCAGGCTGAAACTGTTAATGCATTACATATTAATCCGACTGGATATGAAGTGCGCACATTTATGATCGTCTCACTCCAATCCTTTCTGTTAATTACCAAAGCTAAACCAAAGTTGTCTACAACTGGCAGTGGCTGGTATGTGATAAAACTTCAAGTTAGTGTTTTTGTTTTTTTCGTTTTGGCCCCAAAAAATACAGCAAGTGACAGCGTTTGCCGCTTACTTTGCATTTGTAAATTGATAAAAAGTCATTTTATATTTATAATCATTTATATTTTTGAAAGCATTCTTAGTTTACAGCATTTGGAATTGAAATTTAATGACACCGGTTTCTGGTGTGTTATTAACCACAGAGTTTCCTGTTGAAACCTCAAGTTCCCATCAATTTCTTAGAACTGAAGAAGCTACTTTGATGAAACATCTTCCAGTTCCCTTTATTTGAAATGTCTTTTGGGTTGTTTTATTGTATGTTTCCATTGATGTTTTCATCCACTGTATTTGTCCATTTTATCCATTGTATTTGTCAAAAAAACACCAAATTCACTAGATCCCAAACTGATCAATTATCTGTGGGATGATCCACCATAGAGACCCTTCCCCTCAACTCACAGGACCCTAACCCCCCCACTAACAATATTCAGGACACCCTCATGTCCATTCTCTGATGAGTCACAACTGTTTTGGAGGCACAAGAGAGACCAACCTATTAGGAACGGCCATAATGTTATGTATCTATACTAGGCTCTATACTAGAGTTATTTGTGTGTTATTCTTATGTAAAGTGTCACGGAGTGGCTTTAAAGGCGCTTTTAAAATAAAAAATATCATAATTATGTTATTATTATTGTTGTTGTTTTGCTATTGTTGTCGTTATTATTGCCTCCACAAGATGGCGGTAACAGGAAGCAGTACGTTGAAGAAGAAGAGGCGGTTGAGCGTGATGACGCAATCACAATGCGCCGCGGCAGCTAGCACTCCGGCTAGCTGCGTTAGCTCACGATTTTGAAAGGAGACTAAATACTATGGAGGCCGCGCATGTTTCATATCGTTAGATGGTCGAGGGACCGTCCCGGTGACCAGTAGTTGTTCGGTTCGGTCTCAGCCGGGAGTCGTTATGGCGGAGGAGGGGGATTTATCTCCAAACCTTCTGGGGGCAGAGGAGGCGAAACACGGCAGCGGCGACTTCGTGGCCCCGGATGGTCTGTGCTGGATGTCGGTGCTCGTGTGTCTGATGCTGGCTTGCTCCTATGTCGGTAGTTTGTACGTGTGGAGGAGTGACCTACCCAGGTGAGCCCCACAGGACCCGGGGGACAGAGGGACAGATGGACCATTTGTGTTAGGACAGGAGGAATTAGTCCCTAGTGTTGTCGGAGGAGTCGGTTACTTTGCACTGGTTTAGTCTTGAAGTTTGCGGATACTTCTGCTTCGGCTTTTCAGGTCGCATAAATACACTTTACTCTTCATTCAGCGGTTCACAGTTGCACATTCACACAGCTGCTTTAAAATATTGTAAATATACGTATAAATACCATTTACCCCCTTTAAAGTTTACATCTCAAGTTTACAGTTTAAGATAAAATATGCAGAAACATACAAAACAGTGCACAAATAAAAAACAATATGAAATATATTACAAGCAGGCAGTGCAGTAATGCAGATATAAATATATGTACTGTATGAGTATATGTGGTACACACAAAATAGTGAAGTTGTGAATAGGAAAATAGTATTGCACATATGTTGTTGTTGGTCTCCTGGGAGCAGCACCTGGTTGAAGAGCCTGACAGCAGAGACTCCAGGCCACAAAGTTCTGGTCCAGCTCTCGGTACTTCTTTATCGTCTCTGATGTTAATGAGACCGACAATGTCTGAGTCGTCTGAGAACTTTTTTTAGGTGGCAGTTTGTTGTGTAGAGGGTGAAGTCAGCTGTGTAAATGGTGAAAAGAGAGAGGATCCAGGACAGTTCCCTGTGGCATCCCTGTGATCCCTGCAGATCAGTCTTTTGTCCTGTCCAGGAGCCAAGTTGACAGTTTCTGTTTTATTTTATTTTTCATTTTATATTTCTCAGTCATTCATCTATATATACCTTGTACTTTATCGTGTCTGCTGTATCACTGTTTCTACTACTCGTTTTTTTCTTTCACTATATCTACTGGCAGCAGGCACAACAATAAGTTTCACCGTGCGTTGTACTATTGCAACTGTGCATGTGGCAATTATTATCTTATTGGTGTGGCCAGTAACGAGGCAACGCACCAGTAGCTTTCACTGCACTTCAGATTTATAATACATATTATGTCATCAAACCCGTTTATCCGTCTCCACGTATTTTAATAATGTGAAAGTAGCCTAGTAGATTCTTTACAGGTGATGTGCGGTAAAACTCAATTTTACTCATGTGAAGTCCTAAAATGTAGGCAGAACCCAAACCACCACACTGTACATACAGCATGTCTTTATATTTCTATTTTTGTATATTTTTCTTACAATATTTCTGTTAAATTTGTTTCTTGTATATATTCTTGCTCACCAAATTCATAAAGCCTTTTATTATCTTCATGAGAGGCAGACATGTTTAGTCACATGATTCTTATTCCTCTTTTGATGATGATGAGGAGGAGTTTTTGATTTGTTTCATGGCAGACCTAAAATAAACAACTCCCAGTTAGTCCCCAGTAATTTACTTGCATGCACAATATTGTCATATCCTCTTTCCTTCGTCTTCAGGGACAATCCTGCGGTGATAAAGAGACGCTTCACCAGCGTCCTCATTGTGTCCGGTCTGTCGCCGCTCTTTGTCTGGGCATGGAGAGAGTTCACAGGTGTCAGGGTGAGTTCATGTCCAGCCACTTCTTCACCCGGCCGTCCTCTTGTCCAACAACATCAAGATTAAATGGAATAAACGTTCCTGTTTCCCTGCTTCATGTGTCAGACGGGTTCGTCGTTGCTGGCTCTCATGGGGATCCGGTTTGAAGGCCTCATTCCTGCTGTTGTCCTTCCCGTCCTCCTAACTATGGTGAGAAACACACACACAAACAAACAGCTTAAACTGGTTAGTGTGAAATTTGAGCCCTTTTCCTAATTTTAAAATACACGAAACCTTTATTTTTTTCATGGCAAGGTATGGGACCTCGTCCACCTCTGTCCATCACTTATAGTATGAGATCTATCTAAGATCAGGTCGCAGTCTACGGAAGCCCTAAGCAGCCATGTGCTCAGTGTCCTCTGTTTTCTTGAGATCTCGTTGTATTTAATTCGAGAGAGTTCAGTCATGCTGAGCAAAGCACTGCTGGAGACACAAAGACACCACGCAGCACCTGAAAACCAGTCACACCGGTGTGTTGACGGACGTTAGGAGTCCAAGTCCCAAGTCTGTGTCTAGTAGAGAACACAAAGGTTTTTCTGGAGCCATCTGCCTTGACACTAATGTGTGGTTTCATGCTTCTGCATCAATTTGTAAGCGTTTCTACGGCAACAGCCCAGGCCCTACGTAGACCCAACGTAACTGCGCTTTGCAGAGCTGTGATTAGTCGACTTGGTAGTAGTGTGTTTATGCTGTAGTATTTCCGGATGCTTCTCCATCTCTGCAGTTTTATAGTTGATTGTTTTGGATCAGTAAAGATGGGACACGTGGAGGGAAGGTTCACTGAGGACGTTCAGAGATACAAACATTTCTATGACTCGTGTTCGGTGAAATTTCGGCGGAAGTTTCGGTCTTCATTGTTGAAAATGAAGGAGGAAGTGGAAACAAAAATTAACCCTAGTGTTTGGGTGGAGTTGAGTAAGACGGACTGACAAGTAGAAATGTGTCCTCTATATCTTCCCTGGGTTCTTTCGGGTTCTTCATTCCCAGCCACTTTTGCACGCTCTTACTTTATAGTTTGAATATCACATTTGAACACATGCAACCTACAGTTGCCTCCACCATCATATACCTTTTCAACAGTGTGTGTTTATGTGCTGTCTTGCGCTGCAGGTCCTGTTTCTGGGCCCCCTCATGCAGCTGGCCATGGACTGTCCATGGAGCTTCATAGACGGCGTGCGGGTCGCGTTTGGTAAGAAAGTCAAACATCTGATTTATTAAAAAAAGAAGAAGAAGAAATCCACATCCTGGTCTGTAACCTATGTGTGTGTGTGTCCTCCTCCAGACCCCTGGTTCTGGATGCTGTGCTTCAGCGACATGCGCTGGTTGAGAAACCAGGTGGTGGCGCCGCTCACAGAGGAGCTGGTGTTCAGGGCCTGCATGCTGCCCATGTTGGTGCCGTGCGCCGGCCCCTCCACCGCCATCTTCATCTGCCCCCTGTTCTTCGGAGTGGGTGAGTTTGAGCTTTAGGTGTTTTCTGCTATGAGCCTCCGCTGAATGAAAGAGTTTTTTTAAGGAGAAAAGTGTGTGAACATTTATAAGTTTGGCTCCAGAAGTGGTTTTGGTTTATTGCAGACCTTTGAAATTAGAGGGTACGAACTGAAGGGAACAGGTGTAATAATAATAATAATAATTTACGCCGCATTTTTTCCTGAATATTGCCGTGATGTTGGAGATAAATGCTAGAAAGCAAAAATAAAACAAAAAAACATGACACTTCCTTTTTCCATTGGTGGAAAAATGCATCCCATCAGCCAATCAGGAAATGATGTGTCAGCGGTTGCTAAGGAAGAGGGAGAAGTTGTGATCAGGTTCTACCAGTTATAGTTTTGTGAATGAACTCCTATCAGTGAATCAATCTGCTGGAGTGGAGAGAAGGCCAGTTTAGCAACAGTCACTATTCTGTGATTGGTCAGAAACTGGAAGTGGGCGTGGTTAACCCTCTGGAGTCCAGAGAATAATTGGATGTCTTTGACTCCTTTTGGTTTTATCTCTATATTTCATCTTCATCTTGTTCCTTGTTTGGTTTCATTTTCTTCAGCTCAACCCCACATGTGTCACTTTGCAGTTATCTTTTTATTTTGACAATCTGTATTAACACATTGGACCTAAAACGACAATAAAATCATCAAGACCCGGTAGGAAAAAGTTAAAATTTTCACTCTGAAAACCACAAATATGTTTAACGGACCATTTTTACAACTTAGAATGTAAAACTAAAGTGTAAATTTCAAAAGCTTATAAACAAATTTAACAAACAACAAGGCTATTTATAACTATTTACATTAAAGTAGGAAATGCATCACACATTTTTGTACAACTATTTACAAAACTATCAGGTGTAACAATAAGTAGTAATATCTAAATGTCATCTACAGTCTACACTATCTACAGTCACTCCACAGGGTGAATATAGCCTCACCGTCACAACTTCCCCTGTTCCTTAGCAACCATTGACACATCATTTCCTGATTGGTTGATTGGATCGATTTTTCCACCAATAGGAAAAGGAGAATTTCTAGCATTTGAAACTAGCTCAGGGTTTTCTCCTGCACCAACATGAAGACAATATTAAAAAAAAAAAAGACTTTAATTTCTAAATAGTCTAGTTTTACTTGGCCTATCAACACAATTGAAGTTAGCACTTTCTATAAAAGTTGAAACGGAGACTTGGCGACGCTGCGTCTTGATGCTACGTCGTCATGTGATTTGGACGAGTTGACTCCAGATGATCAAACGTAAAAGCAGGAAACGCTAGCAGCCTGCTGTGACCACTAATCCAACGACCTCGATTTCTTTCTTTCCGTTTTTCTTCAACACTAACCTTCTTCTATCTAATGTTACTTGTCCAGTTTTTTATTTTTAATTTGTTTTGTGACGTGACTGTTCCAGCTCACTTCCACCACGTCATCGAGCTGCTGAGGTTCAGACAGGGGACTCTGTCGGGGATCTTCCTCTCCGCGGGTGAGGAGCCGACGTCTTTAACGATGCGTTTTCACGGTAAAAATCTGTAAAAAAAAAAAACGTAGGAATCGACCCGTGACACATACCCCCCCCCTTTTTTTCCCCCCTCCCCCACAGTGTTTCAGTTCTCTTACACCGCGGTGTTCGGGGCCTTCACTGCCTTCATCTTCATCAGAACAGGTGAGGAGCTTTTCATTTGATGGTATTAGGAGAACATTGAGTTTTGGGTTCCGTTAAATGGATCTAAAGACTTTTCCGGTTTTGTGTTGTTTTTACTATTATCGGTGGTAATAGCTCCGCCCCTTTTTTGTTGCAGGTCATCTGATAGGTCCAGTCCTCTGCCACTCCTTCTGTAACTACATGGGTTTCCCTTCCATCAGCACAGCCATGGAGCACCCCTACCGCCTCACCATCCTCTCCTCCTACCTGCTGGGGGTCTTCCTCTTCTTCTTCCTCCTCTTCCCCTTCACCAACCCCTCGTACTACGGCCTCCCCACGCCGGTCTGCACCCTCACCTCGTCCCCCAGCTCCCTCTGCCTGTCCTGATCCAGGCCCGCTTTAGTCCACCGACACCACCCGCCGCACGTCTCATCTCCTTCTACCGATGAAGCGGTCGAGGGTGTTGGGTTGGGTTCGTTTCCCTTTTTTTTTTTTTTTTCCACTTTGAAGTTAGACTTCAGGTTCCGGTCCTGTTTGGGCCAACAGCGCTGACAACCACATGGGCTCTGATGCCACGGTGAGGTGAGGAACTCTGTAGCCATTTTCTCATGGTCTACGGGCCCCTTTACATATTAGATATATATATATAAATACATCTCTACATTTATATGACATCACATTAATTGTTGGTGCTCATTTCAGAGAAGTGAAGGGTTTTGTTTGACGCCCTATGCTGCCACCCAGATATGTGACACTGGTTTAACACTGAAACGCTCCTCAGATCGTCTAAATGCTGGTGGACCATTCTGGTGTACGTTTGTTTTTTGTTTTTTTTAAGGATGATTGTGGTCTACTGCAACTTAGGTCTTGGTAAAATCAAAGTTAGAGACTAACCCCCTTCCTCAAATAGAGCTGGATAAACATATTTTCTTACTTGCTGCATCTACCTTTGACCTCCTAAACCTTGTAGTTCCTGGGTGGTTCATTGGTTCATCTAAATCAGATAAGTGGAGACACTAGGACGCTAGACTTTGCTGATTTTAGTGTATTTATCAATGAATGTCTTTGGGTCTTTATTCCAGAAGAAGTGAAGTCTGCTTGCATCTTAGTTTGCAAACTAGCCAAGATCTTAGTAGCTTCTCATAAACGTGGTGGACGGCATTGGACAAGTATTAGTTATGATTCCTGTGCTCTGATTTAGCTTTGTATTTGCTACAATTGCTCAAAACTAAGTAAGTAAGTAAGACCTAAGTTGTTTAGCAGTTCTGCTTCCCGTCACCTTCCCCTAACATCCCAAAACACCGTTAGACCCTCAAAGCTTTCAGATTTATTCAATTTAATTAGAAAGTTTATGTGTTTATGAAGAGTAAAGACCAGGGTGAGGGTAAAGACAGGCCTTTCTTCTCCATTAAGTATTAAATTACTGATAAGATGTTGGTGCATTTGCGAGACGATCATCTGTTATCTGTGGTCGTCTCTTATGCCTTTTCTCTAGACGACTGTAGCTGCACTAGAGCCTTGACGTTGAAGTATTAAAACCAAGGAAACACATCCACGTCACCTTTTAGTTGTTTTTTAATGTTTTAATTTGACCTGTGTTGACATATGTATGTAGAGAGGTAATAGGTTGAGAGTTATGTTCAGTGTTGGTAGTTGGTTTCGTTGTTGTTGGGTGTTTGTTGCAGCTTGGGTCGCTGTCTTAATGAATGAGCATAAAAAAAGCAATTGTACGTAGTCGGTTGTGACCAGGCACAAATTAAAAGTCGTTTCTCACCAGCACAGCAGCAACAATCAGTCAGTGTGATAAAACTTCTCTTATTTGCTTCACGTGAAATCAGCTTTGCGTTGTCCAAAGACCATTTGTGGTTAGCGTTGTAGTTTTTATTTCCTTTTCCATTCCAGGTCACAAACAGTTCTCCATTCAAAATCTGGTGCTACGATTTCTTAGCATGTTCCCAGCTCAGAATCTATAGGTTGGCACGTTATTCTGCCCACTGCTCTTATAGACCCCTTCATGGCCTACGTCACAGTGACGTCACATTGTTAGCTGGAGGCAAAACAGAGGGAAGCTTGACTCAAAACAGACAGAAGCTTGACTCAAAACAGACAGAAGCTTGAGGCAAAACAGAGGGAAGCTGGAGAACACTGTCACTATCAACCAGGAAAATATCATCTTGCTGTATTTGAAAAAGCAAAAAAACACTTACTTGAGGTTTGGTCACATGCCAGCCACTGACAGTCGTAGTTGACTTGGGTTGAACGCGATTTAAAAGAAAAGATTGAAGTCAGACAATCATCAACAACTCTTGTGTTTGCAACACACTTGATATTAGGTAAGGTTAGTCTGTAATGCATCATCAGTTTCAGCAGGTTAAGTTGATCAGTATTTGGTGGACTTACATGTTAGTGCTAATGCTAACTGCGAGCTAACTCAGCATTAGTTGTATGTTTCAAGGGTGTCTCAGCTGAAGTTGCATTTACTACGTTCCCCTCCACAATGTACTTCCTTCTTGTAATATCTTTGTAGGAGAAGCTTCACTTGATAAAGACAGACCAGACTTTGTCTCCTCTTTGTCCTCCTTTAGTCAAATCATCCATCCAGTGAGTGAGAGTGTAGGGGTCGGTGAATGTAGTCCCAGTCAGCTTTTTAAAATAACACTCATGGTCTCTGGGAGTGAGTGTATTAGTATATTCTCTAAAATATACGTTTACCGGGGCCGTTTTTAGCAAAACAGCCCGTTGAAATATGCTAACCGCCATTTACAGGCTAATGTGTTTGAGACGTTTTGCCTCCAGCTAAGCCCCGCCCCTCAACAGACGTCACACTGTTTACAAACTGTGAAGGGGTCTATACTATAAGCCCCAGTTATATGTTGCAGCTAATTGAAGAGACTGTTAAATAAACGAGGACCAGAAAATCAGTTTTTACACCGGCCACAACCGAAGTATGATATTTATTTTAGTTTGTTTTGTACGGGCAACGTGTTGCATTCACTTGAGAAAAGAAAAAATGGTGCAAATTGCATGTTATAAGGACGCTGCAGTATTGCCCACCAGAGGAAATAATTATCTTATGTGGTTCCATTCATTGATCCAGAAAGTCTTAGGTGTCTGCAAGTGGACAAACTAATAAAAATACCATCAGTATAACTTAAAGATTGAAGTATGTCTCTGGGTCTAAAGAACTTTATCTATATTTATTAAAAAATAATTCAATAAATCAATAATCTTGCAAAAACTGAATTTATTTTTGCTCAGAATTTTTTTTTTATTATTATTCTCTTAAGTGAATGCAATGCTCTTACATAGTTTCTGAACCATGGTAAATCATAGGAATATTATTAGTCAACAACTCAAGCAGGTTTTTAAATACAGTAAGTTATATATATTCAGACACTGACACTTTGTTGTTGCTGTTTTTTTCCAAAATGTATCATAATTTCACATTAATCTTGGACTTAAAGTGCAGATTTAATTCAAGGGATTGAAAAAAAAAGAAATATTTAGGAATTACAAACTTCTTTATTCACCGGCTCATGTATAATTCCACAAATGGGAATTAATGTTAAAAATTGGCAATTTTTTCTGGATTGGCTTGATTGATGTAGCCACTGTAGGATATTTTACTTTCAGATTAATTTTCAAATTAATTTTATTTTGAACATTAAGACTATGTGTTAAAATATGTAACCATTGGTATATATAAAAAACACAGCCCATCTCTTCTTAGTTTTTTAGTTTAGTTCATTTCGAACACGTAAAAAAACAATCCCTCTGTAGTTTAGGTAGATAAAGGCCTCAGTCACATTTCGGTAAAATAATCCTATTTCTAAAATTGACTTTTTTTTTCTTCTTTTTTAAAGGATATTTTATTGTTACGGACCCCTTGCAATTACATCAGAAGACCACTAGGGATCAGCGAACCCCCTGTTGGGAGTCACTACTGTACATGTCTGAAAAAAACTTTAACAACAACAAACGGTCCTCAAATTACAGAGGAGAATGTGAATTCAGGTTCACATTTTCATAAATGGCTAAAAAAACAAAAAAATTGTGCCAGTGTCCAAAAAATATATAAATATATATATATATAGATGCAAATGTTTTTGGATGCCTGCTCCAAGCTCATACTGTGAAGAAGACGACGACGTAGTGGACTGATTGGATCTGAAGCAATAAATGCTGAAACAGAACCATATCTTTATAAAGGTTGTTATTTTTATTATCAGGCTTAGAAACCTTAAGTAGACTTTATGGATGTTGTGTACCTCCGTGGAGCTGCCAGCAGAGGGCATCAGGACACTTGAAGCGAGACATTTATTACTGCAGACTGTCTGACATCAGTCATCCGTCTCCTGAAAACCAATTCACTCCTAACTTATTTTACCTTTAGCTTCCACACGATTACGCCTCAGTGTGAGAGACAAATTCAGACTCCACTGCTTCTAGTTTCCTATTTGACATTTTGCACCTTTTGTCTTTATTCTGCCTCTTATTCTGGAAACTGATGACTCCGTTTTATAGTGCTGTAGGGATATTAACCATCCTGTTTTGGCCTTTTTTATTCCTCATGTGAGTCACAAAAAAGTAAATACTACTACTAACAATAATAATCCTGTCCCAAACACAGTCATTGGAAAAGGAGCAGCTGTCGTTCCCCATTCATGTGTTAGTTTGTCTAGTCTATATCTGAACACCTAAATACCTCACTGGGGGAGTTTAGGAGCAGTTTACATTTAAATCAGAAGGGTGTCAAACTCATTTTAGGTCATACCAGTAACATCATACGATAATAAGCTAATAAATACCAACAACTCCACATGTTTACCTTTGTTTTAGAGCAGAGACGTAGAAGAAAATCATGAAAACCAGACTTTTTGAGAACGAAGAAGTGTAATTTTTCTGCTCATTGCTGCCACCTACTGTTCAGTTCTGGGTCTGAGTTGCGTTTTGTCGACAAACCTGAGTGAACCGGGGCGACCCCTAGTGGACAAATTGGGAACGGGTGCAAAATTGAATGTCTTCTATGTAATCTTTGCACTTCCTTGTTCTCATCTTCTCCCTTTTTGAATTTTAAAAATCTTTCCTTTCGATCTGGTTCCGCTGCGTTTGACACCCCTGATTTAAAACGAACGAGGCGCCAACTTCCGAATCGATGCCGCGTGCTGGCCTGGATGACGTGGTTGGACTTGTGGAAGTGTTTGATAACAGCTCTAGGCAGTAACTTTATTTTTGTCGGTTTTATGGATGTATATTTTTATTGTCGTATAAGGATGCTGTACAAAAATTGCCAAACTAGACAAAGTCATTGTCTGCTGGAGTAGAGTTTTGCGTTCTTAAAGGTCCACTTAGTTTTGTCTCCTTATACGATATTGCGTTCAATCCATATTTGAAATGACTTCCTGTACTTTAAACCCCCATCTAAAGCCCCGCTGTCAAATTTTGCCAAAGTGTCACCATTGAAAGTAGCTTTTAGAGAACATGCGGGACTGGACGGCGTGACCTAGCTACGTCGCCTACGCCGCTGTGAGCCATTTATACTCATGCCAGTCGTCGCCGTCGACTTATCGTTGCGGAAGCTCTGCAGCTCAAAGCTAAAACTGAAGCGTCCTCCACGGTGTCATCTTCTTTGATGAGGCCACTGCATGACATTAGATACTCACATGAGAAAAAAAGCAAAGTTTGATAACTATAAATATATATATGTGTGTGTTAATTTAAAATCTTGTGGGTGGTAATAACGGGTTCTTGGCCTGCAACAAGGTACACGTTAAGTTTCTTTTTTCAGTTCCCTGCCACCGACCTGACCTCATGGGGACACGTAGAGGACGATCAGACTGAAAACCAGTTCCTAATCATCAGTCCCTCGCGGGCGTTTGCTGCTGAAGATGCGAAACCTAATAATATGCAGAGAGCAGCACTGGCAAGAGTCTATTTTTGCAAAAGCTGGAGCGTCTCTTGTTATTTTCTTATAAAAACACCCGGTAGGAACAACTCAGACGTACGTTTCCAGAACTCGTGGAGACACGAGGCGGCTGGTGGACACAGATGTTTATACTGAGCGCTCTATTTTCTAATCAGATATATTTTGGTGACAGGAACAGAATGTACAGACTATGTGCATGTATTTTATGTGCTCACTGTGTCACTTGTGCGGTTTCGAAGTAGCGGCGACACGACCATGTTTTAGTATGACCGTCTTTTACAGGATGTTTGGAATCACTGAGAAATATCTATTTGTAAATAAAGATTGTAATTTTATCCACGTCCACGCTTTTGTCGCCTTTTGTTTTCTCATGTTTTGTTTCTTAACACACAAAGTGTATATATATAAAATATGTATAGAAGTATATAAAACTAAGTATATATAAAAATACAAACACATGCAAAAGTTTAATACAGTTTAATAAGATATACAAAACTGTATAAAGAACATGTATACAAGTATATATAAAAATATATATAAAATATACATGTTTAAGTAAGTCATACAAGTGTATAACGTAAATACAAAAATATATGAAAGTATATACACAAACATAAAATATATCTAGAATATGTATGTATATATGTTTAAATATATTGAATATACAAATTTGAGAATATATATATAATTATACATAAAAATATATATGAAATATACATATTTTAAGACAGAGTGTACAAAGAATAAATATAAGTACATAGAAAAACATTTAAAAAATATGTACAAAATATACAAGTTCAAATAAAATATACAGAACTACTGTATATAGATACATAGATACAGTATATATACAGTATATCTTTCTATATATATGTAATATCTTTAAGATTTAATGTAATCTAGAAAAGTTCTAACTTATTAAATGTATCATTCTGTCTAAAGATATAAAAACAAACAGCAGCAGCGAGACTAAAAATCAACAGTAAATTCAAGTTGCTTGTTAAAATCTAATTATTTTTTTCCAGATTAAAGCCACATTCAGTAAAACATGAGTGGGTGATGAAAGTCGTCTCCAAACAGTGTCTCACCGTCTCATCGTCTCTGTCCCGTATGGTTTTTGTTTTGTCCTTCTCTGTAATGAAATATCCAGCTGTCTCCTCCTCCTCATGTTTCTATCTGGTTCCACTTTCATCCTCAGCTTCAGTAATTAAAACGGAGCCAACCTCTTAGCAGGTTATCAACACTGTTAGGTTAACCCCTCACCTCCCCCCCTACCTCCAGGTCCAGCGTGTCCATGCACAGACACAAATATACACCAGTCATCAGTCTATAGACGCGTCTGTCTCGCAGCTACATACCAGGCTGATAACTACAGGGAAATACACTTCACCTCCTCCTGGTTTTTCTTTCTTCTCGGTGTTGAGCCCCAGGAGGAATGTGCGTGACATTCATCTCCCAGGTCCCACGCTTTTCATTAGTTGGGCCTAGAAGGTATGCGGGATTCACACGAGCCTTGTTATGTGAGGATGAAATATGGTCCATGCTGGAGGTCTCCCGGCCTGGTCCAGCGCTGGAGAGGTATGGGTGGAGAAAAGAAAGCAGAAGGAGCGGACGTGGAGCTCGAGAACGTTTGTTTACCTTCATGATTCATATCGGACGATCAGACTGGAAGAACCTTCACCCTGTGACCGGCTACACACTGAGTCCTGACCATTTATTGGGTTATTAAATCATTATTCAGCTGCACATTTGCACAGGTTCAATTACTGAATTCTACTGTTAGGAAGAAGCCATAGGTTTGGGCCAGTGACCCAAAAGTAGGAGTTAGGCTTTTAAATTGTTCAGTTTAATTCAGTTCAAATAGTTTAAAAGTAGCATAAGATGGAAGAGGACTGAAAACAAAACTAAATTGTAGTTAGAGCAAATTATTATGATTATTATCAGAATTCTAACCTTAATTTCAGAGTTTTGACTTTTTTCTCTCAGGATTTTGATTTTTTTTTCTCTCAGAATTCTGACTTTAATCTCAAAATTCTGACATTTTTCTCAGAATTTTGTCTTTTTTCAAAAAATTCTGACTTTAATCTCTGAATTTTTACTTTTTTTCTCAGAATTCTGACTTTTCTGTCAGAATTATGATTTTTTTAAATATCAGAATTATGATTTTTTTAAACAGAATTCTGAATTCTCAAAAAACAAAAAATCATTCAACTCCAATTTCTTTTTTTTTTATTTCAGTGGCCTTAATCCTCTTCCATAATTCCCAAATAATATATGAAGTGTTTTGTGCATGTATCCACTCAGATGATTATTACTCCTAGGTACTGATTTAACCTTGGACCCTAGGTACTAGGGTTACTGGTTACTGTAGCCCTGAACCCAGGGGAACCAGTGAACAATCAGAAAATATATATATATATTTCATACTATACTCTTATTGGTTGGAAGGAAGATGATAGTGAATGATAGTGAGATGATAGTCTCCACATATTGCATGGAAAAGAATAGCACCCAAAATATATTTAAGTTTTAAATTCAGTCAAGGGGAGGGGGTCTCTATGGTGGATCAGTTTGGCATCTAGTGAATTTGATTTAGACTTTGTTTTGGTTGGTCACAATAGCTTAGTTGCACACAAAAGAAACACTCGAGTTAAAATAAAGTGAGATTCAAATAAAATTAAAATAAAATATAAGTGTTATCTAGTTAAATAAAATAGAAAATGGTGTAAGCAAAATATGTGCAGGATCATCATTGTGAGCAAATTTACAAAAATAGTGTCCAAGGTGACCAGGTTGGTTGGACTGTCGCATGGCAACAGTGGCGAGGATCTTATCTTAAACTGTTGCCTTGTCGGAGCTGAGGGAGGGATGCAAACACCAACACCCAGGATCACGTCCCCATCCACCCGTAGACTCAACACCTGGTTGATGTTGATGTTGATGTTTTTTTTTTGTTTTTTTTTTGTTTTTGTTTTTTTAGTTGTTCCCTAACCATTTTTGTGTGTGTGTGTGCTTCCTAAGAGAACACTGAATACTGTACTGCTTAAAATATTTGAAGAGTTTTCAATGTTTATCCATAAAAGTGACAAAAGTGTATTTTCTCGACAGTAGATGAAGAGATCCAAGAACTGAACAGAAACACTTTCACTTATACCATGATCCATTTTTTATGTTCTGCATAAAGCCCCGCCCCCAAACAGTCATTGTCCAATCATACATCCTAGCAACCGTTACTACGTCTACTACTACTACTAGGTCCGTCAAGTTGTCGACCTCCAACAAGCTAAATGTTTGCAGTGGGGCAGCGGAGCCTTGAGTGGATCAAACGGTGTGGAAGGACCCACTCCAGCTAAATCTCCAGGAAATAAACAAACATACGTCTGGTCCAAGGTAAGGCTAGAACGGGCTAAAGCCATAGTGATAGCTAGCTAGCTAACGTCGAGCTAGCAAGACGCTCATATATACGCAACTGTAAATCAAAGTAATGGTTTCTATTGGTGAATATTACTAATATTAGAGCCTGGCTAACATTAGTTAGCTTAATGTTAGCTAGCTAGCTAGCTACTTCACAATTCCTTTGGCTCTCTCTTTCTATATATATATATATATATATATATATTCCTCCACAATCTCCCCCCTCAAACACCCTACTGTTTCACATGTTTGAAATAAAAAAAAAAGGATATTTGAACCTGTATATTATTTGAATAGCCTCGTATTGAACGTAAAATGATAATAATAATGTATATTTATAAAAAGCACTAGGCTGAGTTTAATATAGAACAAATATAGTAGGTAGCTTATCCCTACTTAATCTCTCCATCAGTTTGGGGTCCTTGGCCTGAAAAATAAACCAAAGATTTTGTGACCGCCCTTGCAGTACATCCACGGGTCCCCTAGAGGTTGCGGACCCCTATTGAACACCTATGCTGCTGGAGAGAGCTGCCAGCATTGAGTCCCAATGCAACAGCTAAAGTTAGCTAGCTTGCGTTAACTCGCCAGCTAACATTTGAAATAATATAAACAATGATGTTCAAACTTTTGACTACTACATTTAATAACTTCATAACACAATATCTGTACCTTTAGTTCTGGTACTTGAATAGTAAATGTTAAAATAAACTACGTTCAATTCTCAAGTATACAAAATGTTGAATGCTTTAGTACTTCTACTTAAGTGTGGTGCTTAAAGAACACTTCAACTTCTACTCAGCTCACTTTTTTTATAGAGTGCTTGTACTTTTTCTCAAGGCTGGGTCTCTAGTACTTTATACATGTCTGGTTCTGAAAAACATCCGTCAGTGTCACTCAAAGACAAGAAGATGGTACTAAACTTAGTGTATTAAGACTGGGCCAGGCCGCTCTATTTACCAATTGCAGCTGTCTCATAGTGATGTTGTTAAAGTTGTTTTATAAAACATATACAGCTATTTGAATGTGACATGCGTCATAGCAGAGATGGAGAAAAGTTTCCAACGATCTTCTCCAATCTTCAGCTGATGTCATCCATGGAACTTCCTTCTTCTGCTAGATCATAGGTACTTAATTTATTAAGAAATATTATTGCAACGAGTGGAATTAAATTAAATTAATACTGATTTAAGGATCCCTGCTAGCCTGAGATACTGTATAGATTGTTGGCGTTAAAGACTCAGTCTGTAAACTCACTATGTCAAAGCTGGACGTTATAAGAATTAAATGCAGGTTTATAAAATCAGATTGAACCACTTTTTTAATGTGGACGACAGAAACAAAGAGTTTGTTTAAGTCCTCGGAGAGAGAGCGAGAGCGATCTGACTCTGGTCAATGGCATCTCATGATGTCCATTCTCCGTCCTGATCTTTGTTGACTGCTACTGCTCGTTCCCAGAGTGTCGTCAGCTATTTATAGCTCGTAGACGCCTCAGCCGAACGGCTTTTAGTCGGGGAGCAGCTCCTCGAGGGGTGAACAGAACGTCCCCCCTCTCGGTTCTTTGCCTCCTTCACTTTGTCATTCTCCAAATCTCTTCTCGCTCTCCCATAAAGCAATCTTCTCAGACCCACGGCTTTCCCCCTCCTCCTGCTCCATCATCAAGAGGATAAGAAATACAGCCGAGGAGCGATGAAAACACACATCAGCATCTCAAGAGTTCATGAAAGTGAAATGTTCCGCATATTTTCTCTGTGGTGACATGTGTGTGTCCTGGAGTGGCTTAGAGGCACTCAGAATGAATATTTGATCATATTTTTCCCATTTAAGGCTGTGGTGCAGTGACTTCCAGGATACACTATGAATAGAGTTACAGCTCCACAACTGGGCCTCTTGACACTTTATGAACCTCTGGTAGCTTAGATTGAGCAATCAATTATTTGGTTTAGCTTGGGGACAGATAACTAGACACAGTAGAATTGAAACCTTGAAGCTGATGTGAGACCTGATTGGGTAAATGTGGCGTTAAATCGTTTCTACTGTACCGTATGACTGCACAATCCCAAAGCCCTGATGCAGATGCAGATGTCAAAGCCAAAATAGGAAAGGCAAGGGCAGCCTTCCAACAACTGAAGAATATAGAGGTCCAACAATAAATAAAAATACAAATCTTCAACTAAAATGTAAAATCAGTCCTCTTCTAAGGAGCCGAGACCTGGAGAACAACAGCTTCCCAGCCATCAGTACAAGTACAAACCCTCATAAATGGATATCTGAGCAGAATTCTGAAAATCAATTGGCCGGACACCAATGAAGACCTGTGGATGAAGACAAAGCAAAGCACCAGGTACAGACGAATTCAGATGGAAATGGATTGGGCACACTAGCAAAAAAACAAAAAAACAAAACAGTAAACCAATTCAAAGTACCTCCAGACAGGCTCTGTCATGGAACCCATAAAAAAAGATGGGATACACCTGGTCACAGATACAAAGGAAAGGCAGCAATCGAGGTCTTCTGACAACCCCCAACCCCAAATGATGTCAGGCATAAGTAAGTAATTGGAAATGAGAGGTTTGTAAAACACAGACAAACACAGGAGGCATCTGGCAGCATGGAAATGAGAACCTCCCACAGAAATGAGGTTCAGAGATACAAACATTTGTACGACTCGTCTCCGGCAAAATAGTTGAAACTGAAGTAGAAAGCAGAAACAGAACGAGCCAGACTGATGAGGTACGAGTAGAAATGACTCACAGCGGCGTAGGCTACGTACAGTGGTGTGAAAAAGTGCCGACCCCCTTTCTGATTTCTTATTTTTTTCCATGTTTGTCAAATATTTATAATCAAACTAATTTAAATATTAGACAAAGATATCACAAGTAAATAACAAAATGAAGGCTTTTGTTATTAAGGTAAAACTGAATCCCTACCTACATGACCCTGTGTGAAAAAGTGTTTGCCCCCTGAACTTAATAACTCATCTTTGCCGAATTTTTGTAATTCAGCCACACTGGAGGGTTTTCCAGCATGAACCGCCTTTTAAGGTCATGCCATAGAACTTTGACTGGGCCACTCCAGAGTCTTCATTTTGTTTCTCTTGAGCCATTCAGAGGTGGAATTACTTTATTTCTCATTTGTTCCTGAATTTCTTTGGATCTCGGCATGATGTCTAGCTTTTTGAAGATCTTTTGGATCTAGTTCACTTTTTATCACCAGAGAAGGTAGTGTATTTTATTGAGCTTACTGTCGTGTGGGAAGACAGAGTTGCCTAGTAGCCTACTGCTGTTGGCTAGGCGAGTTAGCTGATGTCTTCTTGTTCGTTGCTAGCTGGAAGCTGACTGCTAGTCTGCTGGTTGGTTTTCAGTTGGACTGGGATTCTAAATGTGTTGAGCTAACTAGGCTAGTTAGATGATGTCTTTGAGTTGGTTGCTACCTGGTAGCTGACCGTAGCTTGCTGGTCAGTTTTCAGTTGGACTTGGATTCTAAATGTAGCAAAAGGAAATTGCTTTGTCACACTAACTTAGTTGAAAACAACTGTAAAATAGTAGAAAAAATTAAAATAAGCACAAAATGTATGAGATTTTTATGTACACACATACAAGAAACAAGACATGAGTAAGATGTAATCAGACCCAGCACTTTGCTCTACAAGCTGCTGGAAATGTCATTCAAGTGCCACTTGTCCAAAAAAAGGCATGATAAGAACACATCAGTAGGAAGAACATTGCCCAGGACTGAATTACTGCACATGGGCACAAATACAGTGGTTACAGCTCTCAAACACTAACTGGGGGAAAAACATCTGAAACACTAAAGCCTGCAAACGTTGGTTAGCATATTTCAATGGACTGTTTTGGCAGGAATGGACGAGGAGAACGTATATTTTAGAGAATATAGTAATAAACTCACTCCTTGAGACCGGAAACATTATGGTGGCTAGTGGTTAGCATTAGCATGTATAGAGAATCCCCCAAATAATAATTAACTTAACGTAATTTCAGTCACAATCGAGTTTAACCCATAATGTTATTGAGGCTGAAACTGATGATGTATTAGATATTAATCTAATCCTAATCCTGATATCAAATGTGCGCTTCAGACAGAGAGTTGTTGTTGATTGTCACATTCCAATCCTTTCTTTTAATAGCGTTCAACCAAAGTCGTCTTCAACTGGCAATTGCTGATATGTGATACAACTTCAACTTAGCGTTTTTTCTTTTTTGGTTTTGACCCAAAATACATCAAGATGATATTTTCCCAGTTGAAAGTGAGAGTGTTCGCCTCACGCTTCCCTCTGTTCTGCCTCCAGCTAACATTGTGACGTCAAAGTGTATTTGTATATTAAATCCATTGATTATTAATATATGTGTGTGAACTGTTGTAATATATTTATAGTAGTAATATAAATTTCTGTTGACATTATGTTCATTATAATGATGTTGACTGACTGATGATATATATGGTGTAATTATATACTCTATTGATGCATTTTGTATATTAAATCCATTCATTATACACAGTGACGTGCAGTATGGAAATGGATCACAGGGAGATAAGGGGGCAGGAGTTAATCCTTTTGGGACTGATCTTTGTATGTTCTTTCCTTTTTTTGTTCTAAATAAATAATCATTCATTAATTCCTTCATTCATTCATTGAGTTCTGGTGGTGTGATGCGTACCATCTGTCAGGTGTTCTTTGTCTTTTCTTTTTTTTTTTTTACGAGAAGCGGCTGCTGTTTTAGTTGGCGAGCTACGTACAGATCCAGACATGACATATTTTTTATTTTAGAGGTCTCGAGGCTGAAGTTTATATTTGGGTGTTATCGTTGCCAGTATTTATGGAAACCTGGATGCAACCAAGCTGGAGTCAGAAGAAAGCTATAAATACACTAGTGGTGAGAAAACGCGTCCCCCCATAGTACTAATACACATCACATATATGGGCCTAGAATACTATGTCCTATCAAATCCAAATCCTTTTTTTGTTTTTTTCTTCTGACTCACCCTCCTCTGCCTCTTTCTGCCTGACCCCCAACTCCTCCCCGCCGCCCCCCACTCCCCTCCACTTCCTGTTGTATTTTGGGGAAGGCTCGGTTGGAGCGTGAGAATCTTTTTTTTTCTGTCGAGGGCCGTCTTGACCCTGAGGTATTTGAAGCCACATACATGCACAGCTACAAATATTTTGATTGCAGACCTCATCCTGACATGAGGACACAGGGCCTGAGATTCATTAGGAGTCGTCTAAACCTTTCAGAGCTTTCATCTGTTTCCTTTTTTTTTTTTTTTTTTTTTTAAAGACATATGTGGTATTCGTGCATTTTAAAGCTTAAAAACCCAAACATTTGACTTGTTCCCCCCCTCACCCCCGGAGAAGGTTTAATTAAAAAAAGGAAGAGGGGGGAAAAAATGGACTTTTGTTCTCACCAATTTGTTACCCACATGAGTTTGGGTAATGGTTTCCTCATGGATGCAGACGACAGCCAGCCTGGTTGTTTAGAGCGCGTCAACCAGAATGATCGGGACTTTAACGGCCTTCCGTCATTACAGCTCGTATTCACCTTCGCTCGTCATAATGTCTCCCAGAGACAACGCGAAAGGATGTTGTCTGTGGGTGTAAGGGGGGCGTGGTTGCGGAGCAGACCCTAGATTGGTTAATTCACAGTGGGATTTAATTATGAGGCCTCCCTGGGGTTGTTAATGGTAAACATCTCCTGGAGTTCTCCCACAGCGGAGCTGCAGCCCCACACTGCAGCCTTACTGACTGTTACAACCTCTGGAGCCGCGCCACATTCTGGTTAGATTAGATGTTGTCAGGCTGTCGGCTGAGCTTAACCGTGGCTGTGTTCTGTGGGTGAAGGGGGGGGGGGTTGGGGGTGGGGGTGGTGGTGGTGGATGGTTGGTTTCTGCTCAGAGTTGGCAGTTTGGTCACGAAGACTCGCACATACTTCCACACGTCTTCTGTCAGAAACAGTGTTCACAGAAAATAAACACTTGGACAACCGAGACGTGATGGATGTCACACGAGAGCATAGGCTTTCTGATCGGAAAATGTATCATGTTTCGTGTTGTGTTCGCATCAAACTCACCCACATCAAAGGCTCCTTTAACCTCCTGAGACCCGAGCTTTTCATGTTTAATTTCTCCAAGGTATTTGGAATTAGTAGGAAGTAAACAAGCTAAAAATCATCTAGGGGGTCCACGGAGTTACTGCAGAGGGGTCGCAAAATCTTTGGTTGACTAGAAATTTTTATATATATATTTTTTTTAATTCTCCCCCACAAATTTAAATTTCTTTAAATACACATTAACATGAGTCCAACATATTTTCGTAAAGGGATAAATGGAGGCGGAAGACGTTATCGTTCAGTCAACACTTGACCCATTCGCATGCGATACAGGAGCTGTCTCAACAGCGCACCATCACACAGAGCGTCACTCTAGACCTGTCAATGAAAAACCTTCCTGTGCACAGTAGGCCCCGCCCCCATCGCTGCTGAGCCAATCACGAGGCCACATGTTACGTCGTCAGATTCCCTACATTTGGCTACGAAAAAAGAATATTTGAATCTGTTTATTTATGCAAAATGATGATAATAACGTGTATCTATAAACAGCACTAGGCTGAGTTTATTGTAGAACACATATAGTTTGGAGTCCTTGGCCTGAAAAACGTTGAAGACTTCCTGCTTTAACAGGAAGTAGTTTTTGGAAAAAACAAAAAAATGTCCCGACATGTGGACATGGGGATTATTTCACTTGATATTATAATAGAGTCACCAATGTGTAACAAAATCTAAAACATGCCTGAACGTGTGTCCTCAAATGAGTACTTGCTAATTAGCGACGTTGTAGCTTGTTGCTATTGATAGAATTTGTTAATCATTCATTCTTCCATAGACTGACTCCAATGAATCGTCGCTATCATGTTCTTACATCAGTTGGACAGAGCTTCTAAATATGTTTAGCTAACTAGGCTAGTTAGCTTGTGTCTTCTAGTTGGTTGCTAGCTGCTAGCTGACATCATAGCCTGCTGGTTGGCTTTCAGTTGGACTGGGCTTCTAAATATGTTTAGGTAACTAGGCTAGTTAGCTGGTGTCTTCTGGTTGGTTGCTAGTTGGTAGCTGACTGCTAGCCTGCTGGTTGATTTTCAGTTGGACTTAGTTTCTAAATGTGTTTAGTCTGGGGTCTTGGCTCAAGGGATTGTAACATCTCATCCTGTGTAATGACGAATGTATGTAGTCCAAACTGAGACAGCTTAAATGTTACATTGCAAAACAGAGATCAAAAGATAAGCACACAAATATAATTTGGCCTGGTCTCAAGGTGTTAATTTTGTAACCATGGTTTCTGAACCGGACAAAAGTTTGTTTCAGACTGCTATGGTTAAAAAACAAAAACAAAGAAACAGTGCCTTGAAAGGAACCTGTGGTAAGTATTGTTTACTGCTACTGAGCTTCAACAGACCCTCTGTTTTCTTCTTAACGTGATAAGTTGATGGTTTCTTTAATGCAAAGAGATGGATTCCAGACGAATTGTGTGTAACAAACCGTCCTGATAACTGGTGTATCTCCTCTCTTTTGTCTCTGATAAAGCTCCCCCAGAGCTACAGACGACAACGAAACACGGCAAAGCTCAAATACGGTGATGGATTTTAAATGAACTGAGCTGTTTTTCTGTGTTTAAAACCTCATTAGGAGCTTGTTTGGCTGAGTTATAGTGTTTATAATTATTAAAACTCACGTCTCACGTCGCCATGTTATTGCACGCTGAAGTGGTTGGATAATTTCCTCTGCATTTTATCCTCTGATGAACCGAACTATCTGTAGTTTCCTCTGTTTTCGTCCCTCTGTGTGAGGTGAACGGAGGATGGATAATGTATATTTCTCGCAGCTTCGGAGCCTGATGCAATGCACTGAAAATCTCCTTGACTCAATTTGTTAATTAGGCTTTACGGGATTACTCTAAACCTTAGAGGCTGCGCAGTTATTTATTTTTCATTTTTAATTTTGAACGTTTGTGTTTTGCATTCCAGTCCAGAGTGCACAGGAACTCAGACCTTTATACATCCAGTATATATGTAGTCAGTGTCAACATATTCTCTCCCCTCTTTCCTCGCTGGGCTGCTCCTGTTGTCATGGCGACGGCTTAGATTAGTAGTCACGTGTGACTGAAAGCTCTCACCACGCCAAATTTAACTCCTCATCCTGTTTACAATATGATCAGTGACAGAAATAAATAAATAAATAAACGTTCCCACGTCTGTGTCTGTTCCAGTTCATCTCAGAGTAACCTGACATCACAGAAAGTCTGTTTCCGATAAAGTCTGAACATTGTTTTCTGTCAGTCAACTGTCTGGTTCGTGACCCTGCTCGTAATTCAACTTTGACGCGTGGGAAACAACAAACTGTACACTGATCAGCCACAACATTAAAACCACTGACACGAGAAATAATAACATTTGAACCATCTTGTGACAGTTCAGTGTTCTGCTGGGAAACATTTGGACCTGGTATTCATTCATTCATTCGTGTGGATGTTATTTAGACTTGTAGCACCCACCTAGACCAGACCAGACACCCCCACCCTATAGCAATGACGTCATCATCATCTAATTGTTTTTTTGTATGGTAACCCTGGTCTGGTCCCTGACGTAACCCCAGAAAGGCAGACGAAGACTAGTTGATGTCTAGATATTTGTAATTTCAGTCACTGAAGTTGAGAGGAAACGAGGTAAGTTCTGGACTGACTTATCTGGGAACGAGAGCCTCTGATTTTGTGACAGCATGTGGTTGTGGTAGAGTTGGATGAGCTGGCAGGAGTTACTATTTGTTTGACTTCTAGTGTTGATGGACCCAATTTTGGCGGCTCACTTTTTGATGTTACTAGCTGGATGAACGTTGCAGTACTGTTACACTCGTTGTGATCGTTGTGGCCGTTGCGTTCTGCTTGTCCCTTGTGTGTTTGCTTCGTTGAATTTCTAAGTTGGTATTCTTTGGCAGGTGGAGTTTGCATGTTCTCCCTGTGTCTTTCTCCAGGTACTCCGGTTTCCTCCCACCTCCAAAGACCTGCTCGTTAGGCTGATTGGTGATTCAAAATTGATCCTAGGTCTGAGTGTGAATGGTTGTTTGTTTTTGAGTTCGCCCTGCAGTAGAACGCCCAGGGTTGGGCTAGGGTTAGGGTCAGGGATGGCTGGGATAGGCTCCAACAACCCCGCGACCCTAGTCCTCACTAGTGGTAGTAGAAGATGACATGAGACTCTTTGGCAGTGACTATGAACCACTATGCTGGGATTATTTGTTCCTACCCTTAGTATTTTTTAACTCTTGGGAACCGAATGTATCATCTGTGACACGTTAAAAACTCAAATTGTGGCTGAACCCTGGGAAGTTGTGCTTTCGTCTGGAAGACCTTCGTGACACCTCAAGGGTATAACTAGCTTCGCTTTTACCAACAAATTCCTCCAAACAACTCTCCCTTCCTTGGTCTCTCGGTCTTGCATCATCATTACTGTAATGGCAGCTTCTTTTTCCAGAAAGAGCAACTTCCCGGTGTTCAGCCACACTTTGAATTCTGTCCATTGGTGAGTTTAGGTCTTAAAGAGTTAAGGTAGCACCTTTGTGCAGGTATTCCATTTACTTTATAGCTGTTGTGCTACATCTTTATTGTAGGGGCATCTATTGTTGCACGTCTTGGAAGATCTGGCATGATCCCAGAGGGCCTTGTGCATTTTTCAGAGTTCGATTTTGAGTGTGCACCTCCACCAGCCTTGTTGTGACAACTGGTGCAGTGGTTTTTGGTTCATACCTCAAACAGCCACACCTGAGAAAACGTGAACAAAGGGCTCACCATGTGTCACCTGTCACGAATTTGATTGTTTGCCTCCATTTTATGCTGCAGCCTTCGAGCCGGATCGTTACGACATTAATATGCTGGACACGATTGTCCAGATGTGATTTACGTTATCAATCATCAGATAGCCGTGTAGCATTCTTTTCATTCATCAAGTCCTGTTGGTGCGTTGTAAGGTCAGATCAAATTAGACTGCGGCTTACTAACCTCATCTCACTATCGACGTTGCATCAATGAGCAGCTGCCAAGAGACACAAATTACCAAGCTTTCCTTGAGACTATATCATATATGGTAAGGCTCCTGTGTTCTCTGCACTAATCTGCTGCTGCAGCCCAAACTCCAACCCTGGCACAAACAATTCTGCTTCACTCTGGCTCTTTGCCAAAACACACATTTTAAATTGTGCAAATCTCTCTTGTTATTCTCTGGAGCTTCTGCACCTTCACTCCAGAGGACAGCAGGTTAAATTTGGCTTCCAGGTTTAGGTTGCTGCTCACACTGCCACACCAAACATCCCCATTTGTTCACTCCTGCCCTCCTATCATTACATTTTTTCGAATTTTGTTTCATTTACATCATTAATGATGCAGGTTGTCGCAAGATACTTTACAGAAGCCACTACTACTGGTTCAATGATAGACTGGAAACCACCATATTATATGTATGTGGATGTATGTGATTGGTTGTGCTAATGCTCCATGACCAAGCCATGAACCGCTGGTTTATACACCTTTGGCAAATGCTAAATTAAGCAAAAACACCTGGAGTGTCTATTTCCTGCATGAATGGACGATTGTGTTGCACCTGTATCCTCTGTTGCTTCAGTTGCAGCCATTCTTTATTTGACCCATGAGAGTACCAATTAAGACGGGCGTGATGCTAAAATAGTGAAGAGCCCCTTATTGAGACACTGCAAGGCCTGTCAGTGCTGCACACAACTCACACACTAACACACGAGTAGAGGTGGTTAAATATATTTAATGTTTACTGCTTCCCTTCAGTAATGTTGCACTTTCAGTCACTTACAACAGGAGTTCTATAAATTAAGCTTAGAAAGGTTTAGTGAAGAACATTATGCAGCCAAACAAATAAAATAAATACAATATAAAACAACTATTTCCAGATATTTCTGTGAAATTTCCATATTTGATGTAACCAGAATCAGAAATGCTCATTTTAATATTAATCCCCAGGTGGGAAATTGGGTTTGCTACAGCTATTCCAATAAACCACAGTACTAAAAAACAAAAACAGAATTTTATATGCCACTGGCAGGCCGTGCATTTTCCACTTAAGGCCTCTTAATGTGATCGTTATGACGACGCTGCTGTAGAGACCGCAATAAAACCCGACATTGCATCGATGTTGACCCAATAAAACGGCAAAAACATAAAAGATGTAAATATAATTTGTTTTACTCCCCGTGCTGCTCCCTAACTCACATTAACCAAGGACTCTGACCCCACTCCCGTAACTCTCTGGACTTTACATAGCCAGTGACATCTATATTAATACTATATATTATATTTTCATCCCATCCCTTTTTGCAACAACTCAGAGGTTGCACCAACCACTTATGTATATTGTCATGTGCCATGCCATGTTTTTCTTTTCTTTTTAGTAAAACTTTGTATATGCTGGCTATTTATATCTATACTTTGACTTGAAACTATTTAGAGTTCGTCCTTGGAGCCTGTTAACCAATGGTAGTGGTTGTATTTGCTGACCTGAAAGTGGTGGACACCCCCTTTCCCCGACTAGATAGCGTTGCCCTGGAGCTAGCTAGCCCTTTCCCCAACTAGCTAGCTTCACCGCAGAGCAAGGTAGCCCTTTCCCAGCTAGCTAGCTTTCCCCCGGAGCCCCCAGCTAGGCTAGCTAGCTCATTATAAAATGCAGCTTTTTCTGGAAATCCACTGTAAAATTGACTTCCAGCTATTGTGTGTTCAACAAATAACTATCAAAGCGTTAACAGGGATGATTTGGTTGAGCAGCCAGCCATCAGCTTGGCATATTATTCCAACTTTATGGTTAACAGTGTATAAGAAAGGATGAACTAAGTCATATTATAACAAAATACAAATACAACTAATATGCAGCTGTAAGATATTTCACTATATTTATGTGACATGGCTCGGGGGGGTGGGTTCTGAGTGGTTTGTTGAGCTAAGAGGCTTAGTCACTTTGTGGTTGGGGGGTTTTCAGCTCTTCAGACTGTGGGCTGCAGCTGACACAGAGCAGAGGAGGCCTGGTTCACAGAGGAAGGTCACAAGGTTGACACATCAAAAAAAAGAAGAAGAAGAAAAAAAAGAAGGAGCTGACTGACTTATCTCCTCCACGGGTGGGACTCTGAATACTCCCCACAGCCAGTCACACTCAAGGTAAACCAGACATCTGGTCCGTTGATAAACTTCTCAATAGCGTGACTTAACTCTGACATTCAGACTTGTTCCCAAACAGCATTGACATCATTATGGTTCAGATCACTGGCAGAAGCGTCCTGTGTCTGATTTATTTTCTCGTATGTGACTCAGATCTGTTTATGTAACAATGTGAACAGGACAAATCATGCAGAAAATTTTAAGCTGCATGTTTTAGCTTTAAGCTATTGTTGCGCTGTCTCTCTGAACATCCTGTTACAATTTATCTGCTATACAATCCCTGCCTGTGTCTGGCCCGACATGTCTGTTTGCATACTTCGTCACGGTTCTGAAGTCGCTCAGTTGTTCTCAGTAAACAGCTAGCAACTTGAGCTTGTTGAAACTATGCACAGAGAAGGCATAACATTATGACCACCTTTCTAATATTCCTATAAGCTTCCGAAACAGTTGTGACTCATCAAAGAATAATGAGTCATCCAGAGGGGGTCCTGAATGTTTTTAGTGGGGAGAACTTTGGCCTCTGTGGGTTGAGAGCCATCACAGTCTTGTTCCCAGCTAAGCTAGCACATAATAACCTTTACCTTTTCTCAACTTAACAGACTGAAATTCTAAGTAACTAGACCTGAACTAGCACTCCAAAGTTATGGCACAAAAACCAATAAAGGGGTGATGGCCCATTCCCCACCTAGCTAGCTTTCACCCAGAGCCACTAGTTAGACTAGCTAGCTCCGGGGTTGGTGCCCTTCATCAGAAAATGCAGCTTTTTCTGGAAAGTTCGCTGTAAAATTGTCCTTCTTCGGCCATCGTGGGGTCAACAAATAGCTATCAAAGCGTTATCGGGGATGATTCGATAGAGCGGAACGTGAACCACTAGCTAGACCTGAACTAGCACTCCAAAGTTACGGCCCAAAAACCAATAAAGGGGTGATTGTCATACAAACACTTGGAGCATTTCTACACCAAGTAAGTTTTAAAACATCCAAATTTACCTCATTAGGCAAAATTAGCTTCACCAGAGGTGAATGAAAATTAGATATTTACCCTGTAAACGTGTTCAGTTCCGCCTAGGACCCCGAGCTGGAAGGGGGCCCCCAGAGACGGGATTGATATTGGTCCATAGCAGTGACAGTGATGGAACCCTTAGAGACGTCTCTCTAATGGGGCCCGCTACTAGCTGGCTTGCTGCTGGGGCGGGGAGCTGCCTCTTGCCTTTGGCCTCCAAAGTGTCTTCATACAACCCTGAACGTGTTACTACGGCTAGTATCAGAGTTCTCCTTATCCGATTAAGACATGTATGCATGTATATGCCTTAATCTGAGTGTAACTAGACAACACATGTGAATATGCTCCACAACCACTGTGCTGGCGCATGACCCTTGAACAAAAACATCCAAGAAAACATGCAAACTCCAGACAGAAAGGCCTTGAGAATCAAACCCTCGATTCAAAACCTGGAACCCTCTTGCTGTGAGGCAGTTGTACCAACTGTGCCGCCGTGCTTCCCAGTAACAGAACCAGTAGAAGAACCACCTGAAGGATTGCACACATCTTATCTGCACCATTAAAAAGCTGCATTATAAGGTCAACTGGAAAGGAGGCCGCCTCGTGTGGAGGAGGAGGACATATTTTCTCTGCTCCATGTTAACTGGGACAAGGACCGCATTCAGAACGATGAACTTTGAGCATAGCTCGATTGAGCTGTGCATGCCTAGGTGTGTGAATGAATGCCAGGTTCAAAGGTGGACCTGTTGTGGCTGATCAGTGTACAGAACGTATCAGTAAACGTTAAAAATCCTCCAGAGGTGAATGAAAAGCAATACAGGAGAATGATGAGAGAAATGTCTCTTGGGCTAGGGTCAGGGACACTGGAGGAAAAGTTATCTCGGGGGTCTCCATGGCAATAATATGTGGCAGGAACTGGGGCTCTGATTTAATTGTGCACCTCCGGACTTGTCGAACACACAGCTTTCAACTGCAAATTTGCAAAGGCTTCAAAGACACGCTTTCTATTCTGCACAGAGCGAGCCGCGTAGTAATTTACAGCAGTCTATGAATATCAAGCAGAGGAGTGAGTCACTGTTGTTGCGCGATTGCGAAGATAAAGGAGTACGGGGCGACGTCGTGTACTGTATCAGTCAGTCAATTTTCTTGCTGAAAGGCTGGAAGACGGGAATTGATGGAAATGGAAGCAGCTCATTATTTCGCCCCTGACAAATGCTCTGGAGGCCGACAGTTTGGAGACGCACTACACTCCATCTCATTGAAAAGATATAATAACAACATCACAAAAAGTAAATGCCAAGTGTGGCGCCTGAAAGAATCCCTGAGATTCACAGTTAAAAGTCCAATTATGTTACAGTTGGATTCAACAGGTTTGAACCATTTAATTAAGCTGACCTCTTCAGCACCGTTTATCTGAGATGTTGATATTTCCATGTGCATAATTGCAGCAACCATTTTCTTAGCTGCAGTTTAACCAGACAATGTGACATCAGTGAGTACAACTATTAAAGCTAGTTGGAGTTGGATGGTTTCCTACGCTCTTCTTCCTCTTCCTCTCCGGGTTTCTGCCGCCTCAGCAATCTTTGTTGTTTCATCCTGTATAGTGTCTCTGACACTCACTAGTCCTTGGCCTACTTTTAAATAGCCTTTCATCTTCTTCTTTAGGCAGCCTATTGTGCCAGCAAGCTACCTGATGTCTAGTAATGCCACTCAGACCACCCTCTTCGGCTCACCCTACTGTCACCGCACCGAAGCACAATAGCCCTAATCCTCAAGATATCATGTAGAAGAAAACTGCAACTGAGGCCTACTCATTAATCCCAGAACTAATAAGAGTTGATCAGCTTGCTTGTAGCTATTGTTGTTAGTTTATTTGGTAGTTTATTTGTGGCAAATACATATAGGAAAACCCTGACTGTAGTAGAAGCATTAAGGAGTGTCATTCCAAAAGGCGTTAAATGGAAAGGCAATTGGAATTTTGTCTTTAAGAAATTCTACAAGTCCAGTTGCCTTTATTCAACACCTTTTGGATTACCATGACCTGAATTCTCCTTTCAGCGGCCGTAATGTTGTGGCTTATCTGTGTATATTAGGCTAAGGCATGTCCTTCTGAATCGTCTTCCAGGATATTAATTTTCCTCCTGTCGTCAGTGGAGCTGAATAAAAGAGATTATTTCTGGTTATTTCAATGCATGCTCTGTAATTCAGTCCCAGAAGCTATTTGCATAATGCAATGAGAAAGTCAGTAAAGAAGCCCATTACAGCTCATTACTGGATGAGTAAAGCAAATGAAGTAAAGCGGTGACTTAGAGAAGTGAGAGGATTGAACGTCCTGGCGTCTCGGAGCCGCATCCTTGGGTTTTTCCTTTTGTGTTGGAGCCATTTATCGCATACCTTTGTGTTACTGTGAATATTCAGGGGTGTTTTGGTTATTTTTCTGACTCCTACTTTAAAGTTTTATAGCAGGAAAACAGAAGAGAGCGGAGAGACCAGGTGCTGGTCGGGAGTCTAGGTGCTTTTTAATTAGAGTTCATTATTGATCCTTAAAGGACACTGTTTCGTTGCAGTCGCTTCCATAAAGTTTCTTAGTTTCTAACGACATTAACCATGGTTTGATGGCAGAGTGGCAAGACACATTTCTGACCGTCTGCAGTTTGATCGACATCATGTGGACGAGACAAGTATATTGGGACAATGTTCAGTGGAAATGGGCCAAACAAATTCAAATGTTGTCCAGACTTTTCTGGACAACGGGTCTACCAGTTGTCCAGACTGGTAGACCCGGTTTAGCTTCGCTAACCACAAGCGTCTCCTTTCCTCTGATAACTTTGAGCATTGTTCTCCCTAATTTGTAACAACTTTTGTCAGTGTTTGAAATTCCAAACGTTTTCTGCGGTCTACCCGGTTGGTCCACCCCAAAACACGCCAATAATTCACCATTTCCCACGTTCTACTTCAGTAGACATGGCCAACATGACTACTTCTGGAATGATGACTCACCGTGACAACTCTCTACTGAAATGTGAAGCAAGCCGTTCATGTGACGAAACCCACCGACATTCTCACAGTTGAAGTGGTTCTGTCCTGAGGAATGGGCTAAAATTCCTCCAAGCTGCTGTTGTGTTGTTGCAAACTGTGAAGTGGTGTTTGTTTGTGTGGTAAGGATGAGGTCCACCTGCTACGTATTTGCTCCGGAGAGTGCAGCTCGCCTCATTCGCTGCTGGAGGGTAGAGAGTTGCGCGGCATCAGATTATTTTCTTTTTCAAAGTCGGCTGTTACGCGATGATGTATCACCGATATAATGATGATGGAGGAGTGGCTCAGTGCTAAATGGTGGGAGCCAGCCCTGTAGTTAGAGGCATTTATACACCCAGACTGAGCCCCCATCAATTATATCTGACACAGGAAAATGAATAGACTTAGAACAGTTCCTAACATTCAGCCTACGAGTCAATTAAGATGTGACTGTGGATGCAGTGCAATCAGTTTAACAGCCACATCAGCTACTTCTGCTGTTGGCAAAACCCGTAAAAGGCACATCAGGCAGTTTTTGTTCAGTTTCTTTGTGCAGCTCAACAAATGACGCGTCTCTCGTGTAAAGAGCTCTCGTGCTCTTTCATCGTGAGATAAACCATCTCCTCTGCACTCTTGTTCACAGAAAAGCTTTGAGGTAGAAAATTATCCGGACCCCTGTGACCTAAAGTCTCAGCGTTATAAAGATAATATTGTAACAAGACATTTCCTGGTGAGCCAGGCCTGGAGGGCTGGGATGAGTAATCAAGTACAATAACAACCAGAAGTCCAGCTCTCTAAATCCGACTTATGTGCTCTGTAGAACATACATGCTATATTCATTTTTTCACATGATTGAAATATGTAAATATTTATGCGTGTATGACACTTTCCAAACACCTCTATCATCATCATATATGTGCAGGAGATGTCCTTGTGCCATCCAGACATGACTCATTGGGAGCGATGCTCAACGCTGCATGGGAAACCATTCAAATCCCAGAAGGTCCTGACTGGAATCCGAAACCGTCTTCGTGTCCTCACCACCCTCGTCTCAGGATGTGAAAGATATCAGAGCGCGAGCACCAGATTTGAATTACAGATGGGATTTGCAGGATCGGCAGCAGAAAACTGTAGGTGTGCAGAGGAGAAAGTATCTTGACAGACTGTCTACTTTATTAAAAACTCATGCATATTAAGAGCCACATTTCTCTTCCCCAGGCTCTTCTCCAGGTTTCCATAAACCAGTCGATAAGGTAAGGACGTTCATAATTTAAAAGGTGTTTAGAGATTCCTCCAGGGGAGCTGGTTGGTAGGTAAACGCCATTAAAATAACTATTCAATATAAGTACTTGCTAATTTGTGACAGCACATCTTAGTAAGATCACTGAGCTTTCAGAATAACAGATGAGTTGGCTGTTATAATGTTGGAATATACTAAGAGTCATTAGCAGGTTGGAGAATTATGCATTCAGGCAGGAATGCATGAAGACCGGGTGTTTAACTCCAGTACCATGGCTTTAAGTTTGGGTACTGACATAAAAACTGGCATTACTTGAAAATGGGAACTAGGGCAAGGACATTCTCTCCACGGACTGAAAACTACATGAAGATTAAAGTCACAATAGAAAAGAAGAAGAAAGGCATCAAATAAATGCAGCGATTTTCCCAATTTGTCTATTCATGCCATGGTTACAATGATTTCCTCTCCTGGGAGTTGATAAGAGAGGCCAGACTGAGAACAAATGGGGGGGGTTTGAGTCGAGTTTTAACCCACGGGGGTGGTTGGCCAACAGAGATAACTCCATAATAGTCTGAGAGGTCACAAAGGAACACAGGGGGACTTCCAACAGCAGCTTGATCAACATTATGTGGACAAGCCACAAGACTATTGGGCCAATGTTTTGTGGACAGATGAGACCAGAGTAGAACAGATGGGTCTAAATGAGAGGCATCGTCATGTTTGGAGAAGAAACAACGCTGCATTCCAGCATCAGAACCTCATTCCTCCATGAAACATGGAGGAAATGACAGGACATGAGTCCATGAGCTGAATGAGAGGAGAGACTGGAGGAAGGAAAAAAAGGAAGGAAGGAAGGAAGGAAGGAAAGAGAAGAAGAAAGGAAGGAAACTTAGTCATGCATCGAGGCAACGAGTGGTTCTTAAAGAACGTTTAGAGTACACCAGATGCTTAGGAACAAGTCAAAGTTTTGACCTTAGAAATGTTGTAGCATCAGTTGATGAGAGGAAACCACCGTCTTCTCATAACTGAACCGGTTCTGATCTGATTAATGGGATCAAACTCCCCCAACTTGCTGTAAACGACTGATCAGCAGTTACCAGAAACATTTAGGATGGGGCTCACTGGCTTTTGCAACTCACAGATAGGTACAAGTGATTCATTTTCTTGAATAAACAAACACAAAGCCATAATATTTCCGTTGCATTTGTTTGATTGCGTTCTGTTTGTCTACTTTTAGATGCTGTGAGAAAACGCAGGATATCCTCGGAAAGTTTCTTGTCTGTTTTCATTCACAGTCATAGGTATTTACTGTATTAAAGCTGGGCTCAGGAACAGTCAGCTGGATTTATTCCGGTCTCAAAGGACTCAGACTACAGGAGTCCAGCCCCCCTCACCCCCCCTCCAACCCCACATGCCCTACTCCTTAATTCTCTCTCAAACACACACTCTTCTAGCATTTCCCGTTTAGAAACATAAGTCTCCATTTTACTGACCTGTCTTTGTTTTCATAGCAAACCCGGGGGGCCCTCTTCCTCCACACTGACATTGACAACTTTCGCTACTTCTCCATCGCATTCTTGCGGCAACTTAGCTGCAGTCATCATCTTGCAAAACTCCAACAGAATCCAGCTGCATCTAAGACGTTTTGTGCAGGGACAGGTATTGCTTTGTGTCCCGGGATTGTCTTGTCAGAGCCAGATGTGCGGTAATAGAGAGATGAGAGTCTTTTTCTCATTACCCCCTGAGAACCTGAGAACAATCAGGCAGGTTTATTTTACGTCTGCGCCTGTTGGACCACCTCCAACTGCTACAACTACTACAAATTATGGAGCCAAAAAGAAGGAACCCCATTTTGACGAGCTACTAAACTCCTTAAGGGGCATGCATGTTAAAGTCCATCTGTTCACATTGTTAGGGGTAACAAAACTTGGTTCGTGACGTTATTATTTGTGTGTGTGTAAGCAAATGGCAGCATACCAAATTGACTCCTTGAACAGTGATTATGAAAACCATATGACATGCTCTGAAAAAAGAAAGACCTCCCCCAACTCTGACACACAAATGCTCCCACCCCCATCTACCAACTTCTTCCAAAAACATAGAATTCTTTTCCTCCCTTCATCCCCCCCAGTTATGTCCACCCTGCCTTCTTGCTGTATCCCCCTCCTTCTCCCTTTTTACTCCCCTCCCACCCGGCTCTATGAAATCTCTGGACAATGTGCATTCACTCAACTCCACTACAGATCTCTCTCAGCCGGCTGGAGTGAGGAGCACAGGCAGTGTTAGGAAAGAAACAAAAATATAGGGTTCAAATGATAGGGAGGAAGGGTGCAGATAGGCAACAGAAAAACACCAAGAAAAAAAATAGCATCAAGAAGAAACATTGAAAGGCGTGGAGAAAGCCAGGGATTTTATTCTTAAAAAAGAAAAGAGCATGGGTTCCCAGGTGAGCAGTGCCGCAGCTGTTCTCTTCACCTCTCTGCTGGCTTTGCTCATTGGATTTTCTTCAATCTTGGGCGAGGAGCTGAGAGAAAGGGATGCACTGTGTCACTCAGAAGGTTGCTTTGTTGTCTACTTTCAAAGGAAAACTTTCCTGGACTCCTGGAGGGCCTGCAAAGAGAACGGTGGCAACCTAGCCACCATCAAACGCAAGAAGGATGCCACCAGCATTACTAATCTCTTCCTCAATATGGATTTGCCCCATTCCCATTCTAACGTCAGAGTCTGGATTGGCCTGCAGCGCCAGCCTCGCCAATGTTCTGCAACTCGCCCGCTGCGGGGATTTTCTTGGACTACCGGCGACCAGGACACGGACTATACCAACTGGCAGAAGGAGGACTCCCCCAGTATGTGTTCAGTGCCACGCTGTGTGGTCATGGGCTACAGCACACAAGACCAGACTGATAACTTCAAGTGGCTGGATGGTTCTTGCTCAGTCCCTGTGGACGGGTATCTCTGCTATTACCCCTACAATGGAATGTGTCCTGCCTTGCAGAGTGAGGGGGCAGGAAACGCCCTCTACACCACGCCATTTAACCTCATAAGTACCCTGCTGACCCACATACCCATTGAATCTGTTGCTATCTTACCCTGCCCGCAAGGCACCAAGCAAGAACAGACAGTTGTGTGCACGCTGAGGGAGGATGGCTCGGCGGGGTGGTCAAGAGAAACCCCACTTTGCTCCAACCACTTAGTATCATTTAACTGGTGCGACCAAAACGGCGGCTGTGAGCATTTCTGCAGACCGGCCAATGGTCACTTCTACTGTGAATGTGCTGGAGGCTATCAGCTAGGAGATGATGGGAAAAGCTGTGAGCCGTATGACGTGTGTCAAGGGGCCCCCTGTGAATCTGAGTGCGTGCCCCTCCCAGATGGCTACCGCTGCGCCTGTCCCGACGGATACATGCTCGCGCAAGACGAACGCGGCTGCCTGGATGTGGACGAGTGCACCCAGAGTCCCTGCGAGCAGCTTTGTGAGAACGCGGAGGGGACATTCGAGTGTCGGTGCTGGGAGGGTTACGAGCAAGACGACAAGGGTGGTTGTAAAGATATAGATGAGTGTATGAATGACCCGTGTGAACATGAATGTGAGAACACTGAAGGATCTCATATCTGCCTCTGCAGTCTGGGGTTTTCCCCAGTGCCCGAGGATCCCAGCCGATGCCAGGACACTGATGAGTGCCAGATCCAAGGGACCTGTGAGCAGATGTGTGCGAATTATGACGGCGGATTTCAGTGCGACTGTGAGGAAGGCTATGAACTCCTGTCCGATCGCAGCTCGTGTCGAAAGACAGGGGAAGGGGACGGTCATTTCGCTGTCACCCCTCCCTATCCGTGGGCCACCCCCCAGCCCGGATATGAGTGGGACCCCACGGACTACGGCTGGGGGACCACTAAGGAGGACCAGTTTCCAAACTGGCAGCCTGGGTGGGATTCTGAGTCTGGTTTGCATGTTATTTGGGTCACCCGTGCCCCAGAGACAGGACAACCGTTTGATTCAACAGTCTCCCCTGACACACACGGGACTGAGGAAGCTACAGACGTAGCTGAAGATGAAAGTTTGTCCACTACCACCTACACTACCACCTACACTACCACCACGTCGACACCCAGTCCAACCTCCAACACTTTCTCAGACGAGTATGAAGGTGACGGTGAGGAAGTAAGTACGCCTTTTCCCTTCCTTTCCACCTCTGTGATATCTGAGGGAGCTTGGAATTGGTGGGACAGTCCGAGTCCAGAGTCAGATGAGACAGTAGATCATATCTCTACTGTTTTCACCCAGTCTACCGCCTCCCCGTCACCTTTAACCGAGGGCGCCGGACGTGACGACACCATGGTTCCTGCGGAGCCTGTAGACAAGGATCTAGGGCAGGGCAGAACCTGGCTCCTTTTAGGCCTCCTTCTGCCCATGTGCATCTTCATCGTGGTGATGGTGGCACTCGGTATCATCTACTGCTCCCACTGTGCTGTCCGGTCACGCAACACCAACGCCCCCGACTGCTACCACTGGATCTCTGGGGCCCAAGATAAACAGGGAGCTCCTAACCCCTCAGTAGGGGTCAAGACCCACGTGTAAACAGGGAAGCAAGAAACTGAAATGTATATAAACAGACTCGGTGTCAGTGGAAAGAAAAGAGGAGATAATGAACCTGGTAGTTGGTAGGATACGTGATCCAGCCTCCCCATCTGTGGAGCAGGCGACTCTTAAAAGACATTCGGACGTTGAATGAGAGGTGATGTTGAAAATCAATTACCTGTTTGGGAATACACACCGATCAGTCACAACATAATGACCACCGACCGGAAAAGTGAATAGTATTTAAACCATGTTGTGACAATTCAGACCTGGCATTAATTCATGAGGATGTTATTTAGATTATGCAGCACCCACTTAGACCAGACCAGACACCCCCACCCCATAGAAATGACACACTAAAATGCTTAAGGTGCAACTAAAAAACAAAAAACAAAACATGAAGGACTGCACAAGGTGTTGATTTGATCTCTAGGGCTGAGCGAATCGATCTAAATATCGATAGTATCGATACCAAGGCCAGTATCGGTATCGGATCGATACTAGCGTGATGAGATCGATACTTTTGTTACAGTTTCAAACCAGACACGCCCGCCCCATAGCGATGGCACCCTCAGAAGGCCCACGTCCATCCTCCGATGAGCTGCACAACAGTTTTGAAGACCTTCACAGTATCAGGAAGGTGGTCATAATGCTATGGCTGATCTGTGTAGTTTCTCTGTGGTACAAACTGCAACCTTGATGCTGCACACACCGACCACGCGGTGCAACATCTGCTTGCTTCCCGATTGCACTAGATGTCACAGTTTAAATTTATCTTTTACTGTCAGTTGTGTTTTTGAAGCGGATTAACATGTGATGGACTCATATCAGCATTTGGAGACATTAGATAAACGTCCCCTCCAGATAAAAGACATACATCACATGAGATAAGATTCAAAACCCAGAGTGGATAATAAAAGACCTTCTTTGTATATACTGGTTCTTTTGTCTGTTTTTGTTTCTTATTATCACAGCGCCATTTGTTCTGAGGAAATATAATGTTTAATAATTTAACCTGTTGGAAACGTGTTGGATTGAACTCAGCTGTGTGGAGGCTGATGCTGATGCAGATTCACTCATTTTTGCGATTTGATACGACACCCAGGTCCTGAGCATGAGGCCTCTGATAGGAGCGAGTATGACGTCCATAGAAAACAGAAATACAATGAGCCAATGGGTTTAAACTGTGAACTATGACAAACATCTGATGTAAGTTTTTATTTTTCTGTTAAAGTTTCTTAATTAAAAACAATGAAACGGGTCCAGTGTGAGGGTTTAATGTTGATCTTGAGAACATATCTGCATCTATGTGATTCAGTATGGGGCCAGCTGTTTCCTCCCTGTGCTCTCATCTCCAAATCTATGGCCACTGGCCCGGCCGACCTGCTCTGAGTCTGTTTGTTGTTTCTCAAATGCTCTTCTCTCCCCTCTCTGCAAACACACAGACGCCCACCCACCATGAGTCTGGTTCTGTCTGAGGTAAACTCAAGTTAAAAGCAGTGGTCAAGGATGAAGGTCATTCAGTGCCTGTAGGTAAAAAGGAAATGAAATAAAATTAAATGAAATTATTAATATAAATTGAATTAAATAAATAAGTATTTTTTATTTTTTAATTATGTTAAATTAAATATATGTATTAAATTCAAATAGATTTATTTATTAGATTATATGTATTATATAAAATTAAATATATGTTATATATTGGAGTAAATTAAATATTTGTATTAAGTTGGGTTAAATATATGTATTGAATTCAATTTTATTTCATTTTATTTTTATGTTTTTATTTAATTAAATATAAGTATTAAATAGAATTTTATTTAGTTTTTATGTTTTTATGAAATTAAATTGAATATAAATACTTAATTCAATTAAATCCATTTATTAAATTAAATGTATGTATTAAATAATATTTATTTATCTTGTTTTTATTAAATTAAATGTATGTATTTTAATTTATTTTATTATTTAGACTCACAGGTGCAGTCGCCAGTAATAGTTTAATTTTATGTACCTGACAATTTGTCATTTGGGAATTTAAGTTGCCATTCGAGACTCATGTCCTTCATATTATTTTTCAGGTTTTATAGATAAATGCCAGCAGATGCGATGCAGATTAATTTTTGCACAGATAATAAGATGAAGCCGTCCATCATTGTCATTTTGAACATATTTTGAATATTATTCAGTCTGTAACTTACTGCAGTTTTATGTGCTGCAGCCAGTTAGCAAGTTAAAATGTCAGAGACTGATGCAGTTCATCTCATCAACGTGTCCTGTGTCCGTCAGCTCCTGCCTGTTTGCCACAATTCTCCATCCTGCTCTCTTCCATGTTATATATATGCATGCATGTGCAAACCAGATGTATGTAGATAGATTCAAGGTCCTCGCCTCCGCCTCAGGGATTTGCATCGCATCTTCTATTGCTCTGACTATCGCATGCACTTTATTTTTTCATATTTCCATTAAAACATGAATTTAAAGAGAACATTTATCCATCAAATGCACAAGAACATCTGGTGACATGCGGATAATAAGAACCTGACAACATCCTGTATGTTATTAGGCCACGTGCTGGTGTTCCCGTTCCTTTCAGATGAAGATTATTTACAGCGTCGTACGTCTGCTTGACCATAAATAACAGCTTCACGACGACAGCGTCCACGCTTTGCTTTAATATCCGGCTTCGTCCCCGCGGGTTCACGTCATCGGCTGAGAAACGGTCACATTCACAACGACCAGATTCTTATCGTGTCCTGTTGATCCTCAGCTTCCTGGTGACAGGCCACAGTGGAAACGGTTTCATCCCGTTTGTCTTGACTGGGGATATTTTTGTCAGCCATAACATTATGACCATGATGTTATGTCCAAGACAGCTGGGACTCATCAGAGCACGGACATGGGCCTTCTGAGGGGGTTCTGAATGTTGTGGATCATCCCACAGATACTTGATCAGTTTGGGATCTAGTGGTGTTGGGCGATACTGGGAATTGTAGTATCGATCCGATACCAAGTAAATACAGGGCTAGTATCACCGATACCGATACTTTTCCTTGAAAAGTCATGATCACATGACATTTCAACATTGAATCTTATCTTATGCTTTTTTTGGGGGGGGGGGGGGGGGGGGGTTACAATGTAAAACAATTTAATAGTATAAATTTTAAATAATTCACACAATTGTTTTAGAAAAAAATGCAAAAATAATAAGAAGGAACAATATAACAAAAACCTATATGTGTTCTATATTAAACTAGTTCTGTTTATAAATATACATTATCATCATTTTGCATTCTATGCCTTATCTCTTTACGAAAACATGTTGGATTCATGTTAATGTGTATCTAAAGAAATTCAAAGGGCAAATGTAAGAAAAAATATGATAAAATAATAATAATAAATATAATAAAAACAAAACTATTATTATAATAATAATAATTATAAAAAATAAAATAAAAAATATGGTGGAGGTGTGTCTGTGGGCTGCCATAACATTATGACCATGATGTTGTGTATGATGGGCTGAATCCTTGGGTGAAAACATCACAGCTGATTCTCAAGTAGAAGTGAACTTTCTGAAAACAACTAAGTCCTCACATCCAATATGCATCAAAAGCAATGCACAGAAAAGTCAATAAATAACTTCCAGGTGATCTCAACTATTTTTAATCTTAAAATCAAAAATCCAAACCCCAAGGGGGCAAATAGTAATAAAAAAAATATCTTATTTTTTAATGGAATATCAACACTCGGTTTCATCTATAAATGCTGTATCTCATGCTCTTGTAAGTCAGCTGCCCTTTTCCTCTCCATGTCTGAAAGCTTCCTTTACCTCGTTGAACTGCCTCCCTGTCAGTTTGCATCTGGATGCCTCTTGTTGCCCTTTAAACATTTGCGGATTTGCGGTTTAAAAATGTTTCTGCTTGAACAGGAACTGTGTATTCTGGTGTAAAATTGTGTGTGTACATGTAAAAGCCCTTCATGACCTACGTCACTGTGACGTCACAACGTTAGCTGGAGGCAAAACAGGGACGCTGGAGGCGAACACTGTCACTTTCAACCATGAAAATGTCGTCTTGCTGTTTTTTTTGGGGCCAAAACCGAAAAATCCAAAACACTAACTAGACGTATCACATACCAGCCACTGCCAGTCATAGACAACTTTGGTTTGGCTTTGGAGATTAAAAGAAAGGACTGGAGGGAAACAATCAATAACAATGGGCACACTTCAGATAAGATGCTAACCGCTAGCTAACTTGACTTTAGTTGCTGTTTCAGTGTTGTCTAAGCAGAAGCTGTATTTACTACATCGACCTCTACAGTGGTTTGACTTACTTCTTGTAATATCTTTATTGGAGAGGCTTCACTTGTTAAAGACAGACCAGACTTTGTCCCCTCTGTGTCCTCCTTTGCTCAAATCGTCCATCCAGTGAGTCCGAGTGTATATTCCCATCAGTCAGTCAACTTTTTAAAATGACACTCACGATCTCAGGCAGTGAGTGCATCAGTATTTATTTATGTTTTTTTAAATATACGTTCTCCTCGTCCATTCTTGCCAAAACAAGAAATATGAAAGATGCTAACCAATGTTTACAGGCTATAGTGTTTGAGATGTTTTGCCTCCAGCTAAGCCCCGCCCCTAAAAAAACATCACATTGTTTACATGCTGTGAAATGATTGCACCCCCTTTGAATGTCAGGACTTATTATTACGTAACTTAGTTTCAGGAACAAGTCCACTCCTCAAACGTCCAGTTACCTGCAACTATCTAAACAAATCTCTTTTCGCCCACTTGGCTCAGGCCTTGGTCAAAATAAACTCCGTTACACATACTGAGGTTCTTGTTAGTGAATAATTGGTAGTTCAGTGGATAAAATGTCAGAAAATACCAGAATGAACTGGCTCAAGTACTAAAAAAAACAAACAAAAAAAACAACCATAAAGGAAAACAAGCATTAGGCCTGAGTGACTTCGACAAGAGACAAATTATTACGACCAGATGAATGCTAGAAAAGGAAAAGAAAAACTCAGTCTGGATGAAGGAGAAAACAGCAGCCACACAGGCTTTGGAAGCTTTGTTTTTGAGATAACATCAGTTTTCCTCATTAGACATTCCTGGAGCTGCAGCATTGTTACAAATGTGTTCAGCAGAAACTGAAAAGGATCTTTTTTCAAAGCCAGCAGACCAGATGCATATTAGTCCTAATAAGATATAGAGCGGACAGATCACGAGGGGACAAGTCGTTCTTAAGAGGAAGAGGTAAAAATAATGACTCTGGGACTCTGAGAGGAGAAATCAAGACGCTGAAAGTCTGGAGCTGTCGTCACGGTAGCTCGGCATCCAGGAGTCGTCTCTCAAAACGCCTTGGTGAATGAGGACGAGGAGAAACTGAGGTCACGAGCTCCAGGTCACACTTCAAGGGGGAGATTTTCCTGGACGAGAAGAAGATATTTTATGAACCCCATGAGTGGAAGATGGGGTGTGGATGAACGTCCTGAGGAACATTTTTGTCCAACTGTTTCAGTCTTCTGTCACATCGTCAATAAACACCAGTGGTCCCCCTTCCCTCCAGATCATAGGTGATGTTTGGGATCCAGAGTGTGAGTGTATTAGTATATTCTCTAAAACATACGTTGTCCTCGTCCATTCCTGCCAAAACAATCAGTTGAAATGCGCTAACTGCTGTTTACAGGCTATAGTGTTTGAGATTTTTTGCCTCCAGCTAAGCCCCGCCCCTAAAAAAAACATCGCATTGTTTACAAGCAATTGCATTGTGGTTCCATTTTTTTTAACATTTCTTAGCTGAGTCTGGTGAGACCTTCCTGTCCTTTGAGAATCACAAAGTTTAGCCTCTTGAAGCAATCCGTCTCTGCAGGATAGTGATATTCCTTCCTCCTGGAGAAGGTTTCTTTCATTGCACCAAGACATACGGTACATTCAATGTTTACAGCATCACTCTCCAAACATGTCGCGCTTGGAAACAATTCCAGATCATCCAGACCAGAGGAAGGAAGTCAAGAGTTACTTTTGAATCCCTGAATAGAGGAAACTATTAGTGAGTAGAAATGGATGTAGCTTAAACGCATGTCAGGGTCCAAAGTATACTATAAATGCAATATGTGCAAATGAGAAGTGTTTTGTGTTCTGATATGCTTTACACCGGACCAGGGGCGCCACCAGGGATTTTGGGCCCCATGAAAAAAAGAAAAAAAACATCACATTGGGACCCCCATCCATCATAAATAAATAAACTTATAACTGTAAAGAAAGTTAAACAAACTCTAAATAAATTAAGAGAATCCTCTAGAAATAATGAAAACTGCAGTTTGGCTTGAGTAAGAACAAAGGACTCCTGGAAAGTCCAACTTTTTTTGCTCAGCCTAAATCCCCCAGTGTAGACCCTTCTTGGTGCAAGTTCATTCATCAAGTCTTTGAAGTCCAGCTTTCTATCCAACTGACTTTCAATGGACAACAAGGCAAGACTCTAAATCCTGTCCTGGGACATTGTGGACCTCAACTGTTTTTCTATTCTTTTTTTTTCTTTATCAGTTTTAGCTCACTGAACGCTCTCTTTCCACCAACAACAGTCAGAGGCAATGTAGAAAATATGAGTAAAACAATGCAGACTTCTACAAAAATGCTTGTTTTTTGGCATTCAAGAGACCAAGAGGGGACAAGTTAGGAGGACAAGTTGTCTCTCCTCTCCCTCCGTTGTCTCTTTCCTTTTTTTTTAAAACCAAATTTTTCTTTGCTATTGGACAACCTTGTGACTGATCCAGCAATTACAGGCCTGCACCACGATGCTCTAAGGTTGGACCAAACCATTTCATGCAGAGTCACGGGGGTGGTTGCTCATACCTTTTGATTAGTGGAGTCGAAACTAATGTGAAGAAATCCCGTATGTTTTGTTATTATATTAAAAATTTGTCTTTCTTATGATATGGTTTAATAATTTTCTCCTTTTTTACTTTTCTTTTGGGGCCCCTGTCAGTCATGGGCCGTTGTTATTGCGCCACTGCATCGGACTAACATGATCAAATCCATATTTACGTAGCCAAATTGAATATTAGATTAGTTTAGTTAGACGTCTTTTTCAACAACATGCTGTTTTGTTCAGTACTTTTCAGTTTGAAATAGAAGCAGAACTGGACGGACTGACCAGAATCTGTTTTTTGTTTGTTTGTTTGTTTGTTTTTTTGTAAATTTTTCAGAAGCAAAATACACAGAAAAGAAAAGACAGCAAATTTGATATTTTCAGTGACTTGACGTATAGTACAATTTTATTTATATTAACCCAATAACAAACACAAATGAGGAAACAGAACCCCTGGGAAGCAGCTACGGAGACGACAGTAGAAAGGAAAAAACAAAAAACAAAAGAGGAAACCTGAGCGCTACCAGGGTTACATGGGGTGACCCAGCTGGGACACAGAGGGAGATGAATTCATATATCGGGACAGAACAAATGAATATGCTGAAACGTTAACAAACACAGATTTAGACGAGAGAGAGCTGATACTTAATAGTAAACATTTAATTTCTTTCTTAGTTTCTCACGGTAAAGAGGACTGTGCAAAAGTTTTAGGCAAAAAAACAAAAAACAAAACAGCAAATCAATATCTGGAGTTACTACAACTTGCTGTCAGGGGTTTTGCAGGATCGTAGATGGAGTTTAGGAAACTTGCAGATGAAAAACCCAGGTACAGTCATCAGCTGTCTGGAGAAATCTAGACTAGAAGTGACTTCATGGAAGAGTCGCAGCCAAAAATCCAAAACCTCCCACCAGGAAGCAAAGAAAAGAGACTCAACTATGCAGGAGAATATAAGAACTGGGGAACCAAGGAGTAACAGCAGGTGTTCTGGACTGATGAGTCAGAATGAAAAATAGTACTTGGCTTTAGCAGAAGATGGAGAGCGTGAACGATAACGAGTATCTGCAGGCAACGGGGAAGCATGGTGGAGGTTAGGTGCAATTACTCACAACTACAAATTTATTATTTATATTTTTTTAAAAAGCATCCTTAGTTACCTGCCTAAAACCTTTGCACAGCTTCACAAGAACAACACTTAAATATTAACAACGAATATCTGTATAAAGATAGCAGTAGGACATTATATATACGACTATGAAAAAATCTCCCTGACTGATTAGGCAACACCGGGGGTTAGTGCTGGAGGCGGCAAACAATGTTCGGTTGACTTTAGCATTTTGGCAATTTTTCCATCCATGTCAGTTGCCCTTTAGACTTCTACATTGTGACCACTTCCAAACATTGTGAAGGTCTCCATTGTGCCTCCTTGGGTCCTACGGGTTGAGGGGAGGGGCCTCTGTGGATCATCCCACAGATACTTTGGGATCTAGCGAATTTGGAGTCAGATCAGGCATGTTCCAGGGTGGGGGGTGTCTGGTCTGGTCTAGGTGGGTGCCACATGTCTAAGTATCATCCACATGAAAGAATGTCAAAGTTTCCCAACAGAACATTGAATTGTTACAAGACAAGGTCATAATGTTGTGGCTGATCGGTGTACATATGTCAGTGTACTTTTGTCAGTGGGCTCGGTAACACTTGTGTTAACCCATTCAGCAGTAGACGGTTCATTTAAGTCACATAAATAAATAATTAAACTCTGACAAAAACATTTCACATTTAATATTTCTTCATCGCCCTCTCGGTGTCTCGTTCGATTTCTGAATCCAAATGTTTATAAGCCAATAACTACGACTGTGGGCTTACATTCAAGTTGTGTTCAGTAGTGTGGCCTGTGACTTTAAGGTCCCAAAACTCTTAGAACACATCAGAGAATTCACATGTTGCTGATTCAGTCTTCTTTTGGCACACTGCCGAGGAGATTACAGGATATGACCAGTTCATGGTCATTAATTTCCTCTGTGCAGATCCAAGGCTGGGAAATGTATCTTTACACATCTGCTACTCCCCCATTTAATTCTCATCCTTGGTGAATGTTAAACCGTAGTTGTACGAGAGGTGTACGTCCCGTTGCGGAAAACCATATCAGAAGCCATGCAGTCCTTGGGGAAGTCTAGGGGGTTACACGTTGCCTGTCTCTTTAATGCCACAGCACAGTAATCCACCTGTTCTGCATCCAGCCCGGACTCCAGCCACCGGAAACACACGATGCGCTGGAACGAACGCCGGAAGTTGTCCGACACGAAGCCGTACAGAATAGGGTTGGCGCCGCTGTTGGCGTAGCTGAGGATGACGAAAAGCTGGGTGACCATGGGATCGGGAGGCCGGTGGAAAACGCTGACCAGCTGGACGATGTAGAACGGCATCCAGCAGAGAATGAACACCGTCACGACCAGAAGCACCATACGCGTGATCTTCTTCTCCGAGCGCCGCCGCTGAAGCCACCCAGCCTTCAGTCCCACTGCTCGCATTCTGGCCACCATCAGACAATAGCATAAGCAGATGGCTCCAACCGGCAGGAGAAACCCCAGCAGGAAGGTGTAGACCACGAACGCTTCTGACCACACGGCCTCAGGCCACAAGAAGTTGCAGTCCACGCCACCATCCTGCGCGGGGACGGTGTCTGCAAAGATAATGATGGGCAGGATGACGACGAGCGAAAGCCCCCAGACGCAAACATTGACCACTTTGGCGACAGTCGGTCTGCGGTAGCGAGCGGCCTTGATCGGGTGGACCACCGCCACGTACCGGTCCACACTCAGCACAGTCAGGCAGAAGATGGACGTAAACATGTTGATGCCGTCCACGCTCAACACCAGTCTGCACATCAGCGACCCAAAGGGCCAGTGACGGACCGCCGCCGACGTGGCCAGGAAGGGAACGCTCAGCATGAACAGCTCGTCGGCGATGGCCAAGTTGAGAATATAAATGTTTGTGGCTGTTTTCATCTTGGCGTATTTCAGGATCACGTAGATGACCATGGCGTTGCCGATGAGACCCACACAACAGACGAGGGCGTAGATGGATGGGATGATGATTTTACTGGTGCTGGTGTCCTGGTAGTAGTCCTCATAGTCCATGCTTGCGTTGTAGGGCGGCCTCGTTGGATAGGCCCAGTAGTCGTGGCTCTCATTAAAATCCATTGTCACCTGTGGTGGATACGTGATGCCGTTTTTCTACTTGACAGGATCAAACAGCAGTCTCCTCCATCGACAGGTAAGTATCTGGCTGTTAACAGACACCGGTCATGCAAGTTTCTGATGGGTAACATCCACCGATATTCCTGTTTAAACCCCTCCACCAGTCCGGTCAAGACTTGGATGAAACGTCTTCAGTAAACCCAATAAGTCCAGTTGTCTGTCTTTCGCATTTTTTGGGCATTTTGTGGTTCTGATCAGATCCTGGTTTCTTCTTTGTCGAGGAATTACACGTTTGAAGTGAAATTCCTCACAGACATTGACGGAAAGTACATGACGAAAACATCCACGGATAGACAGTACCAAAGAACATCTTCATATTGGGAGAGAAAGTGATGTTCTTGAGTAATAAAAGAAAGAAAAACATGGACACTGTTTTCGCAGTTCACATGTCCTTCATTTTCCTGGATCTTTTGTGTCAGGACGGGTCCAGACAACCTTGATCATTCACTTCCGCTTAGCAACAGAAAACCTTCTTTTTAAGGCATCTGTCATTGCTCGTCCGTTGCATGTAACAACATTCATAGTGTTCTGATGAAAAGTCAGATGAGGCCATTATGATGCCGTACACGACTCAATCTGTCGACTGAAACTCTTTGTTCTGGCAGCTATTGTTCGACTAAACGTGCTGTTGTTCGCCTCCTGGGCTCAGGTTGTTTTGTTGAGCTGCGGTCTTTTTACAGAGTGAAGAGAAGCCACATTTCTTGCTGAAACCTCTCCTCGGGACACAATAAGCTTCGATTTTCTGGGACGTTGGTAATGAGAACCTGCGAGAAAGTAAAATAACTGTCACTTGATTTGTCTCTGTCACCAAGCATCTAAATACAACTACTGAGTGACAAAACACAACACAATGCATTGTCCTTTCCCTCCAGATTCTTTAAAGTTGACTGTTATGTGATGAAAGTCGAATCGGCACTGACTAGTCACTAGTAATGAAATCTATATCCTTGACCTACATACAGTGAGCTGCAGCCTGTATAAAAACCGGCAGCACCATCTGTAGTGTTTAATAGTACTCCACAATGTGTTGTTAGATGGGATATTTCTCTGCAGCTAAAAGTCTAATAACCTTATCAAATTGCTGATGTGCAGCCTCCTTCTCCAGGAAGCAATTTCAGACTGTACGGCAAATTATTTGTAGGCATGCAACTACTTGTGCCTTTGGGATTCATCTCATATCATCTTCCATAAACGCTTATCCTCTAGGGGCGCGGAGTTTACTAGAGCCTATTGCAGCTGTCACCGGGCAAGAGGCAGGGTACACCCTGCACAGGTCGCCAGTTTTTTCGTAGGGCTAACACATGGAAAAACAATCATTCGCACGCAGTCACACCTAGGGTCAATTTAGGGTCACCGATCAGCTTAAGGGACAAGTCATCGGAGGTGGGAGGAAACTGGAGTTCCTGAAGAGGTTTTAGACTGGAAATGTTTATGATCCTCATCATGGTGACTTCCTACATACATACAATAATTACAGTAAAGGTTACACATATACCTTAACGCACATATATATACAGTCTGTATATATATATATATATATACCGTCTTGTTCATTAAAGTACATTCAGATTAATTGAAAGTATCTATTTTCAGACACTTTCTCAAATGACGATTATTACCTAAGAAAACTTAAAGGGTAAACAAGAGCTCTGGAACATGTGCCTGTCTATGGCAAGAATACTGCACAACTAAAATAAGAAACATGGCGCCGTCTGCTGGCTCTGCTACTCCCATATTTAGGGATATCAACAGATTAGTTACAAGATCCCTAACGTAAAGTCTTAAACCTCAAACAATCTTGAACAAGGAAGAAGTGATGATTAGAATGAGCGAAATGCTCATTTTGCACAGATGTCCTCACTCCCAAGTGGTCCCCAGAAAGACAGCTACACAACAACACACACTTGTCAATGTTCTCACTTATACTCAATGCCAGGTCTTTTCTTTTCTTCCCCTTTTACTATACAGGTATAGAAGACACCTTCATGGCACTCTGCTTTACAGTAAGACCGTTAAGGCTTTCAGTATTGCTGCATATCCACAACAATAGGCAACCAACCATCAGATCAAAAGCATGAACACCTTCTTCCATTATTTTCCTGTGATACCAACTTTATCCTAGTTCATAATCGTACTTATGTGGTTAGACTGCTTCTACCTTCCTGCTGCTGTTAGGATCCACAATGAACATTTGTAATACTATTACACCTCAAGGTTGTAGTCTTCAGTCTCATGTTAGCATTCATCTGTTAGCACTCGTTTGTTAGCTCACTATTTCAGACTATTGTCTACTAGTAATGGTAAATGGTCTTGCTTTTATATAGAACTTTTTTATCTATGTTTACTCAAAGCTCTTTACAGTCACAGAGGCTCAGTGTCTGGCTCAAGGACACTTAAGTATGTGGCACATTCCAGGGATTGATCCACTAACCTTTCTACCTACTGGGGTACGGTCGCCCATTGTCTCCCACAAGCAGTGTAACCACAAAAAATGGACCCACCAATTTTTAATTTTATTCGAATACAAATGCCCTTTTTCCCCTCAACAAATACAAATACTAGATGCTTTGCACACCTCCAATTGCTTGTAAACCTGTTAAAGATGACATTTAGGCAGTATTAACACCTGTTGGCTCAAGGCACCGCGCCACAGCTCCACAAGTTTAAGACAGACATAATTCGATTTTCTTTCTTCACACAACATTAGTCAGTTCCCCCCGGAAGGCTTCGTTCTTTCTGGTACGACTCCTTTTTTTTTTGTACTCTGTGTAAAGGGATTCCTCAATTATTTACTTACATTGACCTTCCCTTCACTCCAGCAATTACAGGCCTGCACCACGATGCTCTAAGGTTGGACCAAACCATTTCATGCAGAGTCACGGGGGTGGTTGCTCATACCTTTTGATTAGTGGAGTCGAAACTAATGTGAAGAAATCCCGTATGTTTTGTTATTATATTAAAAATTTGTCTTTCTTATGATATGGTTTAATAATTTTCTCCTTTTTTACTTTTCTTTTGGGGCCCCTGTCAGTCATGGGCCGTTGGAACTGTCCTAACTTTTCCCGCCTATATTGCGCCACTGCATCGGACTAACATGATCAAATCCATATTTACGTAGCCAAATTGAATATTAGATTAGTTTAGTTAGACGTCTTTTTCAACAACATGCTGTTTTGTTCAGTACTTTTCAGTTTGAAATAGAAGCAGAACTGGACGGACTGACCAGAATCTGTTTTTTGTTTGTTTGTTTGTTTGTTTTTTTGTAAATTTTTCAGAAGCAAAATACACAGAAAAGAAAAGACAGCAAATTTGATATTTTCAGTGACTTGACGTATAGTACAATTTTATTTATATTAACCCAATAACAAACACAAATGAGGAAACAGAACCCCTGGGAAGCAGCTACGGAGACGACAGTAGAAAGGAAAAAACAAAAACAAAAGAGGAAACCTGAGCGCTACCAGGGTTACATGGGGTGACCCAGCTGGGACACAGAGGGAGATGAATTCATATATCGGGACAGAACAAATGAATATGCTGAAACGTTAACAAACACAGATTTAGACGAGAGAGAGCTGATACTTAATAGTAAACATTTAATTTCTTTCTTAGTTTCTCACGGTAAAGAGGACTGTGCAAAAGTTTTAGGCAAAAAAACAAAAAACAAAACAGCAAATCAATATCTGGAGTTACTACAACTTGCTGTCAGGGGTTTTGCAGGATCGTAGATGGAGTTTAGGAAACTTGCAGATGAAAAACCCAGGTACAGTCATCAGCTGTCTGGAGAAATCTAGACTAGAAGTGACTTCATGGAAGAGTCGCAGCCAAAAATCCAAAACCTCCCACCAGGAAGCAAAGAAAAGAGACTCAACTATGCAGGAGAATATAAGAACTGGGGAACCAAGGAGTAACAGCAGGTGTTCTGGACTGATGAGTCAGAATGAAAAATAGTACTTGGCTTTAGCAGAAGATGGAGAGCGTGAACGATAACGAGTATCTGCAGGCAACGGGGAAGCATGGTGGAGGTTAGGTGCAATTACTCACAACTACAAATTTATTATTTATATTTTTTTAAAAAGCATCCTTAGTTACCTGCCTAAAACCTTTGCACAGCTTCACAAGAACAACACTTAAATATTAACAACGAATATCTGTATAAAGATAGCAGTAGGACATTATATATACGACTATGAAAAAATCTCCCTGACTGATTAGGCAACACCGGGGGTTAGTGCTGGAGGCGGCAAACAATGTTCGGTTGACTTTAGCATTTTGGCAATTTTTCCATCCATGTCAGTTGCCCCTTTAGACTTCTACATTGTGACCACCTTCCAAACATTGTGAAGGTCTCCATTGTGCCTCCTTGGGTCCTACGGGTTGAGGGGAGGGGCCTCTGTGGATCATCCCACAGATACTTTGGGATCTAGCGAATTTGGAGTCAGATCAGGCATGTTCCAGGGTGGGGGGTGTCTGGTCTGGTCTAGGTGGGTGCCACATGTCTAAGTATCATCCACATGAAAGAATGTCAAAGTTTCCCAACAGAACATTGAATTGTTACAAGACAAGGTCATAATGTTGTGGCTGATCGGTGTACATATGTCAGTGTACTTTTGTCAGTGGGCTCGGTAACACTTGTGTTAACCCATTCAGCAGTAGACGGTTCATTTAAGTCACATAAATAAATAATTAAACTCTGACAAAAACATTTCACATTTAATATTTCTTCATCGCCCTCTCAGTGTCTCGTTCGATTTCTGAATCCAAATGTTTATAAGCCAATAACTACCACTGTGGGCTTACATTCAAGTTGTGTTCAGTAGTGTGGCCTGTGACTTTAAGGTCCCAAAACTCTTAGAACACATCAGAGAATTCACATGTTGCTGATTCAGTCTTCTTTTGGCACACTGCCGAGGAGATTACAGGATATGACCAGTTCATGGTCATTAATTTCCTCTGTGCAGATCCAAGGCTGGGAAATGTATCTTTACACATCTGCTACTCCCCCATTTAATTCTCATCCTTGGTGAATGTTAAACCGTAGTTGTACGAGAGGTGTACGTCCCGTTGCGGAAAACCATATCAGAAGCCATGCAGTCCTTGGGGAAGTCTAGGGGGTTACACGTTGCCTGTCTCTTTAATGCCACAGCACAGTAATCCACCTGTTCTGCATCCAGCCCGGACTCCAGCCACCGGAAACACACGATGCGCTGGAACGAACGCCGGAAGTTGTCCGACACGAAGCCGTACAGAATAGGGTTGGCGCCGCTGTTGGCGTAGCTGAGGATGACGAAAAGCTGGGTGACCATGGGATCGGGAGGCCGGTGGAAAACGCTGACCAGCTGGACGATGTAGAACGGCATCCAGCAGAGAATGAACACCGTCACGACCAGAAGCACCATACGCGTGATCTTCTTCTCCGAGCGCCGCCGCTGAAGCCACCCAGCCTTCAGTCCCACTGCTCGCATTCTGGCCACCATCAGACAATAGCATAAGCAGATGGCTCCGACCGGCAGGAGAAACCCCAGCAGGAAGGTGTAGACCACGAACGCTTCTGACCACACGGCCTCAGGCCACAAGAAGTTGCAGTCCACGCCACCATCCTGCGCGGGGACGGTGTCTGCAAAGATAATGATGGGCAGGATGACGACGAGCGAAAGCCCCCAGACGCAAACATTGACCACTTTGGCGACAGTCGGTCTGCGGTAGCGAGCGGCCTTGATCGGGTGGACCACCGCCACGTACCGGTCCACACTCAGCACAGTCAGGCAGAAGATGGACGTAAACATGTTGATGCCGTCCACGCTCAACACCAGTCTGCACATCAGCGACCCAAAGGGCCAGTGACGGACCGCCGCCGACGTGGCCAGGAAGGGAACGCTCAGCATGAACAGCTCGTCGGCGATGGCCAAGTTGAGAATATAAATGTTTGTGGCTGTTTTCATCTTGGCGTATTTCAGGATCACGTAGATGACCATGGCGTTGCCGATGAGACCCACACAACAGACGAGAGCGTAGATGGATGGGATAATGATTTTACTGGTGCTGGTGTCCTGGTAGTAGTCCTCATAGTCCATGCTTGCGTTGTAGGGCGACCTCGTTGGATAGGCCCAATAGTCGTGGCTCTCATTAAAATCCATTGTCACCTTTGGTGGATACGTGATGCAGATTTTCTACTTGACAGGATCAAACAGCAGTCTCCTCCATCGAGAGGTAAGTATCTGGCCGTTAACAGACACCAGTCATGCGAGTTTCTGATGGGTAACATCCACCGATATTCCTGTTTAAACCCCCAACTCCTCCACCAATCCGGTCAAGACTTGTTTGAAACGTCTTCAATAAACCCAACAAGTCCAGTTATCTGTCTTTCGCATTTTTTGGGCATTTTGTGGTTCTGATCAGATCCTGGTCTCTTCTTTGTCGAGGAATTACACGTTTGAAGTGAAATTCCTCACAGACATTGACGGAAAGTACATGACGAAAACATCCACGGATAGACAGTACCAAAGAACATCTTCATATTGGGAGAGAAAGTGATGTTCTTGAGTAATAAAAGAAAGAAAAACATGGACACTGTTTTCGCAGTTCACATGTCCTTCATTTTCCTGGATCTTTTGTGTCAGGACGGGTCCAGACAACCTTGATCATTCACTTCCGCTTAGCAACAGAAAACCTTCTTTTTAAGGCATCTGTCATTGCTCGTCCGTTGCATGTAACAACATTCATAGTGTTCTGATGAAAAGTCAGATGAGGCCATTATGATGCCGTACACGACTCAATCTGTCGACTGAAACTCTTTGTTCTGGCAGCTATTGTTCGACTAAACGTGCTGTTGTTCGCCTCCTGGGCTCAGGTTGTTTTGTTGAGCTCGCGGTCTTTTTACAGAGTGAAGAGAAGCCACATTTCTTGCTGAAACCTCTCCTCGGGACACAATAAGCTTCGATTTTCTGGGACGTTGGTAATGAGAACCTGCGAGAAAGTAAAATAACTGTCACTTGATTTGTCTCTGTCACCAAGCATCTAAATACAACTACTGAGTGACAAAACACAACACAATGCATTGTCCTTTCCCTCCAGATTCTTTAAAGTTGACTGTTATGTGATGAAAGTCGAATCGGCACTGACTAGTCACTAGTAATGAAATCTATATCCTTGACCTACATACAGTGAGCTGCAGCCTGTATAAAAACCGGCAGCACCATCTGTAGTGTTTAATAGTACTCCACAATGTGTTGTTAGATGGGATATTTCTCTGCAGCTAAAAGTCTAATAACCTTATCAAATTGCTGATGTGCAGCCTCCTTCTCCAGGAAGCAATTTCAGACTGTACGGCAAATTATTTGTAGGCATGCAACTACTTGTGCCTTTGGGATTCATCTCATATCATCTTCCATAAACGCTTATCCTCTAGGGGCGCGGAGTTTACTAGAGCCTATTGCAGCTGTCACCGGGCAAGAGGCAGGGTACACCCTGCACAGGTCGCCAGTTTTTTCGTAGGGCTAACACATGGAAAAACAATCATTCGCACGCAGTCACACCTAGGGTCAATTTAGGGTCACCGATCAGCTTAAGGGACAAGTCATCGGAGGTGGGAGGAAACTGGAGTTCCTGAAGAGGTTTTAGACTGGAAATGTTTATGATCCTCATCATGGTGACTTCCTACATACATACAATAATTACAGTAAAGGTTACACATATACCTTAACGCACATATATATACAGTCTGTATATATATATATATATATACCGTCTTGTTCATTAAAGTACATTCAGATTAATTGAAAGTATCTATTTTCAGACACTTTCTCAAATGACGATTATTACCTAAGAAAACTTAAAGGGTAAACAAGAGCTCTGGAACATGTGCCTGTCTATGGCAAGAATACTGCACAACTAAAATAAGAAACATGGCGCCGTCTGCTGGCTCTGCTACTCCCATATTTAGGGATATCAACAGATTAGTTACAAGATCCCTAACGTAAAGTCTTAAACCTCAAACAATCTTGAACAAGGAAGAAGTGATGATTAGAATGAGCGAAATGCTCATTTTGCACAGATGTCCTCACTCCCAAGTGGTCCCCAGAAAGACAGCTACACAACAACACACACTTGTCAATGTTCTCACTTATACTCAATGCCAGGTCTTTTCTTTTCTTCCCCTTTTACTATACAGGTATAGAAGACACCTTCATGGCACTCTGCTTTACAGTAAGACCGTTAAGGCTTTCAGTATTGCTGCATATCCACAACAATAGGCAACCAACCATCAGATCAAAAGCATGAACACCTTCTTCCATTATTTTCCTGTGATACCAACTTTATCCTAGTTCATAATCGTACTTATGTGGTTAGACTGCTTCTACCTTCCTGCTGCTGTTAGGATCCACAATGAACATTTGTAATACTATTACACCTCAAGGTTGTAGTCTTCAGTCTCATGTTAGCATTCATCTGTTAGCACTCGTTTGTTAGCTCACTATTTCAGACTATTGTCTACTAGTAATGGTAAATGGTCTTGCTTTTATATAGAACTTTTTTATCTATGTTTACTCAAAGCTCTTTACAGTCACAGAGGCTCAGTGTCTGGCTCAAGGACACTTAAGTATGTGGCACATTCCAGGGATTGATCCACTAACCTTTCTACCTACTGGGGTACGGTCGCCCATTGTCTCCCACAAGCAGTGTAACCACAAAAAATGGACCCACCAATTTTTAATTTTATTCGAATACAAATGCCCTTTTTCCCCTCAACAAATACAAATACTAGATGCTTTGCACACCTCCAATTGCTTGTAAACCTGTTAAAGATGACATTTAGGCAGTATTAACACCTGTTGGCTCAAGGCACCGCGCCACAGCTCCACAAGTTTAAGACAGACATAATTCGATTTTCTTTCTTCACACAACATTAGTCAGTTCCCCCCGGAAGGCTTCGTTCTTTCTGGTACGACTCCTTTTTTTTTTGTACTCTGTGTAAAGGGATTCCTCAATTATTTACTTACATTGACCTTCCCTTCACTCCAGGGCCTGCGTTCATTGCATTTTATTTTATATTGGCAGCGTTTAGCCTGGAGTACAGTCTACAGATGAATATGGAAAAAAAAGCTTTTTCCTGCTCTGGTTGTCTAGAGATGTTTGATAGTTTGTGATGGTGAGTGGAAATTGCTATTCTGCTGGTGAGAGTCACTGAATTCATTATGTGAATTTATGCAAACATACTGTATCTACTTGTTAAGCAGCCTCGGACAATCACAGGTTGATGCCAGAAAGAATGCATTAATGTTATAAATATATATGAATATGTTAATAGACCCACTAATGTTTCTTTTGGTCGAATGTTGGTGCCTTAACATCAATTATCGCTGTATATTTTTAGATTTCTTTAAACACACTTTAAAAATGAATCCAACATATTTCAGTAAAGGGATCGATGGAGGCTGAAGATGAAACATTAGGAGAAGAGACGCTAACAGCGCAGCTCACTCCCATCAGCCAAGTACTGAGGCCAAAAATCTCTGCTGTTTAAACTTAAATCCTGGAACTGTCAGTTATTTAGCTGTGTTTACATAATTTAGCTATGTTTAGCTGTGTTTTGTGGGTATGTTTCCGGCAGTTACGCGGTCTCCCTGCTGTTGCACGTGTTCGAAATTTAAATATTTGGACTGTTAATTATTTTTATAGCTTAATATTGAATGCAAAAGAGAACACATGATAGGTAGGGGCTAACCCTAAGCCTAGCCCACCCTACTTAATCTCTCCATCAGTTTGAGGGTCTGTGGTCTGAAAAATGTGGAAGACCCCTCGTGTAGGGATATAATCTGAAGCTGAAACTAATCTCATTAAGTGTTTATTTCTGTTATTTGCAATTAAGGAACAGCTCAGTGAGCGTTCGGAGCTCTAATTTTTACGCTTATCGGTTTTAATTAAGGAGAACCAAGAGTGGAATTATCTACTTGATCGAGTCCCCTAGTTGTTGAAATACCGCCAACACCTTTAACTGCATTCGTACTGAGTGCAGGTTATTGTAAAAAAACAAAAAAACAAAACAACAAACAGGACATTCAGACATTCTGATTCCTCAGCCGTGCACGATGATCGATTGCAACCAGATTTGTGTCGTACACCGTGGCCACTAGAGGGCTTCCTGACACAGATGCACGGCTCTGCTCCTGTCATTTCTCTTCTGAAGAGTCTCTCCTTTCTAATTGATGGAGGGTTTGCCGGGGGAATGCACCAGAGGCACTAAAAAGAAAGAAAGAAAGATAAAAAAAGAACTCTCTATCCTTTCTACAATTTGATTTATACCCTTAACAGAAAACAGACCGGTGCACCCCATAATAAGACAGGGCTCTTTGTAAAGATGCTCCCCGAGCATACTGGGGAGTGGGGGGACTCTGAATGGGATGATTCAATTGTTGCATGTTTTTTTTTTTTTTTTTTTGCGTTGAGAACTTACCGTCTATGTGTAGCTGCAGAGATGCTGCCGCTGTCCTTCCACGCCTCCTTCACGGGGAGAATCTTGTCTTTTCTGTCTCCTCATCCTCCCCATCCTCGTGTCCATCAGACGCTGCCTGACTGACTGAATCCAGCTCCTCGTCCCTCTGCTCCTCCAGTTCATTCTCTCCTCCTCTGCTGCTAGAGGCTTGTTTTTATAGCATACTGACACGTCCACCCCCCCCTCCCCACCACCACCACCACCACCACCCCTTTCTCTCCCTCCCTTGCTCTCCCCCCCTCCCTCTCTCCCTCTCTCCCTCTCTGTGTTTCTCATGCACTCTCCTGCTCTTTTATTCCCCAGCGGAAATTATAATGGATCGAAAATGCGTCGCTGCAGACAACAAAAAGTTTTTAATGCTTTAAAAGACGTGGTGTTGTGTTTCTCCAGCGCGTTAATGCATTACATAACATTCTCTCATTCAAGCTTATTATTCAGTTTTTAGACATTAGGCTGAGCTCAGACTGCAGGTAAATCCATATCTTCTTCCATCTTTCTATCTTCTTTTTTTTTTTTTGGTTCATTAATTCGTTTCTCTAATCAGATCTCCTGGACAGACTGTCCGTGAAAGCATCACCCGAACCGATCTGTACGCGTTGCTGTGGTAACGATGTTGGAATCAGTAACTGATGACAACAGTGGGTTCCTTGGAGCTCCTGCTTGTACAGGGGAATGGGTAGAAATGGAAAATAAAAACAAGAAAACAGAGGCGCAAGCAAGCAAAAAAAAGACCACTTCACTCTCCAGACCGTGATGGGGTTGTCAGAAGAAGAGAGGGGCCCCCGGTGGAAATGAGCAACGCTTGCAAAGGGTCAGCGTGGAGATGGAGACGGAGACGTGAACTTGTGAACAGATGGGATGGTGTTTTTTAATTCTACAGAGGAGGCTGGTAGCTGAGAGAACACTGAGTCATGCAGATTGCTTGACTGGACAGACGGGAGCAATGAGTGCTTTAAGGGAAGCGGGTTATTGACGTCGAGAGACTTACAGTAGGCGCTGCTGCAATTAGGAGGATGATGAAGTTAAGGAAATTCCCCTGAGACGTTTGGTGGCTGCACAAAAAAAACACTGTCGCAAGAGTAGAGGCTGCAATCGCTTTATCCCGGGCTGGAAGCTTATCCCAGCTGTCACTGGGCAAGAGGTGGGGTACAAACCTGGACTCTCACACCTACGGCCGATTTAGAATCACCAGTGAACCTTACAAACATGTCGGAGAAAACCAACATGCAAACTCCACCGAGAAAGAGCCCAGTCGGGCCATGGACTAGAACCCAGAACCTTCTCACATCACACCACTGTGCTGTGGTGTAGAAGTTAAAGATCCATAAAACATGCGCTGTTGGGTTCAGTTGTGTCGGAGTTCCAGATGTGAGTGGTTATGGTGGTTTGCTGCTGAGTTTTGTTCTTGAACGATTTCTGAACCCTAAACAATGATGTAGTGTAAGAAATTCCATGGACATTCGTAAGTTATTTCAATGTGTACGAGTACTGAGTACATGCCACAAAACCTGTCTAGTTTGGCCAACTCAATTCCGTTAGCACAAGCAACGCAATTTGCCTTGTCCCCCACAAGTTTAATTGTGTTAAAATAATAGTATATAGCACTTTATCTGCCAATCCACCAACAACCAGACACAACGGACAATCTACTTAAAAATCTCATCTCATTTCATTCAAGTCTTCTACTTCTTATCCTCACTAGGGTCGTGGGGTTGTGGGGGTTGCTGGAGCCTATCCCACCCTGGACAGGTCGCCCGTCCATCTCAGGGCTAACACAGAAACCAATAACCATTCACCAAGGGTCAATTTAGAGTCACCAATCAGCCTAACGAGTCTTTGGAGGTGGGAGGAAGCCGGAGTACCTGGAGAAAACCCACGCAGACACAAGGAGAACATGCAAACTCCACCACCTACAATGACTTATTTATGTAAGTCAGGATTCATTTTAAGTTGTGCTAACTGAATACACCTCCATGTTGAATGAAAGCAGGTATATCAAATGAAAATCCATGTACTATTGAGTCGGGACGGCTTTATCTATTTTCATTTAGACCAACGTGTTATCAGCTCATTATAATGTAAACACAACAAACTCTTGATTTTGAGCTACACTCACTAACCCCATGGATCTGTTTTTTTAGAGTGTGTGTATTGCTTTTCATGACGGCCTAAAGTAGAGGAAGAAATCTGGGTGCAAACTAAATATCTATATAATATTTTGGGCAGTTCTGTGTGCACGTTTGCCTCTTTGGAGGCCGTGCACACGGGCAGAGAGAATTCTTATCTCCAAGTCTGAATTTGGACTCAGCAATAGCAAATGTTAAGATGAGTACGCTGATCATCCAGAATTCACTCCACTCTGGGTCTAGTTTGGGGCCTGAAAGCATCCGTCCTCCTCCTCACCTGGCACCACTTGCTCCTAAGACAGTTAGCCTCTTTGTTGCTAGCTCTTTTATCCGTTTGCTGCAGTTCCTCCTGACCCAACTAGCTGCCGTCCTGCTGGTTTACATGGCCCCGTGTTCGCACTGACTGCTGATGTGGAAATCTGGGGACATTTACAACTTAGAGATGAAAAAGAAAAAAAAGAAGTATAAAAGCTAAGCGTTTTGAACAGGAAGTAGTAGTTTCTGAAAAAACAACAACAATGTCCTCATATGTGGACACTGGGATTATTCCGGAAGCCCCAACGTCCTCAAGCAAGTACTTGCTAATTAGCGACGTTGTAGCGCGTTGCCATTGATAAAATTTGCTCAATTTGCGCGTCACAACAAACTAGAAAGTTACTAAGAATAAATAAATAAGTTTAAACTTTTTTGTCCCTGAAATCGTTTGTAGAATGAATCTGATGAAATTCCCGCTATCATGTTTTTACACAGACTAGTGTGTTGACTCTTTGCTACCACTAGATGGCAGACTAAAGCGTCCACTAAATGAAGCCGAACAAGATGCAATAAAACAAACTAATGTCCCCATACGAGGACGCAGGGTCTCAATAGACCACGACCGGCTACCGTAATAATTATAGTATAAGCTCAACGTTTTTTTCTTATTCATAAAAAGCTAAAACTGGGGACACTTTCGGGAACAACTTGAACTAAGGGACAGGTCATACAAAACAGGGAGTGTCCCCAGAAATCAGGGACGTCTGGTCACCCTAAAAAAAACAAACAAAAAAACAAAAAAAACAAACCTTTTTTAGCAGGTTAAGAAGCGCTACATTGAAAATGGTCCAGTCTCATGGTGCAGTGTTCCTCATACTGTGTAAGCAAACACACTGATACGGCTGTATATTAAAAATTCATATCATAACGTAAAAACAAACCAGTATTCAGTATGAACCAGTTTACCACCCAGCGCTACCTGGAATTTCCCAAGCTCTTTGGTTCCACCCTTCCCCTCTTTGTTGTATTTAGTGCCTTGTTGTTCAGGCACTAAATCAATTTAACGCTTGCTCCGGGGTTTTTTTTTACTTGAAGTGAATCAATAAATAGTCCAACCCTTCCTTTTACAGTCACAATGATGCACCTGCCCGCTCACACTGAGAGCAACTCTCAGGGGTTCGGCGTCTCTCTGAAGGATGTGGATGTGGCTCATTGAACCACGAACTCTCTGGTGAGCTGCCCAAATGTAATGGAACTGAAGTAAAGAACTGCCTCCAGAGCTTGGGCGCACATGCAAAAGAAATAATATCCCTATGATTAAGGAGAACCAGATCCCTGTGGGCTCCACTGTTCAGCCTTTCTCATCTGAAGCACGACATCGAGACGCAAATTCGTCCCAAGCCTGTCATCATAATCCCGATCTCATCCCAGAAGAGCTCTGGACGTTATCACTACGTGATAATATAAACTATTGTGTTTATTTATTCTTGTCTTTTTTGTTGCATGTTTGAGCTTTAAAGGCCCTCAGTGACCGATGGACGTCAACCGATGTTTGTTTACAACCTCCACAGTAATCTTTTCGCGCTTGCATAAAAGCATGTGACTATCATACATATCTAACAAGTTGCTGGTGGCCAATTCAGAGAAGGAGGGTGGGGAACAATGGTTATTAATGGTGTAACACCGCGCACGAGGCCCCAGTTCTGAGCTCAGATTTACAGGTTTAATACCTGCTGACAGTCGTGTGAGTTTAATATTGTACTTTTCTTCTTTTAATCTGGTAATAATTCAATCTTCTGAGCGGAATATAGGGTTTCACTTTCCTTATAGTTTACTAGTTGGCACTGGCTGAGACCAGGGGCGTCAAAAACCAGCCCACCACAGATGGTGGGTTCATCAGGAATACATTCAGGAAGTGGGTTTAAGAGCTCCAAGACGGTTCCATTCATAAATCCTCTGAAGTAATATATTTTTTTAACAGCAGGTGAGCACACATGGTAGAAATCAGCAACACTCCTGCACTTGGATTTATGGCCGCCCACATGGACACAGCCCTGGATGGAATTTACACGACTACTTGATACTTAAATTTTAGTTTGTGGGATTAAATTTAAAGAAAACACCAGTTTAATAGGATTCTTTTTTTTTTTTTTTCAGATCCTCAAAAGTGAAGTCGAAGCAAGTAGAGCTCCCTCTGGTGGCTGGACGCTGCAGTGTAGGTCGTAAGCTCCACCTCCTCTATGTTAGTGGGCGGGACTTGGGCCAAACTAAAACACTAAAGTACACGTCAATTATTATTATTTTTTTTTTCAAGGATGGTTTCAGTCGTTTAAGGTAGCTCATATAATGTTGAGAATTGCCTAACTAGCTCTCCGCTACCTGTTAGCTCATGCTAACACCTGTCACAAAAGAGTTCAAAAAACATTCACCCTCTGCACAGTCATGAATAGTGAAATAAACTATTGGGACAAAAAAACATTTTTTTGTACCAGGCTGTAAACATGTTTAATGGTGCTGTAAAGTTGGGCTCTTTAACATGGATGCCTGTGGGGATTTGAGAGGAAGTGGAGACGTGTTGTCCATATTTGTATACAGTCTATGGACCACAGATGCTAAAGCAGTTACTAATCATCTGATTAGAAGTGGATTCATGTTAACAGATTTAATTATCAGAGTCTGGACTCAAGTGTACTCACCTAATGGGAACCAGCGCTACGTCAAAATCCACAAATGCACAGTTGCATTTTATTTATTTTTTAAATTATTTTGTTAATAAAGAGACAGACGGTCAGTCTGAAGCTGGGTTATTTGTCAAATGACATACAAATAAATGTGGTGGGTACCTTTACAGCAAGGGGATAATTTATCAAGTTACAACGTTGTGATGCAAAAATAATTGTCCGCATCTAAAAATATGTACAATGTGCAGTACAATCTTGCAAATATTTAATGAAAATTGCAAAAAAAAAAGTATCAGCTTTTCATTCGACTGTATATAACTGTAAATGTGTAAAATAACAAAAAATGACTGTAAATTTCAATAAATGCAAGATAGCATTAATTTTACAGTTACTTTGCTTTTTGGGTTCCTTTAAAATACGAGTGCAGCTTCTTGTATCAGGAGAGAATTGAACCAACAACATAAACTCATATTGTCTTAGCAACAGTGTGTATAGGCGGAGTACACACAGAGCACATGGCCAGTCTTTGCTTTAAAAAGGTCACTGTCCCGACTGCTGCCTCTCAGCGTTTTAAATGTCAGTGTTCTTGAATGCACCACGGGCATGATTATACCATGCTGGGGGGGAGAGGGAGTGTGTGCCCCCCCCCCTCAGCATGGTATAAACATGAGATGAAAAGGTCGCCGCAATAGATCATATTTCTCAAAAAATAGTCTTTGCGCGCTTTGTTTGTTTAACGCTACACTAACGTGAGGGGGGCAACATGTGGATGTGATGTATATATACACCAATCAGCAATAACATTATGACCACCTTCCTGATACTGTGAAGGTCTCCCTTGTGTCTCCACAACAGTTGTGGCTCATCAGAGAATGGAGGGTGAGGGTGTCGTGTTGTGTCTGGAAACAGGATGTTGTAAGTGGATGCATGTGTGCAGCTGTTACTTGTATATTTATTATACTTGTAGTTTGATATTAAGTTTTATCCCATAAATTACATCTTTACCCACATCTCACATTTAGATTTTTGTTAGACATGTGTTCTTGTTTGAATCATACGTTTGCTTAGTATTTTTGGTTGTTGTGTGTCTGTCTGGTCTGGTCTACGTGGGTGCTACATGTTTAATCCACACTAATGAATGTATGGTAGTAAGAACCATAATTAACCATGATCTGAATTATCTGAATTTACAGTGAAGAACTAGACGATGAGTTTTGCTGCAGTAGCGCCGACTGTCCACATGTGGGCGCTGGTGTCCCACTGGTCCCTCCACCAGTACAGGGGAGTGGGGGGTTGCGCTGGATGCAGCAGGTCTTTCTGGAGGCTCCACAGGTAAAGGAAAGAAATAAGTGAATGCAGACGGTTAGATCTATGTGTAAGTCTGTCAATATTTGAATTAAAATCACTAAAATTGTTATGTTTTGATTGAAGTTCCCTCTGATTCCTACATTTTCCCAACTTTACTACCAGCCATTTGTTAGGTTAATAAATCCACTGAAAAATACATTATTTTTTGCTACTGTGTCAGTGTGAATTCATAAATAGACTTACGGTATATGCAAGGTCTGTGTATGTTTTGGTCATTTCTGTTCACAAAAGTTTATTAAAACAAAACAAATACATAAATATGTGGTCCTTTGATTTTCAATTTAAAATTCTAAAATTAAAATTGAAAAAAAAAAAAACAATCGATTTTCATTCCCCAGTTTCATTGACCAGAAATTGTTTTTTTTTTTTTTTTTTTCAGAATAAGAGCATGCATAAGGTCGGCGCAGTGTAACAGAAGTGGATGGACATGGATCAGTACGTTGTTTTTCGAAACAATGAAAGAGTCTCGGGGAAGACGACGTGACTGCAGAAAAACTAACGCATATTTCAGGTAAAAACTAAAAATAACTACATATAATCAGGGAACAGTTAGCTACTAGCTAACTTTATGGTACTGATGTGGGTGTAGAGATTGTAGATTTCTGTCATGACAAGTCTCGTTTTGTCTTTACGTAAAAAATCATGTCATGATTAAGGTTGCCCAGGTAGCCTGGGTTAGCTAGTGAAACCACAGATACAAGTCATATATTTGGGCGCTCATGACATAAGCACAGCGCCGTCCTCTTACTTGCTCTTATTTTGAAAACACAACTTCTGGTTGCATTTTTTTCCTTTTTTTTAAAAAAAAAAAACGGGTCCTGTTTTTGTTTCTGTCTTCTAACGATTTTATTTTTTATTTTTAGAAACAGAAAATGAAAATAGACCGGTTTCGTTTATCCCACCTCGACACCGATAAAGAAAAATGCCCTGAATATCAATTTAATTTTTTAATTTTAAAATTAAAATCAAATGACCACACATTTTTTGTTTTTTATTATCCTTTTCTATATGGACCAAAACGTACACGGAATATCTTGTTTTTTTTTTAACCCTCAAATCAAATTAAAGCCAAAAAAAGCCTGTACCTTATCTTTTGTGATGTCATACAGAGGTAAAATGAAAATTGTCAAATGAACCTGTGGCCAGATTCAAAGAGGAAGACGCTAGCAGCTCGGACGTAGCGACCGTCAGGCACTGGAGGACATGCAAAAAGGAGAACACTTTTATTTCCAGAGCCGATGAGCAATAACAGCTACTATTCACACACCACCAGCTTTCATTTTGCATTTTTTTTTCTTTTTTACAGAACAACAAAATGAAACAAAACAAAGAAAATCACAGTCTGCGTCGGTTAATCAAACCAAATCATGATTTTTTTTGCCTTCAGAAATTAACCACACTGTGCCGGTTTCAAGTGAAGCTCAATTTCCAAACTTGAAATATACTATGGTGTAACAGTTTATCAGATCCACTCCAGTTACAGCAGTGGTGAGTTGTAATAACACAATTGGATGTCTGCTCCTCGATAACTACAGCTCTTTCATGCTGTATGTTAGCTTAGCATAGCCTGTGTCTATTGTGTTTGTGTCTGTCTCTGTGTGGATTCAACCAACACAGAGACAGACATACCTCTGCATGCGATTGGAAAGTCCTCCAACCAATCACAGCCATTTTGTTGATGAATGTGTAAGGACTACTCTTATGCTTTAGTCCATCACAGCCTTAAGCTCCGCCCAAACCATTCGATTGTCGATTGGGGAGCGTAATCAGTTCCCAACGGAGAGACTCCAGACCGACTTGCGGAGGCTTCCAAGCTCCGTTCACGTGGTGCTGACTTGTCCGAGAGCTTTCGGTCTCCGAAACACAGATGAACTCTGCTCAGATGTCATGGACGTTTAGTTCTTTATGTAGTTTCTAAAGCTTCCTAAAGTCCACAAAACAACTACGGTTTCCATGACACCTGCACAAACACCAGATAATCGAGCTCCTGGAGAGGGTCAAGAACAAACTTTGAATCTCAAAGATGTAGAGTCATCTGTTAAGAATGTTCTTCACGTGACTCCCCACAGCGTGACCAGACAGTCCATGCACACTTTAGACTTGTCGTAGCATCGAGGGGCTTGTTACTGGGCCGGGGTGCACCGGTGGCTCTTGTAGGTGCCCAGGTGGCGGAAGCTCCGCCCACACTGTTGGCAGCAGTACGGCGTGGCCCCGCTGTGGATCCTCTGGTGGGTGTACAGGTTCCCCAGCTCCTTGAAGCGGCGGCCACACTGAGGGCAGGCGTAGGGGCTCTCGCCGGTGTGCACCCGTTGGTGTCTCTTGAGTCCGGAAAGGACGGAGAAGCCTTTCCCACACTGGGGACAAGGGAAGGGGCTCTGGGCGCCGCTGTGGACCAACCGGTGGCTCTTTAAGCGGGCGGCGTGGCGGAACCTCTCCCCGCACTCCGGACACATGAAGGGCTTCTCTCCGGTGTGGATGCGCTGGTGTTGCCGCAGGTTGCCAAGGTAGTTGAAGTGACGGCCGCACTCCCCGCACTGATACCCTCCTTCGATTTTAATCTCCTTCTTCATGAGCCCTTCCCCTTGACCGGCGCCGCCGGAAGCCAGTCCCGCGCCGCACTCGTTTTTCCCACCCGCCACCCGCCTGGAGTCACTGCCGCCGTCTCCCATCGCGGGGACCGCGGAGGAGGAGGAGGTGGACTGGAGGGCCTGGAGACCTTGACCACCAGGACCGGAGTCCAGGTGTATGAGTTTGACGTGCTCCTCCAGGAACACAGAGTCGGGGCAAAAGGTCCCACACAGGGAGCAGATGTAGGGGTGGCTGGTAAACTGCTGGCCTGAAACAAGAAACGTTTAATGAATTAAGGTGGAAAACGATCGGTCAACCATCCCAATGGTTAACATCCAAGTCTTAGCTGGTAAACCTTCTGAACCATGAAAATCTGGTGCCAGGTTGTCTACATGTGTCTGTAGAGGCTCTGGTTAGATGTTCTGAAGGACATGTAAGGGAGTCCTGCTATGATGGTTCTCGTCCAGTCTGAGGATTTAACAAAAGTCCATTTTGCAAATGCGTCATAAAATAATCACCTTTTAAGAGCCATTTTATGTTTTATTTTCTTCTTTTTTTGATTGCTGAGCATAATTTATTCACTTTTTTTTCCAGCAGCCAAGCCCTGATCCCCAGGCCTTGGTAGTTTACCTCTTATCATTCCAGCCTATTGAAGATATACCCAAAGTAAATTGGATGTTTTTCATGCACACTTTGGTGCTCATTCATGGTCTTGGTCTCTTTTGAAACCCAAGACTCTGAAGTTTCTATCACTAAAGTCAGAATCACTCTAAGTGGTATAGTTCTTTAGTAATCAAAGTTGGCACACAGTTAAAAAATAAGAATTATTTTGTTTTGAAACTCAAACACAACTTGTGTACAGAGCTTTGATTGGTTCAAAAAGATACCAAAGTCCCATATATGACCCAGAGGAACGTTAAAGGGTTAATAAAGCCAAGAACGGGTACCAGCACCATTAGTTTCTATAGAACACAGTACATTGCTGTCCTTGGTCCGTAAACGTGCTTTGCGTTCTTAAATTATGAGATGGAATTATAATTTAAATTGATGTCCTTCTCACATGTCAGCAATTTTTTTCGTTCTTTCGTTTTTTTTTTTGTATGTATTATATATACGTAAATATACATACGGACAACTTTTATGCACAAAACTTTAAAAAAGTTCCTGAAAATACAGACTGATCATCAGCCTCGTTGCTTGTGATTTGCTCGTAACAAAAGTTGGTGTTGACAACTTACAATCCACTAGTCTGACCGACACCTCCCTCACCTGCCTCGGGTCTGTCTGCGTTGCCCTCAAGGGAACTCCCTCCCTCCTCTGGAGAGCTCGGAGCCTCCATGGAGAACTCGGAGGGCTGGCCGATCGAGAGCGGAGCTTGGGCGTCCTCCAGTTCCTCTGCTTCCCTTCGGGACGACTCGTCTTCATTGTCGTCGTCCTCCGTGTCGCCACTTTGGTGGTTCTCACACTCCGGCTCCTTTGCGACTGAAGGGGGGGGGGGTTAACATAGAGACATATTATTATTGGTATTATAGTTGTAACTGTGACTAAACAATCACTATAATAACGTGCTTTGTAATAATATAAGGTATTCTGTGTTCTGATTATCTGTATGAATTACCTACACAGCACTTTGACTGAAAGCCCTTTATAAGTACAATAATAATTATTATTATTAGGTTGCTATTAACACCACTTGTGCTCCCACACACACATATTTTGTTGACACTTTGTCTGTTCATATCTGTATTGTCTCATTTCACAATTTAAAATGTATATATATGAATACACACACACACATATATACATATATATATACAGAAGAAAGAAAAATTATTAAAATAAATGGAGCCAGGGACTGAAGAGTAAGGGTGGGAAAAAATACTGATATGGCAATATATTGCGATATTTTTTCTTCCGATACAATATCAATTTTGAATATCTTATTATCGATTTTAAAAGAAAAAGAAGAAGATACGTTTTGGGCCAATGTTGAACGACTTCCACACCACCACTGCCACTTTACAAGTGCAATAAATTGGAAATGGATCGTTTGGATTACTCTCGTTTTTTTTTTACTCAATTTTTCCAGTGAATTATCGCTGATGTCACCTGATGAACATATATACAATGTGTATTTTAAGCTGCATTTAAAACTTCTCAGTGTAGAACATTGCGATATATCGCAAAAATGTATTGCACCGTGACTGAAGTATCGATACGTATCGTTAAGTCTTTGCCAATATCCACCCCCTACTGAATAGAGTGAAAGAATGTTTAAAAAGAGAAGTCACCAGTAATAAAATGTAATAAAGTGTAGTAAAATTATATTCTCCAGCTTTAGAAAAGACGCGCTAGAGAAACATTTAGGTTATTTACTTCTCCTGCCTGTGGTCATAATGTTGTGGCTGATCGGCCGTGTATTTTTTAAGCGCAGACAACGCGTGTTTACCTTTCGCGTCTGCAGAATACTCCATCGGTGCTATCCACTCGTAGTCGTACATGCGTTTGCTGCCGGAGGGGAGCATGCCGAAGATGTCATCCGCAGGCCCGGATCCGACCATCCCGTTATCCGGCCACAGGTGCAGGGAGTGCGGCTCCGGTTCCGACCGAGCGTCCCTGTCACCGCTGCTGGCTTGGTCGCTGCTCTGGTCCCCGTCCACGTCGGCGCAGCCTCTCGAGTTCTTGTCCTTCATCAGGTAGTCACAGATCGCGTTAATGTTCTCCTTCTTCACGCCGGGCATGGCCGCCTTGGCTCTCCTCGGGTCCGGGTTGTTGTTGTTGTTGTTGTTGTTGTGCTTCTTGAAGCCCGGTTCCGCAGACGACTCCGCGGTGGCTGCGGAACCGGGGTACGCGTCCCTGGCGTCCCCGTGCACCGTCTCCAGTCTCGCCTTCAGCTCGTGGATCTCCTCCGTCTTCTGGCGCAGCTCCATTTTCAGGACCCGTATCCGGAGGCTGACCATCTTGCGGATCTCGGACAGCGCCGTCTCCAGCACCACCGTGATGTTCCTGCCCAGGTGCTCCGTGATGTCGCTCACCGAGCACAGGAGCTCCTCGTCGGGCTCCAACTCCAGAAAATCGCCCTCGGCTCGACCCACCGACCCGGGAGACTCCATGAAGGCGCAGCGGAGTTCGGGGGAGAGACTCGATTTGCGACTCATCGGTGGAGGCCTGTCCCGGCTGGAGGCTCTGCTGCCTGGGGGGAGTCCTGGCGACCTAACGCTGCTGGACGAGTCAGGGTTTAATGTTTAACGATTAATGCTTGGATGATGCTGAGGAAGCTGTGGGCTCTTCTTCTTCTTCTTCTTCTTCCTCCTCCGCCTCCACTTCTTCTTCGTCTTTGATATTGTTGACAGAAATTGACGCAACTGTGCGTAAAACTACCCCCAGCGGGATGAGAGCGTAACTACAGCCACCGCCGACAGGGAAACATGGAGGATAAACAAATAAATAAATAAATAAATAAATAAATAACGATAACAACAACAAAGACTGTGGGGAAAAAAACACACTATTATGAGATTAATGTTTTTTTTTCTTATTTTTTTCAGCATAAATCTCTCAAACCACTTCAGCACTTTACAAAACTACCAAAGAAATCAATTATTTTTCAGGTTTTTAACCCTTTGAATGGTAGTTTGATTACTTAAAGTCACTGATATGAAAAAAATGTGGGAAAAAAAGTCAAAAATATCCCATTGACTTCCATTATAACTTCATTTTTTGACCTCTCAGCGGTGACACAATAAAATAATTCATTCTGGAATATTAAGGTTTAATTTATGAGAAACATTATTGTCATTTCTAATGTTCTACAGTAAAATCAATATTTTCCCTGTTACAGGGCCTATGAATCCATAAAATGTTTTTTATTTCATTAGTTTTTGTGCTTGTGTTCCAAAAATTGCTATAAAAACTGAACTGATTAATATTTTTTTCTTGTTTTGTTTCTGCACAAATCCTTAAACCACGTCAGCGTTTTACAAAACTACTAAAAGTTCAATCATTTTGCAGATTTTAACCATTTAAATGCCAGTTTGATTACTTAAAGTCACTGTTATGAAAAAAATGTGGGAAAAAAAGTCAAAAATATCCCATTGACTTCCATTATAACTACATTTTTTGACCTCTCAGCGGTGACACAATAAAATAATTCATTCTGGAATATTAAGGTTTAATTTATGAGAAACATTATTGTCATTTTTAATGTTTGCACTAAAATCAATCATTTCCCTGTTACAGGGCCTATGAATACATAAAATGTTTTTTATTTCATTAGTTTTTGTGCTTTTGTTCCAAAAGCTGCTATAAAAACTGAACTGATTAATATATTTTTTCTTGTTTTGTTTCTGCACAAATCTCTTAAACCACGTCAGCGTTTTACAAAACTACTAAAAGTTCAATCATTTTGCAGATTTTAACCATTTAAATCCCAGTTTGATAACTTGAAGTCACTGTCATGAAAACAAAAACAAAAAAAACAACAAAAAAAAATGTGAAAAGTTAGTTTTCACAAAACTAATATTGGGGGGCTGCGGTTTTTCTTTTTTTTTCAAATCAGTCTTGGATTTGACCAAGATTATACAAAAATATCGACTCGATTGCATTATTAGTTTTTGTTGTAGCATCAGGTTTAAAATTTACCCTCTTTTAACCTTAGCAGGTAAAAATATCCCATTGACTTCCATTATAACTACAATCTTTGATCTCTCAGCCATGACACAATAAAATGATTCATTCTGGAATATTTGGGTTTAATTTAAGAGAAAAATGGTCAAAATTGTCATTTTTAGTGGTCAACACTAAAATCAGCCATTTCTCCATTTATAGGGCCCATGAATAAAATGTTTGTTATGTCATTAGTTATTGTGCTTGTGTCTTTGAGCTCAGCAGGTTATTTTAAAGTGTGTCTGTGTGTGTCTCCACCTTTTGCCTTTTGTTTTAGTGCAAAGAGGAACAAGTGGACAAATTAAGAGTAGAAGTTATTTCCATTGGAAAAATCGTCTTTGTAAAAACCAAATTTAAACCACTTCAAAAACACTTACAAAGAAAATGTTTTTCACCAGACGTAGAGATGAAGGTTATTATTCATTGTTGTTTACATATATATTTTTTACATACATATTATTTATATATAAAAAAGTATATGTGTGTATTTAAGTATACTTGTATATTTTAATAGGTATATGTGTAGATATACAGTATGTATGTGTATATAAATAATAAGGGCTAATGTAAAAAGAAGAGGGAAATAAACTATTATAATAAACTACATCAACTAGTATTAATAACTTATGAATAAGGGGCAGAAGTAAATAAATTGTACTTCCTCTCAGCTCTTTTCAGACTTTAAAGGGAAATTATTGTGCTGCTGTTTGTATTTCATTTTTATTTATTTATGTTTAAGATCGTATCAACCGTCCATTTTTGTATTATCCTTTCTACTTATTTGCTCATATATACAAATAGATAAATATAGTCAAATAAGAGCATCGCTGTTGCTCTTGTATGTGAACTTGTATAACAAGTTTTAAGAAAGGTTTCTGTTTCTATATCTATATGCAAATGAGCATCACTTAGATATGCACCAATTTGCATACATTTCCAGAACAGGCTCAAAGTTCTTGTTTCATTTCGTTACAAGTGTCTACAAAGTGTTTTTTTAGGAGTGAAATGTTCCATAAATCAACCTCTGGATTATATATATAACAACATACAACATCCTGGACACTAAAATCCTGCACTTTACACCAGAGTCATCTGACAGCTTCCTTATACGGTGGGAAAAAATTTATATGATGGGACACTTTTGCAGGATGTTTATTGCTTTATCGTGCATCTTGTGATTATGCCTCATAAAACCGCTGCACCAGCTTCAGATTAGTTATTCTCCGGCTCGGCTGCTTCGCCTCTAAAGCTGATACAGGAACCGGAGGAGAGGAAATGCTGAGTCTGTTCCTGGGGGGTGTTTGACCCACATCCACTCAGAACAGGAGGAAAACTGAAGGGAAGGGAACGGGAGGGAGGTTTTTATTTAATGCTGTGGTGATATTTAGGAGGTGAATATATGCCCCCTCTTGCCCCTGTGCTCTGTTTAGCTGTTTGGCCACGGGACAAACTTTATTTGCTCAGTGAATGATTATTAACTTGAAACGCTGCACGGCTGGATTTTAAGGAGAAAATGTGGGAAACTTCTCAGCGTTAAATCCCATAATAAATAAATAAAGAAATAAAAGATGTGGTTATGTGGAGTTGTGTCCTGATAGAGAGACACCAGCATGAATAAAGGTTTAGAACATAAACTGAGAGTATGTACAGTGGGGGAAATAAGTATTTGATCCCCTGCTGAATTTGTAAGTTTGCCCACTTCCATAGAAATGATCAGACTCTGGTTTTTATGGTTGTTTACTGGTTATGGGTATAGACAGAATATCAGTCGAAAATGCATAAAAAACACACAATCTAAAAGTTATAAATTGTTATGTATTTTATTAAGGGAAATAAGTATTTGATCCCCAACAATTCACTTAGAATTCAGGCTCCTACAGATTGGCTGGTGCGCATGTGGCACACAGCTGTGCTCAGTCAACTAATTACCAATACTCCTGATCTTAACTCGTCATGTATATAAAGCACACCTGCTCTAAGAATCAGTTTCTTACATTCCAACTTCTACAGCACCATGGGCAAGACCAAAGAGCTGTCAAAAGATGTCAGGGACAAGATTGTAGACCTGCACAAGGCTGGTATAGGTTACAAAACCATCAGCAAAAGGCTTGGTGAGAAGGTGACAACTATTGGTGCCATTATTCGCAAGTGGAAGACCCATAAAAGGACCATCAACTGTCCTCGGTCTGGAGCTCCCCGCAAAATCTCGCCTCATGGAGTGAGGATGATGATGAGAAAGGAAAACCAAGAAAACAGTTGGCAACACACTGCGCCGTTATGGATTGAACTCTTGCAGTGCCCGCAAGGTCCCCCTGCTCAAGAAGGCACATGTACAGGCCCGCCTTAAGTTTGCCAGTGAACATCTAAATGACTCAGAGAAGGCTTGGGAGAAAGTGCTGTGGTCTGACGAAACCAAAGTTGAGCTATTTGGCATTAACTCGACCCGCCGTGTTTGGAGGATGAAAAAACGTGAGTATGACCCAAAGAACACCATACCCACGGTTAAGCATGGAGGTGGAAACATCATGTTTTGGGGCTGTTTTTCAGCAAAGGGTACAGGGCAACTTCACCGCATTATGGGGCCAATGAATGCAGCCATGTACTGTAACATCTTGGACAAAAACCTTCTTTCCTCAGCAAGAACACTGAAGATGCCTCGTGGGTGGGTTTTCCAACATGACAATGACCCAAAACATACTGCCAGGACAACAAAGGAGTGGCTCAAGAAGAATCATATTAAGGTCATGGAGTGGCCTAGTCAGTCTCCAGACCTTAACCCGATCGAAAACCTGTGGAGGGAGCTGAAGCTCCGAGTTTCCAAGAGGCAGCCAAGAAACTTGAAGGATTTAGAGACTGTCTGTAAAGATGAATGGGCCAAAATCCCTCCTGCGCTGTGTGCAAACCTGGTGACCAACTACAAGAAACGTCTCATCGCTGTGCTTGCCAACAAAGGTTTCTCTACAAAGTACTGACTTGTGTTGTGCTTGGGGATCAAATACTTATTTCCCTTAATAAAATACATAACAATTTATAACTTTTAGATTGTGTGTTTTTTATGCATTTTCGATTGATATTCTGTCTATACCCATAACCAGTAAACAACCATAAAAACCAGAGTCTGATCATTTCTATGGAAGTGGGCAAACTTACAAATTCAGCAGGGGATCAAATACTTATTTCCCCCACTGTATGTGACAGCCTTCCTTATAGGACAGCGCAGTGTGGCGATTGAGTCAAGTCCACAAACGCAACACAGGAAATGAGTCTAGTTTGACTTCAAAATAAAAGTCGGCCTTCTAATGAATGTCAGGTCTTACAACATGACTAACATACGAGGTTAAATAAAACAAAAATGTGCAACAAGGACTTATTTAATTTCTGTTTTCCTCAGGAAACTAATACATATGGTGTTGGTACCAGATCTGCTCGGGCGAGATGATTAGTAGTAAATATGAAATAAATATGAAAAAAATGTAAAAGAAAAAATAAATAAATAAAAAAAGTGTAAAATAGCAAATTTGGTACACCAATAAATAATGTGAAGCATGGATTAAATTAAATTTGAAATGACATTTTGACTCATGAACATTTTAGTTTAGTTTATTTTAGCTGAGTTTAGTTTAATTTTAGTTCAGTTTAGCCAAGCCTAGCTTAGCTTAGCTGAGTTCAGTGGAATTGACTTTAGCTTAGCTTAGTATAGTATAGTATAGCTTAGCTTAGCTTAATTATGTTTACCTTTAGTTCATCTTAGCTTAGCTTAGTTTAGCTGAGTTGAGTTGAGTTGAGTGGAATTAAATTTTGCTTAGCTTAGTTTAGTTCAGTTCAGTTCAGTTCAATTCAGTTTAGCTTAGCCTAGCCTAGCCTAGCTGAGCTGAGCTGAGTTGAGTTGAGTTTACCTTAGCATAGTATAGTATAGTATAGCTTAGCTTAGTTAGCTTAGTGTAGTTAGTTTAACTTACCTTAGCTAAGCTTAGTTTAGTTTAGTTTAGTTTATTTTAACGTAGTTTAGTTTATCTTAGCTTAGTTTATTTTTATTTTAATGTATTTTAGTTTAGTTTACCTTAGCTTAGCCTAGTTTCGTTTTACTTAGTTAGCTTAGTTTGGTTTAGTTTAACTTAGTTTAATTTACCTTAATTTAGCTTAGCTTAGTTTAGTTTAGATAAGTTTAGTTAAGTTTATTAGACACAAGACATAAAGTATACAATAAGGAATTAAAGCAAATCTAAAGAGATCGCATAGAAAAAGAAGAAGTAAATAAAAAAAATTAATGAAACCTCTTTGTTAAGTGTTGAGCTAAGTACGAACCAACCATCGCCTCCTTCTCCGTGCTTTTATTTTGACAGGGCCGCCGCCGGATGCCGGCTGCTGCTGCTGCTCCACCTGTAGAGAAACTTTTTCCTTGGCTCCTCGTCCGGAGGCATGTGATGATGAGGTGTTGTCTGGTGGCAGGGCCACGGCACAGAGACCGGAGCTTCCTCGGACATGTCGGCCACGTCGGACACGGACTCTGGGAGCCCCCGGAGCCAGAGGAGGACCTCACCTGACAGCCAGCAGCACCTGTCGGACAAATCCAGCCTGCGCGAGACCATGGGTAACACTCACCGTCTGAGCATGCGCCCCTGACTTAAAGCGAATTAGAATCTAATTATTAGTGGCGTTATAAAGTGGTTCTTGTCCTTGTTTGTGGAGCTCAAACTCACCTTTAGTAACAAACTTTAATATTGTTTTTTTAAATGCTTTTAAGCTTAATATGTGTTTTCAGGAAACTATTTTATTCATTTGTTTTTGTTCAGCTTTTCCTGCTCAGATGCAAAGTGTCGCGGTGACATTTTTATGATTCATTTTATGTCCTGTCATGTTTTAATAACTACAAACAAATCTGAATAATATATTTTTCTTATTTTATATTGTTGTACACCATATTACTACAATATAGTATACTACCATACTACTACAATATATTCTCTATTAATATGCAAATTAATTGAGATGGGAGAAGACGAAAAAAATTAAAGAAAGAAAAAAAATAAAACTAATATTTATTTTATTTTATTTTATTTTGTTTATTTTATTATCAACTCGACCCTTAATTATATTCTTTATTAATACGCATATTAATTGCGTTGAGAACAGTAAGAAAAGAAATTAAAAAAAATCTATTTTATTTTATTATATATCTTTTTTCTTATTTTATATTATTGTACACATGACCCTAAAATATATTCTCTATTAATATGCAATTAACTGAGGTAAAAAATATTATTAATAATAATAATAATAATGAAACGAAGAAGAAAGAAAAATATTTGATTTTGTTTTATCTTTTAATTTAATTTAATTAAATTTCACATTTGACCCTATAATACACTCCCTATTAATATGCATATTAATGATTTGATTTCATCTTATTTTAATTTAATTTTTTTTATTTTTATTTTTTATTTAATTTTATTATACACTTGACCCTAAATATACTTAGATTAAGAAATATATAAATATTATAGTGTATTTTTCAACCTGACCTTATAATATACTTTTTATTATGCATCATTGGAGGAAGTATGAAAACAGAAAAGAAGACGAGTGTCACAGCAACATCTTCATTTTAAACCCGACCATAAACCTATTTTTTATGAAAGCAGTAGAAACATGATTGACTGTAGTTCCTGTAGTTGATGACATCACATCCTCATCCTTCATTCGAGAGGTTAAAGTGTAGACGTCTTTACAACAACAGAAACTGACGAGTACTTTGTTCTGTGATCACTGTGACAACATGTTAACCTCATGTCTGTTTCTGTTCCTCCAGTGAACGGTTTGTCCAGAGACTCTGGGAATCAACAGGGAACATGTGAGGAAAACTTCCCCAAAGGTAACGAATATTCTCTCTAACTTCCTTCACGTGACCACAACTCAAAGAACGGTAACGGTAACAGTAACAGTAACAGTAACGGTAACAGTAACGGTGTGTCTGCTAGAGAGTCAACATCCGACATCCAACATCCAGCATCCGACATCCGACATTCAACATCCAACATCCAACATCAACATCCGACATTAACATCCAACATTAACATCCAACATCCAACATTAACATCCAACATTAACATCCAACATCCGACATTAACATCCGACATTAACGTCCAACATCCAACATTAACATCCAACATTAACATCCAACATTAACATCCAACATTAACATCCAACATTAACATCCAACATCCAACATTAACATCCAACATTAACATCCAACATTAACATCCGACATTAACATCCAACATTAACATCCGACATTAACATCCAACATTAACATCCGACATCCAACATCCGACATTAACATCCAACATCCAACATTAACATTCAACATCCAACATTAACATCCGACATTGACATCCGACATTAACATCCAACATTAACATCCGACATTAACATCCAACATTAACATTCGACATTCAACATCCAACATCCAACATTAACATCCAACATTAACATCCGACATTAACATCCAACATTAACATCCAACATCCAACATTAACATCCAACATCCAACATTAACATCCAACATCCAACATCCAACATCCAACATTAACATACAACATCCAACATTAACATCCAACATCCAACATCCAACATTAACATACAACATCCAACATTAACATCCAACATCCAACATTAACATCCAACATTAACATCCAACATCCAACATCCAACATTAACATCCAACATTAACATCCAACATCCAACATTAACATCCACCATCCAACATTAACATCCAACATTAACATCCAACATCCAACATTAACATCCACCATTAACATCCAACATCCAACATTAACATCCAACATTAACATCCAACATTAACATCCAACATCCAACATTAACATCCAACATCCAACATTAACATTCGACATTCAACATCCAACATCAACATCAACATCCAACATTAACATCCAACATCCAACATTAACATCCAACATTAACATCCGACATCAACATCCGACATTCAACATTAACATCCAACATTAACATCCAACATTAACATCCAACATTAACATCCAACATTAACATCCAACATTAACATCCAACATCCAACATTAACATCCAACATTCAACATTAACATCCGACATCCAACATCCAACATTAACATCCAACATTAACATCCAACATCAACATTCAACATCCGACATTAACATCCAACATTAACATCCAACATTAACATCCAACATCCGACATTAACATCCGACATTACATCACATTACATTACATCACATCATTAACATCACATACATCACATTCTCAACATCCAACATTACATCATCACATTAACATCATTACATCCAACATTCAACAACATCAACATCACATTAACATCCAATCACATTAACATCCAACATTCAACATTAACATCTAACATCCAACATTAACATCCAACATTCAACATCCAACATCCAACATTAACATCCAACATCCAACATTAACATCCAACATTAACCATCCAACATCCATCATCCAACATTAACATCCATCATCCAACATCCAACGTCCAACGTCCATCATTCAACATTAACATTCAACGTCCAACATCTAACATAGATAGATAGATATCTCCCCTCCATCTTCCCTTCCTTCCTTCCTTCCTTCCTTCCTTCCTTCCTTCCTTCCTTCCTTCCTTCCTTCCATCCTCGTCCCATGAACTGAGAGGTCTTTTGTAGGATGATATTCTCAGACCTCTGTGGACCAGGACCGTGTCCCTGTCTTGTTTAGTGGTGGTGATGATCATCACATGATGTTCTGTAAATGTGTAAATGTGTAAATGTGCAGGGACCATGTTTTAACGGAGTCACTGATTAAACTCTGAGCTGGTTACTCAGTGTCAGGGGGCGACTTTATTCCATAGTTTGTATTTTAATGATGTTAGTGGGTTAGTTTCTATGTTTGAATCTCACGTTAAGGGTGTAAATTAAACACCAGTAGAGTTTCTACCCTCTCATAGAGTCACGGCCATAAACTACAACACACGCTTAATATTTAACGGTTTTCACTCCTTCAGATCGGACTCAGACCGAAAACAGAAAAGATTTTTTTAACAACACAATGTGTTATGAGCGCATGCACAAAAGTGACCATTTAAGGTTGTGTTATTTAGTCAAACTAACTAAACAGTTTCACAGTTTATTTAAGACCAGCCACACGAACTGGTTCTGGTTCAGAATAAATAAAGAATTGATGTGGATCTGTTACCACGGCGCCAGGATCTGAGGGGCTGAACTCTGTTGTAGAACTGAACTGTACCAGGTCCACACCTACACTGACACAGGTCCACTAGTGTTGTGAGGAGACTAATGTTGTGAGTCATACTAGTGTTGTTGTGAGTGGTACTAATGTTGTTGTGAGTCCTACTAATGTTGTGAGTTGTACTAGTGTTGTGAGTCGTACTAATGTTGTGAGTGGTATTCATGTTGTTGTGAGTTGTATCTAATGTTATTGTGAGTCGTACTAATGTTGTTGTGAGTCGTACTAATGTTGTTGTGAGTCGTATTAATGTTGTTGTGACTTTTACTAATGTTATTGTGAGACGTACTAATGTTGTGAGTCCTATTAGTGTTGTTGTGAGTCGTACTGGTATTGTTGTGGTATGTACTAATGTTGTGAGTCGTACTAATGCTGTTTTGAGTTGTACTAATGTTGTGAGTCCTACTAATGTAGTTGTGAGTCCTACTAATGTTGTGAGTCCTACTAATGTTGTGAGTTGTACTAGTGTTGTTGTGAGTCGCACTAGTATTGTTGTGAGTTGTACTTATGTTGTTGTGAGTCCTACTAATGTTGTGAGTCCTGCTAATGTTGTGAGTCGTACTAATGTTGTGAGTTGTACTAATGCTGTGAGTCGTTCTAATGTTGTTGTGAGTCGTTCTAATGTTGTCGGTCGTACTAATGTTGTGAGTCGTTCTAATGCTGTCAGTCGTACTAATGTTGTGAGTTGTACTAATGTTGTTGTGAGTCGTACTAATGTTGTGAGTCGTACTAATGTTGTGAGTCGTTCTAATGTTGTGAGTCGTACTAGGGTTGTGAGTCATACTTATATTGTGAGTCATGGTAATGTTGTTGTGAGTCGTACTAATGTTGTGAGTCGTACTAGTGTTGTGAGTTGTACTAATGTTGTGAGTCGTACTAATGTTATGAGTCATACTAGTGTTGTGAGTCGTACTAATGTTGTGAGTCGTACTGGTGTTGTTGTGAGTCGTTCTAATGTTTTCGGTCGTACTAATGTTGTGAGTTGTTCTAATGTTGTCGGTCGTACTAATGTTGTGAGTCGTTCTAATGTTGTGAGTCGTTCTAATGTTGTGAGTCGTTCTAATGTTGTCGGTCGTACTAATGTTGTGAGTCGTTCTAATGTTGTGAGTCGTACTAATGTTGTCGGTTGTACTAGTGTTATGAGTCGTACTAATGTTGTTGTGAGTCAGTGAATGTTTCCTGTGATGTTGTCTCATCTTCATTGATCTAAATCAGTCTTTTACTAAATATCACAGACGTAGAATCAGCTGTAAATAAACTGTCATGGTCGTTGATGATGTCACAGACGTGACCTTTAACCTTTGAAGTAACAGTTACTGACCCTCCTCCTACAGTCACTGGTACAAACATGATCATTGTTGTTCCAGTTCAGATTGTGTTAAAACACACACACCTACTGTAACAGACACACACTAATAAAGGCAGCGTACTCTGACCGTTGTGTCGTGTTTTGTGTGTTCAGCTGTGTGTCTGCGGTTGGACGTGGTCCAAGGTCCTGATCATCTTCCTGCAGACGAAGAGTCACAGGAAATGCTGAGAGGAAAACTACGCATCCTTCAAGCTGACAGCGACCAGATAAACACACTGCTGACGGTATGAGCCACGCAACAACAACAACACACACACACACACACACACACACAACCCCTCACTGTGACACACTAACCAACCACTATGACTGTTACTGTCGTCATTTGTAACTGTCGTCATTTGTAACTGCTCAGTGGTTGTGTTTATGCAGGAGTTGTGCGCTCACCTCGTCTCCGTGAACAGTGAAGACAAAACCATCTTAGTGACGTTTCACACATTTGAGGAAGTGTGGAATTTCACCACATATTACAAAATGGGTACGTAGAGTTTTATTATTACACGGATTCTAAATCTGATAATAACAATACTTCTTCTACTTCCACTACTAATAATAGCATTTTTATTTATTTTTTTTTTTAATTTATAAAAGTAAAAAATAGCACTGCTACTACTACTACTAATAAAAATATTGTGAAAATAAATGATAAAAAAGTAACAGTAACAAATAATAAGAAAGATTTATTTTTATTTGTATTTTATTTTATAAAAAAAATAAAATAGAAATAATAATACTAATAATACCACAAAATGGAAACAACGACTACCACTGATAATAACAATAATTTTATTTTTTTAATTATTTAATAAAAAGTAAAAAATGGCAATAATAACAATAATCACATCATCATAATAAAATAAATAATACAAAATGCAATAATAATATCACATAAACAAATAATAATACTAATACAATAAAAATACAATAAAAAATGGCAATAATAATATTAATCACAATAATAACTCAAGAACATGAAAACGATAATAAGAATAATATGTTTTATTTATTTTGTTTTATTTAATTTTCATTATTTTTTATAGTAAAACAATTACAAAATGGCAATAATAATAATCCTCATCATAATAATACAATATTGTGGAAATATATGAAGCAAAACGTAATAATAACAGTAATAATAATAAACATTTATTTTATTTCATAAAAATAAAATATGTCAATTATAATAATCATCATATTGATAATACAATAACATGAAAAAAATTATAATTATAACAGTTATATGTAATTTTGTGATTATTATTATTTTCTTTTATTTAATTTTTGTAATTTTATGTTTTATTTTATAACATTTATACACAGCAATAATAATAATCACCATCATGATAACAAATACTGTTAATAAAAACAAACAAACAGAAAATAAACACCTTTTATTTATCTTTTTTTTTCTCCTTCAGGTTTCCTGGACCAGTGTGTCTCCGATCTGTTGTTAGACCAGATGCTGTGGCTCCGTTCTTCAGAGGAGGACACGTCCATCAAGGTTTCTATTCAGGAGAAAACACTGAACCTCTTCTACAGAGGAATCCTCATGCAGGAAGGTAACAAGCAACATGTTTAATTCAGAATTAACATGACCTGTTGTTCCTCTTTGTGCTATGATTATTATTATTGGTTCCTCTCAGGCTCGTTGTTTGCCAGCTGTAGCGCCAACCAGGTGTTTGACAGCTCCACCTTTGGAGGAGACCTGTACCTGGAGCAGGGCGACATAGCCCAGTTTGAGCCTCCCTTCCTGGGCTCGGGTTGGACCGTCCTGTCCCTGCCGGACGGAACCCGGGGAACCGCGCCCAAACCGGCCCTGGAGCCAGTCGCCCCCTTTCACCAGTGAGTCGCATCCACCTGGAGGCTCGTAGGGAGTTAATGCACATAGAACGGGGTTCAGACAACCATCAGCCACAACATTATGACCACTGAGAGGAGAAGTGAATGACATTTAAACCATCTTGTGACAATTCAGGGTTCTGTTGGGAAACTTTTAGACCTGGCATTCATTCATGTGGATGTTACTTAGACATGTAGCCCCCACCTAGACCAGACCAGACACCCCCACCCCATAGCAGTGACACTCCTTCATGCAGCCTGACACACACACACAAACACTTTGGGAAAAACTAGAAAAAAATGGTTTCCAAATTCACTAAATCCCAAACTGATCAAGTATCTGTGGGATGATCGACCATAGAGGCCCCTCCCCTCAAAGACCCCCCCACTAACAACATTCAGGACGACCTAAGAAAGGCCCATGTCCATTCTCTGATGAGACACAACCACTTTAGAGGCACAAATGACATCTACACAATATTAGGAATAGATTTCCTGATCAGTTGTGATATGAAATCAACAGGCACTTTTTTTTTTAACTTAATATTTACCAATTACTGAAGAAACATGCAGCTCCAGTACCAGAGACACATGCACAAAGGCTCAAGAAGATACAAAGGATCCACCAGATCCTGACAAAATATCATCCGTTTGACTTTAAAACTCAGCCCCAACATTATTTTAAAAGTCTTGGAGGGTAAAGTTGGTCTAGAGGGTCCAACGTTAAAATGCTTGACTATCCTACTCGAGAGTTATTTTAGTCAGAACAAATTACCGTTCACCATCCACTTAATCGTGGTGTGCCTCAGAGTTCTATCATAGGTCCCCTTTAATTTTCTCTAAACATGCTGTGGTTTGGAGGCAACACAATATTAGGAAGGTGGTCATAATGTTATGGCTGATCGCTGTATGTTATATAAAGTTAGTTATAGTAGGTGGGATATACGCCATTTAATTTTAATGTGTGACTTCACTTTGGGTTAAATAGAGAAAATGCTATTTAATCATCAAAATAAAGTTTCCAGCAAAGTAAAGTCAGTTTTGTGTCTTAGGAACAGATTTTTATTTATTTATCTTTTTGTTACCTCTTCACAGATGGTTTCTCAAATCCTGCCCCGAGAATATTTTAGCAGGCGACGGGAAACCGGCCTGTGATTTCCCTCTGGAGTTTGGTGAGTTCAAACTGAACGTACACATAATATCTTTATTTATCTGCATCTTTTATTGTTTGAATTTAATAATAACTATTAAACCTATAAACCCACTCCGGTCGTCTCGTCTCTGCAGCCAGAGGGACCTGTCTCGCCACGGAGGACTACGACGCCGAGGGCCCAGACGAGCTGAGCTTGGCTCGCGGTGATCGCGTCATCATCACGGGACTCCTGGTGTCCTGCTTCGACTGGTTCACGGGGAGAAAAGAGGCCACAGGGGAAGTGGGTCTGGTCAAGACGAGCCTGGTAAAACCGTCCACTGATATTTTCCTGTAAGCGTAAAACCACAAGCTTCGCTAAATAAATAATAATAAAGATTAAAAAAAAGGTCATTATTTTAAATTTAAATTATTGTCTTCCATCGTTGCAGCTCTGCAGATATTTTTGGGGACGAGGAGGAATGGATGTTCTCCTATCAGCCAGAGGATAAAGTCGTAGAGGAATCAATCGCAATGTTGAAGAAAAAAACTCCAAATGATATTGGTCATAACTACAAACTGGGTAAGACTGAATAAATATTAGAAAGGAACCAGGCTCATATTTGTCTTGCAGCACTGGTCTAAAGTCAGACACTAAGATCAAAGCTGACATGGATCCAGCCACTTCTCTTTCACATGTTCTGGACGTGTCCGAAGCTTTGTCTCGTCTGGTTGTCAATCTTCCAGAGCTTTTCTTAGATTTTTCGGAAAGGGCTCACGTCATCGCCTTTCATTGCACTTTTTTCGGCTCCCGTCTCGAGATGTGGGAATGAACTGTGTTGCCTTTCTGCTCTGAACTAGCCAGGAGACTAAAACTAATTCTCAGAATCTGGAAAGGATCTGCTGGTCTGTTTCTTGTAAAAACTAAATAAAAAGAAAACAGATGATGACTGATGAGAAGCTGCTGATGCTTTAGTTAGGGCTTTAGTTCTGTGCCTCCACGGTCCATTTATACTTGTGCAGTCATCAGCAGGGGTGGATCTAGGATTGCGGGAGATCCAGGGCTTAGCTCACAGGGAGAAAAGAAGTATGCACAAAGATCTTGCTCCTTAGCAAAGTGAGCCACAGCTGGCAGAAAGGGACGGGTCGTAACAAAACTTCTACCTGCCGGCTTTAAGAAGCTGACTTGTGTTACACCTGCTGAAAGAAAGTAAAAAACGTAAGGTGGTAAGAGTAAGTAATATATATAATGTTAAAGTAAAAGATTATCTTCCAGTGCATGCAATCCTGATCCCGTAAACTTCAGAACTTAAAAACAAACAAATGAGAATTTCATTTACTCTCCCACATTTGATGCTGGGACGACATCTTTGTTGCCTTTTCTGTTCTGTTCCTCACTCCTTTCTTCTTCTTCTACACTCCTTCTCAGCTTTTGTTTCATTTCTTGTGGTGTCCGATGCGGTTTCAAGTGGGCAAATCTATCAGTGATACCGTCCTTTTCAGTGGCTGTGAAAGCACTTGTCATTGAGCCCTTTCTTGGGCACGTAGCGCTGCACCCAAACATTAGTGGGTGGAGCGTATTTCCACTTCCCACTTCACTTTCAACTATGACGACCAAAATTTCACAGAAGTCGTACAAATGTTTGCGTCTCTGAACCTCCTCAGTTTACCTTTCCTCTGACGTGTCCCATCTTTAATGATGCAAAACAATCAATTTTTTAAAATTGCAGAGATGGAGAAGCAGCCAGAAATACTAAAGAGGAAACATGCTACTACCAAGCGGACCAATCACAGCTTTTGTGGTGTACATCACTGCGCTGCACAGTTACATTTCTGAGAAAGTGCATGTCAGGCCCTTAGACCTTAACGCTGTAGGTCTACGAAGGGTCTGTGCTCTTACACTTCTGTGTCAATTTAACAGCATAGCTAAGTGTGAACCACACACAACTTCACCATGCTGACACGTTGATGCAAAGCTGACGTTGAAAGTCTTGGTTTGATGGAGACGTCATTAGTTATTCAGGTACTCAGTCATTACTTAGTATTTGACAAACCTCATAAGCTACATCATAGGGATGTCATCCAATTCTGTGCTACCTCTGTTTTTACTTACTCTTTTGTTTTCTCACCACTGTCGCCTTCGTGTTTGCTCTGGAGGTTTCACACTGGGTTTTTTAAAGCGTCTTCAGACCATCTGTATTGTTTTTGACCCTAATAAATACTCATTCGCTCCCACTTTCTCTTTTTCTCAATCTCAGATACCATCTCTCGCCAAGGCCCCGAAAAGAAAACTCTACGTAAGTTTCACCACTTGACCCTCTACATCGTTTCGTCTCTGTCTTCGCCGTACGTCTCACTCCTGTTATTCTTTCGCAGTCAGCTCTTCAAACCACGCCCATACTCCGGACAATGAGCTGAAGAGAAACATCCAGAGGATTCTCCATCAGGGAAAAGCCTCGTCGCCTGATCCCGTCGCGCCGTTGAACGGGACAACGCAGGCCAAGCTCCCAGCCTCCCCCTGTTTCACCGTGTCCTCAGCCCCCGAAGGAAACAACAACAGCACGGAGCGCTTCGTCCCTCTCTTCTCCTTTCTGGAAGGACAGGACTACAGAGTGGAGTACGACGGCCTGTACGGGCTCAGTCCCAAGCAGCTCGCCTCCTTCACCTTTGCGGGTCACTCCGATGAGGACCAGCTGATCGACTTCCTGTCCGTCGCCAGGGAAACGGCCCGGAAGAAGCGCTTCTTTTGGCCACAGACTCGTTTGTGCTTCCTGTTGGGTAAGCTCTGCGCCGGGAGGAAAAAGTTCAGCCAGGCCCGGGTGTACTTTGAGGAGTCCCTTAACGTTCCCCGTGAAGGCTTCACGGATTTCAGGCTGCTGGCGAGCATCTACTCCAACCTGGCTGCTGTGCATCTTTTGCAGAAAAACATGGATAGCTTCTTTGCCCTGACGGAACGACTTGCTGCCCTGCTTCTGGGGATCCCCGATTGCCTGAAGGGCCTAAAGGACGACTCTGTGCTTAAATACATCCTGAAGAAAGCTGTTCTCTCTCACAACAGAACGGCCGAGGCCTGGGCTTGCCATCTGTTGGCGAAGCATCACTGGATACGTGCTGAGGGAGTTCAAGTCGTCCCTTATCTGGAAAGACTACTCGATCTTTGCGGTGAAGCTCAAGGAACGTGGAGCGTCTTCCTCAGTCATGGGTATCTGACCCTGGGAAGGCTCTACAGCAAACTCAAACTCCCCCACCTCAGTGTCAGTTCAGCTAGAAGAGCTTCCCTCGAGCCCTCGGCCACGCTGTCGGAGTGCCTCGGCAGCGTCGCTTTAGTTCTGGACGACATCGTCAGACATCCTGGGATCACCGAGCAAGAAGTATTCATTCCTCCCCAAGTGGCTCCGTTTTTACACCAAGCTCTCGCTCTCACCGACGAGAAGATCCGAGCAGGAGGAAGCGACCGTTTCCACGTTCTGAGCCACCAGCTCACCATGTGCCTCTGCCAGCTCTTTTACAAGCACGGGATGGCTGCACGGGCCATCCACCACATGCACGCTCTCATCTGTAGCATTTCGTCTTCCCCGCGAGCCCCCTTCTCTGTCCCGGAACGAAACGGGACCCTCATCTGGTTGGCGTGGCTGCACATTGACAACAATCAGCCCACCGTGGCTTTGGATGTACTGGACTCGGTCCTGGACTCCATGCCGGAGCACTGCACGACCCCTCAGGAAGGTTAGCACCAGCAATAGTCACAGATTCCTGCTTCCTTTTCTGCTGCATCAGATTAACCTGCGATGGGACTTATTATCTGCTCAGCCACAATATTATGACCATCCCTAGTGAATAACACTGAATGTGTTGTTATTAAAGCACCTGTTTTAGTGGGTGGGGAAAAGTCACAAAGTTGGTATTCCAAGGTCTTCAAACCAGGCGAGCTCATTCAGATAGAGAATCTCATCTCATCTTCAACTACCACTTATCCTCCCTAGGGTTGCGGTGGTTGCTGGAGCCTATCCCAGCTGTCATTGGGGCGAGAGGCGGGGTACACCCTGGACAGGTCGCCTGTTATCATTATCATAGTACATACAAGTGACGAACCCCAATGCTTTCAAGTTCCTTCTCTTTGAGAATTCAAATCCCAGTTAAATGGGATCAGATCAAGCAATTTTATGACAATCTGCAAGGAATTCCATGCCCTGTTTCCCATTTCCGTGAACACTCGAGGGACAGTCAGTTTAAAGGAAGTCAGATGATCGTAGGGTATGGTGTCCTTGGTTCCTTATCAAGTAGTTTCCTAGGTAGGATGGGACCACACCAAGGAGAGCATTATAAATAAAAGTCATCCAATGTGTGTGTCTCCTGTTGGACAAGGATGACCATTCTGCTTGTAGACACAACATACAATGACAGGTCAGAAGTTTTGGTGACTGGGACGAACAATCTTCCCCCAAAACTGTAGCCCTGTGGTCCATAGGGTCGTGGGCAGCCAAGGCTCACATGTGGGCATGTGGGGGCCTAAAGGTTGACCCATGTGGTCCCAAACAATAGACACTTAAGCTCAGGAGTCTGAACTCACAGTTTGTTTTGTATGGGACTGTGTAGCTGCAGATAACCCCTACAATGCATCAGATCTGGACCACGGAGTAATGAAAGAAGAAGAAGGTGACTTGGTCAGATTTATAACATGCAAGGACTCTCTTCTCTTTTTCCTTTTGCAATGGGTGCAGCGATGTTCGGGTGGTGGTTATTGAAGTAACATCCACATAAATGCCATGAGCCAAGGTTTCCCGAAGGGTTTGTCAAGGTTTCTTTTGCAGTCAGCTCTTCAAACCAAGCCCACTCTTTCCCAGAAGGACATTACATCGTAATGAGACAAATTTATTCACTGGTTTTAATTTTGTGGCTGATCATTTTATGTTGTAATTCATTGCAACCACGAGAGCAACCACCTTGTCAGTTTGTGTATCTAGAATTATCTTACGATTCCACCCAGACATTTGATTGATCAGGCTGGTTTTTTTTTTTTTTTTTTTTTTTTATATAACTTCTAACGTAAATCTGTTAAATGTAACATAAAGGTGTGGTACTGAACATGCTCGGCGTGGCCCTGCGATGCACGGGGGACCTCCGAAGGGCGGCGGAGAGCTACCAGGCTGCAGGCGACATCTGCGAAGAATACGACGACATGCCCAACTGGGCTGTGGCTCAGGCCAATCTCGGTAAGATAGCGCACACGTCAGACTTAATGATTCCTCAGCTCCAGTCCCGCGTTTGTACATTTGCGGCTCTTCTGTTTCCTGAAGGGCTGCTGTGCCTGAAGGCCGGAGCGCAAGGGCTGGCACAAAGACACCTGACGAAAGCCGTGCAGCTCTTCTCTGAACTCGACGAAGGAGGTCACGAGGTGAACTTCATCACAGTGCTGCTGGAGCTGGGGCAGAACTACGTGAAGCATCGGCAGCTGGACCGCGGAAAGGGATGCTACGAGTGGGCTTTGCTGCTGGCCGTCAGCGCCAACCTGTTAGAGTGTAAGTGTGTAAGTCACACAGTCGCATACATTTTTTACTGTAGACTACCGGTTAAACGCTTGGACGCATCGTCTCATTGAACTGAAAGAGAAGGTGCGTCCGAACTGGATCCTGTGTGAGACTCTCTTTTGTATATCTTCTAGCCCAGCTCATTGTAACCAGACGTCTGTGTGATCTGTATCGGCGTGAGAGTCCAGATCAGACCCAGTGCATCATCTACAGCCAGCATCAGGTCCAGCTGTTGAAGACCACTGGAGACAGAGTGCAGGAGGGAGATACACTGGAGGCCATCAGCCAGCTCTACCTCAGTCTGGACACAGAAAGGTGTGTGCATGTGGTGCTGGAAGAGGTCTATTACAACACTTATATTTTATCTTAGTAAATGCGCAGTTGGCATAACATTACAGCCCATTATGATGCAGTGGTGGGCTGTGCATTTTCCACCTAGGCCTTCAAATATGTCTTAATACGATCATTATGACGGCACTTCTACAGAAACCATCGACGTCATAGGGATACGCAAAAAAACAGGGCGTTGTGTTGTACATGGGTGTCTCATATAGTAAGATGAATGCCATTAACCCAATAAAATGGTTTTCGAGATTGAGCCTGTCAGCCAAGGGTAGCGCTCGTAGTTGCTGACCTGAAAGTGGCTAGTGTTAGCTAGCTAGCACTAACTAGCTAACTAGCTCTGGAGTTGAGTGGCCTTTCCTCACAATATCCGGTTTTTCCAGGAAAGTCTGCTGTGAAAATGTCTTTCTAAGAAGATCTGCAACCAAATTGAGAGCCACTCCTTCTGCCGTCGTGGGTTCAACAAATCAGTGATGCGCAGAGCGATACTGAAATATCGATACTTTGATTTTCTTCTTCTTTATGCTCTAAAATCGATTCTCAAATTAAAATATCAATACATTTGATACTTCAGTCATTGGAGGTAATGTAGGAACATAGTGGAAAGTAACTTAACCTTGTGAAACACTTCAGATTAAAGCACAAAGCGTTTATGATGAGGAGGACAGAAGAGGAGAGGACAGGGTCAGAATTAAAATAATTTTATAGTAGTTCTGAATAGATAAACGATATTTTATTTTAATGGTCTTATTATTTTACTTATTCTATTTTCATTGTTTGAAACAGCATGATTTGTGTATGATTGTGTCTCTGTTTGTTTTTTCTGTTGTTGTATTAGCTCGGTTATATAGTAAATGAGGCCACTAATAAATTACTCTTATGTCTTGTAGAGTATCGGTACTGGATTGATATCGTCAGTACCAGCCTGAATTTTACTCAGTATCAGATCAGAAAGGAAATCTGTGATATCGAACAAAGCAAAAAAGAAATAGCTAACGTTAACGGGGATGATTCGCTTGAGCAGCTCCTAACAGATGAACCTGTACCTCACCATAGGCCACAGAGAAGGCCCAAGAGTACAAATTTGAAATGTGATTGGTTAAAGGAACAATGTCATTAAAATGTACGCTGTTTGACTCCGGCTAAATAATCTTTTTAGTCAGGTTATTAAGTGCATTTTATTTATTTTATCATTTTTACCCTTTAAGTCTGACTTTTAACTAATTTTAACTTATTTTTACCTTTTTAGTCTGACTTTTAACAAATTTTTGATTCATTTGAACTTATTTCCACCTTTTTAGTCTGACTTTTAACTAATTTTAACAGTTTTTATCCTTTAGGTAATTACAAAATTATAATTGTAATTTATACAGTTATTTTTATCTCTCTAGTGTTTCCTCAACTTCTCCCAGGCAGATTTCTTTAACTCTCTGACATATGACTGAATAAAAGCTCTAATGCAAAGTAACACTACTGCCATCAAATGACTTATTAGGGAACCCAATACAACAGCAACTGTTGTCCGTACAACACTGGGATCATTTGTGATTTTTGCAGGTGCACTCCCTGCCTCCAAACTGAAGTTGTCTTTTTTATGTATATGTTTTTCAGGGCGTACCGGGAGGCTCTCGACTTCACTAAGAGCAGTTTGGGTATTTTCATCGACCTGGGCTGCAAGGAGAAGGAAGCTTTCGGCTGGTTGCAAGCAGGGAAGATCTACCACCTGCTGGGACAGACGGAACTGGTGGACATTTACGTACAGGTCTGTTGAACTACCAAACTGTTTGTTCTGATCTGCAAGCTTACATTGAAAACATACAATGAACATAAAATTAGTGTAGTGTGATAAATAGTATGGTAACTAGTATTTTTGTGGCATTTCCAGGCAGCTCAGGACGTCGCTTTGGGCACGGGCGACACCGACTTCATCCTGAAGCTTTTTGAAGCTGCGGGAGACATTTTTCTGAACAGCTCTCAGAGTCGGGACAAGGCTATCACCTTTTACAGGGTACGGGGTATGGCCTCAGTAAGGGGGCACCCTTGATGGAATCAAGGGTGCAAGGGAAGGGAAAAACAGGAATCACGTCATAGATGCTTTGAGCCAGGGGTGTCAAACATGCTGCCCGTGGACCAAAACCAGTACACCAGAGAGTCCAATCCGGATTCATTTGCAAAGATTACATTGAAGATTTTTCAATAATAGTAACCACTGTACTCAATCTGTCCACTAGGGGCCACACTGTTGGAAGTTAGCTAGTTAACTAGTTAGCTAGTAAGAGTTGTGATCATAGACTGTATATAAATTTGGACAAAGTGTTGCCATTTCCTGGCATTGTCAAACCGAGGCTATTTCCCTGGAGTATGGGTGGCGCCGTGTTGAGGGCGGAGCCACGATATCGATGCCCTTCCCACACTTCCTCCAGACTCACTTTTATTAATACTATGCTTTGCTATATATCTCCACTCCAGTTAAAAGGAAATGTCGTAGTATATGCTGCACTTGTTTTTTTGTTTTTTTTTATAAAATATAAAAATATTCAGGAATTTTTTATTGCAGGGTTGGTATGGCAACTGGTGGTCGCTATTATCTCACACCCTTTTCTATAGCGTCAAATAACAAACTAAGATTAAACTTAAAAAGTTAATACTTGAACATGCATCAAAAAAAACAACAACAAAAAAAACAATGTGTATTTTAGTGTTTTAGTTTGTCCCGCCCAGTAACATGGACTTACACTGCAGCCTCCAGCCACCAGGGGGAGCTCTACTTGCTTTGTCTTCACGTTAGAGGAGCAGTTCCACTGTGCGTCTTTACATACAGTCTACGATTGTGGACATAACACAACACTGAGACCCAGAACTAGACTGTAGGTGGCAGCACTGTGCATAGTGCATCAGTTTCTATTAGTTTAGTTTATGTTTTTGTAAAAGCATATTTTATTAGATGTAAACATTTTCTGAACATGTTTATTTGCACTAAAATAAAGGGAACCATCTGGAGTTGTTTATAGGTTGTTTATAGGTTGTTAGATCTAAAATGAGGTGTTTTTGTTGCTATGGTAGCGTTCTATTACCGCCTCCATTAATTCTGTAAATGTTGTGTGTCTCTGCTCCACACAGGACCACGCTCTACCGATGGCGGTGCAGGCGGGCAGCGTCCTCACCAAGCTGCGGTTGTGCAATAAGCTGACAGAAGTGATGCTCAGTCTCAAGATGTATGGGGACGCGCTGGAGTTTGCTCACATGGCGCTGGACATCAGTATGAGGCAGGGTACGCACACACACTGGAGAGGAATGATGTTCATCATTAATCAACCACATGCTATAAATAACTGAACGGCTTCGTTTGCTGTGCAGGCGAGCGTCTGAACGAGCGAGTGGCCCACCACCGGCTGGCTTCTCTTTACCACAGCCTGGATCAGTTTGAACTGACTGAGCACCACTACCTGAAGACCCTGACCCTGTGCCCAACACCTCTGCAGTTTGATGAGGAAACGCTCTACTACGTCAGGGTGTACCAGACGCTGGGGGACATCATATTTTATGACCTAAAGGCAAGAGAGTCTTATTGGTCCTGGTCCCAATTATAGATCTGTTTTTGTTTTAACATATGAGCCCCCTGGAACTCTCAGGTCTTCAGGGAGCAGCCTTTTCAATTAAAGTTTTAACCAAAACATACGGTGAGGCCTCCTTTAACCATCATGGTCCCTGTCTCCCTGAGAACCTGAGGAAAACAGACAATCAGGACATTTTTAAAAGCAGACTAAAGACATACCTTTCTAATGTTACTTTCAACTGAATTTCATTTATGCTTTAGTCTGGTTATTAATTGAATTTTATTTATTTTATCGTTTCATTTTTTTTTAAGTCTTACTTTTAACAGAATTTTACTTATTTTTATCGTTTTATTCTAGTTATTAATTGGATTTTATTTATTTTATGATTTTAATTTTTTAGTCTAACTTTTAATTGAATTTTATTTATTTTTTTTATTATTTTAGTTTTGTTATTTATTTAATTTTATCATTTTTTGTTCGACTTTTAAATGAATTTTATTTAATTTTAATTTTTTTTTTTTTTTTTTTTAGTCTGGTTATTAATTGATTTTTTTTTTAATCTTTTTTATTTTGCCTTTTAGCAGAGTTTTCCTTATTTTTATCTTCTCAGTATGGTTATTTATTGAATTTTTTATTCTGGGTTTTAACTGAATTTAATTATTTTTTATGTAATCATTTTAGTCTGGCTTTTAACTAATTTTAAGTTTTTTTATTATTTACCTTTTTAGTCTCGCTTTCAACTAAATTTATTCTTATCCTTTAGGTAATTACTAAATCATAATTATAATTTTCTACAGTTATTTTTTTCTCTATTGTTTCCTCTTTTTTCTTTCTTTCTTTTTTGCATCTTTTGTCTGAAAAGTGCTCTGTAAATAAAGTTTTGTTGACTGATTAAAAAATACGTTAATCTTTCTATTTCTTTGCCTCTGTCTCTGAAGGACCCCTTTGACGCTGCAGGATACTACCACCTCGCTCTGGCTGCAGCCATGGACCTGGGCAACAAGAGGTCTCAGCTGCAGCTGTGCACGCGCCTCGCCACAATCTACCACAACTTCCTGGTGGATCGGGAGCTCTCGCTCTTCTTCTACCAGCAGGCGAGGAGCTTTGCTAAGGAGCTGAACGTGAAGAGGGTTAACATCTCACCGGATCAGCTCCATAGCGCCCCCTCCCATTACAAGACTACGGGACAGTAGCAAGGAAACTAACAGGAAGTAAACAGATGAGCCACTGTTTAAAGGAATTGAGAGTTTGGTTTTCTGGGAGTTTCTGATCTGATTCTGTTCTGTGAAGATGTTTGAACTGGAGTGATCCACTTTGTTCTTACAGAGAGCAGCATTTTAATTAGTGTCGGCCAAAAATGATCCAACAACTAGTTTCTGCTGTTATTTCAGACGAATCAATGCGAACTGAGTTTTCACTGGTTCAAACCTCCTTCGGGGAAACACTCGTTTGCTCACACTCTCAAGCCTGACATGACAAAAACTCCAACCTCCTCCTTCCTAGTCTACTTTGAAACATTATCACACATCCGGCCACGGAAATGGAATCAGTCGATTCATCGATCAGCGGATCAACAGAATAATAATAGTTCACTGTTTTGATAAATTATTTATTATGGATTATTGCTGCGTGTTTAGATTTTTAATTTGTACTTTTTTAATTGTTTACAATTGGAACCGTTTACAGTTTCCGAACTACTGATTTGAAATTAGTGTCCAATGAAGACGCTGTAATTCAACAATAAATAAATGAATAAATATCCTGACTCTGTATCGCCTGTTTTCTTCAGCTTCCAGAATTTCTTTGCATTTTTTTTTCTTTGTTTATAACCAAAAATCCCTTCCCTTCTAGATAGATAGATAGATAGATAGATAGATAGATAGATGTACAGGCACCCAACACCATACATAACATATAACAAAAATAAAAGCAATGTTGCACACAATGTTTCCAAGAATTCTAAAGTGAATTAAAGTAAGTGAATACAAAAAAAAGGAAGAAAAATTAAATTGCCGAACCAACCATGGGCAGATCGGCCAAAAAAGAAAAAAAAAAAATCCAGTGCAGTTTCTTTTTTTCCTTTTTTGGAGGGGAGGTGTGTGGGGAGATTTGGCAACTGTGTATGGCTCCCTACTAAAAGTTATGAGAATGAGCTCCGGTGTCTGTATTTTGTTTAACAGTGCAGTCATTCCTGATGCTACCGCGGGACAGAGCCAAGGTAAACTGGCTTCCATTGTTGTAACACCACAGGGCGGTCAGTTGAGTCTACACGCTTTGTTTCTTTACTTCTAACCCACGCACAGATTCTTAACCTGGATTTTGGAGCAGTTTCGCAAGGATGTGGGGAAAACGAGGGCAAACCTGAGGTCGTATGAGTTCAGTCGGTCAGTCTCTGATGATGTCACCAGTAGAAACCCAGTAGGAAGTAATGATATCTATTTTCTTGACCTGAATAAATGTGCTGCATATGCATATGCATATGTATGTATAACCTGTAATCCACAGGTACTGTAGCAGGTATTTCTCTGCAGCTAAAGGTCTAATAACTTCATCTAATAATTGATGTGAAGCCTCCTTCTCTCTTGTTTAGTGAAGTCATTAAATGACACCTGTCCAGAGGATTTGGATCTTGTGGATACCAATTTATATTGGACATTTTTCTATTTATAAAAGCAGTAAAAAATTATAACTATAAAAAAACACTTTTTTAATAGTTAGTTCACTTCTATTGGGTAATATTGTTAGCAAGGAATGAACATGTATCAATGTCTATGCAGATGACACAAAGCTATATTTACATATATGAAACTAGACAAAACAAATCCAATGGGAGGACCTGCAAGTTTATGCTTACTCTACCAATAAATGCCCTCAAATTAAACTAATTCAAAGGGGCTGGTGTTAGCGGGTGCCTTTTCAGATGCATTGCAGTAGGACTTTTGCACTTCAAAAGACACAAAGCTATATTTATAAACAGTGGCGGTTTTGGGTAGGAAATTCTGAAAAACTTATGATGCAGTCCAGAAATACCATAATCAATGCCCTCACAACAACAACACAGTAGTTGGAGAAAACCCACGCAACATGCATACGCCACACAGAAAGACCGTCTCGCTTGAAGTCATCAGATTAAAAATAAATTAGACTCAACTGGTTAACCAAGCTTGCTGCTCAAACCACTCCTGGTTGAATGACCTAGTTTTGTCTTTCCCCTCTTGAGAAATGATGATCGGTCGATGTGGTCCCAATGCTTTTATCTCCATCTTCTGCTAAAGTGGTAAAGTCCTAAATCGCAGACTAGCCAGGTAGTCAACTCAATTCAATTAATGAATGAAACATTAATTAACTCCCATTAGCCGCTAGCATATACAGTCAATTATGCCACTGTTTGTATATGAAACCAGACAAAACAAATCCAATAGGAAGACCTGCAACTTTACAATTACTCTACTAATAAATGTCCTCAAATTAAACTAATGCAAAGGGGTTAGTGATTGACTTCAGTTGTATTTCAGGACTGACATCACTTTGTCTTTATTGAAGTTTTTCCACACCGCTGCTAGTTTACTGCAACGACTCATCAGTCTACGTCAGTCTGCATATCTCCTACTGACAAACTAGGTTAAGTTTAGGCTCGAGGGTCTGTGTAATTATTGAGTCATAATGAGTCAGATGTTTAACGGAGACACGGGAAAATTAATAATATGACCAAGCTGCCTGCAGCCCGTGCGTCACTGAGAGAGAAACGCTGCCGAACAAAGAGCCCGGTCTCCCTCACCGGTGGACGACTTCAAGTAAACAGTCACACAGCTGGGTGAGGCCGGGGGAGACGGGGTACGTACGCCTGGGCCGTCACCCCTCTGCCCTGTCAAAACAAACCTGGACGTGAGCGGTCCGCGGCGGGCAGCCTCTCCGTGACCTGTGGCCCGTCAGAGGACAGCAAGCGTTAAAAAACAGCCTCACATATGTTGCTCATTTTTGAAAAGTGAGGTCATTTTGTAAAGTGGGCGACTTAGAGGCTTGTTTTTGTATTTTTTTTTTATTGTTTTGCTTTTTTCAGCCATAGTTGCTGGCGGCTGTAATGCTGTATGTTCAGTTCACACAAAAAGGAGTTCAAACTCGTATCAAGTTAATCTGTATCAGGAGCTGGAACGCACAAATTTGGATTTTTATTTATTTTTTTTGGATTCATGAAGAAAAAGACTCCGCCTCATGCTAGCTTTGATCTATGACCTAGATAGAGTTACCTTCATTATTTCTCATGTGTCCATTCTTGTAAAGTTTTACTTTCTCATACATCTAACATCACAGTATTAATTGTGTTTGTAGGAAAAGAGAGAGACCTAAGACCCTTTTAACAGGAAGTGTGCTCATGAAGTTGTCAACACTGTGTCAGTCAGTGGTGTCACATGGTTTTATGGACAAGGGAGGCTCAGCCCCCAAGGAGATGAACAGGATGTTAGCAAACAGCTAATAAAGACTGAGAATTTATTTATTACTATTATTATTATTTTTAAAAAATGAACACATTGCATCAACAAACACAAGTAACAGTAACTATTAACAACTGATCAACAGGGACACAAATAATAATTGTTGCACAGATCAACATATGTGACTAAAATGGTTGAAGTCTCAAGCCCTGAAAAATATGACCAAATTACTTGAATTAAATTAATATTAATGAGTGGAATGGATAAGGACGCACTGAAGGGATCATTCTACCTGACACTCTGAAGTTATTATATATAATTTAGTTAATTTATTATTATAATTAATTATGTATTATTTAAACTCATATTCTGGCCATTTTATATTGAATTTGTCAGCACTTTTTGTGTTGTTGCGTTCACACATTATTTTTTCTACGTTTTCCCATAATAACGAGTTAATTTATCTCATTATCTGGAGAAAACAAAGCTTTGTTTTCTTGAAACTTAATTGTTATCTAGCAAACATTAACCCTTTCATGCATAGTGGTCACAGTGTAAATTTTCTTTTCTTTGTTTGTTTGTTTGTTTTTTGCATATGTATGTGTTTTGTTGTTGTAAGTGCATATCAACCAACACAGTGGATGCTTGTGCATCACTCCATACACTTCCACTAATTGACACATTGGAGGAAGTGCAATTCTCAAAATATGTTTGTTTTACTCATGGCCGACAGAGAGTCAGAAATGCCAAGTACTTCAGGAATTTTCTGTAAATACCTCCATAACAGGGCACATCTAAGCAAGTAACAACTAAGAATTAATATAATCGTTAAGGTTTCTGGAGAAATTTGTAATTAATTATGTGAGTGGACAATTTTGTAACTTCATGAAAAATGGGTTCATGAAAAAAAAATTCAATTGCATAATTTTTATATGGACACACAGGGGAAAAAAAGCTTGACTAAAGTTCTTATAATTCATGCATGAAAGGTTAAAGCACAAAACAATAAACGTCTCACATTACAGTGGGACTATTACATTAGACTGTTATTTTACTACATCAATAAACATGACAGAACTCTCTCAAATTAAATCCAAATCTTGAGAGAACAGAGGAAATGATGTGTATGAATGCATGGCCGCTTTGGGCTTCCGTACATTAAACCCTAAAAATACCTTGTTTCATAAACGCAACACGATTAAATTACATTATCAGTTGATGCTGCGATGGGAAACATTACATTTAAAGAGTTTAGACTGACAATTAGTTCACATTTAGATAGCACGCTTTAAAAAACACAGCAATAAAACAGGCCTTTCAACGGGACACATCTGGGACTTCATGTAGTTTCCTGCTGCAGCACGGGCAAGATTTAGGTGAATGAGGGTATGGTCTGGTTGTTGTCAATTGCCCTTAAAAGAGGACAGTAAAGGAAGCGTATCCCTGTATCCCTAGTTTAGCACAAAGAATGAGTGACTTTATGTTTCTGGAATGAAAGGAAAGAGAACTGGGCAGCCGAGCTATTCATAGGCAAAACCACTGACCTCAACTGTTGGGGTGGCAGAACGAGACGGTAAATACCCATTAATTTAAACTACTGCTGCACTTACAGGGCGGTTATAGGACGAAGATGAACGGCGTGGGCCGGCCCAGAGCAGCCACATGCACGAATGTGTAGCATGTCTACGTATTCAGCAGTATTCGACTTAACGTGTGGTAGCATATAGACGGAGCAGGGTGGATACATTTCTCCATTTGTAGTTAGTAAAAAAAAAAAACTATAGAGACATTCAGAAATATCAGAAAAGAAAACTTTTAGTTCAGGGGCAGTTTGATCGCGAGCTACTTGTATTTGTTGAGGGAAAAAAAGTATTTTTATAAAATTCAAAATAGATGTAAAAATGCATCAAATTTTGAGTTACACTTCTACTTTAGGACATGTAAGAGTTAAGTATTCTTCAATTATCCACTATTATCCATCATTTCTTACCTGCTGCTGTTGGCTAGGCTAGTTAGCTGGTGTCTGATAGTGTTTTACTACCAATCTTGGCGGAGGTGAGAGGTGCTGGTTGAAGTGTAGTTGCATGTCCCATCACCTCTTATCTGCTGCTGTTGGCTAGGCTAGTTAGCTGGTGTGTTCTTGCTAGTTGCTAGCTAGCTGCTAGCCTGCTGGTTTCTCAGTTGGACTGGGTTTCTAAATGAGTTTTGCCTCAGATCATGGCACAGGGGATTGTAACATCTTATCCTGTGTGTTAATGAATGATAATTATGGATGCATCTGCAGTATTGGTTGAGGTTTTACATTAAATGAAGCTAATAGAGGAGATTTATTCCGACTTGAAGGGGCAGAACATGACTGTGATGATGATTTGGCGCTTGTAGGAGACAGTAGAGGGCACTGTGGCTAAGTAGGTGAAGAGGTTAGAGGTTAGATCCCTGGAATGAGCCACATGCTGAAGTGTCCTTGAGCAAGACACTGAACCTCTCACATTTACCATTATCAGTAGATAATAGTCTGAATTACCGAGCTAACGGATGCTAACATGAGAGAACCTGACTGCAGACGTCTCAATACTGATGAATGGTAACGGAATAATCTCCAGGTCAAACTCTGTTTAGTTAAGTCCAGTCAGTCAGAGCCTCCTCTGCTACAGAGTCCAGACTTTTCATCCGGACTCCTGAACGTCACTCAATCTGGGCAGACGCACAAATATTCACATGAGGTCACATGAGGAAACGCAGCTTTGTTTTAGTGCAGAGATGAAGAACATCATGAAAGTGTTTACATTTAACTAACCCTTTAAGACCTGAACATCGCCAAAGCATAAAAAAAAAAAAGTTTGTGGTATTTGAATTACCGTAACTCACCCATGACCTAAATTCAAAGTGTGGCTGAACACTGGGAAGTTGCGCTTTCTGGGAAAAACAACAAAAGCTGCCATTACGGTAATTATGACGCGCTGATGCTGTTGGCTGCAGGTTGGAGGGCGACGCAAGAGACGCACCCATGAAGAGAGAGTTGTTTGGAGGAATTTATTGTTAAAAACGGGAAAGGTCTTCCAGGCATAAGCACAACTTCCCACACTCGTGACACAATTGTGTCAATGGCGCAAACTACTGTGAGTTACGGTAATTCAAATACCGCGTGTTTTAAGTACCAGTGATATGTTTAGGCTTTTAAGGGTTGACAAAAAACATTCTGTTAATCAAAATGCAAATTCTACCAGCTACAGATTAGTTCTCGTCGTAGAAATGTTCTCAGCTGCTCTGTGTAATTTTCACTCTTCCCACAAAAGATTGATGAGGCCACATTAGAGACGCCTCTGGCCCGCCGCCCGCATGTTTGACACCCCTCCAAATAGTGTGAAGGCGTCTCTCGCTTTTTAAACTCTGGATTCAGGTGATGACCTTTTGAATCTGAGCCCGGACCACGCCTCCCGGAGCCCCAGCCAACTACTCCACAAATGTTCCCTTTTTTCCCCTCATAAGTACTTGTGCCGGTCCTTGATGTGGACGTTCCGCCAGCCTCCGCCAAAGGAAAGAACCATCCAAGCAGGATCGCAGCATTATTTTTTTTATTTATTTTAGATTTTTTTACGATTGACATAGAGACCTCATCTGCCTGACTGTCGTTGTTGTACCTCGAGATTTTTTATCTGTAAAGTCTCCACAAACTGACGCGTAATCGTTGCGCAGAAGCAAAGAGCATAAAAAGTCTTTGTGTTGTTTATTAGTTTCACATCATTAATCGAGATGCAGGCGGTTTTGTTCAGCGCCGTGTTCTTTTACATCAGTTGTCGTGCCAGTGCGGAGCCGAAAACCAAGTGTCCGACGCGGTGCGATGTGAGTACCTGTCCGAGCCCCAGCTGTCCCGGTGGGTACGTGCCGGACGCGTGCAACTGCTGCCTGGTCTGCGCCCCGGGGGAAGGGGAGCCGTGCGGCCGCAAGGACGACCTGCCGTGCGGGTACGGACTCGAGTGCGTGCACCCGGCGGGGAGGCGGCTTTCCACGGGCTTCTGCCAGTGCAGGTTCAGCCGCGAGGTGTGCGGCAGCGACGGGAAGACGTACGGCAACGTGTGCCAGCTGAAAGCGTCCAGCAGGACCGCGCTGCAGCAGGGACTGCCGGCCATCACCCCGGTCCGGAAGGGGTCGTGCCAGAGCAGCTTGGGTATGATTTACTATTTGTTAAGTTTTTGTTTTTTTTAGTAACAGGAGGGGGGGCAAGTAGGGCCTTCATAAGTAAAAGAGTTTAGTGAATTTAGAAAGTAGACAAAGAGAACCCCGATCAAACTACTGGAACAGAAAGAATCTACTTGTTTCTTCTATTGGCTGTGGCGTCATTAATGTTTGTGGTAACTGGTGAAGTCTTGGAGGAGTTTGATCCCATTCATCAGATCAGAACCGGTTCAGTTGTGTGATAATGGTGGTTTCCTCTCATGAACTGATGGTACAACATTTCTCTTCAGGTCTTTGACTTGTTCCTTAACATTCATCTGGTTCTTCTTTAAACGTTCTACTGGAGAACCACTGGTGTTCATGGACTCTTGTCCTGATGCATGACCCAGTTTCTTTCCTCCCTTCTGCTTTTCCTCCCTTCCTGTGTTCCTTCCCTTTTCCCCTCCATCTTTCCTCCCTACTTTCTTTCTTTCCTTCCTTCCTTCCTCCATGACCCAGTTTCTCTTCACATTCAGCTCATGGATTCAACTGTAAGTTCTGTGAGGACACTGTGAACTGGATTGAACCAGACCCCCTGTTAAAAACCTGTGCTTTTGGAGTAGAGTGAATAAAAATGATGGGAATAAAATATAACTCCTTCCATCCTTCCTTCCTTCCTCCATGACCCAGTTTCTCTCCACATTCATCTCATGGACTCATGTCCTGTCATTTTCTTTTAGATTTCACTGGTAGAGTTCATTCATTCATTGGTCCATCAATAATGACCAGATGCAGCAGAACAGACTCAAACCAGGACTCTAGCGCCCCCATGTTTCATGGAGGGATGAGGTTCATGACGCAACCGGCTGTAGACCGTCAGAAATGCTCTTTTTGGAGACTAGTGTCTTTGTCCATCACACTACGATGGTGGATTCATGAACGTTAACATCAGTCATTGTGAGAGAGGCCTTTAGTTGTGTAGAAGTTCCCCTTGTAGTAATAACAATTAATACTTATTTTGTCTAGGGTGTCATAAAAACAATCACATGTAATCTGACCTTCTTCCATCTCCTTCTGTTTTATCTGAAGCAGATACAACTCTCCACAGTGCGCTGAGCCAAGTTGGCTTCGTCAAGAAAGGTATGCATGTTTCAAGTGACTTGTCCATTTAGTGTGAGAGCGAACTAGTGTGAGTGCGAACTTGTTGTCCATGGTCGTCTCTGCTCGCTGCCGTGGCTTAATACTACAAGGTCCCAGAATTCCTTGGGTCCACCACAGAACTGTTCAACCCTTCAGTTGTTAAAATACACTTATTCTTCTTGTCAGTATAGGTCCTTCACACACTTCCAGTCCTCGTTACAAGTTCAACTTCATAGCTGACGTGGTGGAGAAAATCGCCCCCGCCGTGGTTCACATCGAGCTCTTCCTAAGGTATTCACTTTGTTTCTGTTAGTGTGTGTATGAATTAGTTAATCATACACTTTTAGGATGTTGTTGTTGTAATGTAACTACCTAAGCAATGAACGAAGGGTGAAGTGTCATCTTAGCTAATGTTAGCTAAAAGGACTTCTAAATAATATATTTTTTCAAAAGTAGCTCCAAAATCTCAAGATGCCACCGCCTGTATCCCCAAATGGCCAATTTTATTTAACTGCATATTACTTATATTTTATTTAACTTTATCTTTCTTTTCACTTGTGGTTCTTAAGAGTGTTTCTTTTATGTCCAGCTAAGCTACTGTGACCAAGCAATTTCAAAGCAGTCTACCTAAGTCTATATGTCATAATTACTATAAATGTTACAGAGTTACCATCATAGTACTCAATCAGTCCTTCTTTCCTTGCCAGACATCCTCTCTTTGGTCGCACCATTCCTGTGTCCAGTGGGTCTGGGTTCGTTATGTCAGAGAGTGGACTGATTGTCACCAACGCCCACGTGGTCTCCAGCTCTACACCGGTGACGGGTCAACAGCACCTCAAGGTACATGTAAACATATGGTATTTACTTGCATCACTAAGGTAACAGCGTTTATCACTGAAATAAAATACATTTAGACCGGTCTAAGTGCTTAAGTCGAACTGAAATCTTACGCCGGTATTTGCCGTGTGTGTTTGAGGAAGGCTTATTCTTTTATTAGCCATGTTTGCTCACTATCTGAGAGTGAGAAGTTCACATGGACATCTCAGGAGTCAGGCCTGGGCTGGTGTACCTTAGAATAATAATGAGAAATGAAAGGCAAACAGCCTGACTCATTCCAGAGCTTCCTGACAACACCTCGGAGGCCCTGTTCAGACCTCAAATTAATATCCTATCTGGGCAATCCGATCCCAAGTGACCACCTTCAGGTACAGATCCAATCTCAGTTTCAATTGATTTATGCAAATAAACCCTAACGTCATCTGGGAAGCAGTAGGTTATTTTAACAGCTGTGTCTCTAACCCCAACCCCAACCCTAACCCTAACCCCAACCCCAACCCCAACCCTAACCCCAACCCCAACCCTAACCCTAACCCTAACCCCAACCCTAACCCTAACCCTAACCCCAACCCCAACCCCAACCCCAACCCTAAACCCAAACCCAAACCCAACCCCAACCCCAACCCCAACCCCAACCCTAACCCTAACCCCAACCCTAACCCTAACCCCAACCCCAACCCTAACCCTAACCCTAACCCCAACCCTAACCCTAACCCAACCCTAACCCTAACCCTAACCCCAACCCTAACCCTAACCCTAACCCCAGCCCCAACCCCAACCCCAACCCTAAACCCAAACCCAAACCCCAACGCCAACCCCAACCCCAACCCCAACCCTAACCCTAACCCTAACCCCAACCCCAATCCCAACACTAACCCTAACCCCAACCCCAACCCTAACCCCAACCCCAACCCCAACTCTAACCCTAACCCCAATCCCAACCCTAACCCTAACCCCATCCCTAAACCATTCTCATTAAACAATGGATCAGACACTTATTTAAAAAACAAAAAACAACAAAAAATACAAAAAACAAATGCAAGACTAGTTCTGACTTTCATCTCAGATTTCTGACTTTTTTTCCTCAAAATTCTGACTTTTTTCTCAGAAATCTGGGAAAAGTCAGGAATAAAAAAGAAAAAAAAAGCATTTGCTCTAACTTTTTTTTAATGTTATTTTTTTATCCAAAATGAGTTAAAAAGTTCAGACGGATATTTTGAGGTTTAGGTGCAATAATAATAAATTAATAGAGAAGCAAAAAAAAGACGTACATGCTAGGTTGTTGAGTAAAAGTTTTACATTTTTAACTAATTTTGGTTGCACTGTTTCATGGTCCAAAGATTCCAGCTGTGTATAGTTTCGTGGTGTGTTAGTAGCCTTTCTGCAACATTCAAGAGAGTAAAACAGTATGCTGTGGTTGATAGTTAGTTCAAATGCTTCAGTAATGTTAATTCATTCATTCTCCCCTGAAGGTTCAGATGCATAACGGTGATGTATACGAAGCCAGCATCAAGGATATTGACAAGAAGTCAGACATTGCTACCATCAAAGTCAACCCACAGGTGAGTCTGGGGCTCTTGGAAAGTTGGTTCTGGGGTTACTCTGTTGGAAATCCAAACTGGCTCTGATTTGTTGAAGAACTATTAAATTTTTGGCCAGTACGGTTTGAAATGCAGCCAATAATGAAATCCATGCTAGGGAGGACGCCCATCTAAATGTCTCATGGATGGGGGAGGATGTTCTGGAGAAGCGGATTTGTGATACAACTTGTTTTTAATGCATATTCTACACGTTAAATGTAACTCAGCAGCTCTTTACGGTCTGCGTTTCACCTACATGTAACTTAATTTTGTTTTCAAACTCACTTTTACATCACGCTTAGACCATTTTAATATCTCAGTTCATTTTTAGCTGCAGTACAGTCACCGTAGCCTTGCAGTATAACGTGATATGATTGGAATTAGGCCTTAGTAGCCAAACACAACATGTGACGTGATCTACGACGTGGACGGTACAAATGGGGGAATTAAAACATTCTGTCAGACGGCAGCTTTAGTCTTGGCAGGAGAAGATGGATAAGACGACCTTGTTGAGAAAAATCTGCCAGAAAGAGCAGCGATGTCTGTTTGTGGAAGTGAGAACCCAAACTTTTTCCTCAGCTCAGGATCGAAGGCAAAAAGTTTCCACTTTCAGCGTGAATTTTCCCTGTGGAGCTTCTAATCAGATGTGTGTTGCTTGCATAGCTGGTGGAAAATCCAAATGGGGTAAAGAAAAGCCAAAGACGTTTCACCACCAACACCACCTGTCCCAAGTGGCTCTGTTAATGTCTACCAGACCCAGGGAGGGGGCTACATCTGTGTGTGGTATAGATGGTGAATATCTTCGCATCTAGAAAATGTGTCATGACCCAAAGCGTACTTGCAGTATATCAGTTGAACTTCTGTCCTCCTGCATATCCTCTGGATCAGAGCCGAGATAGGGAAGGAGGGAGGGGGGCTGGAGGGAAACACAATCCAAAAAACCTTCGGCTTCACCCATTCATCCTCAGCAGAGCATGTGTTTTCACTCAGCTCCATCGGTTCCCTCCCTTACATCTCGCAGAGGAAGAGGGATATTTTAGGGCCGACCTTTCGACTTTACATATGCTGTAATTTATACTGAGCCGTACACCGATCAGCCACACCATCATGACGCCACAACATTATGGGAGAAGGGAATAATTTCGGTGTTCTGCTGGGAAAACTCCCGGACCGGGTATTCATTCATCTGGACGTTACCTAGACATGTAGACGTGCAGTAAAAAAAAACATTCAATCAATAAGAAGCAAAGAGGACCAAAAAGACCATAGAGGCATGGTCTCTGACGAGTCCTGCACCTGGTCGTCTAACTGGAGGGGTCTGCACACGCTGGGAAATTTGGTGAAGGATCGGTGATGATCTGGGGGTTGGGGTTAGGGTTAGGGTTAGGGTTAGCAAGGTTGGAGTTCTGTTCAGATTCGTCTTTACAAAGGATGCACGAATCAAGCCAAGAACCATGACCCGTGACACACAGCTAGGATAGTCAAGGCGTGCACGGCGGAACACCAGCCCAATCTCCAGACCTGAACCCCATTGAAAATCTGTCATTTTCTGCCCCGCCCCATAGCAATGACCCTTCCCGGCAGGATGCAGCATGACACCCTCAGAAGGGCTGTGTCCGTTCTCTGATGAGTCAGAGCTCTTTTAGTTCTGGATTTGATAAGACTGCACTTTTTTGTCCCAGAAGGGAGTGGGGGTGGCGAGTCTATACCCAGGATGGGTGTGGTCACTGGAAATGTGACCTGCTTTCTTTAGTTTACACTCAAGACATTTTAGTTTGGTTTCATGGGTGGAAGCCACGCAGCTGTGGAATTGGCCGAATGCAGCTAAATGTACTGAACATCAGCCCGGCTCTCCGGACCATGTGGAACGCTGCAGCGCTGTTTTGTTTTGACGTGAGATATACTTGGCTAATCACTGACCTGCATCTGTCATGTTTCCTAGCTAAGGAGAGGAGAGGATCCACATGCTACAGAGTAAAGCCAATTTTGCTGCAGGGATGTAATTGAAGACACACAATCTGGTCAAGACAAAGAAAAAAAGTGGAAAGAGCACAGGGGAGATATAACAGAAGGTTTGATAGAGAACAAAGGGAAAGGCAGGGTGTTATTTTTTATATAGAGGGGTTAATGAGAGGCGGCACTGATGACGAGAGGTCCGGGTTTGAGTCCAGCTCGGGTCTTTCTGGGTGGAGTTTGCATGTTCTCCCTTTGTCTGCGTTGGTTTTCTCCAGGTACTCCGGCTTCCTCCCACCTCCAAAGACTCGTTAGGCTAATTGGTGACTCTAAATTGACCCTAGTGTGAATGGTTGTTTGTCTCTGTGTTAGCCCTGCGATAGCCTGGTGACCTGTCCAGGGTGTACCCCGCCCCTCGCCTAATGACAGCTGGGATAGGCTCCAGTAAACCCCGCGACCCTAGTGAGGATTAGAAGTAGAAGATGAGATGAGGGGTTAACAAGACACAGGTGAAACTAATGTACAGTCAAAAAGAGGAAAAACGCAGGAAGTAAAACAAGGAACAACAAAGAAGAAATATATTTTTACAAAATAAAAGCAGGAATCACATTACCCACTTATCTTGTGCCCTACCTTTATCACACACTACTATACCCTCTTACCCCCACCCCTAGACGAAGCTGCCTGTGTTGCGGCTGGGCCTCAGTGCCGACCTGAGGCCGGGGGAGTTCGTGGTGGCGATCGGCAGCCCCTTTGCCCTCCAGAACACCGTCACCACCGGTATCGTCAGCACCGCTCAGAGGGACGGCAAGGAGCTGGGCATCAGGAACTCGGACATGGACTACATCCAGACGGACGCCATCATCAACGTGAGAACGTAGCTGAGGCAGATTCCTAGATGGAGCTGTGGCTGTCACTGTTTTATTTGATATTATTTGCGTGTTTTTTTTGTCTTCATAGTACGGGAATTCGGGAGGACCACTCGTCAATCTGGTAAGAATTCAGTTCAGGTCCATACTTTTAACATCGACCATCCCTTTGGTTCTTGGTAGGGCCGTACCATGATGTATAATAGTCGTGCATGATCCATGAATGATGACAGAGGATATAATGGAGAGAATAAGTTAGACCACCGAGGTAGAAGAATCTAACTGTAAATGCTTTCTCCTGATGTCACCCTGCTGTGTTTGAGGACGGGGAAGTGATCGGCATCAACACCCTGAAAGTTGCCGCAGGAATCTCGTTTGCCATCCCGTCGGACAGGATCACTCGCTTCCTCAACGACTCGCTCCAGAAGAACAGCAAAGGTCAGTGTGACAATGATACAAATTTATATAGAGAGAAAGAAAAAAGATGTGAGTCTTCTTCTGAATGAACTGTAAGTAACTGGGAACTCTTTCAGATGTGAGGTCGGTAAAGAAGCGTTTCATTGGAATCCGGATGATGACCATCACACCAGCGTAAGTATAGAACAGTTAACAGAAACGTAACATTATGACCACCTTCCTAATATTGCGTAGGTCTACCTTGTGCCTCCAAACCAATAGTGACTCATCAGAGAATGGACATGGACCTTCTGAGGGTGTCCTGAATGTTCTTAGTGGGGGTCTTTGGGTCCTATGAGTTGATGTGGAGGGCTCAGACCTTATCTTCATTCTTCAGACATGCTTGCGGCAGTGCTGGAGTGGAGCAAATTGCTCGTGTTGCTGCTTCTGACAACAGGGCGAAGAAGCGTTAGTTTTGGCCTTCACACATTCCTCGTACTTTGGTTTGTGATTTTAGATTATTGAACAGAAAACAAGTCCATGATGAATAACTTGAGGCTGCCTCTCCAAGGTGCACTCCTCGTTTAATGGAGCTTTAACCATACGTTCGCCCCCTGGTGGTTGGCTGAGTACTGGTTCATCCATCCTCACCATGATTGTCCTAGCTGTGTGACATGGACCATTGTCCTGCTAGAAAAAATCAATCCTGGTTTTCTTCCAGGATGACCTCATACATAGCTTGATTCATGCATTCCTTCTCAGAGAATATGACTCCAATTCCAGCACACAATGAGTTTGAGACACTGTGGTTTGTAGACCATTAGACGACCAGCTGTTGGACTCTTGGTCCTTTTTTCTAGATTTACACAACGTAAGCCCCAACCCTAAGAACTTGTTTCAAACCGTTCGCGCCATGAGCTTCACCCCAACCTTTGTTTTCGCCCTCAGCTGGTCTGTAGTCTTGTTGACCCCAATGTTTGCTGCTTGACCTCGATCTTATAAACCCCCATATTAGACATTTTAAGGATGGATCTTCAGGTTAAGCCAGAATTGAACTTTTCTTTTCAACTCTTTTCATGGTCAATAGTCGCTACTAGCACTGTTTTCAGTATCTAGCTGGTCCTACTACAAGAGGATAGTGTCATTTTTGTACTAGAGCTGTCTAATAGTACCTTGGTTTGCTGTGTTCCAGGATAATTGAAGAGCTAAAGCAGCAGAACACAGACTTCCTCAACGTTACCGGTGGCATTTACATCCAAGAGGTCGTTCGTCACTCTCCTGCAGAGAAGTAGGTTTTCATTTATCAATTCACTCTTTAAACTAAAGAAAAACTTTCACCTGTAACCACCGTTTTGTTTTTTTTTTTGTCTTTTTATTCCTCTACTCTGTCTTTAATCATCAGAGGTGGAATCAGAGGCGGAGACATTATCGTAAAACTGAACGGCAGACCTCTAATGACAACGGCCGACCTGCAGAGGGCGCTGCAGGAGGAAACGGACCTGCTGCTCGAGGTCAGAAGGGACAATGACGACCTGCTCTTCAACATCCAGCCCAACCTCATCATGCAGTAGACGATGGGTTGGAGCATAGACTGTATATAGAGATGGACCAGCTCCGCAAAAGTGAAGCCAGAGCGAGTAGAGCTCCCCCTGGTGGCTGGAGGCTGCAGTATAGGTCATAAGCTCCACCCCCTCCGTGTTAGCAAATGGGACTTGAACCTAAAACTAAAACACCAAAATAGACGTCAACTATTTTTTTTTTTTGATGGTTTCTGTCATTTTAGGTAGTTAATATGATGTTGATGCATTTACAAGTTTTGGAAAAGTTTTGTTTTAGCTCATTAAGTGTGGGCGGGATGTCGTGAGTCCGGTGGAAGTGTGGGAACGACCAGTCATGAGATGGTGTCACCCATAGCCCCGGGAAATGAGAGGAAGTGGAGACGCCTTATCCATATTTATATACAGTCTATGCGTTGGACCAGCAGCGAGTGCAATATTTTGGGATACGGCAAAAAATTCTGTGTCACAATTGATGTGAAGCGCACACATATAACTGATTGGTGCAAAGGTGCTCAAAACACATCGGAACAAAGCATCGTAAACCCGATGCCCTGTAATAAACGTGAAATATGCTCTTATTTGGATTGTAAATGTTCCAAAATGTTTATTGTAGTTAGTGTTTCTGAACTGTAGTGGTACAGTCTCCTTCTCTACAATCTCTCCACACTTAGTTTTCTCTTTGTTAGTCGACTTCTGCATTTGGTTCAGTTGGATTTACAGCGTGTTAAAAGATATGCTAGCAAATACAAGTGGGCTGAAATGCTGCCTTTATTTTCAGACTTTGATTTACAAAATACATGTGAGCAGAGGGTCCAGGTGACCTTTATGTCGCTCTTGACAATGTGAGATCAAAAGATCAAACTGCTAACACCTCTGGTTCGTGCACAACCAGAGAAGATGAGTTCTGACGAGCCCCAAAATGGAGCATCAGCATCGGGAGTGGGAGTTCCCGCCTACTGATCCCCTGTGTTTCATGTTCTGCAAATGAACTGCACGTTCAGTTTGATGTGTTGTGTGTTGATGTCATACGATGCCGGGTGTGAACAAAGCCCAACCAGAGCTCCTCTCACAGGGGACACGGTCCCAGACGAGTTCTGAGACCTTGGGGGGAATGTTGGGCTGGCTTCCAGGAAATTCTTTTGTCATATTAAAATAAGTCCGTGAGGAGCAACTTCAATGCATTCTCTGGTTATTTTTTCATCGTTAATATGCATAATGCTGTGATTGGTGATCTGATGTTGGTTAGTTTAAATCTGTGATTCTCAACTGGTTTTCTGCGGCCCCCTAGTGGCCTGAGATGTAATTGCAAGGGGTCTGTGAAAAAATATTCTTTAAAAAAAATATCATGAAATTTTCAAAAAAATTGTGATGCCTCCACAAACACTGGCTTATAAAGGGTTATAAAGTCAGAAATTAACCACTTTTTTGATATTTGTGATTAGCATTGATTTAAGGATTTATGTAAAAAAGTAGAAAAGAAAATATTAACGTGTGCTATTTTTAGGGTCTTTTTGAAGAGGTCAATTTTGTCCCTCAATGGTAACAATGTAATAATTTAGGTCACGCAGTCTAAAAATGGAGCATTATGGGAGGTTTGAGGTTTTGTAATATCATCCATATAATGGCAAAAAGCAGAACTACCACTAAGTTATCAAAAAAAAATAAATAAATAAAATGGAATCGGAAACTTTTGTCCTTATTAGGAGATGATGGTTAAATGATAACAGACAGACCCTGTCAGGTTTTGAGTGTTGAGGTGAAGAGCAGCGCAAATGATGAGGACGGAAGTTCAAATAAAAGGTATTTAAAAACTAACGAAAGGCTGCATGTGGCAGGAAAATCCAAAAAGCAGAAAATGAAAGAAAGAATCACGGACATGGCACAGAGACATAGGACGGGGACAAGGCAACATAACAAACTCACCAGGGAAAAACATATAAAGATTGATCACGAAATAAAAGACAGAGCCACACTGACTCCAACACTCACCTGAATGAAGACTCAAAGACTTCACATGTTTGAGAGATTCCTTTATCACAGGAACTGTTTGTGAAACAGAGCCAGACAAACACACGTATAAATCTGATAAAAACAGGACATTTGGACGACTCTTCTGTCTTTACACACACGTTTTAGTCAAGGGTCTCAACAAATTAATATTTAGACCTGGTCCCTGAAGTATGATCAAGATTTAAAGCATCTTAACTGACCTTAATTTCCTTTTTTAATTGAGTATTTATTCTAAGATGTTGGAAAAAGTGAAAAATGTCCTGTTTTGTCTGACACTCTCCAACCAAAGGCCATACAGTTTTTTAGTCGGACTATATATATATATATATATATATATATATATATATATATATATATATATAGCTATATCATTGCTGTAATCTCTTGTAGGACGTCTCTGAGTTCCACATTTCAGAGTCTTGGACGCAAGGATCCAACCACGGGTTTGTCCGAGCAGAACTCTTTCCACCAGGACGGACGTTCCAGCACCTGGTTGCCCTGCATCACCGTTGACCACATGTTCTTGTAGATCTGTAGAGAGCAGAACCAGAGGGAAGAAGGTGTAAATGGTCCAAACCTACCAATCGAGGTCTTCGTTTATCAGTACGTTGAAGAAGTGGTCTACTGGATTTAGAGGCCAGGCCAACACCTTGTGTTGATTTTTTTTTTAAAAGTTGTTCCTAAACATTTTTCTTAGCTGCTGCCATCAAGGAGTGTAATTGCTATGAGGTGGGGGTGTCTGGTCTGGTCTAGGTGGGTGCTACATCTCTAAGTAACATCACAATGAACCAGGTCCAAACGTTTCCCAGCAGAATATTTAATTGTCACAAGATGGTTTAAATGTCTGTGGTCTTAATGTTGTGGCTGATCGGTGTATTGTGTATTTACCTGGCCATCAGCGCTGCCAATGGGTGAGTTGAGAATGAAATCAGTGGGAGCAAAAGCGTCAACCAAAGACACGGCATCATCCTTCAGCTGGAGGAGGTGAAGAAAAAAATGTTACGTGAGCAATAAATTCATCATTTATCGGTTTCATCAAGTCACACGCAAAAACCAGGCCGATAAAAGTTTAGCTTCAGAGGAAAGAATAACACAGAATGGGATGTAATTAACAGCACAGCACATTTTAAAACAGTGACTTAGGCCCTGGTCAGGCCTTTCATTTACATCCACTAGTGGGCAGCTTTTACATCCCCCCGGTGTTAAAATACATCTATATATCGTAATAAAAAACTAGGTAGACGCCTACATTTGTAAAAACCTCAAATATCTAAAGCTAAAACGCTTTTACGCTCTTGTGAGGTGGTTTTTCAGACGTACAGATATGAAAGTTTATCGCAAAAGTGCCATTTTTATTGAAATTTGAAAATGTTGAAAGAGATATCTCTTCCTCCGTCCGTCTTTCTACAGTCTGTGGTTCGTCTGATCTGTTTCTAAGAGCAGGACCAGACAAATAACAGGTGAGAGATGTTTTTGTACCTGTGAGCAGAGAGTGAGGATGGACATTTGGACCAAGTCTGCAGGTTTCCTTCCGCTCAAGTAACCGCCTGGACAGAAACAACGATATCACGTTACCAAATCTTTATTGTGTAGATTTCTCTGAATAGCACAAGAAAAATCATGTGAATCTCTTGGGATTTACTTGGATTTCTGGATAAATTTGACTATTACAGATACTTTTGTAACCTTTTCCTGCTCTGTGGAGGTTTACATGTTGTTCACTAAAAACATGAAAACATATAGTGTTTTGTGTGGTATTGGTCTAAGCCGTGGGTCTTAAAAAGAGGTCCCACGACCCCTAGTGGCTCCACAGAGGTACTCCACACATTTAAATTCCTTTAAATGCACGTTAACGTGAATCCAGCATATTTTAGTGAAGACGTTAACTTTCATTCAGCGCCACACTGCAGGGCCTCCTGCACACAGTAGGCCCCGCCCCCATCGCTGCTGAGCCAATCACAAGGCCGCATGTGACTGGTGATTCACTGTCCCTACGACATTTGAAGTTAAAACTTGAATCTGTCAGTCATTTTCTTTATTTTTTAGGTATGTTTATTTCAGGTATGTTTATGCCACCCTATGTTGAATACAAAAAGATAATAATAATGTATATTTATAATGGCACAAGTTTAATATAGAACACATATAGTAGGTAAAGGGTCCCTGCTTAATCTCTCCATCAGTTTGGGTCCTTGACCTGAAAAGACCACTGGTTTAAGGAGAGTGTGTTTGTCTATTGTTGTGGCTTGTTGTGAATTTATGCAGAAATCCAAGTAAGGGTTCACGCTTTTTCTTGCTGCCATCTATACCTTGGTACAGCGTGGCCATGTGGGTGCTGAGGCTCCACAGTCCGTACAGGGCACACAGCTTCCTCAGCACCGGCCTCAGAGCAGCTGGTGTGTCCTGGTCGGTCGTCAGCTCGTGAAATCTCTGAAGGCAGTTGTGTTCAACGTAGGCGATGGCCAGGGACCTGCAGTAGTAGACCTGGACACATAAAAGGCAAAGCAGGACAACACTGATGAATGTTTCCATCTGCGAGATTTACATTCGGAAGTAGGAGTTTCTGGTAAAACTGGAGGTAATAGAGTCTAACCTCTAACCTCCTACTACCGCCTCACCAAACATCACCATCTTTGAGTTCTTTGGCAGTTCTGACACTAGCCAGACGCTACTAAAGCAAAAGAGGAAGACGACACCGATCCGATCATTTAAAGAACTTCCTGGGTCGGTTTGTCCCTCGCGTCCGTCTTACCTGGCTGTTGTTATGGGCCTCGAACTCATCGCTGGACGTGGCCTTCTGCTGCTCCAGCCTCTTATGACTCTCCACCAGCAGGAAACACACCAGCCACCGATAGGCCGCCACCGGCACTGATGCGACAAACAACGTTACGTTAAAGCCACTCACAGCACTGAGGATTTATAGAATCCAGCTCCTGGTATTTTTAAGTAAAAGACGAGCAGAGATCTAGTTTTCCACCAGTGTGTTGTGCTTTGCGTGTTAGACAAGTAGCCACAGATATATTGCGTTCAGTCATTTATTTTATCAGAAGACATTGAAGTTGTAGAGACTCTGAGCTCTTAAGTATTCACATCCGAATTGGAGAAAGGGTTTAGGAAACGCAGCTTTTTAATTAATATGTAGCGACTCTGTCTTGATTCAAAAGCTGTGGACACGTGTGAGACATCCCTTCATTATTTCATTAAATTCAGCAGCAACACTGGAGTTGTTTCCATTTTAATTTGGAAAATAGGAGAGAGGATGTTATTTTCAGGTGTAATTAAATAGCCAAAGCAAGTAGAGCTCCCCCTGGTGGCTGGAGGCTGCAGTATAGCTCATAAGCTCCACCCCCCTCTTAGTGGGCAGGACCTAAAACACTAAAATATTTTATTTTTTCTTCCCCAAGGATGGTTTCTGTCATTTTAGGTTGTTAATATAATGTTGATGAAGGTTAAGGTGTCAATTTTTCTGATAATTTTTCTTTTACTTCGTTATTTGACGCTATAGAAACAGGATGTGACATAATGGCGACCACCTGTTGCCATGCCAACTGCTCCGTGAAGCAAGTTGTAAAAAACACAGTAAGTAAATTCAGTGTATAATCCACCGTTTCCTTGTAACTGGTGCAGAGCGTAGTATTAATTAAACGAAAACGCGTGTGAGTCTGGAGGGAGAGTGGGCGGGGCATATATCATGACTCCGCCCTCAGACTGTAAGAGATAGATAGATACATAGATAGATAAATACATAGATAGATAGATAGATAGATAGATAGATAGATAGATAGATAGATAGATAGATAGATAGATGCTTTATTTATCCCGAGGGAAAATAAAGTCAGTTTGACCAATGGGGGGAAGTGGGGATGCGTCATCCATAGTTATATACAGTCTATGTAATTTTTATTTTTCTGGTCTTACTAATTACTAACTACAAAGATCGTCCTTGCTGCGTGTGGTTTTGATTTTTGGGTGATTTTCGAATTGACAGAACTGCCTAGAAATTGTCATTGATTGTTTCACGTGATTATCCTGACGATCATACCTGCAGAGTCCATACACTCCTCCATCGTTGTTGCTGTAAACTTGCTCTCCAGGATCTTCTGGTAATCATCCAGGAAGTCCACAGTGTGAAGGGGAGACTCGATCCTTGAACGTCCTGAAACCAGACAACGAGACAAATAGACTTCAACCACTGATGGTTAACAAACTCATAAACATGAATTACAGTCCCGTTTGCATGGGACAGGGTTAGTGTCATGTTCCTTTTCTGACCTCTAGTAATTTGAAATATGGTCGGTGATAATAACAGTTCTGATTGTGACGTTTGGAGGACTCACCGCGGAGTTTCCCATTGAAGTGGCTGAGCAGGTAGTTGCTGGTCTGTTGCAGCAACACGTTGTTGTCTCCTTCATATGTGCAGTTCGGGTCATTGTCACCACGCAGGTCACCCAGACGATTCACTGCAAGAACAGAGAGACGCTTTGAGTTTTCTGGTCACGTCTTTGTGTGGTCTCTTTTTAAATGAACAGTCTTAAACTGACTGGCTAAGTATCCGTGTCCACCGCACGCCTCCCTGCACTCCTGGATCCCCCTTTGACCCGTCCAGGAGCCCAGTGGTTTGCTGCAGCAGGCTAAAGCGTGGATCTCCCTGCCCAACTCTTCCTGCAAAAAAAAAAAAAAAACACACCAGACAACATTTTATTTTTATTTATTCAGAAACTCCGGACGCACCGGCAACCCTCAAAGTTTGCTCACTTGTCTGTTGCTCTTGTCCTTCATCATCAGTCCGATCTGGAACTCCAGGAAGTTCGTGAAGATGGACTTGGAGAAGTGTTCGAGAGCGTACGCTGCTGCCAGGTACGGGATCAGACGCCATTGCTGGACGAGGACACAGCAGCAGGGATTTAAAAACGATAAAAAAGAACAACATCATATTAACTGCCTAAGATTACATCATTATTTGATGCGTATTTTAGTGTTTCATTTCAGCCCAAGATCTGCCCACTAACATGGAGGGGGCGGGGCTTATGACCTATACTTCAGCCTCCAGACACCAGGGGGAGCTCTACATGCTTTGGCTTCACTTTTGAGGGGCAGTATTCTCATTCTCGTATTACACAATCTATGGCAGTGATTCTCAACAAGGGGTCCGAGGAGCCCTAGTGGTCTGACACATAATTGCAAGGGGTCAGTGAAAATAAAATATTCTTTGAAAAGGATCACTTATACAAATAGGATTATTTTACTCAAATGTGACTGAGACCTTTATGTAACTAAACTACAGAGAGTAACAGGACTTTTTTTCTCTAATTACATGTGTTTAATATGTGCAATTTACTGTATTTTATTAAGAGATTTGGTCAAAGTTACTGCATGATGCTGTTATAGAAACTTAACACGATCTGCATCCGTTTCAAAATAAGAGTACCCTACTGATTTCTTCATAATGCTCTTATTGTGAAACATCTGCAGGAAGGTGCTGTGGGAAACTCATTAACTTCTTTCTAACTAGTTCAGGTTAGCTCTTGAAATTAAGTTTAGCTAATTTTTCGATCTAACCTGATGAAGTAGGAGGGTTCGGTTCTCCAGTTAGATTAAAAATTAAATGCATTGGGTCCGGGACCAGAAAAACGTTGAGAACCACTGGTCTATGGCATAATGCTTTTTATCTAACCGGGGAGATCACACTGAAATTAAAAATCCGTCCTTCAAGGGAGTCGTGGACAAGATAGGCAGCAGCAAACAATTACACAATGACAGTTAAAACACAAATAAAAGAAAGAAGATAAAATTTTACAAGCAGACTGTAATAAAGGTGCCTCTTGCCTGGGGACCCCCAGAACAGCCCTGTTACCATTTCAGTTTCTTTTGAAATGCACAACAAAGCTGCACTCGGTCTGCAGCGACGCTTAGGTGGTTTGTTAGCTGTAATGTACCACGTACAGTTTACTAAACTATTACCCATGCATGTGTGTGTTTGTCTTCACTCTGACCTGCAGCTGGTACTCTAAAACAGGAATCTCCTCCGCGTCTTTGGGTCCAAACTGTCTCCTGGTGGCGGAGAAGCGGATGGCTACGACCAGAGCCAGCTTCAGGTTGGTCATACCCATCCTGGTGATGGATATTCTGCCCCCGGACAGGGCGCCCAGAGAGGCCCCGAAACGCTTGTTGGGGTCCTGGCAGAGAAAGAAATATATAAAAATAGAAGAAACCGCCTTTATGCATATTTATCACATATCTTTGTCACATATCTTCTGGGCAGCTGTAAAAGGCTGCCTGCAGGGCTACCATGTTTGGCACTGAAAGTCCTAAGGATTCGTTTTAGAGGAAATCTAAATCCCTTTGCTAAGATGCTAAACCTCAGAAACAGAAAGATTTTCTCCAAAATACAAATCATCTCTCATAATTTCGAGCCATTGCTGTAGAGTAGATGGTTCCTTAATCCTTGAAAGGCTTGTGGTGGAAATCTGTTCCAACCTTGAAGGGCGTCACGTAGCGACCGTCGGGGTTAACGTCTCCCGTCTTGTTGAGCAGGTTCTCACGTGGAATCCTCACGTTGTGGAACATTGCGAACCTGTCGGGGTGTAAGTGAAAGAGTAAGAAGAAAGGCTGAAGATCAGCCATAACATTACGACTGGAGATCGGCCAATATATCGGCTGGCTGATATTTCCGTTTTTTTTTACTGGTATCGGCCGATATGTAGGTGCGTTTGCCGATACATACATAAATATATATATATATACATATACATATGTGTGTGTATATATTTGTATATATATATATATATATATATATATATATATGTGTGTGTGTGTGTGAGTGTATATAGTTTTCTTCTTTTTTTTTTTTTTTTACAGACAAATCTACTGAGGACCCGTGCAGCCCATACATTGCCCAGAGTGCGTGTAGCTGGAAGATGCTTGTACTCTTGCGTGTAGAGCACCCCTAAAAATAAGAATTGAAGAAAATATATATATATATATTTTGGTTATTTATTTATTTTTTTTAGTTATCCAACAAAGATCTATCGATCTATCGATCTACCGAGTTTGCTAGCTTTCTCTCTATGGTAAACTAATAGTGCAGGTTGTCAATCAACCACTGTCCACAGTTTATATTGGAGCTGTTGTGCTGTTGTTTAGCTTTTGGTAGGAATATGTGTTGATGTTAAAGCCAAGGTGTAAGACTGATACCCCTTTCTGAATTCTTTGAGTTTAATAAATGTTTGTGTCTTTGGGTAAATTGAGACTTTGGTAACATGTGTTATCATTGTGTCCTTTATCATGTAAATTTAATTCTAAAAAGACACTCTGAACTATAGTTTATTTAGCATCTGCTATAGTGTTTGTGCACCAGGGGTGTCAACGTCTTACCGAATATAAGAATATTTCCTCCACTCAGATAAAGGAACATGTCACCTACCCATTATCTAGTCCATTCTGGCCCAACTTCTTGCCCATGTCTCCAACCAGCACACCAGGCAGAGCCAGCAGGGTCTTGGGATCTCTCACCTGGAGCACAGTGTCTACAGTTAAACTAATTTAATAATAATAATAATTTTAACCTTTAACGGTCCTTCAAAACTAGAGAAGAACACTCAGATATATTGATATAGATATCTGATATTAAAACAAAGCAAAGCATCTCTGAGGTAATGACAGGATGATCTGGTCCATTTTCTCTGGATTTAAAAATCAGTTTATTCTTGAATCAGTTTTACTTTAGGGGCCTCTAGCAGGCCGGACCAGCAACATCATAACCTATAAATAACCACAAATCCAGACGTTTTCCTTCATTTTACAGCAAAGAAGAACAAGAAGTCTCGATCCGTGGTCAAACATCGGGCTCTTACCGGAACGATGAAGGAGTGCAGGCCGTGGCACACCCCGTCAGGAGTGTAGAGCTGAGCGAACACGATGGAGTGGGTGGCGGTTTTCCCCAGGTTCCCCACCCAGAACTTGGCAGCTTCAAAGTCCGGAGAGTTGATCACAAACTCCTAGAAGAAAGAAAGAAAAAAAAACTTAAATTTTTGTGCCTTGGTTTGTGGAATTTTTGAGTTTTGTCTTTGGGGGCCGGAGAATTTTTGGTTGTTTCTGCAATAGTTTGACACAATATATTGTATTGTATTGTATTTGTCTGTTATATCTATTGTGGCCTCATTTGTGAGAGTTTGAGATATTGTTGTGTGTCACAATCCCGCCAGAAATGTTTGGAAATGTCTAAAATGAGCTCCAGTCCTTGTAAAATTACTAAATATTCCATCAAGATGCTCCGTACGAGACGGATGTAGATGCTTAACATAAAGACATCTAGGTAACGCATCCTCCACAGTGACTTGTTTTCTCTGTGCTGACCTGCGTGGAGGGATCGTACGTGGCGGTGGTCCTCATGGCTCTGGTGTTGCTGCCGTGGCTCAGCTCCGTCAGGGCAAAGCAACCGTATGTCTGCAAACATTACAAAAAACGAACACCGTGGAACATCGTGATAGGCGACTGTGAGGTAACCAGGCCGGTAGATGTAGGTAGAAGCCGACTCTTACCGTCATGTCTGCCGTGTCTTCAATAAACTTCTTGTGTCTGTCTGAACCTGAGCCGGCAATAGTTTCCCCAAACATCTGATGTAGAAAAGCATAAAGAGGAATACTGGGACTGTAGGAAAGATACAATTTGTTGGACTTATTATTAAGTCCTGATTGACAGATGAGTATACCCCGATCAGCCACGACATTACGACCACTGACAGGAGAAGTGAATAACATTAAAACCATCTTGTTACGATTCAGTGTTCTGCTGGGAAACTTTTGGACCTGGATGTTACTTAGACAGGTAGCACCCACCTAGACCGGACCAGACCAGACACCCCCACCCCCATAGCAATGGCACTACTTGATGACACACAAAAAAACTTTAGGAGCAACTAAAAAAAAAACAAAAAAAAACATGAAGAACAGCTCAAGACTTTGACCTGGCTCCAAATTCACTAGATCCCAACTGATCAAGTATCTGTGGGATGATCCACCATAGAGACCCCTCCCCCCAACCCATAGGATCCAAAGACCCCCCTCTAACAACATTCAGGACTCAGAAGGTCCATGTCCATTCTCTGATGAATCACAGCTGTTTTGGTGGCAACAAGAGAAATCTACACGGTATTAGGAAGGTGGTCATAATGTTATGCCTGGTCGGTGTATCATAACCCTTGCTGCAAATGAATAGCTGCATTTAACCTCTCACCCCAATATTGAGGAAGAACTTGGCCACCAAGGTCCAGTCATACATGCCCATACAGTCGGTGAGGGCCATCATCTTCCAGGGTTTAGCCATCAACTCTTCTTTTGTCACGAAGTTGTAGCGGAAAAGTTGCTTCACCCTGTGGATATAAATATATGTGTAATTTTCATTTTCTTGTATATAGATAAGCATCTTATTTCTGCTTCGTGTTACTCTTTCCAACATCTGAGCAGCTCAGAAAGCTCCAGTTCTCAGTTTATATCGACAGTAAACGCCTTAAGAAGGGGTTTGTGTTAAGGCGTTAACTTTGAAAATTAATTGAAAATAACTGTACGGTATCTGTATGTCAACAGTGAATTTAAAAAGTCAAATAAAACTTAGGGGAAACCTGAGGAAGTTCAGTTCTCTCATTTTCTCCATAGAGAGGTCTTCTCCGGGCCGACGGGCAAACAGAGGATCGTTCTCCAGAGTCTTGAAAATATGTTGCTGCAGCACACAGAAGAGACACTAAGATGTAAGACTAAGAAACAGAGACTAGCTTTGTTTTACTATAACGTCTCACATCACACAGACGTATCAAAACAATTACTCAACCTAGAAATTTCAACAAATAAAAACAGTTAAATGCCTTAAATTACTAATTATATGTACAATTACAAAGGATGGAACTTTCAGACTTTCAGATTCTTCTTTGCTTTCCACAACACTACTGATACGATAAGGTTAGGTACGATATGATGCAATGTGATGCGATACGATACGATATGATATGATACAATGCGATACAACAGGGTACGGAAAGGGTAACACACGATACGGTAAGGTAAGGTAAGGTAAGGCACGACATGATAAGATAAGGTTAGGTACGCAACGATACAATATAATACCATACGATACAAAATGATAGGGTAAGGTAAGGCACGATATGATTCAATACAATACGATACGATACGATACGATGCGATATGATATGATACAATACGATACGATAGGGTAATGTAAGGTTAGGCACGACATGATTTGAAAAGATTAGGTACGATACAATATGTTACGTTAAGATTAGGTACAATACGATGCAGTGCGATGCGATGCGGTACGATACGATACGATACAATACGATATGATATGATATGATATGATATGATACAATACGATACGATACGATACGATAGAGTAAGGTTAGGCACAACATGATCTGAAAAGATTAGGTACGATACGATACGATACTATATGTTACGTTAAGATTAGGTACGATACAATGTGATGCGATACGATGCGATATGATACGATACAATACGATACAATGGAGTATGGTAAGGTTAGGCACAACATGATTTGAAAAGATTAGGTACGATACGATATGTTACGTTAAGATTAGGTACGATACGATGCAATGCGATACGATACGATGCAATACAATACAACAGGGTATGGTAAGGTAATGCACAATACGATACGATACGATAAGGTAAGTTAAGGCACGATATGATTTTTACCATGAGTTGACTTTTGACTCACATCTGATATTTAATCCTAAATTATATTTTAAGCCTTCATAGTATTAGAAGAGTGAACTATCAGAATAACTTTAATTAGAGGAAATTGCTTAACTATATAAAGACCAACAGGGACATTAGAAATTCAACAGAATCACAAACAATAGACGTGAGCATACTTCATGAATTCGTTGGGAATGTCTCTTTCCCAGCGCACTGGGTTAGCTTTAGCATTAAAACAATAAAATACACACTCAAATATAGTTTTCCAAATTGTACTCAAAGAGGCCGACCACGTTATATCATTAGCAGATAATCTGACGTTACCTTGAACTCCAGCATTTCTTCTCCATCCAGGAAGAGGCACATTTCCTTCCAGTTGAAGGAGGCTTTTTTCCTGTAAATGTCCAGGGGACCATGAGGGAGGTCGGGCACTTTGTGATCCATCTTCTTGTGTTCAGACTAAAGGGATTCACACTGCAGGAACACACAGGCACTTTGCTCTATCTGTGCAAAACAATACGAGAAAATAAGAGACGGCACTTTTAGTTGGTTAATCAAAAAGGCATTTCCTGGTCATGCATTAAAAATACATTTTTATAAATGAATGATGATTTTCAAAAATAACTAGTAAGTCACTTAGGCCCGGAGGTAATCAGAATGACAGTGTGACGAAGTTATAGCTCAGTGAGTAACTGCAGTTCATTGAATCCCTGTTCTAACCCGAATCAACAATTAGCAAAAGATAAAAAGAAAAGGTAAGGTACTATACAATACGATGTACTGTACTGCAGGAAATGTACTCATTGATTTTGTTTTTTTTTAGTCCACCCATATGTGCACTGTTTGTGATGTTGAATGTTGAATGTCTACTGCTGTTAACAACCAGAATTTCCCCACTGTGGGATGAATAAAGGCTTATCTTATCTTATCGTAATCCTTTTTTTTGCAAATGAATGATAGCACTGTGTCTTTCCTTGCTTGTGGCTGTTTATGTTGCAAACAACAAACAAATATTAACTCATTGTGCATGCTGGCGCTGTTAATTGGTCTGGTACAGAGTTAGAGGTGTGTTAGAGGCAGCAGCTGTTAAGGTATTCTGAACATGTTTGCTTCCACATTCCTGGAGACCTGTCCAGGGTGGATACTGCCTCTTGGCTATGTGGTTAACCTGGAATTTAGGCTTTTGCATTAAGTTGCTAATGAGACTACGGCGTTAAACCTACACAGAGACCAGTGGTGTAGCTGTTTCAGCTCAATAAAGAATCATTGAGGTGAACTGAGGAGGTTTGGAGATATGGACTTTTTTTTTTTTTTTGTATATATGCTAAGATTTTACTTATATTTTATTTTAATCTATTTCGTTTCTTTTATTTTATATATTTTTATGTGCAACTGAGCTACTGTGACCGAGCAATTTCCCTTGTGGATCATTAAACTCTATCTTCTTGTACTGTACGTTCCCGTCTGTACTGTTTGCAGTTTCAAATCATCTGCATAAGCTTACAGACTTCATGCTCAGTTCGTTGTATAGTCTCATGTCTTCAAGTAGGTCTGTGGTCCTGGAGGAACGTCCTCTCATGTCCCTACGTGCTGCACCTGCACCATTAAAACTAAATAGTCCAATACAGCTGGAGTTAGGAATTTGCTACAGGCCAAATAAAAATTAACCAGCCCTGGGACGAGATGAAGGGACAGATTAGCAGCAAACGTTATCAAACTATCTACCTACCATCTACCTTGGCTCAGGTTATAGCAACATTTGCTAATTTCCACCAGACGTTCCTGGACGAGTTGAACCTCAAAGACAAATTATAGTACGGAGGTAAATAAGTCTACACAATCCTTAATATTTATTAGGACATACAGCCCAATTAGATCTCATGACAAACCTATAAATAAATCTAGATGTTTCTCCTTTGTTTTTGTGCAAAGAAATATGTTAAGAAAATGTTTATATTTAATTCACTATGTGTTTTTATAAAACAGTTTTTTATAAAACAACTTTAAATCTCTGTGCAGTTTCTAGGGACCTCTAGTGGAAAATCAGTTACTTCTATTGGAAAAAAAAATGCAGTTAATGTAATTTAACCTTTTTGTAGTAGTAGTAGTTGTACTAGACAATAAAATCCTACATTTCTCATTTTGTATCCGTTTTCTAACCATTGCGAGTCATTTAATTTGTCACAAATTTGCCCATGCTGAACACATTATATATACAAGCTGTGGCTTTTATACTCACTGAGACACAGCGTTTTTAAACATACGACCATAGCTCGAAAAACATACATCATACAGTTTCAGTATTTATATTGTATGAACCTGTCCAATCATGTGAACATTTTAATAATAATACGTGAAAATACTCAGTTTGCAGCGCACGCGATTAATATAGATTAATGAATGATATTTAATCACGATTAATCGCATTTCTTAATGTGGAAGTCAAAGGGTTAATATAACAGTAATATTATAGACATTTGTTCAGTATTAGAATATAACTAAATAATTCAGATGGATTTGTTGCAAAATCAAATCTGCCCTGGACAAAAATTATAAATATTTATTTGTCTAGGACCGATTTTTTACTTATTTATTTGTAATTTGTTTGGAAAATGTGAGTTTGCGGAATGTGTCTGGCTAAAAGTAACATCTGTTTGCTTATCAATAACAGAGTAGAGCAAAGTTCAAGGCTAAAACTTCTCTGGTTGCAGGTTCAATGTCCAGATTTCACACAAAGTCTGTTCTCCTGCAAAAACTCGACGAACAAGTGACTGTCACCTGGAGGCACACGGGGAAAAAATGAAGAAGAAAGAATGCAAACTAACGACCACCTTCATTCTCCTGCAACAGCACCTCCTTGGTGACCTGCACCGACAAACTACCACACAAACTTCCACTGAACGCTCGACAACAACAACAGGAGGAGGAGGAACCCCTTCTTTTCACTTCACTGCAAATGCGTGACATTGTGTCGTTTGTACGTGTAGTTGTGTATGTAATGTGTTTTACCTTGTTACAGGTTAGAGTCTGCGGAACTCCCACTTCTTCTTCTTCTTCTTCTTCTTCTTCGTCTGTTTTCAGACTTTACGGTCGCTCCAGCTGGAGCTTCCGGTGGTAGCAATCACACTTCCTGTTTGCATTCCTTCAGAATAAGAGTCCACGTTTTTAGATAGATTGTTTTGTCTTGTTTATGTCATGTTTTGGGGCGATTAATCTTGTTTTTTTTTGACTAAATTTGTCCAATTAATTATAACTGTCATCTAATGTACATATATACAACTTGTATTTTAAGCTGCATTTAAATTTTCTCAGTGAACTATGTAGAATATTGCAATATATCACAATATCATGACATCGCAGTAATGTTATAATAATCGTATCTTGACTCAAGTATCGTGATATGTATCGTAACGTGAAGTCCTTGCCACCCCACCTCTAATAGATAGAAAGAATAAAACCAAAATAAATGTGAGGTAGAATGTCTAAAACGTATAAACAATATACAACATATATACAAAATACAGGGTATATATGACAGTGGATGAAAAAATATCAACATTGGTAACTCTTTAAATGTTGATGTTAATAATATTAAATTAAAATTATTTATCTATCCATCTATCTAGATACATTTATGTATATTAATTATTATCTGGTCAGCACAACATTTAAGTGATTACATCTTAGTTTCTGTAGTTTATTTTTTGTCCATTCCTCTCTAATAAATGGCCCAAAGTAGTGAACCTTGGCTTGTGTGGTCTATAAGAGTTGTACTGATATGTGCTTTTAGACCAGCAGAGGGCTGTCTGACATCACACGCCACAGAGCAGGAGACCAGTCACGTGGTTTGGTGATGCAGGAGGAAATAAAAACATTACAATACAACAATTGCACACTAACATGTTGTATTTAACCAGGAAGTTGCTAAATAATATTAGTGACTAGTGTAATAGGGTTAGGAAAGTTTTCTTTCTTATTGTGGTTTCATAAACATGTAAATTAATTCCGTGGCCTCCAGTGATCTCCACAGTCACACCATGAGAATCCAACAGAACAGGAAATAGTAGAAATTTGCATTTGTATCTTCCAGACTGGTTCACTGTGAAATCCTCCTCCTTACATCCTTAAAGGCCCTGGAAAGAAGGTTAGTCCTGGCTCAGGTGACACTGACTGCTAGGTGATGATGCACAGGACACATGTCCTCTACTTTCTTCTTTCTTACACCGAGCTCCTATCCTCGAATTTCTAATGTGTTCTCTATTATTACAGTGGCTTCCTTTGTCACTATCTGTGCATACTAGTATGAAAGGCTTGTGCCAGTGTAGACGGACAAATGATAGCTAATGGCTAATTAACGCACCTGGCTATATGAACAGAAAACCACAACATACTGTCACCTACTGCTGGCACAAACGTGCACAACACCAACCCCAAGGAACAAAAAATGAACAATGTGCCAATTATGACTTGTGCACTTCTATGCTGCTACTGCATGTTAAGTCATAGAGACCGTGTGATGTAAACCACGTTTGAGCACCGCCATCTTTGTGTCTGAAACGACCAGAGAAGACGAAGCGGTGAAGTAACTTAGAATTAGCCTACAGAACTTTAGATAAAGGCTCCATTATTTTTTATTATTAGAAAACTGAATTCAGGAGAAAAGATTTAACTGAACAAAATAATCCGTAATGGTGCTACGTGAAGTGGTTTTAATGATTAGCAACGTTGTGAGCTAACAAACAAAACAAGCTAACAGACAGACTTCAGGCTATTTCCGGTGTAGTAGTTTAATTTGTATTAGATGAGTTTAACCTGGGGATGTCCTGTGAAACAGATATTTCTCAAAACATCTGCGCTTCATGCGCCGACTTTCCTCCTCACTCCACTGCATGTCAGTCAGCAACATCTCCACTTTGCGCTCTAACATCTGTCCACACTTTTAATTACAGCACATCCTTCATGGTTATTAAAGGGATACGTCGCCCCTACTTGAAATTTAGTCACTCACAGCATTTGCACAGAGCTGGATAAGTGAGAAAAAGGCGTTTTTAAATCAGTCCAGGCATTAATTTAACCTGGCAAAGCAGCTGTTAGCTTTAGCTTAGCATAGGTGCTGCAATGCAGAGTTGCCAGTTGGCCAGTCGTTCTGTGGAGAATAAATTAAAAAAAAAGTGGAAAACACACTCAAGAATTTAATTACTTTTTATTTAATGGCTTTTTGTGACCCTAACCCTAAGACCACTCTAACCCTAAGACCACTCTAACCCTAAGACCACTCTAACCCTAAGACATCTCTAACCCTAAGACAACTCTAACCCTAAGACATCTCTAACCCTAAGACAACTCTAACACTAACCCTAAGACCAAAACCCCGTCGGCAACCGCCACGTGATCCCTCGCACACAACCCTCTCACAAACACAGAGATTTACCACAGCTCATTGTGAAGACTTTTAAGTCACTCTTAGCGCATCCATGGCAACCACTTGTTGAAGCCTCACTGCTTGTTGCCAAGTGATGGGATGTACTGGACCAGAAAATCCTTCCATTGACACCCCCCACCCAACCACCACCACCACCACCACCACCACCAACTCCCCCCCCCCACCCACTCTCCAACCTACCCTCCCACGGAGCACAGCCAAAACAACCCCACCTAACACGCACGCTCCTCCAACTTCCGCCAGGGTTGCGGTTGGGAACTAGAAACCTTTCGACTGGCGCGACCACCTTAAACAAATCCACCTTTTGAAGAAGCGTCCTGTTCATTTTATCTGTGAACTCTTCTCTAATTCATGGACGTTATTTTTTAACCATCGTCACACACCCAAACGTCGGAGGAGTCTAAGAAGCTAAATACTTTCACCGATTCCCTTGCATCTGCTCTCCATTCTCACTCCTCCCTCCCTCCCTCCTCCACCTCCTCCTTTTGATCCGGTGCCCTCATCCTTTCTCCCCGTCCTGGCCCTCCCATCACCTCCCCTCACTGACCGATTAGCCGGTGAGGGGCTCTCCCTCCCTCCCTCCCTCCCACCATTTCCATGAGAAAGGCGACGGTCGGTGAAAGGGTTAAGCCTGAGAGGAGGACGAAGCTCTCTCCTCTCTCTTCTTCTTCTTCTCTACCCACCCACCCTCCCCTTCCAACCCCCCCTCACCCCCCCAAAAAAAAAAAAAAAAAAGCAGCCCTAATTTTCTGCTCGGTGGGGGGGTGAGGAAAGCTGGGGAGAGGGAACAAAGACACCCGGGGGAGGAGCAGAGACTCCGGCTTTACTATGTGCACCTGCGGCCTGAAAAGGCGCGGACAATACGCCTCCGAAACGGCCAATTACGAACTCAGTTTTTTTTTTTTTTTTTTAGAGATGGAGGAAAGTGGAGTGAAAGGAAGGAGGAGGGGGAGAAGGAGAAAGTGAATTTTAAAAGAGGGTAAAGATAGGCACTATAGAGCCCCCCTCCACCTCCTCCTCCTCCTCTTCTTCCTCCACACTAAACCCCATTCACCCTCCTCCGTCGCATCTTCCCACCCCAGCAGGACACAAAGTTCACTTTTTAAAAATATAATGAATGGTACACAGCGAGTACAAGAAATACTTGAAATAATTCAACCGCACTGAGAGGGGGTTCTAATAAAAACGTGATTTTACTGCGATCAGATGCTCCCGTCCGACAGAAAAAACCTCATATTATAGAGTCGGGGAGGACATTATTATTCCTGCAGCTTTAGGCCCCGAGAAAGAGGGACTTAAGGGTCGTGGCGATTTAGGAGGGGGTGCGAATACACAAATAAACCCATTAAAGGGCTAAATTAAAACCTATTTTTTTTTTTTTTTTTGGAAAGTCGACCAGTTTCCGTATCTGTGGGACTTCGTTAGCCAGGTTCGCCAGTTGATCGGGATGCCAAATGGTGCAGATCAACTATATCTGTGACAGAGTCATCGTCTGGTGTCACTACGATGAACTTTTTCCATTTTAAATGTGTTATTTACTGGTGTATGTCACGTAAACCGAGAGCTGCCTTTAATATTTACGCTCCTGAATAATGAAATCAGCAAATAAACACGAGATTAGACCAAGATCGTGTGAATGTGTAATAATCCGGCCTCCATACTGTATATGTGACCCCTATAATATATATCATGTTTTATAGCAAACAGCACACACTTACAATGCACCAATTATACTGGAAAAAAAAGTGGATTTGCACATTTATTAATATTGTCTCGAATGCCATAACAAAGATTTTTAATTAAAAATGAATCAAGACTCTTAGTATAAGAGCCTAAAATATACACTATTTACATAAATGCTACTTATAGTCACTCTAGTACACGGCAGCATTTACATACAAGGAGAAAAAAATCTAAAAATAAAAAATACATTTTCAGATACTTGGGTAGCAATGTAAACATTCACACATCACTCGAATAGAACTGCCTCCTCCCTCCTCTTCTTTTTTTTTTTTCTTTTTTTTAAATAATAATAAGTCTAATTCCAGCAGATGTTTAGTTAGTAGTGGGTCTGAACAATCTACGACATTCATTATCAAGCTCCTGGAAATCCCAAAAGGACATTTTTTAAAGTTCCAGCTCTAGTAAAGAGTTGGTAAAACAGACATAAAACAGCGCTGTCAGCCTGACGAGACAGAAAATAAAATAAAAAGCATGATTAGAAACACTGTTAATCGTATTTAAAAAAAAAAAAAAAAAAAAAAAATACAGTAGAATAACCTACAGGTTAAGTTGCTGGAAACGTAGAAAAAAGAGATGGAACTTTTTTCAGTTTTAATCTGGAATTTAACTTTTTATACATTCTCCATTTCATTATGGGTGGTAATGATAGTAATAATAAAAAAAAAAATAATAACAATTTACAAAAATAAAATACACGTCTGGAAGGTTTTTATGTCCAGGGAGAAAAAGAAGAAGAAGACATAACTTACAAGTGTTTATCTTCTATTTAAAAAAAAAAAAAAAAAAAAAGTTAAAAAGAAGATTATTAAATTTCATTCACTTAACAAATAATAATAATAATTAAAAAAAAAACTAAAGCAGCTGCTGCCTAGAGCAAAGTGACAACGGAGCCCTTCAGGATGAATCCCAACATGTACATTTAAAACAAAAAGTCTCATCTAGACTAATCATAGCAAATAAAACCGAAACAAAAACAAAAAAAAACTGCGTCACAGCGTCTCCAGTGATTGACTGAAGTAAGACCAGATCAGAGCCAGTGTTTTCTGCTGATTGTCCAACTGGTGTCCCCCTCCCTCACCCTCCACCCTCCACCCTCCACCCTCCCCCCTCCCTCCGCGCCGTCCAATGGGAAGACGTAATAATAAACCATTACGAAAGAAATGGTTTCTTTTCTCCAAGAAACAAACGTCGACTAACGACTGGAGCGGTGTTTGTTTAAGGTGGACGTCGGGGAGTCTTTTCAGGAGTCATAAAGATCAAAAACCATTTTCCTAATATGTACACAGGACACAGAACCTTCACGTAGCTTCACGTAGCTTCACGTAGCTTCACGTAGCTTCATGTAGCTTCATGTAGCTTCACGTAGCTTCACAGCAGTCCTCCGGGGGTCGAGAGGTTGGTGGTGAATGAGAAGAACTCTTCACACATGTCCTGAATCCACCTCTCCAAGGTTTGGGGCTTTTAGCGCTGAACCTCCCCTCCCCTTAAAACCCCCCAAACCCCCCAAAAGACTCAGGTTCTAGATGTGTGTGAGCGGGACCGTCCCGCTGAGGTAGTGCTGCTGGACGCTGGCGAAGCCCCTCTGCCCCGCCGAGGGGTCGGTGGCCTCCCCTCCCGGCCCGGGGATGTACATGCTGATCATGTCCCTGAGGTCGCCCTGCAGGGCCCCGCGGTGGTGGTTGGGCGTCCCCGTCGGAGGCGAGTGGGACACCGGCTCCGCCTTCACCATGGACATGGTGACGGGGCTCGGCTGCTGGGGGCTGCTGCTGTAGGACATGGGGCTGTGGGGGCGGTGGAGAGGAGAGAAGAAGAAGAAGAAGAAGCAGACGGGAGGTGTTAAACCGGTCGTACAGGTGAGTGTGGAGTCACGTGGCGACAGGTTCTGATGGGTGACGCCCACCTAAAGGTTAACATTCCTTCTTAAACCACAAACACAAGTCCAGGTGACTTCATTTGGTTTCGGATGCAAGGCGACCATTTTTATTTTCTGGCTTCACATTTTACTTTGGTTACAACCTATCCCAGATTCATTGGTTCTTTCATTAAAAAACATCAGGAGGAGCAAACAGGTCACTTTAAGAAGCTTCAAAGAGAAAGAAGCAAACGATCCCAGCACAATGGATTGGGATAAAATCAATATAAGTAAAAACAAAAAAATAAAAAGTTGAGTTTTTTTCTGAAAACCTGGAACTTAAGAAAGTTAAATCAGCTTAAGCTCAGGGCACGAACTGATGTGACTCTGAAACTTTACAGGTGAAAATATGCCACCATTTGGGTTTAAATTGGTGGAAGCCATTACTCATGATCCCATATAGGTTCTGAAATGACCCAAATTTGTCCGTTACACACTGCTAATATGTATATGATGACAAAGAGTGGAATATTAGGAGTTTTTTATTTCTCATTTAAATAATCCTGGATTCAGGCCCTGCTGTTCTTGTTGTTGTTGTTGTTGCTGCTGCTGTTCTTGTTGTTGCTGTTCCAACTCCCCTAGTGGTGGAGTTGGTGAACTGAACCAAACCAGAATAAGTCAATGCGTTTTAAAAAGGTTTGAACTATGAGCTGGAACCTTCATGCGGAGGCTTTGGTTCAAGATTTGACCAGTGATTCTCCATAAAACTGTTAAATGCAGCTAAAAGTAAAGCAGTAAAGGTCTGATTGATGATGGATGGATGATGGATGGATGGATGGATGGATGGATGGTCCCACAAACAAAGTTTTTGCAGTTTGGGAGAAAATTCGTCCCGTGGCAGGAGGCAAAACTCCCACGTAACCCAGGAAGAGGTGGTGGGTGGATGGGTGAGGAGGAGGAGGAGGTGGAGGACAATAGTTTGGAAACGAATAGAGGACTGTGGACGGCTGGGAGACCACACACGGAGCATCCCTGCCTCCCTGACTGACTGCCCGCCGTGGCCACCACCACCACCACCACCACCACCACCACCGCCACCGCCGCCATCGCCGTCCAGTCGTCCTGATCAACATTCCAGGCGAGGCCCGGCCCCGAGGAGGGCGTCACATGCATAACAAGTAGGCAACAGACTGAACCCTGTTGTTCCGTCGAATGCAGAGGTTCTTCATTCGGGGGGACTGAATATACTCAATCTGAGAATGTCAAACTCACTGAAGTCTCATTTTATCTGCTCTCAGACAGGGAGGAGGTGGAGGGGCGGATGGACGGGTTGGGGTAGGTGGGAGGGGGGTTACATTAGGCAAATTGCACAGAGGTGTATTTCAGATCATGTATTTATTCCTTTCTGAGTCCTAGATGTTTCTGCAGTCCATCAAATCAGACTTCTACTTCTAAAAGTTAAAAACTGACTTGTAAATCTATTGTTTTGGATTCTACACTGGTTTAGTTGAACATAATGAAACTTAATTAAAGAGTTTTACGCAAATAATATGTTTGATTCTTATTTCTCCAAAAGTTGACATAACTTGTATTTGAGATCTGTTTAGGCCTCTCTTTTAAAAGCTTCCTCCATAATAAATAAATAAATAAATAAAAAGTTGTTTCTATTAACAATTATAAGAAAAGACAAAGTAAAATGACTCTGTGGTTACTGGGCAGAATTAAAAAACAAAACTCTGGAGGCAGATATATAAATAAAAAGTCTAATTGTGTGTTAGTTAACTTCGGACTCCGCTCACCTGTAAGAGTTGGCTCCGTTAATGTACGTCTGCGCCGCCGTCATCGCCGGCGGGTACTGGAGGGCGGAGAGGTCGTACCGGTGCAGCTGCTGCGTGTACCCGAGCGCCTCGCCCTGCATGCCGGCGTACCCTCCGGTGGGGCCCCAGCCGTAGTTCTCCATCCTCGGGTTGCCGCTCTGGCCCTGCGCCGCCGCCGCCGCCAGCAGGTTCCCCGCCGACAGGGGGTACTTCCCCACCTGTGCGTCCTTCTTCAGCAGGGGCTTCGTCTTGCGCCGGGGCTTGTACTTGTAGTCCGGGTACTCCTTCATGTGGACGGCGCGCAGCCGCTTGGCCTCGTCGATGAAGGGCCGCTTCTCCGCGTCGGTCAGGAGTTTCCACTCGGCTCCCAGCCGCTTGCTGATCTCGGAGTTGTGCATTTTGGGGTTCTCCTGAGCCATCTTGCGCCTCTGGCCCCTGGACCAGACCATGAACGCGTTCATGGGCCGCTTGACTTTATCCATGGGGTCGGTTCCCAGCGGGCACACCGTTTTGGAGGTCGGGTGAGACGTGCCGTTGCTGCCCATGCTCCCGGTCATGTTGCCGGTCACCGGTGACATTCCCTGGGAGGTCTGGTGGGACGGGGGCTGGCCCGTGGGCTTCATCTCGTGCTCCATCATGCTGTACATGTTTGGACGGACGCGGGTGAAGTGGAGTTTGCTGGAGGAGTTAAAAGGCGGCGGAGCGGGCTGGGACGCAGTCAGTCTCGGCCAAGTCTCCGTACAGGTTGAACCGGGTGATCCGAATCAGGGCCTAATTACGCGGACACACCTCGGAAAATAAAGAGGCGGCAAAGAACAACCAGTTCTTCCAAAAGGTTCTTAAATTAGATGTGCGCTGTGTGAGCCATCAGTCTGCTCCGGTCCTGCTAGAAAGTTTTACAGATATTCAGAGTTGACGCAGCGGCTCCTTCTCTCCTCAGCTCCTCGGGACCACTGGATGTCACAGGGGCCGGCGCTCACTCTGAACCCAGCCGGGGTCCCTCAGAGTTCCCCTACCCTCGCTCAGTCGGGCGAGAACCAATGGGAAGGGGACAAAAAAAAGAAAAAAAAAGGAGAAAAAAAAACGCATTTGCAAATGAATAGAAGGTGATCGAGACACTTGTTGATGACGGAGTTGGACGGTGTGTGTGTGTGTGTGTGTGTGCGCGTGTGTGTGTGTCCGCGCGCGCAGGCCATCATTTAGTGACAAGATCGTTAAAACTAAAGTTAATATCCACGTGGTCTCATGAAGGTTCTCGAGTAAGGGGACCCGACCAGACCAGACCAGACCAGACCTGACTTAACCCGAACCGAATCCAACAGAACCGAACCGAACCGAACCGACCAGACCTGACCTTATTAACCCGAACCGAACCGATTACGACTGGACTAAGCTCGAACCGAACCGAACCGATCAGACTTCAGTGGGACTCGGTCGATCATGTTCGGTTTAGTTCGTCAACCATGAAAACAAAAACAGAGAGAGTGGGTGGGACATGGGACATGTCTCCTCTCATCCTGTCCTATTGGTTTCTTGTCTCGTCTCATCGGGTCTTATCATAACGTGTCCTATAGTGTCTCCTCTAATGTTGCCTCACCTATCTTTTCTTGTCTTGTCCTATCGTGTCTTTTCGTGTCCTGTCTTGTCTTTTTTTTGTCCTGTCCTGTCTTATCTTGTCCTTTCGTGTCTTTTCATATCCTGTCTTGTCTTGTTTGTCCTGTCCTATAGTGTATTTTTTTGTCCTATCGTGTCTTTTCGTGTCTTGCCTCATTTTTTCTTGTCCTTTTATGTCGTGTCTTGTCTTATCTTGTCTTTTTTTGTCCTGTCGTGTCTGTTCTTGTCCTATTGTGTCTTATCTTGCCCTATCATGTCTCGTCCTGCTGTGTCTTATCGTGTCCTATAGTGTCTTGTCCTTTCGTGTCTTGTCCTATTGTGTCTTATCGTGTCCTATAGTGTCTTTTCTTGTCCTTTCGTGTCTTGTCCTCTTGTGTCTTTTCATGTCCTATCGTGTCTTATCTTGTCCTATCATGTCTTGTCTCTCCTTATTGTGTCATATGTTGTCTTTCCTCGTCTTGTCTCATCTTACCGTGTTGTCTCTTGTCATATTTCATCTTGTCTCGTTTTGTCTCTTATTGTGTCTTATCTTCCCTTGTCTCGTCTCACCTTGTCCCACTTGTCCATTTTAGAGCCAGTATGTTAATAATAATGAGTGGACAGTCGGAGGGACGTCGTCCGTCTCATCAGACCCATCAGTTCATGTTAGTTTCTTGAGTCTGAACTAAATGTTTTTAGATCAGAGACTGAAAGACACGTTTTATTCTGTCTGGAGAAGAAATCCGTCTCCATCCGAGGCTTGGACACGTGTCCCTGACATTCCTCCTCGTCCCACTTCACACTCTCCGTCTTTCTTCATCTTTTTGTCTTTTTCATGTCCCACTAGGCAACAAACAGGAGCAGATAAAAATACTTTCCACTAATTTACATCAGAGTTTTTGACTATTTCCTGTCAAATTTAACATTTTGTCAAGTTTTATGACGTAAAACTGTAAAAACAACAAATAGAAACATGACGTCTAAGGTTGATAGGTGGTGATTTACACACGACAAACACAAATCCTCCTTTTAATGGATTCATATAGATACAACTGTGAGACTAAAATCCTGCTTCTTATTCTCCTATTTTAACAGAGACGTTTAGAACCAGTGATTAACCTCCTAAGACCCTGCGTCCTCATACGGGGACATGAAAACTAACATATTTTGTTACACACTGGCGACTTTATTGTAACACTCAGTGAAATAACCCGAGTGTCCACGCATGAGGACATAATTTTCTTTTCCAAAAAGTACTTCCTGTTCCGAGTTTTTATAGTTCTTACGCCCTACTAAACCCAGATAAAAAGAAATGGTGAAATTAAAAACGTATAGTAGACAAACCCTGAGGTCTCAGGGGGTTAGAATGTTTCTCGCCTTTGGCATGAAGTGGAGAGACGCAACACTCTTTGATATCTAAGAACTTTTTCCTGCTGTATAAGGTTCTCTGGGGAACTGAATTTCAAAATAAGAGCTCTATGAAGCCCCATGTTGCAGCCTCAGTGCCAAGAGGAACCATAGATTAATGTCTTAAAGTCCATTGATCGTATTAACCTGCTGACTACGGGTGGTTTGTGTGGAAAGATTGTTATTTTATTTTATTTTATTTTAATTTAAAGGGTGGTTCCTGTGTCTGGCTGGGTTTTTTCCAGGTACCCCGGTTTCCTTACACCTACAAAGACATGCTCGTTAGGCTGATTGGTGACTCTAAATTGACTCTAGGTGAGCATGTGAGTGTGAATGGTTGTTTGTCTCTGTGTTAGCCCTCTGATAGTTCAGCGACCTGTCCAGGGTGGACACCGCCTCTCACCTGATGACAGCTGGGATGGTCAGAAACCCCCACGACCCTAGTGCAGGATACCAGGTAGTAGAAGATGCGATGAGATTCTGAAACAAAGCTTTTTTAAAGTAATGTAATTATAATGTGGATACTGTAATCGATAACATGCAGCTTCTCAATTCATTCTTAAGTACCCAACATGGATATTGTATCAGTTACTATGATGCACCTTGAATACACACAGGCATAAAAACTACTGAAACCAAATGAAACTTTCATCTTAAGCTGAGTTTGTGTTTCACAAGGTTTGTTGTGTTGCCACAACTTAATAGTTTAGTTACTTTCCACTGTGTTCCTACGTTACCTCCAATGACCTGGTATCAAAAGTACTGATATTTTGATTTGAGAATCGATTTTAGAGCATAAAGAGCTGGTGTTAAAAGTATCGATATTTTGATTTAAGAATCGAATCGATTTTAGAGAATGAAGACCTGGTTTCAAAAGTATCGATATTCTGATTTAGGAATCGATTTTAGAGAATGAAGACCTGGTATCGAAAAGTATCGATATTTTGATTCAAGAATCGATTTTAGAGCATAAAGACCTGGTATCAAAAGTATCGATGTTTTGATTTGAGAATCGATTTTAGAGAATGAAGACCTGGTTTCAAAAGTATCGATATTCTGATTTAGGAATCGATTTTAGAGAATGAAGACCTGGTATCAAAAGTATCGATGTTTAGATTTGAGAATCGATTTTAGAGCATAAAGACCTGGTATCAAAAGTATCAATATTTAGATTTGAGAATCGATTTTAGAGCATAAAGACCTGGTATCAAAAGTATCAATATTTAGATTTGAGAATCGATTTTAGAGCATAAAGACCTGGTATCACAAGTATCGACACAGTATTGATCTGTACATCAAAACCACTACCACATCACTATCAGGTCCCTGCACCGAGCATATTAGTGGCTGTTGGTGAGGCTTCCGGCGAAGTAAACACCCATTGGATCTTTTAAAGAACCGGTTCTTGATGCCCATCCCTATGCATGACCCAGTCTCTCCTCTCATTCAGCTCATGGACTCATGTCCTGTCATTTTCTTTTAGAGTTCACTGGTAGAGTTCATTCATTCATTGGTCCATCAATAATGACCAGATGAAGCAGAACAGACTCAAACCAGGACTCTAGCGCCCCCATGTTTCATGGAGGGATGAGGTTCTTATGCTGGAACACGACGATGCCCAAACATTTAAACCAAACTATTCTACTCTGGTCTCATCTGTCCACTAAACATTGTCCCAATAGTCTTCTGGCTCGTCCACATGCCGTCATACACTTCCACAAACATGAGTTATAGAGATTAGATTGTGTCAAATCCCTTGAGACCAGTTCTGATGAAACTTTTTATATTTCTTTAAATCGTTTTGCTTTAATGTGAGGACGCACTGGAGTGGAGTCTATAAGTTCTTTTTTTTTGTTGAAACCCCTTCTTTTCCAGTTCCTAACGGTCTTTCTTGACGTCCAAACCGTGTCCACCTAATTTTTTATGACCTGTACTCGATAGAGTTAATATCTGAATCCGAATGAATCCTCATTGTCTTCTTTTGACGATTCTCTGCTACAGGGATAAGCGACGGTGGCACGTCCCAAAAACGTTGAAACGTCTCGACTCAACAGGTCCCGTTGACTTTGCTTTTAGTCATGTTCTGCTGACTCAACCGTCGCATCAGGTCGTACCATTTCTTGTCTTCTTTTCTTTTCAGAGCTTCGACCGTGACGTTTCCATCATTCGGCCCCCGACAAATTAATGAGAAGATTCGAATATAACGAAACAAGTAAAAGGGGAAAAAAAAAAAAAAAAAACAGCTTGATGGAAAGGAGGGGAAATCTGAATGAACAGAAATTAAGTGGGATGAAGCTAGCGGCGTAGAAAAGTGGGGGTGGCGTTAGATTAAAGGGTGAGAAAAAAAAAAAGCTCAGTGAAAACGGTCAAATGAAAGCCACAAAATTAAGGAGAAAAGGGAGGCAACGGAGAGGGAAAACAAGAGAGGAGGAGGAGGAGGGATGAAATGATGAAGGAATGGGTGATGGAGAGTGTGTGTGTGCGTGCACGTATGTGTGTGTGTGTGTGTGTGTGTGTTGGGGGGGTGATTTTGGGTGACAGGCCTCCCTGAATAGACCTCTATTCTTCCCTCTGCTGGCTTCTCTTCTCATGTAAAACAGGCCCGTTCAGCCTCCCAGCCATCAGTCACACAGAGAAAGACCATGGCAGGCCTTTTTACGAGACTCACGCTCGCATAATCCACCCCCCCCGCCACACACACCCCCCCCCAACACGGCACAGCACCCCCACAGGGGGGTGATGCGGGGCAGGGGGGGTTTAGTTTAGGTAACCGGAGAGAGTATATGTGTGTTGGGCTGCTGGGGGATGGTCACCTTCACCACACACACAAAAAAAAAAAAAATTAAAAGTGCCACTGGTGTATGTTTGGGCCACCTAGGCTGAGAGCAAAAACTAAAACATTTTTGAGCACGAGTGGACGTCACATTAAGACGCCAGGAGACGAGAAGGAGTTAACCTGCCTCCCTTTATTTGCTTTCAGTTTATTCACAGTCACTGTGATGATGCGTGTGGATGCTACGTGCACACGTAAGGTGGATGTGGACGTGGATGAACCAAGAAAATCCAATGTGGCTTTAATATGGCTGCAGAGCATCTGTGCTGTAATGTGTAATGCAACTGTGTGGGAAGCCTATAAAGGACCAGGGCCCCACTAGAAACTACGCTTTATATAGACAGTACTTTAACGAAAATAACCAAGACTGGTTGGATCCCACTGAACTACCTCAAACTTTACAGAACAAACGATTCAAAGACTATTTAATGCTTCAACAGCTCCTGGAAAATCCATAGACAGCATCATTTACTAGTTTATTAGTTAGCTAGAACAAGTTAGACTCAGGTTAGAAGTCTACAAATGACCAGGGCCTCACTAGAAACTACACTTTATATAGACAGTACTTTAACGAAAATAACCAAGACTGGTTGGATCCCACTGAAACAGCTCAAACTTTACAGAACTTCACAGACACCGGGTCCTATAGACTATTTCCTTAACTAGTTGATTATTTAGAACCATGTTAGACGCCTATAAAGGACACAGCTCCCACTAGAAACTAAGCTTTATATAGACAGTACCTTAACAAACTGAGACATTTGGGACAAGACTGGTTGGATCCCACTGAACTAGCTCAAACTTTACAGAACAAACGATTCAAAGACTATTTAATGCTTCAACAGCTCCTGAAAAATCCATAGACTGCATCATTTACTAGTTTATTAGTTAGCTAGAACAAGTTAGACCCAGGTTAGAAGTCTACAAATGACCAGGGCCCAACTAAAAACTACACTTTAGATCATGAAGTTCTGCACAATTATCAGTACCTTTGATTCTTCAGAGCAGGTGAACCACACAGGCTTCCTACCACTGCCCTTCTCACAATATAGCTGCAGAGCAAATGTGGTGTAATGTGTAATGCTACTGCGATAGAAGTCTATAAAGCACCCAGCTCCCACTATAAAACTATCGTTTAAATGGACAGTACTTTAATAAATATAACCAAGACTCATTAGATCCCACTGAACTGTAACTCAAACTCTACAGAACTTCAGCAAATCCTGAAAATTGTGCCCCAGGTCCAATAGATTACATCCTCTACTAGTTTATTAGTTAACCACAACAGGCTAGACCCATGTAAGAAGCCTACAAAGGGACCAGGCCCAACGAGAAACTACGCTTTATATAGACAGTACTTTAACAAAGATCACCAAGACTGGTTGGATCCCAGTTAACTAGTTCAAACTTTACAGGTCCTAAAGACTATGTCCTTTATTGGTTTATTATTTAGACCCATGTTAGAAGCATATAAAGGGACCAGGTCCCACTAGAAACTTCCCTTAATATAGACAGCACCTTAACAAACTGAGACAGTGGGACCAAGACTCATTGGATCCCACTGAACTGTTATTCAAACTCTACAGAACTTCAGCAAATCCTGAAAATGGTCCAATTGTCCCAGGTCCAACATACTGCATCATTTACTAGTTTATTATTTAGCCACAACAAGTTAGACCCATGTTTGAATCATACAAAGCACCAGGGCCTCACTAGAAACTACCCTTTAGATCATGAAGTTCTGCACAACTATCAGTATCTTTGATTCTTCAGAGCAGATGAACCACACAGGTTTCCTACCACTGCCCGTCTCTCACAATATAGCTGCTACTATGTTAATATTTAATTAAGGGTAAGTAAATGGACAACGTTAACAGAACTTCATGAAATCCTGAAAATCTTGCTCCAGGTCCAAAAGACTACATCTTTTTCTTAGTTCAGTTGAGTTATAGCCACAACAATCCAGACCCATGTAATTTATGTATTGGTTTGTTTTTTTTTTTTTAAAAAAAGAAAGAAAAAAAAAGATTAGATTTTGATTTGATTAAAAAAAATCTGGAAAAAACCCCTGGAAAACAGGGAAAAAATCTTCATAAAAAAAGGGAAAAATAATACTCCAAACCCCCCCAACAAATGTGTTAGAAAAACAAACAAAGGAAAAATAAATAAATTGCTGTTGACGGTAGCAGTAGGCTTTGTACATCTACATCAGTACTGACGAACTCATGTTTACGTTCAGTTCTGCTGTGTTATATTAGTTGACTTTGTGGCTGTGGTTAGAGATCGTCTTTTTTTTTGTCCTTGATGTCAGTAAATGCACCATATGAGACTTAGTTATAGTAGAGATGAGAGTTTGTGGGGCCAGAGCTGCAGTCTAGAAGATTCAAGGCTCAATTGGAGTCCTGCAGGACATGGACACAGTCACCTATTAGTCAGTGTTGGATTATTTTTTGTTTCTAATTGCAACTGAATCTTTAGCCGACATTTAACCGAACACGAGTTGTACAAATGCTTGTATCTCTAAACCTCCTCAGATAACATTTCTTTCACGTTTTACATCTTTATGGATTCAAAACAATCAATCAAAATGAAGAAGCAGCGGGAAATTCTGAAACGGAAATATGCTACTAGCAAACAGACCGATCACAGCTTTTCAGACTGACCGTGGTTTATGGTGCTGACGTGGTCTACGTCCGACAATAGTTTGTATTCAAGCTTCAATAAACTTTACGTGACACGTTACAATATGTATCCAGGTCAAGAATATAGATTTAATTTTTTTTTTCTACTGTGTTTTTATGTGTGACGTCATCGACTCAACTTTCATGACATAATAGTTGACTTTCAAAAAATCTGAAGTTTAGCCCCTAGTGGATGACTGTAGGTGCAACAGCTTCCTATGCAATGAATGAATGAATGAATGAATGAATGCTGGTCCTGATGGATACACCGGTACAGGCTGACTGTAGGTACAAGTGATGCATCACCTACGGATGCATGTAGAATATCATGAACACACCATAAACACAAAAAGGAAGCTATAGACACTTTGGTCTACGACGCCAACACGACGAAAAACCGCAACAGCAGCGACCAACAGAACAAGCAGAACTGAATGTCCCATAGATTGTATATAAATATGGACAACGCGTCTCCACTTCCTGGGAATACGTGCGGCGCTTACCATCTTACGACTTTGTAGTCAGAGCCTGTTCAGTGCTGTCCAAGGGCGGAGCCACGACATTGAAGCTCCGCCCACACTTCCTCCAGAGTCACTTTTGCTTGCTTGCTACTGGTAGTCGCCATGATGTCACATCTATAGTGTCAAATAACAAAACGAAACTTGAACATGCATCAACATAACATTAACTACATAAAACGATGAGAAACCATCCTTGAAAATAAACTATTTGACGTGTATTTCAGTTTGGACCAAGCCCCGCCCACTAACATGGAGGGGGTGGAGCTTTTGACCTACACAGCAGCCTCCAGCCACCAGGGGGAGCTCTATTTGCTTGGTTTTTTGAGAAGCTGTTCCAATGCCCGTATTTAGCTAATCACCCTGGTCCTTTACACTACACATAAAGTGCGAGTGTTGTTGTTGTTGGAGCTGCTGCTGATTGAGGCTAATTTTAAATTAAACAAACTATACTCACAAAAAGAAGAAGAAGAAATCGTGCTGCCAAATTGTGGCTAACCTAGTAACACAATAGCCTACAAATTAACCTACAAATGTTGACAACTAGTGCAAAGAAACATGTAATTAACTGTACCGTTACAAAAGGAAGTGCAGTTTCTGTTCAGTTCTGAGTCTCTGTGTTGTGTTATGTCCACAACCCTTGGAAAAATCACAGTTAATGACAGTAAATTCATCCAAAAGATTTAATACAGATAGAATTTGAATAAAGTAAATATAAGTGGTGTAGGAACAGGAACAGAAGACGTTGGAGGAGCTTTAAATCCAGTCGAAGAGACAAAGAGACGAGAAACAAGGACTAAACTGACTCATCACTTTCAGAGAATTCCTCTTTGGAAAAGAAAAGTCTCTAAAAAGTCTCACACACACGCCGTCATGAGGCTAATGTCAACCAATCACATATTTAATTGTTTCATTTAGTTATTTTAACTAACCCATATCTATTTTTCTTTCTACTCGTGGTGTTTTTATGAGCAGCTGAGCTACTTTGACCAGATAATTATCCTCGTAGATCAGAGAAAAGTCCTGAGTTTAGTCATAAAAGCAGATTTGGGAACGATTTTCAGCTTCACGTTTGTGATGTTTTACAACATTTCCACAGCTGACAGATCCAGTCCTGTAGTGTGAGACCTGTTCAGACTGTGATCTCAGTGGTGGAGAGAGAGCGAGTGGCTCCCTCTAGTGGAGGGGAGTGAATCCGACCTCCTTCAAGAAGCACATTTCCTCCTTCTGTCCACGCGTGTCTCAAATCAGCTGTAAATTACTGGGGATCTTCTTCGGCTTCTTTATCAATGAAAATATTTGTTTAAATAGTTTCTTTTGTCGACATAAATTAATACATTTATTTTATTATTATTTTTCATAATAATAAATTTGAACCGTAACTCTCGTTCAGTACGTAACTGTGACTTTAATTTGTTAAAATAACAATAAAAAAGTGTGGATTTACTGTTAATTTAAAGCGAACTTCATGAAAACTCAAATCTTTTTTCCCCCTTTTTTGGGGGAAGGGGGTATTAATTATATTAAGCTTTTAAATTAATGTTTTTTTTATTATAATTCATCTTATCAACCAAACCTGAGCATCACGTTAACGCCACATGACATCTTAAATGTTTGTCTATATGTCAGAACGTACTATTATTTAGTCTATTTTATTATTTATCTTTTCCACAGCCCAGTCTTAACTCCTGTAGCTCTATTAGACTGTTCCTTTGATCAAAAGATATAAATATGTTTTATTGTTTATTGCGTTTCTCCTGCAGGTTTGATTATGCTCCTAAAAACCTGATTACTTAAACGTCTGATATAAATCCACTGATCTGTGGATGTTTTTATATCTACACTTTAGTTGTGAGACTTTTTAATGGACCAAGAAGAGGAAATATTAGTGTTGAATGTGGCGTTTATGCGAGTTTTTATAACGGTGTTAACACTTTATGGCTGAATGAAGCCATGAAAAATAGATAAACTTGATTACAGCACCACCTACAGGCCGCAGCGTGAAACACACCGCGAACCATTGACGCTCATTAAACTTACTTATAAATGATATTTTGATCTGTTAAAGATATTTTATGCTACTTATATTATATAATTTGATTAGATGTAAACCCCCAAAAATGGCTTAGGTTGTAAATAATTTTTATTATTTTATTTATTTTTTTTAATGTGTGATCAAGACCAGATTGTTGACATGTGACCTGGCCTCGACGTAGAGAGAGAGACACCCAGTATGGAGACGATAAATATTTAGTTATGACATGATGAAATGTTTCCGATGAAGCGGCGAGCTGCAGAAGGGAAAACATGAAGAAAGAAAGAAAAAGAAAAAATAAAAATAATAAAAGGCAACGTGAGGCCTCAAACAAAATCCCATCGACATCTAAAAGCGACGCGGTGAATCTAAAACTAAACAAAAGCACCGTCCACACATGGTTCTGGGCCAAAAACAAGCTTCCACGCTACCCAACAATGCAGAGGCCAGCTTAAACTGTTACAAAGGAGAAACTTTTATTTTATTTTTATTTTTTTTTTTGTCGTTTTTAAAAGACCATTAAAATAAATACTATACAGAATCCAATGTAGAAAACTTGATACACGGTTTCTGTCTCAGAAAAAGATTAACAATCCATAAATTCACTTAAAAAATAGCACTGGTAGCATAGACCCCCCCCCCCGTGTGATGACAGGCATTTTAATGAGGGGAGGGGGGAGGGAGGGGGGAGGGAAAGGTGAGCACTAATCATGTAGTTTGGTCCTTTCAAAAGTCAAAACGCCAACCTCGAGAAAACTTTAGGAGAAGTGGGATACAAAGCCGCTCCGATTCCTTCCTCTAAAAATAAAAAATAAAATAAAAATAAGAATAAACCCTTAAATGAGCGATAACGCTTGAAGACCTCGAGATGGAGAAGTTACACCAGGATGTCTGGGCCAGGAAACAAACAAAAAAAAAAACAAAAAGGCTCCTTTTAAAAACTTACCGTTACGTCTGACTCCAAACACCTGTGGGTGAAGCAGTCGTCAACTGAACGAAGCCGTAAAAAAAAAAAAAAAAAAAAATCATATAGAAAAACATCAGATCAAAATGGTAAAACCACTCATTCATGACGGATTTTACTATACAGGTCTTTTTATTGAATATGCCCCCGTGTACGCGAGACCCCGAAAAACTGCTATTTTTTCCTTTTCTTTTTTACGTTTTTTTTTTTAACTTTTTTTTTAAACATGATCAGAGATGGATGTGGAAAAGCCGTTTAAATACACCGAAGACTTATTATTATTTTTTTAATACTGATCTGGTCAAATGCAGCACTTTTTTCCCCCCCCCGCGTTTTTCCATTCGGAGCCTCGCGGCGTCAACAAGTCCAAAACCCAAACTTGCAGTCCAAAAAGCACTTCAGTTTAACCAGCAGCAGCAGCGTCGTCCAGCGAAAAACCCACCGGCCGCATTTCACAAAAAAAAAAAAAAAATAAAAGCTCCCCGGCCTTCTCAAGCGCTACAAGGCTTTTATTTTGAAATTTTTTTTTTTGGGGAAATGCGGACGGTGGTTTTTGGAGGAAAAGAGAAAGAGAGATAAGATAGATTAACAGCTGGGAGTATTACTTTTTTTTTTTGTTGTTTTCCGATATGAACAAACGATATGATACACAGATGAAGCCGTTTTTTTTTTTTTTTTTTTAAGCAGGTTACCCTTCCAACATGGACGAGAAAAAAAAAAAAAAAAAAAAAAACCAAAAGTTTTGGATGTAGAGATGAAGGAGGGGGGGGGGTAAAGTCACGGTGGATTTTTTTCTTTTTTTTTAAACAAAAAAAATGTTTAGAATTGGAGATTTTGACTTGTAAAAATGAGCAGGTCGGGGGAGAACGGAGGGCGTCTGGAGTCGTCGTCGGCGTCTAGATGAGGTCGGCCACGTTCATGGGCATCTCCTCCACCGTGGTGTTGTAGAATGTCTCAATGTCCCTCAGGGTTCGCTTGTCGTCCTCGGTCACCATGTTGATGGCGACTCCTTTCCTGCCGAAGCGACCGCCCCGACCAATCCTGACGCACAAACACACACGTCGGAAAGTTAATATACAAGATGCAGGAAAAACGAGGAAGAATTCAGTTTCACACTCGTGTGTTTTTTTTTTTTACCTGTGGATGTAGTTTTCCCTGTTGGTCGGCAGGTCGTAGTTGATGACTAGAGACACCTGCTGCACGTCGATTCCTCTGGCCTGAGAACATCACGACAACGTTAGTTCAGTCTCATCTACACAAAATCAGAGCCGTAACGTGAAAAACATTTTAAGTCCTCGCTCGTTATGAGTCGAGAGAGGACGCGTGTTCTCTGCCAATTAGTTGTGAGTCGGGGACGGATGGACCCAGCTACAGTGGAGGGCAGAGAGCGTTTTCTTTCCCAAGGAACATTCAGTCCTTCTCAAACACCACAGATGGAAGGAGAGGGAACCTTGGAGCGGACACTCGGACCAGATCCAGGTGAAACCTACCAGCAGGTCAGTGGTGATGAGGACTCGACTGGAGCCGGAGCGGAACTCCCTCATGATCAAGTCTCTCTCTTTCTGGTCCATGTCTCCGTGCTGGAAGACAAACAAAAACACATTTAACTCAGAGGAATGAGAGCGTTTCAGGAACTAGCTTTGATAATCTTCTGTTATAGCACAAAGTCAGACTCATGATGGACCAGTTTATGACAGACATGACTCTTTTAACCTGAATCAAAACTAAACGCTGTTCATGAACCTTCTGCAGCTCATTCATGGTCTTGGACTCTTTTTAAAAAGGCTCAAAACTCAAGTTTCTATCAAAGAAGAATCACTCAAAGTGGTTTTGTTGTAGAGTTAAAAAAAGTTGGAACACAGTTAAAAGTTATAAGACTGTGAAATTCAGCTGGAGCTGAGTCGCACATTTTGTTTTTTGCACAATTCATTTTGCTTTGTAGCCATTTCTATTTATATATTATATATTATAGTTACTCTGGGTAATAATCCAGGACCTGAGCACATAATTTCATTCCATCTCATGCGTCATAGAGTAGATTTACATATACAGGAGCTGTGATTGGTTAATAAAGACACAGCTGTGCCACATGAGAACCAGAGGAATGTTAAAGGGTTAAATGATGAGGAGAAGGTTTGTTTATTGGGCATTAGTCTAGATGGGAACTTTGAAAAGAGTCCTATGAAGAGGACTCAGGTCTGCATGTAAACCCTGCTCTGCTCGGTCTGTGATGGTGGAGGAGGTGGTGAATCGTCTCTTACCAGAGCAGAAACTGTGAAGTCCCTGGCGTGCATCTTCTCAGTGAGCCAGTCCACTTTCCTCCTTGTGTTGATGAAGATGACCGCTTGTGTGATGGTCAGCGTCTCGTACAGATCACACAGCGTGTCCAGCTTCCACTCCTGAGGGGACAAAAACCAGGTCAGTTTCCTGCTCTTAAAAAGAAAAATGTTGTTCCTTTAATACTGGAGAGTTTCTTCACCTCTTTCTCCACGTTGATGTAGAACTGGCGAATACCCTCCAGGGTCAGCTCCTCCTTCTTGACCAGGATTCGGATCGGTTCACGCATGAACTTCTTTGTGACCTCCAGCACGTCGGCCGGCATAGTGGCCGACAGAAGGACAACCTTTAAAAAAAAGAAAAAAGATAATGAAGAAGCCGTCAGACTGGATCTACTCGTCCTCCGGCGTCGATCAGCCCGCGGCCGCTTCCTCGTACCTGTGTGCTGCTGGCCAGTTTCTGGAAGATCTCGTAGATCTGGTCCTTGAATCCTCGACTGAGCATCTCATCGGCCTCGTCCAGCACAAACATTTTGATGTACTTAGAGGCTGCACGGGAAAAAAAAAAGGGGGGGACAAACAGGTTTTACTGGCTGTTTCCTCGTATATTTCAGGTTGTTCATGAAACGTTCGGGATAAAGAATGAAAAACAGGTGGAGTTGTAGCTTTTCTACATGATGTTTATAATATTACTGGTTTTGTTTGTGGCTTTTCAAGTGAATAAGCTGCATCTATGCAGAGGAAATAAGTTAAACTCTAGCATTTTAGTGCAGCTGTTCTTCCTCCTCCTCAACATCTGGGCTTAACACCGAGTGTGTGATGCTGTATTCAGGGGTAGTGTTGGTATGATCACGTCTCTGGGTTCCTGGTGTCCTGAAGACTCACGGAGGCAAAACGCCAACGAGAGAATCCACACACCAGGGACGGACAGAGTCAGTTGACACGCATGTTTGTCATCATCATACAGCAGAACTCAACACTTTCACACAATCATCATCATCATCGTCGTCCTCCAGGATGAACTTACACAGGTTCTTGCGACTCAACATGTCAAAGACACGTCCGGGGGTTCCCACCACTATGTTGGGGGCTTCGGCCTGCAGCTTCTGGACCTCGTTGCGGATGTTGGTCCCTCCGATGCAGGCGTAGCAGCTGGCTCCCATGTAGTCACCCAGAGCCAGCACCACCTTCTGGATCTGAGAAGACACAACAACAAAACAAAAAAAAAAAAAGTGTTAGAGGCCACACAAGCAAACGGGAACACTTTGTCCCCATCGTTAGTTTATCGCATCACAAACCTGCGTGAGTGCGTATGGATTATTTATTGATTGTTAGTTCCCTGTGGCCTTTAACAATAATATGTGCTTACTCATTGTAAGTGCTGTATTCAGGGGTAGTGTTGGTATGATCACGTCTCTGGGCGCCTGGTGTCCTGAAGACTCAAGGAAGCAAAACGCCAACGAGAGAATCCACACACCAGGGACGGACAGAGTCAGTTGACACGCATGTTTGTCATCATCATACAGCAGATCTGCGTCTGTTTGTTTTAAGCGTCTTTTAGTTCTGAAACTGCATCGATGCAGGAGAAGGAACAATGGTTGTGACTGGTGTTTACTGGCTCCAGCACTGGTTGGATACTCGTTTTAGTATCAGCTCGTCCATCGGTAACGGAAACAATTAGCGCGCCGTGCTACCGCTAGCCGAGTATTAATTATGTAGCCGCGTCGTTGAGGCGGGAGGAAGCGGGACCTACCTGCTGAGCCAGCTCCCTGGTGGGAGCCAGGACCAGAGCCTGGGTGCCTTTCAGCTCCACATCAATTTGCTGGAGGATGGAAATAGCAAAGGTGGCAGTCTTCCCAGTTCCAGACTGGGCCTGAGCGATCACATCGAAACCTTTCCAAAACAAAACAAAAAAAATATATATAAGAGTCGTACGACTTAAAATTCACTTGTGCCAACTGTGGATTGACAGACGGTCCTAAAATACACCGATATATGTGCGACTCACCCTTGATACAAGGGATAATTGCCCTTTGCTGGATAGCGGAAGGCTTCTCAAAACCATAGGCGTAAATTCCCCTGAGCAGAGCTTCGCGCAGGTTCATCTCATCAAAACTGTCCACGATCTGGTCCCAGTTACTCTGAAAGACAAAGAAGAAAAACAAACTTTAGATTTTTTTTTAATGTATATCAGTTTTACATCCTTACTAAATTAGGATAGGAATATGTCGGTGATGCAAGAGTAAGTCAACACGGAAACAACAACAACTTACCTCAATGATCCCATCTGGCTCCATGCCCTCAGGGCCACTGAGGACGACAAAAGAATCAACGTCAAGGTTCGTTTAAGGTGCTTCAGGATCCTAGACACAGTAACCTACATACATACGTATGTATGTATAACTCCACCCAAACACTAGTTGGCGCTGTGTCTTTTTTTTTTTTTAAACCAAATATAGGTCGTACAAATCGATTATCGATACAAAACTATTTGAAAATATGGGGATACCGAGCGGCGTCAGGCGATACTAAAGCAGAACTAACAAACGGACCAATCGCGGCTCTTGGGAACCGAGAGCCGCGATTGGTCCACTTGGTAGCACCATCTTTAGCATTTCCAGGTCGCTTCTCCATCTCCACGATTTTCAAAATTAATTATTTTGAATTAAATAACCTGAAAGGTTAAACTTTAGGCGGTCCGACCGCAGATACGAACATCTGCGCGACTCGTCGTGTTTTGGCTAAAGTTTCTGCTACCATTGTCGAAAGTGAAGCAGAAACAAAAGCATTGTCTGGTACTTGGGTGGTTACACAACAAGGAGAGCATAAATGACTCATACCAGCCGGGGGTCTGTGTATAAGGCCCTTTGCACAGCGCTGCGTAGTAGTTATAAACTGGCGACGTAGTCTCTGCGTCAATTCAACGCAGGAGCATAAATTGCGGGTCACGCCTAAGATTACTTAACAGTTATGTTACCATTACTACTAATGCCCTTTGCGATATATATATATAACAAAACTACGAAAAAAAATTACAGGCCAACGAAAGACGCACGTCTATTATAGCTTTACCATCAACTTTTTTGGCCAAACATAACGCGATAACCCGTTGTCACACGACACTTTCGAGCATTATTTAAACAACCACATATATTTCGCTGTAACCAAACGGCTTCTAACGGTCCGCCATTTCTACGAGTCCGCGAGCACATTCAAGATGGTCGCCTCCCCTCACACGGCGTCAAATAAAACCCCACGACACCCACCAAAACAACCGATGACACTTTAAAAAAAAAAACCCGTCGCTTACATTTTTAGAAGTGTGATAAATTTAATCACGTAGGATATGAGGATATAAGGAAATAGGGGGGGAAAAAAGGGTAACGTTAGCTGGTCGTACCCGCGGCCTGCTACATGTTAGCCACCCCCGGGGCCCTGCTCCCCGTTCCTGCTGGGCCCCTCCGTGGGAGACGCGTCAAATTTTTCGTGCGAAACACGAGCAAGCGCGTTGGAAAACACACATAATCGTAATTCTTCGCCTGACGGGATGTGTATTTTCTCGCCTTTGCCGGTATAAGGTTGGAGATGGGCCGTTTAAGGCCACCTAACCGGCATTGTCCCCAAGCGGCTAACGTACGCCCATTAAATAATACAAATTAACCTTTTTTAAAACTATATAAAAGTGAACAGGAGATGCTTGTGTTGTTTGGGTCACGCTGACACCCGGCCACTCTCTTTTATATCAAATTTATAGCGATAAAAGCGACAGAAAAATGTGAAGGCCTAAAACCAGGCTCCATCACGTGTTACATGGCGCCGCCGGTTAGCGTGTTAGCAACTTAGCATCCGATTCGGTCACGATCAGGAACCAATATTACTCCCGGATTAAACCCAAGCGAATAGAGAGGGGACGTTTATATATACACATTTTAAAAACAGAGTCAAAATTAACACACGTTTCTCGTTAGTTTATTTAAAACAAAAAAAGAGGAAACGTGTGACGTTAGGCCTCGGTGTTGGCCAACCATGCGTCCCTCAATTACCACCTTTTTCCCGAACATTTGTCGAAATAAAACGTCACGTAATGAAAATAACATCCTTTCCTTCGCCGAAACACGCGTACATTCTCGCAAAAGCCGTACTCGGTTTTCCTTACCTATTTTCATATTCAGCCGACATTATTCCAAAGAAAGAAAGTGCCGCAAAAATGTCTTATATACGCTGACATGCACAAAGAGGCTTTCTCATTGCAACAGCTCGCCGTCATTTAGATGTGGCCCCGCCCACAACGGCATGTGATTGGACAGAGTCTACGTCATCCACTAGTAGGCGGAGCAAAAGCCCACGGTTGCTCTACCTTTACAGCACCAGAAGGGCGGAGTTTGCTTTTTCTTTTTTTTTCCACTTAAAGAAGCCGTCATGGCGTCACAGCGGTGAGCACAGGCTCCTTTCATCCGGGCTACCCCGGAGTAAAAATGTAAGAGCCCCCCCCCTCCCCAGTCTCCGCTCAGCCATTTGTCAACGCGGACATTTTTTTCCACATGTTTCATTGTCGTCGCTCTTATGTAATGGTCTGAAAACTGAAATTCAATCCAAGCTGGAATTCATTACAAAGAAAGAAAGAAAGAAAGAAAGGATGGATGAAGAGTGCGAAATAAAGAAAGACTAGACAGGAAGGAATAGAATAATGGATGAATAGTAGAAATAAAGAAAGAATATATAGATAAAAATTGAATAATGGATGGATGGACCTGTAAACAACACATAATCTTTCCTGGGGAGAATATATTATGACCCCCCTCTTAAAATAACAGCCCAAGTCTAAAAACTGAACCAAATATTGAACCTATATATAATTATTAAAAATCATTTGGTCAAAAAAAAAAAAAAAGGAAGGTGACATTATTTTACATTGTTCTGTATATTTACTGTCTGAAACGACAGAATAAGAAGGAAAAAGAAAAAGTTTCCTATTTCACAGCAAATGTTTTAGAGAAACAATAATAACACGCTTAGATGAATTTGTTACGCATAAAAAAAAGTAAAATCCATTCAGACTGTTTGTTGATGTCCTCTCCACTCTCCTCCATTAGTTCTCAGTCTGTTTCACAAGGACGCCTTATTACGTATTCTCGTACATGCCCATAGATACAGAAGAGTATTAGGGTAACCCATGAGAAACAACAACAACAAAAAAACATTAGAGAAGGTAGGTTTTCAACCCTTTTCTTGAAATTTGAACATTTTTTTCCTCATTTTTTTTCCTTTGTTGAAAATTTGTCTTTTTTCTCCAAATATCGATTTTCATTTCCTCAAAATTCGGATTTTTTCTCAAAATTTTTACTTTTCCCACAAAATTTTATCCATTTTCTTGAAGTTTTGGCTTTTTTTTCTCCTCAAAGATCCAACTTTTTTTCTTGTAATTTTGTCCTTTTTTTCGTAATTTCATGCATTTTCTCAGAATTTTCACTTTTTTTCCACAAAGTGTACAATGAAAAATCAATCCTCCAATTTTTTTCCCCATGGGTGGCCCTAATACTCATCCGTACATAGACCTGGCCTATGACTAGGGATGTCCCAATCGATACCAAAGTCAATCCAGGCTTCTTCTTCTTCTTCTTTTTTTTTTTAAATGTTTGAATCGCTATCAGGCTTGATATTATCTATTTCAGGTCTGCCATAAACCAGACCCAAGTCTCTGTAGTGTCAAAGTGTTTGCTTCCTCTTCGTTGGGTGGCATCAAATCTACATTCATAAGGTTGAATATCTAGAACGCACCAATTCACTATTTATAAGGTCAAAACTGGTAAAACTCATGGACGTTGCTAAAGTGCAAACAGCACAAATAATGTTCAGGGCCAAAAATAATTCATCAATACCACCTACGATCCAAAATTTTTTCAGAAATCGAGATGGCGATTTAAAATTCACAGGTCAAGAATGAAAGAGACTGTTTGTTGATGGACCACAGGGTAAGAGCCTCCTCCAATCTCCTCCATTAGTTGCCACTCTGTGTGACTGTGGATTATTTGTGGATTTTTATTACCTGTTATTATTTTTAACAGGACATTGATTGGAAATATTCTGTTTCTCTAATTTGGCCTTAAAATGAACGTTTACACCTCTTAAATTTCTTACACTTCTAACATTAACATTTCACAATAAACAATTATACAAGTATAACATTTGTTTTCCATTAGTTCCACTGAGTTCTCTTCGTATACATGAAGAAATTTTATGAAAATGTTTGAGCAATTTTTATGCAGAAATGTAGAAAAAAAAAAACGTTCCTGTAAATATATATATATTTTTGCTTCTCGCGTTTCCATTACTCCTAGAAGTGCATGAAACCTAAATATCACAATAATAAAAAAAATCTCAAATATGTGTTTTTTCAGACACATCGATATAAAAGTTTATCGCAAAAGTGCAACGGAAACACTTGACACAGGGGGTCATGTGACCAGGTGATTTAACGTTCGCATTCCTCAAAGAAAAGTCTCGAGAATTTAAGAGAATCGTGGGATATCAGGTAAAGACGAAGAATTGCAGCTCATTCAGTGAACATCTTTCAATGGAAGCAAAATTTCAGAAATATCGCTTTTATTTTGAGAAAAACTGTAATGGAAACTCCACTAGTGTATTTGTTAGCCTTCACCCAGCACATATATGAATGTAGATAAATGTACTTTTCGTAGACACTGCCTATAGTATAATTCTTCTCTTTAATTTGTTTAACTGGGTTCTTTTCTTGTCTATTTTTAAGACTTCAATCCGTTGTTTGGGAGTAATTTTTACGAAGAAATATACAAAGTTTTATGCCACTGGTTAGGAGTATTTTAAAAAGCAAACCGTACTTAAAATATGGACTCAGAACTACAACTTCGCAACAAAACAAGAAAAGCAAAGAAACACAATTATCCACAAATTTGTCTTTATTATAAAAAGGAGAGCAAGGAGAACAATATATCTCCACTGTGGACATAATGTGCCTGTTGTGGTCCTTACCCAAAAGATTTTTTATTTTTATTTTTTTTCAAAGACATACTAACAGAAGATATCTTTTTTTTTTTTTGTACGTACTCCAAAAATAGCACAGATTCGTAGTCCTTTTAACACCGTCTGTTAAAAGAAGCAATTTAGCATATCACCACGTTTACTGATAATACACAGAAAAAGATAAATGCAATCTGTTTTTTTTTTGTTGTTTTTTTTTTTTTTTTTCCTCCGGGGTTGCCGACAGATCCAACCTCGAGAACATGAAGGTGTATTTTTTTATTTTATTTTTTATTTTATTTTAGCAACTGGCAAAAGTGAGTTAAAGAAAGTTTCAGGCAGATGGGCGAATAACGTAGTGTGTCCTTAGTTTCTCTACGCTAGAAAAAAAAATAATAAAAAGTGGGGCAAGTTCCTTTTTCAGAAGAAAATGTTGAAACACTGGCGAACATGTTGTGTAAAATGTCCACAAAACTGGCAGTAGAACGGGACTATTATATCATGGTGGTCAATATTCTTCATTTTTTATTATTATTTTTAAAGATGTGAGCGTAAAGCATTGATTGGATGGATGGATAGATGGATGGATGGATGGATGGAAAACCTACTGGTACCTTTAAACTACAAGCATACACAAAGTGGTTCAAATTATTTTGCCATCTATATATATATATATAAAATAATAAAAAAAATCAGGGTGGACTTCGGGTGATTTAACTCCCCTCCCTCAATATATTTACGCCTCATTTCAGACTGAAACATAAGCAGGATGCATAATTAGCACATTTCCAAAGAGGAAGCTCGTGTTGGCCTCTGTCAACCAGAATAGAACAACCATGACATTTTTAATAGAAGTATGAAAGCAGGGGGGGAAGCAAACACGGACAAAAACCAGGTGAAATAATGACGCCACATAGAGTTTTACGTAACTTCTCTGGATGTTGTCAGAGAGAGAAGAGGAAAAGAAACAAAAAGTTTTTTTGAAAAGTTTTTTTCTAGTCGTCCTCCTTCTTGTTTCCGTCATTGTCCTTCCGTCGTTTTTCTTCTTCTTTTTCTTCAGTGGAGTCGGGGGGGTCGGTTAGGTTACAGGGTGAGCTTGCAGTGACACAGTTCTTTGTACATTTGCCTTCTGAGCCGGGGCATGTCCTGCTGGCCGAAGGTGAAAGGCTGCCCTAGCGCCAGGCATTTGCAGTACTGCAGGGTGGTGGGGGAAAAAAAACAGGAAATTAATAAATTAAGAACACTGCATCAGCTCGGTACTGGTGAAGTCACGCAAGTTACGTATGTAGGTTGCGCTCTATAGAAGGTACGTATGTAGGTTGTGCTTTATAGAAGTTACGTATGTAGGTTGTGCTTTATAGAAGATACGTATGTAGGTTGTGCTCTATAGAAGTTACGTATGTAGGTTGTGCTCTATAGAAGTTACATATGTAGGTTGTGCTTTATAGAAGATACGTATGTAGGTTGCGCTCTATAGAAGATACGTATGTAGGTTGTGATCTATAGAAGGTACGTATGTAGGTTGTGCTCTATAGAAGTTACGTATGTAGGTTGTGCTCTATAGAAGTTACGTATGTAGGTTGTGCTCTATAGAAGTTACGTATGTAGGTTGTGCTCTATAGAAGTTACGTATGTAGGTTGTGCTTTATAGAAGATACGTATGTAGGTTGTGCTCTATAGAAGATACGTATGTAGGTTGCGCTCTATAGAAGATACGTATGTAGGTTGTGATCTATAGAAGGTACGTATGTAGGTTGTGCTTTATAGGAGATACGTATGTAGGTTGTGCTCTATAGAAGTTACGTATGTAGGTTATGCTCTATAGAAGTTACATATGTAGGTTGTGCTTTATAGAAGATACGTATGTAGGTTGCGCTCTATAGAAGATACGTATGTAGGTTGTGATCTATAGAAGGTACGTATGTAGGTTGTGCTCTATAGAAGTTACGTATGTAGGTTGTGCTCTATAGAAGTTACATATGTAGGTTGTGCTTTATAGAAGATACGTATGTAGGTTGCGCTCTATAGAAGATACGTATGTAGGTTGTGATCTATAGAAGGTACGTATGTAGGTTGTGCTCTATAGAAGTTACGTATGTAGGTTGTGCTCTATAGAAGTTACGTATGTAGGTTGTGCTCTATAGAAGGTACGTATGTAGGTTGTGCTTTATAGAAGGTACGTATGTAGGTTGTGCTCTATAGAAGTTACGTATGTAGGTTGTGCTCTATAGAAGGTACGTATGTAGGTTGCGCTTTATAAAAGATACGTATGCTGGGTGACTAAATTACCGCAAAGGAGCAATTTCTAGACAATCAAGCAGGATTCTTTCTAAATCTTCCACAACATATGGATGTGTGGTTGATGATGAATAAGATTTGAAGCACGTCTGACCATCACGCATTTGCAACACCATTATTTTTATTTTGTTTTATTATTTTTTAAAAACACTGCATAAAACACAAGGACGCCTTATGTTACGTATTCTCATACATGCCCATAGATACAGAAGAGTATTAGGGTAATCCATGAGAAACAACAACAAAAAAACATTAGAGAAGGCAGGTTTTCGAACCTTTTCTTGAAATTTCAATACTTTTTTCCTATTTTTTTTTTCCTTTGTTGAAAGTTTGTCTTTTTTCTCCAAATATCGACTTTTATTTCCTCAAAATTCAGATTTTTTCTCAAAATTTTTACTTTTTTCTCAAAATTTTATCATTTTTCTTGAAGTTTTGGCTTTTTTCTCCTCAAAGATCCAACTTTTTTACTTGTAATTTTGTCCTTTTTTTTCCCGTAATTTTGTGTATTTTCTCAGAATTTTCACTTTTTTCTTTGCACAATGAAAAATCAATCTTTCTCTTCAAATTTTTTTCCTCATGGGTGGCCTATGATTAGGGATGTCCCAATCGATACCAAAGCCAATCCAAGCTTCTTCTTCTTCTTCTATTTTTTTTTTTTTTTTTTTTTTTTTTTTTTAAATGTACGAATCGGTATCAGGCTTGATATTATCTATTTCAGGTCGGCCATAAACCAGACCCAAGTCTCTGTGGTGTCAAAGTGTCTGCTTCCACTTCGTTGGGTGGCATCAAATCTACATTCATAAGGTTGAATATCTAGAATGCACCAATTCACTATTTATAAGGTCAAAACTGGTAAAACTCATGGATGTTTCTAAAAGTGCAAATAGCACAAATAATGTACAGGGCCAAAAATAATTTATCAATACCACCTACAATCCAAAAACTTTTTAGAAATCGAGATGGCGATTTAAAATTCACAGGTCAAGAATGAAAAGCTTTTGTGCGTTTCGCTGTGTGGTGTCCAATTATGGATTGTGTTACAGATAGAAGCAATGCTCAGACCTGATGAAATTAAGAATTTTTTTTTATAAAAATATAGTACTGAGTTTGTTGCTGTTGTTATTATTCTGTTTTTGTTTTTATTAGATCACTAAAGTATGGTGTAGAAACTGTTTTCCTTTTGTAAAATATGGAAGCATTTCTGTTAAATAAGTTTTACTTCCTCCAACTCCTTTTCGAATATATTGCATGTTTCTTTGTTCTTTTTTTTTAAAAAAAATGATCCCTTTCTTTTGTATATGTTCAAAATAAATGAAGCCCAAAATATTACAATAAACGAAGAAGACACTTACTACTTCTTCTTCTGTTTTAGTTGTGATTGGCTAGCGTCAAAGCTTCCAAAAATCCAAGAAGAAGAAAAAGCGAAATCATGTAACTAAAAGCTCTTTTAAAGTATTCCGGGACATAGATGTTGTAACCTACATATGCAGCCTACGCTGGTGCAATGCATTTATAATTTCATCAGTCTGGCTTGCTCTTTAACAACTCCACTCAACATCCAACACTAGTCAGCGCCATGGGGTTAATTTTTGTTTCAACAATGGTGAGTGAAACATTAGCCGAAATTTCAAACATACAAATGTACGAACTTCCCTAGTTGACCTTTCCTCTATGTGTTCCACCTTTATTGATCCAAAACAATCAATTCAAAAACTGTGGATCTGGAGAAACTGACAGGAAAACTAAAGAGGAGACATGCTACGACCAAGTGGACCAATCACAGCTCTTCTTGGGTCTACGATGGAGCCGAGGGGTGGGTATTGGCAACGACTTCACGACACGATACTTGAGTCACGATACGATACATTATTGCAATATTACGATATTTCTTTTTCTTTTAAAATCGATGATTAAGAATTTCAAAATCAATATTGTATCAGAAGAAAAAGTATTTCGATATATTGCCATATTGATATTTTTCCCACGACCACGCCATCAATTTGATGCAGAAAATCTAAACCATTGATAAAAATGTCTGGGATGTGTGGAAGAACTTTACTTCGTGGGACAAATTTGTAAATTATGCAATATGGATGTTTGGTGAGGTGGTAGTAACCAGTACTACCAACTTGATTAACAGGAATCTACAGGGGGGGACCTTTAGGACGGTTAATGATCAGGACTCAGATCATTGGGGGGAAAAAAATAGATGGGGACATCCCTAACAAAAATGTACACCAGGATTGGCTGAAAAGCAAATGTGAACAGTCTCAATCTCATAACCTCTGTGGTATTTGGAGAGATTCCACGATGTATGGATGATTAAGAAATTAAGTGCAGCCCATATACACCACCAGTAAGAAGTATGGACAAGAAACTCACCTGTAGCACAAAAGCCCCACAGTCACTGTCATTGTTCTGGCGACCCACATTCTGCAACATTAAACACAGCTTTCAGAAAAAAATTAAATACATCTTATCCAAATACATTTTCTTAAACATTCCTTACGTTAAATCCCGATAAACAGTCCCTGTTCTAGTAAAGAAGCACTTTATTTTAAGAAATGTGAAATGTCAGAATAACAGGAAGATTTATTTCCATTGGGTCAGAAGTTTACAAGCGCCACATGGACATTGCTTTTTTTTTTATGGTTGTTTTGAGGCAGCGGCTTCTTCAATGACTTGTTTTATCGTTTTAACTGTTTCTTTTTCAACCATAGTCTGTGAGAAACGTTGATAAAAAAAAAAGTCGAACTTTCAAAAAAAAGTTTTCGTATAAGGTACTGCTGGTTTAAACGTCTACTTTCAAGTTTTTTCTTGAAATTTTGATTTTCCAAGTGCATGATGGAATTCGGCCCAAGTCCCTCCCACTGACATGGAGGAGGATGAGCTCATGACATATAGCCAGCCACCAGGGGGGGCTCTACTTGCTTTGGCTTCTTTTTGAGGGGTTGTCCCACAGTGTCTTCACATGGGGCTTTTGCTGTTGTTCTGGAACCAACAGTTTACCCTTCGTACCAAAGCAGGTTCACCTCCGGGAGGGTCTAAGGTGTTTGTATCTGTATAATATCATCTGTAAAGGTGATCGTGGAACCTTCGGACATTTGGAAATTACTCCCAGGGATGAAGAAGACTTGTGGAGGTCCATATTTTCTCTTTCCAACCATCTCTATGTTTGATGGAAGACTCAGTGCCTTTAAGCTCCACCTCCATCAACTCACATTATGTCAGTTGGTCAGTGAGGAGCTTCTACAACCATCACGTCCTTTTCTGAAAATCCCCAAGCTGTTCAAAGATGTATGTGAACTTCTGACCCATTGGAGCTGTGATTTATAGGGGTTTTCCTGGTGTTGGCGTGTGAATGTGTATAAATGAATGTGTAGATGTAGAAAAGCTCTGTGCGGACACGAGTCACATTTAGAATTTTAAAAGAGTTTCCTGAATCATTTCCAAATAAAAACATAAAAACGTTACCATTTTGAAAAAGGCTTTCCATCCCGTCAAAAAGTCTCGTTGGCCTTTTTTGATGGCTTCGGCTTGCAGATACTTGAAAATGTGCTGGAACCAACAACAACGAAAAACACACATATATATATATCACAAGCATTTTAACTTAAGTTTTACTCAATAAAATATTTGCAGAGTGAGATGATAATAAAAACAACAGCACAGATTTAACACGATTGTCAGAACACAAAAAAAATATTGCCATCAACACGCCACAAAGGGGTGCTGTGACACTTTTCAAAATAAGGTGTGCCATATTCATTATGAATTAAATTCATTGGAAACTGATCAAATTTTAAAGACTTGATCTTCCGACATTCCTCATTTAATTTTTAATCAATTCAAAAAAAAAATGTTACTGAACAGTAAGATAGCAAGTTATGACTTTATATATATATATTAAAAAAGAAAAATTACATTATTTTCTTTTTTGTTCTTCCGTGTTGTAGATATGTTTGTTTGTTTTTTTTTTACAAATTAAGGCTAATTTAAAAGTACCACTAGACGTTAGAGAAAGTCGGTGCCGTCTCTTTTTTACAAGTTGGGTTAATTTTTGTGGCGACTGAAACTTTTGCCAAAATTAACAGCTGTATCAGATGTTATCACTTTATATCAGACAGGATATAAAGTGATAACATAAGAACGATAACGATAAATAAGTGACAGTCTAACCAGCAGTGGCAATAAATTCAACAATCGTGTAATTTTTTCCGACCCCATTATCTTCCATTAAAATCTCACCTACAAGCAAATATACTGAGACAGTGGAGTTCCAACACCGCTAGTGTATCGAAACCCGGTGTTTGTGTACTTTGTGTGAATCCGTTCCATAAATGCTGTTCTTTATTCTGGAGAGAGTAAGACACAATAACATTTCCTCTATATTCATGGGTTTACGGGTTAAAATGTGCCTCAGCTGGGCTTTATGAGCATGTGCATCGTTAGTTATCTCTATTTTCTGCATTTCCATTTCCCCTAGATTTGCGAAAAACCTAAGTATCACAATAAAAAAGTGGTTACATTTCAAAGAACCTCTCAAATATCTAAAGCTAAAACATTTTTACACTCTCATGAGGTGGTTTTTCAGATGTACCAATATAAAAGTTAATTTGATGACACAGGGGGTCATGTGACCAGTTCATTTGAAGTCATTCTTCCTCAAAGTGAAGAGAATTTAAGAGAACACCTGGTCACAAAACACCTTTCAACCCATGAGACACGTAAAAAGCGCAATTGTACTTCATAGAAATTTCAGAAATATCGCTTTTAATTTGCAAAAAAATAAAAAATTATAATGGAAATGCAGCTACTGTCAATAATGTCCAACATACTGACCAGGATTGGTCTTAGCTGTTGGTCTAAAATTCCTTCTTTCTTCTAATCATTTCTCTGTTCGTGTCGAACAGAAACATTATCTGACTAAACCATCTTTCAACCCTTCAACACCAAAGGCCAGACGTTGTTTCTTTGTTCATCTTGACTATAAAAAGGTGCGGAACTTTCAATATCTGGTAGTTATCTAGAATTTACTGCATGTCATAAGAGTGTAAAAACCTACCAGGAGAGGCAGAAGTCAAATTTCCATAACATCATCACATTGGCTTTAAAGTGCTTTCAGAAACCTTTGGGATTTTATTACATGATTACGATAATGAATCTGTTTTTACAGGGTTCAAACAACCTTGTTAAACCTTTGAGTCTGTTTACGTCCTACCTTTGGGCATCGCCTGTTGAGGGTCCGCTGAGAGTCGAAGTACGTGATGGCGCGACGAGGAATGTCGACACTGACCAGCGACCAGTGAACTTCCAGATGGATGGGGATCAACAACAGATCCTTCTGAAAGATGTCGACCTGGTGAACGAAACGAACCATCAGTGCATTTATTTGAGGCACTTTCTTATAGCCAACATTTCGCTCCAAAAAAATTACTTACTGTTGCATAACCGCATCACAATTTACTACCCTCTTGTAACCTTAGCGGACAAAAACGTCCATGCCCAAAAACTGCTATGGAAACTAGATTAATGTTTTACACACACCTCATAAAAAGCCTGCTACACAAGCACAAAAACGAATGAAATAACATTTTATGCATAGGCCCTTTAACAGGGATATGGCTGATTTTAGTGTTGAACACCAAAAATTACAAATTTGACCATTTTTCCCATAAATTAAACATTAATATTGCAAAATGAATGATTTTATTGTGTCACTGCTGAGAGATTAAAAAATGCAGTTATAATGGAAGTCAATGGGATTTTTTGTGCCAGGCTAGTAAATTTTAAATCTGATGCTACTAGGGATGTCACAATTACAGTCTTACGATTATTGTCAGAGAATTTATCACGATATTACGATAATCACGATTATTACACGTGGATTAATTTCACAACCTTATTCATATGTAAAATCACATCCTTAAAGGTCTAAAAGTTCCCTTTATTTCTATCTTTAGATGCCAAAATATGATTATATTACTAATTATATGACCCAATATTTGAATTTGTATATTTAAGTATCTATTTATATAGGACCAATCATTAATCCCCAAGGAGAATTGTTTAAGTCATCAATTGTCATCTATACCAGATGTTTAAGGTTATTTTTTTATGACTACATGGCGTATTCTTCTACACATCACTGCACACACACTGACACTGTAGACCGTCCGACAACCCAAAAAAAAGAAAGAAAGAAAGAAAAAAGCGATCGACCTCATGCTGCACTGAAAGCCGAACCCGTGTCTTACTTGTACACAATTAATGGCGAGTGACGCGCTAACATTTAATTTAAAGTCAATGCAACATTAGAAAAACATTGACGTATTTTAATGTTACTGTGTATTTACCTTAATATTGACATACAAAGTCGTGTGATTGTCCCGTAGGTGGTGAAAGATGTCAGATGTGTTTGACTACTACTTTGACCGCAATGTTTTATAACACGATTTACTACCTGCTGGCGAGCCATCATCAAAAATGACACGCTGGTGGTTTTACCTGTATCCAAAATATTCCCGTACGGCTGATTTGACAGGATTGGTCATGGGGAATAACTCATCTGCAGGGATCAAAAGAAAGCAACACACGCGGGCGCGGCAACATGTGGGTGTTGCGTAACTTTGTTTTCGTTCCGTTTATGGTTTGATGGTATTCAGGAAACGATAAATTAATCGTAGCACTTAATATCGCAATTAATTGCGAAGTCAAGTAATCGTGACATCCCTAGATGCTACAAAAAAAACTAATAATACAATCACAATACCTCACAACATTAATTTTATGGAAAACAGGTAATTTTTTATGATTCTTTCATAAAAAAACAACAGTGACTTCAAGTAATCACACTGACATTTAAAGGGTTAAAATCCTCAAAATGGTTGAATTTTTGGTAGTTTTGTAAAATGCTGTAGTGGTTTAAGATATTTATGTGTTTATAGCAGTTTTTGGACATGGACCTTTTTGTCTGCTAAGGTTACATGGTAAAATTTTTCTACAGTGTTCCATTGACCTATTTTTTCCCCCAAAAAATTCTGTAGAGAGGCCATTTTTTTTTTTTTTTAAATTTATTTATTTTTTTAAATGGGACTGCAATGTATGTATTTATTTATTTATTTATTTTTACCTCTACTGGCCTGCTGTACATGTTTTCCTTTAGGAGCAATAAAAAAAGTTGTTCACAAAAAAAATTGTGTAGAGAAAGACTCTACTCTACACACAAAAAATTGTGCCATATGCACTAGAACAGCTAAATAAAGAGAAGAATTTTTGCCCGAGGGTTAAAGTCCTGCTGGAGGAAAATTCCTGAAGCAAAGGCCTGGAAGATCATACCTATTTAGTGTGACATATATTTAAGTAGACTAGTAGTTGTACCAACATCTATACCTGATATTACCAGTTTTAAATCAAATAACACAATATTTATCGTCACATAACATAGAACCAAACATATATGACTCCAGACGTGTTCAATGTTCTCTCAATGAGAAAATAAATAAAATGTAAAAAATTTGGACTCAAGAAGTTTGAAATGAATTCATGTTTCGATTATAAAACCTTTCTTTGTGATTTAAATTGTCAACAATCCTCAATGTTTACACATATATAAAGAGAGAGATAAAAATATATATATATGCGTCAAACAATACTTTGGAAAAATCTCAGTTAAAATGTTGTGAAAAGCGGTTCCTACATCCACTTACATTTTTTGTCCACCGTTTGACTCCTTCATAGCCTTTTGTCCTTAGCTTATCATAAAAGAAGCTGTTGAAAAAATGCACCTGAGGAAGGAAAAGACAGTCATAAGAATCTCTCTGAATTAGCACTAGCTGCTTTTATTTGACTTCATTCTGACTCAAGCTCCAGAAACATTTTAACAGACTGGCACACTTTAATGTTCCTACCTTATCTGGCACCGAGTCCATGACCAGGTCTCCATACATGTTCATAATCTGAACAGAACGGAAATAACACGACAAGTAAGTAGTAAGTAATATGTACCAGTTCGCTTCTTGTGACCTGTACATTCAGGCAGCACCTGAAAACCAGTCACGCCAGTGTGTTGATGGAAGTTGGGGGTTTTCAGGTGCCGCGTGGCGTCTTTGGCAGTGGTGTTTTGCCGGAATATAGTCCCAAGTCTATATCTGCCCTAGACAATCCCTTTGTGTTAATTGCATTTGTACTTGATGTGAATGAAGATGTCACAAGAAGTAATTTGGAAAAGTCTTCAATCACTTTTGCAAACAACTGGCTAACTGACAACACTACATTACAGCATCTGTGCTAAGTTAAAGTGAACAGCTGCGCTGCCGGATTAGGACAATGCTTGGACCAATTTAAATGTGGGGAATACGGTGAGTGACTAAATTTCACATACGGGTGGCGTATCCCTTTAAGTTGTCCAGTTAAAGTCGGATTAAGGCAATAATTAGTTTTTTTCATGTGCATGTTCAGAGTCTTGGCCAAGACCAAGCATGAGCTCCAAAACGTTCCTGAGCAGCTTTCACTTCACTTTGTTATGTCCTAAATAGGCAAAAAAATGCTAGAATGCTACGAGGTTAAAACCATCGCATTGCATTCAGATGAGGTTACAACTACCAGGACTGTGAGTGAAGTCTGTGTATTCCCTGTCGTACCTGGTCATTGAGCCAGTTCTGTCCGTACAAAGTGCCGAGGTCGTCCATGGTCAGGACGTGGCGTTTGTAGTTGACTCTGAACGTTTTAGCCATGACTGATCCCGACGACCGTTGGAAGGATTGTATTAGATGTTGGACCACTGCTTTCCTAATGGACGTAGAGCAACAACAGAGCAAACAAATGGACGTATTAGCAACATATTCACTGCTAATCCGACATTGGTATTGGTGCTGATATTAAAGAAAATTCTAGATCGGCTATCGGTGACGATGGGCCCGACCCATAGAGGCAGGTCTATTCATTCCAATTCCAACTTAACCAAGCATCTCCAGAAATTAACGTTTATTTTTTTGAAAGTCTGCCAACCTAGCTGACGATTTCTGACCTGTGCGGCTGTGAGAAGCTCTCGCCGAAGATGTCCTGAAGCTTTTCCACAATGTCGTCCACGTGGATGGGGATCAAACTGCCATACTGCTGTAGGGATTCTTCAAGAATACCTCCAGACACAAGATACACACAAGACAGTATAAACAAAACAGAATCTATGCGTTTGTCATGTGATCAAAGCATCTTGTGACAACAGACCATCCAGGTGTGTATTTTACAGATTTAACCAATACCAATTACGATACACATTGCCTAAATGACAAGCCAAGAACCAAACCACTATCAAACTACTTTTTTTGGCACTTGGACATGATGAATGACACAATGAGTTTCGGTTTTTTATAGCGATGTCCTGATACAGGCATTTCTAAAATGATCTGATCTTCCTGTCAAAGCTCTCACTATCGTATTTTGGATTAACTGCTGGCCTCTTAGAGATGCTAAGTGGACAACCTTATGTAAACTAGTTTATGCACTTGTGACATAAGGTTGTCCAATTAGCATCTCAGTATACTTGGCTAGAGATGTTCCTCCAGTCCTCATCAAATGTGCCAACTAATTATAACCTCAAGGTTAGTTCCGGTAGCACTGGAAGACAATTTAATGCCACCCAGTTAGAGTTTACCGTCGGGGTTCATAGACGAGTATAGCTGGGTGTCATTTGCATAGCAGTGGACATTTACGGAGTGTTTCCTGATAATACTGCATAAGGAAAGCATGTATATAATGTGAAAAGCAGTGGTCCTAGCACAAAACCCTGTGGAACCCCATGATCAACTTTTTGTCTAAGTGGAAGAATCCTAATTGACATATTGGAAGCAGTCTGAAAAATAAAACTGAAATATTTTTTATCCAGTTCTTTGAGGCATTTCTGTGAAACTGAACTCAGTTTCAAAATGATCGGTACCAGGCTTCAGCCAAGCCCAACTTTTGTAGTTATTTATTTTAGGCCTACCATGAAGCAAAGCCACATCCCTGTAGTGTCAAAGCCAAAAACCTGGACATGCCTAGCTTGTTATGTTCATCACAGACCGCGTTAAACCAATCACACCATGAAGCCATATCAGTAGGAGTGTGGGGAACAGGAAACAACTGCATGTAGCTAAGCTAATTATGTAGTTAAGCATATAAGCAAGTTTATTGTCTTTAATCTTTTTATGGAGGATTTGTGCATAAAAGTAAATGAGAGATATCACAAGAGCTAATCCATACCACTGACGCAACTCGTGTGCTCCTCAGTAAGGGCCAGCTCCACGGGTTTAACCTCCATCTGCCACCTCGCTCTGTCCTCTTGCTTGTCTGAAGAACAGCCATTTATCTGCTTATCTGTCAGAGAAAAGAAAATAAATTACACATTCGATTGGGATGATGAGATAACACGCAGAAGATTCAGTTACTCCACAGATGACACTGATTACCGCGACCGTGAAAGAGCAGGTACAGTGACAGTGATTCTCTTTCTTTGACTACAGCTCTGAATGATGCAAAACCTCACATGCAAACCAAGACGTACTCCACTAAATATTGGTGGGAAAAAAATATCGATATGGCAACATATTTGCGATACTTTTTCTTTCAATACAATATCGAGTTTGAATGTCTTAATATCGATTTTAAAAGAAAAAGTCGTGTTTTGGGCCGATTGTGAAAAACTTCTCCATTTGAAATGGATCATTTGGATTGATTTTGTTTTTTTCCCCTCACTTTGTCCAATGAATTATCACTGATGTCATCTGATGTACAACTTGTTGCTGCATTTAAATTTTCTCAATGAACTATGTAGAATATATTGCAAAATATGGTGACAGTAATGCACCTAAAATTTGTTTCCCCAATCGCCATAAAATGAAAGAACATCATTCACATCACGTGACAAGGTAAAAAGCGATGGCTCTGCAGAACCAGTGGTCGATTTACTGTGTTTCTTACACAAGTTCTTATCTCTTGTTTAGAAACTCAATACAATTGCTTTCGTTTACATGAAACCACGAACTCCTACTTTTTCTAGACCAAAAAATGGATAATGGCATCGGGATCAATAAAATCCTATCAATTGTTTTCTGTTTTGTTTTCGCAAAATCTTTGGTTGATCAGACAGTTGTTATACATTTTTTTTTATTTTTACATTTTTTTAATCTATGTATCTGCCACTCTACAAAACATACATTTGAAACCATGTGTTATCTGAATACATTAATGTTGAATACAAAATGATAACATAATGTATATTTATAAATAGCACTAGTTTAATATAGAACACATATAGTAGGTAGGGGATCTCTACTTAATATCTTCATCAGTTTTGGATCCTGAAAAACATTGAAGACCCCTGATGTATCGTATCGTGACTCGAGTATCGTGATATGTATCGTATCATGAAGTCATTGCCAATACCCACCCCTTAGTTGTCAGGCTAAAGCGGGAGGTCAACGTAAACCTGCTTTACTACTAGTGTGGGATTATTCTACATCACAGTATAATAGTCTTTTAGTCTTTATTTTAATCTTTAGTCAATCTCCTGCAATAAACCAATCAACCAATAGAAGATGTTGTGAACATGTGATAATGCATGGGGGAAAAAATACCTTGAATTTAACCTTGTATCTCAAAAATAACCCTGGAAATGAACTTCCCACCCTTGTAAACATACAAAAAGAGGTATAACATGACCATCTGCATTGTCAAGATCAAAAGTTGAAAATGGGTAAAGATGGACTCTGACGCCATCTTGAATTCTCCCAATGAAATTATATGGGCATGTTATATATTTTCTGAAACCTTATAGTCAGGTGAATGTTGTGGTACTTGTGTTTTGTGTTTCTGATGTTCCTATGTCCTACAGGATTAAAAGAAAGAACATAGTTTAGGCGTAAAATGTGAAAAAATTAATGCTTTTGATGGTTTGATGAGCTGCAGTCACCTCCATATTTATCAGACAGGTTCACAACTGGGTTTAAATGGAAGCTTAGAAGGTCCCCTTTAAAATGATACCAAACACAATATTATTGAACATTGAGAAAAGTCCTAATCATGAGGGTAAAACAGATTATGCACATGCGTCTAACACACAGTTTTCCTTAGGGGGTGGTTAACTTCATGAGCTGATAGCCAAGATTTAGCTACTCACCTGGAAAGGCTATCATACAAAAAAATTATCTACAGACATATATCTATCCAAAAAATATAGGTAGCCTTCGTCCCTTTGACTGATACCAAAATCCGGTCTGGCCCATGGACTAAGGGTAGTTAGTAAGTGATGAACAAACGAGTTTAGAATAAGAATCTTATCCAATCAGGTGATTTTAAAGGTAAAGAGCCAATCAACCGAAGTAAACGTAGACATCAGTACCTCTCTCAGATACTGTGAACCGCTCGTCGTTGCTGTCGTCCTCGTCGTGGTACGTCGACTGCCGATGCCTTTTTATCCTTCGCTGCTTGCCGCCGTGCGCGTTGTACCTTTGCCCTCGGCCGCTCCATCGGTGCGCTAGCGAGCAAACCCACCGGGCTCGCTGGCGCCAGCTTTTCCAATGCTGCGTGAGTCGGAATCCAAGGCCCCCGTGGGTTCGTAAACGCTGCAAGCGCCGGAGCCTCTTGAGAGCCCGGTACCGGCTGAGGTTGGACATGAACAACTCCCGTGCGTCCGCCGCCGCCGCCGGGGACACGGCGTCCTCCACGGGGACCACTTTTTCTACCTTCTGCTGCTGTCCGTGAGGTTGTTGGTGTTGCGGTACAGGGTACTGGGCAAGAAAATCGGGGATGTCCCACTCCTCTGCCTCCTCCTGGTCTCCATCTTCCTCGCCGTCCTCTTCCTCGTCCTCATTGTTCTCCCAGCCTTTGCCCTCAAACTCGCCAACGTCCTCCCCGTCGAGATTGTTCACTTCTTCCTCCTCGTCCCCTATCGCCTCAATCACACCTATCCCGTCCTCCTCGCCGACATACTCGCCTACTTTTTCTTTGCCGAGTCTGAACTGGACGGGGCTGGACACACTGTGACCCGACACTGGGACTATGAGGTGGTCTCCGGGTATCCCACCTACATGCAAAGATGAGCACATAAAGTAAAATAACTTCAAAGCAACTTCATATATACTTATATCAATATGCTCAACACAAAACCCATGAGAAAAGTATCTTAAAAGTTATGTAACTGCACTTCGAGGCCGTTTTAAAAGGTGGTATTTCTTCCGTTTCTTCGCGATAAAGTGCAGCCTAAACGTTGCGAAACCTGCCGACATCATTCTAGTATACAAACACAAGTAAAGCTCCCACCTCCTCCTGTGTCGTCCTGGCCCACAGTGGTCAGACCCAGGTCTCCCTGCCAGCGGTTCTGGGCCAGACTGCCACCACTGTCACGCATTATCCAAGGACAGCCCACGACCTGCGCCAGCTCGTCACCTACAACCAACAAACAAACAGTGAGGTTCCAGTCAAAAGTCCGGACATTCAGTCTTCATCACTAGTTGCCGGCTTTCGCTTTGATGCTTTGCAAACTCTTTGCATTTTCTCAATCGGGTGTGAATTTGTGGAGTTTCTTGTCTTCTGTGTGTGTTCAACACCTTCAGTTCACCTTCTAGTTACTGCACCACAACCCTCTATAGAGAATAGTCCAATTTAAGTGCTGTTCTAATCCATATTAGTCCCGACCCAACACAGACCCCACAAATGTGACTATTCATCGAGGCGTGTGCATCAGCAAGAGTCGGTTCTTTTGAAGAATCATGTATCAAAAAACAATTCCAGTTGGTTTTAATACTTTTCTGGAAGCCAAGGTCTGACAATGTCCACCACCCTCTACACAACAACACCTAATGGGTTTATTGTGCGTCATATTTATACATTTTATATATTTATATCTATATTTATTTATTATATTATACATTGGCCGGCCCAAGAAAAAAAAATGCCCCTGCTTTTACTGAGTAGACAGATAGAAGCCTCCTATTGGATAATTCTTCCATGGCTGATTATCTTTCAACTGGAAACAGGTTATTTAACCCCAACAGCTTCTCATTTCTTAAACAACCACATGGAAAGACGCATCCTGTGGTGGTGGTGAAAAAGATGGTAGTCGATTCTGGTTGATGTTTACGAAGAGTCAAATAACTTATATGCACCAAGCAGAGAAGACTTCTAAAGAGATTGAAGCAGAAACTACTAAAACCGGGTTAAGAACCGTCCAACGCTGCATTATTAAAAACTGGAAGGATGGTGGGGAACCATCGTCTTCCAGGAAGAAATGACCCTGATTGATGGTGATGGACGATCACTTTAATGTTTGATGAAATCAAATGGAAGGAAACCAGCAGTAGAACTCAGGGCTGTTTAATGGTGAAAGTAAAAGCATTTCCACATGTGCCGTGTAAAAGGAAGTAAAGGGATTGGGACTGAACAGCTGTGTAGCCTTAAGAAAACCACGAATCAGTGAGGACAACTGGGAAAAAAAGGTTTCAATCTGCCAGGGAGCAGAAAAACTGGACTCTGGAGACATGGAAGAAGGTCATGTGGTCTGATGGGTCCAGCTTGACCCTGTTCCAGAGACGATGGGGCAACAGGGTTAGAAGAGAAGTGGATGACATGATGCACCCAACATGCCTGGTTCCTACTGTACCGGCCTGTGGGGGCAGCGCTGTGATCTGGGGTTAATGTAGCTGCTCAGGTCCCGGTTTAACAACATTCTGCCCAAAGAACGAAGTCAGACGACAACCTGAATGTACTGAGTGACCAGGTTACTCCTTTTTTGAGTTTTTTTGGCATATTAAAGGGTGATAATATCAGGATTCATGGGTTCAGAGAGTGATTCACGGAGCACGAGACCAGATCAATTGATCGGCTTTGATCAGTATATACTGTGTATCTTTGCATAATTTTTTTTAATATACTTTATGTATATTTATACATATATGTTTGCGTATTCTTAGAGACCACTATAAATTTATAAATTCAGCACAATTGATCTTGAGATGGCCGGGCTAGTAACACAACATAGTGACAACTCCAGATCTTTTTTGTCTTTTCATTTGTTTTAGTGCAAAGAACAAAAAGTACATTAGGTAAGTTTTTATATTTAATAAATGATCCTTCAACAAATAAATAAATAAATAAAATTACTCATTCTTAAGAACAATGAGTGTAATTTGGGCTCATTGTTGTCTGTCGTTTAGTCCTGTTCACTTCTCTGACTAAAACATTGGACAAATTAAGAACAGAAGTTATTTTCACAGGAAAAATCACAGTTTCTATGTATATTTCCGCACATTAATTCATGCCACGGGCCAGATCAGACCCTGCTGTGGGCCGCTTTTGGCCCGCGGGCCCTTCGTTTGACACCTGTGCTGTAGTTCGTCCGGGTCCTTCTCCCTCAGTAATGATGCTACACGACACTGAATTTCACACCAGATAAATAAAGTCATGTAATCTATCCAGCTTTTTTATTTATTGTGGTTTACTACATCACTCCATAGGTCTTTATTAATAACATACAGGCTGGATTAAGATAAACCATCTAATGAGAAGGATATACATATACAGCATGTATGCATATATAGACTTATATATAGATATAGATATATATAGATAGATATGTGATGCATACATCCCTGTCAGTGCAGGATGTCCAGTTTACATTTGCATTCATTTCACACTTACATGAGCCTCCAGAGTTTTTTTTCTCGGTGGAAACTGGTGGAAAATAATTGCTCAAATGTCGACTTTGCAATTTTTTCATTAAAACACTGAATAATATCATATCCCGTGTCACATTTCTTCTGTTTTCTTGCAGGAAACTCTCCACACCGAAGCTAATTTAACCACATAGCAACATAGGCGTCACAGCTTCACCACGGAAGACTGAAAAAAACTCGCGCTAACTGCACATTTTGCGTTTGTTTTCTCATCAGTAACCTGCATCGTGCAGTATGTAACAAACGCAGACATCTTAAAACGACCAGAGCTCCTCGCTCACCCCGTTATTATTTGTTATCTGCCCGTGCTAACACGCTAGCCGTTAGCCGTGTTGTCTTCGGCTAGCTCGGCGCTAGCTACGTAGGAAAACAGCATGCTAGCATTAACATCAAAATAAAAAATAAAAAATGCGTTAGGGCAACGTTACGCTTACCGTAAATCCGCAGACTTATAAGAATGTGTGTCGAGCTGCTTCCGACTTGGTGTGGAGCGTATTTCTTTCAGTATTACGTTAGAACCAAAACAAATGCTAGCTGCTTTTAAACCTCATTCAATGAACTCAGGTGTGGAGGAGCCGGAAGTCTCTTCTTCTTCTCCTGCTGCTTCTTTTCTTCACTTCCTCCTCCTGCTTCTTCTTCTGCGTCTGCTTCTATGTATGTCTGTCTGTACCACTGGTCTGTACTAGACTAGAGCTACATTACCCGCACTTAGTGTTGGATGTGCACAACCATTTTATTTAGTTATAAATTTAAAGTTTATTTATTTTAATTCAGTTTTCGGACCAAAATGCACATTAGTCATTTGCGTCACATATATAAATCATTTTAATGTTATTTTATTTTACAACATTTTACTATATTGCATTTCATTTTAAAAATATTTTATTTTGAAATATTTCTTTTACTATATTTTCGTTTGTTCCAATATTATTTTATTTTACTTTTTTTTTTACCATATTATATCATACCATAGGCTACTATATTTTACTGTATTTTATTTTACTTATTTTATATTTAATTCATGTAACGTTTTACGATATTATATTGTATTTTAATCTCAATTTATTTTACTTTTTTATTTATTTATTTATTTATTTTTAAATAGTCTGCCTGTGTCATGGCTCGCTGGAAGAGCCGTTTCACGCAGATCTCATCGGGAAACCTCTCGTCTCATTTTACAAACGTTGCAACAGTTTTTTTTTTTTTTTTTTTTTTTTACCAATCTGCAAGTTACTGCATGCGCCTCCTCGGTCACATCCCCCTTTTTTTCTGCGCGTAGTATGCGAGCGCTAAGTTCCAAAAGGGGAGACCTGAGGAGCGCACACAGGAGCGCACCACCTGTACACGTCAAACTTATAAACTCTGCTCCACTGATCTGCTCCTGCAGTCTGCTAAAAAGCTGCGGACACAGTGGGAGGAGAAGAGGGAGCGGAGCACAGAGCGGCCAATTTATCTGAACCTGCCTCGGGTTATCCTTCCAGGGACCTTCTGAACCAGAGGGTGAGTCTAAGCCACATTTAAACTCTGATATTATTTATTGCCAACAACAAAACAAAGATCAGTCATTTCTATTAAAGGCATTTAAATGGAGATAAAGAGGTCATGTGGCATAATACGCAGTGAGCATCTGACACTTTGCAGAGGATGAAATATAAACACAAAAACGCATGGGAATAATTAAGACGTGAATTGTAAAGCCAGGTTGTTCCAGCTGGACATATGGACGCTAGGCTGCTCTCGGTTTAACCGGGCGGTCAAGCTGAGCTCTTGTCGGCTTATTGTCCGGGCAAACTGACCCCAACTGCGGTAATCCCGCAGCTTTAACCGCCTGACTCGGCCAGGTGAGACCTGGAGGCTTCGTCACTGGATGAGAGGAGGTTCTCATCAGGGAAACATCCATTTATTTTTGATATACATCTGGATTATTTTAACATTTTTGGTGGATATTAAACAGAATATATGAGAACGCTGTTATATACATATAGATCTAAGACATTTTTTAAATTATATTTTATATATCTTTATATAATAATAATAATGATAATAATAATAATAATAAAGCTTGCTTTTTTTCCAAAAAAAAAAAAAAAAAAAAAAAGGCCACCTGTGCTGAGTTTGCAGGAGTACGTGCTCAAACACGCTTTAAAACAACTGAGTTTTTTTTTGCCCCCTTCTTAAAACGCCACGTTTCACGTCCACCTTGTCAATTAGACTCACAGTGAACATAAAAAGGAAGAAGGGGTCGTTTGCACAAATCTGCATCCTCTTAAATCACTGCTTTTTTTCTGTTTGCTGTAACTTGCATGTGCACGTCGGTGCAAAAATAATAAATCAGAACCTTATCAGACGGAAGCTTTTTTTTTTTTTTTTTTTTTGCGCAGGCTGCAGCCAAGGACCGAACTGATGCCCTTCGTTATTTCCAGATAGTGAAACTTTCTTGTTCAGCTCCGGCTGGGCTTCGTTTATAGCTCGTGTCATGTGTTGATGCTGTGTAATGCAGGGGTGTTAAACTCGTTTTAGTGGTTTATTCAGCCCTATGTGATCTCAAGTAACATAACAGCACAATAACCTATAAGCAACGACAACTCCAGAGTTTTTCCATTTGTTTTGGGGAGAATGTTAATGTATCCTTAAAGAAAAATGAAATTTCTTAAGAAAACTAAGTGTAATGTGTTCATATTGTTGTTTGTTGTTTAGTCCTGGGTCTCCATGTTGTGTTCTGTCCACCTCTCTGACTAAAACAGTAGATTACACATTAGCTATAGAAGTTACTTACATTGAAAAACTGTAATTTCCATACTTGCAAAATGCATGCAAATTCATGCATAGGCTGTATACAAATATGAACAATGCATCAGCTTGTATTGCACAAGCTGATGCGTTGTTCATATTTATATATAGCCTATTTCCCCCTGGGGATCCCTTATGGAGCGGTTGGCATGGCAACTGTTTTTTTTTTTTTTTTTTTTTTTATAGTGTCAAATAACGAACTAAAATGAAACCTATCCAAAAAAAAAAAACATGACACGTGAACATTTTTCAGTTTTATATCAACTACCTAAAAAAAATAGAACATGGAGGAGTTGGAGCTTATGACCTAGATTGCAGCCTCAAGCCACCAGGGGGAGCTCTACGTGCTTTGGCTTCACTTTAGAGGAGCTGTTCTTCATCCATATTCATATAGTTGTGGATTAGACCCTCTGGCCGTATGTTTGACGCCTATAAAAGTTTTAAAAAAAAAGTTCTCACGAATCCTGTATCCCTAACCCTAACCCTATATCTCAAAAAACAAGCTGGAACAAAAGCAACGAACACAATAAGTCCAGACCGGAGGAAAAGCGCAGAGCAAACAGAGATTTATCCAAACCTAGAACACTTCTGTTCAGCCTTAATGTCGTAGCGTAGTTATGTGATCATTCCAAAGTACTGTAAATATGATATTCATATACACACAGGATGTCAAAACTCCTCCAGGCTTCTAAAGTAAACTAGGACAACTGAAGAATGAGTCATGGCTTTATTGAATAAAAGAGTTCACGTACAAATACTGGCCACCTCAGGGCAAAAAACCTGGAAAACATGCAACCACGCAAAACGAAAATAAAAGATTAGCTAATTCATTCAACTCATACAAGTTGCTTTAAATAGTTTCTTCACATTATTTAAAATAAATGGTTAACTCTCATGTGCCTAATTACCATACATAGTGAACATAGTTAAGCCAAAGCTGGTAGAGCTCCCCCTGGTGGCTGGAGGCTGCAGTATGGGTCATAAGCTCCACCTCCTCCATGTTAGTGGGCGGGACTAAAACACTAAGTGAAGTGGTCTGTGGGTCTCTGGAAGCAGCTGGTACCTGAAGGCTCCACGGTCTGTGGCCAGGGCAGATGCTGAGGCAAAAACACGGGTGTGGGAGGAGATTGGTAAGGCCATGAAGAAGACCATCGATCGGCTCCAAAGAGGTTCTGGTAAAAAACCATCCGGTGCCTAAGGGACGGAAGGTGGCAACTTGTCCACATTGTTTTCGGTGGGGGCGGGGAGCTGCTGACGTCACCTAGGGCTATTGTCCGGCGGTGGTAGGAATACTTTGAAGAGCTCCTCAATCCCACCAACATGTATTCCTTAGGGGAAACAGAGACAGAGGGCCTGGGGCTGGACCGTCCAATCTCTGAGGTGGTGAAGCAACTACCTGGCGGTGGAGCCCCAGGAGAGGATGAGATCCGCCCTCAAGGCTCTGGATGTTGTAGGGCTTGTAGTCTTGGTTGACACGCCTCTGCAACATTGCATGGACCAGGGTGGTGGTTCCCATCTTTAAGAAAAGGGACCAGAGGGTATGTTCCGACTATAGGGGGATCACACTCCTCAGCCTCCCCGGTAAAGTCTACGCTAGGGTGCTGGAAAAGAGGGTCCGATCCATAGTTGAACCTCAGATCGAGGAGGAACAATGCGGTTTTCACCCCGGGCGTGGAACCATGGACCAGCTCTTGACCCTCGCTAGGGTGCTAGAGGGGAAATGGGAGTTTTCCCAACTGGTCCACATGTGTTTTGTGGATTTGGAGAAGGCCTACGACCATGTCCCCAGGGGCATTCTGTGGGGGGTGCTCTGGGAGTATGGGGTGGACGGCCCCTTGCTAAGGGCCATTCAGTCCCTGTACCAAAGGAGCATGAGTTCGGTCCGTGTAGCCGTCTGTAAGTTGGACTTGTTCCCGGTGAGGGTTGGACTCCACCAGGGCTGCCCTTTGTCACTGGTTCTGTTCATAACTTTTATGGACAGAATTTCTAGGCGCAACCGGGTGGTGGAGGGGGTCGAGTTCGGTGATCAGGGGGTTGTCGTCCCTGCTTTTTGCGGACGATGTGGTCCTCCTAGCTTCATCAAACTGCAAACGGTTGTGTGGAGTGTGAAGCAGCTGGGATGACGATCTGAGGCCATGGTTCTCAGTCGGAAGAAGGGCGGATTGCTCACTCCAGGTCGGGGAGGAGATCCTGCCTCAAGTGGAGGAGTTCAAGTACCTTGGGATCTTGTTCACGAGTGAGGGTAGAATGGAGCAGGAGATCGACAGACAGATGGGAGCGGTGTATGCAGGTGTTGTAGGTGCTTAACTGGTGAAGAGAGAACTAAGCAGAAAGGCAAAGCTCTCAATTTACCAGTCGATGTTCCAACCCTCACCTATGGTCATCAACTTTGGGTAATGACCGAAAGAAGAGGTGGTTCAGGCATCTGGCGAGGATGCCTCCCTTTAGAGGTGTTCTGGGCATGTCCCAGCAGTAGGAGGCCTCGGGGTCGCCCCAGGACACGATGGAGAGGTTCCTCAATTAAATGAAAAGGACAGCCTGCAGGAAGTGTGGGCGGGGCATCGATATTGTGGCTCCGCCCCCTGGCCATACTGATTAGACTCTGGCTCCAAAGTCCCCATCTTCTTGTTCTCCTTCTTCCTCATTCTCCCCCTCATTCTCCCTTTCCTTCCTCCCTCTTTTCCTCCTCTTCCTCATTCTTCCCCTCCTCTTTATCTTCTTCAGTTCCTTCTCCCCTTCTTCTTCCTCCTCTCCCAGTTTCATCTTCCTTCTTCTCCTCATCCCCTTTTCTACTCTTCCTCCGCAGTCCGTCGTATTCTTCCTTCCTCCTCTTCCTCCTTCATCTTCTTCTTTACCTGATCTTCCTCCGCCACCTCCTCCTTCCTTATTCTTCTCCTCCTACTTTGTATTCATCACCATTCCACATGTTTGACCTCCTCTGGGTGAATTAAAAAAGACAGATCTGGTCCAGGAACGTCTACAGTGGCTGAGCTCGTTGTCACGTCTCTTTATCGTTAATTTCTTTTTTTTAATCACTGACTTCATTTTTTATTGTTAACTTATTTTCTTTATCATTAACTTCTTCTTTTTTAAATTATTAACTTCTTTTTTTAATCATTGACTTCATTTTTTATTGTTAACTTATTTTCTTTATCGTTAACTTCTTTTTTATTGTCAACTTCTTTTTTTAATGAACTTATTTTTCTTTATTGACACTTTTTTATCATTTACTTCTTTTTTATTTATTATTATTTATTTTATTTTTATTTATCATTTATTTTTATTTATTTATTTTTTATCTTTTATCATACGGTTAGCACAGTTAGCCTGTGTGTGAGACAGTAGTGCGCACTTAGGTGTGCATGTGTGTGTGCGACCTACAACTCTCCGTGTGTGTGTGTATCTGTAACTGTAATAACATAACGTTACCTGTGTGTGTGTGTGTGTGTGTGTGTGTGTTTGTGTGCTTCCTACAACTCTCCTGTGTGTGTGTGTGTGTGTGTGTGTGTGTGTGGGTGAGGAGGACGCACGTGTGTGTGTAACTGTAATCATTAAGTTACCTGTTTTGTGTGTATGGGGGGTGTTGGTGTGTGTTGTTGTAACATAAAAGTAGGGATCAGCAGTATTACAGTTTTTTTTACAACCGCTATGACCCGTTGTTCAATACTCAATACTTTTTCAAAACTCTTCACACAGTTGCCACAACATCAGCCTGTGTGGGCTATACAATTAACACAATTCTTCTTCTTTTGACACGAAATGCACACATTTTACATGTTTAAAATTAGTTTTAACTCCTCTTACACACAAATTTCATCAAGACCAAAACAGTAGATGTTAACTGGTGAATTTTCAATTGCTTCCATGCGGTTTGTCAAAACAGAAAACCTTCATGTTCAAAACTAATGGACTGAAGATTACATTGATCACAGCTAATTCCCGTTTCACCCAGGTGCTGGGCTTTTTTTTAATCACAGCACCTATACTTACTGTATAGGTGGATATATATGTGTGTATAGGCTTGTGAGGGGAAAGAACAAAAGATAAGACAAGGGACAAGGTGGAGGACTTGCAAAAAACAAGTGTAGTGAGTGTTGTACAAAAAAAAGGAACAAAAAAATCAACAAATGAAAAAGGAAGAACATCATCACAAACATTAAATTACATGCATGATCAATACAATAATCTGTTGATTGTAAAAAAATAATTAAAAAAAGGAAAAAAAGTAGATTTGACACATGCAAAGTGATTTAGTTTGTGTTATTTCAGCAGTTGCCAATGTTTTTTTATGACTACATGCTGTGACTGACTAAATGTTTCTGTTGGAAGACAACGTGCTTTGGTAGATTAGGTGTACTGTGTTAGTGTATTATTGTATTTTGGAAGTGTGTGTCCGTGTTTAGTTACACTGCGTGATTTTGAGCATGAAATAAACAGTTTGGGGAATGGTGTGTTTCAGTTGCGATGTGCGTTAAGAGTGTTGAAAAAGTGTTTAAGGTTCTGACAAGCGGGTCATAGCGGTTGTAAAAAAAAAACAAAAAAAAAAAAACAACAACAACAGCAGAGACATCAGAGGAGTCCGCGATTAATGAATTGGTCTCAGATGTGGCCTGGGTCTGAGGTGTCAGGGGTTGCCATGGCAACTCAAGGTGGTCGTCAATGACGACAGAAGTGCACTGGGCTGGGACACAGAGAAGAGGTTGAGAAATAGGCTGATTTTCCACCTTTTCACTGGTCTCACATTTGGACTCACTGTGACAAAACGGTAGCTCCCGTCAGAAAAACAAGCAGACCGTAGTTGTTGTAAGACTTTCCTGAAGGCTTTGATATGTTTTTCTAGAGTAAATATTTTGGAGACACGTGCGAGTTTAAAACAGGTGTCCCTTCTGCTTCTCTCACCAAATCTTTGCATTACAGTCAATGGAGAACAGACAGGGACTTGACCGCGAACAGAGGCTCGCAGTTTAAATCAAAACGCGGATTGATACACCAATACACAAGACTCGTGTCTACAGTTTAAAGTTTAAACGAGGTCTCTAGGTGAAAGTATGCCTGAGGAGTAGACGTTTGAAAAACTCCAATGATTAGTTTTTTCGCCCGTCCCATTTATTTCAATGGAAACTTTTGCGCAATGTTTTGCAACTTACGTCACAAAAAAATACGTATTTTCAATCAAACCGCACATTTTGACATAAAGTTGACATATAACTCGTCCTACAACTCTTAGAGTTGTAGGACGAGTTATATGTCAACATAAATCAACGTGTCCTGTCAAGTGATGACAAGGAGATTAATTCATGCCAACTCAAAGACAGACGCCCTTAATGTTATTAAAGCACCTTCTCAAGAAAAACAACACGTAGTTCCATTATATAACCAAGTGGAGTGGAAAAGTTTTAGCTTCATCTATTGCTGAGTTTTTGTCAGTTGCAATATCCACATAATCTTCACCTTCAGTCTCCATGAACACACACCAGAAATCATTAACTGATTTGAAGTCCCAGTAAATTATTTAGAATAAACTCACTGGTTAGACAAGTAATGGGAACAAAATTCAAATAGTATGTTACTCTACATTAGGAGATGTTTCAAACTAAAATTGTTGTTGTTTTTTTTTTTTTTGATTTTTCACATATTCAACAGATTTAAAGGGGACATGAAGGGGATGTAAATCAGACTCTCTGATGTTTTTCTACATTTAACAGGGCATGTGGCATGTCATACTTTTTGAATTTTAAAATGAAAATCAAATAACCGCTAATTTTTTGTTTTTTTAATATCCTTTTCTGAACGGAAAATCCAATGATCAAACATACACGGACACCTGGCACCTTATTCTAATGTGATTTTTGACGTGAGTGAACAAGGCTTGATATCAGAGTATCAGAGATTATATGTAATTATTTTTAGTTTTTAGCTGAAATATGCGCCATAGTGTTTCTGTGGCCATGTGAATTGTTTTGAAAACCTACGTAGGCCTACTGATCCAAGTCCATCCTCATATGTGCTCTTACTTTCAAAACTTCAATATGTAAGAACAGGTGACTTTTTGCTTCTGTCTTCTAATAACAATATATTTTTTTGTTTGTTTTTAGAAGCAGAAAATGAAAATAGACCAGTGTTCTAAGTTTTGTTTAGTCATTCTCGACCCAGATAAAGAACGCTTTGAATTTCAATTAAAATTTTTGAATTTAAAAATGAAAATCAACAAACCGCTTGTGTCGACAACGTCATTATTACACATTTAAGTGCACTGGGACACTGCGAGGTAAACAATGGGCAGCATGGTGCGTCCCGTGCTGCTCCTGATGTTTCTCAGGAAGTTGTTTTTTTAACGCTTTCAGTTTGTTGGTGACCTGCTGAATGGCTCTTCTCAAAAGTAAATGAATCACCCACACGGTCCTCGATATCTGCCTTCACCATCCCATATGTTTGACCACCTCTCAGTCTAATAAAAACGAGGAGGAACTTTTTTTTATCCTGGATGTTGGGAACATTAGGCTATGAGGCTATTTTATCGATTAGTTATTTTTCTTATTGTTAACTTATTTTCTTTATCGTTACCTTCTTCTTTTTTATCGTTAACTTCTCTTTTTATCGTTAACTTCTTTTTGAATCGTTAACTTCATTTTTTAATCATTAACTTTTTATCGTTAGCTTCTTTTTTATCGTTAACTTCTATTTTTAATCATTAACTTTTTTATCGTTAACTTCTTTTTTTAATCATTAACTTTTTTATCGTTAACTTCTTTCTTTATCGTAAACTTCTTTCTTTGTCGTTAGCTTCTTTCTTTATCGTTAACTTCTTTTTTTTAACGTCTCAGAGGAGAAGGAGATTTCTGTTGCGATTGACCACATCACTTGATGATGATGGAGCTGATCTATTTTTATATTTCCCATCTATCTGCAGAGCCTCACCAAAGAGAAACAATAACAACGGCAAATCAACATTAACCAACGCGTCCTGTCAAGTGAGTACAAAGAGATTCATTCATGCCAACTCATACAGAAAAACAACACATGGTTTCCTTATATAACCAAGTGGAGCGGAAAAGCTTCACCTATTGTTGAGTTTTTGTCAGTTGGGATATCCACATAATCTTCACCTTTAGTCTTTATGAACACGCACCAGAAATCATTGATAGATTTGAAGTCCCAGTAAGTTATTTAGAATAAACTCACTGATTAAACAAGTAATGGGAACAAATTTCAAATTTTGTGTTTTACTCTATATTAGGAGATGTTTCAAACTAAAATTTGTTTTTTTTTTGTTGTTTTTTTTCTCACAAATTCAACAGACTTGATGTTTTTCTACATTTAACAGGGCGATTGATGTATCATTTGTTCCTTCTATTTTATTGTCAATCAAATTGTCAATCAAAAAAATGAAAAAGTTAAGGATTATTTTGTTTTATGTTTTTTAATCTAACACAAAAATCAAAAAAAGTCCAGTTTTTCATATTTGAATTTTAGACTAAAAATACAAAATGGAAAAATGGTGCCACAGGACTGAATTTGATTGTAATATTTAATTGGTTGGGGTTTATGACCCGGAGATGGCTTTGTGCGCGGCAGTTTGGGTAATGTAGCCCCTTTCACATGGAGCGAAAAACGGGATTTTATGGGCTCGGCTTGACGCGGCTTCATGTGAACAGGAATGCCGCTTCGACCCGGGTTTTTCGCTCTGATGCTAATGTATCTGAACATACATTCTGATTTTATCACTTGATGGCCTGACAGACTGTATCAATGTAGAAGCTTCAGCTCAAAAACAGCGCAAAGTTTTGGTCTACTCCCATAAAGACCGATCTCTGAAGGGCAGATATTTTTGTTTCTTTTTTTTTGTTTCAATCAAACAATTCAAATGTGGTGTTAAACGTTCATTAATGGAAGCGCATGATAACTAGAAAATTAAGAGGAGTCCCTGATTAATGAATTGGTCTCAGCTGTGGCCCGGGTCTGAGGTGTCAGGGGTTGCCATGGCAACTCAAGGTGGTCGTCAATGACGACAGAAGCGCGCTGGGCTGGGACACAGAGAAGAGGTGGATTTTCCCCCTTTTCACTGGTCTCACATTTGGGCTCACTGTGACAAAACGGTAGCTCCTATCAGAAAAACAAGCAGAAAGTAGTTGTCGTAAGACTTTCCTGAAGACTTTGATATGTTTTTTGTCTTTCTAGAATAAATATTTTGGATACACTTGTGAGTTAAAAACAAAAGGTCCCTCCTTTTTCTTTTTTTTTTTTTAGAAAATCTTTGCATTGGAGTGAATGGAGAGCAGACAGGTACTTTACCGCGAACAGAGGCTCGCATTTTAAATTCTGTTCGTCTCACTGCCGAGCACATTGTGAGAGACAGAACAGGTTTGTCTACAACTGTGGAAAAAATAATGTGTGTAGTGTGTAAATTGTGGCCGTGACCAGCGTGTAAAGAGAAAATTTTCAGGCAATTTCACACACGTGTCTTCACTTTAACTAACGAGCTCACACACTCTAAAACTAATTTCGACAGAGATTTTCATGGTCATTGAACAATAATGGATCAAAAACGATAAGACTTATCAAAAAGAGGATTAATACACCAATACACAAGACTTGTGTGTACATTTGAAGATTTAAATGAAGTCTCTTGGTGAAAGTATGCCTAAGCAATAGACCTTTTTGTGTGTTTTTTTTTTCGACCGTCCCATTCATTTTCAATTCGTATTTCGGAAACAAAAGTAATGGCACACCAATCCTGATCTAACCACACGTTTTTATATATAACTCACCCTACAAGTTAAGAGACGAAAAATATGAGGAAGAGAAAAAATTAGAAGAAGAAACACACGGAATAACAATAGGGCGTTGCCCATTAGCCGTAATTACCGATCACGCAACACAGCGCTGGCAACACCATGAGATCTGCCAACTGCATCTGAGGAGAAGAGGAAATACAGCGGCAGATATCTGGCTAAGTCAAGAACACAGTGATTTACTCTAATATCAACAACCTTTTGAAAGAGCGGGAGTTTGACCGGTCCATTCTGCTGGGTCATCAACAAACTAAAAGCGTAAATGCACCATGTCCCCCATTGTTTATCTGCAGTGTACTGTTCTTAAATGTATAACAACGACGTTGTCGCGATGACGTATGAGTGGGGAAAAAACAGACACGCAAGTCTCGGGGATGGAGGTCCAACCCGGGACTTCTGACGGTGTGAAAGGGGTTCTCATTATCCGGTTGAGACGCCCAGGTAATGCGAGTGGAATCGGAGTTTTTTTTATCAGATAATGCGTGTGCGCATGCTCCACCACCGCTGCGCTGCCGTGTGACCCCGGAACAAAAACGTCCAAGAAAGTCGATCGCAGAAGAAGAAGATAAACGGAGCCGTCTGAGGGATAGCGCGGATCTTACCTGCATCAGAAGTAGCGCGAACATTACATATAAGATAAAATTTACTAATATCCGTCTGGTTGTTGTTTGAAATGCCGGTCCGCCCCATGAACGACTCTTGTTTATTATATCACGTAATAGGTCAACCGGAAATCGGGCCGTATTAACGTGGTATTATCCCGCTGAAAAGCTACGTACTGCCACCTAGTGTGGAGGAGGAGAACAGTTATTCGATTTTCTTGCGCTGCATGTAAACTGGGACAAGGACTGTAGTCAGAAAGTCAAATTTTGACCATAGCTCGATTAAGCTCTGCATGTAAACGTGCTGACTGTTGAACAAGTCCTTGAACAGATAGTGTGTGGTTCCAGCTCCACCGTGGTAGCCAACTACATTACCCCATAGACATATGCATTACCCATGCATGCCGCGCGCAAAGCCATTTCCAGGTCACATAAACCCGACCAATTAAATATTAAAATCAAATTCAGCCCTGTGGCCCTGCTTTTTCCATATTGTATTTTTGATCTTAATCTCAAATAGAGATATGAAAAACCAGGCATGTTTTTTCGTTTTTTGTTTTAGATTAAAAAACGAAAAACAAAACAGTCAGTCACTTTAATTTTTTGAGTTTTTATTGACAATTGAAAATAGAAAGAACGAATGATACACGGATTTGTGTGGCATGTCATACTTTTTCAATTTTAAAATGGAAATGAAATAACCGCTCATTTTTTGTTTTTTAATATCCTTTTCTGAACGGAAAACCCAATGAACATACACAGATTCACCTGGCACCTTACTCTAATGTGATTTATGAAGTGACGACAAAACAAAGCTTGAAATCAGAGTAAAGTTAGCTAGTAGTTAACTATTCCCTGATTATATGTAGCCTAATTATTCTTATTTTTTAGCTGAAATATGCGGCATAGTTTTTCTCTCGTCTTTCCTGATTATTTCGAAAACTTATGTACTGATCCAAGTCCATCCGCATACATGCTCTTACTTTGAAAACGGGCATTTTTTTTGTTTCTGTCTTTAAACAACATTTTTTGTTTTATTTTGTTTTTATAAGCAGAAAATGAAAATGGACCAGTTTTTAAAGTTTTGTTCAGTCATCCTCAACCCAGATAAAGAACGCTTTGAATTTCAATTAAATTTGAATTTTAAATTGAAAATCAAATTTAAAATTTAAAATCGACAATGTCATCATTACACATCACACTCTTCTCAAAAGGCTGCTGATATTCGAATGAATCACACACACGGTCCCGGATATCTGCCTTCACAATCCAATACGTTTGAGTCTAACCAAAACGAGGAGGAACTTTATTTTTGTTTTGTTTTTTTTTTATTCTGGACGTTGGGAACAAGCCTCCATTGTAAAAGATGAACCTGGTCCAGGAACGTCCACAGTGATGGTCGTGGTTTAGCTGGTTATCACCTATCTATTTATTTAACTTTATTGTTAAATTCTCAGAGGAACAGGTCTGTGGCGTGACTGATAGCATCACCTGCACCACCTGCTTTTGTTAAATCTGTTGGGTGGTGACCTTAACCTGACTGTATGTAACCTCTGGTTCTGAACATAGGAACAAAACAAGCAACAGAAAGAATCCATCAGATGATGGAGCTGATTATTTTTTTAATTGTTCCTATTGTACATACATCCATAGCCGAGTGATTGCGAAAGAGTGTGTCCTGTGTTATCCCTGTCATGAAAAACAACATGTCGTGACGCAGATTTGGTTCCATTATTTTCAAGTCAGGTGGAACGAGCTACACCTATTTTTGAGTTTTTGCCAGTTGATATAGGCTATATATATCTGTGGTGTTTTTCCACCTTCAGCCTTCACGAACACGCACAAACTCAGTCAGAGAGGATCAACCAGAATGGATATTTATTTAAAATGAAAATTTTAAATAAATTTTTTCAAATGTATTACCAGAATGAAGAAATAAAGAAATTTAGAATAAACTCACTGACCTAACTTTATGTAGATTAATATGTAATTGACGGACTTTTGAAGTCCATGGCATATACTTTGCATACGTTTTCATTAAAAGTAAAACAATTAATATTTTTATCTTCCATAAATATTTATTATGGAATGAATCCCTTATTATAGAAAAAAATAATAAATATCACTAAAATGTCAACTAAATAAATAACAGCCACCTTCTAATAAGCTAAATGAACGAATGAAATGCAAAATTCAATATTTGTTTTGATTGTGTTCTTTTTGTTAAGCTGAGATAACCATGACAGATATTTCCTCTTTGGTAATATATCAAATTTTCTATGGAAAATAAGAAATTGTATCTGACAAATTTATTACCCATTACACAAATCACCCATTTCAAACACATGACGTTCCACCACTGAACCTCCTCAGTTTACCTTTCTTATTCTTATTGATCCAGAAAAAATCAATTAAAAATTTGTGGAAATACTAAAGAGCAAACTTGTACTACCAAGAGGAGTGGTGTGTGTTGCGTAGCTGCATTTCTGGTGAGGTTCGACTACAGCACTATGCTATACGCTAACGGTGTAGCTTCTGTGTTAAGGTCGTGTTATTTGCTTGAGTATTTCTTTTTCCTGACAGCTTTTTACTTTTTACTTTTTTCTTTTTCCGCCTTTTCTACTCGGAAAAAAACCCTGGAAAAAAACAGGCTTGTTATTTTTTCAACCATGCTGAATGACTTGACGTAAAAGGTATATAACATGAATAGACATGACAAGAGTATGGGATTATAGCGGTTAAACGGTCGAAAGGTGTGGACATGGCACAGAGTTAGAGAGAACTAGCAGCAGCATGGAGGAAGATTTAATAAAGCCAGACCTTCCAGTCCATCCACAGCCTCAGCTCCAATGATGATTCATTGAGTCTTAACCTGCAAATAACGCAAATAATTATTTTTACATAAGTATCCGTACTTTTACGTAAGTACAGAGTGTGAACACTTTTGCCACCTCTACTGTTATTTGGCTAACTAGCATGTGTGTGGTGTGGTGTTGCCATTTAATATTTTAGTTTTTTCTGTTTGCCATGTGGGCTACCAAGGAGCAGCAGGATAAAAATTTTTAGCCCGTTGTTTGCTAACTGGTAGATCGCTACTACGGCTTCCTATAAGAATCCCCCTTAGCATGTTGTTAGCCTGATAGCATAATTCGTAAAACAGAAAAAAAAAAAAATATGATCACCTCATTGGTGTTTTTTATTGATATTGTAACAGTAAGTTAAAAATTAATAATGCTATGAGGTTAATGATGTGTTGGCATTTACCGATACGCTCTGATGATTTGTTAACACAGTTGGAAGGTGACGTTTACTGACGTACCTGCCTGATTTTACGGTAAGTTAAAACTTTATTGATCCCCGTCCGGGAAATTCAAATACTACAGCAGTATAAGTCAAGAAAAAACAGTGACCAGAAAGGAAATTAAACAGGAAACAAAGAGCAGGCAGCCAAAAAGACATTAAAGAGGACAATTCTCCTAGATACTAAACATTACAGGGGCTTGAGTTTGACATGTGTGATCTAATCTATCTCACAATCCCCTGGTTGTGATTCAACGTTTTGTAAAAGGAAAAAAAAGAACCACAGTATAATAAAAAAATATTACACAAGATGCAGATAAGACAAGAACAGTAAAACTATACAACACTCAATAAAACTTTGATAATTGAAAACAGCAGTAACCCTTTATAGAGCACAATTTCAACTCTAGAGTGCTATTGTAGGACGTCAGAAGACGTCAGAAGACGTCAGAGGATGAAGAAAATCAAGATTAAGTAATTTACTATATATCTGGTTCCTTGTAAACATGTCTTTAGAGCATTAGAACATCAACACGTTTCATCCCAGTAGCTTCTTCAGTTCTGAGAGACTGGTGGGAAGTTGAGGTTTAAATAGGAAAACAACGTTTATCAGAAACTCGCTTGACCAGAAACTGGTACCTCTAATTTCCATAATGGCTTATCTCTCGTTAAGGAGACGGACTGTGTGCCTAGACTACTTACCCTATGAATGGTGCCCTAACAAAGCCATTCTCAAGGTGTGAATGGTGTTGAAACCTTAACCTCCCACCAGAAATTCAAAGCCTTTTGGAAAGACAGCATTAGGACAATTCTTCTTCTTCTTCTTCTTCTTCTTCTTCTTCTTCTTCTTCTTCTTCTTCTTCTTCTTCTTCTTCAAGAGCAACGTAGGCAAGAATCAGTAAGAGGAAGTAGACAAAGTAAGAATACACGCATCAGTGTAAAAACTATAAGAAATATATATAACAATATGTACAAGCCTAAGTGAACCCGTGTTCCGAGTTGTTGCTCTATAATAACATTGAATATGGGGTGTTGCACCGTGGGAAATTATTGCACATGGTGAGTCCAGAGTCCAATAACATATAAAGAAATACGTAGAGTTGAACGTGAGTGTGAACATGAAGTGAACATTAGTTATTGCGTACTATAAATATGATAAGGATTTTAGGATAATATAATAAATATGGTTATAAATATGGGTTATTGCGCATGGTGAGTCCAGATAGTATTCAGTCCAAATGGAATGAAATGGAAACAGTTTCTCCAGTTTGTCCAGCCAGGCAAATTGTTTTTGTCATTGGCGTCCACCTCTTGGCTGTGGTGTTCCTCAAGGTTCTATATTGGGTCCCATTTTTTTTTTTTTTTTTTTTCATGTTTCCCTTGGGGTTTATTTATTTTTTAAGTGTAACATTCCTATCTGTTCTGCACTTACAACACTTTGTGGAGAAAGAAATAAACTAGAAATAAACTCATAGAAATAAATGTTAACTTGACTAATAAAAATGGAGACAACACAACACTGAGACCCAGAATTAAACAGCAGATGGAAGCAATAAGCAAACTTATATTACATTAAATTGTTCATATAATGTTTTGTAAAAGCATAGTTCATTTCACTGAATGAAAACCACATCTAAAACTCATTGAATACTCATAAAATGTGACGACCAAATATGGTTGATTGTCCCATAAAGGGTAAATAAATGTGGGTATATATCAAACAGTTTGCTTATTACGTTTGGATAGAAAGTGTTGATTGCTCTGTAGTAGAGTGTAGAAACCTTCAAATCAAATCATTTTCACACACATACAACTATAATTCAGGCAGAGTGAAGTTGTGTTACTCTCGCAAAATAAGTAAAAGATTCACCCACAGGAGAGCATTAACTCATAGAGATATTTTACACATGTGACAGTTTCACCTTCTCTGACATGACGTTAATGTCTTTCCAAACAATACATCGTGACGCTGGTATGTGACTTATTGTACGTAATTATAGGTAGGGTGGAGGAAGGTATGCTATTAATAAGTTGCGTCTTGATCAGATATACTTTTTTTGGAGTTTTGCCAGAGGCGTAGTTGGGGTATGTGCACGTCTTGGTGGTTGGTTTTATCCTGTTAATGAATTGCAACTGATTTGATTGAACTTAAACTATAAAGAACATGCTATAAAAAAAGAGAACCACTGTATAATAATAATAATAAAAAGCTATGAGGCAGATAAGAAATACACCTTGCATAATAAAACAACACAATAAAAATGAGATGGTGTTGTGCCCTGGTGTGCTGCTTCAAGGAGACCAAAGACCAAAACAACAAACCAAACCCAGCCATCTTATTCCCCACAACACTAATTAGACCCTAAACGCAACAGAAGAAACAAAAAGACATTCAGTAAACCTGACTCCCTGACATACATTAAAACTGAAAATGGAAAATGGCAGTTTCAGCCCTACTGCTTCGTACTGGTTCCAAATAAAATAGTTTAAAAACAAAAAAGAGTATTACAGAACACGCAACTAACATGATGGAATTTACAATAACAAGCGAAGAATGCAACTCAGATACAGATGTTTGTGGTATTTAGATTAACGAGCCTTCCAGGGATGTCAGCCCCGGGCAGGAGTGTGTCACCGATGTAATCTAGCAATGTGAAAACACCTGCCAAAGATCCTCAGATGGAGGCGACAGGAAGGAGAAGGCACACAATGAAACGCACAAACACGAGTAACTGTGGGTAACAGATGATAACAAACAGGTGGAAACATTGTGACACAGTCCAGAGTCTGAAGAGAAAGTGTTTCTGGACATATGAGCTTTAACTGATCTGTGCACACACACACACACACACACACGATCTACCACATATAAATACGGACTACGTGTCTCTGCTTCCTGTCACTGGATGAACTGATGACATTTTCCCAGGGAGACGTGCATTTATAGTACTATAGTACTAATAATACTATGAATAAACCCAGCCACCTGGGAGAGCTCTACTTGCCTTCAGCCTTCTCTTTAGAGGAGCTATTTGGCTCCAATAAACAACTGAATTCCTATTGACAATATCAAAAATAATATATATGAAGCAATGGAATATATATTTTAAAGATGCCTGCAGGAGAAAAAAAAGACTTAAAACGTGCTGCTGTGTTTTGACTGATTGTCTGAGTTGGACCATATGGAGGAGGAGGAGGAGGAGGAGGAGGAGGAGGAGGAGGATGAGAGTACTCAGGACCACCTGGTACCGGCTCCTTAACAAAAGGACCCACGTTAACTGATTAAAAGGCTTAGCTCTAAATTTGGAGCTAGAGTCATTTTGTGCACAGCTGCGTTTACATCCTACAAACCTTCGGGAAGAGAACAATGAGACACAAATAGATGAGCATGTTGCCGTCAGGAGTTTTGGTAAATGGAGGTCTAGGATAAGACTGAACCTAAACTGTCCAAGTGGTAGGAGGAAGGAGGTAGGAGGTAGGAGGTAGGAGGTCAGCCCGACTGACCTCTTGTGGCACATTCTACTTTTTCTTTTGTTTCATGAGCTTCTTCTTTAGTGTTTTGTGTGCATTGCTTCACTTCCTGTCTGATGGTGTGATTGGTTTTCCTTGTGTTTTCCTTCCTCATTAGTTTATCAGATGTCTCGTTAACCCCTCTCCCCATGTGTGTGTGTGTATGTGTGTGTGTGTGTGTGTGTGTGTGTGAATATATATATATATATATACAGCCCTGCCTTAGGTCCTTAGTCCTTTGATGAGCAACACATTTCTTCCAGCCTGTTGAAAACCTTTGTTCTGATGAGTCACAACTGTCTTGGATTCATGAGGGAGACTTATACAATATTAGGAAGGTGGTCATAATGTTATGCCTGATTGGTGTGCACATAAATATATATATATATATACACACAAGAGGAGATGTATTTTAGGATGGGTAGGACCTAGAGGGGAGTCAGCCTTTCTTCCAGCATCACACTGTGACGTCAGACACAGAAAGCCTCGCTTGTTAATCTCAAAGAGGTGAAACGAGCCACAGTGGAAACGAGGCCACGGTAACCTTCAAAATAAAAGCACGGGAAAGCACTAACTCCAGCTGTCACATCCAAACTGAAGCGGATAATAAACAATAATAATACTAATAAGCACATAACCCCAATCACTAATAATCTGTAGTTGTGATCTGACAAAGAATGAGGCATTACTTCCTGTTAGACGTGAACATCATCCAAACCCCAACAAAACTCCCCCGAGAACACGGAGGAAGTTTGACGTGTCAACCAAAGTCCTCAGCAACGTTTACAGAAGCAGAAAGGATTCAGAGTCAGAATCTTCCAAGTGTGTTAGTACAAACAAGAAATTTCTTTGTTTGTTTCATAAAAAATAAATTTATAGTTTATTTTGATGTCAGCTTTAATCAGCAGTTTAATCTTATCTTGTCTGAGACATTTTCTAAGAGGGTGTGACATCGTGATGGTTGACAATTGGCACCGACATGAAAGTAAGAAAACAATAATAAAAAATGCAGTGTATGAGCCAACATTTTTTTTGATGCCTGGAAAATAATGTTGTTGATGCTAATCTAAAAATGTATGTGTTGCACCTCCGCAACAAGCAACATTCATATATCCGGGACACTAGCGTCACTTTGACAAATGGTTCAAGTGTTTTTCTACAGCCTGCGGTTCATACACCCACTGACTGGTTGTGCAGCACAACACACAGAACACATTTCGTGTTTCAAATATATTTTATCCTTTGTAATGTTAATATTTCTTTTATATATTTAGCGTTGTTATAAAACCCACTCATGGGATACTTAAAAATCCCAACCCTCGAGTGTTATTATAGGGCATAAGAAGACTTTTGTTTAAAAGGTGTGAAAGCTCTTACATATGATTTCCTGGCCCTGCAGGGACGGTGTGCGGTAGCGGAATGAGTCGAAATGGTGTCTAGTGCAAGAGAAACTGTTTTCAGTTTCAGCCACAGAAAAGTTATCATCTTTAGCCGGACGTGTTGATGTGTATATTTATCTCGGTGCTGTCTTACCTGACCCATTTCCCATAGAGATGTTTCAAACACATCAGGAAACCATGGTTTCAGAACACGTGTGTAGATTTACAAAGGTAATTATGAACCAGTAACATAGGAGTATAATAACCTTTGTGTAAGTCTAAAGAAGTAAATTTTAATGAGCTATGCTTTTACAGAACATTATATTAATAATTTTTTATGTAATATAAGTTTACTTATTACTTCCATATACTGTTTAATTCTGGGCCTCAGGGTTGTGTTGTCTACATTTGTATTAGTCAAGTCAAAAGCATGAAACAAACAAAAAAAAAAAAACAAAAGGAAGTGTGGCCCAATATAGAACCTTGAGGAACGCCACAGCTCAGAGGTGGATACAAATGTACAAAAACGTTTAGCCTGTCTGGACAAACTGTCTCTCAGTGAGGTTTAGAAGGATGTGGGTTTCACTCAGTTAACCAGGGAAGATCGAGGAAACATTCTCAGGTCTTAATCTGGGTCAAATGTGGCCTTCAAGGTACGAAGAAGAAGAAGAAGAAGAAGTGACTCAGTGTTTCTAATGTGATAATGTTAATTAGCACGTATGTTTTAAAGCTTTAAATACATGTTTACATTTGTTGTTTGTTGTTGGACTTATGGCAACAAACCATATATATAGTAAATTCATTAATATCGATGATACCATGAAAATTAGAGTTTTATTTTTTTTATTTTTTTTTATTTTTTTAGCAAAAATAAAAAAGATTTCTACGATAAGGGTCCGATCTAGGGTTGAAATTTATAATTCTCAAGTATTTTAATGAGCGCCCCATAAAGAGTTCACGTCTTTTGCATGATTTTCACACACAGACCCTCGATCGCCCCCGTGCTTTTATTTTGCCGAGGAACAGGAAATTCTCCGGGGTTCGCTCTCTGCGTCGCGCTCCCGATCGGGCCACTGCGCGTCTTGGCCGTCGGCACAATAGGCAGGGCTCCCCGTGCTCGGAGGGGGTTTGGTTCGGTTCCGTGTGGACTAAAAAAAAGACAAATAGAGAAGGGAGGGAAAGGATAGAAGGAGAAGGGAAAGGAAAGGAAGAGGCCGCCGCCACCGCAGAGGCAGAGCCGGGCTCCGCGTCCATGGACGGGGCCACTCCGTGTCCGTGGCCTGATGCGTACCGGCGGTAGATCAGCCACAGCTACAGCCCTCGAGATGCTCCGTGCTCTCCTCGGCTGCACAGTACAAGCGTCACCGATACCGACCCGGGGACACAGCTATGTTTTTCAGACGGGGAGCCAGGTAATGTTAAACAGTAGCAGCAGGAGGAGGAGGAGGAGGAGGAGGAGGAGGAGGAGGAGGGAGGAATCCAGTGGGTCTGGGTGCAGTGATTGTGAGGAAAATGAGACGCGGCGCAGGAGCTGTGATCTCGAGGAGAGTTGGAGATGGTGTGGGTGTGAGGCAAAGCAAAGGCCCTTTCCCCTCATTTTAATGATTTTTGCATTTACTTCTGTATTTGTGTGGTTGTGCGCTTTCTGTAAAACCAAATGCTTCCGTATGTGTGGTGTAGACTGCTGCTGCTGCTGCTGCTGCTTTTGTTTTCATTGCAAATCAGTAACCACCGGGTCATGCGTCCAGAAAGTGTTTCTTCACTGTGCCTTTGTCGTGTGAAGCACGGCTGCAGCGATTTTTTATTTTTTATTTTTATGATTAATCGATATTTTTTTTGAGTTGGTAGATTAATCAGTTATAAACTATTTATTTATTAAAATAAATATGTTTTTTTTATAACATACTTTCAGAACAGTTGATTAATAATTAACAAATGTAATATATAAAAACGCTGTAATAAAAGAAACCGAACTTTTGTATTTTATTCTATATTTCCATTTGATTAATCAACCATTTTTTAGATTAATAAAACTATTTATTTATTTATCAAATATTATCTCAGTAGTTGATTAATAATTATCAAACAACCAAAAACAATATATAGAGAGAGAAAGAAAAGAAACTGAACTTTTGTATTTTCTTTTTTCATTTGAATAATCCATCGTTTTTCAGTTAGTTGATTTATCAGATTATTTATTTATAAAATATCCTGAGTAGGTGAATAAAAATTATCAAGCAAACAAAGTATAATATATAAAAATGCTGAAAGAAAGGCATCTGGACTTTTGTTATTTTTTCCTTTTTTTTCAGCTGATTATTCGACCTTTTTAGTTCGATTTGTAGATTAATCAAACCGTTAATGTATTTGTGAAATATTTTCTGAGTACTTGATTAGTAATTATTGAACGCACAAAAACTATATTTAAAAACGCAGAAAGAAAGCAAACTGAACTTTTTTTAAAATTATTTTTCCAATTAGTAGATCAATTTAACAATTTTAAATTAAAATAACTTTTAAATTTAAATGAACTAATTTCACTTTTTTTTTATGCGTGTATAAAATATTTTCCAAGTGGCTGAATATTGATTATCAGACAAAGAAAATAATATGTAAAAACACAGAAAGAAAGGTAACTGGACTCTTGCCAGTGTCTGTAAAGGTTCTCAGTCATCCAGATCGTTGCTCATGTCCCAGAACGTTAAAGAAAGGCGTTACATTCATGTGGCTTCTTCTGGCCTTAAGACCTAGTTGGTATTCATTACAACCAGGGCGGAGGTTGAAGAGAAGTAGCCAAAAAACTCTCAGGACACATTCATATCACAACAAGATTAAAACAACAATAAGAGGAACACTGTCAACCCTATATGTGGGTGGTGTGTCAGGAAATGCAGGATTCCTGTTATTTTAAACCATGATAACCCATTGAATGCAAACATGTCTACGCACAATACCAGAACAATGTAGTCTTTGACTGTCACATCTTTGTCCCTAAGAAATTTCACCAACATTCAGAGTCCGGAGCAATGGGTCATCAGAGAAACATCCGTTGGAGAACAAGGACAAGGTCAAACAGTCTTGTCCAACTACACCTTAATCTAGTCACTAGACATTCCCGATTAAACCCCAACTCCAAGTCCGGTTTCTTTTGGATTCACGTGGATGCTTGAGAACCTTCACAGACACTAAATATTTTCACCATTAACAGAACTTTACTGGAGTTTTATAGCTATTTACAGAGTCTGTTAAGGCCCATTTAAGTTGCTGCAGGACATTGACGCTGTGGGTACAATGGTGGGAGCCACACAGCAGTCGCCTGATTCGGTTCCTCCTCATATGGGATTTTTTGTTTTTGTCAGCTTTGACACTAAGCCACTAAAACAGAGGAAGAAAAAGACATTTTGAAGCTGCCGCGGCGTGGTTTTGGTTTATGGCAGACCTAAAATAAATAGAAAACGATCCGGACATGCTTATTTTACAATCCTTGAGCAGTAATAAAGTTAGCTGCTAAGGTAGCCGCACAGTTTACAGAGCATGTGACCCTGATAAGTTTAGCTATGAACAAACAACAACGAAGTAATAGTCTCTCAATTACTTGCGCTCGCTGCACTTCTTCAAGACGACCAAAAAGTTTTGAAGCTTAGTCACGTCCTGTTGTTTTTAGGCCAGAAAGCTGGAGGATCTTCTCTGTTGAGGACGTCCTACTGTCTTTATTTCCAACTCACTTAATCTTTGTTTATAGGATTCCTACACTTTGGACGCCTGGATAGGGAAAGTTTGGTTTGGGAAGGGAAAACCATGACTGGAACAACTCATGACAGACAAGGATACACAAAGCAGCATTCTTCACTGCAGAGTATTTTGTGCAGTTAACTGCACCCGCTGGATAAAAGTAAAAGGACCATGGAAATGTTAAATATTCCAAGGTATCACATGCCTTTTGCTAGGAGCAGAAGGAGGTCATGTATCCAGGCCATCAAAAGGTCAGATAGGCTCTCAGAGTGTGTCACTCAAAACCTTGTTCCTGCATCCACATAATCACAGTGTAGATTACTGTATGTGTCTAGGATGGATTTGTGTGCATGCATATTTTCCTTTATATGCATACTTCTCTGTGTATACGTTGGGCCATATGGTTACAGGCCTAATGGATATACGTAAATGTTTGAGAATATGGTGTGTGTGGTTAACGGGGTAATTTAATGAGCTCTTTAGGTTTCCAGTGTAATCGGCACCAGACATTTCCCCACCGTCCCAGGCCTGAAGGCTCATTTAAGGTACAGTGGGACATAGACGGTGTAACCTACGTACGTAGACTACCCCACGTGTTCCATCTTTATTGATCCAGAACAATCAATTAGAAAGTTATGGAGATGGAGTAGCTCTTGGAAATACTAAAGAGGAAACACGTTACTACCAAGCGGATTAATCATAGCTCTTGTCTGCATCGCTGCCATGCGTAGTTTCAAGTAGTTACATTTCTGGGAAGTTTTACGTCAGGCTAAGGCGTTAGCGTCTGCAGTCTATTACAAACTGCAGTATGTGTCTCGTGTCTTAGTAGCCGTCAAATCAACCAATTTCTTCCATAGTTTGACTTGTCAGGATGATATTTAGAAATTTAAGCTAGCTATAAAGGCATTGTGAATAGTTTGTGCAGTGCCGTATGTGTAACTTGCACATGTCAAGGTTCCCTTTCTTTCTGCTTATTGCTCATCTCATTTGTTTATGTTTTGCTTGACTGCTCATAACAATATCGGCTCAGTTCAGGGTTATTCATCTGTGACATTTACAAGTACAATATGTTCAGCCCTCATTTTCCTCCATCTCTTCACCCAGTAATGGTACCGATGGTGTTCTGCAGGGTTCTGTGCTAGGACCAGTACTTTTCACATTATACATGCTTCTCTAGCCAACAGCAGATGTGCTGCATACTGCTTACTGCTGTTGGCTAGGCTAGTTAGCTGGTGTCTTTTTGTTGGTTGCTAGTTGGTAGCTGACTGGTTTATTTTTTTCTGTTGGACTGGACTTCCAAATATGTCTTGCCCCAAATTGTGGCATAAGGGAAAAGTGTTGGTTGACATGTCGTCGCATATCCCATCACTTCTTATCTACTGCTGTTGGCTAGGCTAGTTAGCCCATGTCTTCTTGTTGGTTGCTAGTTGGGAGCTGACACAGGGGACAAGGGATTGTAACATCTCATCCTGTGTAGTAATTAATGCTCTCATGCAGTATTATAAGAAAATAGTATGTAAATGTCCATTGCTATGCAGATGACACCCACCTATATTTATCTATGAAGCCAGAAGGTACACTCTTTGGCCCTAAGCTGATTCCAGATTAATTCATTATGTAATAATATATCTGGATGGTATTACACTGGCTTCCAGTACTACAGGAAAGGAACCTTGGTGCTATAATTAATTGGCAAATTTGACCAGGACTGCCATCTTTCACCTGCTTGTTAAAATGAGAAACACCTGAGCCAAGTAATGTTGCAATGGTTGGTCAATAAATACATACAAGGCCCTTAATGGCCCGAGCTCCATCTTTAAGACCTGATAGTATCCAGTGACCAAAGTAGAGAGCCTCCCTTTCAGAGTGCAGGTGTCAGTCCCGAAGTCCTCCATCTATTTTCACAATGTCTGTTTCGATATTGGCTCCGTATATGAATTCCTAAAAGGTTGACTGCATCTGTTCTGCACATGTCTTCACATGTCTCCTTGTGAACAGCATAACATCTACGAGTCACAGTCAGCACAGGTTGGGGGTATTGCCTAGAGTCTAACGGCTGACTGCTAAAATTTATGCGCAAGGGCTAAAATCTTAAGCTGCCACAGCCAATGGTGGAATGTAAACTATGGCTGCAGAGTTCTCCCCAGGAAGATGGTTTAGCCTCAACCTCAATGGCCAGCAGTTCAACAGGAGGAATGTTTGACACGACCCGTGATTATAAACAGGAATCCCTCCAGCTGACGTCTTCACAGCGGCGTTCGTCGGGTATTTTCAGCCACAGCTCAGACATAACACTACACCACTGGTAGTCGCGCTGTCTGCTAGCGAGGGGGGGTGCGGGTTTGGAAGCTCTTCTTTGTCAGCAAATGTAGATTCCCCACAAGCACAGAGGAGAATAAATAAATAGTTTGCTCCCTTTTCATCTTCTTATCCGTCACCACTTATGCAACGCAGCTGCATAAGTTAAAACATTTCAGAGACAAAGATGTGATATTTGCCTCGGGCATTTCTTATGCATGGCCCTTCAGGGACCCCTGCAGATTTGCTGTGTGAGCATGAATGGTGGTTTTGCTCTTTGTGTTAGCCTGGCGACGCGTCCAGGGTTGGGTCTTTGTCCAGTTGGGACAGGCTCCAGCAACCGTGGCCTTCTCTTGGACAAGAGATTATGGAAAATGAATGAATGAAGGTATACAACAGGGACAAAAAATAACGTAATATATTATTTAGTCGACCAGGCTTTAGCCTTTATAACTTCATAACACTGCAGCCAATAAACATCTTTTCTGTACCCACAACTATCAACTGACACCTACTTCTGGCTTATAGTCCATATGAGTCATAAATAGGTGTTTGCACGACTTAAGATTCTTTAAGGTTGACTCCGACGACCAGTCCCTGACTGTGTCACTAATAAACACCCAGTAGAAAGTAACGCTCTGCAACAATCATTGCGTTTACATGCACGTGAAAAATCTAATTATTGCCTTAATTGGACTATAACAGGAGATAAGATAAACAGAGCTGGTAGAAGAGCCGTCTGAGGGATAGCGCATATATTACCTGCACCAGAAGTAGCGCGAATATTACGTACAAGATTAAAAATATGCACTATTATCCCTGTGGTTGTTGCTTGAAATGCAGGTCCGTCGCATGAACGACTGTATTATATCACGTAATAGGTCAACCGGAAATCGGGCCGTATTAACGTATTATTAACCTGCTGAAAAAACACATATCGCCACCTAGTGTGGTATAGGAGGACACGTTCCTGTGTTTTTTTCTGCAACATGTAAACTGGGACAAGGACTGTAGTCAGAAAGTCGAATTTTGAGCATAGCTCGATTAAGCTCTTCATGTAAACGCACTGATTGAAATAACAATCTTGACCTGAATACACAAGCTGAGAACAGACAGCTCATGTGCTACATACTGTGAGCTGCAGATATGTATAGCCTGTATAGAAAGACAGACCTCAGCACCACCAGTAGCATTTAATAGTACACTGTGCTATCATTAGCAAGATTTCCCTTTCTTTACCTCTCCAAAAATCTCCAAAAATGATAACGCAACGGCCTTATCATTTTTGAGTCAATTCCATCCTTTTCATCTATCTGTTCACACGATAATGGTATCAATGGCGGTCCACATGGTTCTGTGCTAGGACCGGTACTTTTTCCCATTATCCATGCTCATGCCCATGTTAAATGTAGAAAAAGTTACAATATTAATCCCAGTTTGCCACAATGCTGTTTTGCGCTGTTTTGGTTTTATCAGGCCGTTGTTTTTAACTGTTGTTATCGCAAAACTTAAATTACATTATAACAGCAATGAATGAATGAAGGTGGTAAATACTGTCTGTACGGCCGATTTAGTGCAGCAATAACAAATTAAAGGTGCTAATAAACGGAATATTTCAGGAGCTTCTAATTATTGTTTACACAGGTAGTGAGGATTCTATCTATCTATCTATCTATCTATCTATCTATCTATCTATCTATCTATCTATCTATCTATCTATCTATCTATCTATCTATCTATCTATCTATCTATCTATCTATCTCATCTGCCTGTCAACCATGCAACTTTTGTCTTCCTAGGTCAAAACAACGCCTTCTCAACTAATTTACTATATATTGTGTATTTCTTTGCCGAATCCATGGGTATTAGACCACATTTAAATTAAATCATGTGAACATTCAACACAGGTCAAATTCGACCCTGAGTACAGTGCACCGAATGCATAAAGTTTGCTTGTGAATTGCTGCCTTGTGAATTTCCTTTTCCATTAAAGCCCAATTGAACATTGTAGTAGTGCAATAAAAGAGTTGGCTGAACCATTGTAGCCAAGAGTTGTTTGGATAAAAATTATCATCAGTTACAAGTGAAAACACTCAACTCAAGGAATGCAGTCGGTCTCATCTCTTGATATCTTTACAGCTTTCTTCTATGTGATGATGATGTCAGTCATGTTTGTTTCATGACTCACCCAGATTCCTCCTCACCCCCCCCCCTCGCCTTCATCCCCACCCAACACACCCCCTCACTATTCCTCTATTCTTCTTCTTCTCCTCTGTGCTCATCTCTTCATCTCCCCTGTCTTGTTCTGGTCCTCCTCCCACTACCAACATCATCCATTTATACACTGGCCCAACACATCTTATTCCACTCGGCTCCTCTCATCTTCATCTTTGCTCTTTCTCTGATTCACCGTTTGAACTCTCTGTCTTTTTTTATTTATTTTTATCCTCCACACCTCATTTTTCTTTTGTTTTGTTTTGCCTCCGCCTATTCAACTGTTCATTTGCCCGTTCTTCGTCCTCCTCGTAGGATGCTGCGGTGGCTGGTGTGCGGTCGGTTGGGTCCAGTCTGGATGTGGAAAGCGCTGCTGCTCTTTGTGGCCATTGCTTTCGCTGGACAGCTGCTGGGGGTCATCTTCAACAAGAGGTATGTCTTTTTAGATTTTTACCTTTATTAAACATAGCAATCCTACGTTTTCTACAACATAGGCAATCTATTGCAAAGAAAAAAGGGGGCATTCAAAACACAGTAACAAATGAGTCCACAGAAATAAAAACCAACTCCATAAAATTTCCCTTGGTAGTTGTTAGTCTTTGCTGTCAATGATCCGTTGTTTGTCATTGACTTTAACCATTAAACCAAACATTAACTTGACTCCACCAGTGGCAATTCTTCAAGCTCTGGTAAATCCTGCCAGGGCATGCCCAAACTTTTATTTGGATACACCTGGATACACCTGTCTCCAAGGAGGAGACATATCTCCCAGTAAACACAGCTGGGGAGACTCTGGCAGTGGTTTATGCAACCGTTAGAGGTTAGGGTTACAGTAATAGGTTAGGGTTACAGTAATAGGTTAGGGTTAGCGCTTCAGGTTAGGGTTAGAGGTTTGCATTAGAGGTTAGGGTGTAGAGGTTTGGGTTAGTCCTTAGGGTTAGTAGTTAGGGTTAGAGGCTAAGGTTAGAGGTTTGCATTAGAGGTTTGCATTTGAGGTTAGGGTGTAGAGGTTCGGGTAAGTCCTTAGGGTTAGTAGATAGGGTTAGAGGCTAAGTTTAGAGGTTTGCATTAGAGGTTAGGGTGTAGAGGTTAGGGTAAGTCCTTAGGGTTAGTAGTTAGGGTTAGAGGTTAGGGTTAGAGGCTAGGGTTACAGTAATAGGTTAGGGTTACAGTAATAGGTTAGGGTTAGCGCTTCAGGTTAGGGTTAGAGGTTAGGGTTAGTCCTTAGGGTTAGTAGTTAGGGTTAGAGGCTAAGGTTAGAGGTTTGCATTAGAGGTTTGCATTAGAGGTTAGGGTGTAGAGGTTCGGGTTAGTCCTTAAGGTTAGTAGTTAGGGTTAGAGGTTATGGTTAGAGGTTTGCATTAGAGGTTAGGTTGTAGAGGTTCGGGTAAGTCCTTAGGGTTAGTAGTTAGGGTTAGTAGTTATGATTAGAGGTTGGGGTTACAGAAGAAACATATGAACTGTCCCATAGTAAATGAAGGAATGCCCTTTTGTCACCCTCGGCAATAATTATTCTCCACAAGTCCCATTCTTTGAAGTTCAGCTGTAGTATAAGTACATCTGTGTGTGATTTTGCAGTGTGTAAGTTTACTTAGAGAATCTCTAACCGACCACCGTGCATCCACCCACCTGTATTCCACCTGTTCACTGCACAACCGGTTCACTGATTGTGGAAAATACGCCCACCTGCCCAGGCCCTGGTGGGCGGGACTCAACCAATCAAACCTCAACTGAGCTGATAAGAAATCTCAGTCAGATTCTTTTTGACCTTCTCCTTTGTCTGCCAGGACATGCTGTCTGGCTGTGGAGCCACAAATTGTTAACCCTGGATTCTTTATCGGAGGGAGTTAACCATTTAACATTCCTCCAGCTCGACCATGTGACAGCAGTAGTTTTTTATACCTGTCACATCTCTGTACACAAGTTGTTTTTGACATGTGCCATGCGTCATTTTCTTTTGTTTTATTGATGAAAGTCACTGAAGGATTACAACCAACACATTTCTTTCAAAACACAAAAGGTGCACCCAACAGCTTGTTATATTTTAACGGTGTGCCAACTTTGATTACTCAAGAATAAAACCACTTATAGTGATTCTGCATGACCATGCATGAGCTCCAAAAATGTTCACGAACAGCATTCAGTTTACTTAGCTTGTTTTTTTTTTTTTGGCAAAAAGGCTAAAATGATAAGAGTCTTAAAGTTGATTCTTCACCTACTGAAATGACGCGTGTTCTAATATGAGATTTATTCCTGTACCTTTGGTAACTTCACTCTCATTTATTCTGTCTGTGTGCAACTGAGAAGGAAAATAAAATGGTGAGAGGCTCCCTTCTGGTCCTTATATTTTGACTGATATGCTACTGGAGAGGCCTGGATGTGACCCAGCCACCAGCAAAGCAAGTTTTTACACTGATCCCTGTAATTTTTACTAAATCTCTATGTGATATTGAGTTCAGCCTTAGGGGTTAAACTGCACATTTATTTGCTGATAGAATAGAATAGAATCATGTGAAGTAAATCCTGCTGCAAGTCTGTGTCTACTGCACTATTTTAGCTGAGCTCAGATGTGTTTTGGACTGGAGAGAGCACATTTTTCTTGAAACATAAATGCTTTTTTTAAAATCTGGAAGAGGCCACATACATCAGCAGGAGGCGGAGTCGGGACAAGTTTCCGTGGAGAGTATTTTTGGTCTGAATGATCCTCGCGTGGTGACACCATTGTACTTCTGGTTCCCGGCCGGTCATCACATTGTATCCAGATAACGATGGATTTTGCTCTGTGCTGACGGCAGCCTGAGGGGGAAACACTGCACGGCGGCAGTTTCATCAATAAAAGTTTGAGAGAGAGCAGAAAGTGGAGCGCAGGCGTGTTCTATCATTTAAAAGATCCAAAATCAACATCCTGATCCTGGTCCTAATAAATAAATGCAAGATGTTTGCTCTCACGGTTGTCACGGATCGGGTAAATATGCAAATAGAGGAGTTATGAAAGAGAGTGGATGAAGGGTTTCTGATAGAGGTTTGTGAGGAATATGGCGAGAAGATTCCACTTCAGAGAAAGATACGAGATCAGAATCAGAATCACTTTATTGATCCCATGGGGAAATTACTTTTCATTACAGCAGCTCCTACACAAATTGTGCCAGTGTTCATTAGGGTTGAGTGATACTGAGGATTTTGGTATCACTCCGATACCAGTACCGGTAGATACAAGGCAAGTATCGCCGATATCAATATCGCTCTTGCCGCACACAGACTGGGAGAGGAGCTGCATGAACTCTGTGAGGAGTAATTTGCTGGACATATAGAAGAGAAACTGTAACGAAAGTATCGATCTAATCACGCCAGTATCGATCCGATGCCGATAATATCCATGGTATCGATACTAAAGATATTAAGATCGATACTCCCAGCCCCAGTGTTTAGAACAAAGAGCAATGTATGCAATGCACGATAAAAACAACTCAAAATGGAAAATATATTCTAAACACGATGTTTACAGGAATTTTAAAATAAGTGCATACAAAGAAAAGTGAAATTGCCGTCAACTGAAATGGATTTACAGCCAATAACTGAACAACAAGAGATTTCAAAATAGAAAATGACTTAATGAATTCTATAAAATACACACTAGTCCAACGTTTTAGCATTTTTAAATGGCTGACCTAAATTCTTTTGAACAGAACATAATACGAATGGAATTTCAAGACGCTATTATAAACATTACAGGTACGACTGGTAGTGGACAAAAAGGAGCAGTAAAAAAATACAATTAAACCATCAATGTTCTGCTGGTAAACTTTTAGACCTGGCATTCATTGGTGTGCATGTTACTTAGACATGTGGGACCCACCTAGACCAGATCAGGCCGCCCCCACCCCGAAGCAGCGACCGTTCTCGATTGCAGCGGCCAACAAAAACACTACAGGAACAACTCAAAAACCATGAAGAACACCACAAGGTGTTGACCTGTCCTCCAAATTCACTAGATCCCAAACTGATCAAGTATCTGTGGGATGATCCACCATAGAGACCCCTCCCCTCAACCGTGGCGTCCATTTTCAGATTGACCTACTTTCTAGATATGTCACTAACAGCTCTTTCTTCTACATCTACAGCTTTAATTGCCAGGGAGACCTACACAATATTAGGATGGTGGTCATAATGTTCTGCCTGTTAAGTGGACAACACTAATTTCCTTTTGGCTCACCAGTATAGTTTACTTTGATGGATGTACTATTTCAGCTTCAGAGTCAGCATTTATCTCCTCTTACAGCCACTGACCAGCACGACTTCTTAAATATCTCTTAATAATAGAAGAGGGTAAACCGATCCGAGGCAGTCGGGTTAATGTCACCGTTGGGTTACGTTTCAAATCTAAATCAGGGGTTCGTTAAAGAGCAGCGAACACCTTTGAAAGCGTAAAAACATTCTACGACATTAACCTTCCTTGTTTTTTTTTATATATATGTTCCTAATAAATATTGGTTTAAAGAAGATTACTACACCTCAAAATGATGTCAAGGTTGCCAGACCTGTAGCATAATACAAAAATAACCTATAAATAAAGACAGATTAGAGATTTATCCTTTAGTTTAAGTGAATACCTGAAATCTCTCAAGGGAAATAAGTGCAATTTCAGCTCATGGTTTAGCCCTAGGTCTCAGGTTACGTCAAAACTGGACAGATTGAACCCAGGGGAGACTTGATTTAGAAGTTGTTTTTTGTTTTTAGACACCCCCGTTGTCTGTAGTGCTCAAAATGTTAATATGTCCTCCTTTTCTTTCCTTTTCTTCTGTCCTTGTCCGTCCCACAGCAGTGGCCAACCAGCCACTCACTCCATCTTCTCGTCCCCTGATGCCCAGGGACCCTCTCTGGGCCCCTGTCAGCCCCACACCCACATCATGTTCCTGAAGACCCACAAGACGGCCAGCAGCACGATGCTCAACATCCTCTACCGCTTCGGCGAAGAGCGCAACCTCCGGTTCGCCCTGCCCCTGGGCTACCAGCTGGGCTACCCCCTCCCCTTCAACGCTCACAGGGTGAAGGGCTACCAGGGCCCCAGAGTGGTGGAGTATAACATCATGTGCAATCACATGAGGTTTCATAAGTCGGAGGTGAGTTACTCAGAGGAGGGGGTTGCAGAATGAATGATTCACATTATTCATAGTAAAAGAATGAAGTAAGAAAAGAATCAAATTAAGTACTCTGTTGGTATCGTTTTAAGGGTACTGGTATCGGCACTGGTATTGGTACTGGTATCGAACAGTTTTAAACGAGTGTTATTCCCTATTATACCCCCTATACCCTATTATTCTACAATATTCTACAATATTTACTCATCCACAGTATAATAGTCCATCCTTAGTCAATCTTCTGCATTAATTCCTCCCTCAGCTAGTTGGAAATGTTGTGAACATGTGATAATGCATGAAAAATAAATATACTGTCAGAATTTTGAAAAATACCGTCCATACTGTCATAACCTTAACCCTTAAGTAGATTTTTCTGGTATCTGTATTTTATTTTACCATTAGTCAACAAGGTTAGTCCCATTGAGATAGGCGATCGCATTTTCAAGGGAGACCAGACACTACAACAAATACATTAGAAATAATACGAATCCAATACCAGTGATAACATTAAAATACCTACAGTCATTTGCTGGGTTTCCATTCTACCCTAGAAATGTGCAAAACTTTAATATCGCATATCACATTTCTAAAAACCTTTCATATATCTAAAGCTACAACATCTTTACTCTCTCATGAGGAGTTTTTTTTTTAGACGTATCAGTATTAAAGTTTATCTCAAAAGTGCAATAGAAACACTTTTTGCATTTCCCCTGTCACTGGCGTCACCGGAGACCAGTTCATTTAAGTCCATCTTCCTCAAAGTGAAGTCGAGAATTTAAGCGAATTATGGGATATCAAGTAAAGATGAGATTTTAAAAGAGTTACAGGTCATTCACAAAACACCTTTCAATGGAAATGTGTACAAACTTTATGAAAAATTTCAGAAATGTTGCTTTTATTTTCTAAAAAACTGCAATGAAAACGCAGCTATTGTTGTGTTTTGTCCACAACTCTCACTTAAAGTGCGTGAAACCTCGGAATAACAGTCACATTTGTTGGAAAAATTGCTTTTAATGTCTTCAATTTAATTTTTTTCATTTTGCATGTTCATCCCACCATGGCCCAGATAGAATCCTCTTGCTATGTTTGTGCCACCTGTGCCATAGACTTTAATGGAGTGCTCATACCTAGATTTTTATAGCTGTTTTTGTTGATATTATTGTTTTAAATCCTCACTTTTAAATTTCAAATGCAGTGAATAACAAGCACCAACCGATGTATTTATCATTGAGGTTATAAGTTTATATAATATATATATAAGTTAACTTTAAAATCAGGCTGCAGTGGGACAAGGCTCCCAAGATTCAGCTCTTTTTCGAAGGCTGTTCCAGGTCAGAGAAGTCAAGCCTTTGTCCCCAATTCAGCCCTTACAGAACTGTACAGACAATAGAACAAAATCTTGCAATCTCAAGCTATAGCTACCAGCGGGTTTCTGGGCTATCGAGGAGCAGATATGAGAACGAACAGATACCAATGACTGAGCCTTCAGTGTCTACAGATTACACTGATGACGTTCTTCTATGAATTATCTGTAAAACAGTTACAGAAATTAGTTTCTTTCTGGCCTCAATGGGGAATTAGCTCCTGTTTCTAAAATAAAACCCTAACTTCAACCTCCGCTTTTTAAGAAGAGTTTTCACCTGAGGTTTTAAGAGATATGCAGTCGTCTGTCCACATGCTGACATATTTATAGCAGGAGACATTCTCTAGTTTCTTCACTTGAGTTGTAACAACATCTAGGTCTGTCTACCTTATCTACCTACGTTTGTACGCAAGTATCTCCACTTTGTGCTCAATGTACACTGGAAAAACAGGCTCATTACTTCTTTAACCTTCACGGATGACATGACGTAAAAGACGTGACGTGAGCAGACATGACGTGAGCATCGGATTAAAAGGGGGAAATCTCAAAAGAAGAAGTAGGCGATGGACCGATAACAGTGGAAAGGTGTGGACAGATTTAGAGAGAGAACTAGCAGCAGCGTGGAGGAAGATTGAGTAAAGACAGACCTTACAGTCCACCCGCAGCCTTATTTGATTTAAGAGCACTGGTCCATGTTGTCAGCTCGAACAAGGATTCATTGTCTTCACCTAAAATCCACGAGCCTCAAGAAAAGAGACCAAAGCTGTTAGAAATTATCCAGATGCTCATGCAAATTATTCTTTCATTCCACAAAGTTACCACAAAAACGTCCATGTCCAAAAAAAAAATGCTATAAAAACTTTACTGATTAAGTCTCTTAAACCACTTCACCACTTTACAAAAATACCAAGTCATCATTTTGAGGACTTTAAATGCCAGTTTGATAACTTGAAGTCACTGTTGTTTTTATGAAAGAGTCTTGGGTATGACCAAGATTATCTAAAATATTGACTTGATTGCATTAGTTTTTGTGGAGCATCAGATTTAAAATTTACCATCCACATTTAACATTAGCGGACAAAAATGTTCCATTGACTTCCGTCATGACTAAATTTTTTTAATGGTAGAAACTTAAGTGCATTTCACAGCCTGTACTATCGTTCTTACTTTTACTCGAGTAAACAGCTGAATCAGTACTTTAACTTTTACTAGAGTATTTTTTTTCTACACTTACTTTTAAGTAATTCGGAATGTAAATACTTTTGCCACCCCTGGTTACATGTATTATTATTTTAATAAACGTTTTATTTATACAAGTAGATCCCATTGAGACTTTTCAAGAGAAACCTGTTCTAGAACAATGATGCAACATTCTTTGTAGACGGAAAAAAACACAAGGAGGAAATTCCCTAGGGGAACAATACAAATCTATCACACAGTTACACAGGAGGGTGCCATGAGAGGCAAGTCCAGAAAAGTGAAGTTAGGACTGGGCTCACATTTATTCTTTTGGACACACCAAATAAATAAATGGTGTCACTGCACCATGTTGGCAATGAATCAATTCATAGTCTGTGTCTGTTTTTTTGGTCTCTTAGGTGGAGAAAGTGATGCCTGAAGACACGTTCTACTTCTCTATTATCAGGGACCCGGTCGCTCTGGCCGAGTCCTCGTTTGCCTATTACAAAGAAGTAGCCCCTGCCTTTCGGAAAGCCAAAGTGTTGGGCGACTTTGCGGATGACCCCATGAAATACTACGACCCTCGCCTTCGCAACAACCACTACGCCCGCAACCTGCTGTGGTTTGACTTCGGCATGGACAACAATGCTAATTTCTCCATGGCTCTTGCTCAGCGCGGCGAGGACGCGATACGCCAGACCTTCAAGCTGATCCTGGTGTCGGAGTACTTTGACGAGTCCATGATCCTCCTGAGGCATGCCCTTTGCTGGCCGCTGGACGCTGTGGTCTCATTCAGCCTCAACGCCCGGCAGCAGAAGTCCAGCAGCACCGGGGGGATGAGCAGGAGCTGGGTCAGCAAAGCAGCGGCAGCAGCGGGTGTCAGCGTCACGGGTGGGCGTTCTCAAATGAAGGCGTCACCCAGTCTGTCTCTGACGGACGCCCAACGGGAGAAGCTGCGCCAGTGGAATGCCTTAGACTGGTACTTATACAAAGCCTTCAACCGGACCTTCTGGGAAGAAATCTACAAGTTTGGCCCTGCCCTGATGCAGGAAGAAGTGGCTCTCCTCAGGATGCGGCGGGAACACCTGGCTCAGGTTTGTCTCAGGGACGGTGGGAAGCCTGTAGATGGGTACAGGATCCGGGACAAGAACATCAGGCCCTTCCAGAGTGGATTAGTGAAGATCGTTGGCTATGAGCTCCAGCCGGGGCTGGACAACGCCACCAGGACGGCCTGTCTGAGGATGATCAGGCCCGAGATCCAGTACAAAGACCTGCTGGATGCTCAACAGTTTCCACTTGTTTCCGCAATGCAAACTCAACAGGGGCACCAGAGCCAGGGGCAGGCTGTAGCAGCCGGTGGCACTTCTTTAGGGCAGGACGCATCCAGGACAGGAGAGAAAGCGGTGGAGAAGGGAAGCCGGCTAACGAGGAGCAACCAGCCCCTGACGCAAAAGCAAGAGAAGGGAAGATAGTGTGACCTCTGGGGACCTCTTGTTCTTTGAACAAATCTGACTAATGAAAATTTGCCACTTGCTTGTTTTCCTAAGTATTCTCTCGGCTTTTGGTGTAATTCTTGTGATGTTTTTTTTTTATCGCTGCCGTAACATGATGAAATATGGTTTTATGTTGTTGGGGTTTTTTTTTTTTAATGAAAAAAAAGAGACAAGAAGAAGACGAAGAAGAACAAAAGTCTGTCAGGGCCTGTGACAGTAGAAACAACACGAAGCATGTTTTTACTTACTTTTATGTACATGGTTTAAAACTTCTCACTAAGGTACGCATAGTCCTAGTCAGTGACTTTCCAACAATGATATTGGTTGTATCTTCCAATCTGAACTAGGAAATTGTTTCCTTTTTTTTTTGTTTATCGGTTTACTGGTTTACTTTTTTTTTTTTTTGTGGAAGCCTTACATGTTGTGAAACCACCTCTAGAACGATCAACAATTAGTGGGTATCCTTAAGACAACCTCCCGCTTAATTTAATCTGAATTTCTTATATAGTGGGAATACGGTACATGAGAGGGAAATACTGGGAGTTACACCCAGTACATTGTAAAACACTGATTTCCTTTTGGCTCAGCAGTATTGACTGTTAACACTAAGTTTACTTTGATGAACGCACTATTTCTCCTTCGGAAGCTCCCAGTTCAGTATTTATCTCCTGTTACAGCCACTGACCAGGACAACTTCTTAAATATCCCTTAATAATTGAAGAGGGTAAAGCAATCCAAGGCCTCGGCTACGGTTCATGGCTGCAGACGGGTTCATGTCAAAATTGGGTCAAATCCCTTTCCTTCCTTCTAGTGTCTGCTGTGTTAGACAGTGTTAATGTCTCAGAAGGTGCAGCGATGTCCTAAACTCCCCAGAATACTCCTCGGGTCACTACAGATAGACCGATACTACACTTCCATCGTGCGGGAATTGCGCATATGCAGATTAAATGGATGATGTACACCGATCAGCCATAACATTACAACCACTGACAGGTAGGGATGGATATCATCTTATACTGGTGACAAATAGGTACTTTTGATGCTGGTGCTTAAAGAATAGAAAACATACAAACTTTGTCCAAAAACGATGGCTTTTTGTTTTTAAGGGATTTTGCGACGTGCAAGTTGGAGTCACTGCTATCAAACAACAAAATGATCGCTGCGTGAGATTATGGCGATGCTAGTTCATCCTACATGTATTAATTTATTTATTTTTAGCACATTAATTGACAACAACAAGTTACTGGCAGGGCTGGGACTCTTCTGCTAACTCCGCTGGCGGAAGCAGATGTTCTTGGCGTGGGGTCAGGCAGGCCATCAAAGACGGTACATTTCTTGTCTTTTAAAAAAACTACTATGTGTCGTCAGATGTTTAAGCTAATGCCAGGTGTTAGCTCCCCTTGTTGCAGGTTGCTCAGTGTGCATCTTGTGACCTTTTGGCATTTTGATGGTTTCCATCCATGCAGGTGAAAAACTGGATGTCACATCACGTGTAGAGTCGGCACCGCAATAGAGCTCAGTCTGGTTGCTACCGTTAGCATTAGCACTGGTGTCATTATGTTACCGGTATCCATCCCCACTGACAGGAGAAGTAAATTACACTTAAACTATCTTGTGACAATTCAACATTCTGCTGGGAAACTTTTTGGACCTGACATTCATTGGCGTGGATGTTACTTAGGGCACACTCACACAAGATGATCACTCTGTGGCCAAGCACGTTTTCCCCCTGTAGTCCGGATTCTATGACTAGCGCGAGGGCAAGCATACCGACTGTGCCTGGGTACAGTTGGAAGAGGTGGACTTTGGCATGGAACGCCCTTAAGTACACTATGCGTGAAACGTGACCGTGACGTATAAAGCAAGGGACCATCCCTGCATCACAACAACAATGGTAGTGACACAACGATTAGGGTTAGGGTTAAACTTTGTGATGATGTCATGCCATGCGTATGTCCTGTATCAACCTGATGATGTAGGTACGTCACGGGACAACTGGCCCTAGTGTGATTGCACCCCCCACCCCATAGCAATGACTCTCCTTGATAGCCACAAAAACGCTTTAGGAACAACTCGTGAAGAACATCACAAGGTGTTGACCTGGCCTCCAAATTCACTAGATCCCAAACTGATCAAGTATCTGTGAGATGATCCACCATAGAGGACCCTCTCCTCAACCCATAGGACCCAAAGACGTTCTTTGGTGTCCATGTCAGATTGACCTACTTTCTAGATATGTTACCAACAGCTCTTTCTTCTACACTTACAGTGTTAATTGCCAAGGTTTATGGGAGTTGTCACCACTCAACCCCCACACTTCCCTACATCTTTTGTTCTAGTCTTCGGTTACCTGTCAAATTGCGGTGGATGATGCCCTGTGGTTTACGTGAGTGGAATTGGGGCGTTTTCTCTTGCTTATTGAAATGGGCGCAATGTGAGCAAACAGTTCATGGCAAACACTGAAGTGGGTGTCAATGGTATCGGCTGTTGGCAAACATGTCACATGTCCTGCTGATTGGAGCAAGCAACGACACGAGAGAGAAAAAAAAAATCAAACATTCAAACGTCAATACTTTCGGAGCAAATCAAAATCGTTATACTTAAAGTCGCATTCAAATCTTTGGTTATTTTTCTAACACAACGTATCACGTCACGGATAATAAGCAAATGTGACTCATCGTTTTTAAGCTGCAAATCTTTAGGTACAAAGGCGGCTTCGGAAACATAAGAGCTAAGACATATTTGCATAAAACACAGTCACGCTGTGGTTAAATCGAAATTTGCTTCTTGGAACTGTTGAAACGGCAGACACACTGAACGTTGTGAAGTTGACTCTTGTCCAGAGGATTTGGACCGTTCCTTTACTAGCATTAACAGATGTCTTTACAGATGCATTGCAGTGGTACTTAAGCAGTATTTGAGGACTGACATGTCACGGTATTATGGACATCTTCTCTTTCCGCACACTTAGGGTTAAGGTTAAGCCTTAGGGTTAGGGTTAGGGTTAGTTTGCTGCAACAACCCACTGCACTCCTGACTTGTCTTCTAGGAGGCGTCCATGCTGTTATTGTCACCTGATCAGTTACTAGACAACCAGCCTGTAAAACCCCTATTTTCCACACATAACAAACCCAAGTGTTTGCAGACACATACTCTCACTTGTACTTTCGTACTGTTTACACTCACATAAATCTGCTCGTATGTGCTTCCTGACGCGGTCTGACTGGTTCTTCTCCTTCGCAAGATCTGAGGTCAAGTTCCTCTACGAGAGCAACTAGAATAAATGTAATAAATGCTACAATAAATGGTTTGATATGTGATCACACATGAAAAACCAGGGCTCTGCCACATAGTAAGGTGCAGTCTTGGAGGTGTGTAACTAGGCTGCTATCCAACGCAAACTTCAGACTTTCTTTGCAATTGATCCTCGTCACTGCCTCTACCCGAAAGTCATCTTCAAATATACAGCTGGCTCCATGTGTGTTTGTTCCGTCTTAGCTGTAATAAAAATGGGAATAAAGGGTCCGGCTATGAGCTTTACAGTTTTTTTTCCTCATTTAGTAAAATTTTAACTATGCATCAGATCTGAAAACTTGAAGCTCACGCATCGGCAAACACAGACCAGCCCCGTGGCTCTCGCACAGGTTGACATCATTCAGTAAATAAATACACTCGGGAGTAATCGGGATCAGTGTAAAAAAAGTAAAATGGAGTAAAATAGAGTGGTGTGTTTCACTGCATCTTGCATTTTTTTCTCTGTTAAGCGGAATACATTTTCTTTTCTGTTTGCAAATAAAAAAATAAAGTTTTATTTTGGTACCTCCTTGTCTCCGTGCATTGATTTCCTGTCTCGTTGTCGTACTTCCCCGTGTGAAATGAATCAGTTTTGAGAGGAGAAAACGTGTTTTTTGGGGGGGAGGTTTTGCAAAAAGTTTTAGTCATTCAACATTATGAGAAAAAGGCAGTACAAAAATCCAACATATAAAAATGCACAAGGCATAAAAGCATGAGCTAAAAGAGATAGTAGTGGTCCAAAGAAGTTATAAACAGATGCAACGATCACAGATTATTGTTGGGAGTGTGTTTTGGAAAGAGGAGAACAGGATGAATGTGTTAAGTTTAAGTTGATTCCAGTCACGAGCAGCCGCAGCAAATTTAAATGACTTAAATGACTATTTTTTGTTCTTTAACCATGAACATACGGCTTAGCAGTGAACTTTTACCTGAATGGCTGCAGGTAGAATGGATTCTCTCCCCTTTGCCTTGGTGTCACCTTGCACCCGTGGGGCTGCTGAGGGGATTTGGCTGTATTGTGTTTGAGTGGCTGCCTCCTCTGTTCCCTCTGGTGAAAAGGGAACTGTTCTGCTCATGCACTCAAGTCACTTTAGATGCTTTTAGGGACGAGCAAGTTTCAGGAGGTTTGTTGCCCTCTTCTGGCAGCGAGCGTTAAGGCCACTCTTACTTGCAGAGCAAAAAAAATGACTGGACGTCACTAAGATGTCAACTGAATAATGAATTTCATAACAACCACCTTCTAATTTGCAAAGCAATAATGAAATGAGCTCATTCAAAATATGTTTTGATGTTGTTCTTTTGTTCTTTTTGTTGAGTTCATATGGAAAATAACAAATTCTGCACGCTCCATGTTTTACATCCTTTAATATCCATAAGTGCACTGTTTACTTGTCAAATATCTTTATGATCACGCACATATACAACACATACAACACAGTATATACAGTATCAGTCATATGTATGGACTATACATCGATCAGGCGTAACATTATGACCACTTCCGAAGCAGTTGTGACTATGGTGAATCATCCCACAGGTACTTGATCAGTTTTGGAACCAGTAAATTTGGAGGCCAGGTCAACACCTTGTTATTTACTTCTCCTCAGTGGTCATAATGTTGTGGCTGATCGGTGTATTGCAAATGCCAAGGGGGAATCCAAAAATACTGAAGAATGGGCAAATATTTGCAGGTAGTTTACGGAGTCACCGCTGATCTTCAGGGGTATAAATTCACCACCTTCAAGCAGGGAAGTAGATGTGAACACCGGTAGCCAGATATCAGAGACAGACACAGATATATTCACATTTCGAGCTCTAAAAGTAGGACGAATGTATCTGTAATGTGTCAAGTGATTGGGCCGATCTATCTCATGAGACTGGTGAGCCAAAATTAGCCCATTAGAGAGTCTATTCTGGCCCTTAGCATGAATTTGCAAAGTGCAAAAATTAGAGATCGACCGATATGGATATGTTTAGGGGCCGATACCAATTTTTCAGCCTACAAGCTGCCGCTTTTTCTGAGCCGATATTTGGAGCCGATGCTGCTTTACTCCCTCTATTTACATAATAAAAATGACACAGTGGTGTCAAAGAAATCTAGCGTCAGATTCCTTCAAAAATTAAATATTAAATGAATAAAAAAAACTCTTATTTTTAGGGGTGTTCGAGGGGCAATGTATGGGCTGCACGGGTCTGCAGCATCTCCAGCAGCAGAGCGCTGCCTGTGGATGCAGCTGTCTGCGAATCTTGCAGGTGGGGGGTGTACATGTAAATATATATATATATACACATATGTGTGTGTGTGTGTTGAGCAACGCACCCGCACATCAGCTGATTCCGATACCAGTAAAAAAAACAGAAATATCGTCTGGCAGATATATCGGTTGATCGCTAGCAGTAATTACATAGAGGTCCGTTTTTCAATGAAAATAAGTCCTATTCCTAATTTGTAGTCCACTGTTTTAGTCAGAGAACAAAACACAACACTGAGACCCAGGACTAAACAGCAGACAACAATGAAAACTGAATTACACTTATTTTTCTTAAGGTTTGTAATAAAACAAGTGGAAAAAAATATGGAGTTGTCATTGCGTATAGGTTGTTATGCTATTATCTTTCGGGTTTGGCCCGGAGTCTGGGGGCAGAAATAGAAAATAAAATTCACAATTCGTAAACGCTGACTCTAAACGGAGCCTTTCGAGTTTTCAGCAGCCGCTTCAAAGTAAGGCAATGAGAAAGGAAATCTACCGAGTCCGACAAAGAGCGAACCGCTGAACCCTCATCGGTTCCTGTGGACCCTAAACGGGAGCCCGTGGCCCGGTATGATGACGTCGGCCGTGTGCAGCGCCTCCCGCCGGTTGACCTCCTGCACGGCCGTGTTCATGCTCAGGTCCCGCCAAGTGTCCTCGTCCAAGCAACGCTCAAACAAGTCCCCCGCCACCAGCACGGTGCCCGCGGACGTTTTCTTCACCTGGACGCTGACGTCCTGTCCCGTGTGGCCCGGAGTGGGAACAACGGACACCTGGGGGTGGAGGGGGGATGGTAGGGGGTCGAAGTAACATCAAAGGAAGTCTTCAAATAAAGCAAGTTTCTGGTGGTTTTTACCCACAGAGTTTCCTATTTAATTTTTTTGGACCATGTGATATGGGCATCACAAATACACTGAGACTGTTTCACTTTGCTTGGTGTATATAATATACAGCCAAAAGCACAGAATAACCAGCAATAGGAAATGAGACAGACAGAGTCTGATATCTCAGTAAATTATAAGGTCTTCGAATGAGGTGCCATCTCATTGGTGTTGGATCCATCATTTTTATTGCTACTACGGGTCTAAGAGTGACTCGAGAAGCTTGTGACTATGATGTGATACAGTACGACAAATGCGTGAGAATCACATTGTGCATGTCGAGTTGTGCAGCTTTGCGTGTTAGATTGATCTAACAGATGCAGATGTACTGTATTCGTTTATCAAATGATCAGTTCTTATCTAGTATAATTCCCATTTATGCGACCTCATTAACCTCTACGATGATTAGAGTTTTAATCTTCACCTCAAACAGATCATTCACAGGGTTGTTGCTGATAGAAATACACACGGAGGCCGTTTCCTTGGCAGGTGATCAGCTGCTTTGCTAGCTGTTTTAGCAGGTGCATAGACGACTGCATCATCAACGCACATCATTCTGGCAGGTACACATGAGTTATCGGTATCCAGTTACACAAGTTGGAAAACTAGATGAAAGCACAGAAATAACTTGTTGTGTTCAATAATTTTTTTTTTCTTTGAGTGCAGGGTGAAATTAAAGTCTTTTTTTTAAAAAAAAAATCTTGATATTATTACTATAATGTTAATCTAAAGTTAGGCTATTTAAGACACACGAATTGTAAATTCTGTAAATATTCTTTTAATTGTTTAATGTAAATGTAGAAAAAAATACACTATTAAGCACAGTTTGCCACAATGGTGTTTCGCACTGTTTTGGTTTTAAAGGGTTGTTGTTTTTTAGTCGTTGTTAAAAGTAAGCAACTTGGGCTTGTAGTTCTGATATAACACAAGGAAAACTTAAACTACACTATAACAGCATTTCAACGTATGTATGTGGAATAATACTGTCTGTACGACCGGTTTAATGCAACAAAAACTAATCAGAAGCGCTAATAAACAGCCATATTGGTAACTAAACTGTGTGTTGTGAGGATTCTACAACTTCCTGAGTAGAAAATCCCGCTTTAGTTGGCGTTCCAGTTGAAAATTGCCACTTGGAACCTTAAAATTCCGAATTCTGAGTATAAATTGAACGCACCACTAGCCACAGGTCATTGGTGAATATAGCGAACAACAGTGGTCCAAGAAAGGAGCCCTGTGGTACTCCCGTGTCGTTGGTGTTTCCTCCCATTTACACATTGTTTTCTGTCCTCGAGATGTGATTTAAACCACTGAATGGCTTCTGTTGACATTTTAAAAAGTTTATGCTGCTTGTGTTGCATCTTTTAATGTATGAAAGGTGCGATATAAATAAAGTCTGACTTACATATTCATCAATGGAGTAGGCCTGTCCCTCGGCCAGCTTGTTGGGGAGGTACGTGTCCCCTTCACTGACATCAAACCCCACGATCATCAGCGCCGCGGGGAAGAGGCTCAGATTACCGATGTGGTCCGAGTGTCCGTGGGTCCCCACGACCACGTTGACGTCCCTGGGCTCCAGGCCCCTCTCTTTCAAAGAGGACAGGAGGAAGTCTCTGTCCCACGGCCCCCCGGTGTCCACCAGGATGACCCGGAGTCCCGTTACCAGGGTGATGGTCCCGTCAGCGCTGAACGTCCCGTCGTTCCGGGGTAAACAGTATCCGACTTTCAGCACGGACACGGAGTACGGCTCCCCGGAGAAGTTCAGCTGGGTCTCGGTCAGAGAGAATTTCCGAGACTGACCACGACCCCTTTGAACACCCGTCTCCATTATCAGCTGCGTATTTTTTTATTATTATAATTTATATTTTTTACGGTTTCCACAAGCTTGGTCACGGTTTAGGTGTTAAAAAAAAAAATCATCAAAATAGTCAATGAGGCAGACGCGCCGATGACGTAGGCACATCCGTCATCAGCCGGCGCGGAGTCTATTGTTCCGCGCAATGCATGCCGGGATTGCGCAGATTTTTTTTTCTTTCTCCAACTTTATGTGGAATGAATATTTTGACTTTACACACAAGAAATAAAATATTTAAAAAATGAAAGTAAAAGAAGAATACAAGATAAAATCTTGTAAAATAAAAATAATAAGTAATAAGTCAAAACCGTAGTAAAATAAAATAGTACAAGCACAAAATTTACAGCAAAAACACCGAAAGAAAAAATAAAATAGAATAAAATAAAATGAAATAAAATAAAACAAATAACAATAAAATAAAATAAAATAAAATAAAATAAAATAAAATAAAATATGAGTAAAAAAAAATACAATAAAATAAAATAACAATACATTTCATCTTTGATGACTGTTTTTCCAGAGATCCAGTTTTGAAAAGGATTTCAAATACTCACAATGAAAACATAGATGTTTGTTACAAAATAACAGATTTGGGTTATCCTTTGTTTTAAGAAACTGGACAAATATTGTTTAATATCTTAAATTAAATTATCCGTTTCTGTAACTTCAGGTGAAAGGTTGAGAGAGAGAGATTATTTCAATAATATTCTTCAGAAAATTATTCTAACATTTATACTTTTGTTAATGAAAGTGGGAAGAGTTGTGATGCGAGAGCACCACTGAACAATTTATTTGTACACTATGAAAAAATAGGTAAGTTATTATGAAGGAAACTGGCGTGTAAAATATTTTTTTTTAATTTTTATCACATTCATGCAATTTATTTTTTTCTTAATTATTTTAAATACTGTATATGTAGTATATTGTGTTTTTTCGGTTTTTTTAAATGTATTTTATTATTTATTTTTTATTTATTTGTACAGAGGCGGAACCTTTGTACTGTAAGGCGAAATAAGGGGACTCTTTTTCCTGCTGCACCTTCAACTGGAACGTCACCTTATCTCCAAAATGGCGGACGACCCAGTCATGGAGAAATATTCACCTTTTATGGATAATTTCAAAGGTCTTTTATTGGCATATTTCATGCCGGAGTCATGCTACGACGAGTTTTTTCTCAAGTTCAACTTTTTAGACGGTGAGGAGGCTCATGTTGTAGTTTGATGCCGGTGGTTCACGGACTAATGAGAAGTGTTATTCATTGTCGAGTGCATGATTTTTGGGAAGTTAATTGTGTTTCCACTTAAGGAAGAAAACTTAATTAAACACATGCGGCGTCTTTAATATTTTTCCTTTGATAGGATGCATCATGAGGTCAAGGAGAGAGTTTTGATTCTGTCTGATCTTTGCTTTTCTCCACTTCCTACTTCCGCTATTGCGCAATTTTTCCCCATAAAACTTTACTGGAAACATCATAAGCACATAAATAGATAATAATCTATTTTTTTTAAAAAAAAGAAAGAAAAGAAATATGGATGTTCACACTTCCTAATAATAGAATTTTTTACATATATGTTACTTTCCATTTAATGCAAAATAATTTTTTTTTTGTTTGTTTTTCCTTCAGTCCAGACATGGTGAACGTTAAATATCCCTTTTAAAATAAAATTTAAAAAATACAATAACTGCAACAATGCTCTCATTTGCCTAGGTAAAAAAGAAATGTTGAATTAAACACTACTCTTATTTATTTTCTACAACTAAGGGACCTTTAAACTGAGCTTTTTACTTTCTACATCGTTAAATAAGTGGAAAACAGAAAATTGGGCAACTTTCTTCATGCAAAACAAAGATTTAGAATGTATGTGAAATGATATCGTGATAATTGGCGCATTTTACATGCATAAATGTATTAATAATTGAAAAAAATCTTTTACTCTTTAAAGAAATTTGAGAGTAGAATTGCCATAAAACTGTCTAACCTTCTTAATTTGTATGTTGCATAACTCCTGCCATTTATTCATTTTTGTTGGTCCTTGGAATTGTTCTGATTTTGTGATGGCTGATGCCTGTTTGTTATCGAACTATCTTTAACTTTCAGAGACCCCACGTCCTTGTATGGGGACATTAAGCTTTAGTGGAGCTTATTGGATTTTTTTTTTAAATTTCCCACCACAAATTTTCTTTAAATACACATTAAGATGAATCCAACATATTTTAGTGGGGGTTAGCTTAATATTGAATGCAAAATGATAATAACATATATATATATAATATACATAGGGTCCCTACTTCATCAGTTTAGGGTCCTTGGCCTGAAAATCGTGATTTAAACCCGTTGTCCTCGTTAGTGGACACTGCCATCTAGTGGTAGCAAAGTTTAAAATTGATTTATATTTATATTATTAACGTTTCTAGGTTGATATGACGCACAAATTTAACAAATGTTATCAATAGCAACGAGCTACAACGTCGCTAATTAGCAGGTACTGAGGGCGTCAGCCATGTTCAGGTATTAGAATAAACAGTTTTGTATTTTATTACACAGTTAGTGACTTTATTATAATATAAATAATGAAATAATCCCACTCATGAGGGCCTTTTTTGATTTTGTTTTTTCAAAAACTACTGTTTCCTGTTCAAAGGTGATGCTTAGTTTTTAATACATCTTAGGTCCCATTGATCCCAAATATCTTGGAAAAATTAAAAATGCACAGTACATAAAAGCTCAGGTCTCAGGACGTTAATAAGGGAAGAAAAACTTTTTCTTTTTTTTACATGAGCTGTCATGGCGTCTTCTTTAAATACAGTCTATGCCTCCGTTTCCTCAGAAATGTAAAACTAGCAATGCACCATTTGCATTTTCTCATTAATTGATTAATGAATGAATGAATGACTGAATGAATTAGTCTCAGCAGCTGCTCAAAAAACTCACCTTCCACCTGCCAACACACATATTACAGTTGGGCCTATGACAGATTTAACAGTTCTTTTTGTTCAAATGCTGTAAATGTCTTAAAATAAAACTGACGTACTAACACAGACCCCATATTAGGTTAACATATGGCCGGCTCCTTATCAGGTGGTGGTTCACCCCCTTGTTTTGCCTCGCTTGCCTCAGACTGATGATAAATTTCTAATCTTGTTGTGTCTTCTGAACCAGTGCCATGTCTGAAGATCGTTCTGAGTAAAGCCCTGGGGATCGGCATCATACTGGGATCAGTTTTGGGTAAAAACACGTTCTTGTGACTCAGTCGTTCTGTACAGTGGATATAAAAGTGTTGAGAACATTGTGAAAATACCAGTAAAAGGTAAAATTGATGTAAAAATGATGTATTTTACGTGCTATTTGGTAAAGAACTACACTGAGAATTACAGGAAATTACATTCAACATTACTACATTACTTTTTCTTTTTTTTTGTTATTCCTTACATGTCCTCCCACCTTGTTTGCAGTGAAGCTGCCTCAGATATTGAAGCTGATGGGAGCGAAGAGCGCCGAGGGGCTCAGCTTCAACTCTGTGTTGCTGGAGCTTCTGGCCATCACAGGGACGATGGCCTACAGCATCGCCAACAAGTTCCCCTTCAGGTTGGACACGCATTCAGATCTAAAGACGCTTCTGTAGCAGTGTTTCCCAACTTTTATTACCATTAGAAAAAATCCCACGACAGCAGATAGATAGATTAATATCAGAGCTGTATATTAGAGAGAGTCTGATCCTGTGCTGGAGCTGTAGGCTGAGCACTGTGTCATATTTTAACTCTTAATCCAGTTTTATTCTCTGTTATTGCCACTTCTCTATGGATGAATGTTGGTTAGATGTAGCAAACATGGCGCCCATGAAACATGTGACCAGCTCAGAACCAATCAGCACAGAGGGATAGTTCAGATGGTCCATTCCCTAGTTGGACAGATTCTCTCTAATATACGGCTCTGGGATAATTATCCACCTTCTGCCCTCTAGTGGAAGAGGATTTAATTGTTCTGCCTGTCACTATACTTCGCTGGCATAGACGAACTAATTATTTGCACTAAATAAATGATAATTTTCTGACCCATTAAGTGAAATTGGGTAATTTTCCCACGGCACAGTGGTTGGGTTTCACTTGCTGCGTTAACATTACAGTTTTTCGCAAAATAAAAGTACAATTCCTCTTTGTACGTGTTTCTCGTGAAGCCTTCTCTCGCGATATCCCATAATTCAGGGTTCCTACGCAAGTATGGAAAGTACAGAATGAGATTTTATTAGTTTGAGATTATTAATGTAATTATCAGTAGCTTTAGATATTTGAGAGGTTTTTAGAAATGTAGATTTTGTGCATTTCTAGGGGGAATGGAAACAAAATAGTACTGCAGGACTTTGACGTAGTAACCTACATACGTAGCCTACGTTGGTGCGAGTCATTTCTACTTGTACAAACGCCACCCAAACACTAGTTGGCGTTGTGTCTTTTTTGCCAGTCGGGTTAATTTTTGTTTCTACTTCCTGCTTCACCTTCAAAAGTAGATTTTTAATCTAAAGTATAAACCACCTTTAAATGAACACATTTCTGGAAAACAAATAAAACTGAACTAGTTATTAAGCATTTACTGTCTTTTTCATACTGTCTTTGATTTTTTTCTCAGTGCCTGGGGTGAGGCTCTGTTCCTCATGCTGCAGACGGTCGCCATCGGCTTCCTCATCCAGCACTACGGAGGAAAAACCGGCAGAGGTGAGACTAGACTTGATTGATCTTAACTTTAAATTCTATAGCTTGTGCAGATCTAGATCTAAGCTCAGGTCAACTTCCTCCATTCCTCCAGGTCTCCTCTTCCTGGTGGTGTATTTGGTCCTCCTGGCCCTCCTGCTCTCCCCGGTCACTCCCTTGTCGGTGGTTACCTACATGCAGGCCTCCAACATGCCGGCTATCATCATCGGCAGGGTAGGCACCAAAAAAATAAATACCCTACTCAGAAAAAGTGAAAGGAAATCTTTTTACTTTGAGTATTAAGTACAAGGGGGGGTTGTTGCACTCGAGAGGCATCGAAGTTAGCCTACAGTTAGCCTACGTTTTGCACTGTTGACCTACAGTTAGCACAGTTAGCCTACATGTATCCTGCATTTTGCACTGTTAGTCTACAATTAGCCTACGCTTAGCACGGTTAGCCTACATCCAGCACAATTAGCCGAAAGGGAGCCCACAGTTTGCGGCATTAGCCTACAGGTAGCCTACAGTTAGCACAGTTAGCCTGCAGGTATCCTCCATTTAACACAGTTAGCCTGCATTTAGCACAGTTGGTCTACAGGTAGCCTACATGTAGCCTACAGTTAGCCCAGTTAGCCTACAGATGTCCTACATTTAGCACAGCTAGCCTACAGGTTGCACAATCAGCCTATATTTAGCACAGTTAGCCTACATGAAGCCTATATTTAGCACAGTTAGCCTACACGAAGCCTACATTTAGCACAGTTAGCCTACAGTTAGCATATAAGTAGCCTACATTTAGCACAGGTAGCCTACAGGTAGCCTACAGGTAGCCTGCGTTTAGTACAGTTAGCCTGTGTGGGTCTTGGTAAGTTTGGTTGAGATCCAGATCCAACAGATGCTGCGTTCAAGACAACTTGGGGAAAAAATTGGTTCTGAGTTGTCAAACCTGGAAATTACTGCTTTTCGAAAATAAAAATAAATAGCTGCTGCACATATTTTAATGTTCAGCAAACAGTGACAATATACCAAACTTATTTTAATCTGTAATGTGAAAACAATGAAACAATGAAAAGGTTGGGAACCACCGGCCTAGAGTCAGTACCTGGACCCTACAGATGTCTCTGATCCCACTCTCCAGGAGACAGGGAGGTGCTTTAGGAGTAACTTTGTACGAGGAGGAAGGAGTTTGGACTAGCCTGCTCCATCATTACTTCCCTTTAATTTTCACGGTGTGTTTAAATTGAGCCTCCCTGTACATTATTAATGTATATAACGTATGCAAAGAAAACACCCGACGCCAAAAGACTGACGATGCGATGATTGTATGTCTCAGCTCATCCAGGCAGCCACTAATTTCCGTAATGGACACACGGGCCAGCTGTCGGCCGTCTCCGTCTTCCTGCTGTTCGCTGGATCCCTTGCTCGCATATTCACCTCACTACAGGTAAGAGGGTGTAGTGACCTCAGTTAAAGTAGTTTCATACACACTTGGTTTCTTAAAAGTCGACGCCAACTGGTCTCTGATGACGTCACTATTAAAAACCCAAGTGGTATCACCTCTGAAACCTTCTCTGTGTACTCTATGTACCTGTATATCTGTAATGCAGTGTTTCCCACAGTCAGTCTGTCTTTAACATCCTGAGACTTTAGTTTGGGATTAATTTTTAATTTCTCCAAGGTATATTTGGGATTAGTAGGACTTAAGACGTATAAAAAAATTAGCATCATTTTTGAACTGGAAGTAGGTTTTGAAATAAATATTGTTAATTTTTAATCTATATTAATCGCAGTTCATTTTACATGAGCAAACAGACTTAAGAGAAGGTAATATATAAATAAATATATGTACTTAATGAAATTAAATTAAATGTGTTGTCAGAGACGTTCAGTCATTCTGCAGATGGGTTAATTTTAGATAAAAAATTTTTTAGCAGATTAATCATGGTGGTGGATTAATTTTAACAGCCTGAGTATCAATTAATAAATCTAATTTATAGTAAATTGGTGGCTTTCAATCTAACCTTGCTTATAAAATTTAACACGATTAATATAGATGATAAAAAGAATTATGTTTAATCGCGATTAATCACGATTAATCGCGATTAATCCCCAATAACCCTGTGATTCCTTTTAAATCCCTTTAAATCATTTCAAATTAAGCACAGGTTTGCTGTGGATTAATTTCAGTTAATCACGATTACATATCGTTCAGTTTTTAATATATATATTAATCGCGTTTTTTGAGTAAACTGACTCGAGAGAGAAGGGAGTATATATGTACACTTAATGAAATTAAATATGTTCTCAAAGACGTTCAGAGTCACTCTGCAGATGGGTTCAAATTTTTAATCAGATTAATTTAGATTAATTATGATGATGGATTAATCTACCATCTAACTTTGCTTATATAAAGTTTTATATAAAGTTTAGCTAGTTCAAGTTCATCTGGAGTCGTTGGCCTACTCTCGTTAAAGGGAAACGCCACCACCCATGTGAAATCTAGTCACTCACCGTATTCCACAGGTGGAGCAATAGGAAAAACATCACAAAGACAACGCTGATTGAGACGTGCTTTAATATTTCAACGTCTCTGTCTCTTGTCTTCTCCCAGGAAACTGGAGACTCTCTGATGGCCCTCACCTACGTCATCTCCTCCACTTGCAACGGCATCATCACCCTCCAGGTTCTCTACTACTGGAACAGCTCCCCCGAACGCAAGAAGAAGAAAAAGAAGCGAGAATAGGCGAATTCTGTTCACTAAACTTTTTTTTATTTTATTTTTTTATTTTTAGAGCATTGCATCTACTTCAGGATCCAACACTTGTCGACACTCTCAGATGAGTTGTCTTTCAAACTTGGACTTGAACATTGAGAGGGAACGGGACTTTAATCTTTCGGAGCAAATGGACTTTAATGTAAAATTATGAAAGCAACACAAATGCCAAGCAGGTCATTCCATGTAGCCCTTCCCCTGTTAGCTGTTTTTGTTTTTTTTGTTTTGTTTTTTGTTGCTGGTTGGGTAGCAGAGCTGTGGGGATTTTTACACCTCCCTCTGTCTGTGCAATACACTCTGATTACATTCCTCTTGACGCTGCTGTCTTTCTTAGTGTGAGTGTAAATGTGAGAAACAACCAAGATTGTTCTTTTAAAAAATCAAGCTCCTGGAAACAGTTTGGATGAATTTATTAATTGAATCGTGCTAAGTTTATGCAGCCTTTAAAAAAAAAAATTAATAAAATCTTGCAGGAATTTATATAAAAAACTCCACAATATTGACCATCTAGTGTCTTTAAACCACATCGGTGTCGCTTTAGCTTCATGCAGCTGCTGGTGGATGATTCTCCTCCCAGATGAAGCTCTTACCTCCTTCACTTAGTTTCACTCCACTGGTTTGGCTCATTTCTTTGAAACCACTTTCAAAACTCACAACAGAATTTAATTTCTCGCTCGTTCACCAAATTACAAATGACTCAGTGCATCTTTGCAAACGATTAAGTACAGGTAGCCTACAGTTAGCACAGTTAGCCTGCATGTGTCCTACATTTAACACAGTTAGCCTATAGGTAGCACAGTTAGCCTACATTTAGCATAGTTAGCCTACAGGTAACCTACATTTAGCACAGATAGTCTGCAGTTAGCATAGTTAGCCTACAGGTAGCCTACAGGTGTCCTACATTTAGTACAGTTAGTCTACAGGTAACCTACATTTAGCATAGATAGCCTGTAGTTAGCATAGTTAGCCTACAAGTAGCCTACATCAACACAGTTAGCTAACAGTTAGCCTACTGGCAGCCTACATTTAGCACAGTTAGCCTATACGTAACCTACGTTAGCACAGATAGCCTACAGGTAGCCTACATTTAGCACACTTAACCTACAGGTAGTCTACATTTAGCACAGTTAGCCTACAAGTAGCCTACATTTAGCACAGTTTCCAAGTGAATATATCCAGTGGAGAAAGACTGTGACACCAGCCCTGGTAGGTTTGAGAGAGTTGTCCAGGAACCACGGGGCCACTGTGTCATCAGATCCCAGATTCACACAGGGCGCTCACACTGACGACATCAGTGCCAAGCTCCACTCAGGGAAACTTGATCATGTGGTCCAAGTCCTGGTTATTATTAGCAGACAATCTGCCCTACCTGAAACACAGAGACGAGCTGCAGAGCTGAAGCTTTACGACCGAGGGAGCTGTTAACGTTTGCTGCCGTCGCTAAATGAGGTTCTTCTTATTGTTCTTACCTTAAATCAGTTCTTAAGAAGCATTTTGCTTATTGGACGTAGGGTGAACGGATGCTCTCTTTTTCCGGGATGCGCCCTCTTTTTGAGACCTAAAACTAATTGAAACTTATTGGAGATTTAGTTCTAATAGACCCTCAAACATGGACACTAATTGGGGGAAAAAATGTGTTTGCCACAAATCCTTCCTAATGTTACCGGCTGCTTCATACAGAACATCTAGTCAATGTTCCTAATCAGTCATAATCAATAAAAAAAACAAAAACAAATGGTATGCAAACACACAAATAAAGCCAATATTAGGCTATTTAGTTTAATAAAAGAACAAGGCCTGTTTTAGAGGAAAGAGGAAACCTCCTGAGACTCTGCATCCTCATATGGGGACATTTTGGGCTTTATTGAAACTTATTCCGCTTCATGTAACCCCACTGTCCACATTCGTGGACACTTTAGTCTAGCGGTAGCAAAGGTTAAAACTTATTTATTTATGCTTATTAGTTTGATATGACTCACATATTTAACAAATTTTATCAATAGCAATGAGCTACAACATCGCTCCTTAGCAAGCACTCGTTCGAGGACGATGGGACTTCATGGTTCTGTCTTTGCTCAGCCACGTTGAGGGATTAAACTTCTTCATGATATAAATAATTAAATAATCCCAGTGTCCACACATGAGGACCAGTGATGCTAGTTACCTTGAAAAAGTATTAACGATTACTGATTACTCCTTTAAAAATAAAGTTAATTACTTATAAAATACAGGAAATCAGTTAAGTGACTAGCAACTAGTAGCAGTTTTATAACGAAGTTCATGTCGTTGTTTTTTGTTCTCTCTGGGAGGTGAACCTGTGACTCTACGGTCTCTTCGCCTCTAACAGCTACTGCAGAGATGGTATTTCCAGGTCAGGACGCTCGTCGCTCTTCTCCCTCCATTGTTGTTTGCGTTTGTGTCATTGCGTGGTATTACACGTGAGTTGTCCTCATGCTGAAAACGTGACTTGTCACATATGTGACGATGTGAAGTAAAAATATAAAATGAGAAAAATAGTAAGATACAGTATCTCGGATAAGTAACTTTAATCTGATTACTGGTCTGGAGATAGTAACGCGTTCAATTTTTTTTCCTGTTCAAAGATGATGCTTAGTTTTATAAGTCTTATGTCCTTCTAATCCAAAATGCCTTGAATAAATTAAAAATGCAGACCAAATGAAAGCTCGAGTCTCAGGAGGTTAAATGACTTCAGTGATTGTGATTGGGCCCTGTAAAGAAATTAAATTTAACTCTACCCTCATGCAGGACTTAACACCACCAGTATAGAGGGTATGCATTGAAGTCACTGCCGCCTGAGGCCACGCCCCCTGTGTGGCACAAACATGGTGAAATGTATCAGTAAATATAGAGAGACTGTGAAAAATGTGGATTATTAGATCAAATTAAGGACAATTGGACTCGACAATGATCCATACGAATTAGAATGGATTTGGAAACGTGGATTGGCCTCAGTTTCAGTTAGTTTTAAGTCGTTTCAGATGGAGAAGATGAAGATGAAGAACACTTTGGGGGATAAATGTCAGCTGCAAGTAAAAAAACAAAAACAAAAACAACAACAAACTGAAGACGGAGATACTTTAGTGGAGAACTGGGATGATTTAATACAAAATATATGTACAGGGAATGAGAATTGACAGGTTCTGGAAACGTTGGTCTGAATTAATACTGAAGATCAGTTCAGATTAAAACTGATTTGTGATCAACTTGTAAAAAACCCTGGTTCCTGTTACTGTCACGTTAAGTTAATTTTGTCTGTAGAAGAACTCTCTATATATTATTTTCCTCTTTTATATTATTCCTCTCAGGTCAGCTATCCAGAATATTATTTTTCGTTGGTTAAACGGCTTCTAGTCATTTTCTATACCATGGAAGAGAATATTTAAAAATAGAAGTGTAGAGCTCCCCCTGGTGGCTGCATTAAATGTCATAAGCTCCACCCCCTCTATGTTAGTGGGCGGGTCTAAAACACTAAAATACCAAATAATCCTTTTTCAAGGATAGTTTGTCATTTTAGGTAGCTAATATATTTTTGACGCATGTTCAGATGTAGTTTTTTTTTATTTGGATAAGTTTCGTTTTAGTTACTTATATGACGTTATAGAAACAGGATGTGACATAATGGCGACCACCAGTAGTAGCCAGAGTATAATTCAACATTTCCTTGTAACTGGTGGAGGTAGATCGTAGTATTAATTAAATGAAAACACGAGTGAGTGTGAAGGAAGTGTGGGCGGGGCATCGATATTGTAGCCCCGCCCCCAGACAGTACTGATCAGACTCTGGCTCCAAAGTCAGAAAATGGCGCCCGCCCGTATCCTCGGGAAAATAGCGTCAGTTTCGCTAATGAGAGCAAGAGTGGACATGGCGTTCATATTTATATACAGTCTATGCCCCCCGCCCCCTAATAAAAGCCAGACTATAGAAAAGGCGGCTGTAGTCATGACCCAGTAATAGTTCAAGACGGGGACTTCACTACTGTTTGAGGTTTATGTGCAAGTATATTTCTAATTTATTTAAAATCAAACCATGTTTAATAAGAAAAGCTTCAACAATCAAACTGGTTCAGAGAAAAGTTCTTTACAAGTACAAATGGATTCAATCCCAAATAAACCCGACTGTTTCATACTGATATTTTCTTACTTACACAGTATTTTTTACGACTGTAGGTCAGTTTACTTGTTCCATTGGATTGATCTAAATTCCTTCTTTATTTAATTTTGAAAATATTCGTTAAACTCTCTGTTTTATCCGGGTTCAAACTGTTGTTTAACGGTTGTATAAATATAAGAATGTGTCATTTGTGTTTGTGTAGAGGACACCTGAAACCGGTTTCTCGATGACTTCCAATTAATCGATGCACTTATGAAAGTATTTTGTACAAGTCTTCTGTTAACAATCTTAGGGTCGTGCTACAAAAATACTTTTAATATATCAAATGGTGGGAATGGAAAACTATGACGAGGTGGCGCAGAGGCAGCCGCTGGTACCGTAGGATAAAACCAGTTTGAAGGATCTAGAGGAGAGTCAAACAAGTGCTCAAGGATGCGTTTATGTTGGTGCTGATAATTCAACAGTTTGGAGAAATTAATAGTTTTTATGCTAGGCTACGCTAACGTTCTTAGACCTGACGCTGACTCTCGGCCTCCCAGGTGAAATCTGACCACATCTGTTTTACAGTCTGTGAAGCCTAGAAACAACTTCTTCTCAACTAATTGCAATCCACCGATCAGGCATAACATTATGACCACCTTCCTAATATTGTCTAGGTCTCCTTTACGCCTCCAAAACAGTTGTGGCTCAACAGAGAATGGACAAAGGCCTTTCAAGGGTGGAATTTTTATGTTTTATGGGTTGACGGGAGAGGCCTCTACAGTGGATCATCCCATAGATACTTGATCAGTGTGGGATCTAGTGAAATTGGAGGCCAGATGGGCACCTTCTTTGGTTGCTTATAAGGTGTTTTTTGTTGGCTGCTGACATCAAGTAGTACTATTGCTATGGGGTGGGGGGTGTCTGATCTGGTCTAGGTGGGTGCTACGTGTCTAAATAACCAGTAACCCACACGAAGGAATTCCAGGTCCGAAAGTTTTCCACACCGAACTATCACAAAACGATCAACATTATTCATTTTTTCCTGTCAGTGGTTTTAATGTTGTGGCTGATCGGCGTATATATTGCACACCTCCTTGCAGAATCCATGGGTAGGAAACTACATTTATATCAAATAATGTGACGCAGAAGCATCCGGATCAAATTTGACCTGGTTGGCGAAAGGTTTCGGGAGAAGCTAATTTGAGCTCCAGGTGGTGCCAACGTTTAAATATCAGAATAGCGGAAAAAGCCAAAGGTTTATGTGCTAGAACGACTTATACTCAAACCGTCGTGTGAGGTTCACGTTTTTGTCCAATCACCCCAAAAACCAACCCTACCTACAGCCGAACATGCAGTCTACTCTGTATGTAGGTACTTGTGTTCTAGCACATAACTTTTTCCTCAAACCCCAAATCTTTTTCTTTTTTTTTACCACATGTCTGCAGTGTATATGCTAAGCTACGCTAACCACACCCCCAACCCCTTTACCCTCAAAACACTGTTCCATTAAACACAAGGAGATCATTTTGAGAAATCCCCCAAACCCCCCAAAAAAATGAATTCTAGAAAAAGGAGAGAAATGAGATGAAAGAAAGCACACACTCGTTACTTGTCTTTACTTTAAGTACAACAAATGAGGAAGGTTTGTTCACGTCCCCACGCCTGGAGGGTCCCAGGCCGTGACAAAACAGTTACTACAAATGGAGCACAGAGAAAACATTTAACGTACACACACACACACACATTTTCTATTATCACACCGACTAGTATGAACTCTCGCAGTGCATTTATATTTTGAATGTAACGAGGCTAGTCTTCGAGGGAACTAGTTACTACAGCTGTTAATGAGGCGGATTAGAAAGGACAAGGGTTCCCCCAGAAAAGTAAAAGTAGAAAGTCTCAAAGAGTGGAATTACGTATCCACGCTAGCTAACTCGAACCTGCCTCCCTCTGTCAGTACACAGCCATTTCACTTCTTAATCTATTACTAGTTTCAGAGAATAAAATATAGCCTGGTATTTAATCCCTACTGTATACTGAAGAACAACAACAAAAAAAAAAGCTCTTTGTGAAATGGTCCAGTTTTCGGATGAACTTTTCTCAAACTTGACGGAGCTGAGAACACTTTGTTTTTTTTTCTCTGATGTTGATGCTACTTTACAGGAGATGGAAGCGTGTCTGTTATTGCCAAGGACAACTAAAGTGCATGCTGCTGGCTTAATGGCTTGTACAGTAGTTCATAAAACATACATTTAATATAATAACCTATCCCTAAAGGATTTGCAGCAGAATCCCGACATTTGTTTGCAATTTATTCGCTCGTATACCAAGTATACAATCATCACATTTTCTTTTTTTCAAAGTGCCAAAAAAAAGAAAAAAAAACCCAATTTCAAGGATACACTTATATAGCATTCAACCACCGATGACTTCACCTTGGACTTTTTTTTTTTTTTTTATGTTTTCTCTTGTGAGCTATGGGGGCAGCTGGGTAAAAAAAAAATAAAACAACAACAACAACAACACACATTTAACTTGAATACTAATGCTCATATTGTGAGTAAAAACCATAGACTGTGAGTAAATATGGACGAGAAAAAACTCCTTTAAAGTGAAGCTAAAGCAAGCAGAGCTCCCCCTGGTGGCTGGAGGCTGCAGTATAGGTCATAAGCTCCACCTCCTCCATGTTAGTGGATGGGACTTGGGCCAAATTATACAGTTTTTCGGGGTAAGTTTGGTTTTAGTTTGTTATTTGATGCAATAGAAAGAGGATGTGACCACCAGTTGCCATTCCAACTGCTTTGTTCTAAAATACTATTTACAAAAATAGGTACAGTGTATAATTCAACATTTCCTTGTAACTGGTGGAGGTAGAGCAGAGTTAGTATTAATTAAACAAAAACACAAGTGAGTCTGAGGGAAGTGTTGGCGGGGCATCATGAGTCTGTAGGAAATGTGGGCGGGGCATTAAGAGCCTGAGGAAGTGTGGGCGGGGCATAGTGAGTCTGGCGGAAGTGTGGGCGGGGCATCGTGAGTCTGAGGTTGTGTGGGTGGGGCATTGTGAATCTGGAGGACTGTAGGCGGGGCATCGATATCTCTGATAGCTCCGCCCTCTGACCGTACTGATCAGACTCCAAAGTGTCAAGATGACGCCCGTATCCCCAGGAAAATAGTATCAGTTTAGCCAATTAGAGGAAGTGGAGCCGCGTCATCCATATTCATATACAGTCTACGGTTAAAACTTAAAATTAACTCAAAATGTGCTGCTGTCGTGGATATTTTCCGATGTTTGCATCAGCAGGAAATTTGGCACTTCTTCTTCTTCTGAGATTCCCTCAAGCACACACTATTCATCCACATTCAGTGAAAAAATACTTTGCATAAAATAAAGAGGAACTACCGTGTATTTGTGCGCTATATACTGTGTACACAAGTCTGGAGTAAGCACAGACATGCAGCTATCAGGAAACTTTGGAAAACAAAAAAAAAATAAAAAACTTCAAGGCTGATTATTGAGGGTGCTAAAGACATGCTTTCTTTTAGTTGTTAATAAAACGTTTTTGTGTTTCTTTTATTATTATTCCCTCATCATCAAATACATCCTGTCAGCTGTATCGTAGCCGTTTATATTATACATGCCCTTTTATTTTTTTATTAGAAGCTAAACTCTTTGCAGGTCCATTAATCCTAAATCTCTACGGGGATACACTGAGCTGTCATGCAAAATCTGAACATTGTTCTTGCCAAAAATAAAATAAAAAAAGCCTATCACAGAGCTATACGAAGGGTTATTTTTATTTGCCAATAGAGCAACTCCTTAAGGTGAAAGTCAAACTAAATTCCTAAATTCCCAGATCCTAAATATATATCTGAGGGTTGAGGAGCAGAGGACAATTAACTTATTGCAAGAAACAGTTAAACCTTTGCTTGACTGCACCTTTATTTTATTTTTTTTTATTATTATTATTTTATACAAAAGGTCAAAGTGTTTCAGGCCAAATTCAAACTATTTATTTTCACTTGAGCAATTTTTTAAAATTTTATTTATTTTTTTAGAGAGAACATTTGCCACTCTCCTATACTGTGTGTAATCAGATCATCTACAAGGCAAAGGAATGTGGGAAGGCAATTTGCGCGTCGCTTCCTAATTGTGTTGTACTGCCGAAAAAGACGCCTTAGCAACCGTTTTCATAAAATTAGATAACGTGAAGGAAAAAACAAAAAACAAAAGAAATAAGTTAAATATTTAATTGATAAAACTATTTGCCCGATGGAAATGTTCAAAACTACAGATCTTATCGAACCTTTCTCGATTCACTAAAACCTAAAACACATAGAAACGTCACTGAGTTAGAAGCTAAAAAATATACACTTATGTAAACAGGAGAGTTATTGTTAATGTCATAATCTCTCGTACTCGACACTTTACCATCAAATGCAGACGTGTGGAGCTGCAAATTTTAAGTATCAACGTTGTACCGTTAACAAATAAATGCCATAAAAGTATTTAAAATCCAGTCGCGTAGGTACGACCGGCGCGTATGATGTACTAGAGCTATTAAAACAGAACTTATCATAATATATCATTAAACACGACAGAAAAAAAAGAAGAGTCGTTAGTTGTTTGTATCTGTTCACTTTCCAGGATTGGATCTTCACAAAAAAAAGCCACAGGTACAAACGTAAGGGCTAGGTCCCGATGCAGTTTGATGCAATAAGTTCTCGCGGTTCGGCCAAATTTCGTTGCAGTGTCTCATCAACCGTCACATTCCTGTCATAGTGTGTGTGCAGGTGTAGAGGAAGTGCATATATAAGGAAGTAGAGCGCACCGCTACCTAACAGACTGACCGTGCACTCGTGTAATTAGACAGCGTTGCTCATGTACCTAACCGGGGATGGCTCCCGGATGTCTCTTACTCTGGAGTTGGGAAAACAGAATAGATGAGAGGTGACTTTCTTTGGTTACAACCTATAGGTCTCTCTGAGTCAGACAGGAACCTAAAACACTCTTTACATGTACATTTAAAGGGAGGATTATATAATATAAAGAGTGCAGATGCTCCTAATGCAACTGGGGCATTTCATCGCTACAGAAGTGTGGAAGGTTTTAGTCCTGATGGGATTCACAGATCTTACTCAGCTCTAACAATGCCATTTACGGACTAATGCATGGTATCCCTTCACTCTACGCCTACGATACCTGTTTATTCTGCTATTCCAAGATGTAATAGAAGACGTGGGTCAGTATCGAACGAAAGCTTCGCCTTAAAGCTCAGCTTCCCCTTCAACAAGCCCTCAGACACTCGTACGCTACCATTTTTACACGAACAACATCCGAAGATACCCGAACTGCCTTTGCAAACCACTTTTTTTTTTACAGCACAGGACTATGACCTAGGACCTGGAGGTGTTTACTCTCTCATCCAGGTCACTGATTCCTGGTCTGACGATGCCATCGGGGTTAACTGTCCACATCCATGATTGAATCTGCACTGTTTCTCCTGAGCCTCTTTTCCATTTAGCAAATAATCCGAGCATCCAGATTTTTCGGTCTAAACATCACCCTCAATGACTTCCATGCAACAGTGAAGCATCCCAACAATGTCGCAAGTCGCCAAGGAGCTTCTCCTTGACAACCTCCGCAACATCTGCCAGGAACATAGGTGAGACTTCTTTTTGAGACCTGGTGGCTGTGTTCAGATGTTCCTCAAAGCTTCCCAGCATCAGGCCATTCCAGGTCTGCTTCTAAACACAATCTAAACCTGAGTTCCTGCACTATTTGCCAGTACCACTTGAATGGCATCTGAAAATCTCTCCCTACCTCCTTCAGGTCCGGTGTTGACTGGTGGGTTGTTAGGGAGCAATGACCTTTACACCATAGCTCCTGCCAGTCATTTCTGCAAAACAGGATTTGAAACTGGTCCAACTGGAGTCCATGGCCCCCTTGTGAGTTGAAGACCAGACAGAGGCCTTCACTACAGATAAGGGGTTAACCAGGTCTGACCCACCACACCTCTATTCACCACAGTGTCCAAGACATTACAGTACGACCATCGGATGTGTGGGAAATGGCAAGAAAGATGCGGTTATCATCTCTCTTCAATGTCTCTTCATTGGCTCCCCATAAAACCATGGTTTCTGAATTGCTGTAACTCACAGTGGTTTACACTATTGAGAAACTTCAACATGTGGCTGAACACTGGGAAGTTGCGCTTTTGCCTGGAAGACCTTCGTGACAACTCAAGGGTATAACTAGCTTCGTTTTTACCAACAAATTCATCCAAACAACTCTTTCTTTCTGGGTCTCCCCGGTCTTGCGTCATCATTACCGTAATGGCAGCTTCTTTTTCCAGAAAGTGCAACTTCCCAGTGTTCAGAATGGATTTTGTCCATTGGTGAGTTATGGTAATTCAAATACTGCAAAGGCTTAAAGGCCAAGCAGAAAGGGACAACCAAACCTTTAGCTATCAGGCTACCTTTCTGTAGTTAGGCCCAGTGACTCTGGACCCTTCCTCAGCCAAGCTCCTATAAGTCTAGGCCTCTTGGGAGCTTCCGATGATGCACTGAGCACCCATCCTCTACCCTTCTCTCTCTTACACCATATGCATTCATGTCCTACTACTGTACGACAACTTGCTATGAGTGTCTCTGGATCTGGACCTGCACAGGGACATGTTTCTCCTTTTTGGTCCCAACCCCTAAAACCTGCCAAGTGTTCACTGCTAACACTTACCGATTCCTACCTAAATGTTTTGCATAATTTGCCCGACCATATTTACATCATACCAGGAAACTCACTGACCTTGTTTCAATGTCCCTGTGCTCTCGTTAATTCAGTAGCCTTATGCACTAGCACATGTCAAAGCTTTTCTACAGTGAATACTCTGAATGCTGGCTCCATCTATTCATGTATTCCATATACTGATAGCATGCATCACTTACTAGGGGTTGGATAAGCAGCAGGTAACCCCCTATGACCACGCCATAAATCCCCAAACCTGCTCCCCAGGTGCCTTGCATAGCTGCCCACAGCTCCAAGTGTGCAAACTTAGACAGGTTGCACACCAAGAACTCATTTCTTTTCTGTGTACAGTATATACATGGTAAATTGACTTATTTAGATTTGATTATTCAGCTGCATGTATGAATGCTTCTAGCTGCTTCTGCTGCTTTCTTCTCCTACTCCCCTCCTACTCTCTTCTGTCCCATTGGCCAGTTTTTGTTTCGGTCCATCCACCTGGGTTGAACCATGTCAGCGACCATCTTGCCACCACCAACACCTTAGTGCTCGCTTTGGGGGCTTCTGTAAAGCATCTTGAGACAATCTAGATTGTCGCTATGTAAATGGATCAAATTCAGAGTTGAAATCTATCTTTGGCCTGAGGTGCTCTGGTACCAAGTACAATCATGGACCACTGCTGGGACAGAAATCCAACAACAAAATACCACTCTAGGCAACTCTGGGCAAAAGAAGAGATTCCAGCCCCTCTCCAGGAGATTTATTCCAGAAACCATGCTATGCCTAAATGTGGCCAGAGATGTGATATTCCACCTGCCTAGAAGCAGTCGGCATTGCCAGGAAAAAACACCGCTGTTCGGCCTGTGCTGCAAACCGCCCCAGTGCCTAATTCTACAGGTTGTGGGCACAAAGGGACAATTCTTTAAAGCTGCAATGTTTTCAAAAGGCTCATCCTGAAGAGGTGCGAAGGCAGTGTGGATCAGAAAAATGAGCAAAAACCTAGAAAATCAAGAGAACGCGGTAAGGTAAGTTTAAATGGAGCCAGATATTGTGCTTATGCCACGGGCACTAATCTAAGAGAGGAGATCTACCGCTGCTGCCAGCTTAGTTTAGCAGGTTAACATGAGAACATCTGTTAGTTATAGCACTAAACAGGACAATTACAACTGAGGTGGAAATTTCATTAGTTTAGACAAACCTATATTAATCTAATCATAGCACAAGAAGATGAAAAGTCGGAGGATCGTCAAAGTAATTACAGATTCCTTACTTTCACTGCCATCATGAGAACTATTTAAAAAAAAAAAATACAAAGAATCCCTCCAGCAGAGCACTGCACACAGAGGAAAGAATCCAACTATCCAGATGGACCGAAAGTTTACAGATTAAACCGCCGCCTGGAGCTGTGAAGTCTTCAGAAACCAATATAATCCGTGGTCATGGTTCACAATAGTTTTTGTTCACGTTTAGACGATAAACTGGAAATTAGTTTGCTGTAAAATGGCCAAAACTTATCGTTACACTGGTCTTTAACAACTATAGTCTGTGTATACTCAGACACACAGGGAGAAACTGTTTGGACATTTGTGATTTTGCCGTGAATTTGGATACTTCTTTGCTCATGAAAAGAAAAGAAAAATGGCTGGAGCGCCACTGGTGTCCCTCAAACCACCAACGGAACACTGGAAAGGGAAATGGAAAAATCATGCAGAAAGAAAAGCAGTGAAAGACTTTCACTGTGTCTCCACACCCTGAAAAATGACTCCAGTCCATTAAATTGAAGGCCTTTTACCTTGTCAACCCCCCCTTTGAGTGCCTGTACCTGTTTTTTTTTATGCTTTTTTATGTTTTTCTGCATGATTTTTCCATTTGCCTTCGCTTCTCTGCTGATATTCCTAATGTAATGCTAATAAAATACTCACCCATCGATGTTTGGGTGATGCAACCTGTGGATTACCCCATATTTGATCCTGAACTATTCCTTTTCATACGTATATAAACATAACCTGTCTGTGTAGCGTCAGTAAAGTGCCGTAAGTGTTTCGCTGATTTAGTAACCCCAACACAAATCCAATTATCCTCCCATGTGTTCACAATGGATCTGACAAACCTTGGCCCCCCTCCCTTCCAGACTGGGCCTATTTGTGTGTGGAATTTATTACAAACATTTGAGTGTGTTTTCAATCGGTCAATATTAGAGCCATGGTTACCGAAAGGTTTTATTTAACGCCCCCTTTTGTTTGTATTTTGGGGACAGATTTTTTTTTTTGTTTGTGTGTTTTGTTTTTTATCGTCTTTACTTTATTCTTTTTATTCCTAAGCTATTTTTTAGTGACATATGGCACAAGAATAAAGTTCTTTTCTATTCTATCATCAAAACTACAGCATTAAATGTGACGTATGAACACCTTTCTGATGCCAATTGACTTGTAGAATCTTAACGCTTGTCCAATAAGGCCTGTTGTAGACCTTTTGTAGTTATCAACATTTTAGGATTCAATGCAGCTGCAATTATCTGTGTGTGTAAAAAGAATGTACTGGATTCTTTGACGTTTGCTTAGTAGAAACTACATTTTGTTTGCTTGGTTTCTTTGTCCCCAGTACAGAGGACTGTGGTTTTCTGTTAAGTGTAATTGAACTGTGTCCATTCCTTCTTGACCCTCCTTCTTCTTCTGCTCCTTTCCATCCACCCCCCGCCCGCAACTAGACGACATCCGACTCCACCACACATTGCTCGGTGTACTCTTTCACCAGCTCCACGCCCAACGTATTGTTGCAGAAGTCTGCCATGGGCCTCCAGAGCGGCGGGTCCAGGAAGATCTGACACATCACGTGACCTTTCAAGTTGGCGGTGTGGCGCTGCAGGTGGCACAGGAACTGCTGCCGAGCCAGGTTCAGGTCTTTACCAAACATGTCAATGTTCAGGTAATACCTGGTTAAAAAAAAAAAAAAAAAAAAAGTGCATGAGTTTGTTATTTGATGAACCTAGAATTGTTGCGCTTCCTGGTGCATCAAAAGAAGCTATAATATACATAGAACAATGTACATCAATCTGGCATAACATTATGACCACCTATTTAATATTGTTTAGAATGTAAAATATTGTGAAATGTCACAAATACTCAAGGATTAGTTTATAGGGTCAACTCACACGAGACATTTACGCTGTGAATGTCTCGTGTGAGTTTCACACAGTGCTGGCATTCACTGGCGAAACAGATAGTTCAACACTTTTAGGATATTATTAGTTTTTATGCTATGCTACGCTAACGTTCTTAGCGGCCAGTCCTCTAACCATGCAACTTTTGTCATTCTGGGTCAAATCTGACCAGGTCTGTTTGTCAATCTATAAAAGTCTAAAGACAGCTTCTTCTCAACTACTTAGTATGCACCGATCAGCCACAATATTATGACCAACCATCACAATATTGTGTAGGTTTCCCTTTCCCTGTCTCCAAACCAGTTGTGACTCATCGGAGAATGGACTTGGACTATCTGAGGGTGTCCTGAATGTTGTTAGTGTTCCTAAAGCGTTTTTGAAGGAACGAAGGAATACCTAGTTTGAATGTTTCCAAGCAGAACGCTGAATTGTCACAAAATGGTGAATGTTATTCACTTCTCCTGTCAGTGGTCTTCATGTTGTGGCAGATTGGCTTACTTTACTCTACATTTTACTAGGTACGGTAGTTGTCTCTGACATAACTGTCAGAAATCAATAGAAGAAGAATTTAAAATAAAAGAATTTATGACATTTACCAGTCATCTCCAATGGGCACCCTGAAAGGGAAGGTGCAGAGGCTCGCCACGGTAGGGTTGGCCACATCATCCACCATCCAGTCAATTTCCTTCTTTAGCAGTATGGCCATGTTACTGGGCATAAGCTTGAACGGCTGCCAGTCCTGAATGATGGTGGCATTAGGAAGGACCCCCTGCATCAGGTCAGTGGTCAGATAAAGCCGGTGGATGGCTGTATGGTCAAGACGCACTGGAGGAGGACTGGAGGAGTTGCCCAGAGGGGATTGGATGTCTCCACCCAGGCCAAGTTCAGACAGGTGGAGCTTGAGGTCTTCAGCTTTGAAGCGTACCAGCAGAATACCCTTTGGAAAGAAAAGCTAATGTTTAGGCTCAGTAAAAACAACAACTGATATAAAGACTAATAGCATTTTTGTTTTGTGTACCTGCTTAGTTATGATGCGATACTTCTGAAAGTCCTTGGGTCCAAGCTGATCATCACGGGTCAGGCGGGTCACTTTGACTTCTGGGTACTTGGATTTGACGAGTTCGGAGCAGAAGCGCAGCAGAACTCCAGCTACGCCCTTACCTCTTTCCTGAGGGGCCACACGGAGTCCTTCCACCAACATTGTCTCGCCATTGTCAATCACACACACGGACTCCAGAGCAATCTATCAAGCACAACAGACAAGATGGAGGAAGATGCAAGACAAAAACAAAACACTAAGCAAAATAAACTGGCCATCTAAGCCTATGTGACAGCAGAATAAGTAATGTACAGGCACTTGGTCATTTGGAATTTGTGGTGGGTTTCTGCTATCATGTTTTGGTTTAAAGATCTTGAATCTTAAGCTAAAGCTCTAGCATTAGCATTTGGTCATAAAGCGAATGTGGATAAAAATTGTCCTTCGGAGCATAGCTGGGCAAGTTCTTGGAAACGTTGATAGGGGCTCAGCCATTTGGATTTGAATACCTGCTCCTTGAAAAACTGAGTCAAACTGAATCAGCAAAGATCAGTGCTTGACTTTGTGGTTGTATCCACATCTGTACGTGTTGTACACTTGGGTGAAGAGACGCCTCCAGGATGCATTCAGAGGAAGGTTGGGAACATGGAATGCAAATGTTTAAAAGTTTAAGTCGCAAGACCTTTCTTCAAAAGATTGTTTGTGCTGGAGAAGGAAGCCTGAAGAAGGCGGTCTTTCAGGCCTGGTCGGCCCAAGGGGTCTCCGGAAAGAAGAGACCGGTATCATGAGGCCACAGGGAAGCAAAAGCTCGGGTGTGGAAAGAGAACTTTGACCCTGCCTTCCTTGTCCATATCACTGGAAGAGATTGTTGAGGTAGCTAAGAAGCTCTCCAGTGGCAAGTCATCAGGGGTGAACGAGATCCTGAGGTCTGGGACATTCTAACTATCAGGGTATTACACCTCTAAAACTCCCTGGGAAAGTTTATTGCAGAAAGTCCGACTGAACTTATGATTCAGGAAAAGCAGTGCGGATTTTGTCCTTAGGGAGTGTCATGGGGGTTTTATAATTTTGTGGGGGTTATCCGAGGGAAGGATGGGGCACCATTACTGTTGGTTCGGTACGGGTGCTGTTACAGATCATCATGGTGATGAGAGAGCTGATCTGCAAGGCAAAGCTTTTGATTTACCAGTTGATCTACGTTCAGACCGTCACCTATGGTCATTAACTTTGGGTAGTGACTGAAATAAGGTTCCTCTGTATGTAGGCCGAGCTCAGCCTTAAAGATAGGGGGAGGAGCGAATGTCAGGGTAGAGTCAATGCTCTTTTGTGTCAAAAGAGGCCAGCTGAGATGGTATGGGGGCATCCTCAGTAGATGTGCCTCCCTTTAGAGGCTTACTGGGTAACGCCAACTGGGAAGAGACCCCAGAGTAGAACCAGAATTCACTGGACAGGTGATATATCTCATCTTGCCCGGGAACGCCTCAATATCCCCCAGGAAGAGCTGGAATGTGTTGCTAGGGAGTGGGACGTCTGGAATTCCTTGCTTAACCTGTTGCCACCTCGACCCGATCTTGGATAAGAGGAAGAGAATGTACGGACAGATGTCCTCCATCTTTCACTATGTTTTTTTTCTTTTTCTTTTATGCAGTTTCGCAAATGTTTCCTTTTTGACCTTTTAATGTTCTCCATCCAAACACGAGAAGCTGTGACCTCTTCTTTTGCTGTCAGGAGATTAACCATCATGTTTACTATTGTGCACGTTTGAGAAGTACCATTCCCACTGATTCTTGAGATTTGTTGTGTGTGCTCTTAGCTGGCTTTTTGTTAGGAGCTGGATACATTTAAATCACACTTGTGAGGTCAGGAACCATGGAGAGCTGTATGCAGGCTGCTGAATAGTCAGTAAATCTCCCTAAAATGTATAGCCACTCTTTAACCCATTAAGAATTTACCAGACGTGAGTTTAACTTACCACTTTCCCCTGTTTGCGAGCCAGTATAACTGTTCGGTTGGTCTCCTGCAGCCAGCTGGTGTATCTAGTGGGAAGATAGTCAAGACCGCCGTAGATGTCCTGGCTCATGGCCATGATTTCATCAAAGTCCTCCTCAGTGGCTACAGCAAACTGAAGGCCTGCCTGGGACAGGGCCTCTGGGAGCAGGGGCATAGTCAGGCTGGTATCAATCTTCATCTTGAAACAACTGATGAGATAGAAAGTGAAGGAGAGATTATAGTGGATTGTTGTTGTTGTTTTTTTTGTGTGTTGTTGTTTTTTAGTGTTTCAGAACAGGACGTCATCCTCAGCTTGCCCAAAATAACCAGGCGTCCTTCATTTTCTTGAACCATTCTTCGCAGAATCACCATGATGTACCACAGAGGAAAAAAATGATTATCACCCAATCACCTGTTAGAAACCACACAAAGTCAAGTGAAGCACATTACCAGTCCCAAAGCACCGATTAAAGAGAGAAACAGACAGAAAGATGGGACAGCAGACACATGAATTGTAAGATTGGCACATATCTTGATGTTTATTTCTCATCCTATAAATCCTGTAAATCACCACACCTTCGCCCTCTTAATTTCACTCATACTCTTCATTGCTTGGGTTCCAAAAACACTTCACAAACCTGTCATATAAAAGTGTGTAGGCACTCAAATGGGCTGTGGATCCTTGCAATGGGCACACATTATTGTTCAGGAAGCAAGCAAAGTGTTGTAGAAGCTAGCAAAGACTGAATGTTATACAGTATCTAAAAGAATCACCAACCAACCCCTCTCAGAGTGCACTGACACCATTCGTTGGGTCTCTACACTGAAGAAAGCAAAAACGAGTTTCTTGCCCTCGTAGAAGATTTTCTCATTTAATCAGTCAGGATACAATGCTTTAACACATTATCCAGTACAAAATGATCAAATAAAGTAAAAAAAGAAAGAAAGAAACATGCAATATAACAGAAAGAAGCCATACAAAAAAAATTCATACAATATGATAAAGTGAAAGAAAATACAATCATTTTGATAATGTACAAAAACATATAGGTAGGACTGGGTATAACATCTCAGCTTTAAGCACTTTCTTCTATTTGTTACATAATAAATAACAACCTGCATTTAAACTTTCCTGCTTAAAGAGAGGAATCTGGAAAAAAAAATGCAATTTACATTTTCCAAACGGCCCAGAACGAGGGCAACACCGCCACAGAAACACAAACATGTCCAAGACCAATCTGACTGCAACCACAAATTACTTTACAGACACATTAGCAAGGAAACTTTACTTTACCCCTGTAGGCTACCAGCCATGAAACATGCATGAAACATGAACACTCAAACATCAGCTGCAATACTCTGATAAAGACCTAAAATGATATTAAACGAGATTAAAGTGAGTCAGCAGGTATACCGACAAAGAGAAGGCAAACTGTCCCAACACATAGCAATTAAGCTAGTCACAGACCGTCCCTGTCTATTGAGGCAAAGAAATTCAGTCTACCTTGGGCTACATTGAGGCTTCTGCTCAACAGGGTCCCAAGCTCTGCTAGAAAGACTAAAACTACACAGAAGCAAAATGACACCAACAACTCAACAAGGAAACCACCAACTACCAACCTCTCTCTCCTTGAATTTAGACCTTGGTAACATACATAGAAGACGTCAAGAGACTGTCCCTGTCAACCATGTTCTCAACTACTAGAAATTTTGGAAAAGGCATTTTTAGCCGAGAGTAGCACTTAGGCAAAATGTGCAGGAGCATGTCTTATTGGCAGTTACTGCGTTTCCATTCCCCCTAGAAATGCGCAAAACCCAAATAACACAATAATAATAATAAAAAAAATGGTAATGTTAACACCTACATTTCTAAAAACCTCTCAGAAACACTTTTACGCTCTCGTGAGGTGGTTTTTCAGAAAGTTGGCGCAAAAGTCCAATGGAAACATGGAGATGACACAGTTCAAATCCATCTTCCTCACCTTCAATGGTGCAATTGAAATTTCAGAAATATCGCTTTTATTTAGCGAAAGAATGGAATGGAAACGCAGCTAGTGATATAGAATATACGGGCAAATCCAAATGAGTACTAAGCAGCAAAACTTTGTGCAAAGTAATCAACCTCATCAATATACAAAATAATCTGGAATCAGTGACATATCACTGACTTGTGTTATTCTGCTGAATAACCAGTTTGATGGGTTCTAAAATTTGCGTTCACACAATGTCAGGGTTGCAGTGTGTGTTTAAAGGGAACGGGGCTTGAAGGCTACATGGATGGACAGCAGGTACATCTTCAGTGTCACGCAATATACAAAAAAGCCTGGATTGCCTGATAGTCTATGCGGTTTCTGGAGTAGATCTTCACAACTCTTCTCACCTTTGAGAAACAAAGACCTGACCTGCCATACAACTCAGAGTCTGTCCCAATTAGACCAAGTTAACCAATTTAATTTGCGTTGGGTCATTTTCTTTTTTACTGCAGGGAATACCACTGACCTAACCCTTAACCCTAACCCTAATCCTTAACCCTAAATGTGTGCAAATACTCCACTAAAGATGAATCCCATACTACTATGACATGTAAGTCCTGAAATACAACTAAAGTACTACTGTACAAGTACCACTGCAATGCATATGAAAAGCAGTTCACTAAAGATCCATCTAAACTATCCCATCTAACAACACTCTGTGGAGTAGTATTTAATACTAGTAATGGTGCTGGGTTGCTGCCTGTTTTTATACAGGCTATACATATCTGCAGCTCACAGTATGTAGCACACCAGCTGTCTGTTCTCGGCATATGTATTCAGGAATATAGATTTATTATTTTCTACTGGGTTTTATTAGTCAGCTTTTAGAATTGTAACACATGCAGCCCCTCATCACAACTGTGTGTTTTGAGGCAAGAGACAGTAAACTTTGAACGAGAACAAAAACACACTGTGGCTGCTCGTTAATTGACACAATCGACACATCCTGCTGTCGCCGTGTGTTTGAGAAGCACCACAGACACCAATTTTCTTGCAAAATCCACAAAAGTCTTCAAGAGACATGACACCACAATCAGTCCACAAAAAAAAAGGCTTAGAAGAAAGCGACAACAATCTGATCTGTGATCCACAGGGTGTAACTCGGACAAAAGCCTCTGAGGTGGCCTGTTCACATACAAGCTACAACCTTTTCCCACACATTTCAGTGTAACACAAAAGCAAGTTGCATGTCTCTTGCTCTTGTCTTAGCTTCTTATACCCGAATGTACCAGACTAGAGTGAGGTGTACAATGGAAGCAGCGAATTGTGTAAATACGACAATTGAAACTTGAGGCTGCACTCACTGACGTAGAGTCTGGAGTTAATGGTTAAACATCTGCAGTTGATCTGGTGTATAAGACAACCTTGGCAACAATCCTCTGACTGGCTACACTGATACGAAGCCACTCCTCCATAACCTGCTCGTTTGTGTGTCACAGGGTAATTATCGGTTTGTTGAGGCCAACACAGAAATGCGAGACATGTCCTAATAATCTATCAATGAGCCATGTGAGCTGAAAGGGAATTTGCAGTCAAAACACTGTCTGGTCAAAGCAGACACACACATACACACACTGTGAGCGCTGGTATTTTTCCATCATGCTTTGATGCTTCGAGATGATCCCACCAGGCTCGGCTGGATAAGTCCAGTCCTGCCAAATGACAGTGATGCCTCTTTTTTTTTTCTGTGTGTGTGTTTTGTTTTGGCGTTTCTGCCTCCCCCTTCTCACACACTCATTGATTCATTCTCCTTTTTCACTTTCTCATGCTCGTGTTTAGCTTCCTCTCTTCCTCAGCTGGCAGTGCACTCCAGACAAAATGGAATTTGGCAAGTTTGCAAAGACTTTTTTTTTTTTTCGAGCTGCCGCCCGAATGCGCGGCTGTGAGCAAATGCTCGCCGCGGGATTGGAAGTCTGGTGGTGTTGGCGGTGCCCACGCGGGATAAAGGATGCACAATCATGGGGAACAAACACGATCAAACGTAGCTTTCTTCTTTTGTTTTTGACACTACGACACTTTTGCTGTCAAGCACACCTGGCTAAATTTCTTTTTTTGTCTCTGCAAAGAGAACAAATACAATTTCATTTGGAGTTTGCCGCCAGCTGTCTTTGACTCCCCCACACGTATACACAGAATTGATAGGACCAGCAAAAAGAACAGGTTTCTCCAGCCTCTGAATAGTACAAGTACAAGGAACACACCATGTCTCCGGTAGATTATCCTGTTGGTCAAGTGGTGAGAACATGGGGCACCAAAATCATTCATGTCTCCTGGGTAGATCCTTGGCTCCAGTGCTTCATGCCAGTAGGCTCCATGTTGACGTATACACACTAGCATATCACTCTGTTGCACGATTGCAGGCTCCATTTTTCCCACGTAGCCCCCGCCTATACATAAAACAAACCATTGACAGACAGGCACCAGAAAATGATTAGTAGGTGAATCTGTCAGGAACCACTCTGTGCTTGTTGGCATCAAAACAAGACAAATGTGCTTTGGCATTACCGCGTCCGTCTGCAGGGTCGATTATGCTTCAAGCAAATGCGTGTGCATTGCGTTGCGGCATAATTACCCGTTCTTTGGGCGCTGTATCGTTCTGAATTCAAGTCATATTCTCCTTTGACTTTGAATAAGCTTTTTGCCGTTGGGGTATTTTCCCCTACCCAAATTTCGGTATCGGCGTAGGTATCGGTATTGGCATCAGTACGGGGTGCACAGCTTTCTCAGGGCTAATTATTTCAAATTTGGCATTGCTGCAACAGAAACGCACTTTTCGGGGGGACACATAATGCACATAAGCTTTTTGGCTTTGGTGTATTAGCGTCTCAAATTTCGGTATCGGTATCGCTGTCGGTACAGGGTGCACGGCTTTCTCAGGGCTAATTATTTCAAATTTGGCTTTGCTACAACAAGGACACACTTTTTTTGTGCGGGGACACATAATGCATGATCTTTGTTTTGTTCTTTGTTTTTTTGTTTTTTAGGAACATTCCCAACGCAGTGCCAATAGGACCAAAACTCCAAAAACATTAACGGTCTTTAACACCTGTGTCCAGTAACGTTAATCTGTGAACTTATTCTGTTTGTTTGTTTTTTTGTATGCATCTACCACAAGGGCTTATTAGTATAGAATTTAGATTAGGTTTATGTTATTAATTAAAGAGGACGTGAAACAAACAGAACAGGCACTAACATAGAACATGTGCGCATATTTTAAACATAATACTGAATTAAAATGTGGAAACAAAAGAAAAAAATCAACCATTTTAAAGAAAATCGTCTTTTTAAATTCATTTCTGATACGGTTTGTGGCGCCATCTCTATTTTACGTCACTCCCTACATCATCGGATGGGTTAGTTGATTTGGTCGTTAGTGAGGAAGATGCAGTTTAGGGAAAAAATCTGTCAGAAAATGAGGCAGATTTTTAAACCAACTAACCCAATGGCCTTCGCGATTGAGCCATCGATTATTGGTGTACGTGCTCGAAAGTTTAACACCAGAAACCCTCAAAACAGAAATGGAAGTGTCAAAAAAGGACTCAGTGATGAGTAGCTCCACCATTCCTTAACCCTAATCCATTCTTAATTCAATCAGTTCAATGTTTGCTCCTGCTCCATTTCTTCTTTTTGCATTTTGAAGCTCTACTTAGAAACTTCTTCAGATCCAACAGATCCTTCCTTTTGAGTGCAGCTAGCCAACGGTGGAGAACAGGTGGTGGTGTCAGTGGCAAATGATGGAAATGAACAGGTTTCTCCTCCCAGTCTTTAACTTTATAAAACTCCTACTGTGACCATCCAGGAGCAATGCAGAACATTCTTCCTTTAATTGGTTTTGTAACCCGCTCCTCTTTCCCTGTCATTTTCATGTTTTGCGTGTTTGTAATCAACTAAGTTTAAACTTAAATGGCTGGATTTTAAAATTCCTTTGGCCGTCAGTGTTAAAATTTAAATAATCTTTGTAGTATGAAAGACCGTCTTTAAATTATCAGAATTACGTTTGGTGTTTCATTTCTTCTTTAAATAGTATACAGTTTGAAGTGATAAAATATGTACTTAAATAATACCGTAGGTGTAGGAATATCTAAACCAGAGATGACAGTAGTTACCAGTAAGGTAACCATTGTCATCCACCAAATATCTTTGAGAAACCTGATTTGTTAAAATTTAAAATCCCAATAAGTCACAATGGTAATTACCTTTACGTACAATTCCACCCATTTCACATGAAATTAAGTCTATTAATCTTACTTAACCAATTATATCTTTTTAATTTGTGATTTAAATAATATTTCCACAGGTGAAAGGAAGTGAATTATAATTAAAAATAATAATAATCAGTGTGTACCCATGCTGCCATTAACCAGTTTGATTGGGGGAAGACTTAATCAATTACTTTTGATTTAGAAATGTGTTTTAAGACATGCTCATTTTATCTGGGAGCCGGCCCCAGCCCTCGTACCCCAACCCGAAGAAAAACATAACTCTTTGTCACAGTTTGATTCATTTGCTCCACTTGCATTTGAGTATGATTATTTTAATTAAGCCCGTTGGTGTGTGCGTGGAGTCAAAAGGAGGTCGGCAGGGTTGATCAGCAGTATCATCAGTTTCACAGGCTCTGGGGGTGTGACTAAAAAGGGCATTGATGCCCTACTCAGGAATCAGAACTGTGAACCACCACTATCCCAATTATTCTGTGAACACTCATGCCCCAATTTCTTTTTTTTTCTCTCTTTTTACTTTGAATATAGGGTGTTTTTCCGTACCACCAGCTTGGGTTGCGTTCCAGATCTCAGAAGTCTGCTCAAAAACTCCTAATATACCATGGAATACGGAAACAACAGGAAAAAGGCTGTTGATTTTACACAATCCAAGCAAAGTGTCAGGATAACCATTACCACCCAGGTCATGTTAATCCAAAAGACGTTTAAAAAAAGGCAACTGGACTTGTAGAGTAGCTACGACAAAACGTCTTCTCAAAACTCTACGAGTCCAGTTGCCTTTTTTAAAAGCTTTTTGGATTTGAAGATTTCATACTACGAAGGCTGACGTTGTGAAATGCATATGCATCCATTATCACAAATTCAAGCAACAAAAAGAAAGCCTCAATAACCCCTAAACTAAATCTTGTTGCAAATGGGCGTGGTTAGTGTGGTAAAGCAGAAGATGCTAGCAGCCACTGTGTGAGCTGCCAGATGCTAATGTTAAAATTTGGACCCCCAATCTTGGCTTGGTCCAACGGACGTGGTCGTCAAAGCCGGTTTTTAGGGGTGTTCAAGCACACTCACCACTAACACATACAGTCATTACCCCAAACTTTTACTGTTGTTGTTGTTCAGTAGGAGTTTGCTAGCTGACGTTTTTAATCTCTCTCTGGTAAGCTAATACTGCAGTTTGTCAATCAACCACTGTCAACAGTTTAGACTGGAGCTGTTGTCGTGTTATTAAGCTTTTGGTAGGAATATGTGTTGATGTTAAAGCCAAGGTATAAGCTAAACAGACTTGGCCGAGAAGGACCGTAAACCAAAGCAGACTCCAGCACCGAGCTGTGACGTCAACAAGAATGAAAAAGGTGAGGTGGAATAGATTGGAGTCTGCAGGGTCTGTTCAGTCCAGAGACAAAGGCAAAGTCTCTTAGGCAGGGTTGCCTGTCTTTATTGACCATCATATCCTTGTTTTTTTGTTTTTACTCTGACCCTAGAGTCGCCCCTGTCCTGACATAAACTGCAGTGGGAGGGGCCTATGAGGACTGCCTCAGAATATCGGTCAATTTTTCCAAACAAGCAAATGAAACTAAACTCCTTATTATCTACTATTTCATTGTTTAAAAGGCTGATGTGTCCTGGCCAAGGAGGAACTGGTACAAGTGGCAATGGCACAGTCACAGGGCTCAAGTTACTTCAGAGAAAAGGGTTTTGTAAATCAGTTTAACTCAGTTTAATTTTCATCAATTGGCAAAAATTGTTCCGGAAAAGTTGTCTCCTGGATTTCTACGTTGTGGATTCCAACCTTTATATTGAAAGTGTTTGTTTATGGGAGAAAGCTTGTTCCCAGGACTAAACAATATCCATTAACAGCTATAGATTTAAATAGATTCAATATAAGTGGTTAATGAGAACCTATATTCATCCCAGACACCTGCAGGAACCAAGAGAGGTACCTTGATTCATGGCTGTATTTGGAAAGGCGAATGTATACAAGAATTTTGGAGAAGGGTAATTAACACAATCTCCAATATTATAGACAAAGAAATCCCAGTGTGCCTGGAGATCTGTATGATGGGTCTTATTCCAGAAACCTTAGCTCTTGGAACTCGTGAAAGTAAGCTGGTGAATAAAGATAAAGCGTCTTATAGCCAGACATCGTCCATGGTTGAATTCATGGATTGGACCTTCTAAAAGATATGAGATTCATTCCTCCGATTTTTACAATCAAGGCCTGATATCTCATCAACTTTGGATGTAACCTACAAAGTGAGACCATACCCACCGTCTCTTTTCTAATTTTGACATTTTCAAGTCACCATTAGTTACATATCATCTGTCAATTATTTGTTGGTCTGCAAGTGAGAACCCTTTTCTTAGGACTGGTGTTTGAGGGTGGGGGTAAATCGGACTCTGGGTAAGTTCACCATTGGTGATCATATTGTCTTGGGGATTTCAGTAAGAACCTTGGGGGCACAAAAACCCAAACAGGAAGTGGGACAATGTGTTTAAATGAGAACCACAAAACATGAAATGGTTATCTTCTTCATCATTAATCAGTTGCAAAAGAAAAATAATGACTTCAGGTTTTTTTTCAGTCCTTCAACTGGCGACAGTTTTAGTTTCCCCCTCATGGGAAAATTGGATTTTCTGCATTTAACCCATCCATTGGTTCCCACGGCATGCAGCACGGAGCAGTTTGAGGGGGTTAGGTGCAAGCTTAAGACATTTCAGCCATGGACATAACAAGGGGCTTACGCTTGCTACTCTGACCATTACTCATTCTCCAGTGATAGATGGTTATGTTTCAACAAAAGAATTTTCTAAACCAAATAAGGTTTTACAGAAAATAAAGAAATGTAATAAAAGCTAGCACATCTCAAAGTTCTTCCTTAGACGGTCACAAATTTTTTCTAATCTTAAACATTTTAACGACAGTCGTCCTTAATTATAGTGTTGCGGTATGAACTGTATGTATATCCATCACACACTTTGTTAGTGTATGCGACTCATCAGAGAATGGACATGGGTGTTCTGAGAGGGTCCTGTGGTGCTGTTAGTGGGTCCTATGGGTCCCAAGGGAGGGGTCTCTATGGTGGATCATCCTACAGATACTTGATCAGTTTGGGATCTAGTGAATTTGGAGGCCAGGTGATTTCACCTTGTGATGTTCTTAATGTTTTTTGTTGTTGTTGTTTTGTTTTGAGTTTTTCTAAAGTGTTTGTGTGTGTATGTGTCTGCCTCAGGCTGTATCCTGCTGGGGTTTGAGCTATATTTGTAGTTTGAAGTGACATTTATTTTTTCCCATAAATTACATCTTTGCAGCAGACGCACCTCCCACATCTTAAATTAGATGTGTTCTCATTGGAATCATACTTTCTTACAAGGTGAAAAAGAAGATGTACATTGTGTGTTGATGATTTATTTTAGATGAGATACACATTAATGGATTCAACAGAGAAATTAGTCTTTGTGTATGTGCTTGTCAGGCAGAAGAAAAGCCCGAAGTAACTGACCTACTAGCATAACTGTCGTTCACATTTACCATTAGGGATTAACCCTGTTATTATTTATCTTTGGGGTCAATTTGATGTTTAACATCTCTAAATATATGATTAGCAACATTTTTTTTGGTTCATATTTAATGACTTTTCCCAATTTAATGGCCCCGACATAACTTGATAATAGTTTTTCAGTCCAATTGTTATATCCAACAACAATATGTACTTAGACTCTATATAACGTCACTTAAACATATCTCTTTCAAATTTAAGGTCAGTCAGTGAGATTCGTGTAACAGGTGTTGTGGTTGGACACGTGGGGTGAGGGGGTTAGCTTCATTTAAAGAGCTATTTAAGTAGTCAACAAACTAACATAAAGGACCTGACACATACACTTTGGAAAAGTTTTCAATTGTAATAATTGTCTAGAGGTTTAAATTGACCCTAAGGGATGAATAGTGTTGATAGGAGGGTTAAAGTGGCCATCTAATTCTCAGCTACCATTTTAGCTCCGGCTAACAAGCTAAGCACTACCCATGGTGCTAGCAGTCGGCCCACGCGGTGGCCTCCCGGTTGGATGCTAGTTGTTCCACCTCACATTGAATCCAGGGTTCTAAATTAAAACCCGCAAACTGGCAAATGTGAGTTAAAATTCATTTTGGCCGGACTTAATAAAAACATACTTGCCAGTTTGGCCGGTGATGCATGAGGCAATCAAATCAGTCAGAGTCGCTCTGCTGTTCTCGGTCATTTGTCCCCTAGGTAGCACTTCCTACATTTCCCATGTACACTGCCATAATGCTATGTAATAATGTATCAGATACCCATCAGCTGCACGTGGGCACACTACAGTCTGCAGTGCAACCAGCGCAAGAAACCAGGGAAATTAACAGTGTGTCCACCAGAAAACACAAAGAAGAAGAAGAACAAACAGACTCGGAGCTAGAGCAGGGAGTATAGCCTTTAAAGAAGAGGAGGGAGCTAGCTAACAAGTAAAGGTAAACTGAATGCGGTGGTGGTTGGGACAGACGTCTGGAGACGAGAATATCAGGGCATGCGAATCGAGTTCGTGTATGATCACGAAAATGTCGTCATGTTTTGCGATCATGATTAGACCCGACCATAAACAATTTTGTGGTGGGGACTAATCATTTTAAAGCCGAGGCAGTAAAGGAGCAAGTGTTTGCACTCTCTGTGTACGTTTTTGTTGTATTTATTACACTTTATGTGCATGTTTCGTGCCAAAAATGTTAAGAAAATGATCAAATGCATTCAGTGACACTCATAATCTCTCTTATTTGCACCGCTTACAACCGGCTAGTGGAAATTCTGATTGGCTTGTGATCAAAAAAAGTTAATTTAGAACCCTGGTTGAAAAATGGATGAGTTTTTGAAATCATAAGATACAAATTCGTTCAGCGTTTTGAAAAATTGTTAAAAGACTCTAGATTTAGTGTTTCGAAGCTTTGGCTGGAGTTTATCCACTGAGGTGATGGAGGCTGGAAACATTGCGCTGGTCGTCATGATAAAGGAGGACATGCTTCACCTCCAGCTTCTATGGCATGATCACATTTTGGTCTTTAGCAAAGAAATAAAACAAATAATAATTCAATTCAACTATATTCTGATAAACATCTGCTTGTCTATTAAGACAGGAAACTGATGAATGACAGCTTTTAAGAATTTGCCATTACGTTTATTTAGTCTGAACTAATTTTAATAACAAAAATAAATGGTTGCTGCTATACAAACAATAGTTTAGACAAATTAAAAGTCGAAATCTTGCATTAAGGAAAACATCAGGACTAAAAAATGACCACATTGGGGCTGTGATATGGGATCAGTGATGAAGTGATGATTCAGTGGACAGGAGGGAAGAGTCTGGTTCTTCGTTCCACTGGTGCAGCTTCTCTGGATCACCTAGAGGAAAACTTTACACAGACAAATACACATGTAACGTATGCATTATCACTTACTTAATATAACTCCTATCAATGCTTAACTTAACGCATTTATTTAAGCAAAAAAGGTTCATTTTGGTTCTTTGGTCGTCAAAGTTTAAATTAGGGTTATATATAGCTTCAGTAACTGACTACAGCTCAACGTATAACCTTAAATATAACGTCTGGACTTCGGTGCGTTAGCCTCGCTAACACAACCGTAGTCTTGATAGAAGGCTAGCCCCTGAGGCTATTTCATTAGCTGGCTAATTAGCTAGTTAAGTGCTCCAGCTACCAGGCCAGCTACGCACCTGACAAATAAATAAGACTCGAAATCCACTTACCGAAAAACCTGGAGAACAGAGTTCTGGGCGTTCCCGCGCAAAGCAACGTACTATTATTCGTATTTAAAAAGATCCACATGGACCAAAACCATAAACGTGGTAGAGAGGTTGTCATTAGCTCAGGCGAGGACTAGTCGAGGGACCATCGCTAGCGGCTAGTGACGGCTAGCATCCGTTACTTGTGTTGAGGCTGAATGCGCTCACCATGCTTTAAAGTAGGGCTGTCGCAATATCAGACTTTCACTTCATGATTATCGTGGACAAAAAAAAGTCACACGATATTATCACAATTTCGATAAAAATGTAAATAATAACGGCAAAATCCAGGAAATGCATCTGTAACTTTATTTATGTCGTTTTCTCTCTTTTGGGAGATGAATTACACTCAGAATAACAGCAGAAGCAGATGTAAAACACACTGGATCATTTACACAATACTATCATTTTTAATACTATATTGAAATTTTATTTTTGAATTAAGCAATTACTGTAGATACCAGTATACCATGACAGCCCTACTTTAAAGTTGGACGTCTTAACACATGGGGGGAGAAGGTCTCTGGGGATTTGCTTCTCTTTTGGAGGCAGTCTCAAGTTTTTGTCGCTTCCACTTTGGCTTCTTAAGAGGTCGCCGCCTGCTTGACCTCTTGCCTTGCTTACACCAACCCCCCGCCCCACTCAGTCCACCTCATCTTCCTTCTGTCTCCATGTGGGAGTGGGTGGGGTGGATCCAAGACTAAAAAGAAAAAAAGTTACTCTATGATTACTTGAAAGTGAGACCGCTCTCACTGTGTGTGCTTTGACGTATCCCTGACAAATGATGGGTAGTCGTCGAGTTGTACGTTTTGGGTTTTCAGTCACTTCGGGTCTCTTATGTTCCATTCGTAGGTTGGCTCGCGATCAGCAGGTTCGCTCTTTGTCGTCATGCCAACCACATTGGAGGTTGCGACTTTGTTGTGTCCAGATTTGAGTTTGTGACACGTCTGAGGCTCTAGATGAACTTTGAAACTGGTTTGAGTTTGACACATTTTTAGGTCGTGTGCGGTAAAGCGAGGAGGACGTCTGGTCAACCTCCACGACCCCACTCTCTCTCTCGACTAGTGAAGACTCTTGTTTCAAGTGACGTCGATCATCCAAATTCTTTTCTTCGTGGGGTCGGGGTCATCTGAACCATGACACCAGCTGGACTTAATGACGACTTCCTGTTAATCTGATTAGTCAGCGAGAGTCTCGTGACAAACGATTGGGGGACAATGCTCAGTTATGTAAGCTGTAAGGCCGGTAATAATGCCGTATATCACCTAAATGGGGAAAAAAATCGTTAAATGTATTTGCTTTTTTTTTATCACAGTGTCTTCTGTCCAAATCCTAACACAGAAGTCCAAACATGGAAAAGAATGGTGAATAAACTACAGGCAGAGACGGGAAACCCACGAGGATCGGTCCATTGTTGCACAGCGCTGCGCATTAGGTACCGTTAATCAAATTAGATGCCGTTCAAGATGCCGTTACACGTAAGTCATACGTATTTAGGCTACGACAATGCGCCGTTCTTGTTCTCCGGCACAAAATCACTAACAACCATCCTCGAAAAACAACCATTTGAACCGTGTAAACATCGTTATTTTGTCATGAGTAAACAAGATAAAATAACATGAAATGGACCCACTCTGCTCCTGCTATAAACTGAATGCAGGTCAATGGGAGGGAGGGAGGAGGGGGGAGGGTAGAATATTCCATGTGTCATTCCACCCACACATAAATATGATGACGCAATACACGAAAAAAGGGGGGAAAAGGTGAGAGGACGGCAGGGATGAGTCCTTCTGGGTGTTTGTGAGGAGCGAAGGTTGCATCAGCACATAAGACAAAGACATGGAGAGAGAGAGAGACGCACACTGATCACTGCTTGACTTTGCAGCAGATCATCACAACTGAGGGCTGCAATACGACAAAAAAAAAACTCCTTCCAGGTGTAGGAGGGAGGCGGGAAAGATGAATTTAGACTTTGCAGCAGATGATCGAGATCCTGTCTGCACAACAACAACAACAACACACACACACTAGACTCTAGACTTCCTCCAAATCCTTTGTCTCCTCTTGACCTTTGAGCCTCCCCCAATTTCATCCACCATCCGGATTTCTTCTTCTTTCTTTTTTGTTTTAAAAACATCCCCTCCTCCCCCTCCTCCTCCTCCTCCTCCTCCTCCTCCCAGCCTCCCTACCATCCCCCCTCCTCCATCCTTCATGCTTCTCCTAAATTCGTCCCTTCCTCCTCCCCCTCCTCCTGCCTCCCCTCTGCACTGCAGCACCTATACAGTCATAAATCTCCCCAAGGTTCATTAATGCAACACACAATGTCTTCCTGTGTGTGTGTGTGCGCGTAAGAGACCTTAACACACTCACGAATCCTGCAAAACACCACACACGACACATTCACGTCGTTAGCCCGATTCGTGTAATAAATGAATAAATAAATAAAAGGCAACAGGACTTGTAGAGTTTCTTGGAGACGTTTCATCCGAGTATTGTCTCTGGTTCTTAAATACTGGTTCAAAAAGGAAAGGAGTCGCGTCCGCTAACGACCAGATGTTCACCTGTCGTCGGACACTCAGCCTCTTTCCCCAGTGAAATGCCCTCCCTCCCTTCCCAGTAACATCCGTTAGACGGATTGAGATTTGAGAGATTGGATCTCCGGACACATTTGGTCTGGGCTGCATGCATTCCGTAGGTAATGACTTCCTATACATTACATTAAAGACTTCCTATACTCAACATCTTCCCTCCTTCATTCAGGAGAAAAACAAAAAACAAAAACAAAACACAACTGCTGTCATAAATGATCGCCGAAAAAGAAGCGTAAGTTAAGTCCCGTTAAGGCCTTGTTTATGAATCTAATCAAGAGTTAACAACTAGAATTAATTACTAGAGGTCACGTTGCGTATAGACGCTTCCAGGTTTGGTCCAGGTTATAATCTGAGTTTGAGACGCTACAGACAGGAGCTGCTAAAATAATCTACTTGCAAACAGAGCTCAACAGTAGCTGGGTTTACAAGGAGCCAAATGTTCCAATTAGAATCGGTTTAGAAGCCGAAACTGAATTAAAATGTTCCGTATAAACACCTCAATTGGAATAGACAGGCCCAAACCGGTTCCACAGGGGTAGAATATTCCTTTTCCCAATCTGATCATAAGTCATGTAAACGGTGAATCTGAATCAAGGCTGTCAGGCTGCGTTCTGTCTGAGCATGCTCTGTCTGGACATAAATCAGATCACCTCACATGTAAACAGTCGACCTGAAACCTTCAGTCGGAATGAGCTTCAGCTTGAGCTTCAGCTTGAGGTTCAACAACTAGCATCAAACCGGGAGGCCACCGCGTGGGCCGACTGCTAGCACCTTGGGTAGCGCTTAGCCTAGCTCATTAGCCTGAGCTAACACGGTAGCAGAGCGTTACGTGGGCGTGTTTTAACCACCAGGCTACTTTAGGCCCTCTAACCCTAAACCAAGAGGTCCCAGAGACACTTTAACCCTCTCCTATTACCTCAGCGACGATCAGTCATGTGATGCTTTCATCAATCTGCACATGTTACACGTCTGTAAAACGGCTGTTCAAGATGGGAATAGATCACCTCACATGGAAACACTCGACCTGAACCCTTCAATCGGAATGAGAAAAAAGTCTGAGTGGCCACTTGAGGCTCCAAAAGGAAGCGAATCCCCATAGACCCCGATGTTTACAGCATCATTAAACGTGTTTACAGCCTGGTACAAGAAATGGTTTTGGTCTCAACGTCGTCCATATCCAAGTGTGGGCGGGGTAAAGCTCCAACATGGCGACTGCAAGCTCCGCCCACTTCAGGGTTAATTTTCGAGGTTCAGAATCCAGTGGGTGACGTCACGATGGGTTTGTCCATAGTATAAACAATCAATGGTGTAAACCCGGCTCTTGACATTGGATCTGGAGACTCATCTGGAGACCTGGTGTGAACACACCAACCTAAACATGGCCACTTGGGATCACATTGCCCAGACTGGATCTTAAAGTAAGGTGAAATTCTGATGTTCATGTTTATACCCTAAATCCTCCACCACTCCTTTATATGGATGAAACATCTTCCAAAAACTCTAAAAGTCCAGTTGTCTTTTTTTTTTAGCTGTATACTGTGACCTGGATGACTGAGAACCTTCACAGACATTGGCTTTTAACTATCTAACTACACCCAGCGTGGCAGAATATCCCCGTTCCCGTCTGCGTCCACATCCAGAGGCCGAGACACGAGACCGTGTGCGTAAACGTGTTGACAAAAGTGGAAAGAATAGGACGTCCGTGTTGTGCTTTCCCGGTTTTTCTCTCCCCCCTCCCATGATTAATACAATAATGCCTCCACTCTTTCAATTCCAAATACCGAGCTGTCAAAAGACATTTGGTCACGTCCAAAAAGCCCCCCAAACCCCCCACTCCCCCGACCCCCGTCTCCCTCCCTCCAGCCACTAGAACAGTATGTCACTCCTTTTGACACCATGCAAATAAAAAAAGACACGTAGATGGCTAATTACTGCGCAGGAGAAAATAGACGATTCCTGTCGCGGTCAGTGTGTCAAATACCATATTTAACACTTAGTTATTTCGGTTGCAAGTCAACAACATATAATGTCACGGAAACAACACTATTGCCATCTATATACTGATATGAGGTTGGGATGTAGCCAGAATTTAGCCAGAATTTAGCCTTGAATGAATGGCTGTTGTTCTGTATCTGCAGGACGTATTAACAGACTCACATTTAGCATATAAGCCTTATATGTATGTAACTGTTTACCGAGAAATCATTAACCCTGCTTCAAAAATCCCTTCCTCCTAACTCTGTGACGGCTGTGCATTAGCATCATATCATGCCATCATCTCTCCACCAATCCATACGCCCGGTGGACCCCAACCCTCCATTTTGTGTGTACTGTAGCGAGTCCCATTTAGATGTGGGTCGAAGGGAAAGTTGTTATTTAGAGCCAAATGTCCCATTTCCACACGCCCGGTTCAGATCAATCGAGAGAAGCTTCTCGCAAAACGCTCTGAAACCGTGGCTGGTAAAGGGCTGAGAATAGCAGAAAAACGTAATGAAAAAAGTATTTTCATTAGCTTTTACTTTTGAAAAAATGTCAAATTGTCTTGAATGCCTTACACATGCAGTGGATTACAACGTCTCTAGTCAGGACTTGACTATTTCTTCATTAATCCGGTATAAGACGAATGCACTCGCCTCAACGACTGAAGCCTCTTCAGCGCTAATTCAACTCGCCTCTCATCTTGACCCCCTGGCCCTTGTGATTCCATTCCATAGAGCCATTACCCGATGGAGAGGGCGTAGAGATGAGTGGTAGGGTTACGGGGGAGTAACGGGATATGGCTCAAATCTGTTAATTTTACATGAGTCTCATATATCTACTTACATTCGCATTGCATTTCGAACAAGGTAAGGCAGACTAGGTAGACGCCTATAAACGCTGCATAGCTCTTCTGTTTCTCAAGATGGCATCCACTCGTGCCACATATGTGCATGTGTCACTACCAGTGCATCATTGGCGCATCTATTGGACGGATGGGTATAAATCTTCATGGTCCCTAGAGGATACGTTCTAATGCGAAAGTGATCCCTTGGACTGATCTGGTGCCCCCAAGGGAGGCCCACTAAAACTAATAAATTCCTCTCCAGCTGTATACCTTTGGTTGCATTAAATACGTCCATGTATATATGTTAGGAAAGACGTGTAATGTGTGTTTTCGCAACTTCCCTGTCTAACTCTTGTCCAGGAATGTTAAGCATGGGGCAGCATTCTGATGCTCTGGCTTGGGAGTCGATGGAAATTATTGCTTTTTTTGCTAATAATAATAACAATTGATTCATACTGCATTGTATAGGGCCTATTGGTATTGTCAACATTAATGCAGATGCAATTAATGCATAATACCTGGTGAAGAGCGGTAGCAGCACAGTTTAACTTAACACGAAAACACAACATTAAATCACAGACAACATAGAAATGCTCGGGTAAAACATTTGCACACAGAAAAAACTGCACTCATCGGATTTCACCTTCTTTTTCAAACTAAATGAAGTTTGAGATGGTAGGTTTTTTCCATGCAGCAGGAGCAGAAAACCTAAAAGCTGTCCGTCCCAATTCAGTTCATACCTTAGGAACCACAAAGTGCAGTATACCCTTTAGAGTGGAGACTGTATTTTCCACATTTCGAGCTTAAAAGAGAAAATAAATATGTAGGAATCATGCCAAGAACGAATTTGTAAATATAAACGATGACATTTATATAAAGCAGGTCAGTTCTCTTTTGAATTGAACACGAAATGGTGAATAAGAGATCCACAGTTTGTGATGGACCTCAGAGAGGCGCACTCTATCCAGCGTATGAAGACAGTGAGGCATTCATGTACAACATATCACCATAATCAGTTTCAGGTAATAAAGTAGACTCCACCAGTTTCACATGAAAAGAAAAACAAGACGTGTTTCTGTAAAAAGATAAGAAAAATGGAAACCAACACAATTTGGTGACCATTTCTGTTAAGAATGCTCTTGGACTGATCTTACTGCACTTAAACTGGTAAATATATATATATATATATATTGTTTGATCAGTATTGAGTAGAAGTTGCAGTTGACAACGCTGTTGCTGTGCTCTGTCAAATGCACGCTGAAGACAAGCAACAATCTTAGCAGGAGTTGGCGCAAAGAAATAAATAACAGCATCATCATCATTGAAATCTGAGGCAATTACCTTATAATGTAAATAACAGTGGGCCCAGATCCGAGCCTTGTGGGACCACGCTCTGAGGCAGCACCCTCTAACTGAAACGTCTGGGTTTTGTCCGTTTTGTTTAAATCACCCAACTGCATTTCCAGCAAAGCCAGAAACTAGAAGACGTCCAATTAAGAGTGTTGTAGTCAACCGAACCAAATGCCTTAAAGAAGTCAATAAAAAAAAAGTGCTGTGGAAAGCAAGCAGAATTTAAAGTGCCGCTTTAGTGAATAATTTACCCTGCAGTCTGCAGTAATACAGCAAATAGTGTAAAAACTGTCAAACATCAGAAAAGGAGAGTCCAGTTTGACTGTTTCATTTCACTTCTTCACCACATCCCATTCTGGTGAATTTAAAACTATATTTTTGCAGGATCAGGCAAAAATCAAGCTAATCTAAATATAGAAGCATCCCATTGGAAATGAAAAGCTCGGTTTTAGATGTCCTGAAAAAATAAAAAGACTTTCTGACTTATCTTAACCAGCGGTGGCGTCGGTACCGTTCTTTGAATAGAAAAGTCAATTTTTCTATTGGGTTTATAATGTGTGATGAGCGTCGAAGCCTCTGGGGTCATAGATTTTTGCCTGATTCACCAGGATGACATTGGGTGCTATCAATAGAGATACACTGGGTAAAGATGACCTTGTTTTCTACCCAGTGTGCCCCTTATATGGACAGCTGGTGCGCATGCTGCTGCTACTACTACAGTATAACAACTGCAGTAGCATGAACAGCAATGTAATAATATGTGAATGACTCTGAGGAATTACAAAATGTAGTTGTTTTCTTTGTTTTTTTTTTTGTTTTGTTTTTGTAGTGACAAGAAAAAGAGCAGAATCTAACACAGTAGGATGTCGGTCTGGGAAGTTCCTGACCCAGGTCTCTCTGGATAGCTGCTCCACACCTATATAGACATATATTCATTCAGTGGTTATTTCACTGAGAGTCGTCGTGTCTGCCTGACATGCTTTGAAATGAGCATCCAGAAATGATTTTATATAACTGGGGTCTTAACAGAGACTTCATTAACATCATAACATTTTAAAACCTCTGAAGCAGAAACCTCTTCGATTTCTCTTTGTCTTTTACAATAAATCAAGTAGTTATTTCATAGTAACTCCAGTTCTATGATGCTAAGACCTGGACAAGATAACCAGGTTTGTTCATTGTTCAACGGAAAACGAATCAGACAATCAATGCTGACGTTTTGTAGCACTGATGACAGCTTCTTAAGTGTGAGAATTTACCGGTTTCTCATCGTGCGTCATTGCAAACTGATCTTGTGGTTGGATGAGAGAAGCCGACTCAAGGTCTGTGAGTCAGATTATTTTTCTCTCTCATAGTTCAATCAATCAAACTCAAACAGTCAATGTTTAAGAGCCTTTACTGAGTGAAAACGTACGCTTGTGCTTTGAAACGGTATTTTTGCTCGGAAAGTAACTTGAGCGAGGGTTAGGGTTAGTAATCGCCTAATTATGCAGCTGTAAATTAGTTAGAGGCGAAAACAGCCACTAATGACAATGGAAACGGGGCAAAACAAAAAGAACAAGGTAGAGATAATATTCTACATGAAAGATGGGTGGATGGATCGTGAACATTTGGGAATATTTGTGCCACTTGTCACTTAATAATGTGTTTTATGCCCAAAAATAGATGAAAGACATACAATTTTAGCCCGTATGCGTCATAGCACCGAAAGACAACACCGTGACACGGTACCAGGACGCACGTTCTCAGCTATAAAGACAAGTTTGTCATCTATAATTCCATTTTCCGAGAGAACATTTTCCAGGAGAGATTCAGCTGTGAAGTCTGTCAACTATCTGTCTTACTAGGGATGTCCCGATAGGTATCGGCGTTGATCCAGGCAGTTTTAAAGTAATCGGATCAGTATCAGGGCTTCAGCCAAGCCCGATCTTTTGTCCCTGTAGCGTCAAAATGTCTTCTCCCTCTGGTTTCCTACCGTCAAAGCTTCCAAAAACAAATGTCAGACAGATGGATATGTATAAATCATGCAATGTGGACGTCTGCTGATGTGGTCGTCGTTCGGTACAACCAACCGAGTCCACTCAGACAACAACACAACAGCAAACACCGAACACTGCGTTCAACAGAGGAGAAACGTTTCCTATAGGCAAATCTCCCAGAGAGGGTTTAGGTTGGGGAGTTTATGGTGTCAGATGACCTGGACATTTCTGGAGTAGAGAACATGGGTTTTTTCGGAGCCTAGGTACGAGCTTCTCTCGCCACATTACATTAACTTTAACAGAAAGATGTATAGAGTCGACTGTAGGTGAAGACAAGGAAGACGAGACTTAATGAATCTCCAGTAGGGGAGGACATTTTGTTTGTTCAAGATTGGACCTTTACCCGAAATACCCAGTATTGGAGCAAAGAACTAATCGGGACATCCCTTAAACTCTCACCATGTCCACCAAGTTGGTTGTGTGTGAGAATGTCAACTAAAATTCATTCAAACACACATCTGACCTCTGAAAACGAACCATTAGCCTGGTTTTATTTATTTATTTATTTATCTATCCCCTTATTTATTTATTTAACCGTTGTTTGAGTGCCCTCTCCTTGACAAATGGGTCAGTTCGCATCGCTACCAATTGGGACACGAAGCCACCGCTCGGTCAGGAGACCTTAGAAAACGTGACGCTTTGAACATAAAGGTACAGATTGGAGATGAGATATGTCGTCATTGGTGACAGCGCCGCATTAAGCGAAGCGGAGGAGATCAAAAGGAGCCGAAATAATCCGGCGAGGTCACTCTCCGCTGTCATTACCGCAAAGCCCACGACGGACGGATGGTGGGAATATTACATAATGCAAGGGGCGATTAGAATAAAAAAATAAATAACAATAATAATAAAAAACGAACATGGGAATAAAACCCGGTACGCCACAATAATAATAATAATAATAATAAGAGGAAAAAATAATTAAAATAAAAAAAAAAATCCCGGCGGGCCTACCGACAAACCGAGGAGCACCGCACACGCTCCGCAGCCCATACAGGAGGGGGGTGTTATCTGGTAATTTTCCTTCAGACCAGACGACCCCGCTCGGGCTGCTTTCTACCCGAGAGCCGGTCTCCACTCGCGGATCTTACCGACGGTGGTGGTGGTGGTGGTGGTGGTGGTGGTTGTTGTGTCGGTGCAGGAGGTGGAGGTGGAGGAGGAGAAGGAGGAGGAGGAGGTGTCCCGGTGATGTCCTTGGTGGTGTCGGGAGGATGGTTGACAGTACCACGGGCTGATGATGATGATGATGCTGCGGCTCCTTCTTCTTCTTCTTCTTCTTTTTCTTCTGCTTCTTCTTCTGCTTTCTGCGTCTTCGTCTTCTTCTTCTTCTTCTACACGGTTCCGGTGATGAATGAAAAAGGCGGACGGGGACCGGCTCCTCTTCTGTCCGTGATTCAGTGGAAGAGGCTCCGGCACGAACCACAAGCCCCTCCTCTCCCAGTTTCATACGTCAGCCTCGATACTGGAGGCACTGGAGCGGATCAGCATCACCGCAGCCCTCCCCCCTTCTCCCTCCCTCCTTCCCTCTCTATATGAAACACAGGGAGGGGGGGGGGAGATGGTCAGATAGGAAGTGAATACCAGGGGCGGTTCTAGTCACTTTGGGTCCCTGGGCGAATTTGCAATAAATGCCCCCAATTTTGCAACCCTCCCCCCGCAAAAGCAGGCTGACCCCCCCAGTTTATGCTGTTGACATATGGCGCGTTACATTTGTTCTCAGAAGTTGGAATTTCTGAGTTCCGAGTTGGAATTTTTTAAACTGAGAAGTCGTATTTTCTACCCAGAAAGTCGTAGAATCCTCACTGCGCCAGTGTTGAGTTTCCAAGATGGCCGCCGCCCCGAGTGTAAACAAAGCTACTGTAATATTCAGTGTATTAGCACTTCTGGTGAATTTTTAGTTTTAGTTAAATCAGTAACACAGACAGTATTTTTCCACATATGCTGTTACAGTGTAATGTTTTTCATGTGTTATGTGGGAACTACAAGTCCATGTCGCGCTAACAACGGCTAAAAACATTAGCTTGGTAAAAAACCAAAACAGTGCGAAACACCATTGTATACTGGGGTTAATAATATATTTTTTTCTACCATTAAAACTTTTTAATATTTTTTTTAATAAATTTCTGCCTTGTTTGGTCTTGTAGATTTCATCACCGTAAATAATTTTAGTAAAAAAAAAAAGAAAAACTCATGAGTTGATCTGTTTCAATTAACAATTTGCGCAACTTGCGTAACTTTAGTTTAAGTTTTAGTTTGGATGAGATACATCATTTGTACGACTTGTGGTCACCATTGATTTATTTATTTCCTGCGGGGACTACTTCACAGAGCGGTTGGCATGGCAACTTGTAGTCATCATGATGCCACATCCCGTTTCGAGAGCGTCAAATAACGAGCTAAAACAAATATTTGTTAGTATTATATTAACTACTTAACCATGAAAAGGAATATATTTTAGTGTTTTAATTTGACCCAAGTCCCACCCACTAACGAAAGGGGGCGGGGTTTATGACCTATACTGCAGCAAGCCACCAGGGGGAGCTCTACTTGCTTTGTCTTAACTTTAGAGGAGCATAATTTACCTACATTTATTATGTAGTGGCCCAGATCTATTATATTTTCTCGTATGTTGCCAAAAAAAAAGAAAAGAAAAAAAGAACCAGAACCATAAAATGTGCTTAAGTTGCTGGAGAGATTTATTGTTCTCCCTTTCACTGCTGTGTGACACTTGAGTCTAATCAGGTGCTGTAACTGGATGGTAATAGAGTTAGTAGCACTCATTGAAAAATCCCAGGGCTCTGGATTTCACTCCCATTTCCCAGGGATGACAATGACCGACTCTTATTTTAAACTTTGTGCACCAAGAGAGTTCCTCTTGTACGTGAGTAATTATAGATTTAACGAGCCTCCCTGCCTCCAATTAGCCCCCGTTTTAGAATTCACATTAAAACATAATCCGGTAATCGTGTTTTACATCTTCCCCCAGTTGCTGGTTGAATATTTGCGTGTATTGATTCTATTTTTGATTGATAGAAACGTAAGACCTAACAGCTGCCCACCACTGACCGGCTGAATCCCCACCACCTGTTGCTGATCTTGGCAGAAAGCGACAACTGACCAGTCGGTGGTTCCCGTTGCTCCCTCTGCGCACAACACCTCATTACATCTCTGGGTTACAGCCCAGAAGAAAGGAAAAATGTGGGACTACGAAAGCAGGAGCCGAGTACAGATCATGAAAGATCTTCTATTACAAAGTTCAACTGTTAAATGAGGTGCTGTTTGAATCCAGATTAAGTCAGAGGTAACCACACAGGGATCCAGGCTGATTGTTTTTCCTCTAAACCACAGGTCTTCAACAGGGGGGTCCGTGACCCATAGTAGGTCCACGAAGGTACTGCAGTTGGGTCGCAAAATCTTTGCTGATTAGACATCTTTTATCTTCTTATTTAAATTTCGCTGTTCAGTATCACATGGAATCCCAGTCACATGCTGTAATATTAGCAGAAGAGAAGCTAACATTGCTGCTAGCTCCCATCAGACAACTACTGAGGCCAAAATGGATCAGTGATTCACTGTCCCTACTACATTTAGCTGTGTTTAACCCTTTGACTTGTATTGTAACCACACGGTTCATCTTTTGTTTGTAGTAGTAGTCAACAATAAAATGCTTAATTTCTAACCATTGCTAGTCATTCAATTTGTAAGACACACAAATATCTAAGATGTGGCTTTTATACGTTTTGATCTACAGCGGCTTTGAACATATGACCATAGCTCAGAAATATACATCACACAGCTTCACTATTTATATTGCATCAATACGTACAATCGTGAGAACATCTCAATAATGACATGTCAAAGTTCTCAGTTTGCACCGCACGTTATTAAGATAGATTAAAAATTAACGATATTTAATCTCGATTAATCGTATTTCTTAGTGTGGAAGTCAATGGGTTAAAGTTAAAACTTGAATCTGTCAATATATATAGGATTTAGATATGTTTAGGTTTAAGGCAGTTGCAGGGCCACCCTACTGTTGCACATGTTTGAAATAAAAACAATTATATTTGTGTATTATTTGAATAGCTTAATATTAAATGCAAAATGATAATGTGTATTTAGAAATAGCACTAGTTTAATATAGAACACATATAGTAGGTAGGGGTTTCCTACTTAATCTCTCCATCAGTTTGAGGGTCCTTGGCCTGAATAACGTTGAAGTCCCCTGATCTAAACTGAATGTCAACCTGCGGCATCAACTCATAGAAAAGCTGAATCACCTGTTTGCGTTAGCTCGTCCAGGCTAATTCATTCAATTTTCCATGTGCAAACTACGGTGTTGTTGTTGTTGTTTTCCTTGCGTGTGTGTTTGGCCACTTGCTTTAAGAGGTGCTTCACGTCCCTAAATCCTGCGGTGGTTCAAGTGGTGCTCCCCCTTCTTGCAAAGAGCCGGAAAGGAAAACAAAAGAGACTTTTCCCACAACCCTGAATTTTAACTCTCTAATGGGAAGCTGTTGAATCCAGGGTTTAATCCAGGGAAACCTACGACCGCCTTCCTAATATTGTGTAGGTCTCCCTTGAATTTGGAGGCCAGGTCAACACCATGTGAGTTTTTGTGTGTGTCTGTGTCAGGCAGCATCCTGCTGGGGATGGCTAACATCCACACTCATGAACGCCAAGTCCAAAACTTTCCCAGCAGAAGATTTAATTATCTCAAGATGGTTTAAATGTTACTTACGTACTCCTGACAGTGGTTTTAATATTGTGGCTTACTCGATTGTGTGCCATTGTGTCGTGACGTTGCACAGCTCGACATTGACATCTGGTGGTGCCTCTGCAGAGATGCTACATCCAGACAAAGCTGGGAGCTGAGCTGAGCTGAGCTGACAAAGGGAAAGGAGGGAGTCCCGGAACAAAGGCAGAGGCCCCCTGAGGAGCAAAGGCCGATTACTGCTGACTGCTTCAACTGCGACTGTTTGCATGGGGAGACTCATCTCATGCTAAAGAAATTATCAAACTTAAAAATTTCTCAGGAAGTTCAGACAATAGAATATATAAATAGAAATAGAAATCAATGAAAAAGAATATATATATATATATATATATTCTGCAACAACCTAATAAAAAAGTTAAAAAAATGAAAAAAAAAACACCCGACATGCTATTTATATCGAAATACTCTGTAATTTTGCCGTTTCCTGAGGCTACGTTTGAAGACTACCACGCCCAGCATCCCTTGCGAGCTCCGGTTTGACAACCAGCCAATCAGCGCCGCGGAATCGAGGCACGTGACTCGGGGTGAGTTCCTGTAGTGGCAGGGGGGGAAACAGATCGACACCGTCAGCCACAGGGGAAGAGTCGCACTTTGCAGGTAATTTACAACATTTGACCGAGACAGGGCCACGCAAGTCCACGCTAGGCGTCTTTCGGGAGGCTTTACCGTGCGTTATATCTGCGCGTGGGTCAGAAATTGGCCGAATATGTGGCGCTGCGAGCCGTTGTTCCGTCTAGGCCTGCGCTATTTCCTGGTCCGACTCCACAGCTGTGTCTATGGGAATGGCTAAGTTGGAAAAGTTTAGTTGAGGGGTTTAGGAGCTCCCTCGTCCTCCGCTCCTCTTTTAAACGTCCAGTGTGGTGTGAATATGCCGTGGACCGCTTTCCACGCCGTGTGCACCCGCGCTAGTGAAGCTACGTGTTGTGTTTTTGTGTGTTTGAGTGGAAACCAAAGTGTCCCGTCGGGTTTGTTGTTGTCTGTTGGGGTGGGAGGAAGGGGGGAGGGCGCTAATTACATTTTTACTTTTTGACCTCACAAAAATATATTAAACTTACATCTTTATATATTAACACCTAAATATAAAACCTAAACACAAAGAGGAAGTCCCCATATATATTTACACCGCAGCACAACAAGAGAATTAAAAGGAATAGATAGTAACTAAGGAAGAAATGTTAAATACTAATGTCAGTGAATGTGTTGAGTTCAATGTCTGTTATGGACATTTTAAGCACCAACTGTTTGGAGAAACACAAATGCATTAACACTGACATTTTATTTAATTTTTATGCTTGCAGAAAAGTAAAATTAGACATTTTGCAGGCGTAGCGTCACGAGTGGCGTTAAACAGGGGTGTTAAACATACGGCCCGTGACCTTAAACAGGGCCATCAGATGGTCCAGTTTGGCCCACTGGTTGTATCTCGACCTTCAGACTTAAATCTAATGAAATTTTAGTCCAGGTGCACAGTACAACTGCAGATTAAAACATAATCCAGAAGAAGAGAAGAAGAAAAAAAATCTGGGTGGCGATATGTGTCTTTTCAGCGGGTTAATACCATGATAATACGACCCCCATTCCGGTTGGTTCTTCTACCTTTACCTTCTTCTTCTTCTTCTGCGACCAGTGTCTTGCATGTTTTTGTTGCGGGCTCATAGCCATAGCGTTTGTGGAGCATGCTCACTAGTTGAACTCGGACTAATGTGTTTACACGAGCTTAAATTGTCCAGTTAAAGTCGGATTAAGGCAATAATTTGTTTTGTTTTTTTCCCCACGTGCATGTAAACGTACTGATAGATAGCCAGGCCATTAAAGGCATTAAACAAAAAACAACAGAAGTTTAAAGTTGTTCTAAAACAAAGTGAAAGGCAGTGGAGTGACGCCAGCTACAAGGTTAACGTGTTCATGTCTGGACATGTTTGTCAAAAATCCTGCAGCACCGTTGGACCGCAAGTTGGAGGACGTGAAGTTGAAGACGTCGCCTATGTCGGTACAAATTCCTCTCCCCCTCCTGCTTGTGTCTTAAGAAAAGTCCTCCCACCTCGTACACAAACAGACGCACCATCGGACCTCCATACGAGACGTATTGTACATGTAGGGAGTCGCACGCAATGCAAGTTAAAAACAGGTGAAAACTGATGGTGAGCTCAGACCAGACAGGTTTTGGTCGTCTCTCCGTGGTCCCAGGTTGGGATCCACTGATGCGTTGCTAGGGTCTACGTTGACTTTAAACCGCCAGAACTGAACAGCAGATGAAAGCAACGCACCCTGAGTTGTTGTTACGTATCGGTTGTCGTGCTGTTGTGAAGTCTCGTGAACGTTTTGGGGCTTATGAGCTTAAAGATTTGAAGCCTCGAAGCGTCAAAGACGGACGCTACCTCTGACCGTGTCTTCATTCAGACACACTGTCCAGACATGAAAGTGTTTCAACAACAATGTCATTTTATCAGTAAGAATTTGAATGTGTCGGCCTGTTACTACTTATTATGTGAGACACGGCTCAGATTGATATGACACGTTCTTGGTGTGAAGTGAGATCACGCGTATTTCTCAGTATCAAACGTCCCATCACTTGCTACTATGATACTGGTTTGGCCTGTTTCATTTCAGATTCGGCTTCATGTGGCCACTTGAAGTAAAACGAGTTTGACGCCTCTGATTTAGATTAAGATTTATTCCGTTATCGGTCCATCATCCGGAAAAACTGTGTCTCTGCATTTTCACCCATCCATCCATCCAACCAACCAACCAACCAACCAACCATCCATCCATCCATCCATCCATCCATCCAACCATCCATCCATCCACCCATCCATCCATCCGTTCGTTTACATGGTAATGTTTAGCCCGGGGTGCACCCTCCACCATGGACAGTCGGGATTCAAACCTGTGCACCGTCTTCGGTCCCAGGCTTCGTTTCTAACCACTGCGCCACAAGACTTATAAGAACAAATCCAATTTTTATGTCAGATCAGATGCTGAGATGCTAATATCGTGAAGTTTTAATCAGTGTGGTAGTTCCCTCCTTTTCCAAATGTTGTGTTCATCTATATACGGGAAATTAGTGATTTGCTGGCAGGAGTTAACATCTTTGTGTATCTAAATTCCAGTTAGATTTAGTTTAGTTCAGATCTGATACCGATCTTTTAATATTCAGTATCCCAGTCCGGTCGTAAACGTCCTAAAGTCTTTTACTTGTCTTCTCTTAGAGTTGACTGGATTCCAGTCCAATAAATCTTTCTGTCTAAGTTAATGTAGTGTGGAGAGGGGGAACTCTTACCCGATGTTCTCTTCTCCAGAAATGTTCTGGTCCTCCAACGCTGCCATAAACTCACTAACCCTCTCTGGGAGATTTGTACCAGGAAAATGTCTTTTAAACGCTCAGTATTTGTTGTTTGTGTTTACTCAGTTGGTCGCGTTGAATGACGACCACGTACATCCACCTCACCAAACATCCACATAGTTTATACATTTCTACTGCATTAATTCCTCTCTCAACCAGTAAAAAATGTTGTGGGCACGTGATAATGCATGAAAAATGTAACGTAGTACTGTGATATTGTCTTGTAGTGTAATTTTAAAGTGTGTGATGTGCTGAAAAGAAGATAAATGAATAAGATGCAGGCTGAATGACTTTGACGTCCTGTTTGATTATAAGGTTGTATTGATTGTGATGATATATCAAATAATAATACCTTTAGTTTGATCATGTTTGATTATATTGAATTCCAACGATATGTCCGATCATAATGTCATTAGCTTGATTACAACATTAAGTTTGATATGATGGTTCTTCACCAGGTTTATGCTACTAGAACACAAAGAAACACAAAAAAAAAAAATAGAAAATGTATTTGAAGTTGATCACGATGCTCCAGAGCCACATGGCTCATCAACAGTGACGAAGATGATTGGTTAAAATAGTGGTGAGGGTTTGCCCCATGTAGGGGATGGACAAGAGAGTGACTTGTGACGTCCCAGAGGTATAAAAGATGAGGACAGTGGTCCTCTTACCTCAGACCGGGGTCATGGTGACCAGTTTTTGTCCTGTGATGCTCTGGACTTAGACTCCTGATGATTGTTTGAGACTCCAAAGAGAAGTTATCTTCAGGCTGAACTGGACTAAGTTTTACAAGGGTCTCCTATTTCGGAATAATTTGACACAACAGCCCTAGTGTGAAGCCAGATACAGGTCAGGTAATATAAAAAGCGCCCGATGCTGACTGTGACGTACCTAATGTAGACATCATAAATTCCATCTGTTGAAAGACAGTTTTTCTGTGATCCAGACTTTGATTCCCTGTGTCCTTGAATCCAACTTTACGTTCTGTTCTCAGCTCCTCTGATCAACGGTAACGGTGTGAAATGTGTAACCAGCGCAAGGCTGTGGTTTCCCTTTTCAGATTCATAATGAATTGGAAATCATATTGTTTGAGATTATATAACACGATAACACTGAATATGATGCAATTTATTGCTCAAGTTATGATTTTATGGTGCAGCGACTTCAGGTGTCAGTAAGCGATTGTGTTCTGACAGATAATAAAACAGCTGGATAATCGTTGTGGGACGACTTTTGTCCACGTAAACGTATCCGGCATTGATAAGGACATTGGACAGTCTCCCATCCTTAGGCTGTAGGGATGTTGCAATGAGTTTTTGTTTTCTTTTTTTGGGAGGGTTTGGCAGTTCGCCTGGATACGACTTTGTGGGCTCATTTTTGCTTTAAAGCCTCACTTTGTTGGTGTTGCTGACCTCGTGTGTTCCTGTGTTAATGCTTATTGGGTCCATACCAGTTGAAGAGGTGGTGAAGAAAATATGTAGGTGTGTCGTGGTTTTGGCTGATGAAAAACCCACTAACAGCCTACGTGTCGCTTTCTTTCTCAGCCTGTGGAAGCGTCCTCCATGAACGATGGCCTCGCCAGTCTCGGTCTACAACTCCAACGCCTTAGACACACACATCCCCAGCGTAAGTCCACTTGCGTCTTTGCTCCCGTCTGTTTGTGTTGTGTGTAGTTTGCAGTGGGACCAGCACTAGCTAGTTAAGGTATAAATATGCTAAGCTCGTCCTGAGAGCTGTTGGCGTACGTATAGAGGCAGAGGTCTTCAGTTTTCAAAGCGGCAGTTTTAACAACGTCGCATATTTTGCGAGTACACACCATCGCTTCCAAACGATAATCGTTATATCTCGTCTCGCGACATCCCATACTTCTCTTAAATTCTCATCACTTCTCTTTGAGGAAGATGCAAAGCAAACCAACGTCAACTTCCCCATTAAAAGTCCTGCGACTTCTGCGAGGCGCTGCCCTCGTTCTGGACCACAAGCCGGCCTGTGTTGTTTGGTTTCGTAGCGCCGTCGAATAGTGAACCCTTTCACCGCAGCAACGGTTTCATTTCATTACAAGTCACACTTCCCCTTCTATTCTATAAGAAACATCAATTTTTGTCACATATCTGAAATGTTGTGACTCGCTCTGTTGTGTATCTTTGGTTTTGCCATTGTTGTGGAAAAACGTCGTCTTTGATTAAAGTTTGATTCGAGACCTACATTTAAAACTAAATAGTACAACACAGTCTAGTGGGGCCACATTACATTATATGTGAAAGTGGTGGAAAATGCCAGGCACTTATAAATAAATACTTGGCAGAGGATTTGGATGAACAGTCTTTCACCATCTGTAATGGGCTCATTTAATTCAGTCGTGTGCTTCTCACAGTCGTCCCACATGGCGTTTGCTCACTGTGGTTTGGGCTTTGTTTGAAGCCCCAAGAGGCTCATGTAAGTTTGTGTTTTTTGAGGTGTAGTACAGTGTACTAGTTGGTGCTGTGTCTGTTTTTTTACCAGTCCGGTTAATTTTTGTCTCAATTTCCTGCTTCACTTTCAACGAAGGCGACTTAAACTCGCCGAATTTTGCCTTTTTTCATGCTCGCAAAAAAGAAAATCAGACATTTTGCAGATGGTAGCGTGGTAACGCCAAAACAGACCCACTGGAGGCTCCAGTCTGGGGTTCAGTTTGCAAAGAACCAGCATTTTTCAATAATATTGTCTCCTTAGCCTAAGTCTTTCCACTAGGGGGCGCATGGTTTTTATAAAAGTCGAAGACTGAAGGCTCGTTTAAGACGCTGCAACCTACGTAGGTGTGATACTTGTGTGCGCTCGTCTGGTTCGGTCTGTAACAACTCCACCCAAACACTAGAGGGCACTGTTTTTTTTTTCCTACTTCCTGCTTCACTTGCAACAATTAAAACTTTTGCCGAAATTTCACCAAACATGAGTCGTACAAACGTCTCCAAACCTCCTCGGTTAACCTTATCGGTTCTTTATTGGTCTAAAACAATCAATTACATGCTCCTACCAAGTGGACCAATCACAGCTGTTGTGGTCTGCACTGTGTGGAGCTCAGTGTGGGAGTAACCAGACTGGAAACACTCCTACTAGTCCGAATAGTTTCACAGAGTCTGAATATTTACTTACTGTGTTTGTTGTTGATGCAGTGATTTTATCAAAATGAGAGTGAATGTGATTCATTATTTCTAATACAACGTTGGTGTGTTGTGTGTAGATCCCCAGAGAGTCTCAGAAGATGGAGTTGTTAGCAAATGTGTCTTTACTGCCGGGAGAAGATCGAATTATAGGTGAGTACGAACCACATTGATATGAATAAATGAACACGGTCAGTGACGAAACATTGAGGCGCCTCAGGGTTTTCTACACGTCTGCATAGAAATTTGAACAAAACATCAGCGGATTTTCATGGAAGTAGATAAAGAAAACCAAGTTATACAAATGAAACATATAAATGAAATATTTACAGGATAATGAGCCAGTATCACATATCTGTGACTCAGGTCAGCAACCGTGGTGTGATGGACAAAGACACTGGTCTCAGTCCAAAAAGAACGTATGGGACAATGTTTAGTGGACAGATAGTTTGGTTTTTGTCATGTTCCAGCATCAGAACCTCATCCCTCCATGAAACATGGGGGCGCTAGAGTCCTGGTCTGAGTCTGTTCTGCTGCATCTGGTCATTATTGATGGACCAATGAACTCTGAACTCTACCAGTGAACTCTAAAAGAAAATGACAGGACATGAGTCCATGAGATGAATGGGAGGAGAGACTGGAGGGAGGAAGGAAGGAAAGAGGGAAAGAGAAGGAATGAAAGGAGGAAGGAAAGATGGAAGGAGGGTAGGGAGGAAAGACGGAAGGGAATATGGAAAGAAAGGAGGAAGGAAGGAAACCAGGAATGATGGGAGATGGAAGGAAAGAAGGGAGGAAGGGGAGAGGGAAGCAAGGAAAGAGAAGGAAAGAAAGAGGGGGTGAAAGAGAAGGAAAGAAAGAGGGAGTGAAAGGAAGGAAGGAAGAGAACAAAGAAACTGGGTCATGCATCAAGACAACGAGCTGGAAACGTTTCATTGCTGCACAGTTGGGTCGGTTGGATTTGTTCAGTTTTGAGTTCAGTCGCTCTAATAAGCCTCAGCAGAGATCCAGCCTGTACAGTTGCTTTAGTAACGTATGTATTTACTCACAGGGTCTGTTCTTACAGTTCAGTTAAATAGTTTCTATGAAGAAACACAGACTTTGTCTCTAGAGGCTTTAACCTGAAACATTCAGACTCCTCTTATTCCTTAGTTATGTTATATACTATACACATTATATGGAGTGAAGAAATCCCCTGATTGTGTTTGCATGCGTCTATTTCCAGATAAAGACATCATCTACATCTGTCCATTCAATGAAGCTGTGAAAGGCAAAGTGTTGATCACCAACTACAGACTCTACTTCAAGAGCTCAGATGCCGTAAGTCCCATTAAACTCAGACGAAAGGGACGCCCGACAGCCCATGCACATATGTATGTATACATACGTTCTTTTAACTCTGCGTGTCGTAGGATTTGGCGGTGACGCTGGACGTTCCTCTCGGCGCCATCAGTCGAGTTGAGAAGATGGGCGGAGCCTCGAGCAGAGGGGAGAACTCGTACGGCCTGGACATCACCTGCAAGGTGTTTGTGTGCATGTTTGTGCTGCTTTACAGTGGTCAGTAGTCAAATCATTGCTTTATATGAGCAGATAAACAGATCAGACGGGACTGGGGCTGGGTACCGACCAAATATCAAAATAATAAATTATCTTTCGGCGCCTGATTCCAACATCCAAGAAAGTAAATCTTAGCCATTGCGAGCCAATAATCATCTTTGTGTCAAGATCTTAAGTCGCTGGTGTAACGTGGAGTTGGAGGGAAGCTTAGCCACAGTTGCTAGTAGCGTAGCGTCAGCATTGATAAAGTTCCAAGGGCAGGAGATGAAGTGAAGGGATTTCTACAAGCTGCATTTATTTAACACAAAGCTAACGAGTGCATGAAGACAGATCTCTGCACACATTCTGTAATACTAGATTAAAAAGAAGGAAGGAAGGAAGGAAGTGTATTTTTGTTGTTGTTCAAACTGCAACCGGTATCGAAACCAATGTATCAAAATTGGCATCATATCAAAAGATTTTTAAAGATACAGGACAGTGAATAACATTAAAACCATCTTGTGATAATTCAGTGTTCTGCCGGGAAACTTTTGGACCTGGTATTCATTCACATGGATGTTACTTAGACTTGCAGCACCCACCTAGACCAGACCAGACACCCCCACCCTATAGCAATGACACTCCTTGCAGCAGCCAACAAAAAACTCAAAATAACAAAAACATGAAGAACAGTACAAGGTGTTGACCTGGCCTCCAAATTCACTAGATCCCAAACTGTGATGAAGTATCTGTCGGATGATCCACTGGACCAAGGCTGATCCACAGAGGCCCCTCCCCCCAGATGTTAATCCAAGGTCTGATTATGACCTAATGGCAGCCTAACATTTTCTGTAACTCGTGATCAGGAGGAATTTTTGACGATTCCTCTCTTGAAATTCAAAACAAGCCGCTGAATGACACTTGAATCTCTTTACACTGGCAGGAAACAGACAATATATAATATTGGTTCATTTTCCTGAACAACTTTGCACTTTCAGGATCTTCTTAAACATTGAACCTGTACTATATCTATATGAATAAATCCACATCCTAAATAGAAATGAACTCCGAAGGCGTGCTAGCCTAATACCGCTAACGGGTGTATCTGATGTGTCTTCAGGACATGAGGAACTTGAGGTTTGCCTTGAAACAAGAAGGACACAGCAGAAGAGACATCTTTGAGCTCCTCTTCAAACACGCCTTCCCCCTCTCACATGGTCTGGTAAGTCGCCGTTAAACTTGTGGATGGATTTATGGTGGAAAAAAGGAAAGGGCTGCTATTTTTGACGGTTTTATTCTCACTGGTCGTAAAAAAACAGTTACATAAATACATATTTATACATTTAGAATATGTTTTATATGAAGTCTGCCAATGTCAAATTCTATTTATACCAACAAAAATAGTATTTAAATAGACAGAGACCAATAGACAGTACATTCTGTTCTGTTTTGGTTTTAACGGCTTATTGTTTTTAGTCGTTGTTTGCACGACATGAGCTTGTAGTTCCCATAACACACATGGAAAACTTACACTGTTTTAAACGTATTTTAAACGTACGTATGTGGAAAATTACTGCCTGTACAACCGATGTAGTGCAACAAAAACTAATCAGAAGTGCTTATGAATGGAATATTACAGGTGCTTCTAGCTACTGTTCATACACAGGGCGGCCATCTTGGTAACTCAACTTGGGCGTAGTGAGGATTCTACGACTTTCTGAGCAGAAAATCCGACTTTTCCAGTTGAAATTTTCAACTTCAGAGGTTCAGAGACAGAAATATAACTCGTCTTAAGGGAAAGTTTCAGTTGCCTTTGTTTAAAGTGAAGCAGGAAGTAGAAACAAAAATCCGACTGCCAAAAAAAGACACAGCGCTGACTAGTGTGTGGGAGGAGTTGTTACAGAGCAATCTCTTATATCCTCTTTTGAAGTATGTATTTATTTATTTAGTAATGAATGTCTACGTTCATAGGTTACACCGTCTATGTCCCACCGTACCTTAATGAGCTGTTAGTTTTACTCTTGGAGATTGAACCCTATAATGAGCCGATGTGTTCTGCTCATATCAAATTAACCCGACGCCGTCTCGTCCTTCCATCCAGCCTTTGTTTGCGTATGTGAATCAGGAGAAGTACAGTGGGAAGGGCTGGTCCATCTACAACCCGGTGGAGGAGTTCAGACGGCAGGTAAGACGAGTCTTTCTAATTTAATCTTTCTAATTTTTTTGAAATCTTCATTTAAAGTATGGATTATGATTTTCTTGTGATTTTATTTTATGTTATATTGTATGTATTTTTATTGTGTGTGGACCCCGGCTAATGGGGAAATGAAACTGAACTAAAAAGCTTTTACGGCCACATTTAATTCGGACACTTGTTAAACAAAGCTAAATGTCTTGCGTATTTTTAGTTTAAGTAGCCATCTCTCGCTTTGATGACTTTTGCACACACTGCCTCGCCAAGGGTGAATTTGTGAAATGCTTGTAGGGCCTTATAATCAGTAACACCATCACTAAGGCTGGGTACATTTCACCCAATAAAAACTACTTCTCATCAAAATATATTGAAGTACAACAACACATGGTAAATTGAAGTACTTTTCTTTTATTTTCAACTTCACAACTTTTCGTAAAATCAGGGAATCTTTAAGGAATAGGTCTTTTAACAAATAATGGTGCTAGGAACTTGACATTGGGTCCACCCATTCCTAAATGGCTTGAGATATTATTTCCCAGTGAAGGCCAAATAAGTCAGAAATGTTTTAAACCATTAAGACAAACCATGGAAATTATTTATGGGTATTTAGTAGAGGTGTTTCATAATTCAAACTAAACGTTGAACAACTCTGTGTTGGCGTCTCATTGCTGTAGTCATGAGGTGACGATGATCTTTCTCCTCCAGGGTTTACCTAATAACAAGTGGCGTTTTACATTCATCAATGAGAGCTACGACCTGTGTGACACCTACCCCACTGTGCTGGCTGTACCCTTTAAAAGTACAGAGGAGGACCTCAGACGAGTGTCTGCCTTCAGGTCAAGAGGACGCATACCGGTGAGAGTCTGACGCATTGATGCATAGATGCATGGCGGGGCTTTGTGGGCGTATTTGTTCTTGAAGAGAAAGCGCTTTCCCAGTGTTTTGTGTTGTGGTGCTGAACCAAAATCATCAACATCCATTCAACGTCCACTCGTCCATTCTTGAGGACGGATGCCAATTTCACCGATTCATTCGGCCATGTCAAACCACATGCTGACGATTCAGCCGGGTGGGTATAGAGGAGACACCACAGTGCGTTTTGTGTGTCATCTTCTGGCAATTTGAAACCAAAGTTAACCCTTACGTTAACTCCTCCTCAGGCATTTTTGTACATTTTTTTTCCCCAAACTTTTTAATTTCATTTGGTGATTATTTTGGTACAGGAAATAATCACCATTAAATGGTACTGATGGTGCTGAGTTGTTGCCTTTTTTTTATACAGGCTATACATATCAGCAGCTCTCAGTATGTAGCACATGTATTGTCTCTTCTCAGCATATGTATTCAGGCCAAGAATATAGATTTATTACTTTCTACTGGGTTGTGACCCCCAATTTTATCCCATAACAATCGTGTGACTCCTAGTGTGAACTGGGCCTTAATATGTTGTGTCACCACAAAAGCTTAATTGCACCGTGGCATAGTTTTTGTCCATCTAGATCTCCACAGACACGTCAGGATTGGTTGTTTGGATGTTGACAATACTTTGCAAATTGTGACATTGTTCTTTCCACATGAAATGTGCCATCAGTTGAGGTTTAATTCTGCCAGACGTTAGCGTCATGTCCCTCAGTGCTGACTAGACCCCTCTAAATGTGAATGTGTTCGTGTCCTAGGTCCTGTCATGGATCCACAGGGAGAACCAGTCCGTGATCGTCCGCTGCAGTCAACCTCTCGTCGGCATGTCCGGCAAAAGAAACAAGGACGACGAGCGCTACCTGGACCTGATAAGGGAGGCTAACGACACGCCCAAGCTTACCATCTACGACGCCCGACCCAGCGTCAACGCAGTGGCCAACAAGGTCAGACGGGAAACAAACAACAAGTCTTGGCTCAGCTGATACGGGAGTCTCCTTGAAATAGTGGTTGTCACAGAAAAGTGAAAGCAACATATGGCTTATTTTGTAGGGACGTCTCCATCAAACCAAAACTATGTCCCTGCAGCGTCAAAACCTCATCTTCCTCTTCTGTTTTGGTGGTTGACATGTGGTAAAACTGCCAAAAATATAGAAGAAGGGGAATCACAGGTTTGCTTTGTGTTAGTTGGCTTCGTAACTGGAAGACGCAATCGGAGATTTGCATTTTGAGTTCCTGCTGCTTTGTTACTCATCAGGAGTCATTATTTTTTCTAAAAGTATTTTTTCTAAAAGTAAGATTTGGGACTAATCAGGTGTAACATTATGACCCAATATCCTAATATTGTGTAGATCTCCCTTGTGCCTCCTCCTTCTGGTTATAGTTATGTGAGTGTCAATGGATGTTCCACATAAAAAAAGAAAACTCCCCCCAGGTCATTTTGAACTGAACCTGACTTTGGCCAATGCAATTGGTTGGTTGGTGTCTCGTTCACTTTTTCTTTAGTGATAGTGATCTTAGCCTATTTTGGGCTAAGATCACTATAGTCACATTGAACATTGTGGAGCTCCTTCATGGTCTTGATCTTGATCTTGGTCTCCAGAAGTTTCACAAAAGTCAGAATCACTCTAAGTGGCGTTTTTATTGAGTAATCGAAGTTGGCACACAGTTACAAAATGTGTTGGTTGAATCCTACAGTGACTTTTATATATAATTTACATCACCGCATTTTGTAACTGTGTGCCAACTTCGATTACTCAATTAAAAACGCCACTTAGAGTGATTCTGACTTTTGTGAAACTTCTGGAGACCAAGACCAAGACCACGAATGAGCTCCACAATGTTCATGAACAACTTCTCGATTTGCTTTGACTATGTCCTCACTACCCTCTGTGGTGAGTTAAAATGCAGTAGGTGTGTAGGGGAAGTACCTGTGGTCTGAATCTGTCTTTGCCTCCCAGGCCACTGGAGGAGGCTACGAGGGCGATGAGTACTCAAATGCAGAACTGGTCTTCCTGGACATCCAGAACATCCACGTCATGAGGGAGTCCCTGAAGAAACTCAAAGACATCGTGTACCCCAACGTGGAGGAATCCCACTGGCTGTCGAGTCTAGAGTCCACACACTGGCTAGAACACGTCAAGGCAAGGACAGCTCGAATCGTTTTTCACTTCACGTGTTGCTTCTTGGTTCTGAGCCCTGTTCTTTTTGGGAGCAGCTGGTGCTGTCGGGAGCCATTCAAGTAGCAGACAAGGTCTCCAACGGGAACTCGGTGGTGGTTCACTGTAGCGACGGCTGGGACCGGACGGCTCAGCTCACGTCTCTGGCCATGCTCATGTTGGACTGCCACTACCGCACCCTCAGAGGGTTCCAGGTCAGTAAATGGACCGACATTAAAGGGGGAACCGCTGGAACTGAGATAGGGAATGGTTCTTAAAGAACAAAAGTAACAAAAGTCACGCCAATTATCTGACTTAAGCCAGTGTTTGTGTTTATTTGTTTAGGTCCTGATTGAGAAGGAATGGATCAGCTTCGGGCACAAATTCTCCTCGGTAAGTAACACTTTCACAAATCCTGTCAGTGTGTTTTGACATATGACTCAGAGGGCTGACAAAAGAATAAGTTCCTGTTTATTTCGTGTGTGTTTGTGCAGAGGATAGGTCACGGTGACAAAAACCATGCGGATCAGGACAGATCGCCCATCTTTGTTCAGTTCATTGACTGTGTGTGGCAGATGACTAAACAGGTACGTCTTCTGGGGAACACAGAGGGATTTGCCTCCTATGACCCCACTTCCAGTAGACCCCCTGATGACCCACGTCACTGCCATGTCACAATCCTCCAATACTTTCTTGTAATTGCCAATCATCAACAATGTGCACATTTGGGGGATTCTTGTTACATGTTAATGCTAATGCATCCATCCAGTGCGTGAGAGTGTAGTGGTTGGTGAATATAGTTCCATCCATTCATAGTCAACTTTTTAAAATAACACTCATGGTGTATATATTCTCTAAAATTCAACTTTGTAGTAGTTGTAGAACTTTGTATATTCTCTAAAATATGTGTTTCCCACGCCCATTCTTGCCAAAACAGTCAGTTGAACTATGCTAACCGCTGTTTGCAGGCTATAGTGTTTGAGATCTTTTGCCTCCAGTTAAGCCCCGCCCCTAAAAGAAACAACAAACTTCACACTGATGAGGGGTCTATGATCCTAGCTATCAGCTATTCAGATGATATGGAGCTTTAAGGAGGTTCCGTTCAAGGGCTTTTGCTTTTCTGATCTTGAATAAACTAAACGTCCTCACCTCCAACCCTCTATTCTATGAATGGGCTAGTCTGACTCCTTAATAACCTCTGCAACATTTTCCACCTTTACGTTGTCCCGAGGAAACTTTCTTCTTCTGTTAAACCCAACAATTAGTGTTTGTTTGTTTACTGTTTGTTTTTGGTGGCAACTGGGTGGTGTTGAGTAGCGTATTGAATGACTTCAGTTCCTCTTCTTCTATTTATAATTTCTGACAGCCTAACCCTAACCGCCACTAAAACAGAAGTAGAAATAGTCGTCATTTTACTACTTTTGCGACTACTTTCTAGAAATGAACTGGCAGAGCTTCACTTGCTGCAGGGCTTCTGCAAAATAAAGTCTAAAATTTGATAATCCCAATTTAAAGCCTTAAAAAGTCTTAAATGACATTTAATCCCGTCTTAAATCCTTATGTCCATTTATTCCATTACTTCATTTTCAGTATGACCCCCTCTGGCTCCCGTCTATTACGATTCTCTTCCCCATTAGCTGGTACCGTAGTTACCAGCTAGTCTTCCTGAGGTCCAAATTGATAGTTGAATGACAATGACTTTTGTTATTTTGAAAGTAATTCAGATTTTTCTTATTTTTTGTACTTTGTGTAGGTCTTAAATTTATCCCATAATGATTTTAAAAAGTCTTAAATTTCACTTATTCAGACCTGCTGAAAACCCTGTACCAACATCCCTGATTATCATCCCAAACAACAACTACTAATCATTACTATTAGTATTAATATTATAGTTATTATTTCAAAGCAGCCCTGACTTTTGGCGCCGCTAGACGTCTTATATGTGAAATAACTTTAGTTGCACATCAGACTTGTTGTTGCTCGGTCCACAGACGCCTTGTTTTTGATTTGTGTCCCCTCTCATCCTCCCAGTTTCCTACAGCCTTCGAGTTTAATGAAACCCTCCTGCTGACTATTCTGGATCACCTCTACAGTTGTCGCTTTGGGACTTTCCTCTACAACTGTGAGAGTGCACGTGAACAGCACGTAAGACTCTGCTGCCCTACAAATCTAGGTTGTGGTAGGTTGTGCGGTAACTCGACTGCAGGTGGTTTTTTTAATGCTCTTTCTCCGTAGGGGGTGAGGTCGAAGACGGAGTCTCTGTGGTCTATGGTCAACCATAAGATAGAGCGCTACCAAAACCCCTTCTACACCCTGGACTCCGGCAGGGTCCTCTACCCCGTCGCCAGCATGCGCCACCTAGAGCTGTGGGTTGCCTACTACATCCGCTGGAACCCACGTGTACGACAACAGGTAGGACTCCCTGCGTGTTCGTAGTGGTTTCAGGATGGGACCAGAGACGTACAAGAGAGCTAGGGCTGCTGGCTGTACTTTAAGCTCTTATGAGGTTAAATTAAAATAACAAGTTGTTAAGTTGGTAAAGTTGGTAATTTGATGTTAATCAGGACGATGTGCCAGAACTTAAAAACATTCTTCCTGTAATAAATACCAAAGCTTTCACACCCAGTTTTATTATCACTAGTTATAAAGAAATGTTGGTTTATACTTTTACTTATTTTTATATATGCTTCATGGGTGGTTGGCGTGGCAACTGGTGGTCGCCATTATCTAACAGCCTCTTTCTGTAGCGCCAGATAACTAAATGGAAACTACCTAAAATGACAGAAACATCTTTAAATTTAGTGTTTAAGTCCTGCCCACTAACATAGAGGAGGCGGAGCTTATAACCGGTACTGCAGCCTCCAGCCACCAGGGGGAGCTCTACTAGCTTTAGCCTCACTTTAGAGGAGCTATTCCGCCGTCCATCTTTGCACCGTCTACGATTTGTACTGACTTTCAATAATACGTGTGTGTGTGTTTGTGTGTCCTTGTGATTGTGTTCCAGCAGCAGAGTCCGGTGGAGCAGCGCTACAAGGAGCTCTTGGCCCTCAGAGATGAATACTTGAAGAAGCTGGAGCAGCTGGCCTTGTCCGACTCCACTTCCTCTCATCTGGCTAACAGCCCCAGTCCCCACACCTCCTCACCGTCACAGCAATTAACACACCTACACACCCCCTTCTGAGGGCTGTAGACACACACACACACACACACACACACTCAGATATCCAGTGTACTTATGTACTTGTTGACTTGCACTCGTGTCGTCTTCGGTCTGATTTGTGTTTCACACACATGCAGGGAATTAAGAATAATCATCGTGGTTAACCGAGAATGCTAATAGATTGGATGGCTAAATCTAATACCGTAGTGGTGATGGTGGTGACTTATGCAATATGTCACAGTACAGCCTTGACTTAAGACTTTTTAATACACACACACACACACACACACATCATACAGTGAAGCCTTAAAGACATTAAGTGGCTTTCAGTCAAAGGGCTCGAACCATAGACTGTATATAAATATGGACGACGCGTCTCCGCTTCCTTTCATTGGCCAAACTGACGCTATTTCCCCGGGGATGCGGGTGCCGCCATCTTGTGACTTTCGAAACCAGAGTCTGAGAGCGGAGCCACAATATTGATGCCCCGCCCACACTTCCTCCAAACTCACCCTCGTTTTGGTTTAATTAACACTCCACTCTGCTCTACCTCCACCAGTTACAAGGAAATGTCGGATGATACACTGTACTTATTTTTAAAAATAGTTTTTACAACTCTTTGCGGAGTGGTTGTCACGGCAACTGGTGGTCGCCATTATCTAACGTCCTGTTTCTATAGCGTCAAGTAACTGAAACGAAACTACCTACAATGACAGAAACCACCTTTAAAACAAAATTATTTTACGTGTATTTTGTTTTAGGCCCAAGTCCCGCCCACTAACATGGAGGGGGTGGAGCTTATGACCTGTACTGCAGCTACCAGCCACCAGGGGGAGCTCTACTTGCTTTGGCTTCACTTTAAAGGAGCAGTTCCCCCGGTAGAATTATAAACATAAAGGCCCATTGAAGGGATCATTAACTGCAATTTTTAAATAATATTGCAAATCACCCGAGCTTAATTTTTTCCACTAGGGGGCGCGGCTGTTTTATAAGGATCATGAAGCTCATGACCTATACTGCATGCCACCAGGGGGAGTTCCACTTGCTTTAGCTTCACTTTAAAGGTGCAGTTTCTCCATAGTCCATATTTATTTACAGTCTATGAGTTGAACGTACAGGACACACAACAGTTGTGTTTACAGCAGCAGCAGCAGTAGTTTACACTCTGCTAATGAACATAAAGGGATAGAATATTTGGTTTGACAAAAATCCACATTGCATTTCTTTGATTTATTTAGATATTCTCCCAAAAGCTAATCCGTGGACGTTTTTACAGTTTGATGCCAGTTGCTGCTGCACAGATGTCAGTGTCCTGTGTGGACAATCTAAACTACCCTTTATTCTTCCTGCGTTGCTGCCCTCTTCTCTTTTTTTTTTTTTTTAAATACAGGAAATTGATCAGGAATGCTGCAAAAACTGTCGCAGCAGAGTCGGTGGCTTCTTCGTTTTCCAGCCACGTTACGTTGTATCAGGTGTGTCAGGTTTTGAATGCATTGATGTGGATTTTTTTATTTTTATTTTTATTTTTTTTTTTTGCGTGAGGATTAAAGTGTTCCGCTGCTATCGGCTAACCTCCTCCTCCTCCTCCTCCTCCTCCTCCTCCCCCGACACCCCCACCCACACCCCCCCAGCAACGTTTACCAGCACTTTGTATTCAAGTCGCACTGATAGCAAACACAGTTCTAGCCAATATCTGAGCTCTTTTTGGAATTAACCAGTGATTTACTTGAATGAATGCACCTTTAATACAGTTGGAGTTAGGCTTCAGGTTCTCACGGTTGTGTAGGTCGGGGGAATGAAGTGGTGCTGGATCTTGTATCACCTCGTATACTGTAATATGCTCACAAGTCGCAGGGCCCTGGTTGGAGAGAGAAGCCAGTCTGTGCTTCTTAAAAAGCATCCTGGCATGGTCAGAACAAAAAAACAAAAAAATAACAAAACAAAACAAAAAAGCAATGAAATACAGTATTTTTGATAGAAAAGTGAAAATTTCCCTACATTTCAATTTTAAATGTAATCACAAGGGGCAGTTTTGACATTAGAAATCAATTTTTGTAATTTCCATTCGATCATTGGTTCCGATTAAATGGGCGGACATGTGTAAAACTGCTTTTATTTTATTTTTTTGTTTGTTTTATTTAAGTTGAAGGAAATCTCAATGTTGAACGCAGAGAGAATAAATGAAATGAAATGAAATGTAGGAATTAAAAATATTCCTGTCATCATTATTATTATTGTTATTATTATAAGGTGGTATACACTGATCAGGCATAACATTATGACCACGAACAGTTGTGATTCATCAGAGAATGGACCTTCTGAGGGTGTCCTGAATGTTGTTAGTGGGGGGCGTCTTTGGGTGCTGTGGGTTGAGGGGAGGGGTCTCTATGGTGGATCATCCCTCAGATACTTGATCAATTTGGAGGCAAGGTCAACACCTTGTGTTGATCTTCATGTATTTTTTTTTTTTTTTTTTTTTATAGTTCTTAAAGTGTTTTTGTTGGCTGCTGCCATCAAGGAGGAGTCGTTGCTATGGGGGGTGGATGGTACGTGTCAAAGTAACATCCACATGGATGAATACCAGGTCCAATAGTTTCCCAGCAGAACGCTGAATTGTTTTAATGTTATTTACTTCTCCTGTCAGTGGTCATAATGTTGTGGCTGATCGGTGTAAGTAAGACAATTCATCATTTTTTCACAATCAGATCTCACAAAAGTCATTATTGTGAGTTAGTCTGATCTTAACCTCAGTTCACTCTTGATCTAATTTGTCACAACTTGACAATTGAAAACATTTTTCTTTGTACCGTTTTAAAACGGGCCTCCGTAAAATTCCACACCAAGAACAAACACGTCCAAAAAGATCACGCTTCAGTATTTTAGGCTCACATCACTCACAACAGTGTGTATGTCGGTAACACAGGACTCACATTAGGACTTGACTCATAAATTAAACCCATTCCAGTTTGGTTATTTTTGAGAAAGTTTGACTCGAGATCAGAATAAACGATGAGAAGACGTCCAATACAAACGTAATGTACTGTATCACCCGGTCTGTTAAGATGGCAACTGCACTGTTAATAACAATCACTCTTAAAGTCCTTTCTGTCTTTTTATTTGTTCAGTTTGACTAATGATGACTTCAGTCCACAATGGATCTAGGAAATTATCGGGATTTAAGGCTCTTTTAAGGCAATGTGGGATGTAGGCGCTGTAAACTATGTACGTAACCTACGTAGGTTACATACGTTGGTTAAGGCAGCGTGAGTCATTTCTACTTGTACCTCGTCAACAACTCCACCCAAACACTAGATGGCTCTGTGTCTTTTTTTGCCAGTTGGGTTCATTTTTGTTTCTACTTGCTGCTTTATTTTCAACAATGGCGACTGAAACCTTCACGGATATTTCGCCAACATTTCACCGAAGATGAGTCGTACAAATGTTTGTGTCTCTGAACCTCCTCAGTTAACCTTTACGATTCTTTATTGATCCAAAACAGTCAATTAGAAAATTGTGAACTAAAGCGGAAACCAAGCTGCTACCAGTCAACTACCAATCACAACTCGTGTGACAACTTGTGTTTAATTTAACTCCGCAGAAATATAAATACGTGACGCGCCAACTCAGACCAATATTTCAATTTCAGAGAACTTTATTTATCCCAACAGTGCAATTTAAGCTTTTCCACATGCACCCAGACACACAGTCAATGAACCAAATAAACAAACAAGCCAAGGAAGCAATAAGTGCGTGGGCACATAATAAACATAAAATTAGCATTAAAAATCCAATTAATAACTAAAAATTCCATGAATAAATAGATAAAACCTTAGAGGTTTCATCTGGAATGAATGGGGTCTGTGTTTAAAAGCTTTATAGTAGAAGCAATAAAAGACTTAACGGTCAGAATTTGCGTTATATTTGGTCACGTCATAGCGAAGCTTTGGATCAATAAAGAAGGAACACATCTAGGGAAAGGTTGACCGATGTGGTTGGGGGATAGAAACATTTGTACGACTCGTGTTCGGTGAAATTTCAGAATAAAAGGTTAACTCACCGTTGTTGAAATTGAAGGAGGAAGTAGAAACAAAAGTGAACCCGATTGGTAGAAGAAAAAAAAAGACACAGCGCCCACTAGTGTTTGGGTGGAGTTGTTACAGACTGAGGTGTAGGGTACTGCGTCCATGTCCCGTAGTACCATAAATGAGCCTTTAGTTTCTGGAGTACTGTATGACCTATGGCAGTGCTCCTTAGTACACCACTTCCTGGTTGGTTTTTATTTTGGTTGTACCAGCTATAGGGTAAAAAAACATGGATACTGTAAATGGATAATGAGTCCAGTGCTGCACTGGGGGAGGGAAACCGATGCACAAAAGAAACTTCAGTATTTCTACCTTTTAAAATAGCCAAGACATTCTTTTTAACACTTTTGGTTTCATTTAAATATCCGCCACCGGTTTTTGTTTGTTTGTTTGTTTTTTAAAAAATTAATATTTGCTCCAATTTTTTATATTCTCCTATATAGCTGTAAAAACAAAAAAAAAGTAGGTTGTGCTGGCCGCTGATTCCTGAAACTAAATGTAATAAATCGATTTAATAACTTCCACCTCAGATTATTAATAATATTATTACAGGAGTGTTGATTAACACATGACGGCCCCCAAAATATTTCCTCTTTACAGCACCTCTGAATCCCCAAATAATAAGCAGCAGTGTTTTCCCATCGGTTTACAACTTTGAGTTTTCTAATAAAGGATGAAACACCTGCTTTATGGGAAACCTTAAATGGGAGAAAATAAAACGAACTATTATAATTTCAGGGGAAACACTGAGCAGCTTCCCTGGGTTTTTCCAGCGAGTTGGAACGATGTGTGTAAAGGTTTTTTCGATTGTGAACGTCGTCGTGGTAACTGCAATCAGGTCATGTCCAGATTTGTGCCTTGATTCTTGTGTGAACCCCCCCTCCCCCTCTCTACAGAACGATGGCGGGGGAGGGAGGGGTAGTGTTTAGCTGTCCTGGGTCATGTTTGAGAACGACAGCATCGTAGTTCAGGGTTTCAAATTAAAGGGATTTGCAAAAAAAAAAAAAAAAACTAGACGTCGTCTTGTGTAATTTAAAGGAACCTTGGTGGAATTATGTTCTCAAAACTTCCAACTAGAAAGAAGATTATTGTTTTTCGTGGACTTTTTAACAACTCTCCGTACGTAGCCTACAAGACTTTCATACTTTTATACGCTCACCAGTCTGGCTCTCTCTGTAACAACTCCACCCAAACACTAGGTGGCACTGCGTATTTATATTTATTTTTTTACCAGTCGCGTTAATTTTTGTTTCTACTTCCTGCTTCAGTTTCAACGATGGAGACTGAGGCTGGTGTTTGTCGAAATTTGGCCTATGCTCGCAAAAAAAGAAAATCGGACATTTTGCAGACGTACCGTGGCGATGTCAAAGTGACATGTGGGGTTTGCTGCGTTAGAATTAGAACGAGTGTCAAACATAAGGTCCGCTGGAGGGTTCAGTTTGGCCCACGGGAATGAATTTGCAAAGATATTAACTGCAATTTTTCAGTAATATTGTCACCTGAGCCTTAAGTTTTCCACTAGGGGGCGAGGTTGTTTTATAAACCTACGTATGCAACCGTACGTCAGTCGGGTTCACTTTGTAACAACTCCACCCAAACGCTAGGTGGCGCTTTTTCGTCCATGTGTGTTTGGCTGTGTGTAGTTGTTTGACCCTAACGTCGTAGCCTGATGTTTTCTTTTTCGCAAGCATGAACAAAAGCCGAAATTTACGCCAAATTTCGACAAACACCAGCTACAGTTGCAATCATTGAAAGTGAGGTAGGAAGTAGGAAAAAAAATGTATCCGACTGGTTAAAAAAAGAAAAAAAGGCGCCACCTAGTGTTTGGGTGGAGTTGTTACAGAATGAACCAGACTGATGAGGTACAAATATAAAAGTCTCGTAGACTACATACGTAGGTTACGACGTAAAAGCCTAAACTACTAACTAACTTTTTAGAGGATTTGAATTTGATTTCTGTTCGTTCATTTGTGTTTGCTCTTAGTTACTCGTCGTTACCTTCACTCGGGCCTTTGTTTCCTCCTTCAAATGAATGACTTTCGTGACGTGTGTTGGGATTTTAAAAGCAGAATAAACTACCTGCATGTCAAACCTCAAACATGACCCTCCTCTGTGTCCACAGGGAAGTTGATGTAAATTGGGATACTTGGGAAGTTTGACATCAGAAGAGGTGACGTCAACAATAATAAAAAAAAAAGATTTTATTATTATTTTTTTGCTTTGTATGAGTAACATGATGTAATTACCTCAGTCAAAACCTATTTTACTGCCTAAAGTTATATTGTTGTAATTATATATATATATAAAAATAATAATATTTTATGTAGCGTAAAATCTTACTTTTATAAAAAGAAAACAGATAAATTGTGGATTTCTGCGCCAATTTGGTGGAAGTTATTCTGTTTTAAATCTGAGGGCATTTTATTGTGAGCGTGGAGGGAAAGGCAGAAGCTTCTCTGTACTGTTGACATCTTTGCTTTCGTGTTTGTGTGGAGGTTCAAACTCGTTGTTCATTTCAGTTTGAGGAGTTTTGTATCATATTCTGGCATTCTGCATCCTAATAAATACACCTGAAATGTAGTTCTCTTTAATAACGTCCTGTCCTCTTGTGTTAGATGTCTCCTTTTTGTGTAAATATTACTGATTAAATTAATTTAAGCTTTTCTGACTCACTTCTCTTCATGTGGTGTTTTTTTAATGTATATTCGTAGTTTTTTCTGCTTTCTTTGTGGTGCCGACGACATTTTATTTACAGAAAACTAAACCTTAGGCAAACGTGCACATGGAATATCCCAAAATATTATATATATATATAATTTGCACCCAGATTTCTTCCTGTACTTTAATCTGTCATGAAAAGCAATACACAGAAATCGTACAAAAACAAAACAGCGCAGCAAAAACCCACAACTGCCTCTTCCTCTTAAACTGCATTTATACATTTAGTACTTTTATTTATTCATTTATTTATTGCATGGAACTTTTTCCAAATAATATAAATTGATTTATGACAAAGTACATTTTTTGTAATTTTTTTCAAATAAAATAAAGCGGTTAAAAGTACGATTATTTAGTTATTTATTTTTGTGTTTTTTTTCCAAATGAAATAAATTGAGTACTGATAAAGTACATTTATTTAGTTATTTATTGCGTGCATTTTTTCAAAGTAAAATAAATTGGTTAATCATAAAGTACATTTATTTATTTAGTTAGTTATTTGTCTTTGTGGATTTTTCCCTAAATAAAATAACATAATTAATCATTAAGTACGTCTATTTATTTATTTATTTTGTGGATTTTTTCCAAATAAAATAAAGCGATTAATGATAAAATACGTTTATTTATTTAGTTAGTGATTTTGTGTTTTTTTTTCCAAATAAAATGAAATGATTAATCATAAAGTACATTTATTTATTTATTTATTTAGTGAATTTTTCTCCAATAAAATAATTAAATTTTTTCTTTAACAAATAAAGTGATTAATGAGCATTTAATGACCTTTATTGGTTTATTTTGTTTCCTCCAAACAAAGTCATTACTCATAAAGTACATTTATTTCATTTCATTTCATTTTATTTTCGTGTTTATTCCTGCACCACCCACGGACCTCCTGTCATCACTGAGCTCGTCCTCCTCTCATCACCGTGCGTGGGTGGAGCCACGGAGCGAGGACGAGATGCGGCTCCGACAGAACGAGAGGAAATCATCACCATCAACATCAACATCCGAGTCAGTCTGAGTCTCAGCCCCGAGCTCCGGCACGAGGAACCGGGAAGAGCCCGGACGCTGGACGGTGACCTCCGTGGTTTTTTATTTAGTTGAATTTAATTTCAAAGCGTCGCCCTCGGAGACCAGGAAGGAAGAAGAGAGGAAGGAAGCAGCTGTCTGTCTTTCTGTCTGTCTCTGTCGGGCGGATGGAGAAACAGGCCGGAGCTGGAGCCGGGTCCACGGACGGAGTGGGGCCGAGCAGGAACCCCTGGGGCTCGGCCACCTCCTCCGGATCAGGAGCCGGTGATTCCCTGGAAAGGTTTGTTTGTCTTTTTTTTTTTTTTTTTTTTTCTTATCTTCAGGATCATGCGCAGTGAGCTCCACATTTCCAATGTGCAGTAGGTTTATTTACTTAATTTATTTATTTATTAATGTCACATAATATATTTAATTCGCCACAGTTTTACATTTTAACTTTAAAAGAGGATGTTTATTGTCGCTGTGCACGGATCACAGACTGTAAATAACAGGCAGGCGCCATGACAGCTCCTCTAAAAATGAAACCAAAGCGTGTGGAGCTCCCCCTGGTGGCCGGATGCAGCATAGGCCATGTAACCTGCACATGTTTCCTCTGTTATCGCCACCATAGCTTCCATTAAATAAGAAACACTCATTTTAACAGTTTTAACAATTCTTCTCTGTTGTGCCACTCTCCTCTCTTCTTCATTTCTCTTCTCTAATTATTGAACATTTCATAAAGCAGTGGAACAAGAAAAACAAACAATAAAAAAAACATTAGAGGCAGATTTTTCATCTTTTCATCATGCACTTAAAAAAATTGAAATGTAACTTAAGATAAAATCTGACATCAACTTCAGAGTTTATTTTTTGGTCACAAAAAATGGCAAAATATAAGCTGTAGCATCCTCTTTTCTGTCCCTCACCTCCTAAAAAAAACATAGATTAGAGCTTTTGTCTCACTTGGTGGAGTAAGAACACGTCAAATAGTTATTTTTAAGAGTGATTTTATTAATATAATGTACAGCTACACAGCAACTAAATGCAGTTTAGCATCTAACCAAATAAGAAATTAGCACATGTAGCATAAATAGTGTCATTAAGTTAATGCCCTTCCTCAGTCTTACACTTTTTGACACTTTTTTTTTAAACTGGAGGATGTTTGGATACAGTGAAATTAACCCTGAGAACAAAGATACGTATTTTGACGCTTTTTTTTTCTTCTCGTCAGAACGTAGTGATTGTGTTTCTCTCTTTGTCCTCTCAGTCCCACAGGTTCCCACGTGGAGTGGTGTAAACAGCTGATCGCGGCCACCATCTCCAGTCAGATCTCAGGATCCGTCCACCAGCCGGACATCCTGAGCAGGGACAACAAGGTAGGGGACGGGCCCAGCACGTCCAGCCTCCTCCCTAACGCTGCAATGACAAATTCACACGTGTGTGCACGTATGTTGCGCTGTGTGCGCGCACAGAACTTTGTGGATATGAATCACAATAGCTGGAGCTGCTGCTGCACAGTATGGTCATATGGTGCTTCTTGGCTTCGGCGTCCTTCTCTCTGCAGCCAGAGCTCCTAACCAACAGGTCTTGAATATTGACTTAGAAAAACGAAAAGGAGGGAAGGGTGTGGTTCAGGTTTCTTCAGATTGGTTTGGCACATTTTTAGGTCTCGATAAAGAGGACGTGTCCGGGAAAAAGAGGACATCTGGTCACCCTATGGAAATATATGACAATATACGGTTGATAGGAACATTAGGAATGAAAAGATTGAAGTAGTGAAAAATGTAAATAAATGTAAATAAATCACAATGTAAACCCACCTGAACAGGACCCAGAGCGTTACTAGTAAATTTTTGGGGATTTTTTTTCCCTTTTTTGTATTGTTATCAAATGCGTTTTTTTGTCTAAGAAATACCACCCATAAAGGCACAGCCAAGCACTTAAAAAGGCTTTACGGCATTCAAACCCCCAGAACATAAGCAAAAATCTTGAATATTGACTTAGAAAAACGAAAAGGAGGGAAGGGTGTGGTTCAGGTTTCATCAGATACTTGGTTTGGCACATTTTTAGGTCTTGATAAAGATAAACGTGTCCAGGAAAAAGAGGACATCTGGTCACCCTATGGAAATATACGACAATATACAGCTGATAGGAACATTAGGAATGAAAAGATTGAAGTAGTGAAAAATGTAAATAAATCACAATGTAAACCCACCTGAACCTTTTTTTGGGTTTTTTTTTTTCCTTTTTTCTATTGTTATGAAATGCGTTTTCTTTTTTTTTGTCTAAGAAATACCAGCCTTAAAGGTACAACCAAGCACTTAAAAGGCTTACGGCATTCAAACCCCCAGAACATGAGCAAAAAAATATTTATATGGCCATACTTTTTGTATCAACCAAAAAATATTCTGGCCTGTGACTTTGTGCATTTAGTAAATTCTGGAGTTTGACACCCCTGGCCTGACCCCTATATAGAACCATATATAGTTATGGATTACACCATTACACCACAGCGATTTGAGACACGGGGTAAGACTAACATCTTTGGTTCCAGTTCCTGTGGGAAGAAGTTGTCCCAGTTGTCTATAAAGCGTCCGCAGGATGGATTGTTTATTTTTAACAAACAAATACAAATGAAACCCCCGCTCACCTCTATCACTGTATCAGCTTGGAAGCGGAACTGCTGTTCACCCGACACTACGTTGTATGCAGAGCTTTCTTCTTGTTTTTGAATTTAACGAACATAAATTTGGCTAGCTATCGCTGAAAGCTTCAGCTTTTGTTGTGCGTTCGCTTGGCTCTCTGATCCAGCATTGTATTTCGAAAGTTGCATTTTCCTTCCTGTTTGCTTTGGGCTCTTGACTGCACCCCTCTGCTTTTATGCGTCACTTGATGTCTTCAAACAGTTTGATTTTGATGTGAGAGTGTGGAGATCGTGGCTCCCACTCATGAACTGCATGTGTTCTGTATGTGTGTGTACGTCCAGGTGTCTAAGAGGCTCAATCACAGGGTAAGAACTGTTGTCTCATCAGCATATTGTGTAAGAGAAATAAAGTACAACATGCATATAAAGAATTAATATTAGTTGGAAACTCCTCTGAGCATATGGCCTCTAATTTGGCCTTGGCACCTCACTCAGCTCATGTAACACTGGCTCATAAAAGCCAATGTAGACAAACAGAACCCAATGCAACAGAAATATTATACTAATGCATTAGTTATTTATTCAAGAAAATCAATCATTAATACACGCCTGTTAGCTGCAAAAGTAAGTGAACCCTTGTTTTCAGTATCTGCTGTGAGCAGCCATCGTTTCATTTCCGGTAACTTCTGATCTGTCTCTGGAAATTGAGCCACTATTACATATCAGGTTAATTCTGGGGTCAAAGTAGAGTCCTAGAGTCTCAACAGACCAAACTAGATTAATGTTTGATACCTTTTACATTCTTGTTTATTGGCCCAAGCAGTTATCGCCTTCTTATTGTTCTTCATTTCCACCATGAAGGCCACAGTTTACTCTGAACATTTGATGTTGACATGTGTCACTTGAACTCCACTGAAGCGGACTCTTAATCTGGTTATTTATGGTTTCTGAGGCTGGTAGTTCATCCATGAATGAAGGGAGGAGCTCACGTGAAAATACCTACGATGTGGCGCATACTGCCTACTGCCATTGGCTAGGCTAGTTAGCTGGTGTCTTCTAGTTGGTTGCTAGCTGCTAGCTGACTGCTAGCCTGCTGGTCTGTTTTCAGTTGGACTGGGCTTCTAAATGTGTTTTGGGTTTGTAACATCTTATCCTGTGTAATAATTAATGGCAGCACTGGATTGTTTTTACAACTGCGCTTGGTGAAGTTCTTGAAATATCTTGGCTACTGGTGCTTATTGTTTGAGATATTATTGAAAAAGGCTCTGAGAATAAAGGGAAATTAATATTTGTCAGATCATACAGGTGAAGTTGTGCTGGAAAAGAAAGATACCAGACATGCGTATGGTAAACATTTTTGTCTTATGTGGTATACAAAGGCAGAAGTATCCAAAACAGGCTAAGATCTTTAAGGAAGTGCAGCAGGGTAGGCAGGTACAAAAGACGGTTGAAATCTAAATAAAAAGAGAAACAAGGTGAATGGAACAAGAGAAAACAGGTTGGAACACAAGCAAACGGGTTACTCAACGTACGACAAAGAAGGTAGGGATAAAACTAAACGAAACGAAACAATCAAAGGGGTGAAACACATGCTAAGGCGTTGAACCAACTAACTGGTCTGTGTTATGTGTAGCCCCTTCCAGGTCTGAGGTATGGGGCGCAGGTCAAAGTGTTCCAGAACCAGCAGGTTCCTCTGCTTCCTGGAGAAACCATCCAGACGACAGGTACCTCCATCACACTGTTTATTTTACAGTAGTTGTTTAAACACTAGGTTGCTAGTGAATCAGTAATTTATGAAAGTGGATCAGGGCCACTGATAAAACAAACATCATGTATTTCGAGCAAATAATTATTTTTTTATGAGTTCTGACTTTAGTCTGAGAATTCTGACTATTTTCCAGAATAATGACTTGTTTTTCTCAGAATTCAGATTTTTTTCTGAAAATTCTGAAACAAAAGTCAATTTTCTGTCTTTTTTCTCAGAATTCTTATTTTAATTTCAGAATTTCTTTTTTTTCATAGAATTTGACTTTAACTTCAGAATTTTGACTTTTTTTGACTCAAAATTCTGACTTTTGTCTCAGAATTTCTGAATTCTTAGAAAGTCAGTAATGTCAGAATTCTGAGATCATTATTTCAGAATTCAATATTTTTTCTCAGAATTCAATGTTTTTTCTCAGAATTCTGAGAAAAATGTCAGAACGCTGACTTAATCTCAGAATTCTGGCATTACTAACTTTATTCGTACGCTTTTTTGACTTTAAACTCAGAATTCAGAGAAAAAAAGTCAGTAAAGTCAGAATTCTTTGATTGATGTAAAAATTCTGAGATTAAAGTCAGAAGTAAAAAATAAATAAATAAATCAATAATTTGCTCAAATTTAATCCTTTCCAATCTAACTTATCCATTTTGTTTCTGTGTGTGTGTGTGTTTGCCGACATCCAGTCAAGGAGATAATGTACATTTGTCCATTCAGTGGTCTGATTACTGGAACTCTGACCATCACAGACTACAAGCTGTACTTCACAGAAGTGGAAAAGGTACAGTGGATTAGCTTTGTTATTCTTTAATGCGGAGACTGTCCACCATCATTTCTGTCTCGGTGCCAATGTCAGTCTGCTTATGTTCAGGAGTCTCCTTTCAACCTCGACGTGAACCTGGGAGTCATTAGCAGACTGGAAACCATCAGTGTTCTCAACCAGGGAGAAGACACCAAGGGTCTGGAACTTGTCTGCAAGGTACCACATTTAAAACTAGGGACGTCCTGCTGGTATCAATGTATTTATTATTTGGTTTCAGTGTCAGGGCAAAGCAAATTTATATTCATCAACCGCTCTTAAATCAATGTCCTTATTGTCCAGCGATGGTGGTACACACCCACTGCTCCTCAGTCAGTCGTTCTACTGTTCAACACAATCTGATAATTACTTTCTTACTTGCCTACAGTAGTATTTATATAAACTAGATACTCATCTTTTTTTTTGTATCATATCGTGTGTCAAGCCTCCCACATACAATGCCTTACATGTTTTGTGTATCAGATATCCTATTACTTTTTGCAAACCCAATACCCTTTAAATTTTTTGCAGGGCCAGAATATACGTGGCTCAAATGATTTCCAGCATGGCTGCTGTGTAGATATCAGTTCTTTCCTCAATACGGGCAGTTTTTAAATAAACGAATCGGTAGTTATTTATTTTAGGTCCGCTGTAAACCAAAAACACGTCCTTGATTCAATATTAGAAAAAAAAGGCTGCAACCAAACAACAACAAACACTAAAGGTTTAAAAGAACTTCTTTTTTTAAACAAGTTCCCTGGAGAAAAATCTTCCAGAGAGGGTTAGGGACTTTACGGCAGCGTTGAGTGATGGGAATGTTTTTGGAATTATCTTTGACAGAAAGATAATTCTGGACTGAATCCAGTTGACTCTCGGAGAAGACAAGGAAAGACTCTTAGGAATCTACAGGGGAGGATCTTCAGGACATTTAAGATCGGTCCGATAGTCAATATTAAAAGATCGGTATTGGCTCAGGGGTGAAAAACTTGATCGGGATCATCCCTATTTACCACTGACAAAGGCAGCAAATGACCCATTTTCAAATATTCTCCCTTCATCAGGACATGAGGAGTCCCAGATTTGCCTACAAGACACAGGAGAGCCAGCCGGATGTGGTGGAGATTCTGTCCAAACATGCCTTCCCTCTCTCCCACAACCTGGTCAGTCTAATCTCACATGTCTGGTGTAAAAAGTTCCAACTGAAATGGAGTTTGCGCAAGCGCACTGTCGATTACCGTAAATACGTCAAGGTGTCAGTGGTTTCTGAATGGTTTCCTCCTCTCTTGGAAGTTCATTGTTTCATTTAATTTTGTGAAATGTACAAAAAAGCTGCAGGATGTTGAGAGTTTAAGACATTCTGGATATTTTGAGGCCTTTTTGTAGTCAAAATTAAAAAAAGACGTGTCGTGCTACCCCTGCCATATGATGATGTTAGGAAACTTTGCTAATCTGTGGGCTGATGCTTCAGTCCAAATTCTGCCTTCACCTTCACATCAACTGCATTTAGTTCCATTACTGCATCCTGCATAGATGTTTACTTTTTCCTTTATGTTACTTCCTGTTGCAGTAGGTGCCTGCAGTACCAATTCACCACCACTATCAACATGGTAGTCTTAAAACCGAGGCCACTTGAGGCCAAACATGTGCCTCTGTTTCATGTTGACATCTTGAATGCCGTTGCTCCTGGTGTGAACACTTTGCAAGATTTATTTCAAAGGTTTAACGCCAAAGCTTTTAAATGTCCTGTGAGTGAAGTGATTTTGCCCAAATTGTGATGTGATTACGGTAACTCAAAGTGCTCTTGCGCAAACACATTTGTTTTGAAGCTTAAGCCCGACACCGTTCTGCAGAGACTTGATGCTAACACGTATCCTGTGGCTTCCTCCTGTAGCCTCAGTTTGCCTTCCTCTACAAGGAGCAGTTTCCTGTGGACGGCTGGAAAGTGTACGACCCAGTGGCCGAGTACAAGCGTCAGGTAAATGTCCTGAGAGGTTCAGTGAATGAGCCAACCACCTATCGGATCTGGCTAATGCGGTGGAGAGCGGAGCTAACCACGTGAAAACTACACTAGCATGCTAAGGCTGTAACAAATATGCTGCTGTTATTAGACTAATGGACACTGAGTGTGTCTCTGTGTTAATATGTATGTTAACTGACTGGTGTCTTGCTGGTGTTATTATTTATATTTTACACAAAGCTAACTGATTAGCCCGTCGTATGCTAACTGATACAGTGTTACTACACTTATGATTTAATCATGAGGTGTCCCAAGTGTCTGCTAATTGTTTTTGCCATGTGACTGGATTTATCAGGGTCTCCCTAACGAAAGCTGGACCATCAGTAAGGTGAACAACACCTACCAGCTGTGCGACACGTATCCTTCCATCCTGGTCATCCCCACCAGCATAACGGAAGAGGACGTCAAACGGGTGGCCATGTTCAGAGCCAAACACCGAATACCGGTCAGCCCAAAGATATCACCACAAATTTGGTTTGTGTATCTTCGGTTTAAGTAGCAGCTAAACTGGTCCTGCTCCTCCTGCAGGTCTTGTCCTGGATCCATCCGGAGTCTCAGGCCACCATCGTGCGCTGCAGCCAGCCGTTGGTCGGACCCTCGGACCGTCGCTGCAAAGAAGACGAACACTTCCTCCAAATCATCATGGACGCCAACGCTCAGTCGCACAAGCTCAACATATTCGATGCCCGGCAGAGCAGCGTGGCCATCACCAACAAGGTCCGTTTTTGTTATTTTATGATATTATTTATATTTTCTATCCTGTTTTGTCCTACATCCAAACTCTGCTACTCCCACCGCATCCAGGCGAAGGACGGAGGGTTTGAAAGTGAAAGCTTCTACCCCAACGTGGAGCTGAACTTCCTGGAAATCCCAAATATCCATGTGATGAGGGAATCGCTGAGGAAGATGAAGGATGTGGTTTACCCCACCATAGACGAAGCCCACTGGCACTCTGCTATCGACCAGACACACTGGCTGGAGTACATAAGGGTAAATCACAAATAAGCAATGAATAGAACATACCAAAATATTCTGCAGTCTATACCAGGCATGTCCCCATCGATATCAGGTACCATCCAGGCCTGTAGCGTCAAAACATCTTCTTCCTCTCTGCTGGCTAGCATCAAAAACCCCTTTTCACATGGGATTAGTTTTACCTGGCGACGTCCCGTGATTCAGATATTACCCCCATGCGTCTGTGTTTCTTGTGGTTTATTCATACAGGATAAACAAACTCTGAGGTTTACTCAAATTATGATCCATAGTTGTGGCTCTGTTACTTTCCGTCTCACTGCACCGTCAGAGATGGTTTTCATTACTTTGCAAATTATAATGGATAAAATATATTTTTGATGCTATTTATCTATTTAGTAATCAGCTCAGCCTTTACAGATGAACACATTAATAATTAATTTAATGTTTTCATCCGTCTAAACGGATGAATAGTTCAGAGACATCTCAACACTATGCCCTAAAAACTACCTAAAATTATAGCACATGATTCTTAAGTGACAAGAAGCAGAAAAAAGCAGCACGGAAAAATGGAGCAAATAATATGTGAATGAATGGCTGCTTAGGACTTCAGTACCTTTAGGAATATCCCGAGGGGGAATTTTGTTTATTTAAGATTAGATCGGTCAATCCTGAATGATAAAAATTGTGCAAAAATTGGGGGGGGGGGGGATTGATCAGGACATCCCAAGTCTACACACTATTACCACCTAAAAGAGGAAAACAGTTATGAAGTGGTTTTGTAATGTACTTTTGCATGCCTGTTGTGTGTAGCTGTTGTTAGCGGGAGCAGCGAAGATCGTGGATAAAGTGGAGTCTGGGAAGACTTCGGTGGTGGTTCACTGCAGTGACGGCTGGGACAGGACGGCTCAGCTCACCTCTCTGGCCATGCTGATGTTGGACAGCTACTACCGCACACTGAAAGGCTTCCAGGTGACACATCAACGGCATCAGCTATGTACTGAAGTCTTAATCTGTGCGAAATGATGACGTGTTAAATGTGTTTGTGTTCACAGGTTCTGGTGGAGAAGGAGTGGCTGAGCTTTGGACACAAGTTTGCTGCTGTGAGACACAGAGACGAATGTTTTTTATTTTGAAAAATCTATGAAATCTTCATCATGGCTTCACATAAGATCAGGCATAACATTATGACCACCTTTCTAATGGTTTGTAGGTCTCCATTGTGCCTCCAAACCAGCTGTGACTCATCAGAGAATGGACATGTTGTTAGTAGGGGTGTCTCTGTGGATGGATACCAAGTCCAAAAGTTTCCCAGGAGAACACTGAATTGCCACAAGATGGTCATAATGTTATGGCTGATCGGTGTATACATATAAGTCAGGCCAAGGAATCACATACATCCACACACATTTCCAGCACGGGAACATATAAAAGTGTGGGCTGAGTGGGTTCATCTGTTTCTGCTCTTACCTGATACACAACGTATAATATATATAATATATATAAACTTATTTCTGTCTCTGTCTTTTACAGCGCGTGGGTCACAGTGATGAGGATCATGCTAACTCAGAGCGCTCGCCTCTCTTCGTGCAGTTCATTGACTGTGTTTGGCAGATGACTCGGCAGGTGGGTAGCTCTTAATCAAAGATTCAAACGTCCACATCAAAAAGTCCCAAATAAAGAGTGAATATCTTTCTTTACAACCTATTTGAGCTTGCAGGCACATAGCGCCTTCCTTTTTCCCATGTTGTAGTGATGTTTGATGCCACTGGTTTCCTTTCTGATCCGATACCAAGTTAAATTCCAGGCGGCAACCTCCAGGTCTGAGTGTTGAAACCCATGTGGAAGTGCGAAAAACTGCAGTTCATTGAGCAAATCCCCATAGACCCCCATGTTAAAAAGCCCAACTTCACAGCATTATTAAACATGTTTACAGGCTGGTAAAAACTTTGGGTCCTCTCTGGGCTTCATTTTCGAGGTTCAGAATCCAGTGGGTGACAACACAGTGGGTTTGTCCATAGTATATACAATATACAATAAAAATATCAAATTCAGACTGGTATCGGCAATATCAATCTGATACTGATAATATGAAAATTTAGTTCCTACAAGATCTCAATAGTTGCGTTACTTTCCACCGTGTTCCTGTTAATGATTACACATTAGCTTGAATGACTGAAGTATCAAAAGTATCAATTTTAGACCATAAAGATCTGGTATCGGAGGTATCGATATTTCAGTATCGATCCGTACATCACTACCATGTAACTTTTGTCCTGTTCCGGCCTGTTTGAATGTCCCCTAATTCTGTGTTAGACGTTTGTAACCAGCTTTCCGTCAACTAATTACTCCATATTAGACACTTCTTTTGGGAATCCATGGGCAGCAGACCACATTTATATTACATTATGTGATGAATTAGTAATGAAGATGCCTACATTTATAAAAAAAAACTCTCAAATATCTAAAGCTAAAACACTTTTAAGCTGTCATGAGTTGGTTTTTCAGAAATATCGATATAAAATTTTATCACAAAATTGCAATGGAAACACTTTTTATTTCTTTTTTTTTTTCGAAGTCCATCTTACTCAAAGTGAAGTGACGAGAATTTAAGAGAATTATGGGATATTACGAGACGAGACTTTACGAAAGTTACAGTTCTTTCGCAAAACATCTTTCAATGGAAACATGTACAAAGTTCAAATTTCTGAATTTTATTTTGGGAAGAACTGTAATGGAAACGCAGCTCTTGGCTTCGTTAGAGCGTCATTAACCCTTAACGACTGGTAAGTATCCAACCAGTTAGTGGCACCAGTTTTGTGGTTCCTGCAGAAACAAGTCTAAACATCAAACTGTCCATCAATCTCTTAGAGCTGAAGAAGCTAATGGGATGAAACGTCTTCTCAAACCTCTGCACGTCCAGTTGCCTTGTTTTGTTTTTAAACCTCTTGTGGATATTCCTCTGATTGTAGTTCCCAGCGGCCTTCGAGTTCAATGAGTTGTTCCTGATCACGGTGCTGGACCACCTCTACAGCTGCCTCTTTGGTACTTTCCTTTTTAACAGCGAACAGGAACGGGCGGCCGAGGTACGTTCCCCTCTGCTTCTGTTAACAAAGAGACGTTTACTCTCATTTAAGACACGGCTAAAACTCGTCCTCTGTCCCTGTGCAGGAGGTCCAGTCCAAGACGTTGTCGCTGTGGTCCTACGTCAACAGGTAACAGACTGACCTCATTAATACCAGCGAGTGGATGTCGTCCTCTGACTTTATGATGCTGTCTTCCCCCCACCAGCCAGCCGGAGGACTTCACCAACCCCTTCTATGTGGACTATGTGAACCAGGTCCTGTTTCCACTGGTGTCCTCCAGACACCTGGAGCTGTGGACCAGCTACTACGCCCGATGGAACCCGTGTATGAGACCACAGGTGAGATTCCTCCTCAACAAATGTCCACATTACACTATTTACTTCTATCTGACATCTTTTTCTGGAGTAAACATCTTCCTCACAGCAGATCCTTCTACTTCTTCTTTTTATATACTAACGTATACATGTGGCCATCAAATTCAACCGTCCTCAGCTAACTGTAAATACCTTGTATTTTGTTTTTTGTGTCATCTTGTTAGATCTGATGAAATTTAAATTTTTTTTTAAAAAAAATATCCTCAGTAGATATATAAACAACGAGAAGTATCGCACTAAAGTAAGAATTACTACCTGGCCTCGTTGGTTGTTGTTATTATATATTTTTGTTTTTCTTTTGTAAAATACGGAAAATTTTAAATAACTGATGGAGAAGGGCTGGGACTAGATAAGTGTCACTTCCTCCAACTCCTTTTTGAATATATTGCATCACTATTTCTTCTATTTTTTATTCTTTTCTTATGAATATATTCCAAAAAATAAAAAATAAAGCTCAAATCAAAATAAATAAATAAAAATTTATTTATTTATTTAACTGTCACTTAATGGGAGCAGCTGCAACCAAACTATTTGCTTGAATGATTAATAAAGCATTCAGATTGTTATGAATCTTCTGCAAATATCACCTTTAAAATATTTTTTTTTAAAATCTATCTAAAGAAATTGCAAGTCCTTACATTTTATTTTCATTTACATTTAACAGCTGCTTCCCCTTCTTTTATGGACTGAAACGTGTAAATTAATTTGTTAAATTGCCAAGAATTTTGTTTTTTTTGCCTTTTGCTCCTTCAAAATAATGCATTCTGTAAATCTTCCCCAAACATTGTTAGTTTGTCAAAAAAACAACCAAGAACGTTTTCAATTACTGCGTTTCTATTTCTTTTAGAAATGCGAAACCTAAATATCTCAGTAAAAACTGGTAATGGAAACTCCTTCATCTCTAAAAAACTTTTAAATATCTAACGTTAAAACACTTTTATTCTCTTGTGAGGTGATTTTTGAGACGTACTGATGCAAAAGTTTATCGTAAAAGTGCAATGGAAACACTTTTTTGACATTTCCCCGTCCCCAATGTCACTAAAGATTTGACATCAGTCTTCCTCAAAATGAAGTTGAAATTTTAAGAGAATTATTGAATATCGCGTAAAGACGAGATTTTACAAGAGTTACAACTCATTTGCAAAACACCTTTCAATGGAAACACGTACAATTTATTGAAATTTCAGAAATATCGCTTTTATTTTGTGGAAAACTGTAATGGAAACGCTGCTAGCTACCAGATCAGGATCTTAATTCCTTGGTGGACTTGTGTGTTTCAGGTGCCGATAAACCTGACTCTGAAGGAGCTACTGATCCTGAGAGCGGAGCTCCAGAAGAGGGTGGAGGAGCTGCAGAGAGAGACCTCCTCCCTGGCCTCCTCCTCCGAACACTCTTCCTCCCCGATACACTCCACAGGAACCCCGCTGCACACTGCCATCTAACGCACATCACAAGAACGTCCACGCGCACATAAAAACACACAGACACATGCTAGGGGGTTACACAACTTCAGATTAGTCAGACTAGTCTTTGATGACGTCTCTAATATGAACCCAGTACAAAGTAATGAAATCTATATTATTGACGTGAACACATATGAGAACAGATATCAGTAGAATTTAATAATGCTAGGGTTAGGGCAGGCCTTAGGGTTAGGCCCTAGGGTTATGGACAAGACCTAGGGTTAGGGTTAGGACCTAGGGTTATGGTCTGGATCCAGGGTTAGGGTTAGGACCTAGGGTTATGGTTAAGACCTAGGGTTAGGGTTAGGACCTAGGGTTAGGGTTAGGACCTAGGGTTATGGTCTGGATCCAGGGTTATGGTTAAGACCTAGGTTATGGCTAGGAGCTAGGGTTAGGGTTAGGACCTAGGGTTATGGTTAAGACCAAGGTTATGGCTAGGACTTAGGGTTAGGGCCCAGCATTATGGTTAGGCTTTAGGCCATAGGACCTAGGGTTAGGGTGTGGATCTAGGGTTAAAGTTGCTCTGCAACAACCTCACTTGTCTTTTAGGAGGCGTCCATGTTGTTATCGTCACGTAATCAGAGACTAGTCAACTAGTTTGTATGACCCCTAAATCCCACACACACAGTTAACACATCTTTTAACACAGTCTTTTCAGTATTTGTTGTCGTTGCAGTCATGACTGAACTATGTTTACACAATCTGAACTATATTAAAACAATAATAATAATAATAATAATAATAATTAGAATCTATTTTTACGGATAGGAATGAACGTCTCAATTTCCACATGGATCAGTCTCTCTTTGCTCTAACATACAGTTAGAAAACAGCTTTGGCTCATTGAGGTATGGAAGGCATGGAGAATATTGACTATATTCTGTCTGAATTTGCGTGTTTTTACAGTGTTTATGATTCTTCTTTTGTTCTAATGCAGTGAAACCTGTTGATCACTGTGTCTTCCTGTGGAAGCTGGAGCATGAATTTGTCCTTATGCAAACATGTGTTTGTCTAATTGTGTTTGTCTAACAAGTGCACTGCCCTGATGACCATATTTTACTTTTGAAATAAAGCAGAAAACAGAAAGAAACTCCAGTCTGGTTTGTAAATGTTTTATTTGTTTGTTTGTTTGTTTGTTTTTTGTTCACATTTATTACAACAGAGTTATCATTCAGACAAGAAAGCAGTGATCACTGTTTAAGGCGTTAGACTGAGTTCAGAGTCTCCAGAGTGTGTTTGTGTATCGGGGCGGTAGGCTCAGAGTACAGAGTGTGAATGCGACGTGAAGCTTCACAAGCTAAAGGGGTGCCTGGACAACATGCTTGCCACTAGAGCCAAAATGATCACGCTGAAAGTAAAAGTAAAATAGTTGGGTCCTGTATCATTTTCAGAGTTCAGTTGCAAATAATTGATTCTGCATTTGTATCGTTTCAGAAACATGTCCCAAAATTCCCCAGGAGGTGGCGTACTCTGACCACTAAAACTATACAAATGTCATTAACTGTCAATGATGATATGTGTAGTGTCCAAAAACTTAGAAAATAAATTAAATCATTATTTGGAAGATTCTTGATGCGTGCTAATGCTAACCTCTACCTAGGAGACATCAAGCTCAAGTTGCATTTACTACGTTGCCCTCCACAGTGGTTCCACTTACTTCTTGTGTTATTGTGGAGGCTTCATATTTTGCCCTCGTCAATGCTCATATCAACATAGCTGGAAAAAAACACAAGCCTCCCCTCTCCTTAAAGCCTATTGACGCCCCTGCGGTGGCGTGATTGATTGGAAAGTTAGGTGGCAAACAGACTCCTGTCCAAACCCATGCCTGTTTTGGTTATATAAAGCCCACTATCAATCCGAAAATCTGTGAAAGGCTGTTCTGGACAAAGAGAAGATTCATAATGGCTCTGCTCATACCGGTCCTCACGATCCTGTTTGGATGTGTTGCTCTAGGGAATTTGAACTCGTCAATTCTAGTCTTAGAGGAGACGTCAGCTAAAGAAAATGAATATGTCAGCCTTCCGTGCTCTTGTTCAACTACGAACCGATCCTGTTGGTGTGAACAGTTAGAGGAGAACCGAGTCTATGCTTCAGGAGAACCACAAAATATCTGCTATCGTCAGCAAAGAGATGGATCGAACAAAAGAGAATATGAAGAAAAATATGAAAACATTGGAAACAAACCCAAGACACTTACTGCTTGTTCCAATGTCAATTTTCGGGTTAGGGTAAGTCTGAATTACCGTACCAGCCTGAATTATCGTTCCAGCGTCAATTATCGTTCCAGCGTGAATTACTGTAGCAAAATGAATTTTTGTACCAAAATGAAATTTCTTTACATGAATAAAAGAGAAATGTGAACAATTCAGATTCATTCATGGTGTGTTGGAGTTTTTATTCCTTCCATTGACTCTGTTTAACTTGATTCTCGTCTTAATGTTCCTGGACCAAACCTCCTAAGTTGAGGACTGTGTCTCTGATTTTACTTTGGTGGAAAGGAGCTTGTCACAACCTGTGTGTCATAGCCGCAGGGAGTTGTAGTCCTGCTCATGGTCTCTGTGCTCTGACTGTATGTGAACCTTCTCCTTCATTAACTCAAATGAGGTCACCCTAGGTCACTTGTGTTCGTTTCTTAAAATAAAATTAAAAGTGGACAGCTGTCACTGTCAATACAAAAATCTGTGAAAGGCTGTTCTGGACACAGAGAAGATTTGCAATGGCTCAGCTCATACTGGTCCTCACGATCCTGTTTGGATGTGTTGCTCCAGTGAATTTGAACTCGTCAATTGTAGTCTCAGAGGAGACGTCAGCTAAAGAAAATGAATATGCCAATTCTGTTCAACTACAAACCGAACCTGTTGGTGTAAACAGTCGGAGAACCGAGTCTGTGCTTCAGGAGAACCAGAAGATATGTGCTATTGACAGCAAAAAGAACGATCGGACAGAAGAAAATATGACGACAAATATGAAAACATGGAACCAAAACACTTGGCAAAATAAACGTTTGTTCCAACGTGAAGTTTTGTTCCATCATGAATTTTCGTTCCAACGTGAATTTTCGTTCCAACGTGAATTTTCGTTCCAACGTGAAGTTTCGTTCCATTGTGAAGTTTCGTTCCAAGTCAATTTTCATTGCAACGTGAAGTTTTGTTCCAACGTCAATTTTCGTTCCAACGTGAATTACTGTAGCAAAATGAATTTTTGTACCAAAATGAAATTTCTTTCCATGAATAAAAGAGAAATGTGAACAGTTCAGATTCATTCATGGTGTGTTGGAGTTTTTATTCCTTCGATTGACTCTGTTTAACTTGATTCTCGTCTTAATGTTCCTGGACCAAACCTCCTAAGTTGAGGACTGTGTCTCTGATTTTACTTTGGTGGAGAGGAGCTTGTCACAACCTGTGTGTCATAGCCGCAGGGAGTTGTAGTCCTGCTCATGGTCTCTGTGCTCTGACTGTATGTGAACCTTCTCCTTCATTAACTCAAATGAGGTCACCCTAGGTCACTTGTGTTCGTTGCTTAAAATAAAATTAAAAGTGGAGTTTAAACAAGGGCTCCACGGAGGAGTATTGGGGCTTAATTCATAATTAATATTAAGAATATAAAATTGTATTGTGACTATTTTTGTAGTTTTATTGCAACAGTCAACAGTGGTCTGGATATTGTCGCACACTGTTTCTTTCTTTAACTGTCAAATGGGAAAACGCCAAATAACTTCTAATTGAATACGTCAGTTTGAAATTCATTCACAGTCGCACAAAAGAAATGAGGAAAGCAGGTTTAGAGATGTCGTCCGTTTTTATTTCATTTCACACAACAAACACAACATTTTTTCATATTTGTCGTCATATTTTCTTCTGTCCGATCGTTCTTTTTGCTGTCAATAGCACATATCTTCTGGTTCTCCTGAAGCACAGACTCGGTTCTCCGACTGTTAACACCCACAGGTCCGGTTTGTAGTTGAACAGAATTGGCATATTCATTTTCTTTAGCTGACGTCTCCTCTGAGACTACAATTGATGAGTCAAATTCACTAGAGCAACACATCCAAACAGGATCGTGAGGACCGGTATTTTTATATTGACAGTGTGCTGTATTTAACAAACACAGGTGTGAGTGTGGACAGGAGTCTGTTTGCTCCGTGCAAAATGATGTGAACCTTCCAATCAGGTCGTGCCACTGCAACAACCGCATGTTACGCATGTTATATCATGCGTTACATAAAAAGCAGTTATTGCCTCAGGACACGTTGTCAGTCCCACCAATCATCAGAAAAGTTTATTGTTCAACTGCTAACAGTTAGACAGAGGACCGGTTTGATGACTTTAACCTCTTGAGACACATCTGTTTGAATTTGTTTGAACACAACAGGTGTGTTATAAAATGATGACATCAACGTTGTTGCTAATAGTTGTGTGTACATAGAACACTGTTCCTGTGGCGGGGGGAATCCTCCCCTCTCCTTAAAGCCTATTGACGCCCCTGCCGTGGCATATCTGGATCACGCTGGAACGATAATTCACGTTGGAACGATAATTCACGTTGGAACGAAAATTCATTTTGGTACCAAAATTCATTTTGGTACGGTAATTCAGACTTACCCTAACCCGAAAATTGACATCGGAACAAACAGTAAGTGTCTTGGGTTTGTTTCCAACGTTTTCATATTTTTCTTCATATTCTCTTTTGTTCGATCCGTCTCTTTGCTGACGACAGCAGATATTTTCTGGTTCTCCTGAAGCACAGACTCCGTTCTCCTCTAACTGTTCACACCAACAGGTTCGGTTTGTAGTTGAACAAGAGCCCAGTAGGCTGACATATTCATTTTCTTTAGCTGACGTCTCCTCTGAGACTATAATTGACGAGTTCAAATTCACTAGAGCAACACATCCAAACAGGATCGTGAGGACCAGTATTATTTGAGCCATTACGAATCTTCTCTGTGTCCCGAACAGCCTTTCACAGATTTTTATATTGACAGTGACAGCTTTATTTAACCAAAGCAGGCGTGGGTGTGGACAGGAGTCTGTTTGCCACCTAACCTTCCAATCAAGATATGCCACGGCAGGGGCGTCACTAGGCTTTAAGGAGAGGGGAGGACCCCCAGTTATTGTCTCAGCTTTTTATGTAACGCACGGTTGTTGCAGTGGCACGTCCTGATTGGAAGGTTCACATCATATGGGGGGGTGGGAGGGGGGTCCTCCCCTCTCTTTAAAGCCTAGTGACGCCCCTGCTGTGGCATATCTTCATTGGAAGGTTAGGTGGCAAAGAGACTCCTGTCCACGCCTGCTTTGGTTATATGAAGCGCACTGTCAATACGAAAATCTGTGAAAGGCTGTTCTGGAAACAGAGGAGGTTTGTAATGGCTCAGCTCATACCGGTGCTCACAATCTTGTTTGGATGTGTTGCTCTTGTGAATTTGAACTCGTCAATTGTAGTCTTAGAGGAGAGGTACGCTAATGAAAATGAATATGCCAATTCCGTTCAACTTCAAACCGGATCTGTTGGTGTTATCAGTCGGAGTCTGGAAACAGATGAGGTTTGTAAATGCTCAGCTCATACCGGTGCTCACAATCTTGTTTGGATGTGTTGCTCTTGTGAAATTGAATTGTCAGTTGTAGTCTTAGAGGATACGTCTGCCCATGAAAATGAATATGCCAATTCTGTTCAACTTCAAACCGGACCTGTTGGTGTTATCAGTCGGAGAACCGAGTCTGTGCTTCAGGAGAACCAGAAGATATGTGCTATTGACAGCAAAAAGAATGATCGGACAGAAGAAAATATGACGACAAATATGAAAACATGGAACCAAAACACTTGGCAAAATAAACGTTTGTTCCAACGTGAAGTTTTGTTCCATCATGAATTTTCGTTCCAACGTGAATTTTCGTTCCAACATGAAGTTTCGTTCCAAGTCAGTTTTCATTGCAACGTGAAGTTTTGTTCCAACGTCAATTTTCATTGCAACGTGAAGTTTTGCTCCAACGTCAATTTTCATTGCAACGTGAAGTTTTGTTCCAATGTCAATTTTCGTTCCAACGTCAATTATCGTTCCAGCGTGAATTACTGTAGCAAAATGAATTTTTGTACCAAAATGAATTTTCTTTCCATGAATAAAAGAGAAATGTGAACAGTTCAGATTCATTCATGGTGTGTTGGAGTTTTTATTCCTTCCATTGACTTTGTTTAACTTGATTCTCGTCTTAATGTTCCTGGACCAAACCTCCTAAGTTGAGGACTGTCTGATTTTACTTTGGTGGAGAGGAGCTTGTCACAACCTGTGTGTCATAGCCGCAGGGAGTTGTAGTCCTACTCATGGTCTCTGTGCTCTGACTGTATGTGAACCTTCTCCTTCATCAACTCAAATGAGGTCACCCTAGGTCACTTGTGTTCGTTGCTTAAAATAAAATTAAAAGTGGAGTTTAAACAAGGGCTCCACGGAGGAGTATTGGGGCTTAATTCATAATTAATATTAAGAATATAAAATTGTATTGTGACTTTTTTTGTAGTTTTATTGCAACAGTCAACAGTGGTCTGGATATTGTCGCACACTGTTTCTTTCCCGCTGAGGGAGGGACGTAAACTCATCACCATCCGTCCATAGAGCCCAGAGGCCGGGCACAGATGCACCGTGGTCTGGGAAGTCGCAACAAGTGCACACAGTTTAGCTAAGCCTCCCCTCTCCTTAAAGCCTAGTGACGCCCCTGCCGTGGCATATCTTGATTGGAAGGTTAGGTGGTAGGCAGGTAATAATGTGTACCTTACATGTTTTTTCTTCTCCGTGAGGATCAATCCAGAGGAAGGAACAAAATGTGCTGTAAACACTGGAGTGAGTCAGGTCACAAGACAGGAGCAGTCGTGATGCGGAAGGCGGGAGTTAAGAGAGGTCTGTTGTAGTTTGTAACGGAAAAAGAAAAAAAATCATCACAATACAATTGATATTCTTAACATGAATTATGAATTAAGCCACACACAGTAGTGCTTTATGACAATGTATTTTGACTTTTTCCCCAACATTTCTGACTTCAACACTTCAGCTTTCAGGACTTCACTCAATATGCTACTGGGAAACGGAGTGGTTTGACTTAATTTCATTTCTGAACCTGAACTGGATAGAACGTGTTTTTTTTTTTTTTTGTTTTTTCCCACCAGATATTTGTCATGTATCCCATTTCTTTTCGGTTAATGACTTAACCTGGCAGACAGCCAGATTTATAGCAGGTCTAAAGGTCTTTGGGTCTTGTTGCTTTTAATGTAACGTCAATCCTGTACGTTAAAATATCCAGAGCTATATTCCGTATTGGATTTTCCCATTTTTATGATATAATGTTTTTGGTTATTTTCATATCATTTTTTTCCCCATTCTATGTCCGCATTTATTTTTCTTATGTTGCATCTCCACCTACTGTCAGAACTAGGGAAATAGCAGATTGTGTCCTCCTCCACTACGCCCTCTCCAGGACAGGTGGGATACGTTTCTGCTGGTGTTTTGTCAGCTGATGCCGTACTATTACGTATTAAAGCAATGATTTCGAACGGTTTCAGTTAGTAAAAGCCAGAATACGAAACTGATCCAAAGCTCAGCTACAGGTAGTTTGTAGATGTGGAACTTTTTTTTTTTCTTTTCAGTGACATTGCAGTAAATGACATTACCAAGTATTTTACGGAAATATAAAGTTTGCCTGTTGTTATCAACTGTTATTACGTAATTAGTATGTAGGTAGAAAACCATGATTGGGGTCATGACCATACCCTAATCTGGTCATTTTCTTCTATCTGCTGATTGGTTTACAGTTGCACAACCTCAAGCTGAGTGCTCCCCGTCATCCAGGCTGGAAGATATGCCAACTTTATTTGGTAAATCACAGTGATAAATGAATTTAATTTTAGATACAATCTTCAAATCTCCACGAACAGCAATGATGAGCAAAATATGTGTATACTATCTGTTGATTAGCCAAGGTTAAATGGTTGTAATCCAGTGGTTGTTAAAGTTTATATTGTCTTGTACAGAAAAAAAACATGGAGTGGCTCTCTGCTATATTTGGCATCACGTAATTCTGCTGAGCCTCACAGTTTCTGAAAAAAAAAAAAAATGAAAGAAACAAAAACAGTAAGCCAAAGTCTTTCAATCGCAGCGGAAAGAAACCTTGCTGTGGAGTGTGTTTATTAAGTAATGTATGTAAAATGTAGATGAGAGCAACGAAGGACTTTGCTATCTGTTAAGAAGACATCATTCAGGTGTCAGAATATTAGCGTCCAACAGCACCAGGTCCTGAGGCCTCAGTTTTTCTACAAATGGTGGAGGAGGAGAATCAAAGTGTCCTCAGCCATCCAGACAGCAGTGAAGATGAAGAGGTTAACACACATGTGTCACAGTCTCAACATCACAACTAACAGGTTTGTCTTTGTTATCTGTATCATTGCTTGTATACAGGCTCTTTTTAAGAACTCTGTATCTGTTTCCATGTGTTTACAGTCTACGATGGATGGATAATATAAAAATTAAAGGAGGTAGATGTTTCTTTCATTTAAAAAAGTCGAAATTTTGAGAGAAAGGTAAAATACACACAAAATACACGTCATAAAGTCGACCTTCCACCCATCCACCCATAGAGTCCCTGCACACATACAGTACTGCTGGTTACATGACTGCTGAAACTTAACTGTCAAATAGGAAAACACCAAATAATTGAATACATCAGTTTGAAATTCATTCAAAGCAGCACGAAAGAAATGAGGAAATCGGGTTTAGAGATGTCTCCGGTTTGATGTTTCATTTCACGCAACAAACACACAAAGTCTAGGGTGACCACATTTGAGTTAATGAAGGAGAAGGTTCACATACAGTCAGAGCACAGAGACCATGAGCAGGACAACAACTCCCTGCGCATATGACGCACAGGTTGTGACAAGCTCCTCCCCACCAGGTAAAATCAGACAGTCCTCAACCTATGATTGTTGGTCCAGAAGCGTTAAGACTAGAATCAAGTTGAACAGAGTCAATCAAAGGAATAAAAAGTCGACCAAACTTTGCATGGATTTGAACTTCTCACAGTTCTCTTTTATTAACATTCTCGTTGTGATCGCCGGGCTGACGACACCAGCCACTTTCTTCTCCTTCTGTGTATATATATATATATATATATATATATATATATATATATATATAACTATATCTTCGGTTTTTGTCGCGGCCCATGAGTCGGGTCGTAGCAGTCATTCTTCACCCTTCAGATTCTTCTATAATTTATTTGGAACCTTTTTACCTATTTTGTTAATACTTGCACAATATTTCGTTTGCACCTTACATCTTATTTTTGTTTTTTAAATATCTTATAGATTACTTTTTATTGTATTTGACTCACATTGCAACACTTCACAGGAGCAACAGGAACCAAACAATTTAATTGATTAGTAAAGTATTTTTATTCTTATTGTGATCACCAAAGCAATTACAATGGGGAAAAAATATTATTGTGAGCAATATAAAAAAAAAAAAAACCTTTTGCATCATCAGACGTGCCAGAAAATACAGCATCGTCACATTTCAGATTTCTACCATAGTATAGTACAGTAGAGCAACGGTTCAGCAACGGTACATTAGCTTTGGGTCAATAAAAAGTCTGATATGGTTGTGACACCATGTACATTTGTCATGTGTCTCTCTTGTCTGTCTCTGTACCTATTGATTTACTCATGAGACATTTTCCTGTGCTGCGACAACGGACAAACATTTCAGTACGTCCACTTCAAGTGATGCTAAGCCCTAACCGAATAAACTGATTAATGACGACAGTTATCTTGAGCTTGGATTTACTTAGAAGAGCGAGGGAAGACCAAAATGTGTTGTGAGCCTTCAGGTGCTAGCAAAAGAAGCCCTGAAACTAGCCAAGCCAAAACGACACTTGTACTCAGGTTGCTGAAATCCAAACCAAAAATTACACACAATAAAATACAACACAGGCACAACTTCTTCCACTCTTTTAGACACCAAACATAATACCTGCAAACTTTTTCAGTTTTAATTTAGTGGCAGGTTTGGTCATAACGTCTGCAATCATCTCCTCAGTAGTGCAATACACCAGAGTCACTTTCCCCTTGTTTACAATGGACCTTATAAAGTGGTACTTAATGTCCTCATGTTTGCACCTTTGTCTGCTTACAGGGTTTGTGGCTAAGGCAATTGTTCCCTGGTTGTCCTCATACACTACTGTTTGTGTGTATTTGTAATCATCAATACTTTCCAATAGCTGATCTAAGTATATACGCTCTTGCATAGTAGAGGCCAGAGCCATATATTCTGCCTCACAGGTTGAGAGCGCTACTGTAGGTTGTTTCTTAGTTTTCCATGAAACTAAAGAACTGTTCTCACTTAGGCTTACACAGTAACCTGTGGTGCTACATCTGTCAGTGGTATCAGTTGCCCAGTCAGCATCACTATAGGCTACTAGGCCTAACTCCTTACTGTCGTTTCTCCCGAAACCCAACTCCTTATTTGTAGTACCTCTGAGGTACCTTAATACCTGCTTCACAGTTACCCAGTGTTCCTCTCTTGGTTCACAAAAACATTGTGATAGCTTGCTCACCACAAAGCTTAAGTCTGGACGTGTACATGTTGTTAAATATATAAGGCTGCCTACAGACTCTCAATACATCTTAACATCACACATCTTAACAGCATCTTCTGTGTAACACAGTTTTTGATCACAGGGAGTTTCCCTAGGTTTACAGTTTTGCATATTAAACCTCTCCAATATCCTGTGGACATATGCTTCTTGTGACATCTTCACACATCCATCAGACTGAGTGAAATCGATACCAAGAAAATGCTTAAGTCTACCTAAATCTTTCATCTTAAATCTTTCTGAAAGCATCTCCTTTACATCCTTCATTACTTTTTCATTGCTGGCTGCAATTATCAAATCCTCCACCCAGATTATCATAATCACCTTTCCATGTTTTGTCTCCTTGGCATAAACACAGTGAGCTGGTGGGTTTTGTGTGTAATCATTTTCAGTTAGACAGTCATGTAAAATCCTGTTCAAGTTTCAGCCAGATTGCTTTAGACCATACAAAGATTTTTCCAGCTTACACACCCGACCTTCCCCTTCTTCATACCCTTCTGGTTGGTCTGTGTAGATCTCATAGTCAATGGAAGCGTGTGAATAAGCTGTTTTTGCATCCATTAGGTGGAGTAACAGGTTCTCCTGCACTGCTTTTTGTAGCAATACCCTTACACTTGTCAAATTGGCTGTTGGGGAGAAAGTTTCACCATAATCAATTCCCATCTCCTGACTGTAACCCTTTGCCACAAACCTTGCTTTGTACTTGTCTTAGCCTTGCTCTGTAACAGTAATCAACGGAAGTACGAATCTCATCACTGTGGCAAGTCACAAAATCCTTTAAATTACTTGGTTTTCTCCTCTCTCTTTTAGGATACCTCCCACCGGCATATTCATTATTCTTCTTTATCACACTCATCAGATGTACCACCTAGTGGACTTTTGTTTCTTACCCTCAGCTCCTGAGACTTCTCAGCGCTATCATAGACTTCCTGTGTGGCTATGTCAGCCCTTGGCTGTCCCACTCTGTTATCATCGTTTGGTTGTGTCCCATCTGTCTGTGTTTGCTTTTCCACGTTCACCTTGTTCACAAATTTAACAAGTCTGTGTTATTGAATCTCTTCAGTTGCAGGATGATAAATCTAATAAGCGGGGCTGTTCTTGTCATAACCGACAAAAAGTCCCTGGTCACATCTGGAATCAAGCTTTCCCTTGTTCTATTTGTATGTGTAACATACAGATCCAGACTTTTGCATTTTGGACAAGTTTGGCTTTTTATCTGTCAGCATCTGGTAAGGGGTCTTCCCTGTTCGCTTATTAAAACATCTGTTGCGTACTATGGCTGCCGTTTGTACAACGTAGTTGGGTAGCTCACTTTCAATTAGCATACATCTGCCCATTTCAAAAAGGGTACGCCAGCCCCTCTCAGCAGTACCGTTTTGGTGAGGTGAATACGGGGCTGATGTCTCGTGCTTAATACCATTCTTCCTTAACAAGGTCTGGAAGTCCTTCGTGTCGTCAAAACTTTTAAACTTGGCTATATCGGTAACGATGTGGGACGTAGCCCCAGTGTCAACCATCAAGCCCTTCTCCTTAATGCTGCGCGTTAGCTGCGGCTGAATCCTGATGTCTGCATCCTTGATCCTGAAGGCATAATCAGCCGCTGCTGCTAAAGATCTGTTCCCGCTCTCATCTAGGACTTTCCTGCCCCATCTTGTTTATCTTCACGTCTACAAGTGGCATCGTTGTGGGTTTCTCTTTCACAATGACTGCACCACGTCTTTCGCCGGCATGCTTTCGCTCGGTGACCCTTCATGCCACACTTGAAACACACAATGTCCGCATCCTCATTGCTCCTGTCCCGTGCACTTGATTTGGCGGGTCTCCGCTCGGCTATCGCTACTGTCTTCATCACGTTGTCACTGGACTCTGCAGTTAGTTTCACTGTGGCTTCAAAACTACACAGTTTTGTTTTGAATTCTGCAAATGTTATATTGTGCTAAATGTATTGCAAAATTGCCTAAAACTTTCGGGCAGCCCTTTTAATACCATAGCAATCAGCAGGCCATCTCCTAATGTTTCACCCGAGTTCCGCAGCGCCGTAATGGCGGGCTCACCTCTGATGATGTAGTCTGTAATGGTCTCGCTGCTCGTCTTCTGAAGCGATGTCAGCATGGTGTACAGGTTGATAATGAGGGGCTTCCCCTCCCCGGCATAGAACTCCCTCAATATTTTTAGTGCGTTTCTTGCATTGTCAGGTGCATCTCTCATAATTAACGAGAGGCTTTTATCATCCAAAAGTTGAATCAACTCGGCATACGCACCAGCATTCTTCTTACCGCCTGCCGCTGCCTCATTTTCGCCGTTGGTTTCTCTCAGAACCGCATTCTTTAATCCTAATAAATGCAAATGTCCCAGCACTTCCACAGTTCATACTTGGTTTCATCTCCGTCGAACATGAGTCGAGGAAGCTTCCTTATTCCTCGTGGGTCTCTTACCTCAGAGGTTGAGCAAACTTGGGTGTGGCTTAAACAAAATAAGATGGCACAGCTTGAGTTGCGCCTCACTGTGGTGAAAACAAAATACTGCACTCCATTGAAACAGCAGTACAATTACATGTCACATAACAACTGAGTACACTCTATAATAGATGTCTCTAAACAGAGGGAACTAATGCACTTCAGTCAAATGTCCTGCAGAGGGCAGTCCTGACTTAAACCTTCAACAAGACAGAAGCCAAAATGAGTTTTTTTTTTGTTTTTATTTGTTACTTGATGTGTTGATGAAACCAAGACAGAAGGCACTAATCAGCAAATGTGTTTGGATTCAATTTAATTGTGGAGAAATGGAACGTTTCCACAGTTTCTACATTGACTTCATCTCTTGTTGGACGGTTTCTGGTGTCAGTTATCGTCTCTGACTCTAGTTTTTCTGTTGTGTCCTGTCATATTAATTCTAGTTGGACCTCAGTCTACAGAACAGATCAGTCTGAGAGATCACTCTGATTGGATGATGAGCTCATAGAACCAAAGCCAGAAACATGATGATCTAGAAGGAATAAAGACCAACTGATCAGCTGATTCAGGAGAGGACAGCTCTGTACCACAACATGTAGCTTCCTAGACTCCAAGCGAATAGTAGCTCTTCATATTTCCCTAACCTCTTAGCTAACGGTAGCTTTTCCAAGCCTCCTAGCATCTTAGCTAATAGGAGCACTAGCTTACTGGCCTCCAAGCTAACAGAAGTTCTCCCTAGCTTCCTAGCATCTTAGCTAATAGGAGCTCTAGCTTACTGGCCTCCAAGCTCCAAAACAACGTACAGTTTTCAACCTTATTAACATCATATGAATTATGTTCCATATATGCAGTATGTCCCATTTATTATTGATGTCACATATAGAAAACTAACTACTAATAATCTAATCAATGAAATGAATGTGATCGGGACAGAATAACGAGTTGAACATGTTTCGTGGTTTTGAGAACACGTTCAATTAGAATAAGGATTTATTTCCACTGTCTCCATCTCATGAAGAGTTCAGGTGTCATGATGTCATGAACACGCCCCCTGTCTCAGTGTGACATCATCAATGCCGATCTGACCTCGACGTCCAATCCTACGCTCTGCCTTCAGCAACACCTAAACACACACACACATTGTTTGTGAGGCTTTTGATGATGACAGGTGTGTGTGTCTCACCCTGCCCACCTGTCCAGAGAGTGCGTTGACAAGGTTTGCATATCTGTTTCAATGTTTGCCGGTAGTTGTTCCCAAACCCCTTTTTGGGAAGCGATCAAAGAAAGATGGAGGCATGGGACTCCCTAATATTCACCGCTGATGGAGGCAAAGTCACAGATCCATCTGTATTTAATCAAACTGTGTTCAGACACAGACATGAATCCAAACAGTTCTTATGTATCAGCTTCAGTTACATCATGTGGTTCCAGAGCAATAACTCTGGACAAATATCTCTGTTCAAACTTCCTGGTTCAGACTCCAACTCCTGCAAACAGACTCAGACAAGTCTCAGCTGAATCTGTCAGACACCAGGAAGCCGTTTGAGACAGAAACTCTAACCTATATGCTTTTTAAGGGCTACAGCCTCACCTGTGGTTAATCATTCTTCTTTATTTTCACGAAGGGAAGCCAACTCTGCCTGGATTCCCTTCTGATCAAACATTTAGACGGCGCTGTTTTACCCGTCGTACAATCCTCAATAAGTAGAGAAAAGAAATAAGGAAGAGATGAAGTGGCACAACAGAGAATTGTTGAAACTGTCTTTTTATTTCATTTCAGCTACAGTCTGATAATAAAAGAGGAAACGTGGCCTCCAGGAGAAAACGCCACCAGCAGACACAGAGATTCATAGTCCCGGATCAGATGAAAGGTAAGTGGGAGTGACGGAGGTACAGGCGGTACTCACATCATAAAAAAATGTGATGAGAATGAAAGCAAAGTACACACAGCAGCTGTGTGTCACCTGATATCCCTTCTCAAAAACCAATTCACACCCTGTAGACTTTAGCTCATGGAAGTTAGTTCCAGTAATTGCTGATGCAGAGAAACTCGAGCTTCCTGTTTCTTTACACTTTCACTTCAGTGGAAACAGTTTGAGCCGAAGTCGAGAGGAGGGAAGTCAGAAGTGTCTGTTCATGATCTAAAGAAGAGTTCAAACTCATGGAGGTCTTGGAGTTCTGACAGGAAGATGAAGACAGTGGTGGTGTTTGTGATCCTGGTTCATGGTGAGATATCTTCTTCCTGGATCTGATCATTGCTTCAGTCTCACGTCATTTCTCTCATGTCTACAGGCCTGCAATGAAATACATTTTCTTCAACGTAATTTCGATCAGCAATACTCTAAAGCACTAAAATGGGCCATCCCTGTGGTGGTAGTTCTGGATTTCTTGATGTAAAAGTCATACTTATGAAAATCAGAATCAGAATGACAACTAGAAACTTCCTTCTGGGAAATTTTGAAGGGGCTACGGGAGCTAATGCCCGAGGTACCGTCTCTGTCAACATGGGAGTTAGCACACTTTGCCTACATTTAGCACAGTAAGCTTACAGTGAGCACAGTTAACCCACAGTTAGCACACTTAACTCGCATTTAGCACAGTTAGCTTACGGTTAGCATAGTTAGCCTACATTTAGCACAGTTAGCCTACATTTAGTACAGTTAACCCACATGTCGCACAGTTAGCATATGGTTAGGGAGTTATGGACCAATCAAGCGCATGTTTGTACATCCTACTACTCTTCCTGTGTGTATTTGTAACTGTAATAACACTGTGTGTTTGTGTGTGGATGTGTGTGGCACGCTTGCGCGCGCCTGTGTGTGTTTGTAGCTCTAATAACATAATGTTACCTGTGTTTAAGTGTGTGGAGCATGCCTGTGTGTGTGGGTGTGTGAGGCTGAGGAGGGCGTGCTTGCGCGCACATGTGTGTGTGTGTAGCTGTAATCACAAAATTACCTGTGTAGTGTGTGTGTGTTATTGTAAGTTAACAGCAGAGACACCTGATTAATGAACTGGTCTCAGCTGTGGCCCAGGCCTGAGGGTCAGGGGTTGCAGTGGCAACTCACAGTGGTCGTCAATGACGACGGAAGTGCGCGGAGCCGGGACACAGAAAAGAGCTAGATTTCCCCCCTTTTCACTGGGTGTAGCAGAAATATTCAGTTTATTCATGAAATTCATCAAATCTTTTATGTCAACATCTGTCAATCAACTGGTTGCTTGTGTTCAGTGTAGTGTGTCTGCTTTGTTTCTTCTTTCTTTTTCTCAAACTCAGATTCAGTTGATGATGAGAAAACAACTTAAATATGCAGCTTGATAAGAACTTCAGAAACATCCTGGAAATTAAACCATGAATTGTTTAGCCAACATATATGGACATTGTCCTCTGGTTCACTCTAAAATGTTACAGGACTGGAGTAGAGGACAGACCTGATCAACACAATCTTACAAATGTCATTACTCTGTGTGGACTCCAGGAAGATTAGCTGTTGATGGGCAGCAGCTAATGGGAATCCCAATAAATACAATAAACAATAAACTCATTACTCTGAGCAAGAGAGGAAGTATTTCAGCCAAATCTATAAAAAACTGTAAACACCTTCAATGATCTGTTCTTTGCCTCCAGTCTGAATAAAACGTAGTTTTTATTGACTGACTCATAGTTAAACTGGTTTCTCTGGTCCCTGTAGATAATGTGACATACACTCGGTCATGTGTGAAGTCAGACCCAGCGCATGCAGATTATTACTGTCTCTATTTGTGTGTCCTCTCAGTTTCCCAGCATGCTCCGGCAGGTGTGGTGCAGGTGAATGAGGGGGCGGAGTCTGTCCTGATACCCTGTCAGTACTTAGGTTTTCTACCTGAGAACCCCACAGTGATTTGGACCAGGAACGATCTCAGTCCCAAATTAATCCACAAACAACAAAAAACAGGTGAAGTTGAAGGTCAGAACCAGGTTTACAGGGGGAGGACATCGATGACGTCTGATGCTCTGGTCACTGGAGACTTCAGCCTCACTCTGAGAAAACCCCACCTGTCTGACAGCGGCTACTACACCTGCTCCATCACTGATGGAAGACAAGAACTGAGAGTGACAGACGTACATCTACAGGTCAAAGGTCAGAAACAAACCTCAACATGAGTTCACTGTTTAAATATGTGGAAGAAGAAAAAGACTCAACTGAATATTAGTGAGGTTTAACTTTCTGTAGCGGAACATTCAAAAGATGATGTGTTGTATTTCTGCTAATGTGATAAGATGTTTCTAATTATTGCTGTCAATATATTCTCAACATCCCATCTCAACATGTCAGCTAGTCAGAAAGCTCTGTGCTCTGCAGAGAAGTCACAGCTTTCAGCCTTGTTCTTGATCCAGTGGTAACTCTGTTCATATCCACAGCAGATGTAGATAACTTAGGTATTACATAGCTCACTCACACCTGGATGGTGGTGGAGGCTCAGTGAGAATCACTTTCTTTGATTTCTCCAGCACCTTCAACACCATCCAGTCTTTGTTGCTGGGTGGGAAGCTGTGGTCGATCGGTGTTGGTGCATCCACTGTCTCCTGGATCACTGACTACCTGACAGACAGTGGGGGTCATGTCCTGTCTAATGTGGTGGTGAGTGGTGTGGGATCCCCACAGGGAACTCTTCCTGTTCACCTTATACACCACTAACTTTCAACACAACTCAGAGTCATGTCACATCCAGAAATTTTCTGATGACTCTGCAGTTGTAGGGTGTATAAGTGTTGGACGGGATGAGGAGTATAAAGGACTGGTGGACAGATTTGTAGAGTGCTGCTGCTGCTTAACGTGGACAAGACCAAAGAGATGGTGATTGACTTTAGGACGAAGGGAACAGCTCCTCAGCTCCTCAGTATCCTGAACAGGGATGTGGAGGTGGTGGAGGAGGTACAGATACCTAGGAGTGACCATCGACAACAGACTGAGCTAGAGGACCAACAGTACAGCTGTGTCCTAGAAGACCCGCAGAGACTCTACTTCCTGAGGAAGCTGAGATCCTCAGGAAGATTCAGTAAGATGCTGGAGATCTTCTACCAGTCTGTTGTGGCCCTTTTCTCTGCTGTGGTCTGCTGGAGGAACAGCAACACACTGAATAATCCGATCAGGAAGGCTGGCTCTGTCATTGGCTGTGAGAGGAGGACACTTAACAAACTGTTATCAGTCATGGATAATCCTGACCACCCTCTCCACCAGATGATAGACAGACAACGGAGCTCCTTCTCCAAGGGACTCAGACAAAGAACGCTACAGGAAATCTGTCCTCCCTCAGTCCATATGCCTGTTCAGCTCCTCATCTGCATTTGACAGATAACACTCTGGACCCTTTTTTTTCCTTCTTGAATTCACTTAATTCAATTAACTTGTTATCTATCTATCTATCTATCTATCTATCTATCTATCTATCTATCTATCTATCTATCTATCTATCTATCTATCTATCTATCTATCTATCTATCTATCTATCTATCTATCTATTGCCCAAAAATCCATTCCATTACCAATTACTGCTCCTTTTACTCTGCTTGAGTTGGTGGTCTTCTTCTTTTGGGAGTGTTGTCAGTTTTGATGCTACAGGGTGTATTACTGCTCTCTACCGACTAAAGTTATTTACTATGACCACAATGTTACTTCTGCTGTAACCACTTCCTGATTTGACTTTTGTGTTCAACTAATCCAAGAAAACTCAGTGTGTTCATCAGTGAATGTAGAACTCACCGATCATATAAAAAATTATTTTATGGATATGGGAGCAATAGAAGAAAAGGGAGCAGCCGCAGTGAGCTGTTAGATGAAGAGCTGCAGACTGAACACCTACAGCTTCTCATCCAGGAAACAAACACCTGCCTCTACAGTTTATCTGCTTTATTGTCCTCTCAGACCAGCAGGTGGAGGTGGAGGTGCAGGAAGGGGCGGAGTCTGTCATCCTACCATGTAAAACAAACACTGACCTGCCTGAGGACACCACAGTGGAGTGGACTCGCTCTGAACCAGACCTCATCATGGTCCATGTGTATCGAGATGGAACAAACCAACTCAATAAACAGGACAAGTTTTACAAAGACAGAACACAGATGAATGAAGACCTGCTGGAAACTGGAGACCTCAGTCTGACCCTGAAATACCCCACAGAGAGAGACTCTGGATCATACATCTGCACCGTCTACAGAGGCCAAGACATCCTGACAGAGAAAGTAGTGCTGCACCACCTAAAAGGTACTGGAAAGACTTAATGGAAAGTAATATAGATACACACTGCAAAAAAAGGGAGGTCTAAAAACAAGATAAAAACACAAAATCTGAGGGTAACGGTACTAAAAGAAAGTGAAATTATTTGTCCATGCAGCAAGATAATTTCACTTGACAAGATTTCTAAAATTCAGATTGTTAAATATAGGAATAACCAAGTTAAACACTTGAAATAAGAAAATAACTCTTAAAACAAGACAAATTATCTTACACTCCTGAATCTAAGTTTTGTTTTTGTCTTGGTAAAAACCAAATAATTTGCAGTGCAGGTCAGAGGTCATGATGTTCTTGATGTTTCTCCTCAGATCCGTTTCCAACCTGGGCTAAAGTTCTTGTGGTTCTCCTTGTTCTTCTGGTGGTTCTTGTTATTGTTGGGGGTCTTTTGTTTCATTTTCGACACTACTTCATGTCAGGTGAGTCTCTACTGCTACACTACCCATAATGCTGATGGTAACATCTGTCCTGTGGAAACTCGTTCCAGCTGCTGAAAGAGTTCAGAGTTGAATCAGCTGTTACAGAGAGATGAAGAGAAAGTTCCAGGTTTAGTTCCAGAATCAGAAACTCTTCATCAAACCAGGAACTTTGACTAGTTCCTAAGGAATGAGTCAGGAACAAACAGAGACACAGTCCAGTTCTAATTAAAAGGTCCAGGTCTCTTCCAGCGCCGGTAAAACCAGGGCCGATGCTTAGTGTGTTAGAGAAGGGTAGGTGGTAGAGGTGAGGCCAAAACATCTATTCTGTCTTGCTTCTCTCCATCAACTTCAGAGACCTTATCAAACCAGGGCTTTAGTGTTTGGTCAACCCGCTAAAGTCCTGCGATATCAGATGGAATATCAAAATCTAGAATCTGGCCAGGGCTTGTGTGTTGTAGCATGTCTGGCTTGAGCTGGCCGTACCGGTTCATGCAATGATGCAGGAACAGTGGGCCTAGGAACTGAACACAACAGGGATGGCTTACTCTGTGTAGTGGCTGGGCATGTATACTGAGTGTGAACGATCTGGTTGCACTGGTAACATCTCACATCTCGTTTCGAACCTGAATATGGTTTTCGTGAAGAGTTAGTTAGCTTGGAGTGAACTGTCTGTTGCTTGGGTAGGTTTTACTCTGAGCTATACCACCACCCCTTTCACCTCCATCAGACTTGCGATCACCAGGATCAACAGTCCCGTCCAAAGGTGGTCCTCCTTGTCCCCTTCCTGGCTGACAAAAAAGTTCGTCCAAGCGTGCCACCTCCTCTGCAGACTTAGGGCCCTGTTCCTGGATCCACACGTCCAGATCAGGATGCATAGCTGATGATGTGATGTGTTGTCCTCTCAGAATACCAGGTGGAGGTGGATCCAGGGGTGGAGTCTGTCCAGCTGCCCTGCAAAACCATAACTCGCCTTCCTAAAGACGCTAGAGTGGTGTGGACGGATGTTGAGGATTATGTGGTCCATGTGTACGAGAACGGCTCTGACCATCCTGAAGAACAGGACCAGATTTATAGAAACAGAACAAAGATGAAGAGAAACCTGAAAATTGGAGACCTCAGTCTGACCCTGAAATACCCCACAGATGTAGACACCAACACCTACACCTGTAGAGTCTACGACAAGAAGGGAGAGATACTGATGGAGAAACAAGTGAAGCTCAGTGTCACAGGTCAGTACTGTAGATACAGGTCAGGTCAGAGGTCAGTAGCACACACACACAGGTAACTTTATGTAATCACAGCAACACACCCACACATAAAACACACACGTGTGCACACGCACACGGTTAAATTTATGTGATTACACACACACACACACACCCACACACACACACACACACACACACACACACACACACACACACACACCGACACACACACACACACACACACACACACACACACACACACACACACACACACACACATAGAGGTGACTTGTGTGATTCCAGCTCATGAATATCAGTGCTCAGTGAAAGATGATCCATGTCTGTCTGATTAGCTCTGGTCATGGGTTTGATTCCCACGTTGACGGAGATGGCACCCCCGGCAGTACCCCCTGTAGCCCTTTCAAAATTCCCCAGAGGAAATTTTCTAGTTATTATTTCGGATTGTGTTATGGTTAAACATATCAAGAGCTGTTTATTGATGGCTTTTGTTATTTTTGGTTTATTCCAGAACCACACACATATAACTGCACCACATCTGTGTACCCTGTTTACACATTAAAGCACCATCAGAAAGGACCGTCTTCTGCTTCTTTATTCTTCACCTAAGTTTCGGGGGAACTTATAGACTGCGTTCTAAACAGACGCGCACTTTGCATTTACAACTCAGAAGTCAGTCTGCTAACTTTAAGTCTCCGTCACACTTAGGGTTCTCCCTCATACATTCATATGATTGGTTCCTCATTGATTGTCAACTTTCCAAAAGGTGTTGAGTAAAGGCAACTGAACTTGTAGAATTTCTTGAAGACATTTCATCACTCATCTGGGTAGCTTCTTCAGTTCTGATAAACTAGTGGGAAGTTCAGGTTTAAATAGGAAAACTCTGTGGGTAAAACCCATCAGAAACTTTCTTGACCAGAAACTGGGGTCACTAATATCCATGTTATGTTACTGATGATGTGATGTGTTGTCCTCTCAGTCCTCCAGGTGGAGATGTATTCAGGGGTGGAGTCTGTCCAGCTGCCCTTCAAAACCATAACTCGCCTTCCTAAAGACGCTAGAGTGGTGTGGACGGATGTTGAGGATTATGTAGTCCATGTGTATGAGAACGGCTCTGACCGTCCTGAAGAACAGAACCAGATTTATAGAAACAAAACGAAGATGAATGAAGACCTGCTGAGAACTGGAGACCTCAGTCTGACCCTGAAATACCCCACAGATGAAGACACCAACACCTACACCTGTAGAGTCTACGACAAGAAGGGAAAGAGACTGATGGAGAAACAAGTGAAGCTCAGTGTCACAGGTCAGTACTGTAGATACAGGTCAGGTCAGAGGTCAGTAGCACACACACACAGGTAACTTTATGTAATCACAGCAACACACCCACACATAAAACACACACGTGTGCACACGCACACGGTTAAATTTATGTGATTACACACACACACACACACACACACACACACACACACACACACACACACACATAGAGGTGACTTGTGTGATTCCAGCTCCTGAATATCAGTGCTCAGTGAAAGATGATCCATGTCTGTCTGATTAGCTCTGGTCATGGGTTTGATTCCCACGTTGACGGAGATGGCACCCCCGGCAGTACCCCCTGTAGCCCTTTCAAAATTCCCCAGAGGAAATTTTCTAGTTATTATTTCGGATTGTGTTATGGTTAAACATATCAAGAGCTGTTTATTGATGGCTGTTGTTATTTTTGGTTTATTCCAGAACCACACACATATAACTGCACCACATCTGTGTACCCTGTTTACACATTAAAGCACCATCAGAAAGGACCGTCTTCTGCTTCTTTATTCTTCACCTAAGTTTCGGGGGAACTTATAGACTGCGTTCTAAACAGACGCGCACTTTGCATTTACAACTCAGAAGTCAGTCTGCTAACTTTAAGTCTCCGTCACACTTAGGGTTCTCCCTCATACATTCATATGATTGGTTCCTCATTGATTGTCAACTTTCCAAAAGGTGTTGAGTAAAGGCAACTGAACTTGTAGAATTTCTTGAAGACATTTCACCACTCATCTGGGTAGCTTCTTCAGTTCTGATAAACTAGTGGGAAGTTCAGGTTTAAATAGGAAAACTCTGTGGGTAAAACCCATCAGAAACTTTCTTGACCAGAAACTGGGGTCACTAATATCCATGTTATGTTACTGATGATGTGATGTGTTGTCCTCTCAGTCCTCCAGGTGGAGATGTATTCAGGGGTGGAGTCTGTCCGGCTGCCCTGCAAAACCATAACTCGCCTTCCTAAAGACGCTAGAGTGGTGTGGACGGATGTTGAGGATTATGTAGTCCATGTGTACGAGAACGGCTCTGATCGTCCTGAAGAACAGGACCAGATTTATAGAAACAAAACGAAGATGAATGAAGACCTGCTGAGAACTGGAGACCTCAGTCTGACCCTGAAATACCCCATAGATGTAGACACCAACATCTACACCTGTAGAGTCTACGACAAGAAGGGAGAGATACTGATGGAGAAACAAGTGAAGCTCAGTGTCACAGGTCAGTACTGTAGATACAGGTCAGGTCAGAGGTCAGTAGCACACACACACAGGTAACTTTATGTAATCACAGCAACACACCCACACATAAAACACACACGTGTGCACACGCACACGGTTAAATTTATGTGATTACACACACACACACACACACACACACACCCCGACACACACACACACACACACACACACACACACACACACACACACACACACACACACCGACACACACACACACACACACACACACACACACACACACACACACACACACACACAGATGACTTGTGTGTTTCCAGCTCCTCAATATCAGTGCTCAGTGAAAGATGATCCATGTCTGTCTGATTAGCTCTGGTCATGGGTTTGATTCCCACGTTGACAGAGACGGCACCCCCGGCAGTACCCCCTGTAGCCCTTTCAAAATTCCCCAGAAGGATCCAAAAAAACACTGAATAAGGGCAACTGGACTTGTAGAATTTCTTTTGGATGACCTGGATGACTGAGAACCTTCACAGACATCTTCCCAGAGGGAATTTTCTAGTTTACCTTTTAAACATCTTTTCAGTAAACTAAATCTGACCACTGCTTTATTTCACATTTTAATATTTTGTGGAAAATAAGCAACGTGACCCAAATAAACTAAGTATAAATTGCATAACATAAAGTTGTAACCTCAAAGAGATTAGCCTGAGATTATATTTTAAATCCATTGAGGATCCAAAGAGTCCAGTGAGGAGACATTAGCTAACTGGTACCCCTTTTTAGATGCAAGTCCTTTTCCCATGCGTTTGAACCATGGAAAGTGAATTTTTTTCCTCCCATGACTTCTGCTGTCCTCAGCACCGTTGCACACCAGCCAAATGACTGGTTTGTTGCTTGTATTGTCTTCGTTTGGCAGGTGCTGATTTCAGTCACCTCTTTCAATCGGCTGTTACTGCTACCATCACACGCGTGGAGTAGTGCAACTGCTGTGTGTACTCACCCCTCAGCACAGATTGCCGCAAGTAGTAGCACGTTCCTCCTCCATTTGTCTTCCCAGACAGTTCAGCTTGAAGCCCAGTAGCTGTAGTGTGCTCTCTGGGGCAGTGGAACGCCGACATTCTGAGTTCTTGGATGAGAAAAGCAACAAAGCAATTGTTTTTGCTTATGTTTTGTTTTGTATCTGTACTTTTATACTTTGTTTGATTTTACATGACCGAAATAAATCTTCTAAGATGTGAAGCACTGACTGTGATCCTTCATCAGCGAACATGTGATCAGAGTTGGACATTATTGATTCATCAGTAATATAGTTTTATTATTGTTCATTCTTGTTGTCACATGCTGCTGAAGGATCATTATCAGAGCTTCCCAGTGTGCTCACCATCCACAGGAGGAGCACGAAGGGTCTGTTTCGATGTGAACTGGGCTTTGGGCTGGGGTGGGCTTTTTGCTTGCCCCAAGACTCTCTGCATGTTGGGTTTCTCCCAGGTGGATGAAAAGGGAATGCGTTTTGAGTCTTGTTTGCGCTTATGCACCGAACAGAAATTCAGAGTACCCACCTTTTTGTAGGCCCTAGGATGGACACTGTATGCACCCTGACTGGGGACTCCAGTCCACTTTTCTACGTTTTCTTATTGTGGTCCAAGCAGTGAAGCTGCAGGACCCCCATTGCTTTTGTTAGTGTTATTATTATTATTATGACGGGATGTGAGGTCATATCTCGGGAACACTTTGACATATCGAAATAAAATTTGCCCAGACGTCTCCAGCACCCACCCCAAGGAGACAGGCCAAATTTGGTGTCATTCAGGCACTAGGGGGCGCTGTAACGAACAAAATTGCATTTTTGCTCTTTTCTCTTGATGTATTAGGATTTCCGAGTACATTTTTGCTGATACTGTGGAATGTCCCCTTTTAGGATGCGGCAAAAGTTTTCACGCAATCGCAAGAATTTGGCCGCCATATTGGATTTTGTCAAAAACCTTTAAAAAGTTTCACGGGTCACAAATTTTGTCTGATCCTCACAAAAATCGTCACAGACTATCTTCAGACCGAGCCACACAAAAGTTACCTAGTGACGTTTTCATTGTCCAATCCGTTTGTCCACAACAGCCAATCGAAATAGGTGGCAAAGGTTCCAGACGGGATGTGAGGTCATATCTCGGGAACGCTTTGACGTATAGAAAACTTCAACTTCACTCTTCCGTCGGGCTCCATTCACTCACCCTCAGGCACTCCCCCTCTCCCTCGCTCCCACGCCCCCTCCCTCTCACACTCATCACAACACATTCACAGACCGTGGGAAAACACAGAACTCTAATATGAACATTAAAACATTGGGAACCTTACTGCAGGGTCACATAAAAAGTCCCTGAGGTGGCCCGGGGGTCTTCTCTTTTTCCGAGGACGCCTTGGTGTGAACAAAGGCGGCCACACCTGCAGTCCTGGAACAACCTGTGGATGAACAGGGGGCGAGTTAAGGGATGGGGAAGAATGTGGGGCATTGGTGTAGGAGACAGTCATTGAATCTGGGGCTGTGGCTGTTCTGTTCCTCCGGACAGGTGTTGAGGGCCCAGGGCGCTGAAGTGGGCGTGCATCACCTCTGTATGTGGCCAACCTGTCTCTGTGGAGGACCACCCGTCTCCCCCTTGGCGGCAGCTGGACCCTATAAACCACCTCACCCAGCTTCTCCAGAACCTCACAAGACCCCACCCAGTGGCTGTCTAACTTAGGACAGCTGCCCTTCTTCCTCTTTGGGCTACACAAGTTCACTGAGAGCCCTCCCACTTGTATAGCCACCACCCCTCTTCCAAGCATAGGGGCTAGCTCACCAGTCACTGTCCGCAGCTTCACCACAGTAGGTTCCAGCTGTATCCCCGCTGGGACCAGGTCGGGTCTCATCAGTGTTGCCGTGGAGCCGGTGTCGACGAGAGCTATACATGGGGCCCTGCCAGGGTGATGGGGACATGGCAGAAATCCCCCATGTGGGTCCAGCCCACCACTCTCGCAGCCTCTGTGATGTCATCTGCTTCTGGGGGAAGTGGAGCCCCGCTCCCCCGTTTGTACAGTTGGGCTACGTCCCAAGGCAACAAAGCATGGTGGGACGCAGGGACAGGGGTCTGTGTTATCCCGTCTACACAGACCCCAGAGCGTTTCCCTGGACACCAGCCTGCTTGGGGCACCTCACGCTGATATGACCGGACTGAACCCAACACACAGGAGGGCTTCGACGCGGAGGGTTGTTGCTGCGCGGCAATTGCAGTGACGCAGCACGGCTCAATTCAGTCAGCTCATCTGCCCATGCCGGCTTCACTTGGTCTGGGCCCTCCTGCACCGCAGTTCTCACCACAGGGTCGCCGATGCCATTACTTGTGGTGTCTCCGATGATCTCTCTTTCCAAGGCCAGCTCCAGCGCCTCTTGCAGATTATGGGGGCGCGCTAGTTGTGTCTGTATGCGCAGCTCCCTGGGAGTTATGGCCTGGATGAACTGGTCCCTGGCCAGTTCACTCTACACTTCAGGGGACATGTTTGCATACACTCTCCTTGTCAGGGTTTCAATGTCATTAGCCAATGCCCGGAGCGGCTCCCCGGCCTGACTCTTCCTGTTTGACAGTTCTGAGCGCAGAACACCAGACTGGTTGCATTGTCCAAAACGGCGCCGCAGAGCTCCCACTAGAGCTCCATAGTCCTCTCTTTCGGCTGGGCAAAGCAGCAGCAAGCATGACAAAGCTTCATCTGTAAGGCACAGGGCCAGCTGGAGCGCTTTAATGTCCTCTGACCAGCCTGCAGCCCGTGCTAAGAGTTCAAACTGGGCGTGGAAGGCCTTCCAGTCCGCCCTACCGGAGTATTACGGCGTCTTCACTTGCACCTGGTTATAGTGGGCGCCGCCATCTTTGTTTACATTCAGCTCTGCGGCGCTCGCCGTGCGCGTTCTCCCGCCGGCGCGCCATGCTCTGAAGCATGGTGAAACTCTGCCTCATGCCCTGACATACCGGCATGAGCATTTTTCATCGGCTCCCCTTTGATTTTCGGACGAGCTCATTTTCCGCTGTGCTGCCATGAATTTGCCAGGCGCGGGCTAGCCGCGCTAGCAGAGGTTAGCCAGTCAAACTTCGGCGGTTTTACTTCTGACACCAATGTAGCGTTCGTGACAAATAATGAGGCGTTATTAAACAAACTTGCCTTTATTGCAAAATGTCTTGGTTACTGCTTCTAATTGCTTCTATTTTTTTTTCATATGAACCGCTGATGGCCGTTTTTTTGGAACTCCCCATGGCGTCATCTTGCTGTATGGAGTCCATAACTGCTTGGACCCCTCAGCTATATTTATTATTATTTTTATTATTACTATTACTATTATTATTATTATTATTATTATTATTATTCCGTCTTCTGCCATTGGAGTCTATGGCAGCCCATAGAACCGTATGGTACAAAGTTGTGAAATCTTGCACACTGATTAAGGACAGTAGGATCTTTAATTTGCCTGAGTTACATGTTGCCAGTAAGTACGCTCTAGCGCCACCAATGGGTCAAAGTTGGAAGTACATTTGCGCACGTAACTTTTGAACCGTACGCCCGTAATTTACAAACGAGGTATCTTTGTGATCCTTGGATGATGCTGAGTTCAGCCTACTCTACGACGTCAAAATGCGTCATGATAGATTTTCCGCTATCTTGGATTTTGTCAAAAACCTTTAAAAAGTTTCACACGTCGCAAATTTTGTCCGATTCTCACGAAAATCGGCACAGACTATCTTTAGATCGGGCCGCACAAAAGTTACTTATTGCTGTCCTCGCCGTCTTATTTGTATGCCCACCACGGCCAATCAAATGTGGCGGCGAAGGCGCCGTTTTCGATGACCTGCAATCGTATTTTCTGGACATTTCGGTGGAGCAAGGAGCAGAGCTATCGACTGATACCACCTGTTGGCAACTCAGGACTCAATGGAAGGATTATATCTACAGTGTGGCCTGGGAACACCTAGGGATTCCTTCAGAGGAGCTGGTGGAAGTGACTGGGGAGAGGGCCATCTGGACCTCCCTGCTGAAGCTGCTGCTCCCACAACCCTGACCCACATAAGCGTAAGACAACGGAAGGGATAATGTAGAGCTGAGCTGATCCTTTGATGTTTGAAGGGTTCTGTGTTTGAAATGCTACATGGAGCTGAGTTTCGTTGACACCAAAGAGAGACAAAGAGAATGAAGCCATGTTAGGATGTGAACTCTTCTTCTCTACAGCTGATGATGTGATGTGTTGTCCTCTCAGACTTCCAGCTGGTGAAGGTGGATTCAGGGGTGGAGTCTGTCCAGCTGCCCTTCAGAACCGCAGAGCTGCCTGGAGACGCTACAGTGGAGTGGATCGACAGAGACAACAGCATGGTCCATGTGTATGAGAACGGCTCTGACCATCATGAAAAGCAGAACCAGATTTATAGAAACAGAACGAAGATGAATGAAGACCTGCTGGAAACTGGAGACCTCAGTCTGACCCTGAAATACCCCACAGAGATAGACACTAAGACCTACACCTGTAGAGTCTATGACAAGGAGGGAAACATCCTGAGACGGAAGGAAGTAGTGCTCAGAGTGAAAGGTTTGCTTCTTTCTTTCTTTCTTTCTTTCTTTCTTTCTTTCTTTCTGTCTGTCTGTCTGTCTGTCTGTCTGTCTGTCTGTCTGTCTGTCTGTCTGTCTGTCTTTCTTTCTTTCTTTCTTTCTTTCTTTCTTTCTTTGTCTCTAACTGTCTTGTGTCTCCTTTCCAGGCAGAGTTCAGGTCCAGCATGAAACGTCTCCTCTGATGGCTGAAGAGTCAGTTTGATCAGGTTGTTGATCTTTGATCATTGATCAGGATCAGTGTGGATCAACATGTTGTCCTCGTTGCTCTTAGACTATAGATCAGGAAAGCTGAGCTCCAAATATTTGTCCCTATCAGCTGAACTCTTTCTTCTTCTTTCATATAACTCTCTGTAGATGTCCACTGTGTCCAGATGATTTCATTGCTCCCTCACATCTTCCACTCCGTCTGGATCTCTCCCTGCGTCCATCTGAATAGTTGTTTCACCTTCATTTCCTCAATAGAATGACTGCTACTCCTTAATTCTCATTCTTCCTCTGGTTATTATTATTTTTTTTATCGTTTTTGCTCTGATAAGTACAAGTGTGAGGAGTTGGTGTGTTTCTATGGTGCATCGTCTAGGTGGTGCTGTTGTTTCATGCACACAGATAAAGTGGTTATCAGTTAAACAGTTAAAAACAAGGAAAGTAAAAGTAAAATTTGTTGAATACAGAATAAAATGTTTTAACTTGTTTAAAATAATATTGTGTGATTTCCCCAACCTCCATGTGATGTTATTTGCGACTCAAGTTTTCTTTTTTTCCTTCCAGAGGTCCACCCACTCCACCCAGAAGGAAGTTAAGTCTTTGTAGATGTTTCATTGATGTTGTTGTATTTTCCATTTTCTTACTTTTCCTTCAGTTTTTCTAATTACTATTTTCTGACTGTGACTCTGTGACTTTTGGATTTACTACATTTACAGTTATACCGTCCAGGCTATGAGAGTTATGCCTCACCTGATTCAGAGAACTGACCACACAGTTATGAGGTTGAGAGTCTTGTGACATTTCCCTCTGCTCTGGTTTGAAACTCAAAAGGTCACCGGGCTCCTAGAGTCAGAGACATTGCTGTTTATCTCAGATAAAGTCCAGTCAAACCTCATGTCATTGATCTCTGTGTGAATTATAAATCCCCTTTTATTTAAACTTGGACTCTTATGTATTCAGATGAAAGCAAAACAACAATAACAAAATCAGACCATCTTCGGGTCCATTGTACTTTGTGTATTTGCCAGTATTTTTATCCTTTTATTCTATTTTGCCTTCGTAACCTACATTTTTGCTCTTGCTATTTTTGCCGCTCTCTCTGCTGGACATATAAAGGTTTTCTTAATCTTAATGAAAAGAAAGAGGTAAAATAAATTAGTGTTTCAAAACACACTGTGTCAATGCTGTGAGGAAAGAACAGTGTCATTTGATCCTGATTCATCCTTTCACTGTGTCTGAATCATTATATCCAGGGGTGGATACTGGGCATCATTCCGGTGGGTCCGCTATGTTTTTTTATTATTATTATTTTGACATGGCCTATCAGATGGTCAATGTGCTGTAGTGAAAGCTTCTTTTTTAATTCCCCCCAATTGGTCCGGTCAGGTAGCCACTCATTATTGGCTACAGAGGGCTAGCAGTGTGTTGCAAGCGGCCATCGACATATATCATTGGTCTATTGTTTGTCAGTGTTGTCAGTCAGTCATCAACATTTTCACATATTTTTATTTTTTTTTCCAAAATGCATTATTTGTATGTATATCCCACAGCATTAGGGCCATACTTAAGTATCAGGAAAAACACATTTCCCCATCCCAGGCATTAGTTTTCAATTTCAAGCTACTCCAGGTCTGTTCTCCTCAACTTTTATTGGTCTCTGTGAGCTAGAGGATAACATCTATGTGCTTGAATACTGAGGAGCTGGCATTGAGTTTTCATTCTTTGTGTCTACAAACACTGGACATGTTCGCTCCCTTAAAGAGCCGACGCACCAAACCTGTGCCCGAACCCTGGCTGAATGACGTCACTCGTGCTACCAGACAAGAGTGCAGGAGAGCGGAGCTTAAGTGGTATTGTTAAAGAGAGCCTGTTTTGCTATTAGAAGATTGTAAAAGCTGAGAAAAGTAAATATCTTTCCGAAATAATTGCTTCTAATTGTAACAACCCCAGTGCTCTGTTCAAAACCATAATTACTGTCCTCGATGCTCCCAAGTTTATTGGTTTTGATACCTCCACTCAAATCTGTGAAAGATTTCTCAACTTCTTCACTGATAAGATTGTGTCTACAAGAGCCTGTATCTCTCAGCCCTCCTATGACCCTTCGAGTCCTCTGCCTTGCACATCTGTATTTGCTCAGTTTGGGCCGGTGTCCCTCTCCAGTCAATAGTAGCCTCTCTTCTGTTATAGTACCTGGGGATTTTAAACGTGCAGTGGTAAGACCCCTACTTAAAACAACCGGCCTTGACCCCTCTTTCTGTTCCAACTTCTGGCCTATCTCTAATCTTTCATACATTTCCAAAATTTAAGAGAATGTTGTCTACAATCAGCTGTTACCATTCTTAGAAGATAATGGCATCACTGAGCTTTTCCAGTCAGGGTTCAAAGCCCTCCATAGCACAGAGTCAGCACAGCAAAGTTTCAAATGATATGCTTCTGTCAACAGACTCAGGAAAGTTTGTTGTCCTGTGCTTTTAGATTTGTCTGCTGCATTTGACACTGTTGATCACAGCATTTTGATCTCTCGTCTCGAGCACTGTGTGGGCATCAAGGGTGTTGCCCTTGACTGATTCCGGTCATACTTAACTGACAGAAGCTTCTGTGTAAAACTTGACAACTTGACCCTCTTTTATTTGCTCTTTACTTACTCCCCCTCAGTTCTGTTTTTAGGAAACAAATTATTTCATTTCATTTTTATGCCGATGACTGCCAGATCTACCTTCCATTGGCACAAAACAATGCCCGCTCAGTCCAATCACTCATAGACTGTCTTGACGACATTAAAGCTTGGCTCTCATTAAATTTTCTTAGTCTTAATGAGAACAAAACTGAATTAATGATATTCGGACCAAGTTGTTATTCTCCCCCAATGTTGACCTTGGCTCTCTGTCATTGTATATCAAGGACTGTGTCACTAATCTGGGGGTCAAGTTTGATTCTGATTTTAAATTTGAGAAACAGATCAGTGGTGTAGTACAAAAAAGCTTTTATAAATTGCATCAAATAGCAAAGGTGAAACCCATTTTATCAAGACCTGACTTGGAGAAATTAATCCGTGCTTTTATTACGACTCATCTTGATTACTGCAATTCTTTGTACATAGGGATCAGCCAGGCTTCCCTCGCCCGTCTGCAGCTTGTGCAGAACTCTGCTGCATGCCTGCTAACCCAGACCCGCAGACACGAGCACATCACTCCTATCTTGGCGTCCCTACACTGCCCCCTGTGTACCACAGAATCAATTTTAAACTTTTGTTATTTGTTTTTAAATGCTTGAACAACCTTGCTCCACCACATTTTTCTGATTTGCTTCAGCCGTACTGCCCATACCGATCCCTAAGATCAGCCGACCAGCTGTTGCTGACAGTCCCTAAAACAAGACTGAAGCTCAGAGGTGACGGAGCATTTGCCGTTACTGCACCCAAGCTTTGGAATGACCTCCCTTTAAATGTCAGACAGGCCTCCTCGCTTCCTGTTTTTAAATCTAATCTCTCTTCTAAAAACGCACTTTTACTCCCTCGCCTTTAACTTACTTTAATGTTTGTCTGTCATTGGCTAAAAAGCCCTTGCAGTGAGCTTGTTTGTTCCTTTATTCTGTTTTCTTTGCTTGTTTTGTTTGTCTATTTTTGAAGTGACTTTGTGTTTGTGTTTTTTATGCCTTTTATCTTAATCTTAAACCTATTTTATGTCCTAATGTAAAGCACTTTGGCTTCCCCTGTGGTTTTTAAATGTGCTATATAAATAAAGTTGATTGATTGATTGATGTGGTCAGTGTTCTTCTTCAACGCTGTTATGTACACTATGGAAGCTCTCTGAATATGATCACAAAATGTATTTTTATTTCTAAACAAAGCAATATTTCTGTATTAATGACTTTGTTCATAAGTATAGTTTTCTCTCTTTTTTTTCATGTTACAGTGGTGAGTCATTGAGTTTGACGACCACAATATTATAAATGACCAAAATGAAGGAAAAGAAAGGAGCAATTGCCTGTCTTTGTTGTCCTGTTATCTAAATAATTTCAGTAATGTCACTTGATGTCACTGATCTACATGCTACTATGGATCATACCACTGTATTTATGGGGGGATAATCATTTGTGTACGGGGTTAAGTGGCCACGCAGGGACAGAACTAAACAATGTCATTTTAATGAAAAATTAACAATTAATTTGAAAAACAAAAAAAGGGGGGGGGGGGGGGGGGGGGGGGGGGGTTGAGGAACACGACAAAGCTGTATTATTTCTCATAAAAAGATAAAATTTAGGTCATGAAATACACATAAAGAGGTGAGAGGGACTCAAATTGTGCCACTTTCATAACAGCATCATTCTAACCCTTTGCTAACTTAGCTTGTTACCTTAGCCAGATATGGACAGGTCAGGAAGAAAAAATGGGAAGGGAAAATGGACGGAAAGAATGGAGAACAAAAAAGCTGGAACCTCTCAAGGTGGAGGATGATAAATGCGCAAAATTGATGGACCCCTGGTGCCATTGTCACCACCCCAGACACGAGCGAGAAGGTCAGACTATAAACAATGTCTGTGACTGACAATAATGAGCCAGTGGAGGCAGGCGTGGCAAGTACTGTTAGCCTGGGCTGGAGACATATCCTAAACAAAGTAAGACATTTTTACATTGAATGGGGTTATTTCATGCAGATTTTCATATTGATGATTATGTCATCCAAGCCTTTATGTCTTTAAGGCATAGTTTCATCTGGTTTCATGGATAAACATAGCTGGGTATCATCTGCCTAGCAATGGAAGTTTATGCCGTCCTTTCTAATAAAATTGCCTAAGGGTGTCACGACCCGTCGGTCATGAGCTGGCTACTTTGTATGTGTGTGAGTGAGTGTAGTTTTGGATTTTCTTTTGTGCTTCCTTTTGTGTGCTTGGTGTGTTTTTGGTTTGGCTGCCCGTGTCTCACTCATCTCACCTGCAATCCGGTTCCTCGTCACCTAATCAACTCCCCTCTAAAAGACCAGTCCGACCTTCCAGTCCCCGCCGGATCGTCGCATCAGCTCACCGTCACACCCTCTGCCTGAAACCAGATCCACCTGCCAGCAAGCCCAGACCGAGACCCCTGGAGCTCCGATCCATGTGCTCGCCCAGACTCTTCAGCAACTCACGCCACGACTCATTTCTGTGTTTTCAAATAAACTCACTGAAAATCACTTTAACTCCTGGTCTGCGTTTGAGTCCTGTCACCAGTTCTGACAAAGGGAAGCATGTATAATGTGAATAATATTTGGTCCTAGCACAGAACCCTGAGGAACTCCATAGATTACTTTGGTGTATATAGAAGAATTGTTCACATGGACAAACTGGAATCTGTCTGACAGATATGATTCAAACCAGTCTAGTGCAGTTCCTGTAATCTTGTCACACTTTCAAGTCTCTGTAGTAGAATACTGTGATCAAGAGTGTCACATGCAGCACAAGATGAAAATCAAGCAAAAAAAGAAAAAGAAAAAAAAACACAGACTGAAATATGGAGATAAAAGGTTTATGCCCAACAGAAATAAAGAACAACATGGCAGCATCTCCATCAATGGGAAAGTCTAGACTACAACTATAAATCTGGTAGGAATCTGGTTACTATATGAAAGCATTATCGTTAACTGTTGTTTTATGAACTGCAACACTTGATACAACCTGTCAACCTATTCCAGTTTCCAATACATATTGACCTAAATTTCTTACTCTAGTGGGGAGAGGAGGGGAGTAGTAGAAGATGACACCCTGTCTGGGGTTCAAGAGCATGGAGAAGGTGTACTGTCATACTTTTTGGGGAAGGTGTACTGTCATACTTTTTGGTGCTGATGAGGGGGCTGGAGGCAAGTAGAGACCCCTTGTTGGGTCACTGATGTCTCTCGTTCCCAAAAGTCACAGTTTTGTCTGTGCTGTGTTTTGTCTGTCCTCTGAGAAAATTCCTGCTGAAGCCTATGTTTGAAAGACAGATGACACAGGAAGTGAAATAGGTTAGCGATCAACAGTTTCATGCCTGGCTTAAAAAATTTAGTTCATCAGAATTAAAAAGGTGTCTGTGTCCCAGAAAATGTTAAGATTGTTGATGAAATACATTTCATGATGAATTTTTCCTCTCCTCTTCTGACCAGTGGGACAGGGCCACTGATAAACACATTTGCGTTCAGAAAGCTCACTGTGTTTAACAAGACTTAGAATTGTTGTTTGGACACATCATTTTCAACCACAACTTTTAGAATGTTCCCATTCAAATCACTGACCATGTCTTTAGGAAAGTAGAGCAGTTTTTGGTGTTGCAGATCCATTTTACATTCATTACAGCTAGTTTTTTGCTTTACTTGTAGCCTTTTTCTTTTTGGTGTGTTGTAAGTTCTTATCCTGCCATCTGAGGATGGATAGTTGCCTTGATCAACAAATGGAGATTCAGGGTCCTTTAAAAGTGGGGCAAATTTGTTTCACACTTTTAAGTTTGGAACATTTGCTGCTAACCTTCCCTTTCATAGTATGCGTCTTCTCAAACACAAGGGTTAAGACTGGGATTAGTCATCATAAAATTACAGTGAAGGTTAATTTATTTTACCTTATTAATGATTGTGGGTAATTATTGATGTTCATGGTGAGTACTGAAGATCACGATCATGATGATGCATCAATCATACATCATCACAGATTAGCTCCTAAACTGATCTAAAGAACATTTGAAGCATTAATGAATAATGAGAGCTTCTGTTTGTTCCCAGGTAAAAAGAGAAAATCTAGTTTCTACAGCTGATGATGTGATGTGTTGTCCTCTCAGTCCTCCAGGTGGAGGTGGATTCAGGGGTGGAGTCTGTCCAGCTGTCCTTCAGAACCACAACTCAACTGCCCAAAAATGTTAAAGTGGAATGGAAAGACAGTGATGGTGATGTAGTCCATGTGTATGAGAATGGCTCTGACCATCCTGAAGAACAGAACCAGATTTATAGAAACAGAACGAAGACAAATGAAGACCTGCTGGAAACTGGAGACCTCAGTCTGACCCTGAAATACCCCACAGATGGAGACAGTGGAGGATACATCTGTAGAGTCTACGACAAGGAGGGAAAGATACTGAGATGGAAAAGAGTGGATCTCAGAGTGAAAGGTTTCTTTCTTTCTTTCTTTCTTTCTTTCTTTCTTTCTTTCTTTCTTTCTTTCTTTCTTTCTTTCTTTCTTTCTTTCTCTTTCTTTCTTTCTTTCTTTGTCTCTAACTGTCTTCTGCCTCCTTTCCAGGCAGAGTCCAGGTCCTGGATGAAACGTCTCCTCTGATGCTGAAGAGTCAGTTTGATCAGGTTGTTGATCTTTGATCATTGATCAGTGAAGGATCTGATGGACGATGGATGAAGAGAGGAGGACTCTCTGTCAGCTCCTGGTCCTGGTTTGAAGAAAGATGGACACACAGAGGAGACAGTACAAATATAAAACTCTCTCTCTTCTTCCATCTGGACTTCCTGGATGTAGGCAGGGTCAACCACACCTGGAGCCTAGAGCTCCATCTGGGTCAAGACTCAGTAAAGTCAAGATACTACAGGATCAGTGTTGACGACTTGGATATGAATGTCAACGGCGCATGCTCTGCTGCAACGGCACTCTCTGTCACGCGTCCTGTCGGCGTCCCGTTTGAGTTGATGTTTTGTACTGTCTGTCGTCTGTCTACTGTTACTGTTCAGTCCGGTATTGTTCAGCCAAGCACCCAGGATGCTGATCAGACACAGGGCTTTCTGGGTTACATGCATGCTGCTATGGATCCTCAACAACAACTGCTCAGCACTACTACCAGAGGTCGGCGGGCATAAAAAACTCACCTACAGCCGGGTAGAGCTTCTCCAACTACGCTCTTCCATCATCTTCAACGTAAAACTGGCAGTCAATCTCCCTCCAGGAATCTGCCCGAGGAAAAGAGGCAGACGAGGAGGTGTACGCACCAGGCTGAGAAAGCGTCCCTTCAGACCCCCTCCATTGTACTGCGAAATGTACGCTGCTGGACAGAGGAGGAAACATCTGCGTCTTTATCAACAAGCGGTGGTGCGCAAACATCCAAGTCCTTCGCACAGTGTGTACACCTGACGTGGACATGTTAACGCTGTCGCTGCGCCTGTTTCACCTCCCGAGGGAATTCCTCACCATCGTGATCAGCTGTGTTTACATCCCACCAAGTGCCAACACTGGAGCAGCAGCGGAGCTGGTAGCCGAGGGTGCTAGTCACATGATGGCTAAATATCCTGATGCCCCGGTGTTCATTCTGGGCGATTTCAACAGCTGTAGACTCAGCTGTGTCATGCCATCTGTCCACCAGTACGTAGACATTTCCACAAGGAAAGACAACACGCTGGACTTATGCTATGGGAACATTTCTGATGCATTTATCGGTCATGCACACCCACCACTCAGCTACTCCAATCACAATGTTGTTTTCCTGCTACCGCACTACAAGCCAGAACTGAAACACATCAAGCCACACGTCCACGTCCACCCTCTGGTCGGGGGACGCTATTACACAACTACAGAGGTCACTTGGTTGGACCACAGGGTGTCAGTGATCACGCATTACATTAACTTCTGTATCTCATGCTATCCCTACCAAAACCGTTGGGAAGTACCCCAACTCCAAACCCTGGATCACCTACCACATTAAAAGCAGTTTGCGTAAGCGTAAGGACTGGACTACTGTCACTTCACTCAATAGACAATAGTCCATACCCAACATCTGGAAAACTTCAATCATCATCCCTGTACCCAAGAAACCACGACCCTCTGAACCAAATCACTACCATCCAGTTGCACTTACGTCCATTATCATTAACTGTCTGGACAAGCTAATCCTACACATCATCCTACCAGTAGTCAGTCCACTGCTGGATCCACATCAGTTTGCCTACAGGGCCAGCAGGGGGACGGAGGATGCTGTAGCATGCCTCCTCCACCCCCTCCTTCAACATCTGGAATCACCTGGCACCTTCACATCCATCCTCTTCATAGATTTTAGCTCGGCCTTTAACACAATACAACACCACCAGATGATCAAGAAACTCTGCCACCTCAACATCCCTCCACTCCTCATCCCTCACCAACAGACTGCAAGCTGTAAGGAAAGACACAGTCACCTCATCAACCATCATTACCAACACCAGAGCCCTGCAAGGTTGTGTCCTCAGCCCTTTCCTCTACAGCCTCTACACAAATGACTGTATCAGTCCGTGTATGGTACCAGCCCTCCTGAGTGTTGGTTGTCTGGCGTGTGTATATGTATATGTTGTATAGTGTCTGGTGGTGTTTTGGCTCAGTGATTGGTGATGTTTTTGTGTTAGGAAGCTGACCAGAGCGGCATAAGTAGGAGGCAGATTCAAGGCCGTTTGTTTAGAAAAAATCACCGCAAGGTGTTTATTTACATGTGTTTCCAGCTTTGTTGTAGCAACAAAAGTATATACAACAGATGAAAAGGTAACTGAACAGTTAACTGAGTTGAACTAAATAAAATTCAACTTAAATCATGTTTAAATTGCTACACCTGATCAGCACACTGTTTCCTCCTTGACAGACAAAAGGCCTCTGCTTAAATAACCTCTCCTCCTCCTAACCCAGCCTCCCTGGCTGTACCACTACGGGAGGAGACTCCACTGGCTCCTAATACAACAATTTACAAAGCTAACCTCTGACCTGACTACAGTAAAACACCTTCATCTGCATTACCGATGATCCATATTTAACCAAACCTTCGTATAATAACAAATAAACCTAAATAATACTTTTTAGTAATTTCCCTTACCCTTACCGATTTGGACTAGTCCAATGACCTGCCCCCAATCATGTCACCTGAGTAGAAAAAGCAGGAAATATCGCCGCACTCCCTCGTTTGACTCTGGCCACATGGTGAGTATGGTAACACAATTGAATATCAACATAACTTATTTTAACAAGAAGTAAATCAATAAACTATAACTAAATCTAAAAATATGTGTAAGTGTTTATTTTAACCAAGATGTTGAGCTATCAAATATATCCAAACATAATACAAAACACAAACAAACCTGGAATAGTCTGTATCTGCAAAATGGTGATTACTGATGGGAACATAGCTGAAACAAACAAGTATGGTTAAACTAAACTAAAGATGGTAATAATGAGACAAATGGTCTGACCCACTTTGTCACGAAGTCCATTTTCAAAAATGTTCATTTTTCAAAAAGATTATTTCTTCCATTACTTTTGCTCACCTAAAAATGCTGTGGTGTAATACAAACCGTGATATGTCCTAAGTTGTTTAACACATCTCGATGTAAATACCAGAAAATAAAAGCTGACATTCTGAACTCATTTTTTTCTCATACTCATCAAAAACAAGGGAATTTGCCTTCCTGTTCCAATACTTTTGGAGGGGACTGTACAGTGAGTCACAAAACATTCACTGAAGATACTGGAAAAACACATCACGTCACCCATTGGATTCTGAAACTCAGACATGAAGCACAAAGGGCAGTGCGGTCGCCATGTTGGATTAGTTTTACTCCTCCCACACTCAGATATTCTGTGGTTGTGTTAGGGCGGAGCTAAAGCAGCCTGGACACTAAGACCCGCCACCCCAACTCGGCACTACCTGTTAGCTTAGCTAAACCTCAATAAAAAATAAACGAATGATTTAGAAAATAAATCACCCCCTGTACTGTTGTCATGAATAGTGAAATAAGTCACTGAGACTAAAACCATTGTTGAACCAGGCTGTAAACGTGTTTAATAATGCTGTAAATTTGGGCTCTTTACCATGAGGATCTATGGGGATTTGCTCCCTTTTGGAGCCTCTAGTGGCCACTCTATGAACTGCAGTTTTTACACTTCCGTATGATTCTTATCTTCTTCACATAAAGTCACCAAATGAGTTGGCTGACCATGACAGGTCGGCTCCATGTCAGCAGATCATAGCTTCTCCTTCGTCTTTAGATGATCCCTTGAGATGCCACAATCTATCACATGTCATGAGCTAAACAGGCTACAGTTAAAATTAAAATTGTATTGTGATTATTTTTGTAGTTTTATTGCTGATTGTCTGCTGAGGGAGGGACGTGAACTCAGAGGTTCTGGACTGGGTCCCTGTCCACCCATAGTCTCTATACACAGACGGTAGTGATGGTTACATGACTGTTAGGAACTTAACTGTCAAATAAGAAAACACCCGAATAATTGAATTCATCAGTTTGAAATTCATTCAAAGCAGCACGAAAGAAATGAGGAAATCGGGTTTAGAGATGTCGCCAGTTTGATATTTTATTTCACGCAACAAACACACAAAGTCTAGGGTGACCACATTTGAGTTAGGGCACAGAGACCATGAGTAGGACTACAACTCCCTGCGCCTATGACGCACAGGTTGTGACAAGCTCCTCCCCACCAGGTAAAATCAGACACAGTCCTCAACCTATGATTGTTGGTCCAGGAGCGTTAAGACTAGAATCAAGTTGAACAGAGTCAATCAAAGGAATAAAAAGTCGACCGCACTTTGCATGGGTTTGAACTTTTCAAGGTTCTCTTTTATTTATATTCTCGTTGTGATCGCCGGGCTGACGACACCAGCCACTTTCTTCTCCTTCTGTTCGCCACAGGTAGAAGCAGTCACCTCCAGCTGAGCTTCCTCCACTGTTGGAGAAAAGTTTCCAGGTGAGCAGCACTCAGAGGATACAGACAGTCTGTCTCCATCAGTCCTGGTGTCACTGGAGCAGCAGTCCTTCTGAAGCACGGGCTCTCCGTTCTCCTCCATCTGGTCACACCAACAGGTTTGAACCGCAGCTCGATAGAAAGGCGGAGGGTTGGCGCCTCCGATCTCTTTGGCTGATGTCTCCTCTCGGACACGAATGGACGAGTCCTTATTAACCGGTCCAACGCACCAGAAGAGGATGGCGAAGACCAGCATAAGTCGTGCCATGATCATCCTTCTCTGTGTCTAGAAGAGCAGTTGATTGCGTGGAACCCGAGTTCTGATGCTGAGATGCTGGAGTGAAGCCTGGAGAGTCCGCTCTGGTTAGGTTCAGGCCAGGGTGGCCCTTCTTTGTAGCCGCTCAGCCGCGTTATTGTCCCGGGTTAAGACACCCATGATAGGGCAACACCCGTAACACGGGACTATAACAAGACGAGTAGCCCTTATAATAACGCGGCTCCATTCACTGTGGAGGAGATTGTTTCCGAGAAGACAAGAGGATCACAATAAAAAAATAACAAGAATATTAATAATACTAAAAAATAAATAAATAATGAATTAATTTCTGTATTTCTTAGTAATTTAGGACTGAGCTTTGTCTTCACCGTCATTATCGCCCTTTTTATATTTTTTTTTTTCACAGTCTACGATGGAGGAAGCCCCTGGTCCCTCAACAGGAGAGGTTGACCCTGACAACCTGTGGGGACTTCTGGTTGTTTGCATTAGTTTGTATAAAAATCACCTACAGTAGATTTCACCTTCTTCTCTTCTGATTTCTTGCAGGTGTAACTCAGAGAGCCTAAAATGCTACGGCCGAAGCAACAGAAGAGGTTCAGTGGTATTAGTCTGAGTCCTACCTCTCCAGAGGAGAAGACCCTTTGAAATGCTGGCATTTAAGAGCAACCATTTATCCAAACCTGTACCAGCTCTCCTAACAATACTTAGACAAGCCTGCAGCCTCTGTGCCTTGTGAAAGGGTTTTCACCAAAGCTGGAGAGGTGACAACCAAAAGAAGAACAGACTAAAGGCCAAGTCAGCTGAAACGATCCTGATTTTAAATAAAAATCTTTGAACCACCCAAACCTCCTTCCCAGTTTCACAAGCATTTTCTACAACCACTGTCACCAAAGTCCCTGGTTGCACAAGCATTTCACCCAGAAGCATATATCTAGAACATACAGTATTGTATGAAGGCACAACCACACAAGCATATTATTATTTTCTTGAAATCATGTTCACTTTTTTATTTTTCATTTTGCAATTCAAAGAAAAACGCAAGTGCCAAAATGCCACCTTCCATTTGCCGTTTCATGTGAATGCTATGTATACTTTTATCCAGCAGATGTCGCCACATTTAACCTTTATGCCCTCCTCAAATGTGCTGCCTTCTGGACACCTCTGTGGCAAAAATGTACACACATAACGAATGCATCATGAAATCCTCATACATCAGTATTTTTCTCTACTTTTTTTTCATAAATCTCATAAACAACTTTAGACCTGTTTCATACTCCAAAAAAGTTAATACTTTGAAAGACCCTTTAAATGGCAGTCTATCCTTATTATCATTCTTGTTATTATTTAACAAAAAACAAAAAAACAAAAACTGAACTATTTCCATAAAATAAATGCTATAGTTCATAGAGTGGCCAACTGAGGCTTCAAAAGGGATCAAATCCCCATGTTACAAAGTCCAACTTTACAGCTTTATTAAATGTGTTTACAGCCATATACAACGATTTTAAAGATAAGATTGTAGAGATAAGATGAGTTTAGAATGATTGGTAAAAACTGGAAGAAGAAAGAAAACCGTCAGTATACGTCAGTAAATAAAAACAATAAAAAAGATTTTGAGTGTTTATAGAAATGTTTACTTTAAATGAGAAAATACAACAAACCAGCCTCTATTTTAAGGTGTAACAGTGTACGACTTTCAGTTGAAATTTGTTGAAAGTGAAAGAAGAATAAAAAGACACAGCGCCCACTAGTGTTTGGATATGAAGGTTATGGTCCCACAGTGCCTTAAATGAACCTTCAGAGAATGAACATGGACCTTGATCAAGTGAATTACACATGTTTTAACAGAGACTTGTCTTCAACTTTAACTATATTAAAATAAAAGTAATTATAATTAAAATCTATTTTTATGGATAGGAATGATAGAGGATTAAGAAACATCACAATTTCTGCATGGATCAGTCTCTCTTTGCTCTAACATACAGTTAGAAAACAGCTTTGGCTCATTGAGGTATGAAAGGCATGAAGATTATATTCTGTCTTCACTGGAAAGTTTTTACAGCGTTATGATTCTTCTTTTGTTTCATACAAACATGTGTTCATCTAACAAGTGCACTGCCCTGATGATCATATTCACTTTTAAAATAAAGCAGAACACAAAAAGAAACTCCAGTCTGGTCCTCTGGTTTGTAAATGTTTTATTTATTTTGTTCACATTTGTAACAACAGAGTTATCATTCAGACAAGAAAGCAGTGATCACTCTTTAAGGCGTTAGACTGAGTTCAAAGGTTAAAGATACAGTATATATAGAGAAAAGCATGCATCAGATGTGTTTGTGTAACGTAGCGTTAGGCTGGAGTACAGAGTGTGAATGTGACGAGTAGCTTCACATGTCAGATCAGTCTTTGGATCGTTGGCCAAGAAAAGTGGCAATGTGACGTGAAAACATGGGGATCAACCAGAAAGACTGTCTTTACGCAGCTCGATGGCCACGGGAGGCGGTTGACTTGGATCATAGCAAATAATTCCTCAACTTTAGATGCATCGGTCTCTCTGACCTGAGGAACCAAGTCACTTTAAAGTCAAGAACTAAACTGGAACTGCAAACAAATTACTTGCGACTGCCTCCCGGCACAACAGACACAACCAGTCCACTCCTGGATGTGGTTCGGCTCCGCTACATTTGAATGAAATAGGTAGAAAAAGCCAAAAAAAAAAAGCAGCACAAGGCAAATTCTATAAAGTGTAGAAAGGTTTAGGCTTCAGCAGTGCTCGTAGTATATGGTACGACTTCATCGGGTCATCGAGAAACTCACAGCAAAGGATATTTTTAAATTGTGTAGGATATTAGCTAAAGGGTGCGTCTGCAGATTCCTTTGCACCCTTTAGTATATACACTACTCTTTTTTGGTTTTACCGATTTTTAATTTAATTTAATTAACTTTGAGAGGATTTGTGGCACTTTTAGAGCCATGACAAAACCAACTCTGACATCATAAAACTTTCTGTTTGTTTACATTCCCCTTGCTTAAGTCTTGAAACACACAACAAAGGTGCACCCGTGCTTAGCTAGCTAGCTACATGTATGTACGTTTTATGTATGTTTCAGGCCGCGCTGTGAGAACAGTTGAATCCGCTTCGTCGCATATCGCTACATATTTTGAGCCGTGCTATCGCTGAGGCCTGCACCACAAGCTAACCGGGAAGCAGTTAGCTATCTACAAAAGCTACGTTATTAGGAAAGTCGAGGAGCCTCGGCAAAAGAGCGTAAAAAAGAGGCGTTGAAGAAGAGTATGAACAAGGCTTCGGTAAATAAGTCACCATTCACTGCTACTGGCACAAAGACAACTCGAACTACAAGGTACAGGGGTCACAACTTTCAAAAAGCACTCGTCAGCGCGCTATTTAAGACCTCGAAGGTGCCTACAGCTGCTAAGGGCACGGTTTAAACGTACATCTTCTCACTGGTGTCCATTTCAAAGACTACCAGGACCTATAGGCGGAAATACTAAGGAGAACCTTCTGGTCTTTAACTAATCCTCTAAAACATTCTGATACTCCCTTTCTGATAAGATATTCGGGATCCAGACACATCCAGAAGAACTGCAACTTTCGCATCATTTCAGTATTTTCACATAATATTTCCCCGTCAACACTCACGTCAACACAAGCTGTGTAATATCACTTATGGTGGATAACAGTGGAGTACTTCTTCTAGGGCTAAAGCTGTGAGGTTAAAACCACGACATTGCAGCAGTTCATCAGCAGCATGTGTTCTGACACCAACATTCCCCCAACATGGGAAAAAGGTAACTTCAGATAGAGGGCAAAGAAATGCAACAGTACTAGTGCCTTTAAATGTCTGTGAGGGATCCAAAAAGAAAGAGATCTTTGACCTCCTGAGACCCGAGCTTGGTCTGCATTTTTAATTTCTCCAAGATATTTGGGATTAGTAGGACCTAAGTATAAAAACTAAGCGTCATCTTTGAACAGGAAGTAGCAGTTGTGGACAAAAACAATGTCCTCATATATGGACACTGGGATTATTTCATTATGTATTTCATAATAAAGTTACCAATATGAAACAAAATATAAAAATGTTTATGATAATACCTGAACATGGCTGAGCAAAACCAGAATTGTGAACAACTAAGTCCCAACGTACTCAATCGAGTAGTACACATCAGTAATTAGTAACTGTAGTAGTTGCTAATTAGCAACATTGTAGCTCGTTGCTGTTGATAAAATTTGTTAATTTTGCTCGTCATATCAAACTACAAACGTTAATAATCATAAATAAATAAGTTTTAACCTTTGCTACCACTAGATGGCAGAGTAAAGCGTCCACTAATGACAACAATGGGTTTAAATGGAGCAGAATAAGCTGCATTAAAAGCTAAAGCTTAATGTCCCCACATGAGGACACGGGGTCTCAGGAAGTAAAAAAAAAAAAAGATTCACAACTAAGCTTACGGTTGTTGTGTTTCTGTGAAAGGAATCGGTTTATGGAGCAATCTGAACAATGATTTACAAAAAATTACATATTTAAAAAAACATTAAGTTCACATTTACATTTAAAATAACAGTTTAAGTCAGTATGTTTAGGAAATATAACATGTTAGTTTGATTGTCCTACCCATTGTGTAGTCATGATTGCATTGTATCTTGGGAACTAAAATGGAAACGGGGCAGATTATAACAGATTGTCATTAGAAAGTGACTTTTCTTTCTGTCAACGACACCAAATCAGCCTTTTCTGTTTCTGTCCGTGAGTCTTGAAGTGCAAAAAAATTAAAAGAAGATCCCTCCAAGATTGACATGCTGTGAAGTCTTAGCTTTAACTGAGTTCCTACTGTATCACACTATAAACACCCAGTCCTTTAAGAGAAATATGACGCTCCTCCAGGCTACAATCATTTTACAAATAGTCCTTAAAGGCAAGTGGAAACAAAACAACACACGTTATTTTAAATATGCGCCATATTCTCCCTTCTGAATCCAAATAAAGCGATGCATGTTACATCCCACAGTGAACACCTGCAGTGCTGATGTTAAAGCTCTTTTTGGGGGGAAAAGTCCCGGGACTTTAAAGGACTATTGAATAAGCACAATATGCACAATTAATAAAATACATACAAACGTCACATTTTGCAGGATTAATAAGTGGAATCAGTATCAAACTTCCTATACGGGTGTTGAGCGTTTACACGACGGATCACGACAGCAAGAAGCTACAAAGGTCTGTCACCTTCCACGGCTCCAGTTTAGATTTCTGAGCAAATAGCTGGACAGAGAATCAGTTACAAAAAAATGTAAAAAACACATGCAGTATTCTATTGAAGAGAAATAAGTTATTAATTGTGAAAGCTCATGACTGTAGTTTATCTGCTTTGCTTGAAATTACTACTACTACTACTACTATAATGAGATCTAGTGAGTAAATCCACCTAAAACCGGGTTTAATTTACAACAAACGACTCTCTATGAACCCAGGGCAGCTACATATGGTCTGTGTATGAATTTTCAGTTCAGAATAATATATAGAAAAACAAACAAAAAAAATATTTTAAAAATCAAAAATTTTAATTCTTCTATAAACAGAAAATAAAATCCCTAGGAGACAGAAACATTGTTATATTGTGCAACCGGAAGTTGTCGTTTTCAAAGTAAGAGCACGTATGAGGATTGCTCTGTGTAGCAGGAGTTGATGGACATTGTTTTTTGAAAAAACAATAAAAGAGTCTCAGTGAAGCTGACACGACAGCAGAAAAACTAAGCTGCATATTTCAGGTAAAAACTAAAAATAACTGCATATAATCAGGGAATAGTTAGCTACTAGCTAACATTACTCTGATATGCTGCAGAGAAGTTTTGTTTTGCGATAACGTCAAAAATCACAGTACGATTCCAAAGACACTTAAGTCTGGACTAGTCTATGGAAACCACACAGAAGTCATATATGTGGGCTTTCTTTCCAGAAACACAGTGTCGTCCTCAGCCGTGCTCTTACTTGTAAAATGACACGTAAATGTAAAAGGAAATCGCCTGTTTTTTAAAGTTTTTTTTTTTTCTCAACCCTGATAAAGAAAAATACCTTTAAACTTAATTTAAATTTTTTTCTGAACTGAAAATGCAATTACCAAAACATACCTGTGCCCAGATGGGGTTCTCTCTCCGCAACATACAAGAGTATTAACTTTATTTATTCATTTATTTGTATTTCTTTTTTTTGTCTTTTCAACACAGCAAAGTACCACAACTGTAACTACAAGCTCACAGTAAAAAGGAAAAAAGAAATACCACTCTATTAAACTCTACTGATTGTTGCAGCCTGTTTTAATACAGGCTATACATACAGTATGTAGCACATGAGCTCTTACTGTATATATTCAGGTGAAGAATATATATTTATTACTTTCTACTGGGTTTATTATCATCAGAGACTAGTCGGCGTCGACTTTAAAAAATGAAAGACAACCCTCTAACTGTAAACTAACACTGTTAGTGGTCCCCAAACTAACAATAAAATACTATGTACATATAACACTTATGAAGGGTCGAAAGAAATTCAGTGTAGATGATAGAGGCAGGTGTAGAATCCCGTGCAGTGATTCACATTTTTCCTTGTTTAAACTTAAACAATCTGTCTTTTTTTGTATTTGTGTTATTTTTCTACACATTTACCTTCTCGGGGCGACAACATGCAAGTCACCATTAGATTTCTGTCGACTAACTAAGACGTCTCATCCAAAGTTTGATCCTGCTAAACGACTCCCTCTAAGATCTGAGCGTCCAATCAGATTTCAGGGTTGCTGTGTGTGTTTGTGTATTTGCGTGAGGGAGGGTGGAAGGTGTGCACGGGTGAATAGTGTGCGTTACACGGCTTTCTCATCGACAGGAGGCTCAGCGTTGGGAGGCTCTAGGAGGGTTTGTTGGGCTGCAGAGACAAAAGCATACGTGACTTTAACAAATAAGCAACGGGTAAAGCAAAGCACAACACAAAATGACAATAAAAGCAACGAAAATCAGCAAAAAAACACACAAAAAACACTAAAGCACCAATAGTTATCATAATCCAGACCTGCATAGACTGTATATAAATATGGACAACGTGTCTCCACTTCTGCTCACTGGCCAAACTGATGCCATTTTTAGGCCACGCCCCCTTTTGGGTGAAAACAAAAGAGAATTTAAAAGATAAAACTCTGAGATTTTCTCAAGAGAGTGGGATAAAAACCAAAGAAATTTATGCCTTCAGGCCATAAGACAGGTGGATAAAGCCTGATAGTCGCTATGTGTATGTGTTCAGCAAACACTTTATTGGGTTGACGTCTCCAGTCCTGCCCTTGATTGGCTCTGCTCCCACATTTCAAACAGACAATTCACTGTTTCCATTGTTAGCTCCTCCTCCTCCTTCACACCTGCAAATATTACATGTGGGGTTCCTCTGGGCTCGGTTTTAGGACCACTTCTCTTCAGTCTATACATACAAATTTTTTTCTTCAAGTTTTTCTTTGTAACATCACCAATCGTCTCTAGACAAGACAATTACTGATGTGTCTGACTGACCAATGGTAGCCATTTCACCCATTTTCCGGCTGACGACTGCTAGCTAATGCAGAATAAACAGTGACTGCGAAAGTATTTGTATTTACCACCAGTGGTTTGTTTTTATCCAAATGGGGGTGTGGCCTGGTCAGTACAGTCAGATATCGATGCCCCACCCACACCTCCTCCAGACTCACTCGTTTTCATTTAATTAACACTACACTCTGCTCTACCTCCACCAGCTACAACGAAATGTTGTATTATACACTGAACTTTTCTGAACTCTCACGGTCTCACGGAACTGCTTTACGTGGTGGTTGGCATGGCAACTGGTGGTCGCCTCTATGTCATATCCTGTTTCTATAGCGTCAAATAACAAACTAAAAGAAACCCATCTAAAAAACTGACACTTTAATATGCATAAACATTATATTAAGTACCTGAAATGACAAAAACCATCCCTAATTAATATGTATTTTAGTGTTTTATTCTTAGGCTCAAGTCCCACCCACTAACAGGGGGAGCTCTACTCGCTTTGGATTCACGTTAGAGGAGCTGTTCCTCCATCCATACTTATTTACAGTCTATTCAGTCCACAACAAGATATAAATGAGCAGTAAAAGTTCTTGATGTATTGCTATTACACAATATAGCACCGATACTCAAAAGGAAGTATTTTTAATAGTAGAATAACAGAACAGCAGCAGAGAGTAGGATGTATGTAGCAGAGAAGTGTTTACCTTGTGGTTCTGTGGCCACCACCCCTTCAAGGTTCTCGGCCTTCGTCATGTCCGTGTTCAGAGTCTCTGTTTGAACACAACAGTTTATTGAGTAACAGCAAATTAATTTCAAAAATGTTATAGTTCAGAGGCCTCAAACAGCACAGTTTGATCTAAAGGGGGCCGAGATAATGAATAATAACCTATAAATAACAACAGCTCCTGATGTATCCTTTTGGTATATAATATATATATATAATGAATTATCCTTCAAGAATCAAAAAGTACTTTTTTTTTTTTGCACATTTTGCACATTGCTGCCACCTGCTGTCAATATGTCGGTAAAACTCTTCCTGATTCAGTGCAAGGGTCAAATTAGGAACAGCAGATACTTTTACTGAAAAAAAAAGAAAAAACATTAATGTCTTTGCAAATCCATCCCCACTGGTCCCCTGGTTCTACTCTCACTGGCCTTATTGGTTGTCATGGTAACAGTAGGTGTCACATCCTGTTTCTATAGTGTCAAATAACAACTACACAAAGATGGCTGAGGTACTTCCCCGATCACCTTGCCCTCAGGAAACATGGGTATAACTGCGTAGACCGATCAGCCACAACATTATCACCATCTTGTGACAATTTAAGGTTCTGCTGGGAAAGTTTGGATCTGACATTCATTCATGTGGATGTTACTTAGACATGTAACATCCACCTAGACCAGACCAGACATCCCCACCCCATAGAGGCCCCTCCCCTCAACCCATGGGACCCCACTAATAACATTCAGAAGACTCATGTCCATTATCCGATGAGTCCAACTCTTCTGGAGGAACCAGGAACACAATATTACATTATGGTCATAATGTTACGCCAGATGGGTGTAACTTCCTCTACTCTGTAGTTTCAGTACTGTATTACTTACGCTGTATACTGAAGCACAGCTTCTTCTTCTGGTACGATATGTAGCTGGTGATTGCACCCACCAGCGCCATGGCAACCGCACTCATAATCCCCGCAATGGTTCCCACCTCAGCTGTCGTCTCTGGAAACACAAACGGGTCCAGGTTCACACATGTCGTGCCAGGCAGCCACAAAAAGACAGAGATGCTTTTATGAAGCGATGAAACCCACCGCTGTTGTCGTCGTACTGGTTGATCTGGTCGCTGTCACCCCTCGGACCCCCTCCTGTGGGAAATAAGAGCGTACAAAAATAAGAGCTGCTCCATTCCCTGAGGACGAGGTGACATCATTATTTTATTTATTTTTACATTTTGTGTAAAGACGCTACCTTTGCCCTTGTCGGGTTTGTAGGTGTTGTCGTTACCCACGTCAGCGAGATCGCTGTCGGTAAATTGACCTGTGAAGAGACACAGATTATGGATTACTGGATTTAGGACGCAGACAGATCAAAAATGTATTTTCTGTTTGCATTTCCACCACCATGTAATTAACAGCTGTGAGTTAGCACAGTGACATCATGTGGCTACCTGTAGCCTAGTTTAGCCTGAGGACCTTTGGTAATTTGTAATAATTGTCTCTAACCAGTCAGATTAAGATTTAGGTCTGATTCTGAGCTCCATTCTGTAAAAGGGATCCGGCAATCAACTCGAGATTTTATTATCGGCTTGGCTTCGATGTGAACAGGAATGCAGTGTCAACCCGCTCTGACGTTGATGTATCTGCATTCACATTCTGAATTTTGTCACTGGACGGCCTGGCAGACTGTATCGTTGTAGAAGCTCCAGGGCTGTGAGCAGCTCAAAAACAGAGCAAAGTTTTGGGCTACTCCCATAAAGACCAATCTCTGAAGGGCTTTTTATTCACTGATGTATGAGAGGAAGGAAAAAATTGACGATGTGAAAGACCACCAAAGGTGAGTCGACCCAGGTCTTAAAAATTACGGCCCGACCCAGGATCCATGTGAAAGGGGCATGAGATGCAGCGTCACTGAGTCTTCGTTTCAACTTTTGTAGAAAGTGCTAAGTTTAAACTATAGACCAGATTCTAAATTGCGCTGATATGCCAAGTAAAACTACATTTATTAGGAATAATTTATGTCACACTTCTTCCTCAATGTTGTCACTATACTTGGTGCACATCTGCTGTATGGGGAAAAAAAAATCCAATTCCTAACTCCATTATTTAAATTTTCACTAATTTTAGAGCCATTTAATATGAGCTGTTTTATAAACATTTTATAGTAGATTAGAAAAGAAAAGTACTTCAAGTCACTATGTACTGTTGTACTTCAATACATTTTGATAAGAAGTATTTTTTATCAGGTGAAATCTACCTGACGTTAGTAATGCTGTCACTCATTATCTTCTATGCTGTTGGTCCCTTAAGGGTAGCAAACACCACAGACTGATCAGACTGATCCACCACTGGTGACATAGTGGGAGTGAAGCTGGAGCCTCTGATGGTGGTGTCAGACAGGATAACGCTTCATTAAATGGAAGCCATCTTGGAAAATGTGTCCAACCCACTCCATGGCGCTGGAGTTCTTTCACTACAGAGTGACACAGGAAGTCATTCCAGCCTGAGGCCATCAATCTGTACAACTCCTCACTGTGAGTGTCAGACACTCTGAGTCAGCTGGTTGGATAAATTCCTTCTGTGCAATAACCCATATTTACAAAAGCCATAACCCCAACCTAGTTTAGACTATTTTTTAACTTCAGTGGTTTTTAATTCCATCATCTGCCGACTCACCTCCCGGCCTCTTGTCCTTGTCCTTGCTGCCGATGTCATTGTTGGGGTCCAACGCATCGGCCAGGTCAAAGCCACCATCATCTACAGGGGTCAAAAGATAAATGATGGACATTAATGCAAAGCATTAGGGGTGAGAGAGGGGTAAATCTAATTGATTCAGAAATAAGGACATGATTCTAATATGAACTTTGCTTTGAATAACGACCTGTTCTTTCAGCACAATAGCAGGAAATAAACACAAACCTGGCTTAGGTTGGGGTTTAGCTGGGACCTTGGGGCCCACAGTGACCTTAGGAGCTGGAGCTTTGGTGGTGGTTTCTTGTGTAGAGAACAGAGAAACTGTTAGATTTGGTTGAGTTGACAGTGAAAAGTTTAGATATTGATCATTAATAGATACATTCTGAAGAAATACTTCCAACATATCTGACTTAAAAATATCTCCCATCACAGATTTTGTAAGAGAAGGAGATTTGTGTTTTATATCATAGTCTGCACAGTTTCTCGTCTAATAATACATTTGCGTGCTACTCGTCCAGTTTGATTTCTTCCTGACTTAAATTTATTTGCCCCAACCACCACAACAGAGACTCAGATTCAGACTCCAGTTGGGTTACGAACAGATTAACATGAAAAGGCTGAGGTGTTACTCTCGGATGCTGAGTTGGAAACAGGTGGACAGGGTTTTCGTTATACTTACTGACATCATCCAGAGCATCACCCAGGTCGAACTCCTGAGACACGACTACAGAGGAGACAGGAGAGGACAGGAGAATCAGAGAATGTCATCAGTCATCAGATTATTCTAATAAAGTTAGACAGTAACCTACTTTTGTGATTATGTGTTTATTTTCTACCTGCCGCTACACACTTTATATATATATATATATATTCTTTATTTTAGAATATTTTATTTAACTTGTTACTAGGCAGCCCTTTGCAACAGTATAGTATTCCATTTTTTGTTTTATTTTCATGTTTTGTATAATGCTAGAAAAAATAGTCGGTTTACAAATAATAAACATGCAAATAAACACCAAGCAAATAATGGTTTCGCATTTTGTTGGGGCGGAGCCACTATCAGCAACTGAGCCTTGTCGCCAGGAGTAGAGAGCAAGGTAACGTCGGTAAAAATTTGTAAGAATAAAAGGAATGATTTCAATGATTATATTTATTTGGGATATACAGGGGGTAAAATAAGTATTGAACACATCACAATTTTTCATAGTAAACATAATTCTAAAGGTGCTACTGACATGAAATTTTCAACAGGTGGTGGTAAGTTCAGAAATGAAGTTTTAATGTGTATTAATGTAAAATAACAGAGGGAAAAGGTATTGAACACATGCAGAAAGGGAAGTGGAAAAAGGTATGAAAAGACACCAGCTGAAACCTATCAGTGATCAGGAAGTCATCCTGCTCCTTGTCAGTGCAAATGAATATCAGCTGGATCAGTCCAAACTGATGGCCGATAAACCGAGGTGTCACACAAGGAACATCTCATGATGGGTAAAAGCACAGAACTCTCTCAAGACCTTCACAACCTTATTGTTGCAAAACATTCTGATAGCATTGGTTACAGAAGGATTTCTAAACTTCTGAACGTTCCAGTGAGCACTGCTGGGGCCATAATCTGGAAGCCGAAAGAACATCATTCGACCATAAACCGGCGATGACCAGGTGCTCCTCGCAAGATTTCTGACAAAGGAGTGAGAAGGATTATCAAAAGAGCCAAGGACCACTTAATGGACAGTTTCAGAAAGACCTGGAATTGGCAGGTATAATTGTTTCAGAGAAAACAATAAGCACTCAACGGCCATGGCCTGTATGCACGCTCACCACACAAGACTCCATTTCTGAAGAAAAAGCATGTTGAAGCTTATTTAAAGTTTGATGCACAACATTTGGACAAGCCTGTTAAATACTGGGAGAACATAGTCTGGTCAGATGAGAGCAAACTTGAACTCTTTGGATGCCATGACACACTCCGTGTTTGGAGGACAAAATGCACTGCACATCATCCCAAAAACACCACACTGACAGTGAAGTTTGGAGGTGGGAACATTACGGTGTGGGGCTGTTTTTCTGCATATGGTGCTGACAAACTTCATATAACTGAAGGGATGATGAATGGAAAACTCTACCAAGACGTTCTTGAGAAAAATCTGCTGCCATCTGCCAGAATGATGAAGATGAAACAAGGGTGAACATTTCAGCAAGACAATGATCCCAAACGCAGAGCCAAGGAAACTCTCAGCTGGCTTGAGAGAAAGAAAATAAAGCTGCTACGGCCCAGCCAATCACCTGACTTGAATCTAAATGGAAATCTTTGGAAAGAACTAAAAATCAGAGTTGATAGAAAGGCCCATGAAACCTTCAAGATTTAAAGACTGTTTGTGTGGAAGAACGGGCCAAAATCACACCTGAGCAATGCATGTGACTAGTTTCTCCAGACAGGAGGCGTCTTGAAGCTTCATTACCAACAAAGGCTTTTGTACAAAGTATTAAATTACCAACACCTGGTGAAAATGTCATGTCAATAGCACCTTTAGAAATGTGTTCACTATGAGACATTGTGATGTGTTCAACACTTATTTTACTCTCTGTATAAATGTTCTTGACATGCTGATTACAATGTTAAATACTCTTGAGAAATAAAATGTTATTACTTTTGAATGGGTGTACTTGGATTATTATGCTTTATTATCATTACATTAGCGGAATAAACGGAATCAAATTAATAATGTTGGCGATAATATCGTTTCATTTCATTAGTGTGACGATATATCGTCCGATGTTAACCATCTTGTGACAATTTAACGTTCTGCTGGGAGACTTTTGTGGCTAAACTCTTCCTGTAAATCACATTCACGTGGATAAACTGGTGCATATTCTGAGAAATCATTCCAAATATTGTAAACATTTCTTCAGTTCAAGATAAAATATATATATATATATATCAGCTTTCACTTTCAAATCTTTTTTTCCGTTTTTCAAATGAATGAAACCTTCGCTCGGATTTGGCTACGTGGGGAATGTAGGTCACCGCTACACCTATGGCCTAATTTCACTTATTTCACCAGTCCACTAAACATGCAGGTGCCGTGGGGCTGTGGCAGTGGCCTCGGTGGCACAGGACGGACGCCAGCAGCATAGAAGTCACAAAATACTTATCACAGTACAGGCAACACATGCGCTACTGGGTGTGGCTACAGATTATAACACCAGGGTTGTATCGATAACAAACATAAAATATGATTTGTACATTTTTTAATGCAATATTTTGTACTTTTATATTATCATCTGTAATATCACCACAGCTGGTTAACATCAGGATCTTATTTTTGTGGGATAACGGGATTCGGGCTGCACCTGCCTCGGCGCACAGAGACAGAGCGCACTCGCTCAGCCTTTTATTTTCAGGCCGGGGCATGGGGCTTTCCAGGAGGGGAGCACGGCGTAAAAAGCTTACCTCGCAGCGGCGGAAGCAGCAGCAGCAGAGCCAGGGCGCACAGGGAGGAGGAGGGGGCCATGTCTACAGCTCGGTGACCGGGGCAAAGGGATTCTATTCTATTATCCTGTATATTAAAAACACAACGGACCTGTCTATACTCGGTCTCTCTTCACGCTTTACCGTTCAGCCCTCCCTGAAAACCGCATTGGCGTTCAGTGGGGCGCTCCCCGACCCTCCCACACAGGGGCGGTCCTAGTCTGGCCTGCGCCCGTGGGCCCCCCCCCCTCTTCCTTCCGCGTCTGGTTTCACATGATGTTTAAAGTTGGTGATGATTGTTTAAGGGTGGATTTTTCATGGTCTGGGTACACGTAGAGTATATAAATAAAGAAACAATATTTATCATCCTGGGCTAACGGCTGTTCTTGAATGGTTTACATTGTTTTTGTGATCATTTACATTGTCCTGATCGTTCTACAACATTGCATTCACATTTTTATCACAACCTAATTCTTATTCTAGTGAAGGATACACAGCCCTTCAGTATTGCGGATGACGTTGGATTCATATTTGTGACCAAACTGGATCCCAATTATGTTTTCCCTACAGGCTGGTATGTAGAGGTGCATGCATGGAACAAATGTCACACAATTCAGCACTATATATTTTTTCGTTTTGGCTCTGAAGAGGTTTAGTATGAGTCAGCTAAGCAGAAAGCGGAGGCTAAAGTGGAAAAGGTGGGTGCTGTTAACCTTACTTACTCAACATGGTGCCTACCTGGCTGGAACATGCTGCTTTGTGGGTGAGAAAACCAGCCTTGGTTAACTGCTGTTGTGAGTGCAGGCATTCCCCAGTCACGCACTACCTTTCTTGATTTGGCAAGGAGACAGGAAGTGGTTTTTGAAAGGTGGTTTTTGTCACTCATGTCACTCAGGAGCAATTTAAAGGAAGTCTACCACAGTATAGTGAAACCCACCTTAATGACCTGGAGGTAGTCAGAAGTTGGACCACCCCCCGAAGTCCTAACTACCCTCAAGTTGAGTTACCAAGATGGCCGCCCTGTGTGTAAACACTAATTAGAAGCTCCTGTAATATTCTGTTTATCAGCTCTTCTGATTAGTTTTTGTGGCAATATATCGGTCATACAGACAGTATTTTACCACATACATATGTTGAAATGCTGTTACAGCGAAATTGAAGTTTTTCATGTGTTATATGGGAACTAAAAGCCAATGTCGTGCTAACAACGGCTAAAAACAATAGCCAAACACCATCTTAGCAAACTGTAATTAATAGTGTATCTTTTACCTACATTTGTGTTAAACACTTAAAACTTTGAATATTTTTTATAAATTTCTGCCTTGAAATATTTACTATAAATAATTCTAGTAAAAAAAACTCACGAGTTGATTCAAGTTATCTGTTCAATTTACAATTTGTGTAACTTAAATAGCCTAAATTTAGTTTAACATTATGGCAATAATATTAGCTGATATCGAGATTTTTTTAAAAAACTGAAAAGATTTAAACATTGAACACACCAAGTTTCCACCAAGTTGTATTCACACAACGCAAGAGCTTTCATGTAGGTGTCCATCTTGTTTTCCGACTACTGTAACTGGAGCGCTCAGGTGTGACGTCATTCCCAGCTCCAACTTCCGCCCTCCGAGGTAAATGGAACACAAATGGAACACAGAGGGAGGTCAGTTAAACAGGAGAGGATAAGCAGTACATCCATGAGGCCCGTCTCAGTTTCCAGTGGTTTTCCAAATCGGCCTCAAACTGAATCAAAGAGGTTTAAGGGGGGGATTATTGGCGATTATTTGGCGAGATATCTAGAAATAAGCTGGGTGTGTAGTGGAAATTTATGTCAATAAATTATCACTCACAAACCTCTGGTCTTTCAGTGTGTTTAATCCAACTGGATATGGGCTGCCAGTGGCCACTAACTCTTCATCTCTGCAGTGTTTCAAACAAGTGACAGGCCTAATGTCCTAATTGAATCAGGATTTAAACAGAAAAAACACTTCAAAGAGATGAATGTATGAGACAGTGTAATAGAAGATTTTCCATCAGTCTCCCCTTTGAGCATGAAGTATCACATATGTATGGGAGATATATGAACTGTGGTTATATTGAAAATGATATATAGATATAAATGCTAACAAAGCTAGTAACTGCTGATAAAAAATAACAATAACAAAAACATGCAAATGGACACAGCAAAGTATATAGCTACTTCTAAAGGTCCTCACAGAATAGGAAAGTAAAAATTCATCCTGGAGAACCTGTAAGTATTGTTCCACAACTGCATTGATTATATGATTAATTATCATTCTCTGTGAGAATAAGGCCAAGAAACGGTGTCATCACTTTAATAAGCACGGCTTTCATGGACATCCTCCGAGGTCCTACGAATCTCTGCTCTTCTTCTCACGCAACAGGTCATTGAGATGAGAAACAACACGAGTCATGTTATCAGACACATCAGGAATATAAGTACAACAATAATGTGGCAAACACATCCCATAACCTGCAAGAATCATATCTAAGCCATTCAATTCTGCAGGGCCGTAAAGCCCTGCAGAATTGCCCCCCCCCCCCCCCCCCCAACACCACCCCTTATTACTCCAATTTGAACAAAAACAAAAAAAAAGAAAACAAACATATGAAAACAAAATGAAACCAATTAAACAAAACTCAAAAGAGAAAAAAAAAAATCACAAAAACAAAAGATCTCCAGGCTCAGTTTGGTCCAATCAAACACAGGGCGACTGCCACAGTTAAGCCCAGGGCGATCCCCCTGTTATCAAGCCCAACACACCGGCAGGCCGAGGATGCTGCAATGGGTCTTCTGACGTCTGTCACAACACAAGAAAAAGTACAAGAATTCATAACCCATCAAACACCCACCTGAAAGACCCAGCAGGTTCCAAGCTCCACAGCTGTGATTAAGTCCCAGTAACTCAGGAGCCAGGCTCTAGCTTTACTTGCCTGGGAAGTTTGAGCCTGAAAACTCAAACACCCAGCAGACCTGAGACCCAGGAACCACACACAGGAGAGAAGTCGCTGATTGATGCCAAAATTGTAGTGAAAATTTATGTCAATAAATTATCACTCACAAACATCTGGTCTTTTAGTGTGTTTATCCAGCATTGGCAGATAGGCTCATGACACATAGAAAGTACAAAGCACTGACAGTGGCAAAATGAGCAAAGAGTTCACAAAACAGACTCACTTTATACCTCCTGTCTGCAGGTCACATTTTGTGTCCTAATAAAACTGTTAAAATGTACAGATCACATTAGAGGCCCCTGCACAAACTACCTTACATAGTTTTCATTCATTGGATGGACTGGATGAGGGGGGAGTGGGTTTGTGTTTGGCTCGGATCTTCACAAGAAGTCACCTGTGGATCAGAGGACACTGAGAGACAATCGTGACGTGATTTCTCTCAGGCTCAGGACCTTCCTCATTTACTTTACCTTCAGGAAACATAGGTATCACTGCATGCAATGGTCAGCTACAAGATTATGACCAGTGACAGTAGAAGTAAATAACATTGAACCGTCCAACTGGTAAATTGAGAGCTTCTCTTCACCACAACATACTGGTTAAGTGTCCGTATCGCTGCATATACCGCTCCAATCCATCTGTCGATCTCCTGTTCCATCCTACCCTCACACATGAACAAGACCCTGAGATACTTGAACTCCTCCACTTGAGGCTGGACCTCCTCCCCGACCTATAGTTGGCAATCCACCCTTTTCCAGTGGAGGACCATGGCCTCAGAAGTACTGATCATCAGCCCAGCCGCTTCAAACTTGGCTGCAAACCGCCCCAGCAAGAACTGGAGGTCGTAGCTCGATGAAGCTAAGAGGACCACATCATCCGCAAAAAGCTAAGTTATGAACAGAACTTGTGACGAAGGGCGGCTCTGATGGAGTCCAATGAATCCGACTTACAGCTGGCTACACAGACGAACTTGAGCTCCTTTAGTTTAGATTCTTTTGTAACTTAAATGGTTTTTATTCCACCATGTGCCGACTCACCTCCCAGCCCCCTGTTCTCGTCCTCGCTGTCGAAGTCATTGTAGGGGTCCAACACATCGGCCAGGTCAAAGCCATCATCATCTACAGGGGTCAAAAGATAAATGATCTATGTTACTGAATAACAACCTGTTCAATCAGCACAATAGCAGGATTTCCACCTTAGGAGCTGGAGCGTTGGTGGTGGCGACAGTGAGGAGTAGTTGTGTAGAGCACAGAGAAACTGTTAGGTTTGTTTGAGCTGACAGTGAAAAGTTTAGATATTTATAATTAATGGATAAATTCTGAATAAATATTTCCAACAAATCTAAAATGAAAATATTTGCCAGGACAGATTTTGCAAGAGAAGGAGGTTTGTGTTTTATATCATGGTCCAAAGTTGCAAATTCAGACTCAAGTTGTGTCACTAACAGATTAACATGAAGAGGCTGAGGTCTGAGTTTCGGACGTTGAGATGAAAACAGGTGGACGTTGTTTTCGTTATACTTACTATCATCATACAGAGAATCACTCAGGTCGAACTCCTGAGACACGACTACAGAGGAGACAGGAGAGGACAGGAGAATCAGAGAACATCATCAGTCATCAGATTATTCTGATAATAGTTAGACAGTAACTCTATGAGTATGTTGCATCATATTTATATTCTGCATGTAGGCATGTTGCATGCTGGTTCCTTAAGGGACTGAACAGCACTGAACAGACTGATCCACAAGGACAGTGACATGGTGAGTCACTCTGATGCTGCTGCCAGATAGAAGAATGCTTCACAAAGTGAAAGCCATCTTGGACAATGTGTCCAACCCACTCCATGACGTGCTGGCCAGACACAGGAGTTCTTTCACTACAGAGTGACACAGGAAGTCATTCCAGCCTGAGGCCATCAATCTGTACAACTCCTCACTATGAGTGCCAGACACTCTGAGCTAGATGGTTGGATAAATTCCTTCTGTGCAATAACCCATATTTACGGAAGCCATAACCCCAACCTGGTTCAGATTTTTTTTTTTTTTTAACTTCAGTGGTTTTCAATTCCACCATGTGCTGACTCACCTCCCGGCCTCTTGTCCTTGTCCTTGCTGCCGATGTCCAACGTATCGGCCAGGTCAAAGCCACCATCATCTACAGGGGTCAAAAGATAAATGATCTATGTTACTGCAAAGAACTAAGGGTAAGAGAGGGGTGAATCTAACTGATTTAGAAATAAGGACCTGATTCTAATATGAACTTTGCTTTGAATAACAACCTGTTCAATCAGCACAATAGCAGGAAATAAACACAAAGGAGACGGTGGCATACCTGGCTTAAGTTGGGGCTTAGCTGGGACCTTGGGGCCCACGGTGACCTTAGGAGCTGGAGCTTTGGTGGTGGTTCCTTGTGTAGAGAACAGAGAAACTGTTAGGTTTGTTTGAGCTGACAGTGAAAAGTTTAGATGTTTATCATTGATGGATAAATTCTGAAGAAATATTTCCAACAAATCTCAAATCAAACTATTTCCCAGCACAAGTTCTGTAAGAGAAAGAGATTTGTGTTTTATATCATAGTCTGCACAGTGAGATGAAAACAGGTGGACGATGTTTTCATTATACTTACTGACATCATCCAGAGCATCACCCGGGTCTAACTCCTGAGACAGGACTACAGAGGAGACAGGAGAGGAGAATCACAAATCACAGGACATCAGTCATCGGATAATTCTAATAAAAGTTGTACAGTAAGTCTAAGTTTCTCGCAACACACACACACACAAACACACACACACAAACACACACACACCGTTTTGTAGTTTTGGCAATAACCCATGGGAATGTTGAAAACTTTGCCCTCTTTGTAAAACTTCTGCGACTTCTTCTGACTTTGTAGTTATTATTTTCTATATATCAATAAATGTTGTATAGATAGCAATAGTCATTCTTTTAGAAGAATTAACGAACTCAGATTCTAACAGTATCAACATTCAGCCAAGTCTGGTCTTTTATAGTTTTTTATTTTAAATCGTTTCAAGCGCCACTGGGCGTGGCTACAGATTATCACATCAATGTTGTATTGACACTAAGAAAAAGCACAATTTGTATAATTTTAATGCAATATTTTGTATTTTTATATTATTATCTGTAATACCACCACAGCTGGTTAACATCAGGATCTTATTTTAGGGATAACGGGACTCGGGCTACATCTGTCTCAGCGCACATAGACAGAGAGCGGCTTTTTCCTGCCTCTCTGCGCGCAGCTTTCGGTTCGTGGGCATGGGGCTCTCCTGGAGGGGTGCACGGCGTAAAAGTCTTACCTGGCAGCGGCAGCAGCGGCAGCAGAAGAGCCAGGGCGCACAGGGAGGAGCAGGGGGCCATGTCCACAGCTGTCTATAAACACAACGGGCCTGTCGATATTCAATCTGTCTAAGCACATTACCGTTCAGTGCTCCCTTAAAACCGCATTGGCGCTCCCCGATCCTCCCACGCAGGGGCGGTCCTGGGGGCCCCGTGGACCCCCTTCCCTTCCCATGCAGTTTCACATAATATTAACCTCGTATCATCCGAGCCTCATAGTATTTAGGACATAGTACCCAAGGAACAAGTCCATAGTCCATAGTAAGTATGGATTTTGGAGCTCATTCATGGTCTTGGTCTTTCTTGAAAGCCCAGACTCTGAAGTTTGTATAATAAAAGTCAGAATCACTCTAAGTGGAATTGCTCTTGAGTAATCAAAGTTACACAATTACACAGTAAAAAAAAAAAAAAAAAAAAAGAAAAAAAAAAAAAAAAATAAGTTGTTGGGTTCGCCTCAATTTCCTTGTTTTGGAAAAATGTGTTGGTTGAATCCTATAATGACTTTTATCAATGAAATCTGAAGAAAATGATATATTACTCGTGTTCAGAGCTCTGATTGGTTCAAAAAGCCACTGCTGTCCCATATGGGACCCAGAGGAATGATAAAGGGATGAACGTTTGTCATGACTCTGGGTACAAGAAGAGTATTTAAATAAAGATTTGTTCAGAAACTATTTATTGTAGGAAGGATGCAACACCCTGAGCTCACAACTGACACAATACAAAAGATACAGAACACGAAGAGGATAACGCTGCTTAATAAACACAGCAGCTCATATCCTTAAATAATAAATAATGCATTGGGTTGTAACAGCGTTATTAAACTATATCCAGTTTTAGCGGCTAGCGGCTAGCTGTTAGCTGGCCTGACAACAGAAAATGCCACCCTGTGTAGGAGTAAAGTGAGCTAGCAACATAGCATCAGGCTAACATGGTTCTACTATCCACCCTATTTCATTATGACATACATTTTATCATCATCATAGTCATAAATAGAAGAAATACAAATCTATTTATGCTAACCCCACCCCCAAATAAAAAGTATTTCTCATTTACTTTAAGAGACTTTTCTTTTCAAACTATTTACAGAAACATAAATGAAATGTGAAACTGAAGTAAAAACAAATCAGACAGGTGCACCACATATAATTGTTAAGCATATTTCTATATGGTGATGCTGTTTTCAACACGACTGGGCAGGAGGAACAGGTACTGCAGGTCCAGTCCTTCGTTCTGACTCATGATGTTAGCCTCGATCTCCTTCAGCTCCTTTCTGAACTTGTCAATCACCTCAAGGGCCTGATCCTCCGTGAAGTAATCCTCTGTGTATTGACCCAAGGGAATCTAGGCACAAGAAAATGGAGCAAGTCTTATAAATAATTGTAAGATTATAAGAAAGGCAACTGAACTTGTAGACAGGTCAGATGTATTACAACCATAGACTGTATATAAAAATGGACTATGGCGGAAGCAAGTAGAGCTCCCCCTGGTGGCTGGAGCATGCAGTATTTAAGCTCCGCCTCCTCCATATTAGTGGGTGGGACTTGGTCCAAACTAAAAGACCATGTGACATAATGAAGGCCACCAGCTGCTATGCCAACCGCTCCATAAAGCATTCCATGGGACTGTGAGAGTTGTAAAAACTACTACAAGTACAGTGTATAATCCAACATTTCCTTGTAACTGGTGGAGGCAGAGCTGAGTGTTAATTAAATGAGGAAGTGTGGGTGGGACATCTACATCATGGCTCCGCCCTCTGACTGTGCTGATCAGAGTGGCGGTGCCCATATCCAAGGGAAAAAAGCATTAGTTTGGCCAATGAGAGGAAGTGGAGACACTATGTCCATATTTATATACAGTCTATGGTCGCAACTGTTTCAAAGACACAAGGGAGACCTAGACAATATTAGAAAGATGCTCACAATGTTGTGGTTGATCCATGTAAGTTTTTCTCTCTTTCTACATAAATCAAACAGACAGACTCACTGCGTCCGGCTGCGTTCGCCCCAGATGCCACGTGATAGCCATCTGTACACAGGACTGGCCGACATCCGGGAGGCTGGCCATGATCATCTCCATGGTAACAGCGTCTTTGTCTGTTGGAGGCGGTTGCCTCATGGTGCAGGGCGTGTTGGGCACCCAGGCGCACCAGTCAAACTAAAAACACACACAATAAAATAACATCCTGGTTGTTGTAGAGTAGTGGTAATGTAGTAAAAGACAGCGCATAAAGTTCCTCTCTAAATTTCTACATCGTTTGTGAGCATTTTTGTGGAGGTGTGTGAGTGTTCCTCACCTGTCCGTTGTTGGTCGCGGCGTGCTGTGCCGTGCTGGTGAAGATGGCTACTGCCAGCAGGGTGTGAAGTTCCTCTCTGTCTTTGAGTTTACTGGGCAGACCTGAAACACCATCATCAGGTTAAATACACTTCATTCACTACATCACCTCTTTTACTAGAACAAATTCCTCTAATTCATCACCTAAGTCTGTACTACACAACGCAAACTTGTTTAGTTGATTAGAAATTTATTATATATATTTATATATATATTTATATATTTGATTTATTTTTCCCCACAAATTAAAATTTCTTTAAATACACATGAACACAAATCCAACATATTTTAGTAAAGGGATAAAGGATAACTTAATATCGAAAGCAAAATGATAATAATAATGTATATTTATAAATAGCACAAGGCCGAGTTTCGAGTTTAATATAAAACACATATAGTAGGTAGGGAGTCCCTGCTTTTTGGGGGTCCTTGGTCTGAAAAACTGTGAAGACCCCTGGACTAGGTTCCGCAGACAACCCTTTGACCAGGACAGGAAAGAGTTGAGAAAACTACCATGTTTATTTAAATTGTCTTTGACTGAAATACTTAGAGAAAAAAACTTAAACGTTCAGTCAATTCGTGTTTTTTTTTTGTTTTTTTTTTCCTAATTTGAAATAGTTTAGGGCATTTATTAGTAGAGTAAGCATAAAGTTGCAGGTCATCTTGTTAGATTTGTTTTGTCTGGTTTCATACATACACTGTAGGTATAGCTTTGTGTCATCTGCATAGAAATTGATACGTGATACAATTTTACCCAATGGAAGTGGACCAATTATTAAAAAAGTATTAAATTCTTACTGCTTTTATGAATAGAAACATGTCTAATATAAATTGGTATCAAAGAGATCCAAATCCTCTGGATAGGATTCAGTTAAGACTAGTCGATGTTTAAAAAAATCTCAACTTGTGTAACCCCTAATATGTTTATAAGCTTATGGCTTATCAGTGTGTTTGCTCATTGTTATTAATGGTTACTCATGACTGACCAAATTTGGGAAGAGCTGTGAAGCCTTCTTGTGATATTTCTCTGAACCAGGCTTGGAGCTCCATGTCCTTCTGCACATCAAGGTCTGATTTGTAGAAGAGGTTTACCATACCAGTCACAAAACTGAAGAAAGAGAGAAAAATAAAAGGTCCCGTTACGTAATGTTCGTAGAAAATATGTTGATAAAGTGGCATGTTGTGACAAAACCATGATCATCTATAAATGATGGTAGGAATAAACACTGAGGGAGGATTTTATCAGTGTCAATGGGACAGAGCTCAAAACTCTAATATACACCGATCAACCTCAATATTATGACCACTGACTGAAGAAGTAAATAACATTTAAACCATCTTATAACAATTCAATGTTCTGCTGGGAAACTTTTAGACCTGGCATTCATTCATTCATTCATTCATTGGTGTGGATGTTACTTAGACATGTAGCACCCACCTAGACCTGACCAGGAATGAATTACACAGCCACTTCAATTATGCAGTAAATCAATCCGAAACAAAAAAGGTCTTTATAGGACAGAAAACATTTTAATTCTGTATTTTTGTCCACGTGGTTCATATTTCAGAAGCTGTTTACCTGTGAATGGCCTCCCATAGCATCAGACTATGTTCTCTGTAGAAATAGTTTGGGAGCTGGGAGACTCCTCTTTCGTTGAAGTCGATGTGGGGCTGAAGGGAGCGGTAGGTCAGAACCTTATACTCCCTCTGTGCCAAAATCAACAGGCCGTCCCCACCAGTGGACACAACCTACACACAAACATGATTTCACCACATCAGTGACATAGTGAATAACATTTAGAGCTCCCCCTAATGATATTTAAAGCTTCCGTCTGCAGGGCTGCTACAAACTATTGTTTTTTTTTTCCAATCGATTAATCAATTAATCTTATCGGTAGTTTTTAACCACTAAGAAAAATAACAGATCTTCTTCTATTAACCATTTTATTCATAACATAATAATTACACATTTTAACATCATGTCCACACATAGTTTGGACTTCTTGGACTGTCTTGTGCACGTGGGAGAAGGCCAAAGCCTCAACACTGGAGTATATAGGAAACACTGATTAGAATTCATTATTTGACTCCCACCACCCCCAGGAACATAAAGCACTGAGCACAGACTGAAACCCACAAAACTAGATGTTAAGCAGAAGGAGGAAAAACACATCAAACAAACACTCAAGACATGTGGATATCCCAACTGGGCTTTTGTTAAAGGTCCAAAAAGATATCCCAGAAAGGACAGAGGAAAGGAGGAGGACAACAAGAAGAAGATTTTAGACAACAATGTGTTAAACAAGATACATTTACGGTATTTTATCTCATCTCGTCAAATCCTTGTGAAATATGGTTTAAAACTCAGTTGCAGAGGGACCTACCCGTTTGAAGATGCCATCAGCAGAGATGAGCTGAGTGCGCCCCCTACAGTTGATCTCCAGGGTGTAACGCAAATGAGGGGTCAGGAGCTAAAGTAGGAAAACAGAAACAAAAAACTCTTTAGGGATGACATTGGGTTAGAATTTAATAATTTGTTGATATTGGTCCAGAAAACCAGATCTTAACAAAATGGCAAATTCAAATTTAGATTAAAGACATTCATTCATACAGTTATAGATGATTCTGCATCTAGTCAGGTTGTAAATGACATCTCTGTTGGTCCGGACATATACAATATACTCTATGTAGTGAAGGCGCTGGAGGAATTTAACAAATTGAAATAAAAAATTGAGAAGAGGTAACAATGGCCATGACATTTGAACCACCAAATCAAAATCACTACAACCCTAATATGGTAGATTTGAAGAAATTCCTTTAAAGATATCCCTGAGATATCATGTCACAAGAATAGGGACAGATTTGAAGGACAGTATTCAGACTTCTCTACTGGACATCTGTAAATGTTATCAATTACTTTCACATAGACTTTACCCTTTAATCCTAACTGCAGAAAAAGAGAAATGTACCAGTTTGTGTCTTTTTTTTTTAAGTTGCTCACCTTGTATATGGGGTGTACGGCAGGCAGCTGCCTCAGAGTAGCCACACAAAACACCTCGACCACCAAGTGAGTCCGAAGCAAGTGAGACAGAACTTGGAAGACCTGGAACTCAGAGTGACGCACCCAGATCTTGGCCAATAGCCAGGCCAGAGGTGAGTCTGTGGGCAGGAAGATGGGCGTGTCCAAACCTGGAGTCTGATCCAGCTGAGGATGAGGAAGACAGACTATTATAAGGGGTCGTGTTCATCTGCATTAATAGAAATAGGCCTACAGCCTCTGGGACTGGTTTAGTTTAACCAAAGACTTGAGACTTCAGACTCAAATGTGGTTTATCCCTTATGGTCTCTGCTGGACACCATAACCTATGTATGTAGCCGACGCCGGTGTGAGCCATTTATACTTGTGCACTTGTCAGTCTGGCTCTAAACACTAGTCGGCGCTGTGTCTTTTTTGCCATCCAAGTTAATTTTTGTTTCTACTTCTTGCTTCACTTTCAACAATGGCGACTGAAACCTTTGGCAAAGACGAGTCGTACAAATGTCTGTATCTCTGAACCTCCTCAGTTAACCTTTCCTCCATGTGTTCCATCTTTATAGATACAAAACAATCAATTAGGAAATTGCGGAGACGGAGAAGCTGCTGGAAAGATTAAAACACGCTACTACTAAGAGGACCAATCACAGCTCTTGAAGTAAAAATCGCTTATTACTTGTAACTTGTACTTGTAACACCTATTCCTGATTTGTCCACTAGGGGGCTCACTCTGTTTTAGGAAGAGTCACGGATACAACACAACAACTGAGAACCAGAGCTTAAAGTGTAGGTGCAGCAATGTGCAGAAATTTGCCAAAATCAAAAATTAGATAAAATTGACTGACTCATTTACTTTAGTGACAAACTTGTTCTGTTATTTCATTCAGTATTTTCTGCACAGGTCTTCAGGGCGAAGTGCTTGTGGTAAATACCTGTATTGCAATAGGTATGAGTCCTTCGTCTGGGTGTTGGTACAGGAGACAGAGTGGAGCGGCGATGTACTGAGGTTTACCCTTGATTGTGTTGGTGGGAATTCCGTCCATGATTGCGTAGTCCAACAAGTAAATGTTCCCTGCCTGGACAAGAGAGAAGTGGAAAGAAATAAGTCAAAGTGCAAGCATGGAGGAAGAAGAGAGTACAGAATAAACATGATCATTGGGAAAGCTTGGACCTAGGGATGGGTATCTTTAAGGTTTTATCTGATACTGGTGCCATACTGGTACTTTTGAGACGGTGCCAGTGCTTAAACAATGAAAAATGGTGCCTATTAATTTAAATAATATAAATACAACTAAGCCTAAGAAATATCAAAGCTAAGAGCTATCAAAGATGCTTCAAAGACACTACATTTCTCGGCTTTCAAACTAGATCAGATGTTTAATCTAATTCCGTCTGCACAGCAATAGAGCTAAGAGGGCGCTAAATAAAAATTCAATTGCACCAAAATCTGCGCTGCTTTTCGGTCTGGTTACTACCATTTGCGTCAGCACTGGTGCCACTATGGTACCGAGTATTGATACCCATCCCAACTTGTACCACCTTCAGTTCCTTGTCCAGGTTGGTCCTGGCAGCCATCGATTTCTGCACCATGTTCGGCGTGACAGGGAAGTTCTCTGGGAGCTGATTGCACCTCCGAATCATCCTGGGGTTGGAGCCGTTCAGACACTGGTAGCCAAAGAATCGATCCTCCTTCCAGTGTTCCATGCAATACTCTGAGTCACACAAACAAATGGGTTGATTACAAAACAACCAACAATGCTTCAACCCCCCCTCAGTGTTTTATCTTGGCCTGTATGAGCACATATAGCTACGTTAAAGGAACAAGTGAAAAATTTGAAAATTTGAATATACAAAGCAGATTTTATGAGATATTCAATAAATTGCCTTCACCTATTGTTGGGGAGATCCTGTTGTGACATCCTCATGTAGCTGATGTGTCACTTTTGTCCTGTAAATAATTTTCAGGCCCTGCTGTTTGCTTCCACCTTTCCTCCACCTAAAGTTTCCTCCTTGTGTTTTCTTAGCAACTGTCAGCATTCAGTTTCATGTGTTTCCACTATTTGTAGCATCGTTTGCTTTTTGTCATTTAAAACACTGAAATGTGTAATTTACCCACCGGCTATGGGGCTTCGTAGCTTCCAAAAGATCCGTTTGAAATCGTCCAGGTCACTCCAGGATTTCCCAAACATGATGGCCAACTTCTTCAGGGACAACTCCAGCAAGCTTATAAAACAAACAAACAAACAAACAAACAAACAAACAAACAAAATTACCAATGTAGGAACAAACTGAGAATGTGCTTGAGTAACAAATGACAGTTTTATTGCTTTCTGAATACAGCGTGCGTCTGTGTGTGATCTCGTATAGCGGTCTTTCTGAGGACCGGTTTTACACCAGCGGAGTGAGGGCCTTTCTGCAAAGTGAACGCATTTTTGGTTGGTTCTCACTTCTTTACCAGACAGTTTGAGGATTAAGACTCTGTTCTAGGGGCGAGGTTATAATTAGGTTATGGTTATGTCAGTGAATGTCCTCATAAAGATAGCCATGCAAACGTGTTTGTGTGTGTGTCGGTGTTTGTTCTTGTCCAGCTATTGTTCTGAGGATCAGTTTGAGTTTTACACCATTGGAGTGAGGACTTGCGTAAAGTGAGGACATCTAGGATTAGGGGTTAGGATTAGGTTTAGGCGCTTAGTTGAAATCATAAACTCTATATGAAAGATTGCAGACAGGGTAGCTCATCAAAAGTGAAACCAAAGCATGTGGAGCTCCCCCTGGTGGCTGGAGGCTGCAATATAGGCCATAGGGCCTACCATTAGTTGTAACACTGCCACTAGAATGATTTTTAGATATTTAATATAACACTGCTGTATATTCAAGCGTCAATTTTTCTGTGAAGTTTTGTGTCCGTTAGTTATGTGATGCTACAGGGTTTGCACAACTTACGCATAGTGTAAAGAATGCTCAAAATCACTCCTCTTCTCATTGTCAAAGCGAACATCTTGGGGTAAATCTGCCTCTGTCTTAGCATCGATACATCGGGGGATCCCTGGAGCCCAAGTAATCCACCTGAGACGCAAACACAGTACGACACAAACTTTGACACACGATAAATTCAACAATGAAACACTTGATGATATGATGAGTTTCCTGGACCTGTATGTCTCTTTACGCTCCTCCAGCTCTGCCTTCCTATGTGCCAGGAGCTTGGGTGAGGAGTCATCCTTTGCGGTCTTTGCTACAGAGGCAGGAAAATAAAGACCTTTAAGTGGCTTAAATATGGAATGTACTGGTAGATTATGGAGTTTATATCTTCAGTGGAACATTGTGCAGAAAACTGCTGATATAATTAATAATCAAAAGTAAAACAAATTGGGAATATTTCAATTTCACAGATATGACAATGACATTTTCTACCAAACACATACTTTAAAACAATAAAATGTAGCATGTGTGCTGCACAAATGTGGTAGAGAACAATCTTTGAACAAAATTGGGGATACGCAATGTGCAACCTAAAACATTCATGTCTGCACAGGTAGTATAAAAGAGCCCACTGAACAAAAACAGTCCGCAAGCATTCGGGATTTGCATGACGCCTACATTGTGCAAGTGCATAAAAATAGAACATAACGTTTGCCTGTTAAGGTAAATTTGCATCAGGCTGCATCTTCCTTATCAACAGTCACCTCAACAGTACAACTGTGCTCTTTCCTACCTGTTCCCTCTCTTATCTCCAACTTGACATCTCCTAAGAGCCAACGGTAGCAAGGAAAAACCAGCGCTTTGTCTCCACCTGGAGGCTGCACTGTGACATAGCGACAGAACCAGTTATCTTCCACCCAGAACTTCTGCTTCTCCAGTCGCACCAGTAGCAGGGAGCCCAAAGGTGAGGGGCTGGTCACCTTGTACTCGTCCACCTGATGGAAATAAGCTACATTACAGAAACAGCCTGACAAAGCACAACATGTTTTTTGTGTTTATTCTATCTGCAATCCCTCCAGCGTTTATCATGTCCCACACCTGTCCCTAACAGAGGTTTATACAGACTATCAGACTAGTGGCTCATCACATGACAACAACCAAACATATGATAATTATCGTATTTGTACGATTATATCAATTCCAAAAACTTCATAATATACAATAATAAAGTACGATCATTTTGTCAAAATACGATAATAATAACAACATGGACGACTCCTAGAAAACAGGTGAGGAGTCCGGTGGGTCGTTGCAGCAAACTAGCAGCGGTTCATAAAGTGTTTGTAAATATTTCACTAAAGATGAAGCCCATACTACCATGAAATACAACTAATACAACTAAAGTACTACTGCAATGCATCTGAAAAAACACCCACTAATGCTAGCAAACATTTATGAATTTTGCTAATTTGAATTTAATAGTAGAGTAAATATAAATTTGTAGGTCATCCCTTTGGATTTGTTTTGTCTATAAATATAGTTTTGTGTCATCTGCATAGAAATTATGTGTTCGCTCCTTCTTAACGATATAATAGACGTGAACTAACTATTAAAAAATTATTTTCATTATTATTTTCATTATTACAGTCCAATGCTAGGAGAGAAGGGGGCAGCAAATCAACAATTTGACGGTAAATTTTATGGTGGGTTATTAGACATTTAGCTGCAGTACACGGAGAAGGCTTTTTTTATACAGTCTGTACATATCTGCAGCTCACAGCATGTAGCACATGAGCTGTCTGTTCTCAGTGCTCAGATCATGAATACAGATTTATTACTTTCCACTGGGTTTTTACTCATGTAACCCTCTAGTGTGAACTGGGCCTTAGCGCGGTGTCTAACCAGGAAAGGTTAATTGCACCGTGTCATAGTTTCTGTCCCTCCAGAGATCCGCAGACATGATAGGATTCGATGTTTGGATGACAACATTTGCAATGCAAAATGGTGACATTTATCCTGCTTTTACTTGTATTTCCAATTATTTCTGAAAAACGTGGCATAAATTTAACGATCTTAAAGTATAAGAACTCTCTTTATTGTTTCTCCTCATATTCAGGGGTGTATCATTAGTGCCTCACACTCAAAGTGGGAGGCGCTAATGTACTTTCATGTACTTTCACACACTCACTGCTCCTCGACAGAAGTCCAGTCCGGGGTTGTCCAGCAAGGTGCGCTCACTCTCCCCTTTCTCTCCCACCAGGGTGATGTAGATGTAGTTGTTGGTGCCTGAATACTCAGACGTACCCGTGGCCACCGTTACAGTGTAGACTTCCATCTAAACACACACACACATAACAGCATGATCACAGTTCAAGATAAACGCCAAAGACAGACAACACTCTCCGGATCAGTTATTGTTTGTTTTGTTTGGCCACGCTGCCTTCCCTAATAATCTACCAAACCTGACACACCAGACGGGCCAGACACTCACAGATTTATCTGATAACTGAAAAACACTGACTGGGACGAGCTAGGAATGACAAGCCGTGGTGGAGGAGCTCAGAGAAGCTGGTAGGTAGGAGGCACGATGGTGGAGATTTCCTGTTGTCTTTATAAGAAAATAAAAAGGTGCATGAAAAAAACTCATGTAGTTTCTGAACTTTGAATATTTGAATAATGTAATTATGTAATATTCTGATTACAAGCGTTTCATTTGAACTTAGCTTATTTCATTTATTTATTTTCTATGCTCAGCGTAAAGATTATTTCCTTTATTTTAGTTTCCTTACATTTAAGAAAGAAAAAAAGACATTTTATAAACAGCCCAGAAAAAAAAATGAATAAATAAGACAATTTTCTGCACATTGTTGCTCAGTTGTTGCATTACGTCGGCAACTTTTACTGAACGACCCGACCCCTGGTGGACAAATTAGGAACAGCATGTTACGTTTAATAAAACAACGCAGTTTACAAGTTTGATACCACAGATTTCCTTTCCAATCCGATACTGAGTAAAATTCAGGCTGGTATCGGCGATGCCGATCCGATACTTTGTGTAAATACACCCTAATGTGTCTGGTAAATCTAAAAAAAAAAAAAAAAAAAAAAAAAGTATTTCAAATCATAGCTTCATAAAGAATGCAAGACATCAGAGTAATTTATCTATTTATTCTAAACTCTAAGTATATTGAGGTAATGACCTCATTTACTATATAACCGAGCTAATACAACAACAGAAAAACCAAACAGAGACACAATCACACAAAATATGTGGTGCTCAACTCTTTAAAAAAAGTAAAATGATAAGACTAAGATTAAAATAAATTATTATTTAACTATTAAGAACTACTATAATATGAGAACTTGTATCTTAATTGTGACTCTGTTCTCTCCTCTTCTGTCCTTCTCATCATAAATGTCTCATATTCTGTGTCCTGGTTTAACTTGAGTTTGTGTTTGACAAGGTTTGTTGTGTTGCCACAACTCAATAGTTTAGTTACTTTCCTACATTAGCTCCAATGACGGAAGTATCAAAAGTATCGGTATTTTGATTTGATAACTGATATAGAGCGTAAAGACCTAGTATCGTTAATTTAATATCAATTCGGCAAATCACTACAATTAACTTCTTCTATGTCATTTTCGTATTTTGCGAATTTGTCCACTGCCTCATAAATAATACTGTCTGATTCCACCAGTTTCCTTGTTGATCCAATGCTGAGTAAAATGCTGGTATCAGCGATACTAATCCGATACTGTGTCTGGTAAACCTGAAAAAAAGTGGCGTATAAAGAATACAAAACAACAGAGTAATTAATTTATTCATTTTAAACTTAAAAAAATTGATATTTTGAGTTGAAAATCGATTTTAGAGCCTAAAGACCTGGTATCGGGAGTATTGATATTTCAGTATCGATCCGCGCATCACTAACTCATTTAGTATCAGATGTTGCGTGCAAGCTGTCACACTATCCAGGCATCCGAGAACCGAGGGATGTCTGTCACTGTGAGTGTCGGGCTTGTTTGTCCATAAAGTTCCTGCTAACAATTTGAATATTAACCAAATGTGCAAACCGCACGCATGTAAATGTTCCTCGATGAAACTGCAGACAAACATCAGAAATGACAAAGATATATTTTAATTCTGTGTGGATGACTACACAGAAAATCTGACGCAGTTTGGCGAAAGTGTGACTGTTTTTTCTTTTTTGTCGATGTGATGAAAGCTTTGAATGTGTAACAATAAACTGGCTAGAAAAGGGGTAAAGGTTTGATTATCCAGAAAGACACTTTACAGCTTTGAGACATGTAGAAACATCAGCAGGGATGTGGTTTAACGGTCACGGATTTGTTAACTAATATACATACACCGATCAGCCACTACATTATGACCACATGTGCTGGAGCTGCCGGCTTAAGGCAGAAACGGAGACTCCAGAACTAAACAGCAGATGGCAGCAAAGTGCAGATATTTTTCTTATTTATTTATGTTTTTTTTTTTCCAGGTTGTTCATAAAATGTATTTGTTCTTATTTTAAAAGCACAAACAGCTAAAATAAAGGAAATAAACCAAATAGATAAATAAAAGAATAATATACACCGATCAGGCATAACATTATGACCACTTTCATGATATTTTGTTGTGACTCATCAGGGTGTCCGACTGTTGTTACTTGTGTGCACCAAGGAGTGTCATTGCTATGGGGGGGCTGGGGGGTGTCTGGTCTGGTCTGGTCTGGTGTAGGTGGGTGCTACATGTCTAAGTAACATCCAGGCGCAAAGGTTTCCCAGCAGAACGTTGAACTGTCACAAGATCAAGGTTCAAAAGTTACTCACTTCTGCTGTCAGCGATAGTCATATTGTTTTGGCTGATCGGTGCATATGACCATGAATTTCCACTAAATGTATCTGCTGGATTTCTTTGGAACGCAAGATAAGATAATGTCCTTTGCGGTCGGGTCCACATACTTCTTCTGTGTCACAACTCCTCTGCTTCAAACATGTTTTTCAAGACACGCAAGAAGAAAAAAGAAAGAAACAGAAACGTTGACGTGATGTGTGTATTTAGCACATGACTCGTTTTGTCTCAACCTTTTTGTCCTGGTTCGAAAACTGATTTCACCGTTTGGAAAATGTCTATATGTCTTCTCAACTTAGAACCATGTATAGGGACACTTCTTTGCAGAATCCGTGTGCAGCAGTCAACATTTATATCAAATATGACCTTAATGTGAGCTTGTAGAAGCCTATCAGGCCTTTTTATGGAATTTTTTTTTGCGGAAATCTGTTAACATGCTTAGTTATATTAAAAAATATCTCATCTTGTTTATTTATGGGAATATTTGCATTTGCGTGGAAATAAAGGACCTACAAAGGAATATCTTTTGGAACCACTGGTGCATCAATATCCTTTAATTTATTCCACATATATGCAGTATATATATATATATATATATAGTAAGCAAATCATAACAGGGTGTAAAAAGTCGTAACACAACAAGAGAAACAAAAGAAAAACTCACCTTAGTCCTTCTCTACCGTCCTCTTGTTGTGTTGCAGCACCTCCTTAGGTCCTCGTCTTCTTGATCTGCACGATCTGCACGTATCCAGGGCACTGACTCCCAACACCAAGTCTGTTGTGTGTCCTCACGTCGGTGCAGACACACCTACTTTCTGTGTGTCTGCTTGTGAGCGTGGCCGTTGCAAGGGGGAAATTGCCAAATACGACCAGCATTTATTTGAATGTGGACAGCTGATGTGCGCAGCCACACACACACACACATGGGGCCAGGTTAAGTAACACTGCCAAGTTGCGTTCATGTCAAATGAGGATACTTTTTTGTAATTTTTTTTTTTTAAACCAAAGTAAGTGTCCTAATCGTCCACATCATCGTCAATGTCATCAGGAAGTTCAAACGCTGCTCAATAAGAATTCAAAGAAACTTGCACAATATTAGGAAGGAGGTCATAATGTTGTGGCTGATTGGTGTGCGCAACCAGTAAATCCAATGAAGTCATTGCAATGAGAGGAAATAACTAATGTGGAGGGGGCTGTTTTTGACTCCTTACATTTTATCTTGAAAACTCTTCACCTTGTTGCCTTGTTTGGTTTTCGTGTCATTTTAAAGTTATTTTTTTTCTTTTTGACAAACTGTATTAACACACTGGACCTAAAACAACATAGAAAAACATCAAATCCCAGTAGGAAAAAGTTATTTTTAACCAACCATTTTTGTAACTTAGAATGCAAATCTAAACCACACACAAGTTTGTCATTTATAACCGTTTCCATTAAAATGAAGAAAATGCATCGCAGATTTTTTCCCCCAACTATTTACGACCATTTACAAAAATCAGGTGTCCCAAGAAGTAATAATGTCCAAATGTCCCAAATTAATCTGTGAAATGTCACCTCTTTCTTAGCAACCACTGCCAGATAATTTACTCATTGGTTGATGTGATGCATTTTTCCACCAATAGGACGGAGGCGTTTCATTTATTTATTTTTTTTTTTCTATCAGTTGTAGCTGGCTAGCTCTCCCCTCTTGACATGACACAATACTCAGGAAAAAGTGTGGCGCAAATTATTTATATTAAGTCTAGTTTTACTTGATCTATCAACACAATTTAAGAACCGACAGCCTGTATAGTTTGGAGTTAGCACTTAAAACGTTTAAAAGTTGAAACGGACTCGTTGAGAAGCGTCTTGATGCTAAAAAAAACAAAAAAATGTCGTGAATAGACCTAAATAATTTCTTGTACCAGGCTGTAAACATGTTTAACTATCCTGTAAAGAAGTTCTGCTTTTTAACATGGGGGGGTCTATGGGGATTTGCTCCCTTTTTGGAGACAGTGGCCTCTAGTGGACATTAGAAGAACTGCACGTAGCCATCAAGACGGTTGTAGCAAACTTCAGAAGTAAGACGACAACAACGGAGTGCAGATAAGTTAGAACAGATTTTTGTTTTTTTTACTTTTTCTTATTACAAAGCATATGACATAGATGACAAAACATGAACAGCATTAAAATGTGTACAAACCGAAGAGAGAACATTTCGTAATTGTAAGACAGTGTGTGTGTGTGTGTGTGTGTCGTGTACAAAGACGCGTGAAGCATAATGTGTACGAGACCATTGGCTTGTTCCGGGAGATGAAACCTGCTGAGTGAAATGTTTAATCTGTCACAGGGATGGTTTCACTTCCACGTTCCTCCTCACAGATGTGGCCATATTTCAACTGTACCTGACACGGGCTAGTAAAGAAAAAAAAACCCAACGATGGGAGTAACAACACACGATCGTCTAAGGTTGGTGAATGTCTAGGAGCGGTTCGATCCAGGGGCGCCGTCCTCGTCGTCCGGTGGACAGGCGACGAAATCCGCCAACATGGAGGCCATGGTCTCCTCGGCCTGAAGGACCTGAAGGACGGACAAGACACTTTAGCCAAGGACACATGACGGATTTTAGCCTCCAGTCCCGCAAAGTCAGTCAGCACAAAAATCTGTCAGTGTGTGAAAATAACAGACCTGAGTTAACCCTCATGACCTGACGATGACAAAAGTGTCCTCTTCAAAAATGTCCTAAAAACAGCATGTCAACATAAATCTTTTAATCCACTTCAGTACTGATCACAAATATCAAAAAATATTTATTTTCTGACTTTTAACCCTTTATTCTCCAGTGGTTGTGATGGCATTGATATTTTTTTCAAAACAAAAAAAACAAAAATTTAAATATTTTCAATAAATAAATTGAAAATGGATTTTTCTTGGGGTATTAGAGCCTTAAACATGTCAATTATTAGTAGCAACATTGATTTTAATGTTTTTTTTTGTAGTGCAATTTACTAATATTTTTTTTTATGTTGTTACCATTAAGTGTTTTCTTCAAAAACGCCCTAAAAATAGCATGTCAATATTTTTTCTACTTTTTTTTTTAGTTTTTATTTAACAGTAATCTTTTAATCCACTTCAGTACTAATCACACACACCAAACGTTTGATTATTTTCTGACTTTTAACCCTTGATATTCCAGCATTTGTGATGGCATTGAAATTACATATAAAAAACTAACAAAAAAAACAAAAACAAAACCCAAATATTGAAATATTTTCAATGATAGAAAAATTGCGAGTGGATTTTTATTTATTTACTAGAGCCTTGGATACGTTAATTACTAGTAGCAACACTGATTTTAATGGGTTTTTATTTTATTTAATTTTTTTGAATTTTTTTTTCCATTAAATGTCCTCTTCAAAAACATCCTAAAATAGTATTTTTTTAATTTTTTTTTTTTTTTACATATATCTTTTAATGCACTTTAGCACTAATCACAAATACCCGATGTGCCCGATTAAAGACATTTCTCCTATTAAAACCCATTAAAAAAGGAATTCAAACTGGCTTTTTCCACATTCAGACTCATTCTCTGTCTTTCAAGTAACAGGATAAATGATATAGTGGAAAAATCCTAAATTACACACATGCACTCACACAGGTCAATGCAGAGATCACTATGAACCCATGTGACCTAATGACACCTAATGACATCTCTTAGTCATAACAAACTTGGGAACTGCAAATCGAGGCAAATGTCTAGGCAGGTAAGCTAAGCTACATGGGACCATGTCGGTCTCTTCTCTTTCAGTAGCAGCGTTTCTGTTTTTTCCGCAAAATAAAAGCGATATTTCTGAAATTTCCACGTGTTTCCATTGAAAGGTTGTTTTGTAAATGAGCTGCAACTCCTGTAAAGTCTCGTCTTTTTCCACAACATCCCGTAACTCTCTTAAATTCTCGACTTCACTTTGAGAAAGCTGGGCTTCAAATTACCTGGTCACATGACCCCCAGCGTCATCTTCCGGGGACGGTGAAGAAAAAACAGTGTTTCTACTGGGGGTTCTTTGAACACTTCCATTATTGCGATATTTGGGGTTTGGACATTTCTAGGGGCCATGGAAATGCAGCAACTGTCTACGGCTTCTGTAGGAATCACCAACCCCACGACGTCACCGACCACAGTCTGACAAAATGGTGCTAAAAAAAACAGTCGCTGTATTTTCTGCTTGTATGTCAACATTTGTCAGTAGTGTTACATATTGTTGATAAGAGCGCAACTCCACCTATGAAATACAGGTTACCTGACTGAGTGCTTCATTTCCCCTTTAAACCAGTGAAGAAATCTGTAATCAGATTACTTTTCCAAGCCAACTGTGTGTGACACTGACCATAGTGATGACGCCATATTGGCTTTCAGCCATGACGTAACCACGGTGATGACACATTTGCTCTAATTTAATTAATGTGAGGAATTATTAACCAAATTTAATATTATTTATTATTATTATTAACTATTTCTAAGACCTTTCTTTGCAGGTAGGATACACTCCCCTAGCTTCATAAATTTACTCTCCATCTTTCTTTGATGCGTTCAGGAAACCTCCGATATCATAGCGTTCACATTACAGGCTAACTCTTGAAGCCCTGCTTCTGGCTTTGCACATAAAAGAAAAGAGAAAGTAATTTATATTTTTACCTTTTTCTTCTCAGCACTTTGTCCTGCTTCCTCTTCCTCCTCGTGTTCCTCCTCTCTCTTCCTCTTCACTCCCACCCCCTCCTCTCCATTACTCTCCCCACAGCTTCCTTCTCCTCCTCCTTCTCCTCCTCCTCCTTCACTCTCCTGCTGCTCCGGTTCCTTGTTGTCGTTCTTCTCAGCTTGCGTCTCCTCCTGCTCTTTAGTACTTGATCCCGTTGAGGTTTCAGGATCCGCCGCCGCCGCCGCCGCCGATGTCGAGTCTCCATCTTGGACTGCGACCAACGGTTGGTCCTGATGACCGGGCGGACGGTCGTCACTCGCACCGACTTCCTGCGTAGGTTCGGACGTTAAATCCTGTAGAAAGTGGACGAAAAGTTCATAGGTTAGGTGGACGTATACAATGGATTATATGGAACCGCTTTCATCCTTGTTTCGTCTTTGTTGTGCCATAAAAACTGAAAGTGGTCGGGCGTATTCTGCATCATTTCATGTCTTATTCTTTTATTCGTACGTTTAATGGTTAAGGTCGTCAATGACTTTTTTTATTTTTTATTTTCCAGAATCAGAATGAGCTTTGTTGATCAAGTACGGGTGCACATACAAGGAATTTGACTCCAGTCACTTTGCTCACTGGTTCAAAACAAACATATTTAAATATAAGCGTTAAAAAATATAAGCGTAAAAAATAGAAAACATAAATTAGACTTTCAGAATAAAATGATTAGATCTAATAGATATGAACATACAATGTTTTTCTTTAAATAGGAAGCGACGTGGCCGAGCTAAAACTGAATTCTGATGACAGAAACAAAAACATGAAAACGAGACGGCACTTGAAGGTTCTGATTTGATAGATCGTCTGTCGCGTGATGAAATAAGGGCCATTACTCTATCTGATCTTATTTAGGCATAGACCGTATATAAATATGGACAAAGCGTCTCCACTTCTTCTCATTGGCCAAACTTACTGTATTTTCCTGATCAGACTTGATCAGAGTCTGAGGGCGGAGCCACGATATTGATGCCCCGCCCACACTTCCTCTAGACTGATTCATATTTTCATTTAATTAACACTTCGCTCCGCTCTACCTTCCTCCACCAGTTACGAGGAAATGTTGGATTATACACTGGACTTATCTTCTCATGGGACTACTTTATGGAGCGGTTGGCATGGCAACTGGTGGTCGCCACTATGTAACATCTTGTTTCTATAGCGTCAAATAACCAACCAAAACAAAAGTTATCCAAAGTGTTTGACACCTGAACACACATGAACATTGTATTAACTACCTAAAATGACAGAAACCATCTTGGAAAAAGAATATATTTGATATGTATCACAGTTTGACCCAAGTCCCACCCACTAACATGGAGGGGGTGGAGCTTATGACCTATACTGCAGCCTCCAGCCACCAGGGGGAGCTGTACTTGCTTTGGCTTCACTTTAGAGGAGTTGTTCTTCCGTAGCTCATATATTCATGCAGCCTCCATCACGACCAGAAGTCTCATCAAAGTACTACTTTTATTTCTTTAAGGCGGCACAAATTTAAATAGTTATTATTATTGTTGCAAGTTGCAGTTTGACTAAATTTAATAATTAAGAGTTGACAAAAAGTGCAATGACTTTTCGTCGACTACTACAAAACAAAGGACTGTGTCTGAAACTTTGCCAACAAAAGAAACCGTTTAGCTGAAATAAAGACCGTTTGAACAAACAAACTTTCCACTCCTTTCTGTTTAGACTTCCTCATTCTTGCGTTTTATCTTTAAGTCGTCAGTGTTGACAGATCAGATATTATCTATCTATTACCTGTTGACTCGTTGCCTGCTCTGAAGGGACCGTCGGCTCGTACTCCTTGGCTCCTTGCTCCCACGGTTGCGCCTCCTTCTGCAGCAGCTCTTCTTCTTCTTCTTCTTCGGCTCCTGCTCCTCCTGCTGCCGCCGCCGCCGCCGCCGCCCCCTCCTCCTCCCCCGTCTCCTCCAACGCTCCTCCGGTGACGCACAAGATCTGTGGCATGTTGGGGTCGTCCATCCTCTCGCCGTCCTCCTCCTCTTCCTCCTCGTCCTCCTCCTCCTCCTCCCTCTCGGGATCCCGGGCGTCCTCCTCCAGGACGCCGATGCTCTCCACTTCCTGCACGTTCATCCTGTCGTCCCCGAACAGCGCCTTGTTGGTCTGGATCTCCTCGATCCCTCCTTCCGTGTCCTCCTCCACGCTTAACCCAGACATCCGTCCCTCATCGACGGCAGCTCGAAGCGCCTTCCCCTCCTCCACCCCGGCGTCTCCCAGCTTATCCTCCGCTCCTTTCATTGGAGGCATGTCCCCATGCTGCCCCGGCTGCTGCTGCTCCTCTTCCTCCTCCTCTTCTTCCAGCTCTTCCCCTTCCTCCTCCTCATAGTCCTCATACTCCTCCCCGTAGAACTCGTCCTCGGCTAAATCGCTCACCTCCTCCTCCTCGTCGTCGTCCATCCCTTCCTCCTCCTCCTCCAGCTCTTCGTCGTCCTCCATGTCCTCCTCGTCCTCCTCCTCCTCGTCCTCCTCGTCCGTGCTGTTGATGTTGATGACGGCCGAGTCCTCGTTGCTGGCCGGCGTCGGCAGGTGCTGGTGCAGGTTCCGTCCCTGCTGACTCAGCTGGTTCTGCAGCTGGTGCATCTGGTGCTGGAGGCCCATGGGGCCCGGCTGGCCCGCCGCCGAGGGCTGCATCAGCATCTGCTGGAGCTGGGGCCTGCCGGGCAACGAGTCCCCCAGACCACCAGGCGGAGCTGTGAGGGCGCTGTGGTTCAAAGGAGGAACTAGGGAAACCACCGAGGCGCTGGAAGGAGGGAACGAGTTGATGGGGGTTGTGGAAGTGGTGAGGAGTGGGGAGGAAGTGGCTAGGTCGTTGGGCAAAGAGGTTCCGTCTATCGTGGTGGTGGCTGCCGCTGTGGTGGGAACCATGGTGATGGGTTCCCCCTCCGGGAGCGCGACACCGGCTGGCAGAGCCGAGAGCATGTTCTGCGAGTTCACGACCGCTTCGTCCTGCTGGTTCTCCATGTTCAGCATCCCCGGGGGAACGATGACCACGCTGTCGTCCGAGTCGCTCGCCAGAGAGATCTCCACGTCGTCCGCCTCCTCTTTGTCGTAGCGGACGAACACGGGCCTCTGCCCCTCCGGGTGGCCGAGGGCGACGGCGTCCGGCTGGTGGTGCGCGTTGGGGGACAGGATCATGTCGGCCGGGGTGGGCACCTGACCCGGGAGCCCCGGGACCAACGAGAGGTGGTTCTCCAAAGAGCCCAGCAGGGAAGCGGGGCCCAGGCCGAGGGAGTGTCTGGCGGGGAAGGACGGACCAGGGGCGGGGCCTCCTAGAAGGGTCGGCAAGGTGAGTCCGGGGGCGGGTCCCTGGGAGGAAGGGAGGACTGAAGCCATGGCGCTGGGTTTCTGGGCGAGGGACGGTAAGGGGAGCGCGATGGAGGCCGTGCGGGGGTGGAGAACCGAGTTACAGATGGTGAGTGCCTCGGCACAAAACGAAGAGACCTGAAACGTGTGCGCACAGAGAAGAACATTAAGGCAAGAAGCCTCGATATGTACGGATGTTTCTCCTGAAACCTGGTCTACCACTAACCTTGAGGTTGCGGTCGGTGCGTCCGTTGCTGAGGATGGACACGGCGCAGGTCAGAGGTGGAGGCCAAGTAGCCGACGGCACTAGGACCAGAGCCAGCAACAACCTGAGAGTTCACACAGAGAAAACAGCCTCATTATTACACCTTCGGTTTCCTTCACTTCTTCTTATACATCTACATGTGCCGATCGGTATCAAAGACGATTCAGGTGTTCTTTTGTTTAGTTTTTTTAATCATCTGATCGGTACTTTAGTAGGTTTTATCGCTGGTTATAAACAATAAAAAAAACATCACAGCCTTTTAAGACCTTTAATATATAAAAAAACAAAACTTGAGGTTTTTGAATTCACTCAGAAATGGACAGTATTCAAAGTGTGACTCAACACTGGGAAGTTGTACTTTCTCGAGAAAAAAAAAAAAAAAAAAAAAGAGTTGCCATTACTGTAACGATGACGCAAGACCGGGGCGACCCAGGAGAAGAGAGCTGTTAGTAAAAGTAAGTCATACCCTTGAGATGTCACAAAGCAAACCTTCCCAGTGTTCAGCCACACTTTGAATACTGTCAACGGCCCAAACCACTGTGCTTTAACAGATCACCGGCCGTACGTTTGGTTTCAGAGGGTTGATCTTCTCGGTTGGCCGGCGTTAAAGTTGCCAAAAGGAAGCGGAACCAACATTGCGCCACTAAACATGTCTACCGAGAGGAAGAACTTGTAAACAATGCCATGTATGTCTGCAGAGGTTGTCACAACGATGCGTTTCCTGGAGGCAAACCTTCCAGAGAGGGACAATTTGTGGGAGATTAGGGGAGTTTTATGGTGGAAAACGCAAAGTACGAGCTCCTCCATCCTCACGTTCACGCAAATCTGATATTTGGGTGAAACAGCAACAACATTAATGTACCGGCTTGTGACGGCGCTGCATCAGATACTGACCCTCGATGGGAGGCTTGACAGGGAAGTGAGATTTAAGACTTCTTAAGAACATCATGGGTTAAATTTATGACCTATGTGAATTACCAAACATAAGGACTATCAAAATTATCCAGCAGTGTCTTGTCATACAGCTATCAACTCGACGAATGAGGAACAGAAACAGAAATGGCCGGGGTCAGAGGAGGTCATACTGTACAATCTAATTTGGGATTATCACATTTTTAAGACTTTTTAAGACCTAAATCCTGCTACACTGAGTTTAAAAAGGACTGTGGACTGTAAACCAGACTGTTCGTTTGTCTTCGCATAGACCTGGGATATGCACCACAGCCTTTCTATAACTAGACACGGGTTTGCAATGTATGGACTTCACGGAGAAAATACTAAAAACAACGCAGAGTAAAAAAAACGAAGGACAAAAAAAAAAGATTGGATGTGGCCTAACTTTGACAGAACGATCTATCGTACTTAATCCAGTTAAATCTAGGAGAAGAGAGGGAAGCGTTATTTTTGGATCTACCATAACCTGGATGACTGAGAACCTACATGGACATATACAGCAAAGCAATGCACTTTTAAATGTCGTATTCTTTCTGTAGTTTAAGTGTAGCCCCACAGATCCCAGACAAAGAAACTCTGACTTCATCCAATGATGAGCAGTAATCATGGTGTGAATGAATGAATGAATGAAGGGAGAACCTGTATAGTTCCCTGCGGGTCAGGGCGCTGCTGTACTGCCCACTAACGCCCCCTGCAGGATCACACGCGGTACTGCTGTTGGACTGCTGCTGCAGGCGGACACACAACGGCAGCACCACGTCATGGAGTCGCTGCGAGGCAATAAACACACGGAGGTTTATCTTCTGTTCTGATGAAACAGTGAACAAGGTGTCGGTTATGCAAAACTTTTCAGACGCTATTCACCTTGTGTACGTCATCTCTTAGCAATGTACCGCAGGTCTGTATGATTTGTCTAAGTGCTGTGAAGAAAGAGGAAGAACAAAAAAAAATAAATAAATTACACACAAGAAAAACAGGAGGTTTGATCTAAACTAAACCGAGGGCGCATCTCACACCTTTGAGGGCTGAAAGGCAAGTGTCCTGATTGGAGTGAAGGTCTCCTTTCCTCTGGAGTGGTGGTCCCACGGCGTCCATCATGACCAGCTGCTTCGTCCTCCGAGGGCCCGGCTTTCCTCCAGGAACCGGATCCGCCGAGAGGCCGGCCCGGAGCTGGAGGAAGGTAAAGGGAGTCGGTCAATAAATAAATGAATGAATTGATGAATGAATGAATAAATAAATAAAACCACATTCACGTTGAACTCACCTTGACCGACTCCGGCCCGGGTGTGATGTCGCTGAGCAGGTGGCTGAAGAGGATGTCGGAGTGACTGGGGCTTCCCTCCAGGATGCTCGCCGAGGCGCCGGCCACCTGGACCCACAGCTCTAAGGTTCTGTACACCGACACCCGAACCGAGCTGTGAGACCAAGGAAGGAAGAGACTTAAAACACAAATTCATCCACACACACAAAAAAATACATGACTCGTTAATTAGAGTCATCTTTGGGGACGTATTCAACGGAAAGATGGGCAAAACTTTCAGAAATATCGCCTTTATTTTGCAAAAAAATGTAACTGAAACAGGTTTTCCCGCAACCTAAAAGCCTTCGGTGCGGGATTAAAGAATTCCCTGAGGTCTGGGGTGTTTTCGTTGCTCATTTTCAGAATATCTGGCAGCAATAGTTGATATATTCCTCACATATCACAGTACATTGGAAAAAACATTTGGATTGAAGCTGCAAGTTGAGTGGATTTGGTCACGGTGGGGCAAAGGTAGAGTTACCTGTAGGCTCGTTGTTGTCCCACACTGGCCTCGGGAACGGGCGTCCACGCAGCCAGGGTTTGAGAAAAAAGCCTCTGTAGAACAGCTGCGTACTGAACCATACCGCTACGCACCCTGAAACCCAGAAACATGGCTGTCAACGTCACGTCAACGCTACCTGCGTCATTCAGATGCTGAGTGAAAGATAAATTAATAGAATAGAATTAATAGAATCTAATGCAACAACAATGAAATCTATATTCTTAACCTGAATACATGGGAACAGACAGCTGCAGATATGTATAGTCTGTATAAAAACAGGGAGCAAGTCAGCGCCATGAATAGCATTTAATAGCACTCCAGTAGCCAGTGTAGCCTTCTCCATTAGCTGCAGCTGAAGGTCTAATAACTTTATCTAAGAGTTGATGTGCAGCCTCCTTCGCTCCCATTTGGTGGAGTTAGCGTTAGCGGATGTTTTTTCAGATGCGTAGCAGTACTACTTAAGTTGTATTGTCACGACAGTATGGGCTGCATCTTTAGTGAAATATTTCCACAGACTTAGGGTTAGGCCTCAGGGTTAGGGTTTGTTTGCTGCAACGACCCACTGGACTCCTCACCACGTCTTCTAGGAGGCGTCCATGTTGTCATGTGATCTGCAGCTAGTTGATGTGATGCTTAAATCACCGAAACCTGTGTTGCTTTTCAGTCTGGTTACACGGTACAGAGTATTGGTACCCATCTCTAGTCTTACCATCTTTTCTTAATTTCACCCGCTGTTTTTCTTGCCCCCCCCCCCCAAACCTCCCATATTGTGTTTCTCCTTGGTTATGTTAATATTTCTTTGCCGCAACTCCAAAAATATGTGTGTTTGCCTCTTGCACCAACACTCCAGTTCCAAGGCTTCAAATTTAAGTTTGTTCTTTCATCCACTCTGCTCTCCAATGTTCTCTCTGGTGCAAAATCGTCATTTAAACGGGGTGACCTCCACCACTTTTGTGTCAATCGCTCATGCAAACCCACAACACATGCAATCTAGAGGCTTGCACACGCAACTTAGAGCCCCTCATTTGTCATACCTTGCTTAGTTGCTTCTCATGTTGCTGTAACTCAGGATTGCTACATCTACCACAACCCCCCTCTTCTGCCATTTGTGTGTTTGCCAGTGTGTCTGAGGCAATAGTGTAACATAGCACATGCATTGTGAGCGCTAACCCCCCGCATCACTCCCAAACCGAGTGCATTCTCCAAAAACAATGACATTTTCTGGTATATTGTCTTTATACTTCTTTTTGCTTATGCAAATCAATACATTCTGTGTGTATTCACGACTTTGCGGAGTGGTTGCACATGCTCGAAATCATTTACTCACACTGTGATGAGCTCCGACAAGACCTCTATGGTGTTGGTGTGAATAATGGGGAGGACCAACAACCTCAAACTTCCGTCTTCCGCCATGTTCTGAGACACAAGGAGGACAAACAGAAATGGATCAGGATCGGCAGCGTTTGGCGACACGTGGCTCATTTCTATTTGGTTAGTGGTTGTGCGTTTTATGCGCTCACGATGCTCTTGGCGCTGACGGCGAGGGCTTGGCAGACCAGGTTGAGGATCGGTCTGACGGGCAGACGGACTTCTGAAGCAGGATCCACTCTGAAGAGCGAGAGAAACGTGAAAGAAAAGAACCCAATGAAGACATGAAGTGTTGGAAAAGCATCGTGGACATTAAGCTCTTTAAGATTTTGAGTTTTAATCGTGGTTGTTGTATGATGCCAATGTACTGTATCTGCAACATTCAGTTCTTCTAAAAGTGTGTCACAGTTTGATGTTCCTCAGTTATGAGTAGGGATTAGAGATGCACCGATCCGCCTTTTTACCACCGATACCGATATCGGAGGTTTAGTATCGGGCCGATACTGATACAGAGAAACAGCGCAGAATTATGGTAATAAACTGTAAGTTTCATTGTGTGGAAAAGACTGGGGTCATTCTTTTGTGCAAGGCAACATCAGACTTGAATTTTCTTCGATATCGGTACCGATACCGATACAAATATCGGACCGGTGCACCCCTAGTAGGGATGGGCGATATGGGCTAAAACATTATCCTGGCTCTCATCTTACTCCGGCTTGTGGTTGTTGTTCAGATGGCGGAATAAATTAGTTATGTTGACGTCTTTAGACAAACATTGACATCGCATGTAATATTAGTTTGACAGCATTGCACCAGGTTATAGTCTGCAACCATCTGAAAACCAGATATGCTCCAGCTACTATGATGTTATCCCAAAATATTAACGATGAAATGTCCGCACCTACAATAACATCATGGGGTTCTGTCTTTAAATTACTGCAACAAAGCACATATTGGATTTTGCAACAAATAAAGGTAAATAAAAAGGTACAGTAATAATATTGTTTTATTTCTTTTGTGTATCATGTTACGAGACATGGACAACTGACATATTTCTTAGATTTTCTTCTTCTTTTCTTTCTACTTTCTGTAATTTTCCTGTGTGGTTATAAGCGTGTATATGTACGTATAAGAATGGGTGAACGTGTGTATGTGTGAGTATATGTATAGGTGTATATATGTGTATTTGTGTATAAATGGGTGTATTTATGCATGTATGTTGGCCATATGTGTATGGGTACCAATTTTTTGCTGTTTTTTCTTTTTATTCTATTATGTTATTAGTCTGTTTCATTGTGTTCTTTTATGTTTACGGTCGGACCCCAGGAAGAACAGATTCACCAAATTCCCCATATAAAACACACAAACCCTGTAAACTACCCGAAAGGACTGAGATTACTGTATAAAATATGAACACTGAACACGTTTTGGTACCTGAGTGTGTGTTTGAGCGCCAGGCAGACGGAGGTGTATCGATGCTGGAGCTGCAGCAGCAGCAGAGGATCGTTTTGGCTAAGATGAGGAAAGGCTAACTTCACTCCTGGTCCTTGACACTGAGAAGCTCCGTCTGTAGCAGCAGCCACATCAGATACACATGTAGAAAACAAAACATCGACAATGAAGATAAAACTCACCAACAAACACCAGTTACTGAACCAGGCTTCCAACTGTGAACCATTTAAAGCGTCTAGTGTTTGGGCTTAAAGTAAATAAAAAATGTTTTTAAATCCTGAGGCTGAACTTTTTTCTCGGGTTTGGAATTTGAGGAATTATTCGATTAGCAATTTAACTATTTTCAATTTACACAAAACACCTATAGATCATATTCTAACGCTGAATTTCAAAATTTACATCCTAACATTTAATATTCGTTGTTATGACTTTGATGAAAAAAAACCACTGGCTTGGATGACACCTTCATGAACACTCAGAAATTCTATATTTCAGACTTTCGATATCCTAGCGTTCATGTTACAGATTAACTCGGAGGAGAAAAAACAAATTGGTTTGTTGTCACCGTTTGCTGAACATTAAAATATGCGCAGCAGCTTTTTATTTTTAGTTTGGATGCAGTCGTCTCTGAGTTTGACGACTCAGAGCTAATTTTTTCCCAGGTTGTCTTGAACGCAGCATCGGCTGAATCTCAACCACGTTTTCCAAGACCCAAGAAGAAAAAAAAAATTCTTATATTCAATCAAATCATCTCGTATTAAGAAAAAAATCTGCCAAAGCTTTTGTTGCTTGACAAAAATTCTTTAAATTTTTAAAATAGGCTCAAAGTTCTTGTCTCTGAACAAAATGTAAACAAGATGTATATGTTTAATACAAGGATTTTTTGCTTTCACGTTTTTTTGCATTGTGCTCATACCTGACAATATCACACATCAACAAGTTTTTTTCTTTCCAAATGTTGGATTTTTTTATTATTTTTTTTAAATCATAATAAAACGCCAATTTGTGAGTCTCCAGTTTAAGAAGATTCTCCCAAAGTCTGGTTTGGGGTTTTTTTTGCTAATTTTCGGCAGATCTGGCAGCAACGGTTGATATATTCCACACAAAATCTTTTTACAATTATTCTTATTAAGAGAAGACATAAGGCCCACACCTTTATTCAACAGGGGCAGAAGGGACCTTACGATTAGACATGGGACCATGACAACAAACTTCTGTGAAACTGTTAAAAACTTGATTTAATTAACATCGTTTTTGTGGCAAAATGTCGAAACGTACCGGTCTCTGACCCTTGGTAGAGCTGAGTCAACAGGTCGCTGGCTGAGGCCAGTAAGCAGTGGATCTGATTGGTCCAGGCCTCGGCTCTACCGGCACCCACACCTCTGTCCAGCAGCCCCCCCAAACAAGGCAGGTGACCATAACACTGACAGGCCATCTGATAGAGAAGCATTTAAAAAAAAGAAAAATACATTTTTTAAAGCTTAAATGACTTGCTTAGATACATTTATTACACGAATGACGAACCTCTTGTGTCTTTCGGTTGGTGCTGTCCATTTTGGAGAGGAAGTAAGCTCCTAGTTTGTCCTTGAAGACAGAAATAAAAAACAGAGTTAGACCAAAAAGTGGCAAAAACTACAAAAAGTGCCTTCTTCTTCTTCTCTATCTCACCCTGAGGGATCCACAGGCTCGGGGGTAGTGGGTCATACAGGCCGTCATCCCCTCCATGGCCGCCAGCTCACACTGAGATCAGAGGAAGTTAACAGCATGACGTTACAGACATTTCTTCATTATTTCCCTTTAAATCGACACATATAGAGCTATTTAGACGTCCAGATCCTCACCTCTGTCTTAAGGCCCAGCAGAGACGTCAGGATGCCCAGGATGGAGTTGAGGCCGACCTCTCTGGCCAGCTCCGCCAGCTGGGACGAGTACTGCAGCAGGTCCTTCAGGATATTCACCGCGAGGTGGATGGTCTGGACCGGAGCCTGAGACTAGAGGAGGACAGCAAGCTGGTTAGAACATCATTATCACCAGGGACGATCCAGACGTTGGTAGTCCTTTATTTTAGCTCTACCATAAACCAAAACCATCGTAGCATATCTTCTGTTTTATTGGCACATTTCACGTGGTTTTGGTATATTGACCTATATATTGCAATATTCTACATAGTTCACAGAGAAATTTTAAATGCAGCTTAAAATACAAGTTGTATATATGTAATTATCAGTGATAATTCATTGGACAAACTGAGTCAATAATCAGTACATTTTTATGAATGAGAAAAAAAAAAAATGTTGCGCGTAGATTATGGTTATTACGGTAGCCGGTCGCGCTGCTATTGACGTCACAGACTTAACAGTTTAAATATGTTTAAATATGAATAAATATGTCAAAATAAAAGGAACTGTAAGTGTTCATGTTTGTTCATTTCATCTTGATGACATTTTAGTTTTTTATTTTATTCGAGCTGTAAATGTCCCCGGATTTCCACATCAGCAGTCAGCGCTAACATGAGGCCATTCAAACCCGGTTTACTACTAGTGTGGGATTATTCTACAATATTTACTCATCATCACAGTAAAATAGTCCATCCTTAGTCAGTCTACTACATTAATTCCTCTCTCAACCAGTAGAAAATGTCATGAACACGTTATTATGCATGAAAAAAATAAATACCGTAATATGCTGTGATACCGTCAGAATAATATTCATTAATACACAGGACGAGATGTTACGATCCCTATTGCCATGATCTGAGGCAAAACTCCTTTAGAAGTCCAGTCCAACTGGACCAGCAGTCAGCTACTAACTAGCCTAGCCTAGCCTAGCCTAGCCTAGCCAGCAGCAGTAGGTAGTAGAGATGATGGGACGTGCAACTACACTTCAACCAAACATCTCTCCCTTCTGCTAGGATCAGGAATAAAACACCAGCTAACTAGCCTAGCCACAGAAGTCAAACACTAGTAAACACCAGCTAACTAGCTTAGCCGCCAGCAGTAGGTAAAAAAAGATTGGACACACAACTATACTTCAATCAACATCTCTCCCCTCTGCATAAACATTTTTTAGCCCTATTTGATGCTCATTAGCTGATAGACTGGGACGTCCCTGATCCGTAGACCTCGTTTCATATAGTATCATTTGCTTCTCATAAAACATGCGTCGTCGTCCTACCTGTATGACCTGCTGCAGGGAGCGCAGCCAGGAGAGGCAGTGCTGCTGGAACAGATCACTGGAGCTGTCTTTCACCAGCACGGAGAGAAGGCAGAGGCCCTCGAACCTGCTCACAAAAACACACCCGGAGTCACGTTACCAATCGCTTCAGATTTAGGGCCAAGAGATGCATTAAAGTAAAAGTCAATGCAGTATCACCCGCATCTTAACGTCATTTTTTCAGTGTGACCTGTTGATCCCCAAGTCAAGATGACAAACTAACAACAATATCACCTACACCAATCTGCCACAACTTTATGACCACCTTCCTAATATTGTCTCCCTTGTTGCCTCCTAAACTGTAGTGAGTCATCAGCGAATGGACGTGGACCTTCTGAGGTTGTACTGTGGGTTGAGGGGAGGGGCCTCTATGGTGGATCATCCCACAGATACTTGATCAGTTTGGCGTCTAGTGAATTTGGAGGCCAGGTCAACACCTTGTGTTGGTCAAGGAGTGTCATTGTTAAGGGGGTGGGGGTGTCTGTTCTGGTTTAACTGGGTGCTACGAGTCTAAGTAACATCCACATGAATGAATGTCAAGTCCAAACGTTTCCCAGCAGAACTGCTCCAACAGCACGGGTTTAAATGTCATTTAATTCTCCTGTCAGTGGACTTAATGTTGTGGCTGATCGGTGTATGTCTGTGTCTTAAGTCCAAATTAAAAAAAAAATAATTGGTTTAATTAAACAGGAAGTTTTATAAACAGCAGGCACCCGGTGGGACAAATAAAAACAGAATATATATAGATTTATTAATATTATTTCTCACCTGGTTTTACTCGCACCCAGTTTGGAATTACTGAACCCCACGAGATCCCCGACGGCGCTCGCGCCCTGCAAACGTAAAACAAGACATGATTAATTTATTCATTCACTTATGTATTTTACTATTTTACCTAACACATCCACCTCTCCGCTTCTTTTCATTTTATACATCTCCACATGCTCCACTAAACAACAAAAGCCAGCCGCACCAGACACAACGCTAACACACAACTAGCTCTTATTTTTTTCTGTTTGCTTGTTTGTTTTGATTCTGTTTGATCTGTTTGCACCTGTGTCGAGAAGACGCCATGTTCCCTGTAGTTCGCCAACAGAGCGGGTAAATACTCGGGACGCTGCTCCTTCAGAACCGACACCAAGCCCTCAGTGAGCCGCATCGCAGACGGTCCATGCATCCGAGTCGACGCCGCCATCTTGCCTCCTGTCTCCGGCCGAGCGTACGTCACCGCTGTGCGACGGTGTGACGTCATTTTAATGAGTTTTTTTTTTCAAATAAACTTTATTAAGCCTTACAATTCAGGACGATTCGGCAAAAAGACATTAAATTTGTTTTTGTTTTTTGTTTTTCTCAGAAAAAAAATAATATGATTTCCAAATTAACAATATTATCATCCTTGGAAAATTTTACCAAACAAATATAAATACATTATTGTCTCAAATAACGCTATCTACGATATCTATCTGTCTATCTATTGATTTATATATTTAGCTTAATATCTATCTTACTTATCAAAAACCACTCTTCTTCTAATATTTAAATGAGAATGGTCTGTATGCTTTGATATCTAGTATATACAGTCAATGTTTGATATACGCTGTTATTTTTTTTCCATCTTGCCTTTCCGGCCGAGCGTACGTCACGACGCTGCGACGGGTGACGTCATCTTAATGCATCTTTTTCTATTTTGTTGCCATTCTCACTTATTATCCTGCTTTCTTCTGCATTATTCTCTATTGTAAAGGCGGTCTGGCACCAATAAGACTCTGATTTTCTCCCGTTTACAGATATTTGAGTGGGTTTGGGGGTTCATCACTATAAAATCTAACTAAATTCTTTCGGGAAGCCGCTGGTTTTTCCGTGGGTTTTCTGCCCGCCGATGGCTAACGAGAGGCTCAGGATCCTGGAGGAGGTGGAGAAGGAGATCGCGGTGGTGCTGCAGTGTGCCGGTGAGCAAAGAGTTCTGCTACTGCGTCTTGAAAAATCTCAAAATTAAATTGTGCTTATTTTAGATTTGTTGGTGCGCTGCCGTGTTAAAGGCACAAGATACTCTCGTCGGCGAGGTTCCAAGAATTCTGCTTTAAATTTAGCAAGATAAAATAAGATAGTATTTTTTGCTTACTTTAGTCCCACAGTGGGGAAAATTACGGAGGACAAAATTTGAACATCAAGCTGTCCCCTCCATTTTTTTTCCCTGTCATTATTCGAAGCATTACGGTAAACGCATGCACCACATGTAACTGTCCGTGCCCCACCATTCATTTTACAGTCATTTATTCTGTCAAACAGTAAATAATGAACTAATAGAACTTTAATGAAAATGTATAATCCCGTAGTGGGTAAATTATTAAGCTATAGAGCCCATCTTTTCTTTACTGGATTTGTGTCGCCCTTATTCGAATCATTACGGTAAAGTAAAATAATTTATATTATAATTTATATATATATATATACACAAAATTACAACGTATGTTGTAATAAACTACTTACATAATGACCTGTTTCAAATTAATTAGTAATAATCAACAGAAAAAAGTTGGTGCACCACCTCAGGATGTTACCCCGAAACTACCAGATCTCTCTGGTGCGGAGTCTCAGAATAAGAGCCTGATCTGGTCCTGATTTCTAACCCAACACGCGTTTGTCCCCCTGCAGGCAGCATCGTTCTGGAGCTCTCCAAGGAGAAACACAACAACAGCTTCCTGGACCGGCAGCTGGTCCAGTTCCAGAGCTCCATCAACCGGGTGGAGAGCGAACTAAGCGCCCAGATCCGCTACCTCACGCAGGTTGAACACACGGCCGTGTCACTACGTTATTCTTATTAACGATGAACTTACATGTGTGGCCACAGGATCGTCTGTCATTAAATCCAACTGTTGGCTGAATGTTGGAACAAACAGGACTTTAATTTGCCTTTTTTTTGTTTTTTTTTCCCTCTAGGTAGCAACTGGTCAGCCTCACGAAGGCTCCACATATTCAGCCAGGAAGGACTGTCAGATGGCTTTGAACAGAGCCGAGTACGCCAGGGTCAAACTGGGGGAACTGGGACGGACCTGTGAAATAATGCTGGAGCAGCAACAACAACAACAGCAGCAACAACAACAGCAACAACAACAACAGCAGCAGCAGCAACAGTCGACATGAGAGCACAGGAGGTCGACTGGTCGGACTCTAAAACTTGATCTGCTCTTGGTTGTAGCGCCGGTGTCAGACGTGGCCAAGAAAGAAAACTGGTGTGGACTGGATGACACACGATACAGATTTGCAGCCTTATTGGTGAACACATGTAGAAACTGTTCTTCTTTAACAATAAAAATAAAAACAACAGTCGCGTACATGGAGAATATGAGCAAGCATCAAGGCAACGGTTCAAAAAATAATCACTCAGCTATTAACAAAGTATAACTTTATTGCAAAACGACGATGTAGTGATTTACTTTATGAAAACGTAGTAAAAAAAAAAACAAAACTAAAAACATTACATGCTACTGAATTAAACAAAAAAACAAGTAAACATTCTTTCTGAATTGTATTTGTTAAAATAAAAATACAAAAAAAAGCTCCCAAAAAAAAAACTAAGCTGAATTTAAAAGCTCTGCAGCTCCGACTGATTTGTATGAGGATGGTGGTGGTGATGCGTTAGCGTTAGCAGTAAAAGTCGGCAGTGTGTACGGTGGAATGAAAACAACAACAGTACAAATGTCATTTTTTTTGTCTCCCAGTCCGATAACTAATCAGAGTCTCAGCCTGATCCTAAACGTCCTAAACGTCTCCTCGTCTCCTCGTAACAGTCGACTGGATTTAGTCCAGCAAACCTGTGTAAGACCTTTGTGTGTCTAAGTTCCAGTTACATTTAGTTTAGTTCAGATCTGGTGCTAATCTTTTAATATTCATAGTCGTTTGATCAGAGTCCCAATCTGATCTTAAGGCTGAGCGGTAAATGTATATCACAGTATTTAGTTTTTTTTATGCATAATGAGGTTTTCATAACGTTTCCCACTGGTTGAGACGCAGTAGATGAACTATTTTACTGTGATGATTAGTAAATATTGTAGAATAATCTCACACTAGTAGTAAAACAGGTTTGCATGGACCCGTGTTAGCGTGTAGCCCAACAACACTGGCAAAAAAATGTTTTTTTTTTTTGGGTCGACCAAAAAAAAATACAAAAAAACCCAACATCTGACACAGAATCTGAAGGACCAGGGTTCCTACGCAAGTATGGAAAGTATAGAATTAGATTTTATACATTTCCACGTCCATGAAAATTAGTGCGTGGAAAAAAAATTCATCTTTCCAACACTGTTAACACTGTCCAATTTTCAAAAACATAAAATCATAAATAAAAAAAACAAAAAATTAATCAGTTTTTTTGTTTTTTTTTAAAAAAAATTCTTTATCATTGCTGTAATTTCTCAGACGACTGACTCACCCGATTTACAATTTGTTTAATTTACTGTTGTATTCGACTTAATCTAGTTACTTGTTAAAAGTAGAATTTTTTTCCTGAGAGGTCTGAATATTGGAGTCTGGAAAAAGTAAAGAATTTTGAGATTTCAGATGTGTAGGAACCCTGAAGTTCTTCCGCGTCTTTGTAAACATATCAAACCTTTCCATCTTCACCACGCCACGAAAAAATTCATACAACGATAAAAAAAGATACCGGCGCTCGGTGTGAACTTCTGCGCTGATCTTAAACGTCCTAAAGTTCCTCCCCTGTAGCTTCCTAAAGTCTTCCTTTATCTTCTCCTGGAGTCGACTGGATTCAGCCCAATAAGCTCCAGAAACGTTCTGGTCACCCAACGCTGCCGTAAACTCCCTGAACCTCTCCGGAAACGCTTCTTTGAAACGTTCAGTCACCAAACATCCACATGGCTCAAGTTACGCATTTCTGACGACTTCCTTGTCCACATTCAGCTTCTTCCCCAGAGCAGACGTGTCCACACACAGCACAGACAGAACAAACCGTCTTAAAACACGTGGACGTGGTTTTGGTTTAAGCCACATCTTAACTAATAACTATGAAAGATCAGGTTTGGCTGAAGCCCAAATCCACTTTACCAATATGGACGCCCCTGATATTTGCCGTCCGAACCTCGACACCTCTGTGAGACCAGCTTTAACCGGAACCAGTCTCACATGACTGCAAACTAAATGTCGCTGGTACTAATCCTCTAATCTGAACTGAGTAAATTGGCGGGAGAATATTTCTAAAATAACTCCATCATCACCACCACACACGTCATTTCTCTATGATTCCAGTCATTTTGATTCATTAAAATCACGAGGAGCTGAGCCCCACCTAGGATTGCACAATCTCTTACTAACTGGGTTCTGTCTTTCACAAATATAAAAAGATATGATATTAATCTGCACAAAAATAACGATAAAAGCACAAAATGAGGCAGCCGGTGCTTCTGCGACGGGTTCATGCTTGTTCTTTGATTTATACTTTCTGTGACTGAATACCACAAATGAAACATCTAAAAACCAGGAAATCATCAAGAGGTTTTGTTTAACAGCCTCCATTAATCATTTGAATAAGAACTGAGCCGACGTTACTCTTAATTTGTGTTGAACGAATCATCTCTCTGAACCCGCTATGGGTTCAAATATGTACCATAACTATATGTGCGCAGATAATGCTGAAATAATGAGATACGAAACAGAACCCGCTGGTGCATTGAAGCCCTTCCCTTGAGTTCGTGTTCGTGACTCACCTCCCATCACCGCACTGGACACATTTTCCCTTGTGAATCTACAACACAAGACGATAATCAAAACAAAAACAAAAAGAAGAAATACACCACCACCTTTCAGTCCTTCCATCGATGCGATTGTCCGCTGGGACCGGCTGAAATGTTTCTCCCAGAGCCACAGTTTCTTTCAAGTTCAAGTGTTTTGAGAGGGACGTGACCGGTCCCACCCACTGCTCCACCACGCCGGGTTCACAGGGACGTCAGGTCTTGGACCTCCAGCAGCATGGCGTCCTGCTTAGTCCTCAGCTGGTCTCGGATCTTGAGGCAGGCCACCAGCTCTGAGCTCAAGTCTGGCGTGAGGCAAACAAGGAGGCAGTTTAAGGTTTGGTGCGTCGCAGCAGACAGAAGGATATTGTTGGAGCGGATGAGGAGCCGTGTACCTTGTATCGCCTTGTTGAGAGACGCGCAGAGAACGTTCAAGTCCTTGATGCTGGAGTTGTGCAAATCGCTGAGCTCCCAGTTCTTCCTGTGGACGGCAGGATCTCTGCAGACCGTGGTCTGAGGAGGGGTGGGGGGCAATTATCAGAACGTGAAAATTAAAAATATACTACCTTAAGAATGACATAACATAACTCATACTCCCTTAAGAATAACATAATATACCCAATGTGGTATATCCCATGCTTCCCTGAGAACTACATAATATACCCTATACTACCTTAAGAACTACACAATATATCCTATAATAACTTAAGAACTAGATAATATACCCTATACTACCTTAACTACTTAATATACCCTATAATAACTTAAGAACTACATAATACACTCTATACTACCTTAAGAACTACGTAATATACCCCATACTACCATAAGAACTACGTAATATACCCTACACTGCCTTAAGAACTATGTAATATACCCTGCACTACCTTAAGAACTACGTAATATATCCTATAATAACTTAAGAACTACATAATATACCCTATACTACCTTAAGAACTACATAATATACCCTATACTACCTTAAGAAGTACCTAATATACCCTATACTACCTTAAGAACTACATAATATACCCTATACTACCTTAAGAACTACGTAATATATCCTATAATAACTTAAGAACTACATAATATACCCTATACTACCTTAAGAACTACATAATATATCCTATAACTTAAGAACTACATAATATACCCTATACTACCTTAAGAACTACGTAATATACCCTATACTACCTTAAGAACTACATAATATACCCTATACTACCTAAAGAACTACATAATACACCCTATACTACCTTAAGAACTACATAATATACCCATTAATAACTGAAGAACTACATAATATACCCTATACTACCTAAAGAACTACGTAATACACCCTATACTACCTTAAGGACTACATAATATACCCTATAATAACTTAAGAACTACGTAATATACCCTATACTACCTTAAGAACTACATAATATACCCTATACTACCTTAAGAACTACGTAATATACCCTATACTACCTTAAAAACTACATACTATATCCTATAATAACTTAAGAACTACATAATATAACTTATACTACCTTAAGAACTATGTAACATACCCTATACTACCTTAAGAACTACATAATATATCCTATACTACCTTAAGAACTACCCCTATACTACCTTAAGGACTGCGTAATATACCCTATACTACCTTAAAAACTACATAATATATCCTATAATAACTTAAGAACTACATAATATACCCTATACTACCTTAAGAACTATGTAACATACCCTATACTACCTTAAGAACTACGTAATATACCCTATACTACCTTAAGAAGTACGTAATATACCCTATACTACCTTAAGAAGTAGGTAATATACCCTATACTACCTTAAGAACTACCCCTATACTACCTTAAGGACTACGTAATACACCCTATACTATCTTAGGAACTACATAATATACCCTCTACTACCTTAAGAACTACATAATATACCCTATACTACCTTAAGAACTACATAATATACCCTATACTACCTTAAGAACTACATAATATACCCTATACTACCTTAAGAACTACATAACACACCCTGTCCTCCCTCAGTATGTCGTGATGTAACATGGGTCTGACCAGGGCTTTGTTGTCTCTCCTCAGTCTGTCTCGTAGGCTCCTCAGAGTGTTTCCGAAGCCTCTTGACTTTGGTTTCTCAGGTTTGGCCGGAGGCTGAAGACTCTGAGTGGTCCCTCTCTTCGTCTTTCCAGTCTGTCCACGGTCCTCCTCCTCCTCCTCTTCCTCACTCTCACTGTTGTTGATGAAGCAGAGCTGGAGATTCGTCTGCGTCTGCAACCTGAGAAACACACAGCAGTTTATGTATACGGTATATTATGTAGTTCTTAAGTTATTATAGGATATATTATGTAGTTCTTAGGGTAGTATAGGGTATATTAAGTAGTTCTTAAGGTAGTATAGGGTATATTAAGTAGTTCTTAAGGTAGTATAGGGTATATTGTGTAGTTCTTAAGTTATTATAGGATATATTATGTAGTTCTTTAGGTAGTATAGGGTTTATTACGTAGTTCTTAAGGTAGTAATTGGTATATTATGAAGTTCTTAGGGTAGTATAGGGTATATTATGTAGTTCTTAAGGTAGTAATTGGTATATTATGCAGTTCTTAAGGTAGTATAGGGTATATTATGTAGTTCTTAAGGTAGTATAGGGTATATTATGAAGTTCTTAAGGTAGTATAGGGTATATTATGCAGTTCTTAAGGTAGTAATTGGTGTATTATGCAGTTCTTAAGGTAGTATAGGGTATATTATGTAGTTCTTAAGGTAGTATAGGGTATATTATGAAGTTCTTAAGGTAGTATAGGGTATATTATGCAGTTCTTAAGGTAGTAATTGGTGTATTATGCAGTTCTTAAGGTAGTATAGGGTATATTATGAAGTTCTTAAGGTAGTATAGGGTATATTATGTAGTTCTTAAGGTAGTAATTGGTATATTATGCAGTTCTTAAGGTAGTATAGGGTATATTATGTAGTTCTTAATGTAGAATAGGGTATATTATGTAGTTCTTAAGTTGTACAGGGTATATTATATAGTTCTTAAGGTAGTAAAAGGTATATTATGTAGTACTTGAGTTAATATAGGAAATATTATGTCATTCTTAAGGGAATATGGGGTATATTATGTTATTATTAAAGTAGTACAGGGTATATTATGTAGTTCTTAAGTTATAGGGTATGTTATATAGTTCTTAAGGTAGCATAGGTTATATTATATAGTTCTCAAGGTAGTATAGGGTATATTAAGTAGTTCTTAAGGTAGTAATGGGTATATTATGTAGTTCTTAAGGTAGTATATGGTATATTATGTAGTTCTTAAGTTATTATAGGATATATTATATAGTTCTTAAGGTAGTATAGGATATATTATGTAGTTCTTAAGTTATTATAGGATATATTATGTCATTCTTGAGCCAGTTATTCTTGGATGTTGATCTGGAATAACATCACGTAGCATAAGTTAATTTAAATGTAAAACTGAAGGATGGATGGAGGTCTGAAGCCAAATGTATGTGTGTCACACCTATGTTTATTTAATGTAATTTCCTCGTGTTTTGCCACTCATTGTTGTTAAAGTATTAGCACTGCTGCACCAGATGTTTTAAAGTTCATCACTGTCTGGTGACCAGTTAAAAGTGTCTCTTTGTACCGGGAGGTGAGCGACAACACGTGGCTGTTGCCGGCATCGTCGTTGTCCTCCCAGGAGTCGGCCCTCCTCCCTCTTTCCTCCGTCCAGCTCAGCGGGGCCACGCGTCGCTCCAGAGAAAACCCACTCTGAAAGGGAAAACCAGCCACAGACGTCTAAGTAACACCCAGGTCCAAAAGTTTCCCGGCAGAACGTTGAGTTATCACAAATAAATGGTCGATGTCATTCACTTCTCTGGTCGGCGGTCATAATGTTGTGGCTGATTGGTGCGTGTGAGACCTCTGACCTTTGCCTTCTTCCGCTTCTCCTCCTCCTCCTGCTTCTCCAGCTCGGCGATGCGCAGACTCAGCGCCTCCCAGTGCATGATGGGATATCCCAGGTCGTCGGTGTCGTAGCCGTCGGCCTCTTCCTTCACGTCGTCGTCCTCCGCCTCGTTGCTCTCCTTCTCCTCCCCCCGCTGCTGCCTCTGCTTCTCCTTTTCTCCCTCCATCTCTACACCTAATCATGATGACAAGTAAAATGAGTAAGACTACAATGAAACACTTCTTCTGAGGGTGTCTGGGAACAGGGTGTTGTTAAGGCTCATTTAAAGTACTGCAGGACTAGATGCTGCAACCTACAGCGTGAGTCATTTCTACTGGTTCACTCTGTAACAACTCCACCCAAACATCGGTCTGCGCTGTGTCTTTTTTTTTGCCAGTCCTACTTCAGTGTTTCCCCTACTATTACATGGACGGAGCTCTGCACCGACGTACACACAAACAAACGCATGAACACACACCTACAGCCAGTACGTCAGAATAAAGGGACACTAGTGGGACTAACGTGGTGGTTGCTATACGGTGCAGAGAGGAGCTGACTCTCGTGGTCAGCGAGCTAACCACAGGGCTAAGTTAGCATGCTGAGGCCGTGTGTTAAAGATGCTGCTGTCATTTAGCTAAATGGTAACCAACTTGTGTTTAGCGCCAGTGGTGTTGTCATTTATGTTTTAGTTTAGTTTTGTGTTGTGCTACCGTGGAACAGTAGCCTAACTGATTAGCATGATGTTACAGCGCTGCTACGTTTTTGTGTAAGAATCTACGTTAACATATTGTAGTATTTAGTGCTTTAAAGCTTGTGGTTTGAGCTTTTATCAGTTAACCGTATGGACTGATGGAGCTTCAGAAGCTGCTCTTCTCTACCGATATGATGAACGGTTGCCGAGGCAACCGTGAGACTGATGAATTTTGTCGATAAAGTTGATTGACGTTCCTGCCTGATGCCAGTTCAGCTATTTCAGTGCAGTCTGGGACGCAAAGTACCTGCAAAAATTGGTCTTTGGGTTTGACATGTGTACCATAGGGTGACAGGGTTTATCTGCCACCAAGTGGACCAATCACAGCTCTTGCAGTTACATTTCTGGGGAGGAGGACGTCAAGCTACGACATTACGCTAGTGATGTGTAGATCAACACTGAAATATTTACACTACCGATACCAAATCTTTATGCTCAAAATATTAAGAGTTTTGGAGTCATTGGAGGTAATGGAGGAACACAGTGGAAAGTAACTAAACTCTTGTTAACAACACAACAAACTTGTGAAACACAAACTCAGGTTAAACCACAACACAGAATACGAGGCATTTATGATGAGGAGGACAGAAGACGAGAGCACAGGGTCATAATTAAGATACCAGTTGGTCTTATTATCTTACTTCTTTTTTAAGTGTTAAAGTGAAACATATTTTGTATGATTGTGTCCTCTGTTTGGTTTTTGTGTAGTTGTACTAGCTCGGCTATATAGTAAATGAGGCCACTACCTCAATATACTTCAGAGTTTAACATAAACAAATAAATTACTCTAATAATAAATAAATTACTTATGAAGCCATAATTTGAAATGCACTACTTATTTATTAATATTATTATTTTTACGTTTATCAGGTACATTAGGGTGTATTTACACAAAGTATCGGTATTGGATCGTTGTCGATACTGAATTTTATTCAGTATCGGATCGGAAAGGAAATCAGTGGTATCGATCATCACTATTTAACGCAGAAATCATAACCGTCTTATTAGTGGGGGTCTTTGGGTCCATCCTGTTGGGAGTATCATGGGGTACGGGTGGCTGGTCTGGTCTAGGTGGGTGTTACACGTCTAAACAACATCCACATGAATTCATTTAAAGTCCTAAAGTTTCCCGGCAGAAGATGGTTTAAAAAAAGCTATTTTACTTCTCACGTCGGTGGTCATAATGTTATGGCACGCCACGCCACACGCCGCCGCTCCTAAATCTCGCCGTCGTCCGGTCACAGTTAAAATCAGATTTTTAAACCCGAATCGGAACAAAAAAACCGGTGTGAACGCGGCCTAAGTTTGTAACCCGTGATTTTATTTCGCGTTTTTAAACAAACTTCCTCCGTTAAACCAAAGACAAACAAAAAAACTTACTGAACTATTGCTACGTTGAAGCAAGACAGTAACTTATTATTATTATTATCATTATTATTATTATTATTAGTTGTGTCTTGTATATGAGTTTACTTTCTAGTTGTAACATACAATGTATTAAAACTTTTAAAAAGGGAGGTGGTGGCGGATGAGAAACTTTTCCAGTGAATTCTTCCTGCGTAGATTTGAAAGTTTGTAGCCGTGAAATAAACCTCCCTCCACCTCCACCTCCACACACACATGAGTCACCTTAAATAAAAATAAATACAAAGTAACTTACTTCTGTCTCCGACATAAACAGGACTTTACTTTTCTTCCCAACAGAGAGGAGGAGGAAAAGGGGGGAAGCTCTGCCACATACCAGTAGCTCCTCTTCTTCTCCTCTTCTTCTCTTTCTGCTCCTCCTCCTTCACCAGCCACAGTGGGATTTGTTTTTTTTTTACCCAAAACTTTATTGAACATGTAAAAGAAAACACAGTCACCAAATCTCGATGTAGATTTTTATTGTTTTCGGAAGGTAGGTATGTTCATTTTACTCCTAATTGTAGTTTTTGTTTAAATACATAAATAAATAAATGCAATAATTATAATGTTACTTTTCATTTAAAGCAAAAAAAAAAAAAAGTATATTTATATATGTATATATTATTATTTTTCCTTTAGGCCAGAATGATAAATAAATACATTTTAAAAAATATAAATATATAATAATAAAACAAAGAGATAAATCAATAAAGGAATATTAATGAAATAAAATAAAGGTCTATTAATAAAATGAAATAAAGGTATATTGATATTGAAAATGATAATTAAAGTTACGTTTATGGTTACACCCACATGAATGTTGGATTTGTGGTTCATACAAGGATTTTATCCTTGTGTCTATATATATATATATGCATCTTTCCATATATATAATTTAATTTTAGAGAATTTTCATATCTTTTGTATAAACATTTAATATAGTCTTAATTGATATTTTATATATAGCATTAAGCCTAATTCAGATTTAGTTGTAACAACATGAGCTGATGAGTCTGCAGAACCAGCAGGTGGCAGCAGAGTCAACCAAACTGTGAAACCTTTAAGATTGTGGCAACGTTCATCCTCACAACAGGAACAATCATATTAATTTTTAAACATATAATTATACAGATGTAAGATGAGGCCTTGTTTGTGCTGTGGGGCTCCTCAGATCAGAACCGGTTCAGTTATGAGATGTTGGTGGTTTTGTGAAGGAGGAATCTTTTCCTCTCCTTCAGCCCAGGATCTTTATACCGTTTGGAAAGGGTAGTTCACCTACGCACAAATCACGCGACAATTTCTCACGTTTTTGGATATTTATTTGGTACACAGAGAATAGATATTGATTCAGCGCTGAGGCTTCGGTCAGTTCACCTTAGGGGTAAAAAGAACCACTTCAGGGACGTACAGTGATGTTATTCTACCTAGACCCCGCCCGTAAGAAAATGGGGAGGAGTACTGCCTCTCATGTGTCAGTGAGTTTCTATGTGTAGCCGATTGGCTTTATCTGGTCTCCAGCGTGTGAGATATTTGGGTGTAATGTGTCCTAGTCTGTGAGCAAGCTGTAGCGAAGCTAAACACAACGATTGATATGGTGAGATAGCGTAAGAAACATTCTACCTGATTCTTCCCAAGTTGATACACAGGCTGAAGGCCTTATTAACCCCTTTAAACCCAACAAATCCCCCTGTTGGCGTACCTGAAGGGTGAACAACAACAACAACAACAACAAAAAAAAAAAATCATAAGTAGTGAGTTTGTGAATTTAGGAGCTTTCTGACAAAACAGGAGGTCGTGACTCTTGCGGGACCGAAGACCTCGTCGTTGCCAGCCTTCGTGTTTGGAAACCCTCCGCGCTGCCGCGTGGCCTGGTTCCTAGGTCGGGGCTCTACAAGGTACCTGAAGGGTACGCCACCCCTAAATCATCATGTAATGTAAAAACCCTGTATGAAATGGATGTATGGATGCGATCTAAACTATATTTGTAACCTGGGTCTCCTTCCAGCGGTCACGTGAACGTGCTCCCACAAACACGTTGCCATCTCTCCGGTAGGCTCAGGTTGTGTGTGCAACATCTTTGGAAAATTAACTAACATTCACTATATGTGTAAAAAAATGCATATATACGTATAAATCAAAAGCCAAAGCCTAGAAGCAAGCCACAAAGCAAAATGCTATTCTAACATCGTAAGATCAGTTATTGTCGACCCTGAGCTCGTACTACATCATCCAGGTCAGGCTCGTTGTCAGAGTCCCCGTCTGAATATTGGAATGGCCTCTCCTGTATATCAGCTCTTGGATCGAGCAGAGTGACGCCCTCTGTGGGGTTCATCTGATGCGCTGGTGATGCTCCCTTGGACTCCATATTCCCCAGCGCCTTGTTGATAAACCGCATGATGAGAGTCCTAGCACATGGGATACAACAACAACCACACAGAGCAAACACCACAAATGCAATAGAGATAGAGAATAGAGAATAAAGATTTTGTCAAACAGACCAGATAAGGGGTCTGTGACCCCAGAATGTTCTTCGAATTCATTCGAGACGGCTCTAAGGCCTCTCAAGGTTTTGGTCAGGGATCCATCCATCGTATTATTGGGGATGAATGTACAGCACACTTCTCCAAACATGCTACAGACACCTCCCTTTTCAGTCAGGATCAGAGCAAGTTTATTCTGGTGTGCAGTAAGAGACCCATCTCTTGTATAGTTTGCCAATCGGTAGATATTGTAATGTAAATAATTTATTCCCTCCACATTTTTGTTTGGGGTTATCCCGAGGAATATGGATCCCCACCCGGCTGCAATCTGATCAGCTAATTTATACTTATCTGGTACCCCGTTCATAATAAAGCTCAAGCCCTCGTACTTCTGTATATATTGATCTTGGTGAGTTTCTCGTCGTGTTCGAATTTTAGGTCCCCCCGTTGGAATAATTATTTTGTGGGGGATACTTATAGCATCCTTTTCCTTAATCTGTGATCTATCCTCTACATTCAGCCATGATAACAGCACGGCCGCTATCAGACTTACCACGGCCAAACAGGCCAGTGTAAGCCATGACCTGTAGGTCATCATCTTATTCTCCCTCTGTCTCTTTGCCTATGTCCCTTAGGTGCTTTCTGATTTCTCTAAGGTTTCTCTCTGAGGACGGCTGTCCTTTTCTACAGTGTGTTTTGTGCCAATATTTACTTAGCTTAGTCTGCTGTTCATTCAGCCAGACTCTCACACCATATGTAGTTGATGATACTACCTTTGAACGGGCCGATCCACCTTGGCTCCTCCCACGTCCTGTTTTTCATGAGGGGCTGCTTTAGCTTGCATACTCAACGTACTCATTCTCTTACATACTCTTACATACTCTTACTTCACTAATGACTTTCTGTTTCATAGTCTCATTCATTTCTTCCTTCATGAACTGACATAATGCATTCTACTGGTCCTTTGTTGGCTTAAGGTGAACCTTTTGGCTTTAAATGTAGCTTGTTACCGCATGGCTTATGTGTACTGTGATGTCCTGTCCTCGTGTGATGTGAGCTGTCCCTTTTTGTCCATATACCCGTTCTGTATCTTGAGTCAAGTCACGTGGATACAGCATGTATGTTGGTGTAGCCCCCCCCTTGTTCTGTGTCGCTGTCCAATTGTAAAACAGAACAGATTGTTTTCGGTCTGGCTCCATAATTTTTGTTTCTGTACTAGTGTGTTTAGGATGCGGTTTGTTACAACTGCGTTGCGGCCCGTGTTCTAATCTTTCCAAGGCCTCCATCCGTTCTGTGGCTTGCTCTCCCAACTGTTTCAGGACCTTTGTTAGTTGTGTTGTATCATATGGTTTGGTTGTTTGTTCTTCCAGATATCTTATCATGTCCCTGTCATCCACTTTCTTAACCCCCATGCTCTATCTCCCTCACTCCCTCCTGTGTCTCCATACTCTGTCCTTGACTCCACTTCACTGGCTTTAACGGTTAATTTATCTTTTAATTCATTCAACGCACTTTTAATTTCTTTTAACTGCTCATCTCTTACCTCTTCTTTATATGCTTGCTCAACAGCCTCCTCCGGCGTGGGTTTTTAAGTCACATGTAAGCATGCCTTTGGTTACAATCATTTGTGGCATCTGTACAAACAAATTATTTGGGCTATATTGTTCATTAGAGTTCTCCTGTCCTGCTCTCTCCATTATAGTCCTAGTGTCCACAAACAGATTTCTATTTATTTTTTTTTTGTTTTTTTTTGTTGGTGCATTAGCCTGCTCTTCCCGTGGTGTGTATGGAAGGGGTATCTCACCTGTTGTCGCGGCGGTTGTCCTTGTTAGTCCATCCTTATCTTCCTGCTTTTCTGGACTGCTTGCACTGGAATGTTATTGTGGCTAGAAAAGCGACTGCTAAAAATGCATGCTTGTAAATTTTATATGATCTTCAATCTTTACCTTTTGTTTTTCTTTCTTTCCCTTTGATAACCTTCCCGATTTTTCAAATTGTGTCATCAGCTGAATCAATTGTTTTTGTTAGGTTTTTATATTTTAGAGAGTTCCCGTATAGAGTGGTTGTCGGTGGGGGGGCCCCCCTGAGCCACCGAACAGACCATCTGTTGTTACGTCTCTGCACCATTTTTCAAAATCTTTAAGCTCCCCTTTTGCTCTCTTCTCTGGGAAGGATCGTTTTATTCTGTCCCTCCTTTCCTTTATATGGGCTCCTAAAGTCCCTGGTTCAGCTGTGTCTGAATCACACATACTGTGTTCTCATTCACACACTCTGGCCAGCTGAGAGGTATGGCACGCTATGTCCCGAGTTCTCAGCCCAAGTGACCGTTCACGTAAGGAGCCGGTCACGACACCAGAACTTATTCAGACCCTTGAACAGCCTACTTCAACAGACAGTGGACTTATTTTATCACCGTTAGGTTTCCGTCCACCCGCTGCTTCGGCTTGCTCTGAAGATCTCACTCACAACAGTAAAAACAAAGGACACCTTTTTAATACCTACATAAACCTCATAGGCTCTTTTATCTTTCTCTATTTCTGCTATTTTATAATGATTTCTTATTTTTTTTTATTCTATTACCTCAGAGGGTGTCTTTTACACTCAGACACACAGGCAATATTGGGCCTGAGTTGTCTGAATGAGAGACCTCTAAATTCTTCTCCTATTCTTCTCCTATTCCTACTCCCTTACCTCATTTCCCTTCGGGGATGAATGAAGTAATCTATCTATCTACTCAGACATCGAAGTGGTAGCTTTTATTCTCTGAATATCCAGGGGATCCACTGCCAAAATATTCAGATAAAGGGGGCCTTCTAAACCCTAACTCTTAGTCTGTTCTACTGGAGCACTCGGAGTGGTGGCTTTTTTTCTTTGAACACCCAGGGGATCCACATGCCTAAGTATTCAAACAAAGGGAGACCTTCTAAACCCTAACTCCTAGTCTCTTCTACTCAAGACTCTCAGAGTGGTGGCTTTTATTGTCTGAATACCTAGGCGATCTACAAGCCTAGATATTCCGACAAGGGAGACCTTTTAAACCCTAACTCGTTTAGTATTATCTACTCAGACACTCAGAGTGGTAGCTTTAATTGTCTGAATACCTAGGCGATCTACAAGCCTAGATATTCCGACAAAGGGAGACCTTTTAAACCCTAACTCGTTTAGTCTGGCTACAGGGCGTTCGGAGTGGCAGCTTCTATTCTCTGAATACATAGGCGATCTAGGAGCCTAATTATTTAGACAAAGGGGACCTTCTAAACCCTAAACTCCTAGACGGCAGTGCTTTTTGGGGGCTGATCAGACCCCTCTGGCCTCTTAACCATGCAGTCGTCTTTTCTCTTCTTTTCTGGCCTTTTCTCATAAACTCAGAGGGCAGCTTTTACATCCAGCCAATCAGGCAATATCCAGCCTGACTATTTGGATGAGGGGATCTTCTAAACCCTTCTCTGGTAGACTAATCCGTACGTATTCTCTGTGTTTTATTCTTACAAACAGTACTACTGTTGAAACATGCTCTCACGGCCACGAGATGTCTCATAAGACATGCAGAAATTTGGTTAAGAGGTTTTCTGCTCAACTTTTACTTAGTTGCGGCCGCTGACTGTAAGAGATGCTCCTCCAGTGTAACTACATTCCTTTCCTGGTATCCCGGACGAGCCCCCAATTTGTGAAGGAGGAATCTTTTCCTCTCCTTCAGCCCAGGATCTTTATACCGTTTGGAAAGGGTAGTTCACCTACGCACAAATCACGCGACAATTTCTCACGTTTTTGGATACTTATTTGGTACACAGAGAATAGATATTGATTCAGCGCTGAGGCTTCGGTCAGTTCACCTTAGGGGTAAAAAGAACCAAAAAGCCCCACATCAGGGACGTACAGTGATATTATTCTACCTAGACCCAGCCCGTAAGACAATGGGGAGGAGTACTGCCTCTCATGTGTCAGTGAGTTTCTATGTGTAGCCGATTGGCTTTATCTGGTCTCCAGCGTGTGAGATATTTGGGTGTAATGTGTCCTAGTCTGTGAGCAAGCTGTAGCGAAGCTAAACACAACGATTGATATGGTGAGATAGCGTAAGTAACATTCTACTTGATTCTTCCCAAGTTGATACACAGGCTGAAGGCCTTATTAACCCCTTTAAACCCAACAGTTTCCTCTCATCAACTGATGCTACAACGTTTCTATTAAGGTCAGAACCTTGAAATGTTCCTAAACATTCATCTGGTTCTTCTTTAAACGTTCTATTGGAGAACCACTGGTGTTCTTGGACTCACTGTCTTGATGCATCACTCTGTGTCCTTCCTCCCTCCAGTCTCTCCTCTCATTCATCTCATGGACTCATGTCCTGTCATTTTCTTTTAGAGTTCACTGGTAGAGTTCATTCATTCATTGGTCCATCAATAATGACCAGATGCAGCAGAACAGACTCAAACCAGGACTCTAGCGCCCCCATGTTTCACGGAGGGATGAGGTTCTGATGCTGGAACATGACGACGCTGAAACATTAAGGGATGTCCGATATTGCCTTTTTGCCGATATCCGATATTGTCGAAATTCTTAATTTCCGATTCCGATATCAACCGATATGATATACCGATATATGCAGGTGTGTTTTTATTCGCCCAGACTAACTTTAGGTAGCAAGCAACCTGTTAGCCACACTAGCTACACTCTGTTGTTGTTTGGCTCTGGGTGCGGTTTGATAAGGTCATCAATCGCACGCCGGTAAATGTCTCAGGACCCCACAAGCAGCAGCAGCACAACATGTGATGTTTTCATTATCGGTTGTAAAACCGATAACGATATGAACCGATATTACAAAAATAGGCTAATATCGGCCGATATTGTGAGACATCCCTAGAAACATTTAAACCAAACTATTCTACTCTGTCCACTAAACATTGTCCCAAATGTTCTTTGTGGACAGAAAGCAGTGTCTTTGGTTGTTGGGTGGATTCATCAACAATAGCATCAGCCAATGAGAGAGAGGCCTTTAGCTGCTTACAAGTTCCCCTGGGTTCCTCTGGGACCTCTCACACTATTATGGGGTGATGTTTGTTGGTGAACCACTCCCTTTTTTCCCTCACTAGTCTGATTTTAATATGAAATAACTGCACAAACAGCAACTCTTCTTGTGTTGTCTCTAGTAGCCCGTTGAAAGCCTGAATGATGTCTCACCTCCGCTGCGTCTCCCCTCCCAGACGTTTGGCGTCGGATGGTCCACATTTTAATTAAGCTTTTACAGTTAAATGCGTTTAAACAGAGCCGACAGGTCCCAGAGAGTGACGGCAGTGACTGGACAGAAGCAGCGGGATTTCTTTATTTGTGTTGCTGTAGCTTAACCGAGTCAGCATTCAACATATACAGACATACTGGGAAGCTAGAAGCCTTCAGCACGTATACAACACCAGTGACTGGAACAAACAACACTGAGGCAGAGGACTTAAACCAAGTCAAATAAACACACACACGCAAAAATAAATAAATAAAAGCAAACAAAAAAAAAACCTAATTATATATATATTTATATATATTATATTATATATATGTATCTATAGGTATATAGATATATATATTTACTCAATATTGCTTTTAAAACAAATCCCCTATTCATCACTGTTGCCGTTTTATCACATTATATTTTCATTTAAATATCAAATATATTCATATCTTTGCTGATTTAAGTTATTGCTAACATCAAACATACCTAACATTAGAGATACATAAATGACTTTCATAGTAGTTTTGCTGTAAAGTACAAATTTTTTTACTGAAAATAACAGTCCAGTAGAGTTGAGTAGAGATGGGAGGGTATGGGAGGGGGGGCATGCGTGAGGGGTTGGATTAGGAAGGCTGGGCCCTTGGGGGGTTAAGCAGGGTCTCCTATAGGAGCCTTTCACCTTTTAGACATGAGGTACACTTCCTGTTTTTTTTTTTTGTTTGTTTGTTTTGTTTTATATATATATAATTTTATTTTTAGTCGTCTTTGAAGCTAGACTACACAACTCTGAGCCATAAATAGAAACTTGACATGCGAACGGATTTCTTTTGACGTGAGCCGGTTTTCTCCAGGTCCCTTTCAGTACACTCAAATAAAAAAAAATTAAAAAAAAAAAAAAAAACAACAAAAAAACACACACATATATAGTGATATTAAATGGCAGCAGACACAGACAAAAGATGCACAACTACACACATAAGGTGAAGTGGTAATGTCCACAAAAGAGGCCCCTCAAATTCTGCAGGATTATATATATATATATTATATATATATTATATATATGTACGTATATGTGCATGTATATATATGTGTGTGTATGTGTGTGTGTATTTTTACACATAGAATGCACTGAACTAGATGAGTGTACATGCATTATCCATAAATTCTTCAGTGTATGCTACGCGGAGGTCGCACAATAAAACACACAGGTGAATTCTTCGTAAAGGGTTGTGTCAGACAAATAGAGAAAATAAATAAATGAAAGAATAAATAAATAGTCCAAACCAGACCAAAATGAGGTAATGAGTTTTTTTGTTTGTTTGTTTTTTAACCTCCCAAGACCCATCGTCCTCATATGGGGACGTTACGTTTCAGGTTTGTTGCAGCTTATTCGGCCTTATTTAGGTCGGTTGTCCTCATAAGGAGACACTTTTGTCTTTCATGTACTGGTAGCAAAGGGTCAATACACTTGTTTATTTATGCTAATTAACTTTTCTAATTTGATAGACATGAAAACTTAACAAATTCCCACATAGTCGTTTGAGGACGTTGGGATTTCCTAGTTTCCGATTCTTCTTTTGCATTAAAATAAACAGTTTTATAGTTTGGTTTTGCACATTGGTGACTTAAATTGGAATATACAGTGAAATAATCTCTGTGTTCACATAATTAATTTAAAAAACCCATGATATTTATTTTATTTTTTAATACTTCTTAGGTCCTACTAATCCCAAATTAACAAATGCTTGGGCTCTCAGGAGGTTAAAGTTCTGCAAATCTAAACGTCAGCACACCGAGAGGCCGCTGAGGCTACGAGTTCGTCCCGTTAGTCCAAATCTGAAGCTCTGGGATTTTCTTTCACAATCAAACTGTCGCGACAGATGTAAATTCCATCTGGGTTTGTCGACTAATACTGATGGGGCCCTCCTCTAACGTCTGGTTCAGCCATGGATGCGCCTGATTCTGTTCCAGTGTGAGTACAGTTCCTGCAGTTATATAAGTGAGCATCCATCTCCTCCTCCACCTCCTCCTCCTCCTCCTCCTCCTCCTCCTCCTCGCCTCCATTTTTCAACCACCCGTGAGCCAGAGGCTGAGCCAGCGTTCTGTCACATTACCCGGCCACTGAGTCAATTACTTTGCCTCCATTAGACTAACAAGAAAGGCAGAGGACGGAGGGAGTGGAGGGGAGGGAAGGGGGATGCAGAGAACATGGGAGGAGGAGGAGGAGGAGTGATGCAACTGAGAGTGAGATGAGGAAAGAAGATGAGGAGGATACACGTGAAGGAGGGGCGGTAAAAAGGAAAGAAAAGACGTCCGAGGAGGAAGAGGAGGATGATTGGAGAGGAAGAGTAAAGGGTAGGAGGAAAGGGTGGGGGTATAGAAAATGGAGGCGAGGAGCTGAAGATGGGAGCATGTTTAAAAGAAATAGCGTCGTAACGTCGAGCTGAAAGTTAGCAAAACCGGAGCTATGATACAGAGGTTTTTATGAGTCGTAGAAAAGAAATAAAATAGAAATAAAGGCAGTAGTGGTCATAAAACAAAAAAACAAAAAAAAACAAGCAAAAACTAGGGTGGGGCTAAAAGGCTTTAACAAAAACATAAATACACACACGATGAGCACGGAGACGAGTGGTTTGATTTTCACGGTACATGAGCAGCGGCACGGTGTCCAGGTCTGAAACCCGGGGGAAGCTCCACTCGTATGCACACACACACATTTCAGAGGTAATGACACTCGCTTACAGGTTCTCCAAGTTTCCTCCATAGTCCGTCACTTTCTACAGACAAACCCAGAAATAAAATAAATAAATAGTATAAATAACAAAGACAAAGAGGAGCCTGTTGGAGCGTGTTGTTGTTGTTGTTTCACAGAAAAACATATGAAGGAAGTTCACAGAGGGACTAGGGAGGAAAAGGGCCTCGTCGTTTCCTTTCTTTTCGTTTCGTTTTCGTTTCCTTCTCACATGTCGGTGCAGCGCTCCTGCTTGCTGTAGTGGTCGAACTGACTCTTCCAGTGCATCATGTAGGAAGACCAGCGGTGGAACTCCACCTTCCACTGGCGCTCCGCCTCGTCTATGTTGTCTGAGGAGAGACACGGTGGAAAGAACGGTCAGCAGCTGGTTCTAAGCTTCAAGAGGGAGGATCTGAGGTAAAACGAGCTGGTGTGAAGACAGATGCAATGGGGAGTGGGTTGGGTAGAGGGGTAGAGTGGGGTATTGGGGGGGAGGGTGGGGAGGGTCTCTTCTATTTTCTGTCTGTGTAGTAGGTTCATTGCCAAATAGGTCTAAGTTCCATGTCTATGTATTCTATTTATATTCACATTTCGTTTTGAGTATTTCAGATTCAGGAATTTAAATGAGCATTTAGGCTTTTGCGTGACAAATTAACTTGTGTTATGACATCCAACCACTGCTTTAAAGCCTGTGAAGGTTCTCAGTCATCCAGGTCATGGGTTATACCCAAAATAAATAAAGTCCACTGGACTTGTAGAGTTTCTAGAAGACGTTTTAATCCGAGTAGCTTCTCCAGTTCTGAGCGACTGGTGGGAAGTTGAGGTGTAAATCAGAAAACTTTGTGGCTTAAACTCATCAGAAACTTGCTTGACTCATGGTGTGTCCCATTTGTCCTTAGAATTTCTTAGTTCCCCAGTGGGAATTTTTAACTGGAACGATCCCAGAAGTCGTATTTTCTACTCAGATAGTTGTAGGATCCTCACTACCCCCGAGTTGAGTTTCCAAGATGGCCGCCCCGTGCGTAAACAGTAGTTAGAAGCTCCTGTAATATTCTGTTTATTAGCACCACTGATTGCATTAAATCAGTCATACAGACTTACATATACAGACAGTAATTTAAGTTTGTTATATGGGAACTACAAGCCCATGTCAGGCTAACAACAGCTAAAAACACTAGCCTGGTAAAAAACAAAAATGAGCCAAACATCATCGTGCCAAACTGTTTAAAACTTTTTTTTTTAATAAATTTCTGCCTAAGATGGTCTTGTAGACACTGTAAATAATTAACTTATAAGTTGGTTCAAGTTATCTGTTCCATTTACAATTTATGTTACTTAAATAGCCTAAATTTTGTTTAATATTATAGTTATTATAGTTTTTGAAAAAAAAACAACTTTAATTTCATTCAATTTTCACTCAAAAAATGTAAACATTCAACACACCGAGTTATATTCAGACTAGGCTAGAGTTTTCATGGACGCCACCATTTAGTTTTCTACCTTCTGTAACTGGAACGTAGATAACTCAGGTGATGAATGGTGCTCTGATGAAGCCATTGTCAGTCATACGCTCTGGTCTCAAGGTGTGGACGGTGTTGAAACTTGTTGGGGGCAGTAATTAAGACTGTATTGTAAACTGATGGCAGATTATATCTCAGTCCACCTCCTCTGTTTAGAGAACGTTTCTCCAGTTTCACTTTTTTAGTTCTAGTTGTATCCCATGGTCCGCTTTTTACTACTTATGTTTTAAACCATTTCCTACATCTGAAAAACCACCTCATGAGAGCATAAAAATGATTTAGCTTAAGATATTTGAGAGGTTTTACTAACAGAGTTTCCTATTTAAACCTCACGGGGGTTAACCCTAACTCTAAAAGTCCACTTGCCCTTTGTTAACTCATTTTGGATGCTTTAATGCTTGTTACATACTCCACAAGAAGTTCGAGTTCATTTATTCTTCATAAAAAACTAAAGTGTTGAACTCCCGGGGATGTCCCCGTAAGCCCCTCCCACTGCAGCATATGTCACACTCACTAAGAATTGTGGGAGATGCAGGAGATGAAGAAAGGCAGTTTTCTAATTATTTTCCAATAAGACACACTTGTTGTTATAGACATAGACTTAGACAGACTTTAATGATCCATGAGGGACCATCATAGCTTCGTTGCAAATAAAGGTAAACACTCACAAAATCACAAGAAAGATACATAAAAGATAAAATTAAATTAGATTAAATTAGTAAAATAAAAATTAGCAGTGTAATCATAAAATGATGTGTCCGTCAGATCACGGCATTCATTCAGAATTCAACGGCACCCAGCAAGAAGATCTCCTTTAGCATTACCTGATAGTATCTGCGTTACCCACGCCCACTTCCAATTTCTGACCAATCACAGAACAGTAACTGGATGACCCACGAGACAAAGAAAAGTTCTGCCGGGTTGATGCGTATCCAACATTTTGTTTTTGAAGCCCGAAAAATGAAAACAAACTTCTTGCTTCTTGCAGAGTGTGAAACAAGTTTAAGTCAACTACTCTCTGATCATGTGATAGTAACAACATGGACGCCTCCTAACCCTAACCCTAGCCCTAAAGCCTAACCCTAGGTACTAACCCTAAGGCCTAACCCTAACTACAAACCCTAAGGCCTAACCCTAGGTACTAACCCTAAGAACTAACCCTAAGGCCTAACCCTAACTACAAACCCTAAGGCCTAACCCTAACGACAAACACTAAGGCCTAACCCTAGGTACTAACCCTAAGGCCTAACCCTAGGTACTAACCTAACTACAAACCCTTAGGCCTAACCCTAGGTACCAACCCTAAGGCCTAACCCTAACGACAAACACTAAGGCCTAACCCTAGGTACTAACCCTAAGGCCTAACCCTAGGTACTAACCCTAAGGCCTAACCTTAACTACAAACCCTGAAACCTAACCCTAGGTACTAACCCTAACTACAAACCCTAAGGCCTAACCCTGGGTACTAACCCTAAGCCCTAACCCTAAATCCTAGCCCTAACGCCTAACCCTAGGTACTAACCCTAAGGCCTAACCCTAGGTACTAACCATAGCTCCTGAATCCTAACCCTAAGTCCTAACTCTAACCCTAAGTCCTAACCCTAAATCCTAACCCTAGGTGTGAAAGTGAAATACTAAAGATGAAGCCATGTCAGTCCTGAAATAAACCTTTTATGTTTATTCTTAAATATTTTCTCTTTTACTGTGCCTTAATTTGTATCTTCTGTGTTGGAGAATTTACTCGTAAAAGCCTTTCAGGAACACTTTCAGCTACGCTGTGTGTCGGACACACGTCCCGATCAGAGCTGGAACTCACCGGTGATGTTGAGGAGACGTGGCAGGAAGCGATTCCAGAAAGCACACATCTGGTTCCTCAGGCCTTTGTGGATCTTCAGCGGTTCAGTGTTGAGTCCTACGTGCTTCTGCTCGCTGAGAGTGAACTGGGGCCAGCGTTTCCCCCTATCCCCCAGCCCTTCATTGGGATTTCTGTCAGGCAGCGGTAGAGGAGACAGAGAAAGAGCAAGAAGGGATATTACTATGGAACAAAAGTGACTGATAACATTGTCTCTGCACTCCATGGGAACTTTCTCTGAAGTATTTCCCTCGGATCATTATAGTACAAGGTTCAAACCAGGAGTAGTAGGTTTTTACTAAGAAGGGACGTCTGTATCAGGAGATTGGTATTAAGGCTTAATAAATCCCTGTGTGGATGTATTTTATCAATCAATCAATAAAACTTTATTTATAGAGCACTGTTCATATGAAAGATGAACCCAAAGTGCTTTACAAAAATAATAAAATGACTGAAATTCAATTAAAAGCCATACTAAAGAGATAAAAAAAATAACTTAAAGTAAAAACATAAAATTCAATTAATAACCAGACTGAAAATGTAAAAAATAATAAAAGAAGTTAAAGTCAGTGGAAAGCCATAATAAAATAATTTAAACTTAGTTAAAAGCCAGACTAAAAAGTTAAAATGATAAAATGAATTAAATTCAGTTAAAAGACATACTAAAAAGGTAAAAATAATAAAACAAGTTTAAGTTAGTTAAAAGCCACACCAAACAGATACAATGATAAAATGAATAACATTCAATAAATAACTAAAAATGTAGGTCTTTAGCTTGCTTTTAAAAATGTCTACTTTATAGAGCAGAGAGGAAATTCCTTGTACAGATTTATTATGAATAATGAAGAATTTTGATTTAGTAGATTTCGTTGTTAACACAGTTTAAAAGCTGCTCATTTATTTATTCAGATTTATTTATTTAGTCCAAACCAATCCAGCTCTAAAGCTTGTTGTTCTCTTGGTATGTACAGAGAAATTAGTTCCTTTTGTGGAGGCGGGCATCACTACACCCCCTCCAACTTCGTGTATCTCTGGTGAATAGTTTTAAACTTTACAGTCTACATGGTGTCATTACAGTAATTTCTCCCGCGTCTCTCCAAGTGAAAATTTAACGTGCAGCAAATTGCAAATACTTGCCGGATTATGAAAGTTGTAGTTATTCTGGAAAAAAAAATATTGTATAGTCAAAATAAGAAAAATATGTTTCCTACAAAATTTCATGAGACCCTAGCATGGGATCCCATGATGCTATCCAAGCTATTTAAAACTATTTCTACACCATATGGCGCATAGAATAAGAGCGTGGGTTTTGTATCGTTCTTTCTTTAAACTACTGTGTCATTAATGTCGTTAAATCAGTGAATAACTTTAATTCATAGTAAACTGTTGACATTGCTAGCTAGCTCACATTTACGTCTGGAGTCATTTCCTTTGGGTTTTGACTAAATTAATTTTTAAATGATTGTCTTTATGGTATAAAAAGATCAAAAGCCCAAACACCAGGTTTTAAAAAGTGTCTCTAACGTTTATTATTATTATTATTATTATTATTATTATTTTTAGTGAACAACACAAATAGCTTCTCATGCTACGTGAGTTGTCTGGTTGTCAGGTTAAATTCAGAACAGAGCAGGTGTGGAGGGTCGGAGGGGGGGCGTTTTGGGAAGGGGAGGGTGGGAGAGATGCTTTCGGGAGCAGTAGGAAACAATGCAAGCACAACGTTGTTTGAAACATGTAAAAATATCTGTGGTTGGTTATGACACCCCGGTGGGCTGCCATAGTATTAACATTGTATTGGAAACACTGTGTTATTTTGGCCTACACTGCATATGTGAGGTACCACAGACACAAAGAAGCTCTGCAGATGGACAGATAAACAAGACCACAAGACACAGAAAGACGAAGGCAACGGGAGGAGAGGGTAGATAGTGGTTGGCTCTGCAACACAGCTGAGGTTAGTTATGCTTAAATAACGATCCTGATTATTCCAAAAGCATCACATCCACATTGAATTGTCTCCAAACTCTTGCTTCATGGGACGTTCTTCCTCAGCTATTTAAGTGCATCCCTGTATTGAACATATGGAGGCAGGACATTTGGTTCTTTAGTTGGGTGCATTTAACCGATTTAAGTTGCAAATCCTTTCATGTCTCACCCAGTCCTTGCAAAGTTAGCCCAGTACTTCATCATGCGTCGGCTCAGTTTCTCTTCTTCTTGGGTGTAGTTGAGATCCCTTTTCAGAGGAAGGCCGAAGACGAACTCTATCTCGTAGCCGTGGATCACACCCATCCACTCAGGCCAGGCCAGGTTGGATGCCCGGTGGTCGAAAAGGTAGAGGTAGATCCCCCCTTTAAGGAGCAAAATATGGGGGAAAATATATATAACGATGATGCATCCCGTTTTACTAGTTTTGCATTTGTAGAAGAGAGAAATATTCTCGTGTTTTGTTTTCAACTGTGAAATGTATGTTGACATTCTTAGTGTAAAATATGAGTTTTATACTCAAGGAAGCAACAGTGGTTCCAACTTATTGGATCTGGTCTTGGTGGCGACATCCTGAGTTATCTCTAAATGCCTTAAGATATGTTTGGAAGCTGAATTGTTGCCTCCCAGGTGATTATCCAACTCTATGCATTCAAGAAATGGACATAGAGCTCATAGTACAAATTTTTTTTTTTTTTTAAATCCAGGAATAAATGCAAAACTTTTAAATGAAGTGAAGAAGTGTTACTTATACATACAAATCAAGTGTGAAATGAAACATACAACCGCTATGGTACCTTGCATGTTTCCTCCACTGTTGATCACCCCAAAGCCAGGTCCTCCCACGTTAGCCTTGTGGGCATTGTGTTGAGCGTAGGCACGAGCGAAGTGGGCCAGAGGGCAGATGACGTTGTGGTCGCCCACAATGTCGTCCATGGCGTCACGGTTTTTCATCCCGTTGTTCTCATCCATCCAGTCGGTATACTGCAACACCACTGCCTCCAGGCCAATATCATTGGCGTGCGGTACGCTCAGCTTAACACCTGGTAAGATGGAATATTTATTTTAGATTTTATGGGTGTAACTTCTATTTGCATTTTACAGTCTATTGCCTTACTTCCTGATTTGCATTGAATAAATCGTCAGATCTGGGTTTCACTCAAAACTAAGCTTTTAGGACTGTGAGAGCAATGTATAGTCCATTTTTCAAACTGTTTATTTGTCTGTGAAGGTTCTCAGTCATCCAGGTCATGGTAATCCAAAAGGCCTTCTTCAGTTCTAAGTGACTGGTAGGAAGTGGAGGTTTAAATAGTGGGTAAAACCCATCAGGAACTGGTGCAACTAGCTGTTAATGGAAACACAGAACTTGAAGAAGCTACTCAGATAAGAGGTGAAACATTTTCTCGAAACTCTGCAAATCCAGTCGCCTTGTGAACTTTTTGAATTACTTTGCGTTTCCTTTTGCAAAGCTGACTACACATACAGCTCTAACCTACTTTGTGCAAATCCTGGAACAGAAATGTTGTGTTGGAATTCACCTTCCAGGAAGTCGTCCCTGGAGATGAGACTCTCGTTGTCCTTGCTGAAGCCTGGCGCTCCATAGAGCAGGAAGTAGGAGCCCTCGTCCTGGTTGACTCCAAGGAGGATCTGAGTGTCTTTGAAGTTGCCTGAGTTGAGCATGGCCTCGGGCGTGTCGGGCAGAACCTCACCATCCACAACAGGCACGAATGAAAACCGGAAAAGGGCCGACCATGGCAGAACCTGCTCGGAACAGGATGAACAAATCCGAAAGTTGACATCAGTATACCATGAGTCTTAAATTATGTCATTATTTTCAATGCATTCAAATGGGGACGTTGTATTGAAACTGTGTTGTAATGAAGTCTGCATTACCTGCCATTCCTGGTCAATGAGCTCCTTTGGACTTTTACCACGCAGACAGTCCACCAGCTCGGTGTCGTTGCCTCCGTTGCAGCCAACCAGCTTGCCCAGCAGAGTGGCACGTCTACGGGCCTCAGCGGGGCTAACCGAGGCCCAAGGACAGTTGGGGACCCCACTCTGCAGTATGGCCCTGGTGAAGGTTGGCCGGCTGTCTGGAGACAACAGGTGGAATCCTACAGAAGCACCACCAGCACTCTCGCCGAAGATAGTCACCTGTTTGACACATAAAATGAGAACGAATGGAGATCAAGATTCATTTTTATCTTAAATCATATGTAAAAGAAGGGATTTCCTCATTGGTATTGGGCTTATTTTTTAGTTTTATTTTAAACCAAAACCACGTCTCTGTAGCGTTCTTTCTCTTCAGTGGCTAGCTGCCAAAAACTGAAGTAAGAGTAGAAAAAGAAGAACCAAAATCATGGGACCAAACATATCTGCTGCGATTGGCAAAACACTGAACGTTACGTTTTAAAGAAGAGAAAAGTTTCCTGGAGAAAATCTTCCAGTGAGGGTTAAGGAGTTTATGACTAGAGCATTTCTGGAGTACAAGGTACTCAAGGTACAAACTATTCTCTCCACACTAAATAGACTTTGACTTAATGAAAATTAAAAATTTATTGTCTGAATCCAGTTGACTGTAGGAAAAGACGAGGAAATGCTCAACAAAAAATCTTGATGGGGACATCCTGGGTTAACACAATGCAAAACCAACCTGTTTGGGGTTTCCGCCAAAGAAATGGATGTTGTCTTGCACCCACTGCAGCGCCATCCTCTGGTCCAGCAGGCCCACGTTGCCGGGAGCCTCGTTGGAGCCGTGCAGAGCAAGGAAACCAAAGGCACCGATCCGGTAATTCATGGAGACCACAATGACTGTCTCACTGTGAGCTAGGTAACGGCCGTCGTACACATCCAAAGAAGAAGAGCCACTGTAGAACCCTGAAAGATAAGATAAGATGGCGCTATCTTTCAGATGGTTCGTTCTCGGCTCTGTTTAGTTTAACTCCAATTAAGGCGTATACATGCCAGTGTAGATACCAGATCTGATCAGGGACTATCCAGCCCATAGTCGTTAGGGATGGGGACATCACGTTTATAATTGGCTGGACAACAGGTAGAAGTGGAAGAGAGGTTAGCAGGTTAGCAGTTTAGCAGTTAGCGGTTGTTATCGAAGCAGAGCAACTTATTGGTTTTGTTTTGTCCCTTTAATCTTTGGATAAATTGATAAAAGCTGTATTATTTAATCTTTTTCAGGATAAAACGTATTCAATCTTTTTGCGATTACTATACGAATGAGTGGACTGAACTCAAATTATTTTATTATTTTATATTTTTTATGAATAATGTGCCGTCATCGTATTTGTTTTTGTTCTGTGGAAAAGTAAAAATTGTAAATAAAAGACTTTATCGAGCTATCTCTTCCATCTCTTATATTAAACGCGTGTTGTCCAACCAGGAAGTGATTTTGGAACCTGAGCCGAACGTAGCTGAACACATAGTTGACGTCATCTAGAAGCGCCGGATACTCCCCAACCGATCTGGTACCTACACTGGGGAAAATCGATTTCCACTCACATTATTTTGGAATCCTAGTCGGATAAGGAGAACTCCGATATAAGGCGGAGTAACACACTTACATGAGCTTAGGTTGTCCAGTTAAAGTCGGACTAAGGCAATAATTAGTTGTTTTTTTTTTCATCTGCATGTAAACGTACTGTTATTCACATTCTAATATCTTCTAGGTTGTGGTTTCTCACTTTGCTCTGTCTTTACTTCATAACCTAAAATGTTTCTGCAGGTAATGCTGACCCAGTAATGGAAGAATGAACCATGCATAGCCTTAAGTCTTGATCAAGTACCTCCGCCGTAGATCCACACCATGACTGTGAGGTTGTGTGGTCTCATTGAAGCGGGCACCCAGATATTGAGGTACAGGCAGTCCTCACTCATCTCTTTGTTAGGGTTCCACATCTCAGTGCCTGGGAAGCCGGGGTATGACATATCCACGAACTGGTAGCAGGCGTTAGGGTAGGCCTTGGCCTCATACACCCCCGTCCACGGACGCTTGGGCTGTGCAGGACGGAAACGCCGCTTCCCAACCGGCGGCTCACCAAAAGGGATGCCCAGGAAAGCGGTGACGTAGCTGCGGTCCGGCACCGGTAAACGAAAGCCGCGAACCTGACCGCTGCGCGTCTGAACAACAAGGTCTGCATCGCTCTGGGAGAAGCAGGAGGGGAGGACGAGAAACAGGAGGAAGAGCGAGGGGAGAAGGAGAAGAACCGGCGACTGCATGATGGACGACAACGACAGTCTGTGTGGCTGGAGCTGTGGTTGGGATTCTGTCTCCAATTAGGGAGGGCAGTTTTCTGCTCTGCTTCCCCTCAGATCTGTGGAAAGACAGAGATAGAGAAAGTAATTTGATTATGGTGAAGGAGAGTGATGAAGAAGAAACTGAAAAAGGGGGGAGGGAGAAATCAGATGAGGACGGGGATAAGAAGACGAGGTCAAAGTAGGGCCGGGCGGTAGGACCAAAAATATATATCATGGTATTTTTCAAAGTTCTGATGGTATATTATGGTATTTTGCTGTGTAATTAAATTTTATACTAAAAATTCATATCATAACAAAAAAAAAAAACAGTATGTACCGGTACACCACCCAGCCCTAGGTCAAAGTATCATCACCGTAGATTCAAACATTCTGTCAGACGATGCAATAATTACATTTTCTGACTGAAACCATATATTAAAACTTTGTCTTTGGGATCCTATGCACTTAGCTATGTCGGTGGAGACAGACAGGAAGTAGTGGATATCAAGATGGAGGCGACAATCTGTAGCAAAGGACTCCTTTATAGAGCCTTTATAGTTTAGTCTACATCTTAAAGAAAACCATACGTACAGCAACAAATTAGCTCTTCATGAATTAGTTCTTCATATGTAGCTTGTTAATGTCTTATATTCATACTTTATGCCTGGTTAAACACCTGTATGTACATAAGAAACTCAGTTTTTGTGTTTTATGTGTAGGGACAGAAATGTCGTGTAAGTAAGATAAATAGATTATTGACATCTTCTTAAAATGAAGGCCCAAGTGATTTTTTTCACAAAAAACGGAACCAAATATTGAATATACTTATTATTAAAAATCATTTTGTCAAAGAAAATGAAATTGACGCTATTATTTTAGGATACATATACATAAAAGATCACGGTATAGACCTATTCTATTGGAAAGATAAATGAGTTATTTTGTGATTTAGAGCTATATGGAAAATAAAATTAAATAAAATTCACTTGACCTTCGAGGGGGGAGCGACGGGGCAAAAAACACTGGCTATCAATCTCGCTTTTATCGATGTCACATAATCACGTTTGAATCATGTGGGGACGTCCAGATTGGTTTTGGCAGATTGGTACAAGGCGACAACTCCACATGAAAATGAAGAAAGACGACATTTTCTTCTTCTTTTTTGGTGGTGGCTGACTAAAGTCAGAAAATGGAAGAAGAGGAAGAAGAAGAATGGCTAAGCACGGCTGTCGCGTGGAAGGACTTTACTGTGTACGATGAAGTCGGCCAGTCAGTAAACCGTAAAGCATCACAACGTTGCTGCCTGTAGCGCTGTGCAGCCGCTGACCCATCACAGAGTCAGCATGGACACCGGGGAAGGGAAGGGGAAGCTCTACGGGAAGACCGGCTGGCAGAGGCATCGTATCAGTGTGTACGGCTGTTATTGGGGAAAAGTAACGGGTTTTATGAAGCTGCAGTGAACAAGCACACACCTCCACACAACCTCGCGTGAGTGTAGCTGAAGGGCTCACTTCACTTCTGTGCTACTCTGTGGGAGTGTGTAGCTCAGCACCAGGCTTGGTTAAAGATGAAATTCATATATTCATCACATACACCAATCAGCCAGAATATTATGACCACTGACAGGGGGAAGTAAATGACATTAAAACCATCTTAAAACCGTCTATTCAGTGTTCTCCTGCTTTTGGACCTGGCGTTCATTCATGTGGATGTTATTTAGACGTGCAGCACCCAGACCTAGACCAGACCAGGCCAGGCGCCCCCACCCCACAAAAAGCAGCCCTTTGTGGCTTTGTGTGGACAACAGATTTTTTTCTGAAGAAGAGATAATACCTGTGGTGTAAGTGGTCTGAACTGGGACATAAAAACTTGGCACCAAAAGAGTCGATAAGAACGAAGTCTAATGACATCGATGAGGTGAACCAGCTGGAACCGGTTCCCGATGGCCACACTGTTATGCCTGATCGGTGCATACAGAGAGTTTGCAGAGAAAGATGGAGAAAACACTGTTAGCTAATGGCTAGCGCTCACACTTTGCACACTGTTAACGGCTATGTCTCGCATTCGCAAACCTCAGGAAATCTGAAGAAATAACCAGCGTTAATACTCATCGTGGAACTGACTTCACTATCCATGAATGTTTATTGCTATTATTGATATTTGGTTGATTTTTGGCAGCTTAGGCTAAAACAGAAGAGGCAGAAGTTGTTGGTCGGTGGTTTAGGGCGTACCTAACTACGACAGATCATGCCCAGGACACCCCTTCTGCGCAGCAATGAAGTCATCTGTTTGGGTAAGGCAGTAAGATGGATGAGCCATGCCGGAGTTTAATACTTGGACATTTGGGAGGTCTCTGTGGGACGCTGCAAAGGCAAGCTCCTGTTTATTTTTTTTTACCTCGTAGTGAAAATAAAACCCTATTCCCGTTGACCATATTTATGTTGTGTTTGTGTCACCGATAATGTGCGTGTGTGCCAACGAGAAAGTTGGCACGACGGAAATAGATTTGCTATACCGCATACAAGAGAGAGGCAGTGCTCACAAATAGCCTTGATACTCACAAATGCAACACACACACACACACACGTTTGTATGGCTATCTTTGTGAGGACCCTTATCCTAATCCCAACTAATGAGGCCTTTACCCAAAAATCAAACCCTCAACGGTCCCATTTTGCACCAAATGTCCTCACTCAGATGGTGTAAAACCCCCAAACTGGTCCTCAGAAAGATGGCTGTACAGGAGCACACACACACACATAAACACACACACACATACACATGCACAGCTGCCTCCTCTCAGCTGATTCTGTCACTCTGACAACCTTACATTGCGAAACATAAACACCGGGCTCACCGGCCCGTCAGGAGGAAGACAAACGACACCGGGCGTCGTTGCCTTCGTAGCCAAACACAAAATCGGAGGTTGTAAGCGTTCGGAACCGTCATCACTTAGAAATAATCACAAAGCGTGGCGACGCACATTTATATAACCCAGACCTTCGTGGACACTTGTGGCCTCCAAATTCACTAGATCCCAAACTGATCAAGCATCTGTGGGATGATCCACCATAAAGGACCCTCCCTTTAACTCACCCACTAACAACATCCTCTTAACAGACACCAGAAGACACCAAACTGTTTTGGAGGCACAAGGGAGACCTACACAATATTAGGAAGGTGGTCATAATGTTATGCCTGATTGGTGTGGGGAGAAGCTGCCACTCATCTGGGCAGAAACTTGTATCATGGCATGGAGCACACATCCCGTGTGAACTACTTTGAGAGGTGAAGCCCTGCTTTATTAAAGAAAATGAACTCATGTGCGTCCGCAACGAGACAAGTGGAGTTTTTCCTACGGAGGAAACAGACAGTGAACGCATCCATGTGAGAATCCGTGATGAAGAAGGGATGAATGGATTGGTAATTGACTTTGCTGCTGCCCTCTTCTTTTCGTTGTTTTACAATTTAGACGTTGTTAGGTTCATGAAAATCTTTCAAAGCACTTTCAAAAACACCGCCACTCAAAACGTCACGTTACTAGAGCAGATTTTTGACGCTTTCCTCTTTACTTCGCTTTAGATTCTGCTTGCTCTCCACAACGCTGATAATAGATAAATTCACAATTTCTGGCTGAGGGAAATAATAATAGAGAGTGTGTTTTAGGGATGTATTGTGAGAGGGTTAAAAATCGCTACAAATGTGTAACGATTCAAATCAAAAAATAATAATAATCGCAATACCCTTTTTAAACAGCAGAGGGCGTAATCTAGATTTTGTCAGGTATTCAGACGAAATATGCTGATCTTAAAATCCCAAAACAAAACACGTAAATACCGAACTAGGAACACATTCAAGTTTGCTTATTTGAAGAGATTTTGTTTATTTGTGTTACTCATTTAGTTATTTTTTACGTGGGATTCGTTTTAAAGATCCGTTTTCTTTTTGTTGTTGTTAAGATAAAATATAAGTTTCTTTTAAGAAGAGGACATATTATTGCACAGTTTACGCTACTTAGAGAAATAAAATTTATAGTAATTTGTACTTTTTATATGCATATATATATATATATTTATATATACATTACATATACATATTAAATATGCATTAATAGAATAGTTTATGTTTTGAAGTTACATCCCATCTCAGAAATGTGTTTTTTGTCTAAGAAATAATAAAGGAATCTTTTTCTGTCACAACTTGTCTGCGAGCTCATTCCGATTTTGTGAGAAAATCGTGTCAAACTGTAAGTTGAGTGTATCACTACAACCCTTTAATTGCGTGCCAAAAAGAAAAAAAAGAAAAAATAGTTTATGGAGTTAAAGATTAAAAATAAACTTTGACTGCACTAGTAAAATAAGCAATTGCATTCCCACATCATGACAGAACAGTGAAAACAGCTATCTGTGTTCATGGAGGTGGTCACAATGGTACCAAAACTGGCTGCAAATAATACTGGAAGCTGCGCAGACCACTGTTCAAAAATAGACAGAAAATAAATAGATCCTATTAAAATTACAGGTTCATCAGCTTCAGAAGTGTTGACAGGTCTATTTTTGACTCCTGGACTGAACCACGCCGGTGGATTCCCTGCGCTTCCAGTGATTTTGAGTTGCAGACTCGTTCTCGGTGGTTTCCTCCGTACGGCATATTGTTTTAGTGCCATCCCCGACAACTGCCGTGCGTCGGTGTCATCGCCGACAGCTGCAGAGTCTCACAACAATCATTTTCGTCACGGAATGAAGAGGGAGACACTGGCTGGAGAGGCTCGGGCCCGGGTTAGGAGAAAGTATGTCACTTCTCAAATTAGCCATGGGGAATTTGTGTATGAAGTTCACAGGAGGATTGGTTTCACTGGGGGTGAGTGTAAGTCATGTGTCTCAGGATAAAGCACTGGGGAGGGAAGATGAAACCAGTGTAAAAATATATAATATATAATGCAGCGCCGGTTAAAAGCGTTTGCGCCCGCACAACTTTCCAAAAAGAACCACAGAAATATTACACTTTGGTATTTGTTTATGCAGGAAAATGAGGCAATATTACATATCTGTGAGTTGCACTTCACAAGTTAATTTCCAGGCTGAATTAGAATTCTCCTTTACGATAAACATTAAGAGGCTGAGGGGTGGTTCAGTTCCTCGTTTAGTTTCTATAAATCGAGGATTTGTCTCAGTCTGATCTTCTCAACATGTTTGTGTTGAAGTGTGTGATGGCAACAGACAAAGGAGCTTTGATCTGAGGAGCTCAGAAAAAGATTTGTTGTTGCTCATCAGGCTGGAAAAGGTTCCAAAACCATCTGTAAAGAGTCTGGAAGCCACAAATAATCCACAGAGAGTCAGACAGATTGAAGACGACTGTTCCCCTCCACAGGAGTGGTCCACCAACAAACACCACTCCATCATAGTGGGAGAGGAACCAGAGGAACCCAGGGGAACTTCTAAGCAGCTAAAGGCCTCTCTCTCATTGGCTGATGTTATTGCTGCATCTGGTCATTATTGATGGACCAATGAATGAATGAACTCTACCAGTGAACTCTAAAAGAAAATGACAGGACATGAGTCCAGACTGGGTCATCCAGTACGACCAACTTGCTGCAACCAAGGCAACAAAGGCTTCAGTCAAGGTTTAGTTCTGGAGGGAACTTAAAAGGACTTAAATCTAGAAAATGAAGCCAATCAGACAGAGATTTGTAAATTATGCTCAGTATATGTTTGATTAAGAGGTAATAGGAGATTATTGTTCAATACAAGGCTGCACCCAGACAACAACAAACAAACAAACAAACAAAGAAACACTGAAGCTGCGTTTAAAACAAGGAGAGAAAAATCTTCCAGATAGAGTTAGTTTTCTGGAGCCCAGGTACGAGCTAACCTCTCCTCACTACATTAACGTCCTGAGACCCAACCATTTGTTTGGAATGCATCTAATTTCTTTAGATGAGATTAAGATCTTGATGTATTTGACGATTAGTAAGACCTAAGACGTATAAAAAAAATAAGCATCATCTTTGACCTGGGAGCTGTTTTTGAAGTAAATAATGTGAACACGGGGATTATTTCACTGTATATCACAATTTAAGTCACCAATGTATAAAACCAAACTATAAAACAGTTTATTTTAACGCAAAAGAAGAATTGAAAACAATGAAATCCCAACGTGCTCATACGAGGACGTGTGAATTTGTTAAATTTTCGTTTTTATATCAAACTAGAAAAGTTCAAAAGAATAAATAAATACGTGTACTGACCCTTCGCTACCAGTACATGGCAGATGTCTCCTCGTGAGAACAACACATCTAAATGAAGCAGAATGTAATGTCCACACATGAGGACAACGGGTCTCAACTATGATAGAAATATTTATTGGATTCAATCAAGGCGCACGGTGCACATGTGATCCAGGAGAAAACAAGAAAAGCCATTTAGCTTGGATCAGGCCTCAGCCTCTCACTCCAAAAAATAAACCAAGCTAAGCTAATCCCTCCATGTTTGGGTGCACAGAGAACGTTGGCACAAGAATTCAGGATGAAGTCGTCCCAAGGAATTCCTTCACAAGTACAAGTCAGATCGAATCACGACACAATAATTCAGACTCAATCAGACGTAGACGTAAGCTGCATGACCCGCGGTGTAGGAGCCAGAGACTAAAAATGCAGAGTCAGCTTTCTCGTCACTGTCCTGACGGCTGCCTCGTGCATTTACAGGGTTTGACGAATGAGTAGCTCTCGTAAAACGGTCGCATTGATTGCACCGCAGATAAGGAACATGTATCGCTCGCAAACAACCTGCAGCCATGAGCGAGAAATTCATTCAGTCGTTGTCTGTAACCACAAAAAATATGGAGAGAATCTATTAAAAATCTATTAAAACAAACCCAAAGCCCAGAAATAACAATTATTACCAAAAAAAACATCTTGCCACTTGTCCAAAACTGCGGAAATAGATATGACAATACAGCCATAATCACAATAAAATCCATTTAAAAATATTCAAATTTTAATATTTGTACTATTATATTATATTCCAATTGTAAAAATCCTTATTGACACAGGTCACGTAAACGTAACGTATCAGCATAATAACCTGTGAGTAACGGCGACGGATGTTTCCCTTCGTTTTAGTGAGAACTATTGTTTTACAAAACATTTTATGCTCAACCCTGAAACGCCTTAAGAAAAATAAGTTAAATTTCCCCATGTTGCTGCCGTCTCTGAGAGTATTTTCATTTTAAAAATTCAAAAATTAAATTTGAAGTTCAAGGCATTTTTCTTTATCGCGTGTCGAGAAACTAAAACTATCTACAATTAAAAACTAAAAATCGTTAGAAGACAGAAACAAAAAAAGAAGTGGACGATTTTTCAAAAAATATTTTGCAACTGGAAGTTGCCGTTTTCAAAGTAAGAGCACGTATGAGGACGGTTTACGGCGAGAGCGCCGAAATATACGACTTCTACCTCTGGTTCCCCTAGCTAGCCCAGGCTAAAATGTCATTTGAACGTTACTCTGAAACATGATTTTTGACGCGATGGCAAAACAAGCCTTGTCATCTGCAGAAATCTCTGCACGCATATCAGTTAATGTTAGCTAGTAGCTAACTATTACCTGATTAGATGTAGTTATTTTGAAGTAGCTTAGTTTTTCTGCAGTCATGTCCTCTTCCCTGAGACAAACTTTTAGTGTTTCAAAAAACAACGAACTGATCCATGTCCATCAACGTCTGTTACACAGCGCCATCCTCATACATACGTGCTCTTACTTTGAAAACAACAACTTCGGTCGCACAATATGAAAAATGCCTTGAATTTCGTTTCATTTCATTTTTGAATTTTTAAAATGAAATGCTGTTTTTTTCAAAAAAATAAAGTTTTCTGAAAGGAAAATCTAATATCTAATAAAATATACACGGATCCTTACAGAGGGAGCCAGACTGACGAGGTACAAGTATAAAATGATGATGCACCGGCGTAGGCTACATACGTAGGCCACCTCGTCTACAGTACTATGAATGAGCCTTTATTCTACTGTGCTCATAAGCAAGGCAGCCGCGTGGAAGGTTCAGTTCCGCGGGGCACCAGGTGACAGAGACAGAGGGTCCGTAACCATGGCGACCTCTCAACGATTAATTAAACATCAATCAGTGACCGTGCACGAGATAAACAAGGCTTCGGTAAAATTAATGCGTGAAGTGCACGAGTCCGCGTTCGTCATTTTCAACACAGGCATGGTGAGAAAAATAAATAATAATGAAAATCGTAATAAAAAAAATAAATAAAACGTTAAGACCAAATTGTCTTCTGCGTTACGTGCATTTGTATTTATTTATTTATTTTTTTGCATCAATTAATTAATTAATTAATTTACAACAGCTGCGTATCCGTGTATAACGCTCGAACATTCTCAGGTGGAGGCAGATATTGTGCGCCAGTGTTTGGTTTGCCGTCCTTACCCGGATACTCGTGCGAAGAAAAGCCCGAGACGACGACTCTCTTGCTGGGGAAGAAGGGGAAGGAGGGAAGAAGAAGACGGCTTATTTTTCTTTTCCCTTGTGCTCGCTCCGCCTGGACATTCGCGCAAAGCGAAAGGAGACACGGCACAAATTATGATAGTAGTGAAAATAATAATAAATATATAATTAATTAAAAAATGTTTCCTCCCCCTTAGGAAAAGAGGAGGCGTCGAGGTGCTGTCGCTAGTGTCTCCTCCGGGTCTCCTCCCAGCAGACTGGACCAAATAGTCGCTCCTCCGGACCGTACAGCTGCGACGATAGGGGGAGACTGCTCCTAATAAATACCGCCTGTAAACATGGGGACAACACATTCTCTCGCGAGATCACAGCAAATATCATCTTCCACGCTTGTGTGTTTGTGTGTGTGTGTGCGTGTGTCTGGGTTTAACTAAGCAAATAGATAGGAGCCTCCTATTAGATAATTACAGCATCTTTCAGCTGGAAACGAGTTATTTGACTGCAACTGATGCAATGAGGAGTCGAAGTTCTTAATTTCAACCCTGGAGTGTTATTGTAGGTCATGACTGTTTTATTTTTGAAACATATTTCCAAATTTCATTATTAATGTTGTTTTTCTTTTTTGAGTTCAGCTTAGTTTATTCAATTAGCATTTAACCCTCTAGATCAGCAGACATTCAGCTTTCATCTTGAAAAATCAAATCCTTTTTTTTCAGAGCTGATTTCTATATTCTTGTATAAACAAGATAAACTACACATTTACATTTATTTGCACTGGTTTCATTTACATCTATACTGTTTTGTTTACATCTGTACTATTTTTTATTTAGTACCTACATAATATAATATGATATAATATAATATAATTATAAATTATAAAATATAATTTCATTCCACCTCACGCGTCTGTGTGGTTATGGATGATAAATAAAAGTCCTTGAATCCTTGACTTTCTTCATTGTAACCATTCCACTGGTTAACTCCTCAAACAGAAACACACCGTGGGTTAATATTAGTTCTTGTTTTAGGTTCTTTGAAAGCACACTTCAACCTGTACTTTGGCAAAGCAAATAATTGTGTACCTTGTGCATTATCTGTGCCATCTTAAATTCAACTAAATTAGTGTGTTCTTAGTTTTATAAAATATACCAATTTTTTTTATTATTATTATTATTGTTTTGTTTTGTTTAATTACAGATTAATTTACTATATCCCTGGTTCTTCATCCTTAAGTAGTAAACTAATGTAAACATGTATTTAGAGCATTAGAACATCAGAGCTGATTCAGACACTCAATATCATCACATTAGACAACATTAGGACCCCCTCTACTTCTTCATGGTATCCAATAAATCAGTTGTGCTCAGAGTTCATGCAGAGGTGGACCTTTGTAGACCACATCAGACCCTGATTAGATCTGACAATGTTTCCTTGATCTTCTCTGATTGGCTGAATGAAAACAACATGCTTCTAAAACTGACTGAGTTGGAAAATCAGATGAAATTACCAAATATGTTTCCTCGCCCCATGAAGGGTTAAACAACCACGTGGAAACACACATCCTGTGGTGGTGGTGGTGGTGGAAAAGATGTTGGTCTGTTTGAGAAGGGTCAAATCATTGGTTGCAGAGAAAACATCTTAGGAGATTGAAGCAGAAACTACTAAAACTGGGTTAAGAATTGTCCTTCTGGAAGGACAGTGGGGAACCAGCGTCTTCCAGGAGGAAATGTGGTGGGTTTAAAACAGTCCTGTTAGATGGTGATGGGTGATCACTTAAAAGTTTGGTGAAATCAAATGGAAGAAAACCACTAGTAGAACTCAGGGCTATATTTAACCAAAGTTTCTGGACGACCATGGCTATATGCTGATGTTATGCCTTCATGCAGCATTAACGCAATTTAAAAGCTATAAATAATAATAAGAAAAAAGAAAAACAGAAATTGAATTTGTCTGATTTTTCTTTTTTAATGATGAAAGGAAGAGCATTTCCACACGAACAGCTGTGTAGCCTTAAGAAAACCACTAATCAGTGAGGACAACCGGGAAAAAAGGCTTCAGTCTGCTAGGGAGCAGAAAGACTGGACTCTGGAGACATGGAGGAAGGTCATGATGAGTCCAGATTGAACCTGTTCCAGAGCGATAGAGGTGATGCCCCTACCATGGTGTCTACTGACTACCTGAAAAGAAAGATAAAATAAAGTAAGACTGAAATAAAATAGAAGATAAATAAACAGTGCAATCAAAAACTTTACAGAATTAGCATTATGAACAAATGCCGTTATGCTACTGATCTGGCCTCTGAACTAAAATAAGTTTGACACCCCTGGCTTAAGGGTCGAGTAAACGCTTTCTAATCCAAAACACTTTTTTTTGTCAAATTCAGCGAATGTCCGCTATACGATGACATGACACTATGCTAGCTCTCGGAGGTGAGCTCCATTTGTTCCGACAACTGGCGAATTTAAACCAGAAGACGAAGCAAAAACCAAAACTCACTGTTGAATCTTCTTGAGGTGCCTAAGGGCCTAAGGGAGGTGCCCACTTGAAAACCCCAGTGATGTGCGACATACTGCTGCTGGATACGCTAGTAAGCAGCTGTCTTCTTGTTGGTTGCTAGCTGGTAGCTAACTGCTAGCCTGCTGGATGGTTTTCAGTTGGACTGGGCTTCTAATGTGTTTTGCCTCAGATCTTGGCACAAGGGATTGTAACATCTTATCCTGTGTAATAATTAATGTAATTTGCAAAGTGGTTTTATGCAAATAAAACATATATAAAGAAGCAGGAGGAACGGTGACTTTTAAGCTAGCTAAACTTGGTAATGGTGTAAATATATGCCAAAAACCTGAAACGTACCTCTCCCTCAAGAAAAATGTACAGAAGGGGATGGGCGTAAAGACTATACAGAGTCCACCACAGAAGAAGAAATCATGGCCTATCCCTTTTAATTTGGTCTGAGGCAGAGGGAAGAGGGAGCTTGGGTACATTGGTGAGGCTGTGACAGCTGTGCTGACTCTCACCGCATACCGTCCAGAATTATGGCCCTCAAATGGATTATTTGGACCGGCGCTCTCAAAGGGCTGCATCTCATCTGCACGAAGCAGCCGAGGAAGGGACGGGATCCGATCGCCCTCGCCGTGGCCTCATCTTGGCAGAGAGCTGCTCCTCCTAACACAGAGGCACTTGTCGGCACGAGAGCTTCTCCTCCGTTTACCTCAGTGTTCGATAAGAAAAGACTTTTAGTCACATAACGTAGCCCCGCATCCACCATTGTCTGCTGCAGATAAACCTTGCTTAGTGGGAGCAGTTATAAATCCAAATGTGACAGTTCTTAGAGTACTGAGACTCTACGTAGTTTGGGAACCTGGGGTTAGGCTGTACCATGATCAGCCATAACATTATGACTAATATTGTGTGGGTATACCCTTATGTCTCCAAAAAAAATTGCGGCTCATCGGAGAATGGACATGAGGGTGTCCTGAATGTTATTACTGGGGAGTCTTTGGGTCCTGTGGGTTGAGGGGAGGGGCCTCTATGGTGGATCAACCCACAGACACGTGATCAGTTTGGATCTAGTGAATTTACAGGCCAGGTCAACAGCTTGTGCTGCTCTTCATGTTTTTTGTTTTTTTAGTTGTTCCTTTAGTTAGCTGAATGTCATGGTCTAGGTGGGGGCTACATGTCTAGAGGGGAGGGGCTTCTGTGGATCAGTTTTGTTCAAGTGCATGATTTTGAATTTTGAATGTTTCCTGTCGCCTTGGTTGGTTTTCCTTGTGGTTCCTGGCCTTATTTTGTAAAGTTCTTCCTTGGTGTTTCTGGTCTTTTTTTTTTTGCCTCATTTGGTCATTGGATTGTATATATATATATATATATATTGGATTGTACGCTTGTGGTTCATCTTTGTTTTTTTGGTCTTCACTAGTTTCTTTTGGATTTGTGTGTTTGGATTAAAATTCAATCCCTGCAGCTCCTTAAATTCAGTTTTTTTGAGCTCCTGCCAAAGTCATTTTGTCGCCTGTCGTCTTGCGTTTGTGTCCCCCCCTCCCTTGCTACCATATGTTTCACAGACACTTGATCAGTTTGACTTTGGAGGCCTATCTAGAGGCCTCTATACTTTCAGAAAGTGGCATAAATGTGCGTTTTATGCACTCTGAACAAATCTGGTTCGGTGGCTACTCTCTTGACCCTGGCTCTGACTCTGACATTAACCTGACCCTGACCTTAACACAATCTTAACACAACAACTCCTTCTAATTGTGGACACGGCTTTTTTGTCTCCTGTTGCAGCAGCTGTACCCGATTAACTGGTCTTGAGTCCAGAGTGTGTGTCCCTGAAACTAGATTAGCCACACACGGACTCTCCCTGCACCAGTATACACACAACTGTCGGCTTTTATTGGCTCTGAAGGCACCAACTGTTGTTGTGCCAATAATCCTACAAGGTGCGAGTCCTCAAATAACCACAATAAAATATGGAACGATTAGCAAATAGTTGTGGTGCCATTGGATGCACTAACCATACGAGGAGACCAGAATATCCAGAAGGGAAAGGATAAATTATTGTACCAGAAGCTTAAAATTATCGAATTTTGAGGAAAATTATCGATTTGACATTGCCCCAAATACAGAGCTGAGAAAAGAACGTAAAGGTTTATTGCTTCTTGTGTAGCCGCATTGTACAGATATGCTTGGTTCTGTATATTTGCAGAAAGAGAAGTGAAGTTTTTTGTCTGTTTGTTTTTTAAAAAGTGTCCCAAACGGCTGCATTGCTGGTCCACCCAGGTCAACAGTACATGTATACAACCAGATGACAAACATGGACAAATAAGAAGATTAATCTAGTCACTAATACACCTTTAAAATGTTCCTCAAGCTGCCTGTAGACTGTAGTTGTTATGGGCGCTAACAGAGAAGCTTGTCAGCAAAATATATTGTTTTACAACTTGGACACACACAACAGGGAGTACAGTAAAACCTGTCAAGTGTCTCTTTAAGAAGCAGTTAAACATTTTGGACGGGACATATATACTCATATAGCCTAAATACTGGTCTTAATCTGATTACTTTTCTCTGGGTTCTTGTTACTTTCATGTTTTTGTAATTGTGGGTCAAAGTGTTTCCACCGAAGTCTGGTTTTGTAATTGTTTATTGTATGATTTGTGGTTGTGAAGTTTGTCTGCGTTGTGTACCTGCCTTGGGACTGCGGCTGAAAATTAGCATTTGTGCTACGTCCAGCACATTTGCACTGATGCCTGATGCACCAGTGTTAATTAATGTGCTTTATCCCCATTAAATAAATTAATAAATGAATGAAATAAAACAAAATAAATCACAATTAGAAGCTAAAGTACATAGTACTTAGAAAGTGTGAAAATTACATAGAAGTAACGTCTATTCCTCATTTGTGATCCATTGTTTCAGTCAGAGAAGTGGACAGAACACAACAAATTACACTTATTTTCCTTCAGAAATTCATTTTTAAAACATTAAATGTTAACATTCTCCTAATGTACTTATTTGCATTAAACCAAAGTAAAAAAAAAAAAAAAGTTGTCTTGTCATTATTTATTATTATATGTTATCATTATTCTGTTACGTTACTGGTCCGGTCCCGCTTGAGATGAAATTGGGCTGAATGGGGCCCCCGAACTAAAATGAGCTCGACACCCCGTGCTGTAGAAGCTAATCCTCACGCTGCTGCTGCTGCTGCTGCTTTGTCCTTGGATCTGCTTCGCCCTAGAAGCTTTTTGCATTTGGAGGCGTTCTGTTTACAGCTTTAACTCCAGAGTTAACTCTGAGAAGCATTTTTTTTGATTTAGCTGAACAAACACGAGGAGGATTCATTCCAGGAGCTGCATTTGTGGACAGTTTTAGGTTGCACAATGCTAGTCCGTGACACACTCTACTTACTGCACATTGTGTAAATACGTGTCAGTACAAAGTCAGAAGGCAGAAACTTCACTTACGTCACTTACTCAGGGTGACTGATCCTTCAAATGTCGTATTGTTCTAGCTCATTTGTAGACACAGGGATTGTGGCAGCTTTTAGTCGGTTAGTGTCAACTTGAGCTTAGATACGCAAATGCCCCTTATCCAATCCAATGACAGGGTTGCACATTTTTGGCATATATTCAAATAATATATTCAAATACCATTCCAGTCCCGTTGTTATTTTTTTGTGTGTGTGTGTGGCTTAGGTTTCTCTGTTAGTGTTATTGAAGCAGTACTGAAGCAGTACTTCAGTTGTATTCCAGTACTGACATGTCACGTTAGTATGGGATTCATCTTTAGTGAAGTATTTCCAAACCGCTGCTAGTTTGCTAACCCTGGACTGCTCACCTGTCTTCTATGATCTAAGAACGAACCAGCCAACTAATAGACTGAGAGGGAAAGAATGGTACACTGGTCCTCAGTCCGCTTTCAACAGTGTAACCGCCTTCTGAATAGGTCTTTCCAGATAAACTGGTTGTGTTGGTTTACTGACTAACAACTTGACCGGCCTCACTCTGCCATCCTTCCCAGGATAAACTTGCAGGACCTTTGCCAACTTCGACTTATTCCATGGTATCCCATCATCTTTCATAAGAACAATGTCACTGACATTCCTTCCATGCCATGCACTGCCTGGTGGTGTAATATTGGAAGGGGTATGTGTAGAAACATGTGTAGCAACAACAACCAAAAAAGAAAAAGAAAAAGCCTCACCTCAACCGAAACAGGTAGTAGGTAGGAACTAAAAATAAATTTGAAACTGACATGTGCGGCAATTACAGAAGGCTTTCATTTCATTTATTTTCTTTCTAAGAAAGACTCTTTCTAAGTACCTAAGATGCTTTACATGAGTGTTGGGAAACGTACAGGGGAAGGAGGGGTGAAGACAAACAGACAAGGGAAGGGGAAAGGCCATGGTTAAAAGGTGGGTCTTCAGAGATGATTTGAAGGTGTCCAGGGCGGAGGCCTTTTGGATATCGGGAGGGAGGAAGTTCCACGAGGTTGCATGCATGTGAAAAAAAAACTAATTGGACTTTAACTGGACAACTTCAGCACATGTAAATGCGTTACTCTGACTAATATCGTTCTCTGACTAATATCATTCTCCTTATCTGACCAAGACACCCAGATGATGCATTTGGAAATCGTTTTTCACCGGCATGTATTCGCCTTAAAGCTGGTCAAAGAAGAAGAAGAGTCGGTAGAAGAACCACCTGAGGGATAGCGCACATCTTATCTGCACCAGAAGTAGCGAACACATTAAGAGCTGAACTATTATTCATCTTCTTGCTGTTTGAAACGCCGGTCAACCGGAAAGGGGGCCGTATTAACCCGCTGAAAATGACGCATATCGCCACCTAGTGTGGAGGAGGAGGAGGACAAGTTCCTGTCATTTATTCGATTTTCTCCATTTCATGTGAACTGGGACGAGGACCTCATTCAGAAAAGTCGAATTTTGAGCATAGCTCGATTAAGCTGTGCATTTAAACGCACTGATTGAAGGCTCTGTTCACGAAACTCTTCCGCCTGGTGGAGGGGACGGGCAGCAGGCCCATGTCTGAGGATCGCAAGTTGTGAGATGGAGTATGTAGGTGGAGAAGGTAGATGGGGGTGAGTGCATGAAGGTATTCGTAGGTGAGTAGGAGGAGAAAATCCAGTAACTCTTCAAATCCAGTTGCCTTTCCTCTGCATTTTTGGATATCTACCATGACCTGAATGACTGAGCACCTTCACACACTCCTGCTTGTTGGTATAAAAAACCTGATTGCCAGGTTTGGCTTCATGCATTAGACTGTGTCACAGGGCCACAGTGAGTTCAGCAAAAAGGAAGAAAAAGAAAGATACCTGAGCAGTAATTGAGACGACAATTGTAATAATCGGAATAGCCACCGCCAGCATAAACCTACAATAAAGCTGAGTGCGGGCTGACTGTGTTTTCCAAGGTTGGTGGAATAATGCATGCTGCAAAGAAACAGGGGAGCAGGAGAGTAGGAGGAAGGGTAGAAGAGAAATGAGAAGGCACGAAGGAGAGGAAGGTGGTACTGGAAGAGAGAGAGAGACTTTAATCAACTTAAGTGCCTCAAATCTGACCCGACTCACCTCTCTCCTCTCGTAAAGAGACATGCATGCGCACACATATACGGAAGCAGGAACACAACCACACACATCTCAGACATTGTGTTGCCATGCAGGGAACGTCAGTGCCGGCAGTTTACCGAGCCTCCCCAGAGGTCCTTACGTTGCATCTGTTACGTTACGGTGGCGAGGCAGAGAGGCAGCAGCAGGAGACAAAATGGCTTGAATAAAAGTCTACAGAATCAGGAAGACAAGGCACTGCAGCATAGGCAGGTAGGATTCAAAAATAAGAAGCAAAAGCACGACAAAAACGCGAGAAACCAGGAATGACGAGGAGTAGAAGGGAAACCTCTTCCCAAGCATGTTTCAATTTCACTCTACTCAGACTTTAGATTTTATTCACTTATAAAGTAACACCAGCAAAGGTCCCACGGAAAGAAATTGTTCTCGAGTGATTAAAAAAAAACAGAGGCCTTGCATAAACAAACAAAAAAGAAATGACTTCTTGAGAAGCCCATCAAGTAAGTCAATTGAAGTTCAGCGAATGGAGTGCAGGGCTTGCAAGAAACAGCTAAACCCCCAGAATGCTCAAGCCAAAGTGCCGCTGCTGGCTGCCTAATGTAGTGAGCCCATCCAACGGATGAGGATATCTGCAAGGGAGGGGAATGGAAGACCATAGCTGCAGAGCAGACCTGACTCTTCAAAGGGAGGATGGAAGGGCCACGAAAAAAACAGGTTGACAGACCTGAGATGGACAGACATAAATACGCCAGAGATCACAGAGCAGGGGTCAGACAAGAGCCAGTCTGCAAAATTTGTGAATTTGTGTGTAAACGCAGGAACTCCCGTCGCCAACTAGAACCGGCCAGATGGATGCGGTACGACGGTCAAGAGTAGTCTTGTTCCTGAGCTCCTTGTGGAAGCTACTAAAAATATAATGAGTGAAGGGGACTTTACGCAACGCACGGCTCAAAGCAGAGAGTGTTCCTTCCCCCACCGGTATCCTTAATGTGGAAAATTCTCTTGATCTCAATTGTAGGTGAGCAGCTATCGGGAGAAAGGCAACCGGATTGATGGCAGCGTGGCAATAACCAGAGATCCCAGGGTTCTCAAACACACAAGCGTGATTTATTCTGCAGCAAATCCCAGTTGCTAAAAAGAAAAGAGCTAACTCTGTCTATGCCTTTCCACTGATGTAATCCGTAGCCCTCATCGTGATCATAACCTAAGTGGAACCTTTAGTTCAACTCAAACTAGACAAACTGAACAAACATGGCCACACAACATTTGTATGCAAGAGTTTGTACGTCTGCAACAGTAAATTAGTAAAAAACAAATATAATACAGCTACAGACACACAAACATGTTTGTACTTCTATCTTAGTGGGGAAACTCATTTGCACGATGCATTCCCTAGTTCCTAACCCTGAAACTAACCATCTCACCTAACCCTAACTGTAACCTTTACAATAAAAAGAGTATTTTTTTGTGATTCAATGTTTATTTATTTCTGCTTTACACTTTATAACTGCAGAGCACTATACACATGGTCTATGCATGAGATATTAAAACAAAAAAGAAAAAGAAAAACACATGCTACAAACACAAAACCAAGACAACAATAGGTATCATTTATTTAAACTATCCTGTTTGGCACCATGTATTTTAGCCATAGAGCTGTCCAAATAATGGTAAAGCAAATGAGTGTTAACCCTCAAGCCGCCTTGTAAAGAAGCGAGGACCGGCCAAAATGTCCTCACTTTTGAAAAAGGCTTCACTTGGTTGGTTAAAAACTCACATGGGTCCTCAGTACGTAGCAATTACAAAACACACACACACACACACACACACACAAGGCTGCTCTCAGAGAATTAAGAAAGTCACTGCAGCACCACTGGTTGTATATTACTAAATCAATATGGTCTGCTCCTTAGTGTAGACTATGTCTATCTATCTATCTATCTATCTATCTATCTATCTATCTATCTATCTATCTATCTATCTATCTATCTATCTATCTATCTATCTATCTATCTATCTATGACTCCTGCTTCCACCCTGCAGACGTTCCCAGATGACATCTTCCTTCAATGACGTCGAAGCTTGAAGTTGTGCGCGATTAAGGGTGTGGCCGCCGTCACTGAGAGGAGGCTGCTAGCTACAGGAAGAGGAAGAGCCGAGACGAGCAGCTTCTTGTGCTTCGCGCTCGATCACCGGTACCTCCGAGGCCTTTCCTTTAGGATCTTCAGCGCTGGGCGACACAGGACCGAGCGCGCCGTGAGCTGGCCTTCATCCAGGAGGCAGTGAAATAGCTTTCCAGAGCTAATCCCTAATGGCGTCGAGCAGGCCTGGCGCTGCTGAATCAGACCTATTATCTAATTGCAACTGCGGCAACACTGACTCGGCATAACTCATCAATCTCTCCCGTCCTCGTCCTCTTTCTGCAATTCGTTTTTTTTTTTCTTCCTTCTTCTTCTCTCTCTGCCTAAGACTCTCAACGTGGTCACTGTGCACATCCCATTTGCCTCCCATCACCATCTGTTTTTATGTTGTAACATAATGATGCTAACCCCCTCTCGTCAACGTTTTATACCAGCGCAACACACATCTGTGAGAGGGTCACACTATATTCTAAATGCATACATTTCGCAACATCTCAATTTTAACACCAAAAGCAATGAAATCTGTTCATGGAGCATCCATATACAGCAGGTCAAGCTTTTTAACTTCCTGTTGGTTTGAAGATTTTCTCCATTTGTCCTCCTTGTCCCTAGTGAGGAAGGCCTAGTCACGCCTTTGTTGATTTTTCTGTGTTAATCCTCATGTTTGGATGGTGAGACGTATCCACGCTGGTTGAAGTAGGCCGCCCTGTCTCATCGGCATTGAGTCACCAGGCCTCTCCTGCACATGCTTAGAGGATACAAGCTGTAAATCTTTGGGAGAATACACCTCGTATAGTGGACCGCTGCGTCCGCACATTCAAACCCTCCAATCTCATTTGCTGACATGCGGGTTTGTGTTAAATGTTCGTTCGTGTTGCTTTTGGATCACGGTGGACGGTCAATTAAAGCTGTAAGGAAATTGCCGTCTTAATAAATAATAATAAAACAAGACACCAGCGACCCTCAGTGGCTCCTTATAGATACTACACACATGCACCAATCAGGCGTAACATTATGAACACCTTCCTAATATTGTGTGGATCTTCTGGGTCTTGGGTCTTCTGAGGGGGTCCTGAATGTCGTTAGTGGGGGGGTCTTAAGGTCCTATAGGTTGAGGGGAGGAGCCTCTATGGTGGATCATCCAACAGGTACTTAATCAGTTTCGGAAATAGTGTATTTGGAGGCCAGGTCAACACCTTATGCTGTTCTTTGTGTATTCTTAGTTGTTCCTAAAGTATTTTTGTTGGCTGCTGCCACCATCAAGGAGTGTCATTGCTATGGGGTGGGGGTGTCTGGTCTGGTCTAGGTCCAAAGGTTTCCCAGCAGAACATTTAATTGTCACAAGACGGTTTAAATATTTACTTCTCCTGTATGTGGTCATATCGTTGTGGCTGACCAGTGTATGAGACAGCCGTCTTTAAACTGAAACAAACCCTTCACCTTCACGTGGTTTTAGTTTGAGAACAAAGTTTAAGATCAAACATCGGAGCTTTCATTTTTAAATCCCTTTATTTATTTTTCTGGGTTAATTAAGCTTTTGGCCAAAAGTTTGACCCAGATAGAGTGGTTTACATCTGTACTTTGGCTACATAGAAAAAAATTAATAAATAAAAATAACAATCTGCACAAACACGTCCAAAAGAACGCAGCAACCATTCATCCTTTTAATAAAACGAGGCAAACATCACAGTGTATCAGTGCTAATTCTCATCTGAACAGAGGCAGCAGAAATACTTGAGTTAAATAAAACAAGGCCAACAACCTGAACCTAGATCCTTCGGCCCTGTAGCTTCTAAAACACTTAATACTTTTTCATTTACGTGCCAACAGTTTCAGAGGCACCATAAAAGGGTTGAGTGGAGGACAGTTCCCCATCGTGTTCGTGTCCCCCGTTGGGCTCAAAGTGTTACTCCTACATGATGTCTGGTCCTGACTTTCAGGTGGATTCGGTGTCTCCCGTTCGCCGTCGCCAGTCCCAGCGGTGGTTCCCTGACCACTTGTTTCATTGTGGTCTCCAATGCTCTGAGCCTCCGTCTGAGCAGAGAGTCCGCGCTTTGCGTTCTTAGACCCTCTTCTTGCCTTCTTGGAGTCAGCCGGGGCCGAGAGACGCTTGTAGACCTGAGACATGAAGACAAGTCTTGGTGATTGTTTCGGTCTCGTGTTTTACTGTGATTATGTTATTTAATGCTTCAGATACGAGGACAAAAAGACATTTGTTTATGTGCTGGGGTCTCATTTCATCCTCTGAGGACACATTAAATGCTGCTGCTACAGTAGATCTCAAAAGATCCATCAGAAGTTTACCCTTTTCTGCATATAAAATCATTTTCACATAAGTCTTACCAATAGACAAAGAGAACCCAGTCAAACAGATGAACCCCCCCCCCCCCCCCCCCCCCCCAACAACATCTTGTCCAATCTGCACCCAACAGCCTCCCCGACCACCATCAAACATCACTCACTAACCCTCAGTTAAGTGTCTCGCCCAAGGACAGAGTGGACGACCAAGAGCGAGACCTACAATATTAGGAAGGTAGTCATAATATTATGGCTAAATCTGTGAGAAGTGGATGTTTGGTAAGGAGACAAATCTTCCAGAGAGGGTTAGAGAGTTTATGGCAGCACTGGAGGACAAGAACATTTCTGGAGTAGACAGACAGGAAGATTTACTGGACTGAATCCAGTCGACTCTAGGAGAAGACAAGGAAGGACTTTAGGACTCAGATTGGCCAATGATGGACAATCTGATCTCTACTAGTTGTAATATGCAACTGGGTCCCACCTGAGTCATATGTTTGCGAAGTGCTTTGCAGTCGAGGAGTTGAAGCTCCTCTGGGAGAGACATCAACAGGTCCAACACGATAGCACTCTCTGGAAAACCAAAGACAGTCACAAAATGGTAAGGACACTATTGACAAAGCTGCTTGGAAATGTGAGCATTTCTGTATTTAGATGCCGATAAATAAACAAAGATGATTGTCATCGGTGCAGTAGATCAGTCAACACTGTTCTCTCACTCACCCATGGGGGTGAGATGAGTGTCCTCATTGGGCTTTTGGAGTACGCTCAGGAAACAGTAGATCCTCTCAAAGTCCACCACACACTTGACACCAAACATCCTGGGACAGTCCTTGGTGGCGAACTTGCTGGTACGACCAAAGGAGGTGTGATATGTGGCCGCGGGGGTTGAATGTGCGGTTTCCGGCTGGACGGAGGAGGGTCTGGAGGTGGAAGACGTGGACTTAGATGTGGACTCGGTGGGGATGCTGACAGGATGTACCTCGGAGGATTCCTGGGTAGCCTGGGCCACAGGGCTGCAGACATCCTGAGGTGTTACCGATGCTGCTGAGGTCGGACTGCCTGACACTTGTTCCTGATTTGTGCACAGACTCTGTGAAGGAGGCTTTTGGGATGCAGCAGGTTCAGAAGGTGAAGACGTTTCAGCGGTGGGAGGAGCAGTTTCCTCGGGTGGATGTACGTTGCTTTTTGGCGCTTGGATCGTTGCTGGAAGTGCTCTGGTTGTTTTTGGCGCTGGAGTCTTGCCTTGCAAGTGTGGGCTGACTGTGTTGGTGTTGAGAGGTTGACCTGGAAGGAGCAATAATGTTAGAAAATAGTTGTAATAGCTATAAAAAATTTTTTTTTGCTGATTTATAAAGATCTAGCTTAACTTGCAAGTTCCTCAACAGCACTAAGAGGATGCCTTCCATAGTAAAGTTAAAAAACTCATTCACTATCTTATACTGAAAATCAATGACCGATTATAACATTATCACCACCTTCCTAATATTGTGTAGGTCTCCCTTGTGCCTCCAAACCAGTTTTTACTCATCAGAGAATGGACATGGGCCTTCTGAGGGTGTCCCGTGGTATCCAGCAACAGGATGTTTTTAGTGGGGGGTCTTTGGATCCTATGAATTGAGGGGAGGGGCCTCTATGGCAGATCATCCCATAGATACTTGATCAATTTGGGATCTAGTAAACTGGGAGCTGTTGGTGCTGGTCTTCATGTTTTTGTTTTAGTTGTTCCCAAAATATTTTTGTCGGCTGCTGCCACCATCAAGGAGTGTCATTGGGGTGGGGGGTGTCTGGTCTGGTCTACGTTGGTGCTACATGTCTAAGTAACATCCACATGAATGAATGCCAGGTCCAAAAGTTTCCCAGCAGAACACTGAATTGTCACAAGATGGTCAAACGTATTTACTTCTTGTTGGTGGTAACAGTACAAGTAACTTGTGTTTTGTGGACTCTACTCCAGAAATGCTGCAATAAGATTTTTCTCTTTGACTCTGTCTCTATGAAACTTTTTTCTTCTTTCAAACTCTTAAATGTTTTATTTTCTTTAGCGCTGAATCAAGTGGGAACTATTGAATGACAATCACTTCAACAATGGATGTGGTTTTGGTTTATGACAGGCCTAAAATAAATACAAAACTACAAAAGATCGGGCTTGGCTGAAGACCAATACCCATCCGATATCGAGTGGGACATCTCTAAGAGGTAACGCATCAAAATGACGTGCCCACCAATGATCTGTTGCTGAGAGGAATCACGTGACCGTACCTTGCTTGACCGACTGACGAGGCATTGGTCTCCAAGGCACGGTGCGGCCAATGGGCCGGTCTTCTGCTGGTGGTATGTGGGCCTGAGGAGGGTCACTGTTCCTCAGAGTGCAAGGTTCAGTAGATGACACCACCAGCATCTGAGAAAGACGGTAGAAGAACACCCTTTTGAACCACCGCATTGATTTGGCACCATCAAATCCCACTCCATTATTACACTGCACTTATACCAAATAGTATTTCTGTGTTGCTGTACCTGAGAGAAAGCTGAGGAAATGACTTCTTCGAGGCTTCCAGCCAAAGCGGAGGCCAAGTGTGTCCACTCCTCGATGGGTTTTTTGACCTTGTTGTCGTCCCGCTTATTCCGCTGTAGATTGTAGGTGGCGCAAGAGATCACTTTGTTCTTCAGGGATTCGACTACAGCGTGGATCTGAGGAAGGAGGAGAGACAGTCCACGTGATTTTACGCACACACTCAAAAGAGAGACTGAGGTGCTAACAAACCAGCCAGCTATTAAATGTTGAATCGTTTGTGAAATTTGGGAATGTTGTCACAATTTTTGTATAAACTGTGGATGATGCAGAAGGTCAGGGGCCTGTACATTTAATAACAAATCTCTGGAATATAAATTTTCATTTATATTCAGATCAATGACAGATCAGCAGTTACCAGCAACTTAACCGGTAACTGCTGATCTGTTGGAGGAATTTGATCCCATTCCTCAGAACAGAACCTCTTCAGTTCTGAGTTGTTGGTGGTTTTCTCTCATGAACTGATGCTTCCGGTCTTTCCACAACATTTCTATTGGATTAAGGTCAGGACTTTGACCTGGCCCTTCCTAAACATTCATCTTGTTCATATTTAAATGTTCTTCTGGAGAACCATTTGTGTTCTTCGGCTCCTTGTCTTCCTCCATGACCCAGTTTCTCTTCACATTCAGCTCATGGACTCATGTCCTGTCATTTTCTTTTAGAGTTCACTGGTAGAGTTCATTCATTCATTGGTCCATCAATGATGAGCAGATGCAGCAGAACAGACTCAAACCAGGACATTAGCGCCCCCATGTTTCATGGAGGGATGAGGTTCTGATGCTGGAACATGATGATGCTTAAACATTTAAACCAAACTATTCTACTCTGGTCTCATCTGTCCACTAAACATTGTCCCAAATGTTCTTTGTGGACAGAGAGCAGTGTCTTTGGTTGTTGAGTGGATTCATTAACATTAACATCAGCCAATGAGAGAGAGGCCTTTAGCTGCTTAGAAGTTCCCCTGGGTTCCTCTGGTTCCTCTCACACTATGATGGAGTGATGTTTGTTGGTGGACCACTCCTGTGGAGGGGAACAGTCGTCTTCAATCTGTCTGACTCTCTATGGATTATTTGTGGCTACCAGACTCTTTAGAGATGGTTTTGGAACCTGCTTTCAGGACTTGTTCTGTAGAGCAGCAGGGTCGACAAATTGATCTGAAAGGCTGGACATGAGATCGGCAGGGAGGTGAAGACATTTGTCTCCGTGGGGGACAGGAGGACACTGGACAAACTGCTCTCCATCATTAACAATCAATCTCATCCACTACGCCACGACTATAGGGGAACAACAGAGCTCATTGTCCAATGGACTCATCCAGCTGCAGGACGTCATTCACACCAAACTTCATCCAACTTTACAACAAATCACCTTCCACCTCCATTTCTTGCATTGTACATTTGTTCATATGCTAATTCTGTACAAGTTTCACATATCACAATTTTTAAGTTTTATTTTATTTTGCTAGAATTTTCTTTTAATAGTTTTTATTGCTTTTAATGTTTTTAATTGTTTGTCTAATCCTTATTCTTACCTACGTACAGCTCTTTGTTTTTGGCCGTGATTGTTTTAAAAATGCTCTATAAATATATATATTTTATCTTTACACAAAAATGTTTTGGAACCAGTCCATATGTATATATGTAGGTGTGTGTGTGTGTGTGTGTGTTTGCGTGTATAAAATAAACTTCCGTATCTATTTCTTATACATTTGTTCATACGCTAATTTTGTAAATTTCCTTGCTTATACTATTTTATTTTACTAGCTTTTAACTGTATATTATTTTTATTCTAATTGTGAGCTTTTGACTTATATTGTATTTTACCCATCTTTTCACTTGCAGTTCTCAGTAGTGTTTTTATTGCCTAAACTAAATAAACTATATTTACCTCTGAGGTGGTCCGGGAAGGCACGTGTTTCCTCAGGTAAGAATAGTCCATGTCCCCCTGGTGTCCCCCGTCCTTGTAGAGTTTCTTCAGAGCATCGTGGAGTTTCCTCAGCTCCGACCTCTTCCACTCAGCCGCTCTCCTTGATCTCCGCCGGATCGGATCAGCCTTCAGGAACCGGTCCGGTTTCACCCGAGTCCGAGGTGGAGGCTTCATCCCCCTAAACTGTCACTAATATCATATAACACCGGGAAGAAGTTAACCTGGACCCGGCTGAAAGCTTCAACGGGAAATATTTGGCTGATTTGAGTTTATCTTTCTGTTAATCTATAACTTTAAAGTGTCTTCCTTCTTAATGAATAGCAAACAATAACAAATAAACTCTGTTCTACTGGAGGTTTGCTACCCTTTGCACTACACAACGTCCACTTCCGGGTTTTCTTCTTCTGTTTTTAATGGCGGTTTGTGAACCTCCTCAAAGGTACATTACCGCCACCAACTGGACTAGAGGCGGCGAGCATGAACAGAACAGAACAAAACGACAAAATCTTCAAAATCATGCAAACTTTTTATCTAAATTTGACTAAAAATATACATTATTTAATTTTTATTAAATTATTGTTATTATTATTATTATATGAAACTTTATTTCTTGTAATAAATTGTTTTATTTACTGCATGTCTAATGTAAACTGTTCAGCACACAGTTTTATTTTATCCTTAAGTCTATGTCTTGTTCATATGTTTTTTTTTTCTTCTAATCTTGTGATTCTTGGAGAAAAAATAATTTGCCTGCGGGGATCAATAATCTTGAGTCTCATATGATTTTACTAGATTTTTGATTGTATTTAATTTTTATTCAAATTTGATTTAATTTAATTTTATTATTTAATGTTATTTAATGTTGTTTAATCTTTATTTTTACTGGGATAGCTGGGATAGGCTCCACTCCACGTGACCCTCGTGAGAATAAGCACTAGCAGAAGATAAGATGAGGTTTTTATTTAAATTTAATTTAATTTAATTGTTTTTATTTAATGTTATTTAAAATATTTTATTTTATTTTTAACCCCCATGACCCTAGTGAGGATAAGCGACAGTAGAAAATGAGATGAGATTTTTTGTGGTTCAACTAGCTATTGTGAACAATAGCTTATGGATGAAATAAGTCGATTGAAGTCTAATTACTCTGCTTAGTCTTCCCCACTGAGTGAAAAATAAGATGTGTCTGTATACCCTACTTGATGCAATAAGATAAGATGGGATTGTTTTGTTTGTTTGTTTGTTTGTTTGTTTGTGTTCCTGTGGGGAAATTAAATTGTTACAGTAGCAGGGAACAACAGTACAAATACAATAAGGTAAGACAAGATACAAAACTATATAAAAGTTAATATATTAAAGGTTAAAAAAAAGTGGCATATTGTATAAATTGTTTAAAGTAGCTAAATTACACTTAGACAGACTTTATTCACCCACAAGAGATTCTGGTCACAGTATCTTAGATGCACATAAAAACACTCTTGAGAACCACAAGTAAAAAGAAATAAAATAAAAGTAAAATGAAACGAGATATAACTAAAAAGATTGAAAAATAAAACTGTAGAAGAAAAAATATACAAAATTAGCATATGAACAAATGTACAAGAAATAGAGACACAAGTAAAATGCCGCAATATATGTTCCAAATTTTCTGCACTGGATCCAAAATATTTTTACTTGCATTTGCAGAATTACAATAAAATAAAATAAAATAAAATAACAGCTTTTAAAATAAAATAAAAAAACAGCTTTTAAAAGAAATTAGTAGAAGCAAAAAAAAAAAATAGAAAATTAGCAAAATTAACATACGAACAAATGTACAAGAAATAGAGACAGAGGTAAATAGCCTTGTCACTGGGTCCAAAATATTTTCGTAACTCCAGGTTTAACCGTCTAAATAAATAAATAAATAAATAAATAAATGCCGGGGGGCGTGAAAACGTTACCTGACAGACAAAACTCAGGGCAGCTCTACAGGGAAGTGCGCATGCTCAGTAAAAGGCGGAACTAAGGGAAGGTTAGTTTGTAGTGTCAATGTTTATTCTCAGTACTATATCCGGCATAGACATGAACTTACGGCGCTAGCTACAGCGTGTTTGATTACGTCGGACCAGGCAGTGCAGACGTGGAGTTAGTTTGTAACGTTACAGAACAGTGAAACATCCCACACAATGGTGAGTTACTGCGCCTAATGGGACCGGAAGAGGCAGGAGCTAAGCTATGCTAATGCTATCAAGGTGTAATGGTGCGTTCCCTTTCGACTAGGAAGTCTGTCTCACTCTCCGACTTCCCATTGGGATATTTCGACGTTTATTACGTCTCCGCCTGCTCCACCTTGTTCGTCTTGTTATAGGCGCATCTACCAGGCTGCAAACACACAATATGGAAGAATAAGCTGAGAACAAACTCGTCATTTTTCTTCAGTGCTTTGACTGTAGACCTGTAGAAAAAGTGGACGTCATGACAGCTCATTTACAGCAAGTAGAGCTCCCCCTGTCCTCGGCTGCAGAATAGGTTATAAGCTCCACCCCTTTCATGTTAGTGGATGGGCCCAAGCTAAACGCTAAAGGTTCTTTTATAGCACTGAAGGATGTAGCCGACGTAGCCTACGCCTGTGATCCATTTATATTTGTGTGCTTGTCAGTGTGGTTCACTGGTTCTGGTAACAACACCACCCAAGCACTAGTCTGCGCTGTGTCTTTTTTTGTCAGTCGGGTTAATTTTTGTTCACTTTCAACAATGGCGATGGAACTTTTTTGCCGAAATTTCCGCTCATGTGCTACACACTGTAAGTGTAATAGCTTGTATAAAAACAACACCATCGATAGCAAGGGCCGTCAAACTCTAATTTTAGTTCAGGGGGCCACGTACAACAACCGACAAGTTGATCTTAGTCGGATTAATTTTTGTTTCTACTTCCTGCTTCGCTTTCAACAATGGCGACTGAAACTTACGCTGAAATTTCGCAGGAATTTTTCCAAAAAACGAGTCGTACAAATGTTTGTATCTGTGAACCTCCTCAGATAAGTTTTCCTCGACGTGTTCCATCTTTATTGAGCCACGCCGATCAATTTGAAAATTGCGGAGATGGAGAAGCAGCCGGAAATACTAAAGAGAAAAAACGCGCTACTACCAAGTGGGCCAGTCACAGCTCTAGTGGCTAATGTCGCTGTGACGCGTAACTAAATTTCTTGGGAGGTGGATCAGACTACAGCATGAAATTTGTCAAGTACATGTACATGTCGAATAAATTTTATTTAAAGATGGTACCTACGCAAATTGCCTACACCGGTGTGAGGGATTTCTACTTGTACCTCATCAGTCTGGCTAGCTCTGTAACAACTCCACCCAAGCACTAGTCGGCGCTGTGACTTTTTTTAACCAGTCAGCATGGTTTTTGTTTCTACTCCCGGCTTCACTTTCAACAACGGCGACTGAGAATTTTTCACAAATGTGGCTAAAGACGCATCATGCAAATGTTTGTATCTCCAAACCTCCCCAGTTAAACGTTCCCATTTGTTATTGATCCAAGTCTACTACCATGCTACTACCAAGTGGACCAATCACAGCTCTTGAGGGCTCCTTTGCCTTGACTTGTAGCTACATTTCAGGGGAGGTGTTAAGCGTAATTTAGGCTTCTGCGCTGAAGTGTTGCAGAGGTTCTGGCAGACACCTTCGCCGACAGCGCAAGTAGCTGTGATAGGTCTGCTTGGTAGTCACATGTGTCTGCTTTAGTATTTCCGACTGCTTCTCCATCTCCACGATTTTCCAATTGGTTGAATTGGATCAATAAAGAGTGGTAATTGGTAACTAAGGAGGTTTGTCGATACAGACATTTGTATAAGTCGTATTTGGCAAAATTTCGGTGGAATTTGGCTGAAATTTCTTGCGTTCTTGTGTGGCTGACAAGGAATAAGTAGGAATGTCTCACACCGGCAGGAGGTCAGGTCCTTGTTTGCGACTTTAGGGTCTTGGCTGCCAGTGTTAATAACATGTCCCGGATCTTTTCCTTTTTTATTGTTTGTGAACCATGTCCCTTTTGTGTGTGTGTGTGTGCGTTTAGATGCGTTTCATGCTGCTGTTCAGCCGTCAGGGGAAGTTGCGGCTGCAGAAGTGGTACACGGCCACGGCTGAGCGCGACAAGAAGAAGATGGTCAGGGAGCTGATGCAGATAGTTCTGGCCCGTAAACCAAAGATGTGCAGTTTTCTAGAATGGCGGGACCTGAAGATTGTCTATAAAAGGTAATTATTTGAAAACAGTCTCACATGACACATGTCCTGGTATGAATGCTGGTGGATTGCTTCAAGGAAATACTGCAAATCATTTTATTCACTGTAGTAGATTTCCAGTCTTCCCCTCAAACCCCTGACTAACGAGAAAAAACAATGAATTAATTAATTAAAAAACGCTTTCTTTTGAAAAAAATAAAGACTATGACTATGAAACAAACAAACAAATAAACGTAGTTTAAAAAAAAAAAATGGATAACTGAGAACTACAGACATACACCAGGGTTTCCAATACAACATTAAATCTACGGTGGCCCCCCAGGGTCTAATTTACTCCACAGTGACTCGAAAATATTTGCTTGCTAGCTTAGCTCCCTAGGAGGAAATAGCTACAGATGTAACAAGCTTAACGTTATAAGAGCTAGGCACTTAAATGTGCTAATACTTTACTTAATCTTACATACATGTGTCCAAAGAACATCTGAAAAGCATTATGTTTAGTATTCATGCGCAGGCTGCAGCTAGTTGTTGCTAGTTGCTAAATCATTAAATTACCGTAATAATTCTAAATCCAATATTACTGTCATTACGGTAATAGAATGACGAACGAAAAAACCCTCATGATGTTATTCTATGTGAAAATATTAAATGAACTGTATGAATGGATTTTAATTGATAGGATAGTATCTTATGACCTTTTGCAAAAGCTCCACCCCCTTAGTTACTGTTGCTAGCGGCTGCTAGTGAAGCGGAAAATATGATTATCGAGGCGAAACCGGTCAACGGCAAAATCTGAGAAACCCCACGATTCTGATTCTGACTTCAAATACAAAATTAAATTTTAAATTGCCTATGTTCAACTTTGACGTAAACTGACGAAACATAACGTTAGAGAAAGAGAGCTCCCAGCAATGAGACCTAAAACAACAGCTAAAGTTAGCTAGCTAACGTGAACTCATTGCCTAACTAGCTAATATTAAGTTAACTAACGTTAGTTAGGCACTAATATTATCAATTTTTACCAATAGTAACCATAACTTTGATATACAGTTTTGTATATATGAGCGTCTTGCTAGCTCAACATTAGCTAGCTAGCTATCACTATGGCTTTAGCCCATTCTAGCCTTACCTCGGAGCCTAATTCTTGGGTTACACAGTGTCCGACTTGCTTTCTCCATTTAGCTTGTCGGAGGTCGGCAGCTTGACGGAACTTGTTTACATAGTAACGGTTGCTAGGATGTATGATTGGACAATGACTGTTTAAGGGTCAATTAGAGTTTTTAGTTAAGACAGTGAGACATCCTCAATTTCCCCAATTCGAGACGTTGAGGTCCGATAGAGATTCTGAGTGAATGAGTGGATTCAACACTTTGAGTCGGTCACCTGCGTCTATGGCCTGTGTTCAGGACAGGAAGTGAAACAAAAACACTTGCTAATGCCAATTGTTTTGCGCATATTCACGCAGGTACGCCAGCCTATATTTCTGTTGTGCGATCGAAGAGCAGGACAATGAGCTGATCACTCTAGAAGTCATCCACCGCTTCGTAGAGCTGCTGGACAAATACTTTGGCAGCGTAAGTGACAGATAAGCCACCGAGATGAAATGTCTTCAATGTCTTCCACGACGTGAGTTCATCGATGGCCTTTGTTGTGTTGTGTCGTTGCAGGTGTGCGAGCTGGACATCATCTTTAACTTTGAGAAGGCCTACTTCATTTTAGACGAGTTCCTGATGGGAGGAGAGATCCAGGACACGTCTAAGAAGAGCGTCCTCAAAGCTATTGAACAGGCCGACCTGCTGCAGGAGGTAACGGTCACACAACTGCCACAATTACGTCACGGTTTTGCGTTATGGGAAAAATTCGAAGGGTTTCTGACAGCGGAGACGTTGCACTTTACAACCAATGTGGTGTCATTACGGTAATTGCACCGTAACATGTTGTAGATTGTGAATCGCTGCCAAATATCCACTTGTTCTGGAAAAACAAAAGGTCCAGGTGTAGGTGTTTTAAGAGTTGATGTACATAGAGAATCGGTTCAGTTGTGAGATGTTGGTGGTTTCCTCTCATCAACTGATGCTACAACGTTTCTATTAAGGTCAGAACTTTGACTTGTTCCTAAAAATTCATCTGGTTCTTTAAACGTTCTTTAAGAACCACTGGTGTTCATGGACTCACTGTCTTGATCCATGACTCAATTTCTTTCTTTCCTTCCTTCCTTTTTTCATTTGTTTCATTTGTTCATTCATTCCTTTCCTTCCTTCCTTCCTTCCTTCCTTCCTTCCTTCCTTCCTTCCTTCCTTCCTTCCTTCCTTCCTTCCTATCTTTAATTCCTTCCTTCATTCCTTGCCTCCTTCCTTCCTTTTTTCATTTGTTCATTCTTTCCTTTCTTCCTTCCTTTCCTTGTTCCTTCCTTCCATCCCTCCTTCCTCTCTTCCTTCCTTCCGCCCTCTTTTCCTTCCTTCCTTCCTTTTTTCATTTGTTCAGTCTTTCGTTTCTTCCTTCTTCCTAGTTCCTTCCTTCATTCCCTCCTTCCTCTCTTCCTTCCTTCCTCCCTCCCTCTTTTCCTTCTTTTCTTCCTTCCCCCTTTCCTTCCTTCCTTCCTTCCTTCCTTTCTTTCTTCTTTCCTTCCTTCCTTCTTTCTTTCCTTCCTTCCTTCTTTCTTATCCTTCCTTCCTTTCTTCCTTCCTTCCTTCCTTCTTTCGTCCATTCCTTCTTTCCTTTCTTTCTTCCTTCCTTAATTCATTCCTTCCTTCTCTCGTTTCTTACCTCTTTCGTTCGTTCCTTCCTTCCTTCCTTCCTTCCTATCTGTAATTCTTTCCTTCCTTCCTTCCTTTTTTCATTTGTTCATTCTGTCCTTTCTTCCTTCCTTTCCTAGTTCCTTCCTTCCATCTCTCCTTCCTTTCTTCCTCCCTCTTTTCCTTCTTTTCTTCCTTCCCTCCTTCCTTAATTCCGTCGTTCCTCCTTTCCTTCCTTCCTTTCTTCCTTCTTTCCTTTCTTCTTTCTTATCTTTCCTTCCTTCTTTCGTCCATTCCTTCCTTCATTTCTTCCTTCCTTCCTTATTCCTTCCTTCCTTCTCTCGTTTCTTACCTGTTTTGTTCCTTCCTTCCTTCCCTATCTTGAGGCTTTGGTGAGGACGGAGCCCCGTTATCGATGCCTCACCCACACTTTCATTTCATTCATTAATACTACGCTCTGCTCTATCTCCACCAGTTACAACCAAATGTTGGATTATACATTATATTTATTTATTGAAAATATTTTTTTTTTTTTTTGGACCTCTTTATTGAGCGGTTTTGCATGGAAAAAAGTGGCCGTTTTAGTGCATTTTGTTTCTATAGCGTCAAATAACGAACTAAAACAAAACATGTCCAGAAAGTTTACTCATAAACATTCATCAACATTATATTGACTACCTAAAATGACCGAAACCACCTTTTTAGCGTTTTAATTCGGCCCGTCCAATAACATGGAAGGGGTGGAGCTTATGACCTGTACTGCAGCCTCCAACCACCAGGGGGAGCTCCACTTGCTTCAGCTTCACTCAAGCAGAGCTGCTCCATCTTTATTTGTGTCATAAGCTTCCATAGACATGTGTTTTGAAGACCAGACTGAGGTGAATCCCGGATTTATTTTTAAAATATTTCGTTTATCTTTGCAGGAGGACGAGTCGCCCCGGAGCGTGTTGGAGGAGATGGGCTTAGCGTAGCTCCGTCGCCGGGCGGGACCGCACAGCCGAGGCACCGGGCGTCACAGTCTGGGTTTGGACATGCTTGGGACTTCTGTGTATATGTGGCTTTTTTTTTTTTTTTTTTGGGTTGGGGGGGTCACGGTGTAGTGCTGGGGGAAGAGACTCTGCTTTTTTGAAGGAGCCTCGCGTCGGCGGGTTCTTCATCAGCTCTTGTGTTTGTTTGTTTGTTTGTTTGTTTGTTTGTTTGTGTGCAAGTTTGGGGTCGTAGAAATTGGGGGCTACATTTTAAACATGCGGCGCGGCTGCAGTTGAGTTTTTTTTTTTTTTTTTTTTTTTTAAATAGGAGTCCCAACATTTAACTTTTTGGTCTGTCGGAGAACCTCACAGTCAGACTGGAGCTCCTGAAGTGCCAGTTACTGAACGCCGACTTGGGACTAGATGGAGATATCGGTTTTGGGGGGATTAAAGGAAAAAAAAACAAAAAATACAAAAAAAAAAAAAGTTTTGTACAGCTACATGAGCACACTACCACTACAGGTACTATCAGTTACACTTGAAGCAGGGAAAAGGGGGTTCAGAGCAGCTAGAATAAGTAATAACTCGATTCCCGGTGAGGATTTAGGTCGTACGGTGACTTTAATGGCTTCTGTTTCTTGCCTTGCACATTAGATTTAAAGCCATGCAAAAAATGACAAGAACCAATGTGACTGAGTTTGTGCCCAAACTACTACAGAGATTGTAAGAAATCTGAATTTTACTGGATCTCTCAAAACAGCCCCGCACCTATAAATATAAACAAATATATATATATATATATGTATAAATAAATATATAATTATATTTATTTCAACTGTATTTGATGTTTTAGGGCTGTACTGTTTTGGAATTCCTCGGCCAGTCGAGTCTAACCCGAACACGATGACCTGCCTTCTGAGAATAGACCAAAGAGACTTTTAAAAGGTTAGAGACTGAGACTAAATGAGACGTTCTTGTGTAGGTGGTGGCGGCAAATTCCAAACTTGTGAGCTTCCAGCAAAAGTACAAGCCCCTTCGCCTGTCGTCGTTACAGATCCTTGTAGCTATAAACAATAACGTTAGGACCAGTCACGATAAATCTCTTGACCCCCCCGCCCCCATGTCTGAGTGAGCATGTATGAGAGAGGGGTAGAAATGGTGAGAGGAGCCACCTCTGAGACCTGTCCAGCAGAATAATCCGAGGTCAGTGTCCACCCAGAGACGAGGAACTTTGTGGAGTTTGAAGTGATTTCATAAATTTGAATAAAACATTTAAATTCTGTTCTGCGCAGTTATTGAGACGTCGTCCCTGTCGACGTGTTTTCCTGTCCTGCTCACGTTTTTATGTACGAAAGCCACGGCAATAACAGCAAAGATATAGACCCCCTTCACGGTTTGTAAACAATGTGACGTTTTTTTTAAGGGGGCGGGGCTTAGGTGGAGGCAAAACACCTCAAAACGGTTAGCATATTTCAATCGACTGTTTTGGCAAGAATGTATATTTTATTGAATCTGCTAATAAACTCCACGAGACCGTGAGTGTTATTTTAAAAACTTGATAAAGACAGACCAGACTTTGTCCCCTCTGTGTCCTCCTTTGGTCAAATTGTCCATCCAGTGAGTGAGAGTGTAGGAGTCAGTGAATGTCGTCCCATCAGTCAGAGTCAACTCTTTAAAATAACACTCACGATCTCGTGGAGTGAGTTTATTAATATATTCTCCAAAATATGACTTTTCCTCGTCCATTCTTACCAAAACAGTTCAATGACACATGCTAACAGCCGTTTACAAGCTATAGTGTTTGAGATGTTTTGCCTCCAGCTAAGCCCCGCCCCTCCAAAAAAAAATGTCACACTGTTTAGAAGCTGTGAAGAGGGTCTATGCACTGATCAGGCACATCATTATGACCACCGACAGGTGAACATTTAACCTGGCGTTCATTCATGTGGATGTTACATAGACATGTAGCAGCCGCTTAGACCAGACCAGACCAGACAATTCCACCATCCCATAGCGATGACACTCGACGACTGACACTTGACGGCAGCAAGCACGCACAAAAACGCTTTAGGAACAACTCAAAAAGAAAAAAAAATAAAGGAAGGACTCCCTCATAAGGCCCAAACAATATGAGGAAGGTGATCACAATGTTACTCCTGATCGTTGTATATATAGAAACTAATAATGCTTCAAATATCTAGGTATTTAGATTAGTTCAGCTATGTGTTGTTGTGTTTTTTTTTTTTGAATCCACACATTGTGCTTTTACGCCCACACAACATTTGAGTTTGAGATATATATGTGTGTGTATATATATATACATATTTATATTTTAATTTGTGGATGAAAAAATTCATCACAAAAATCATTTGAATCCCCAATTAATAAATGTTTGGGGCCATAGTCAACAATAAGAACCCAAACAGACTCCTATTATTTATCCCACTTACTGTTTAACGTCTCTAAAGATATAATTAACAACATGTTGTTTTTTTTTTGTTTCACATTTAATGACTTTTCCCAATTAATAGGGACACGGGCCCCGACATAATACACGTTATTATTCTTGACAAATAGTTCCAAATGTTCTAGTTAATATGTACTTAGAAATGACACAAAGCCAAATGTCACTCAATGAGATTTTCTGTTGATCTACACGTTCCTCCAGAGTCAACAAACAGTTACAAAGTACCTGACACATAACACACATTAGTAGTCTGACCCCTAGTGGACACATTAGGAACAGCAGCTACTTTTATTTAAGGAATCCAGTTATTTTCTTCTGTGAGGGTTTCACACTTTCATAAATTCATCCTGTTTTTAGAGGGGGGGGGGGGGGGTGAAAGGAGATGAGGAAGAAGGGAAGGAGGGAAAAGGGGATGAAAAGAGAGAAGGAAACGCGGAAGAAAAGATAAGGAAGGAGGAAGAGTGGCATGAAAGGATGAAGAGTGAGGGAGGGATGGAAAGAGAAGGGGGAGGGAGGAAGGGCGAAAAGAGAAAGGGGAGGGAGGGAGGAAAGGATGAGAAGAGAAAGGGGGAGGGAGGAAAGGATGAAGAGAAAAGAAGGATGGAAAGAGGTAGGAAAGGATGAAAAGAGAAGGAAAGAAGCAGAGAGGAAAAGATGAAAAGGGAAAAGAAAGGATGGACGTGGAGAAGAGAAAGGAGGGATGGAGCGAGGAAAGGATGAAAAGGGAAAGGGAGGGGGGGAGAAAGGATGAATGGAGAGGCAGGGGGGAGGTGGTGGGGTGCAGGTGGGCGGCGGTGCGGAAAAATCTCATGAATGAGACCCAGTGTTGTGACGTCAATGCTGACGTAGAGCCCACGGAGTGGCCGCTGTCCGTGGTCCCGAAAACCAGACGTCGGATCGTGGAGGAACCCCAGCATCAGCGTCCACGGCCGCGGAGACCACACAAAGAAAGAAAGAAAGAAACAAACAAACAAAAACCCACGCAATCCCACAGAACCCGGGACCCCACAGCTGCGTGACGAGTGTGACGTGAGGACGAGGGGCGAGCTGGAATCCCCCTCCACCACCCACTCAAAACCAGACCCACTCACTCCTACCTCCAGCTGCAAGTAAGTGACAACTAAACTTAATCTGAAGCTTTTAAATAAAAATAAATAAATGCAAATTTGCAAATAAACACATGAAGAAATAAATTACATTATTGGTGTTTCAAGAGGCTGTGACGTCTGAGTGACGCACAACACGGACGGTTTCAAGCCTCCACTTCTTAATAAAGTGACCAGAAGGAGGAATAAAGGAAAAGATGCCAGCACTGCATTGGCCCCTCGCGTCCAGTGTGTTTGTTGTTGTTGTTGTTGTGTATCTGCAGCGCACCGCTGCCACCAACTGGTTGTGTCGTCTCTAAACCTTTTGCTGCATCTGTGCGTATCATCACACCTCCCCTGCAATTCAGCCTCCACTGCAGAACTGACTATTGACAGACTATTAAATATGATTAAATACATAAATTATTAATTTAAAAGCTGTGGTTTTAATTATTTATTTATTATTATTATTATTATTATTATTATTATTATTATCATCCGACCACTAGTGGCATGACTCCCTGCAGCATGAGGTGGTTATTGCGACGATGCAAGCGAGTGTCTCGTGATGAAGCGCTATATAACCCCGATGCATTATTTAAAAATAAATAAATAAATAAATAAATAAAAAAGGTGCACGTGCAGGTCGGTCCTGGCTCCTGTCTCGTGCTGCATCGAGGAGGCTGCACTTGTTGCGCTGCAAACGCCCAAAGGCCACGCCCCAATTGATGCGAAGCGGTTAATCGGTAGACAGGACGTGAGCGACATAGATGAGGGAGGGATGGGAAAGGTGGAAGAGGAAGAAAATAATACAGAGGGGATAGGGAGGGTGGGAGCGTGAGATTATGACCGCCTTCTTAAAATTGTGTAGGTGTCAGTTGTGACTCATCAGAGAATGGATATGGGCCTGAAAACATAGGTCTTCAACACGGGGTCTGCGACCCTTAGGGGGTCCGCCGAGGTACTGCAGGAGGGTCGCAAAATTAGGTTGGTTGATTAGACATTTTTTAGGATACAGGGCTCAAACAGCACATCACCCAGGTGAAATCCAGACGCACGCTGCAATATTAGCAGAAGAACAGTGTGGCTCGCTCCCATCAGCCAACGTCCGAGGCCGAAATGGACAGCTTTGTTTCAGTTTCTTTAATTCTATTTTATTTATTTCAATTTGATGTAACGTTATATGTATGATTTGGGCAGGTATGTTTATGTTTAGGGCAGTTGCACTGCCTACCTCCTACTGCTGCATGTTTGAAATAAGAAAATGAATATTTGGACCTGTGTATTACTTAAATACCTTAATGTTGAAAGTAAACTGATAATAAAGTATATTTATTAATAGCACTAGGCTGAGCTCAGTATAGACACACATATAGTAGGTGGGGGGGTCCCTACTTAATCTCTCCATCAGTTTGGGGTCCTTGGCCTGAAAAACATAGAAGATCCCTGTTCTACTGGATGTGTAAATGAGCTGCACTTAATGCAATAAGATCTATTGAGAACGTAAATTCCATATTTTCAGTTGTGTTGGTCAAAGTAACTTAAAAGTAATGTAATGCCTTACAATTTAAAGACAGTAATATTATGATGTAACTACTTACTGTGAAATTTCAGTAACAAGTAATAAGTAATACATTACATTTTTGAAGTAACTTGCTCAGTACTGCTGGGGATGGCTGGGGGTCTGGTCTGGTCTGGTCTAGATGGGTTGTTTAAGTGACATTCACATGAATGAATGAATGAATGAATGAATGAATGAATGCCAGGTCCAAAAGTTTCCCAGCAGAATGTTGAATTGTCACAAGATGGTTCAAATGTTGACTTCTCGTCATAATGTCATAATGTTATGGCTGATCGGTGTACAGTAGGATGTTTAATGGATTAGCACTTGTGAGATCACCTGAAACCGTCCATAAATGTAGTTCCTGGAATGAATCCTTCTCGTGTCTAAGTCCAAGTATGAATTGAATCGTGCAATTCATTGTTTTAATGTTTCAAATGTTATTTGGCATCTTAATGGTTTCACCTCACTATGTCTGTGCTTAAATTACCACAACAATGGTGATCTTGTGTTTATTGCATGAAAAAATATTTCGATCTTGTCGAAAGAGGATGTATGAATCTGATTAAGACTTAGAAACATCAAATCAAAAATGGCCGACACAACTAACTCAGTTAACACTGTGCTGTGATTTTGCTACAAGGCCAGATAAAGTGAAAACTGGATTCATTTATTTTTCTCTCCTCTCTCCTCCAGGCATTTCTGAGTGGCCATGAACCGATACCACAGTGCCTCTAGCGCCCTTACGGTCCTGGTCCTCCTGACGGTGGCATCCTATCCTCACCTGTCCAACCCCAACCCTCTCACCACCTTTGGGATAGTTGAAAACCCAAACGGGAATGACCCTCTTCCCGGGACTAAGACAGATAAGGAGGAGGAGGCAGGAGAGCTCTTTAAGGATGTAGATCCCAAAAAGCTTGCAGCGGTTTTACTGGAGGCGTTGAATCGGTCACAGGTAGCCAGAAGGTGGGAGGGAGACGATGGAAGAGAGGGAGGAATGAAGGCTGAGAGAGGGGAAGATAAAAAAGAGGAAGCAAGAAAAGTTGAAGAAGCACGTCAAGAAGGAGATCTGGAGTTAGAGCTCCTAAAGGCAGCACAGGGGAAGAACTGGGAAATCCAAGAGGACGAGGAGAGGAAGAGAGTCCAAGAAGAAGAGGAGAAGATGACTGAGAAGGTGACCAGTCATACCACAACCCAGACAATCCAGAGCCAAACTACTCTGGATGGAAAAGGTGAGGATGGGCAGGGTACTGATCCCAAGCGGGGATCCGGCGGCCCTGATCAAGGCAGCGGCGAAAAGGAGGATCAGCTCAGTCCAGAGGAGCTCAAGTGTCTCGAGACCGTGATGGAAGAGTTTCCTCATCTGGACACCAAACGGGATTCAGAGTGGGTCGAGCAAAAGAGCCGAGACTACAGACGTTACAGCGGCATCCTGCCAGCGAAGAAAGCCAATGACCTCGCCATGTCCAAGAAGAAACTCAAATGGCAAGAGGAGACGCAGAAAGCCATGAACTTCCCGACATTCAGAGGAGGCAATTTTATCGATGAATCTGAAGATGGTGGCTTTGGCAACAACGTGGCGGACGACTCCCGACTTCCAGACGAGCAGGTGGAGGTGGAGGATGAACCGGAGGAAGGGGAGGATAGTGACGAGGTGCTGAGTCCTGAGGAGGAGGAGGCTCGGGCCAAAGTGGAGCAGGAGGAGATGAGGAGGCAGGCGGCCGAGGCGCAGAGAGCCAAAATGGAGGAGGAGAAGTTGGCGGACATCGCGTCGGACATGTTGCTGCGCTACATGGTCAAACAGAGTAACGGCAACAGAAAGTATAGCTGGTCCCTGTCCAATGCTGCGGAGGACAAGCGCTCCGATGAGGACCAGCGAGCGACAGAGGAGGAGCAGGAGGACATCGATCCTCAGACCATTGACAAGCTGATTGAGATCTCCAGCAGACTCCACCTCCCCGCTGACGACGTGGTGGACATCATCAGCGACGCGGAGAGGAAGAAGAAGAAGGACGTGGCGCCTCTGCCAGCGGTGTCTTCGTCATTTCCTTCCGCATCACTGGTCTCAACCAAACAAAGTAACTTCCCCGTCTCCAACCAGATGCCTCCGCCCGTCAATCTGCTCAAAACTTGGTTCCAGGAGAAAACACCAAGAAAGCCGGACACTCTCTGGGGCAAACCTGGGAAGCCTTTCCTAGCTAGCTGGCAAAAAAATACGAAGCCTCAGTCAGTTAAACAGGACCCCTGGTTCACATCACCCCGTTATGTTTGGACTGGCCACTCCTTTCACCCCTACACTTTCCCTTCCTTCTACCAGAGGAACCCATACTACAATCCCATCTACGTCCCCCCTCCCCGCAGGGCCAGGCCCCGTTACAACACATGGAAACCTGCTTTGAGGCTCAACAACTTCTTGGGTAATTCTGTGGATGACCCCTACACTTTCCTTCCCAAGAGACGTTACCATGGTTGGGTCCAGCCCCAGCTCAGAAAACCCCCTGCAGGCCTCCAGCAGAAGTCGTACTACAGCAGCTATCCCCTCCCACGGCTTCCTCCCAGCTACTCACAAAGAGACCACAGATGGTGAACTGACAGTGGAAGATAGAAAAGGGGGAGCTGTGAATAGAAAGGTTTGGCATTACAATAGAAAATCTTTTCTTTATGGAACAATGCATAATGCACCAATCAGGCATATCATTATGACCACCTTTCTAATATCATGTAGGTCTCCCTTGTGCTTCGAAAACAGATCCTTCGTCAATTCTAATGCCACAATTATGTCAACAGCACCTCCCCAGAGAGCTGTGATTGGTCCGTTTGGCAGTAGCACTAGTAGCTCTTTAGTATTTCCGGCTGCTTCTCCATATCCGCAATTTTCAAACTGATTCTTTTGGATCAATGAATGTGATGGACCACATCAGAGGAAAGGTTAACTGAGGAGGTTGGACAGTACTAACATTTGTATAACTCATCTTTGATAAAAATTCACTGAAAGTTTCAGTCTCCGTTGTTGAAAGTGAAGTGTTGTTACAGAGTGAGCCAGATTCATGAGGTATGTCCAGAAGAACCTTATATAAGCCTTCAGAGAATATCCTGTGGTGTCTGGCAACACTATGTTGTTCGTGGACTCCTTTGAGGTGGGGGTCCTCTTTGAATCACCCCTCAGATACTTGATCAGTTTGGTATCTAGTCAGTTTGGAGGCCAGGTCAACACCTTGTGCTGTTCTTCAGGTTTTTTTTTTAGTTCCTAAAGCGTTATTGTTGCTGCTGCCATGAAGGAGTGTCTAGGTCTGGTCTAGGTGGGTGCTACATGTCTAAGTAACATTCATATGAATGAATACCAGGTCCAAAAGCTTCCCAGCAGAACATTAAATTGATACAAGATGGTCAATGTTATTTACTCCTCTTATCAGTGGTTATAATGCTATGCCTGATCGTTGTTTGTACAGTATTAAGAGTCCCTATTGGTAATAGCTTCCAAAAGAAATGACTCAACCAGGAAACACAACCACAGACTGCAGGGTGTCCACATACTTTTAGTCATCTGTCTTTTCTTTGAGATGAAATGGCCTCATGCCAAAGTCGATCCCTTAGTGTCGTTCTTCATCGCTTATCTTGTATGTTTCCATACAAGAATAACCCTAACCCATCTATTGTTTTACCATCTACAGAATTGCAAATCTACACATTTTTTTTTTCTTGTGGCGTCAACAATCTCATAAACTGAATTAAATAAATATCAGCATGAGGCCTTTAGTCAGAGAACTGTGACCTGAACAGAGGAAAAGATTTATTTTTTATTTTGATATTTTTATCGAGACTGAGTGGGAGGTTATAGTCAAAAACGCAGAGGGTACAGTGCATGCATGTGTTTGTGTACTTGCATCTGAAAAAATGCTTCTTTAAAGATGCACAAGCATTACAAATCAACCCCCCAAAAATAAAAAAGCATTTAAAAAAAAAAAAAAAAATGACACAGGACCCGTCGTCTTTGTTTGAGTCGATTGTTGTCCTCTGTCTTTCTAGATGTACCTTCTTGTGACGATTGTAATAAATATGTTTGTTGGATGTAAATATGAAGATGTCAATGGTTGCCTTTGCTACGCACAAAAAAACTACCTAAAAAAACAACAATAAATAAACTATTTTAGTACAAAACTCTTTCATTGTGGATTCAAATGATTGTTTTTTGTGAGAAAGATGAAGTCTCAGAACTTGGGAAAGAGGTCGACTGAAACATAGTTTGATTGAAAGTACACTGCCAGTCAGAAGTTTGGACATGCTTTGTCAGTGAATTGATTGAGAAGATGTGTCCGAACCTTTCACTGGTAGCGTATTTGAACATTGTATGTGTGGTTTACATCTCTGATTCATGAAGACAAGAATAAGATGAGTTCAAAATGACTGGGAAGAACAAAATGAAAAGCAGATCAATGAAATGATCAATGAAGCGTCTGAGTGCAGAAGCTTCACCCTTCTGCTGCCCTCTGCTCTCCGCTCTCCTCTCTACTCTCTTTTTTCCCCCCATTGAAATCCTTTCCTTTTGCAAATATTTTTATGGAAAGCGGGTCCTGGATACCTACATATCCCTGGGATCTTAATTTAGGATAGTTACCAAAGGCTACCACTTTTATTTTAAACTATTTTACTTTGTGAGTGTGTCTTATTAGTAGCACAAGCCTCCACTATCGTGACTAGGATTGAGGAACTCAGCTAACAGTTCTGGTTACCCCATGATTTGGAGTCACTTCCTAATTTGGTCCCTCTCTGACTGAGTTTGATACCACTGTCCAGGGGCGTCACTAGGCTTTAAGTACAGGGGAGGCTCAGCTCTCCTACAATAAATAAATTCTTAGCTGAGAATTTATTTATTGTTATTATTTCCATCTGTTTTTAAACACAACATAGAGGCGTGACTTTCGCTCACCACAGAACAATTGTTTGCTCTCAAATATTTTGAGGTTGCAGAGATTACACATGTGACTAAAACGGCTGCAGCTTCAAGCCCTGAAGAATTGGATAGATCGGATAAGGACGCACTAAACGGACTCGATCTACCGTACGCTACGAAGTGAAGGGAAACTGACAGATTTATGATCACATTTAAGTCCTTGATCACAGGTTATATAACTATTTATTTAAACTGAAATGCTGGACACTTTATTATGAATTTGTCAGCATTATTTTATATATATTTATTTATTTGTTTGTTTTTTAATAAAACAACACCAAACTATTTAAGGATATTTTTGGCACAGGCCTAACGATACCGCTGCCACCGTCTGATAGCCTACATCAGGCATCACCAAATGGCGGTCTAGGCACAGTCAATGCTCCAGATGCTCCAGGTTGAGGAGCAAGCATGATCGCGGAGCCCCAGGAAGAGAGAGTTGTTTGGAGGAATTTGTGAGTAAAAACGAAGTCACGAAGGTCCTCCAGACAAAAGCACAACTTCCCAGTGTTCAGACACACTTTGAATAATGTCAATAGCGCAAACAACTGTGACTTACAGTAATTCAAAACTGACCTGCCTGGACGGATCGCCAGCGATCCGTTCAGGCTTCAAATGGTTAATAAAAACATAATTCATTCGTGCATGTGCTGCTAACCTTATTAATCTTACGTGAGGAGCGTCATCAGTGGCCAAGCCAATCAAATCGTTCGTAGTTCAATAAGTTTAGAATATTGGTATGTTGGAAGTATAGGCTATTACTTTGAAATCACAATAAATGATATAGAAATGTGCGTATGTTGTTGATTTTATTTACATCAGGATACACTATTTCGAGTGACATTTGATTTGGACCTTTGCTGGGAGGAAATTTTTGTAACTGGACCTCTCTGAATTTTAATTGGATACCCCTGGTCTACATGCACATCCATTTAATAAATGTAATAAAATCTGAGTAAACAATGTAAGAACAAGAAGATGAACTGTTTAAGCAAACGCAGTTCGAATAAGATGTTTGTTTTTTTTCTCTTCTCATGAAATGATTGTGGCTTATTGTGATCTATTCTTTTATTAGGAAAATTTACACAAGCAGCTCATGTAATATACTGTGTACAAATGATTAGATTCGACTCAACAAAAGAGGTTCAGTTCACTGTCACACTCTGATCATGATTGTTAAACAGTGGAAACACACTGAGCCTTGTTGTTCACACACTGGCTCCATCACAGCCAAACTAAGACTTTATGCACATCCCTGTGTCATGTTGATGGTGCATTCAAGCACATGACTAATGCTCCATGATGTCAAACATTTACAAAAATAATGATACACACTCACTGCTTGGAAACTTGGTTTTCATTGAAAATTCTCACTTGTTTTTTCTCTCTTTGTTGAAACCAAAACCACCTGACTTGAGGTGCAGAAAAAACATTTCCATAATCTATTATAAACAACAAAAGCATTAAATACTGCATATTACGGTATATGTGATCATACATAGCTGTTTGTAGTTCTAATGAAGCACTAATCTTTTCAGATGCAAGTCATGCACACTATCACATTTAATTTCTTTTAAGAACAAAGTACATTTATCACACCCCTTTTCTCCGACTTTTCTGGAAAACCTCCATCAGTGAGAATGTTTTCCTTACAAATTTCTCCTCAACAAGTTGTACCCAGGTAACCCACGTGTAATTTGCCTAGCACTAACTTGCCTACCATGAATCACACAAACTTATTTAAATTCTTTGTCAACACCCTCTTCCCATCGTATTATCCAGGCTAAGTGAGGAAGAAGAAAAGTAAATCACACACGGCACAGAAACAAAACAAAACAAAACAAAAAAGTTCCATATCATATTTTTGAAACAAAGAAACAGCTCTGAATGATTTTTGTCATTATTCAAAAATGTATGTAACTAATCACTTGTAGCAACTTTGTTTCTAAAATGCAAACTCAGGTAATGGAAACAAACTTCAGTAAATCTCTGGTATTTCTCTATTGAAAGTCATGGTGGTTAAATATCTGAGTGAACTGACTTGATACTTAACTATAGTGAAGTTATTATTATAAAGGAGGTTCCTTTATATTATAGAGAAAAACATGAGGACAAATGTTCACTGGTTAGAATCACTTGATGCTAAATGACTCTTTGAGACTTTGTTTTGCCTTCTCTGGTGTGATATTATACCAGGTGGATGGAATATCAGCAGGGTTTGCATCATATGCTTCAGCAAACTCCTTGTTGTACTTTGTCATCACATATTTCCAGTAGTCTGATGCCTGAAGGCTCACATCTGGACGAATATCCCAGCCTGGGAAGATTTCATGGTAATGCTTGTAAGGGTGCCATTCATTGTTTGTAGCACTACAGCGAAAATAAGTGTCACTCTTCACCAAAGATGAGCATATGTCAGTGATAAGTTTTTTTGATTGATCCCACTTGTGTATTTCCAGACCCTGTGGCCGATGCAGTGAAGTAAAATGCTTCGTATGGTCTCTTCCTCCTGCATCACAAGGAGCACCACAGAATGGACACTGTTTGCCACATCCAATCACTGTGATGAAGAGCTCATTCTGGGGCTGCACATGGAGATGTTGTAGTTTCGTTTTGATGTTTGATTTTTCAAACTTTTCTCTAAGAGCTTCTGCCATGTCCTTCACAGACACTATGAGCCAGTCAGCAAACTGTTCTTGGTTGGCATTGTTCAGGATCATGAAAGCACCAAGAGCATCCTGGGAAATGACCAGTTTATCTCCAAGTTCTTTGCAGATTCTTTCAACAAATGTCTTCATGTCACCACTCTTTCCTGCTTTGGCCTTTTTGATGGCGTCGTTTATGCTGCTGATACTTGACTGAAGATGTCGCTCCTCAAACTCAAGTGTTGCAGAGCAGCTTGAAAAACACTCTTCTATTTGTTCAAGTATTCTTTTCTTTATGAAACTCTCATAAGATCTGTTGTATCTCAAATAGTCTTTAAATTTGTTCTTTGACAGTAAATCCAGTAAAAGTGAATACTGGAAAGACATCCTTGTGCTGAACTGCTCTTGTTTCAGCATTTCATCGATGATATTAGGACCCAGAGAACGATTGACAAAGACCTCAACTGCAGGCTTCAGGCATTGGTCCGTGAATTCTTGTGCCTTCTTCTGACACTGGTCTCGTTCATGGAACACGTCTTTGAAATCAGCACAATATTTTGCCTTGTTTTTCATCAGGCATCTATAGGGGTCATTTACTTGTATAAAATCATCATGCATCTTCTGGAAGTTTCTGGCTGTAGATCCACAGATGTGCTGTTTTAGAGAGACTTCAAACTCCATGTCTATCTTAACATCTGGTTTATTTTTCAGACTCTCATCGATGATGTGTAGGATCTCCTGGATGTAAGTATCATGGTACTTGGTCTTTCTGTTCATTTTTTCATCCACAGACAGAGTGCAGGTATCTATGATGTTGTCAGCCATGTTTTGTACAACCTTGATGTGATCTTTAAGATTGAACAACTTGCTCACTGTCTGTTTCAATTGGTTGAAGAATCCCTCAGCTGTATATTTAAAAGGTTCCAGTCCACACTCTCTCAGGTTTTTCTGACTTAACAGTTCACTTGCGTGACCTCCCCTATGTGACATATTTGATCTGAGGCAGTGATCTACTCTAGTGAAGACATCTGTGGCCTTTAGTTTAGTAGAAGACAGTTTCTCCAGTGTTTCCTTCCACATCTCATCAAATCTGTTGTCCAGCTCTGTGTCTGTAATCTGAACTTTTTTCTTTCGACATTCATCAATTAAAGCATGCACTGCTTTTTCAATTTCTTTCGTATGATTCTTCTTGATCCTGTCGAGTTCTGTCATTCCAGTTTTGATGTCAGCTGCTACTGTCAGCTGATAAACTACAGATCTCTCCATTTCTCGCCGAAGGCTCTTTATACTGTTTGAGAACTCCTCTTTGTATCCTTCAACCAGATAGACGTGACCTTCTGTTTGCTTGAAGTATTCTGACAGATTGTTGCGAAGCTTTTTCTCCCATGTAGACAGCTCTGCGGAGGCTTCAGTTTTCAAACTTGTCAGAAAATCTCTCATGTTGGATACCTGAGAGTTATCTACAACTGTACCAAAATTGGAAATTCTCATTTCTGTATTTGTCACCCAGGTATACATTTCCTTTTTACATTCCCATTCCCATTTGTTGTATTCTGTGCAGAGCTTCATGTATGCGTCAGCGACCAGGCTGTTTCTGAAACTGAAGATGAAGTTTTCATGCTTTACTGCGTTCCACAAGCTTTTCACCCACTCTTCAAACTCATCAATGTTATTGGTAGATGACTGACAATCTCCCAGTAGCTTGATGATGTTCTTCTTGAGCTCATATACAGCCTCACTGTATCCTGCATTGACTGGTGCCATTGGTGGGTTTCCATTCCAGAGTCCAGGTATGTACCAGTTCCCCGTGTCTGGGCAGTACTCCATCACATCAGTGAAGCTCTTGTTCTCCTCTTTCCGTTCCATTTTTGCTGCTGCCTGGGTCATCTCATTCAGCTGTTGCAAGAGCAGTTTCCTGTCTCGTAAGTTCTTGTCATGGGCGGAAACATCCGACACGTTCTGGTGAACAAACTGACATTTAGGCTTTTTACCCACCTCCTTCATCCTGAGAAAAGCATGCACAACTATCTGTAGGATGTCCTTCATTTCTGATGAATTCTCCATTGCAATATTAATAATGGTGACATCACTCAGCCCTACAACAAGTGTTGCAAGCTCATTGTCATGCTCATAACTGTTGTCCAGCTGTGCCAGCTCTGGGGACTTTAAGCCCTCAGTGTCAATGATCACCATGAAGTCACATTTGAGAAGTTTCTTAGCATCTTCATTGATTCTGATGAGCAACATGAAGGCACCTCGAGTGCATCGACCACTGCTGACTGCAAACTGCACTCCAAACATGGTATTAAGGAGAGTGGACTTTCCTGTGCTCTGAACTCCAAGAACGGTGACAACTCGTATCTTGTTCTTTGGAGACACCAAGACATTGAGCTGAGAGAGAACAGCACTCACCCATCTGAGAGGTATGTTGGATGCATCTCCATCTACCAGCTCAAGGGGAAATCCATCAAGCAACAGTTCAGCACAGAGTTTGGGTAAATGCTGTAACTGTCGACGTGTTGGGTTTTTCTCTGGAAGAGAAAGTGAAGCCTCGTAGATCTGACTCATTTCACGGAAGAAGTGTTCAGTCCCCAGTGAGCTGTTAGAGAGCTGTTTGTCTATTTTCATGATCTCCTCTTTGTTTTCAGAATTCTTGCATTTTTCTTTGTACCGCTCCCTGAGTCCAGACAGTTTTTCACGAGACACGTTATCAAGGTTCATTCGCATCCATTTCAGAAAGTAAAGTCTCTCTGTCCCAGGACTTGATATTGCATTGATGAAGTGTGTCATAGCAGTGGACATGTCATAAGAGTTCTGTTTTTGATGCAGTTCTCTTTTCTTCATCTGGAGATCACTTTTATACTCCTCTATGTTTTTAGATCCAACATTTTGAAGCCGGAATTCTTCCTTCTCTATGCGAGTCAGCTCCTTCCATATTTCACCTTGCAAGGGAAGCTGTTCTTCTTTGTATTTCAGGATGTCTTGGATTTCTTCAGTGATGGCATCTGCATTTTTCTTTCCAGTCTTGCACTCTGAAGCATCTTCATCAACCAAAACCCCAAGTTCAAGGGCAATGTCAGCCATCTGCTCTATTCGCATCTTCACTTGTGAGTTCTCAACTACATCACTGACTGCCTTCCTCAAACTTTTGACAAAGTCTGCATAATTTTTCTGTTTTGTTTTAATAATGATATTATTATTAGTCAAGTCTAACTGGGTTGCCACATTTTCTATATCGTCTAAACTGAAGCTCTTGTCCTGTTGATTACCCACCAAGAAGATCTGTGCCTTGCCAGTTTGGTTGGTCAGCAGATTGCACCCTGAGTCTAAATTGTCAAAGAAGACAAAAACTGCTGCAGATGTGTGACACAGAAATGAATATTGGGTTTCAAATGAAGCAATGTCCCCACGAAGGTTAGCAACAGCCACAGGCTCACTGAAAATGTCCATGTTCTTGTTTCCACCAGGAAGATACCAAGTAATTTCAGTCAGTCCATTGGATATTCTTCTTGGACTGTCTCCACCCTCCATGTTGTGGTGAACAAAGGTGTCATGGTATTGCTGAGAAGTGCTCAGAAGCTTGTTGAGGATCTCGGACTTTGACAAGGTGCACTCACCCAGCCTCACAAAAGAAACCATGGGAAGTTCAGAAAGAACAATTCTCTCTTCAATGAAGCCCTTGGAGTCTGACAGAGACTGAGGTCTGTACCTCTTAACAATGTCTCTCATGGCCCACAGCATAAGTGTACACTGCTGTGTGTCACAATTAGGAAGCAGCAGAGGCACAGAGAACTGACACATAGACATCTTGAGAGTCATTTCCTGCTGCACAAAACCATCAGAGGATAGAAAGAGAGCAGTGATTAAGTCAAGGGGGTTTAACATGTCAGCTGAGTTTAGACTGTTGAATAGATTTTTCAAATCTAACTTTTTACTCTCTGATGCAGCATCACAGTTTGACTGATCTGTAGATTTACATTGTACATTCATAGCTGCCACATTAAGCATCATCAGTTTCTTTAAAAAATACCATGGAAGGTCTGAATAACATTTAGCAGGTTCATCAGTAATAGTTTTTTTGTCAATCTTTAGTATTTGTGTGAGTGACAGCTTCTCTTTGTAGTGCTGCTCCAAACCAAGATCCTCCAACAATCTCTCCAGTTGTGTCTCTGTGGATATACAGAAAATAGTCATTAAAGACATGGTGGATCCAAATATCAAGGCATTAGCTTCCTAGTAGTAGAAGTCCTGCCAGCGATGTCCTTGTAGGCGCAATTTACTCATACAATGTAGGAAAAAAAAACATAATATGGATATTATCTATAGTAGTAATCGGATGAAACATATTGTACTAGTTACACAGAGTACTTTATCTCAATTTTTACCACGGTTACTGTTTTGAAACCACTTAATTTTTTTTTTTTTTTTTTCAAATAATTGCTCAAAATTCCTTTTTTTATGTTTCCGGTCAAAACTGACTGATATGATTAATTCAGTCAGACCAAGGCCCAAATCTTAAAAAATTGACCACATTACAACCACAATTAAAATACATTAAACTTTGAAACACGACATTAGGTGATAATGTGTGTATTATTGTGGATTTATAATCAAATATAATGACCCCGGTCACATTTAATCAGAAACATTTTGAGTGTTAGTCAAAACAAACACACTTAGTTGTTGTGCTGCCACAGAATGAACTGAGCCACAAAAACCTTCATAAACCAGAGCTGTTGGGGTGTGTTGAAAGGAGTGTGGCAATGTGTTTGTGCATGACCTCTAAATTATAAAGTAGTTGCAGTCTTACCCATTAAAATAAAGACACAAAATATCTCTTTTGTTTTATAGTTCTGAAGCCGTGTGTGAACAAAGTCATCAAATCTCATGACAAACAGATGAAATTAACGGCACTTTCTTAGGTTGATAGGAAGGTTAAAACGACCTAATTTTGTTCATAGCCAGTGTTCTTCCAGTGGAGATGTGTGTTTATCAGAGAATCCAATAATTCTGGACCTTACGTACTGTAAATTAAAATAAAATAATGTCAGTTTTTTTTTTTTTTTAAGTGTAATTGTTAAAGGTTGGGAGAGCGCGGAATACAGGAAATCAAATGATATGTTATTTTTATCAGCATAACCCCTGTATTTATGTTTGACAGATACTGGGTGACAATAAAATTAATTTTAATTTAATTAATTTTGAGACATTTTTAAAAAGTTAACTTGATTGTATTATGTTGAACTTTGACTTACTTATTTTGGCAGATGTCTCAGTTGGCCTGCTTCTTCTTCCATTTTTAAGTTGTGTAGAAACATAGAAGTAGTAACACTCCCCTGGCCTCAGGCTTTTGAAGATCGCACTGTTTGTATCTGTCCTCAGCTCTTGTATTATTTCTCTTTCATTGCAACAAGTCACATTGTAGCTCTCCACTCCACCAGCAGGAGTGTCCCACTGCAGAGACACTGACTCACTGCTGATACTGGAAACTGTTACTGATGCAGGAGGGACAGGCTCTGTGACAACAATGATAATAAAAACAAATTAAAAACATGTTAACTCTGGGAATAACAGTGCAATGTTCATATTGAAACATCTCCTAAAGTTGACCTTTACCTCCTGTATCAGTCTGTTGATGATCATCCTCACAGACAGAACATGCTGCAGGAAGATCCTCCACTTCTCTGATCTCCTTTTGATGAATGACAGTAAAACAGAAATATAAAATGATCCCATACACACTATGCAACTCCACTGGCTACCCATCATTTACCGCATCACTTTCAAGATCCTTCTTCTAACTTTCAACAATGCCCATATAATTTCATTGTGAGAATTCAAGATGGCGTCAGATGGCGTCTTTACACATTTTCAACTTTTGATCTTGACAACGTAGATGGCCACGTAATACCTCTTTTTTTCAGGTTTACAAGGGTTATTTTTGAGATACAAGGTCAAATTCAAGGCCACCTGAAGATCAAAGGTCAAATTTGGAATTATATTGTGCTCCAATTAGAAGTAACTCCAGTCCACCACAACAGAAAGAGGCAGAGTGCCAGGTAAATATCACTCCACTACTGCTGTTCTACCAATGATCCCAATCAAAAACTAATAAAGGCTGGTTTTACTTCTACGATTATCAACACACACATTCATTTGTGTATAATATCAATACAATATCATTTATTATATTTTATTTGCTTCAGATATAGTACTGTGGAGTGGGTAAGACTGTTTTAAGTGGCTAGCTAGCAAGAACTGATAAGTTACACTACCATTAGCCTCGCTAGCATATTTCTAGCTAGTAAATTGTAATGTTTAATGCAGATATGCTGTAACATTTGCTGAAGAAAGCACAGTCAGGAATATATCCTAGATATATTTGTATTCTACACAGTATTGTGGCACAACGTCTCCCAAGACACTTTGAAGGAGGTTCTCGACAGCAGCTCTTGCACACACATCATGGAACTGTTTGGAGTGTACCGCAAGTTGCTCCGAGAAATGGCAGTTTCTCTCATCCTTCTAGATGTCCTTTTTGGACATGGTTGAAATCTTGTTGAGGCTCATCTGAGCATCTAGAGAGGGAGACTGGATGCTTCAACTGGCAAGTATTCATGCAATGATCCCCTGGTGTTTTGCATTCGATAAGATGCAAAACACCTCCCATATTACTACGCAGAGTTGTCAGCTGCCCACCACACACGCACATGTATACGTGGAATTTAGGAACGGGGCCTTCTCAGTTCAACTGGGCACCACAAATCCTTTTGGTCGAATCCCTGTTGACCAAGTCATAGAAGAAACGGTGAACAAAAACAGCTGGAGAGACAAAGGGATTCACCTTGAAGTCAGGAGCTGTGAGTAACTAACAGCTGAGTACAGAAGCATGTACCTAAGACAGCTGAGAGACCTGACAGGACAGGGCATGTCCAAACTGTCCCACCCAGATCTACAGGGCCCAAGGATCCAAAGAGTTGAGGCAGATGCCCAGTCTCTCTTTATGGAGAACAACTGGCTTAATCCTATGACCCCGGATGAGTCCGATCTGGTTAGACTTAGATTTAGACAGACTTCAATGATCCACGAGGGAAATTACTTTGTCACCATAGCTTCGTTGCAAATAAAAGTACACTGATAAAACCACTCATGAAACCACAAGAAAGATACATAAAATAAGATAAAATAAAATGACATTATATTAAAGTAAAATAAAAATGAGCAGTGTGTGAGAAGTAGTAGTCAAAATAGTGTCCAAGGTGATGTGGATTTTTGGTCAATTGCATAGCAACAGCGGTGTGGATCATGTCGTCATGGTGTTTCTCATCAATGGTGTTTCCTTATTGGCTGAGGGAGGGATGTAAATACAGGTGTCTGCCTGTAGAGTCTGAAGCCGGGCACAGACGTACTGTGGTTGTATGAACCAGGTCTCCAAAGCACATCTCACGACACACTCCCTCCCGGTCCCAACAAGCGCACACAGTCCATCCATCCCGCTGCCGAAGACCCCACATCCCCCCTGAATCCACCGGCAACTCCAGCCTGGCATCCAAAGCACTTCTTCTAAGGTTTAGCGGGAATGTCAGGTCTTACTCCGGGCAGCTGAGGGGACAGCGCTAACAGCCAATGGCAGGTCTAAGCCAATTAGCCACTGGCTTCATGGCTCCACATGATGTAACCAGGGATCTCTTGAGAGCTCATGAGATAGGGGAGGAGGCCTACCAGGTTTTCAAGCAAACCAGGTTAGATGAGAACTCCTCTTCATAATTCTATGACAGCATGACCAAGCAAAGTCTGAAGACATTCTCCAAGGTCAGCAAAAAGACATCCCATAGGACGAAAGGAAAAGATGTGGTTCTTGAGGCAGATAGAAACTTTTTCAGCCTCATGATCCTGGTGGCTGAACACAGTAAGGTGAACATGAAGGATGTCCTTACACACCCACTGGGTCCACCGCCAAAAACTGGAAAGGCTATCATACAAAAAAAAAGATTATCTACAGACATATATCTATCAGTCTAACAGAGGAGTTTAAGTGTGCTAAGGCTAGACTGGAGATGACTCTTACTCAGTCAAAAGATCCAGTAGTCAGGCGGACAGCCCCCACGGTCAAAACACGGAGGAAGTCGAACCCAAGAGATGCGGTTCAGGAGGCGCAGGCTGCCCTTAGGCTCAGGCATATCATGGGGCATGTGCAGCAAAGGCGTGGTGGCCTGGGACTGTGTGAATGGAAACCTCTGTGGAGCAAGGCGTCCACGGTGGAAAAGAGGAAGATGGTAGTGGAGGAAATTCATAGGCAAGAGGAAGTAATGAGATGCACGAAGGCAGTGTCGCAGGCTAAGCAAGGACAGTGGGTGAACTGGGAGAGTGTAGAGAAAAGGAAGGTGTCGTGGAGAGAGCTGTGGAGCATGGAGGCTAGTAGGATTAGATTTATGATAGGGGCAGTTTATGATGTGCTGCCATCTCCCCAGAACCTAAACCAGTGGCTAGGGGAGAATGCTGCCTGCCTTGTTCTTGTGTATGTACACTCAGCCACATTTTGTCAGGTTGTAGGGTTAGTCTCTCCCAAGGTAATGGCGCCACAACCAGGTTCTGAAATACTTAGCAGCTGCAATTGAGGAAAATTGGATTGAAGCAAATTCCTCAGCTGCTAGAAAGGAGAATAAGCACATTATGTGTGTTCAGGGGGGCGATAATATGAATGAGCCCAAGAGAGAAAGATATGCAGAGTTGGCATTGGAAGCGGAGCAGAGAGGCTGGAGCGCCTGTGTGCGCCCAATGGAGGTCGGCTGCCGTGGATTTGTGGCGAAATCCGCCATTGCTCTCCTGCGTGAGTTGGGCATTCGCGGAAAGGAACAGATGTTTGCCATAAAAAATATGTTCCTGGCAGCGGACAGAGCGAGTCAGTGGTTGTGGCTACGGAGGAAGCACGCGAACTGGGGAGCATGCTAAAGGTAAGGCTAGCTATGTGCTAACGTTAGGTAGCAGTTGTAGTTAGATTAATCTTATCTGTCAGTTAAAAGGCACATGGTGGCGTGGTGGCTGCATTGAGGGGGTTGACTCCGGGACGCTAGAGCTCACTGTTAAGCCTTCTTGAGGTGTCGTGGGCCTAACTTAACGAAACATCAGTGAAGGGAGGTGCCCACTTGAAAACCCCAATGATGTGCGGCACACTGCACACTGCCTACTGTTGATAGTTAGGCTCGTTTGCTGGTGTTTTCTTGTGTGTAACTTCTGATCTTGGCAGAGGGGAGAAATGTTGTTTGAAGCATAGTTGCATGTCCCATCATTTCTTACCTACTATTGGCGGTTAGGCTAATTAGTTGGTGCTTTCGAGTGTTTCGTTTCTGTGGCTAGGCTAATTGTATCTCGTTTCTGACATAGGCAGAAGGATGAGATGTCCTGGTCTGAGTGTAGTTGCATTCCCATCATCTCTATTACCGACTGCTGGTGTCGAGGCTAATTAGCTGGTGTTTTTTATTTCTGTGGCTAGGCTAATTGTATCTCGTTTCTGACATAGTTAGTAGCTGATCACTGGTCTGCTGGTTGGTTGTCCAGTTGGAGCTGGCTTCTAAGGGAGTTTTGCCTTAGATTATGGCACAAGGGATTGTAACATCTCGTCCTGTGTATAAATAAATATACAAAAAATATAGGTAGCCTTCGTCCCTTTGAATGACACCAAAATCCAGTCTGGACATTAACTCACTCACCACATTCAAAACCACCTTACAGACCCATCTATTCACTTTGGCCTACCCACCCTATAACTGACTATTTTGATTTTATGGTCTCTCTATGTTTACTTATTTTTGATGATCTGTTATATATTATTGTTCTCATGATTATTTTATCTTGTATTTCACCTTCATTTTATTTCATTGTAAAGTGACCTTGAGGTTCTGAAAGGCGCAAATAAATAAAATGTATTATTATTGTTATGTGTATTTCATTGTGGACATGTACAACATGTCTGTTTACCTCCATAGTGGGTGTAGACTTGGTCAATCCAGTTTATTTCAGGTTATTCAGACACTTCCTCTCTGAAAGAAATGAGAGAAAAGTTTTCATGGCTCAATGTTTAGTTGGCTCATCATCTAGACTGTATCTGACATGACCAGTAGAGCGGTTTTCTTTTTTTTTCAGCTAAGACACTCCTGTAACTTTGAGTTCTGAGCATTTGATACGTTTCTGTTGTGTGAGCGACGCCCTGTATTCACATGAAGAGTCTATCGTTGACTAGGATCTCTAGTAATAGATGTGAAACATTTTTCTCAAAATCAGGGTTGTGACATCTGAGGTTTGTAAATCAAAGCAGGACAAGTCCAAACTAATGATATGTAATAATGTTAATACACCCAAGGCCCCCGTACAGAGTAAGACAGAGTTGAGAAACATAACACAAAAGCATTAAAAACTACACACTGTAAAGATAAGATAACAATTTGGTTAGAAAGTGATAAAAAAAAGTGTGAGTGCCAGTCAAGGTGGGTAAGAACAGGTGGGTTTTGAGATGAGATTTAAACTGGATAATTCAGTTTCAAAGGTCATTGCATGAATAATGGTTTGTCTAAATAACAGCTCTTGTTTTTCATTTTTGTCATCATGCACAAATACTAATGAAAAACTCACCTTTGTAGAAGAGTTTTGTCCACTGCAAAATGTCTGCATCATGTTGTATTCTACTGTTACTGTAGATAAAGCTTCTCTCTTCACCCTGATAAACAATGAAGTGCAGCTTTAAGTAGCTCTGCTTTTATCTGCTTCCTGAACTCAGTTTCACTTTTGTGTAAATGATCACGTGCTTTCCAGTAAATCCTACTGAGGAAATGGTTTAAAACGTTTGACACAAAGTTGTTTTTCCTGCTGTGATATAAATTTAAACATTCAGCGTTGGAGAAATCAGATCCATATAGTTAATTATAGTCATTTGTAACATATAACAAAGTATTCAAACTCAATTAAAAAATCAGAAATATAATGTCCTGTAAGATTAACTACATTAACTCCTTATAAACAAACCTCTGGCACTTCTTCTAATTTCTTATAATTTGTCTTTTCCAGGGGCATAGAATTTAGCACGGACACTGCTGTGTCGTTACTATCAATACAGTAGTTTATAATTACAGCACACAAAGAGTCAACATTCGGTCTCTGCTAGAAGTCCTGCCTCTAACCTGAAGCTCTCCAAGTGGTTGTCCTGGTTCTCCTAACATACATGTGATTGGCTGTCCCTGCTGTCACTCATTCTGCTTCTAATGCCAACTGTAACCTGCTGCTAGTTGGACAGGACAGGAGGTGCCAGAGCATTTATCCACACCCACAAAGTCTGAAGTTGTCAATATGTTCTGGGACTTGATCTGTCATTTGCATTAACATTTATAGTTGTTCTGGTTTACGTGTGTGCCTGTGTGTGTCCTTGTTTAAATGATGTCAAAGAAAAGAAAACTTGATAGAAGACACTTCAGTTGGAGTCAAAGTGTAAGTTACTTTAAGGGCATACAGCTGTAGAGGTTCAACAACACATACTGAAAGTGAATGTGAAGTAAATGTGATCCCATCAAAGAGTACAGAAAACTGGTGAGAGCGTGGAGGAATATTTCCGTAATTTACATTTACATGAACTGGCAGACAAATGTGTGTGTTTCGCAACACACTTCTAAAAACCTCAAGACCACAGTCTACGGGGAGTATGATGTTGAGGCATCCTTCACAGTCTCTCCTGGCAGCATGGTTGACGTCAGTAGTTGGATATTGTGGTAAAATGACAGTCAGGGCCCAAGGTTCTGTTTCATGTACGAAAATGTCTCAAAAATATGTTTGAAAAAAATAAAATAAATGATAATAATGATATTATGTTTGAAAAAACAATGACAGAGAGAATTGAAAAAGAAAGCTTTCTCTCAACCGGCCTCCTTGTTAAAAATAAAGGTTAAATCAAATAAACAACAATGGGTGATTTGCAATAACATCATCTCAGTCAATCCCACCTCACGTTAACCTGTGTGATGTTAACGGACTGCAATGGAAAAGAAGCTGAGGGAAAATGAAGAGGAGTTATCCATGTGGTAGTGAGAAGAGGAAGAAGAAAAAGTGGAGCAGACAATGATATAACAGCAGAGGCAATTCTAGAGTCTGTTGTGGCCCCAAGCAAAATTTCCAGGGGACGTCTATGGCTGTCTGGCATTAATGTCAGATCATAACCTAACAGTTTTAGAAAAGTACAGGGAGGAGATCGCTTGTCAGTTATCAGATTCCAACTTTTTTGCTAATGGAGCGGGCATCACAGTTGTCAGTCTCTAAATGTTAATTGTAATAATTAATGTTGCATATGATGCCAGTGTAAAGATTTGTCGGAATAGCAACACTTTTAAAAACGTATAACATACCACCATTCCAACCTTAGAAGGCAAAAATTATCAGAATCATTAAAGAGTTATGTGTTGCCATTCTGACAATTAGTGCCTAATGTCGGAATGGCTGTTGCCACCCGTCTTATACATGTCTGACTCATTGTTGCTTTTTTCCTGTTGTACCAAACCCGTACCGAACCGTGACCCCCATAGCGAGGTACGTACAGAACCATGACTTGTGTGTACAGTTACACCCTTATATGCAATCCACATTCATATGTGCATGCAACATGCAAAGACAGTAAATCTGCACATGGATATTTAAGCTTTCTTCCTTTCCTGTTTGTTGTAGTGAGGAATCAGTTTATGCTAATTACTGTGAAAAGGTAAGTACAGGAAACCACATTTTCACCAAACCAAAAGTGAAAGTGAGTTCACCGAGCAAATAAAAGGAGTGCTGTGTGCTGCAGCTCTTCAGAGTGTACCAGGCGAAGGGAGGTGCTTCATCTACAGGAACAGCAAAGTTTAACCTTGAATGAAGAAAGAGGGTAACAGTTTTCAATGAGCACATCTCTTCATCGGAAGGTGGGTTGCTTTAGTCTATTATTTTCTCTATGATATGATTTTAGCATGATGCTGTAGGAAAAGTTGGAGGTCACGTTTAACCCCCTTATTGTGTTCATTTCGGCTATATCGGATACAGGTTGAATAAAGCACACACAATTTTAGAAAAGAAATCTCAAAGTTTGTGTTTTGAAGCCATGTATGAACGAAGTCACTGAATTTTATGACATACAGATGAAATTAACCTGCATTTTCTGTACAGAGGAAACTTGAAAATCGTTTGCATTTCACCGGCATTTCTTCCCATGTCAAATGGGCGGCTATGGCTCAGTAGGTAAAGCGGGTTGTCCACGAACCGAAGGGTTAGTGGCTCAATCCCCCAAGTGTGCCATATGCAGAAGTGTCCTTGAGCAAGTGCAACTGATGTGTGAATGTGTGTGTGCTTGTGTGAGCGGATGGGTGGATGTGTCTCTGACTGTGAAAGCGCCCATCACATCCTCTAACCGTCGTCTCTATATGAAAAAGGACTGTGCTAAATATCTAGTATGAGCCAGTACATTTCATGATGTGATAATACACAGACTTTGTGTAGTTAATTATTTATATAGACCTTTGTAAATACAAAAAATAGTTCTTGTCAGTTTAGGCTAAAGACTTGTCTGTCATTTCTTTTACAGAGAAGTTGTATGAATAATCTGGGGCGTGTCTACACCCACAATGGAGGTAACTTCACAACACAACAGTAATACATTGCCCTTATAGAGTGTCTATGGGCTGTTTATTCATATTTTTCCTAATTTACCCTAAGGAATCTGGCGATGAGGATTCATTCGTTGTCCTTAACTCTGAGGCAGCAGGAGACCAGAATGACTGTCAACAGTCTGATACAGGAGGTAACATTTGCTTTATACAATTTATTGTTGCTACAGAAATGTCCATATAGGGTGTAGTGTTGTGTTAAAATATTGATTATTATCATTATTACTTATGTTATTCCAACAGTATGTTATGATAGTAGTGAGCTAGCATCTCCTCATGAGGGTGCCTCTGCTGGTGCTGGGAAACAAAACTTCTTCCAAGGTCCTGAAGAAATGGAGCACGAAAGTATGAGCACATCCTCTGTCACACATCTATCTATCTATCTATCTATCTATCTATCTATCTATCTATCTATCTATCTATCTATCTATCTATCTATCTATCTATCTGTCTGTCTGTCTGTCTATCTGTCTATCTGTCTATCTGTCTATCTATCTATCTTTTATTTGTTTCCTTATTTACATGCTTTTTACCTACTGTACTGCACAGCCAGGAGGAATACTTCCTCTCTGACAGCCAGATTGGTTCCAAGCTGTACTTTGTGTGCAACTGATACTACAAACCCCAGATTGTATTGCATAGCAATAGCTGAACTGACATCAGGCAGGTACGTCAATCAGTCTTATGGTTGCCTTGGCAACCGTACATCATATTGGTAGAATAGTAGAACAGCTTCTGAAGCTCCATCCATCCATACGGTTGACCGATAAAAGCTACAACTACGAGTATTAGAGCACTAAATACTTTAATGTTTTGTTTGTTTGTTTGTTTTTTAGTCATTTAGTCATTCATTAGTGCTAACCACCATGCCGCTGTGCCTAAATACTTTAATGTTAACAGAGATTCTGACACAAAGACGTGGTAACGCTGTACCAGCTAGCAGACCATAAGATAAATGCGTTAACCTACTGTTCCACAGTAGCGCACAGGAAAAAACAGGACACTTAACTAAAATCTAAGTGAAAACACCACTACGGCTAAACACCAGTCTGTTAATATACACACTAACATAGTGAAACACTGAAAGAGTCTGTCAGCCAAGTAGCAGCAGCATGTTTAACACGGCCTCATGATGCTAACTTAGCCCCATGGTTAGCTCCTCTCTCCTCCACGTTAGCCCGGCTAGTCTCCTCGCGTATTTGTTTGTGAGTACGTTGATGCGGAGCTCCATCTATGTTAAAACAGAATGTGAAGGAGAAGGTACTTTACTTTTCTATCGTGGCACTAAGAACATGCCCCATGCACCAGACAGCCTCATCTCTACATGGTCTGCTGCCTGTTTCGTGAAGAAAACAAATGACTACCAAGTCACATTGCATTTGTTACCTTTTACTACCTTTCAAAGGCCTTAATTTAGGTTCATTTCATTTACTACCTTTTACTACTCTGCGGATACCCTATGAGAACAGAAAAATATTGTAAATTGGGTAAGAGTCATGTGAACATTTTATACTATTGAAAAATTCCAAAGTAGGAATTTAGCACTGCTACAGCTTGGGTCACCAGTTCCTAATGTCCGGTTCCGGAACGATTCCTTAATTAGTTGATTATGATTATGAAAAATACAGGACAAATATTTAGGCAAATAAACCGTTTTTCTTAACTAATTACAGTATAAAAGAATTTAACAGTTCAAAATTTAAATAGTTCCCCATTTACTACATACAATTGTTTTAGCTGTCAGCTGAAAGTCGGAATGTAATTACAGATATCTTGGGGGATACGCTTTATGCTACACCCAAGCACCACTCCATGCACTGTGTTCCTGATTACAGATATTTTGAATTAGAGTAGAGGCAAAATGATTTTGCAGAAGACCCCGCCTACCACTTTGGGCGGGAGCAGGTTGTTGACAAACATTGCACTTGTGGTGAGCAAAAAGCAGCCAGAGCCAGAGGCCAATGTTGATGTTTTTTGTTGAATATTCAATGCTGCAGCCCGTGCAAGGCAGAAGCTGAAAGGGAGGAATGTGGAGAATGCATTACTGGCCTCCATTACTTGAGTTTTCAGTTCAGCCAAACTGCTTTTGAGTTCATTGTTTGTGCCTGGTGATAATAAATGTTCAGTTCTTTCACAGCCTTCGATAGAACAATGTTCTCTATCTCCACAAATCCTCTGTTTGGGGGCTCTTTCAATTTCATAGCATTTTTACGAGCCCGATATCTGCCACCAAATCTACTGTTGTCCTCGGATTCAGAATGCTGCCATTATCGTTAAAAAAGTGTGTGATATCGCTATATGTGTAAGGGTGAGGAGGGTGCACGCGCATGTGTGTGTGTAACTGTAATCACAAAGTTACCTGTGTAGTGTGTGTGTGTGTGTTGGTGTGTGTTGTTGTAACATAAATGTGTGGGACACAGGGATCAGCTGTATTAACAGCAGAGACAACTGATGAATGAGTTGGTCTCAGCTGTGGCCCAGAGCTGAGGCTCAGGGGTTGCCATGGAACCTTAACAGACGTACAGTACCTACTTCACAGTAGGAGATAAGGTGGAGGAGGAGAGAGGCCAAGGGCCTCATGTACAAAGACTTGTGTGGATTTCTCACTGAAACATGGTGTGCGCTAAAATCCAGAAACTGGCGTCTGCCCAAAAAAAATCAGATGTATCAAAGTGTGCGTTTGCATGGGTCCAAGCACCTTTCCTTTATACATCCCAATCAATGTAGAATTTAGTGCACATGTAGGAGTGCCAAACTCCTCCCTGTACACGCCCTGATTTAAATATGCAAATCAATTTAAATAGGGCCTGCATCGCGGATTCCCCACTCTGCACAATCAGATTTTCAGTACAATAAAGCGAGAAAGAGGAACTTCATGGATCACTGATGTGGGGTCAGAGCACCCACACACAAGGAAATAAAAAAAAAATGGTCAAGTATAAAGGTGGAAGTGAAGTGAAGTATTTCGGCCCACTGCCGTGGTATGCTGTGGCGGTGTGCTACATTGTGCAGGACACCACGGGGCAATGCGGCACACCTTCTCTGGTCGTAGAGCAGCAGTCCCCCCGACCTGTCCAAGCAGCGCCGGCGTCCCTTCAGCAGGCCAACTGCCCTCTCCACCACTGCCTGAGTTCGGGAATGGAGGTCATTGTACCTCTCTTGGTCGGTGCTGGTTTCTTGCTCTCAGGGGGTAGCCACTGTCCCCTGGGGTCAAATGAAGGCAGAAAACATGTAATATAGATTTAGTTTCCTTTGTTCATACACCATTTGAATGAATCACACTAACTTTTTTCTAATTAATTCAATTCAATTCGGTTTCATTTATATAGCGTCAATAACAATACAAATTGTTTCAAGACGCTTTACAAAAACCGGCCTACAACCTCCAGAGCAAGCTTGAGGGCAATGGTGGCAAGTAAAAACTCCCTTTTAACAGGAAGAAACCTTGAGCAGAACCCAGCTCATACGGAGGGACCCATCTGCCAAATTATAGGTGCTTTAGTGGGAAATTAATACTAAGGACAACTTTATTAACGGATAAGTTATTTACTCACGTTGAAGCGCCACTGATTGCGCATGCTGCCAGCCTCTAGCCTGTTTCGAACCATGCTGTTGGTCAGAATGAACCAGTCATGCGCATGCTTTCATATCCACCCATGATTGCAAACCCGTGTGTGTTAATTGTGCATTAATGTGTCACTGATGTGCACATCGCTCTGAGAACTACTTGATTTCACATTACTGACAGTTCCTCAGCATCGCCTCTTAGTGTCGCCAAAGGAAGAATAGCTGCGAAAACCGATGTACGCCAGCCATGATGTCAGCGGAAGGCACTGCACATTTCCACGGTCATTTCACTTTTGATACATCTGAACGTGGACGTGGGTGTACGCCATGTTTCTGGGAGCACACAACTGTGATACATGAGGCCCCTGGGGAGCAGAGTGGCTGAATGCTCTGTTCCCCATGGTGGCTAAGCAAGCGGGGGGAACGGAAAGGTGGAAAGAGGAGGAGGATCTGACTCTGCGAACAGGTGTGGCAATATGGAGGAGGTCAGAAAGGTATGGAGGGGCAAGGTTGTGAATGGCCTTGAAAGTGAGCAGTAGAATCTTACATTGCATATGGTGAGTGATGGGGAGCCAATGCAAGGTGGGTGTGATGTGATAGGTGGAAGGGGTCCTTGTGATGACACAAGCTGCAGAGTTCTGTACAGGTTGTAGTTTGTGGATAGATTTATGAGGGAGTCCAAACAGAAGAGAGCTGCAGTAGTTGAGCTGGCAGGTGACAAGACTGTGGACCAGAATGGCAGCTGTGTGGGGAGTAATGGACGGGTGGAGGCAGTTGATATAGCGTAGATTGAAGTAAGCTGACTAAGATATGACCAAGAGGGAGTAGGTAAATGATGAATAATAGGGGCCCCAGGACTGAGCCCTGGGGCATGCCTGAGGTTAGTGGGAATGGCTGTGATGTGAAGGAACTTAGTTGAATGAAGTGAGAGTGGCTGGAGAGGTAGGATTTGAACCAATTGAGGGGAGTGTGGGTGATGCCAATACTTATGTACTTAATTACTTTCCGCACTGTTTTTCTCTTAAGGTTTCTCTTATTTTAAGGTTAGGAATCAGATAGAATAGGCCTTTATATAAGTAGGGATTATTTCTATATTTTAAACATGTAATACTGCTTTCACATCAAAAATCCCAGGTCAACCTGGGTTGACCCCGCATTTTCAGACCCGGGTCGACTCGCCTTTGGTGCTTTCACAAAAGTCCCTGGTCAGACTTCCCGCTGTAAAAGCTGCATGCCTTTTTTCCCTCCCTCATACGTCATTGCATACATTGCAGATAACATTGCAGTTTGTTGATGACCTGAAGAATGGACTCGTTAAGCCCCCGCTCTTTCAAAAGGCTGCTGATATTAGAATAAATCAATGTGTCCTGCACAGAGCCCGATATCTGCCACCAAACCTCTTTTCCATGGATACAGAGCGCTGCCATGATCAGTAAAAAAGCTATATATAAACACTGTCGCCATTCACCTATGCGCTTCCATTAACGATCGTGTAACAACACATTTGATTTGTTTGATTGAAAAAAGTGAACAAAAATCTCTGCCTTTCAGCGATCAGTCTTTGTGGAAGTATACCAAAACTTGTTTTTGAGCTGAAGCTTCTACAATGATACAGTCTGTCAGATCGTCGAGTCAGAATGTAACAGGCAGATATATCAGCGTCAGAGCGAAAAACCTGGGTCAATGCAGCATTTCTGTTCATATTGAAGCCGCTTCAAGCTGAGCCGATAAAATCCCGGGAGGGACAGGGCAGCATGCCTTCCAAAAAGCAGAGGGTCCACGCTCCCCTGAACTATTTGGAAAAATATAAAGATCAGTGGCCATGCCTGCAACCATCAAAAATCCCACGTCATGCATTTTGCACAGTGTGCAATTATGATGTGGACATAAGCCACCAGGGAGCTGCAGGTAATATATGAATTAGGCCTGTGATGTGTACCTATGTGATGTAAGCCAATTTAATTATCACATTCTTGAAAATAAAAAATATCTGTTGCATCATACAAAATAAATTAATATGATTTTAAATAAATAATTCAATGCTGTTAACTTGTGGTTATCAGGTAAGCAGGTGCAACCTTAGAATTTTACTGTTCAGAGTTAATTTTGCTCAGACAGTGCATTGCACATCATATTTTGATATCAGGTGAAATCGTTAGTTGTCTAAACTAGTCAAAATAAGTACTATGAACAAGTGTATGTTACAGACTGTTGACACCATGTGGAAGGCAAACACACTCAAAGATTGTGGCCAGTATAGATGCTGTTCCAAAAATTCTAACTTTTTTTCATCAAGCAAGTGATCTAAGACCTATTCGCCGCACGACACAAGTTGCTCTCAAAATATTTTGCCAAGGTTGGCCGGTCTGTGTTACTGATGTTTATCTGATGCAAATCAGTTCTAAATTTCTGCATGAAAAATATTCAAAACATCAGTAGATTTTCACTTAAGTCCTGAAAAACAATGAACAGAACATAATAAATCAGACAAAACTGAAATAGTATAGTTATATGTTTATTTTATCCAAAAAATGTGTTCATATCTGTTTGATCAAAAGTATCTGATCTCTTGTTTTCAGTATCTTATGTGACTCTCTTGTGCAGTAGTGACAGCAACTAAGCATTTCTGGTAACTAGTGATCAGTCGTCTACAATGGCTGGACAGAATTTTAGCCCGTTACTCTATCCAAAATGGCTTCAGTTCTTAGATGTTGGCTGTAGGCCAGGACTTTATCTTGGCCTTTCCAAAACAACAATTCTGATGCTGGAATGCAGTGTTTTTGGAATTGCAAATTTAAGATAACTAATGAATAACTAACTTTATAATCCTGTTTTTGCTAAGAAATAACACAAGTCTTTATATCCACAGAGACACACTTAAAGAAGTTATTGGAAGATCTGAGGTTGGCGTGTGAGAACAGTAAGAAGCTAACATTCAACAAAATACTTCAGATTGATGAGAAGACCATCACTGGTGAACCCGCCATGTGCCAATCAGACCTTCCATGGTATTTTCTAAAGAAACTGTTGATGGTTAATGTGTCAGCAAGGAATGTGAATTGTACATCTGCAAGTGAGTCAAACTGTGATGCTGCATCTGGGGTTACAGGGTTTGATTTGCATGATGATGATGCTATTTTTGATGAGGAAAGTTTAAACATGCTAAACCCCCTTGACTTAATCACTGCTCTCTTTCTATGTTCGGATGGTTTTGTGCAGCAGGAAATGACTCTCAAGATGTCTATGTGTCAATTCTCTGTGCCTCTGCTGCTTCCTAATAGTGACACACAGCAGTGTACACTTATGCTGTGGGCCATGAGAGACATTGTTAAGAGGTACAGACCTCAATCTCTCTTAGACTCCAAGGGCTTCATTGAAGAGAGAATTGTTCTTTCTGAACTTCCCATGGTTTCTTTTGTGAGACTGGGTGAGTGCACCTTGTCTAAGTCTGAGATCCTCAACAAGCTTCTGAGCAATTCTCACCAATACCATGACACCTTTGTTCACCACAACATGGAGGGTGGAGACATTCCAAGAAGAATATCCAATGGACTGACTGAAATTACTTGGTATCTTCCTGGTGGAAACAAGAACATGGACATTTTCAGTGAGCCTGTGGCTGTTGCTAACCTTCGTGGGGACATTGCTTCATTTGAAACCCAATATTCATTTCTGTGTCACACATCTGCAGCAGTTTTTGTCTTCTTTGACAATTTAGACTCTGAATGGAAGCTGCTGACCCACCGAACTGGGAAGGCACAGATCTTCTTGGTGGGTAATCGCAATGGGAAAAACTTCAGCTTAGAGGCTCTAAAAAAGGTAGCAGCCCAGTTGGGCTTGACTAATAATAACATCATTATTAAGACAAAACAGAAAAATGATGCAAACTTTGTCAAAGGTTTTAGGAAGGCGGTCAGTGATGTAGTTGAGAAATCAGAAGCGAAGATGCGCCTAGAGCAGATGGCTGACATTGCCCATGAACTTGGGATATTGGTTGATGAAGATGTTCCAGACTGCATGAATGGAAAGAAAACTGCAGATGCCATCACTGAAGAAATCCAAGACATTCTGAAATACAAAGAAGAACAGCTTCCCTTGCAAGGTGATATATGGAAGGAGCTGACTCGCTTAGAGAAAGAAGAATTCCGGCTTCGAAATGTTGGATCTAAAAACATAGAGGAGTATAAAAGTGATCTTCATGTGAAGAAAAGAGAACTGCATCAAAAACAGTACTCTTATGACATGTCCACTGCTATGACATGCTTCATCAATGGAATATCAAGTCCTGGGATAGAGAGACGTTACTTTCTGAAATGGATGCGAATGAACCTTGATAATGTATCTCGTGAAAAACTGTCCGGACTCAGGGAGCGGTACAAAGAAAAATGCAATAATCCTGACAACAAAGAGGAGATCAAGAAAATAGACAAACAGCTTTCTAACAGCTCACTGGGGACTGAACACTTCTTTCGTGAAATGGGTCAGATCTACGAGGCTTCACTTTCTCTTCCAGAGACAGACCCATCACGTCAACAATTACAGCATTTACCCAAACTCTGTGCTGAACTGCTGCTTGATGGATTTCCCCTTGAGCTGGTAGATGGAGATGCATCCAACATACCTCTCAGATGGGTGAGTGCTGTTCTCTCACAGCTCAATGTCTTGGTTTCTTCAAAGAACAAGATACGAGTTGTCACCGTTCTTGGAGTTCAGAGCACAGGAAAGTCCACTCTCCTTAATACCATGTTTGGAGTGCAGTTTGCTGTCAGCAGTGGTCGATGCACTCGAGGTGCCTTCATATTGCTCATCAGAATCAATGAAGATGCTAAGAAACTTCTCAAATGTGACTTCATGGTGATCATTGACACTGAGGGCTTAAAGTCCCCAGAGCTGGCACAGCTGGACAACAGCTATGAGCATGACAATGAGCTTGCAACACTTGTTGTAGGGCTGAGTGATGTCACCATTATTAATATTGCAATGGCAAATTTGACAGAAATGAAGGATATCCTCCAAATAGTTGTGCATGCTTTTCTCAGGATGAAGGAGGTGGGTAAAAAGCCTAAATGTCAGTTTGTTTACCAGAACGTGTCGGATGTTTCCGCCCATGAGAAGAACTTACGAGACAGGAAACTGCTCTTGCAACAGCTGAATGAGATGACCCAGGCAGCAGCAAAAATGGAACGGAAAGAGGAGAACAAGAGCTTCACTGATGTGATGGAGTACTGTCCAGACACGGGGAACTGGTACATACCTGGACTCTGGAATGGAAACCCACCAATGGCACCAGTCAATGCAGGATACAGTGAGGCTGTATATGAGCTCAAGAAGAACATCATGAAGCTACTGGGAGATTGTCAGTCGTCTACCAATAACATTGATGAGTTTGAAAAGTGGGTGAAGAGCTTGTGGAACGCAGTGAAGCATGAAAACTTCATCTTCAGTTTCAGAAACAGCCTGGTCGCTGACGCATACATGAAACTCTGCACAGAATACAACAAATGGGAATGGGAATGCAAAAAGGAAATGTACACCTGGGTGACAAATGCAGAAACGAGAATTTCCAATTTCGGTACAGTTGCAGATAACTCTCAAATATGTGACATGAGAGTTTTTCTCACTAGTTTGAAAACTGAAGCGTCCACAGAGCTGTCTACATGGGAGAAAAAGCTTCAAGACAATCTGTCAGAGTACTTTAAGCAAACAGAAGGTCACGTCTATCTGGTTGAAGGATACAAAGAGGAGTTTTCAAACAGTATAAAGAGCCTTCGACGTGAAATGGAGAGATCTGTAGTTGATCAGCTGACAGCAGCAGCTGACATCAAAACTGGAATGACAGAACTCGACAGGATCAAGAAGAATCATACGAAAGAAATTGAAAAAGCAGTTCATGCTTTAATTAATGAATGTCGAAAGAAAAAAGTCCAGATGACAGACACAGAGCTGGACAAAAGATTCGATGAAATGTGGAAAGAAACACTGGAGAAACTGACTTTTACTGAACAAAAGGCAACAGATGTCTTCACCAGAGTAGAGTACTACCTCAGATCAAATCTGTCACATAGGGGAGGTCACGCAAGTGAACTGTTAAGTCAGAAAAACCTGAGAGAGTGTGGACTGGAGCCTTTTAAATATACAGCTGAGGGATTCTTCAACCAATTGAAACACAAAGTGAGCAAGTGGCTCCAGATTGAAGATCACATAAAGGTAGTACAGAGAATGACTGACAAGATCATAGATGCTTGCACTCTGTCTGTGGATGAAAAACTGAAAAGAAAGACCAAGTGCCACGATACTTACATCCAGGAGATCCTACACATCATTGATGAGCGTCTGAAAAACAATCCAGATGTTAAGATAGACATGGAGTTTGAAGTTTCTCTAAAACAGCACATCTGTGGATCTGCAGCCAGAAACTTTCAGAAGATGGAAGAAGATTTCATACAAGTAAATGACCCCTATAGATGCCTAATGAAAAACAAGGAGAAGTTTTGTGCTGATTTCAAAGATGTGTTCCATGAACGAGACCAGTGTCAGAAGAAGGCACAAGAATTCACTGACCAATGCTTAAAGCCTGCAGTTGAAGCCTTTGTCAATCGTTCTCTGGGTCCCAATATCATTGATGAAATGCTGAAACAAGAGCAGTTCAGCACAAGGATGTCTTTCCAGTATTCACTTTTACTGGATTTGCTTTCAAAGGACAGAGTTGAAGACTATTTGAGATACAACTGTTCTTATGAGAGTTTCATAAAGGAAAGAATACTTGAACAGATAGAAGAGCGTTTTTCAAGCTTCTCTGCAACACTTGAGTTTGAGGAGCGACATCTTCAGTCAAGTATCAGCAGCATAAATGACGCCATCGAAAAGGCCAAAACAGGAGAGAGTGGTGACATGAAGACATTTGTTGAAAGAATCTGCAAAGAACTTGGAGATAAACTGGTCATTTCCCAGGATGCTCTTGGTGCTTTCATGATACTGAACAATGCCAATCGGGAACAGTTTGCTGACTGTCTCACAGTGTCTGTGAGGGACATGGAAGAAGCTCTTAGAGAGAAGTTTAAAGAATCAAATATCAAAACGAAACTACAAGATCTCCATGTGCAGCCCCAGAATGAGCTCTTCACCAGAGTGATTGGATGTGGCAAACAGTGTCCATTGTGTGGAGCTCCTTGTGAGGCAGGAGGAAGAGACCATGAGAAGCATTTTACTTCACTGCACCGACCACAGGGTCTGGGAAAAAACAATTGGGACCATTCAGATAAACTTGTCACTGACATATGCACATCTTTGGTGACCAGTGAAACTCGTTTTCGCTGTAGTGCTACAGACAATAAATGGCACCCTTACAAGCGTTTCCATGAAATCTTCCCAGGCTGGGATATTCGTCCAGATGTGAGCTTTGAGGCATCAGACTACTGGAAATATGTGATGACAAAGTACAACAATTACTTTGCTTGTGCCTATGGTTCAGACCCTGCTGATATTCCATCCACCTGGAATAATATCACACCAGAGAAGGCAAAACAAAGTCTCAAAGAGTCATTTAGCATCGAGTGATTCTAACCAGTGAACATTTGTCCTCATGTTTTTCTATATAATATAAAGGAACCTCCCAAATAACTTCACTATAGATAAGGTTCAAGTCAGTTCACCCAGATAATTAACCACCATGACTTTCAATAGAGAAATACCAGAGATTTACTGAAGTTTGTTTTCATTACCTGAGTTTGCATTTCAGGAAAAGTTTCTTCAAGTGATTTAATGATTCATGTCATTATTCAAACATGTATGTAGCTGATCAGAGCTGTTTCTTCTTCTCGTAAAACAAATATCATATGGAACTTTTTGTATTTTATCTTGTGCCGTATCTGATGTTAAATATTTGCACTTACCTTGGTCTGGATAATACCACGTGAGGAGATTGTTGACAAGGAATTTAAGTTAGTGTTCATCAAACAGGAGTTACATTAGATAAGTTAATGTATGTACTAAAATCATTGAGGAGAAATCTGTGAGGAAAATATTCTCACTGACAAAGGAAAACAGAATGTGATAGATCTACTTACAAAAAAAACTAAATATGATTGTGTGAAGCATTTGCATCTGAGAAAATCAGTGTTTCATTAGAACTACAATCAGCTATGTGTGATCACATATACCGTTATATGCAGTACGCTGCGATGCTTTTGTTGTTCATAAAAACATCATGGAAATCTCTTCACCTCATTTATCAAACAGCTAACATTTTTCTGCACCTCAAGTCAGGTGTTGTTTTTTTTGTTTTTTGTTTTTTGGAGTGTGTATCATTGTTTTTGTGCATGTTTGACATTATGGAGCATTAGTCATGTGCTTGAATGCACCATCAACATGACACAGGGTTTTTAAAACCTCAGTGATGTGCATGTAGTCTTAGTTTGTCTGGTAGCAGTGATATCTAGAGCCAGTGTGTGAACAACGAGGCTCAGTGTGTCTCCACTATTTAACAAACTTGATCAGAGTGTGACAGTGAACTGAACCTCTTCTCTTTAGAGTTAATGCTAATCACTGTACACTGTATATTACATGAGCTGCCTGTGTAATTGTGTTCCTAATAAAATGCTTAGTGAGTGTAAAGTGTGTGTGTCTGTGTCATTACAGTGACAGTTTCTCCAAAGGCTGTGAATTTACATCCTGTAACCCTCCTCATTATAACATGGCTCATATTGTTTCTGTCATTTATCCCTCCATCATTTTACCACAATATCCAACTACTGAGGTCAACCATGCTGCCAGGAGAGACTGTGATGAAGGACCATGAGAAGAACGCCTCAAAGTCATGGTTACACAAATCTAAAATCTATAGAATCAAAATGTATGTTACATTTGTGGCTGTCAGTGTCAACTCTAACACACACTCTAAAAAATATTAAGAGAACCTGTTACAACCACTTAATTAATCATAGAAATACAACATTAATTTATTAATGGATTTAGATGAAACTTTTAAGTTACAAACAATATTTGATGTCTTCAGTTGACTGAATATTTTTGGTACTAAGATCAACTTAATATTGTGTGCAGTCTGAACTGATATTTCTGCATTGAACTGGTTTCAAGTTCTGGTGACTTAATAAAACTGACCTGATGACTCAGTATTTTAATTCCTCAAGTCTCAGTGCCACTCTAAAAAGAAATGTTTTGGCTCAACAAAGAAAATCAACGCAACAATTTCCATTAGTCTTTTTGAGGTCTGACAACTTCTCATGAAATGACTTTTAACCAACAACCTATATTGAGTCACAGGAATTATCTTCTGCAATCAGTGTTTTTAATAATGTATCAGTCAAGATGGACAACTCAGCCCAGTCCACTGTCAGTCATAACGCAGCTGAGAATGTTCCTAAATACACCAGGATAATTATTCATGAATGAAATTATACTTTGAAATGTGCTTTCCATCAATGTTGTTCAGGATACGTGTTCCTTAGTCTTTACTGCATGATCAAAAACTCAACTAAGATAATGGGGAGTAGCTCAGGTCGTCCAATAACTGAAAGGTTGGTGGTTCGATTCTGTCCTACAGTCCCCTCTAAAAGTACTGGAACAGCAAGGCAAATTCCCTTATTTTTGTTGTATGCTCAATTGGGTTAAGGTCAGGTGACTGACTTGGCCGGTCTCAAACCTTCCACTTTTTTCCCCTGATGAAGTCCTTTATTTTGTTGGCAGTGTGCTTTGGGTCATTGTCCTGCTGCATGATGAAATTCCTCTGATTAGTTTGGATGCATTTCTCCGTAAATTGGCTATGCACTTCGGAATTCATTCTGCTGTTACCACCATGCTTCACAGATGAGCTTGTATGCTTTGGATCACAAGCATTTCTTTTCTTTCTCAACACTTTGGCCTTTGGTAGAGATTAATCTTGGTCTCATCAGTCCATACGATTGTGTTCCAGAACTTTTGTGGCTCATCTCTGTACTTCTTTGCAAATTTCAGTCTGGCCTTCCGATTCTTACTGCTGATGAGTGGTTTGCATCTTTTGGTGTGGCCTCTAGATTTCTGCTCTCAGAGTCTTCTTCCAACAGTTGATTGTGATACCTCCACCCCTGCACTGTGGAGGTCGTTGGTGATGTCACTTACTGATGTTTTGGGGTTTTTCTTCACAGCTCTAATATTTCTGTCATCAACTACTGTTGTTTTCCTTGGCCGACCTGTTCGACGTCTGTTGCTCAGTACACAAGTAGTTTCTTTCTCATTCAGGACATTCCAAATTGTTGTGCTTGCTATGTCCAATGGCTGCGATTGATTTTACTTCTTATCTCAGCTTGGAAATGGCTTGCTTTTCTCCCATAGACAGCTCTTGGGACAAGTTGTGTTTTTCTATATTAAACGGGACTTGGGGTCTAGTTATGCTACTTATAAAAGCCTGCTGACTGCGGCTGCATCCCAGCATGACATGCAACAGCTCCAGTCAAAAAAGCAAAGCACTAAAGAGGGTGGAGGAAATGGCACAATACATCACTGGAAACAATCGCCCATTCACACAGCGAGACGTGGTGTGTTCTCCATGTTACCGTCTGGTACAGGATCCTGCCTGCACGCACCAAAATAATAAAGGACAGTTTCTAGACTCACAGTAAACTAATCTCTGGACACCGAACATACACTCTATGTGCCAATACACTATAATGTGAAAAATGACTTTCACATTTTCCGCTTTTACCAATCACTTATCATCTTTTCTTTTAAATGTGCAGAAAAGTTTAGTAATTATACTGTTGTGCTCTCCTTTTTGTGCTACTTATTGCTGAGCTAATCCACATCATGCCATTGCACTGTCGACTCTGTGTTGACCTGCACATGACAAATAAATCTGAATCAAAAGGTTGCATTTTCTATCAGCTGGACACTCCCACCTTCATGTCATGTGATTATACGTGAAAGGATAGAGAGGTCCCAGCTGGGTCCAGTGGACACAGTTCCTCCTCCGGCTCCTCACTGAACCCACAGATGTCTGCTCCCACCAGCGGGATGCCCAGAAGGTTAAACCTGATGGGAAATAAAAACCAGTGTAAGCTACCTATAGAGTTAAGAATTCCTTGCACAATTTTATCTTTTTCAAAATGCTATATAAATTCATGCTGCAGCATCAAATCCAAATTCAATTACAAGTTTTCTAACTACATAACCAATTACCAATGCATGTCAACTTACAGCATGTCACACCTGCTAAAACTCTAACTTGCTATAGAAGTGTAAAGCTTCTGACTGGGGTGGGTGGAGCGAGAGATCGCAAAAGGAGACGATATCAGGGAGATTATACAGTAGTTCCTTTAAGTCAGGGTCACTGCTTCCCTTTTGTGCAACACTGTCTTCTATCCATAACTTACAATCCATAACCCATCAAATGGCACATTCTCACGGAACTTCCGCAAGTTGTCGTGCCACCATTCATTTGTCACTTCATCGGAGAAATCAGGATATGCTGTCAGACCTGGCCACACCTAAAAAGAGAAAAAAGAAAAACAAATGTTAATCATCCTACAGATACTTGACCACTGTGACAAAGTTTACAAAGTTTCCCAGCAGAACTTTGCATTGTCAGAAGATGGCCAATGCTATTTGCTTCTCCTGACCATAGTGACAACACCAACAAAGACACTCTAAGGCTCCTTGAGAGCGTCTCCACCTGTGGGGTCTCCTGGTGCAGGATGCCATCACAGGTCCGCTGTCCAAAAGCACAGGCCAGGCGCAGGACTGTCAGAGACTCCGTGGAGTCTCTACCTGTGACCCGGACCCCCCTCCATACAGTCACGGGGGGGGGTCCTCATGCATCCATCAGGATGATAGATTCTGCCAGATGACTTGCATTTAAAACCTCGGTTCCTCCGTGACTATACGTCATGATGATTTCACGATGACGCCATCAAAGAGCAAGTACTGTTCATTTCCATAGTAACTGTCAACAATCGAGGGTATGTATCAGTAAATACAGCGAAACCGGGGAAAATGTCGATTATCAGATGCAATTAAGGACAACTGAACACGACAATGATCCATACGAACTAGTAGTCGTATGGATCGATTAGCCTCAGTTTCAAACTCAGTTAGTTTTGGTTCATTTCAGTTATGATAAATGTAACGTTAGCTAAATAAAAGATGCTAATGCTAAGAGCTTTACTGAGTTACCGAGAAGCAACGTTAACCATATAATACTGTAGCGTCTGACCGGACGTTAAAAGCATGACGAGGAGTGATCGCAAATAGTCAGTTTATTGTTTTATTGTTATTTAATTTAGGATATGAAGTACTGTCGGCCGTATATACGCCAAAACAACAACATCGACAAAGTTATCTGACAGCCCTCCAGAACGTAACTTAAGAAGTAACTTCATCAGAAAAATACAGCATAAATTAATATTACCTGACACTAAATGTGAACCACAACACCAGGTTTCTGTGTCTGGATTCCAGATGTTTCTTCTAATGCAGTGATACATTTACTTCTCTTTTCTTTGGCAGTCGGAGATATCCGTAAAAATATATCTCTGACTGTTTTTCAAATCTGTTGGCTCAGTCAATTGCACATGAACTCTTCTCGTTTTTTTTTTTTTTTTTTTTTTTTAAATACAATTTAGACGCTATTAAAGTCTATCAATCAAACTAATGACGGTTATTCTCCATGATCAACTGTCACTTTTATCCGCTCAGTGGCCGTAACCATGGAGACTTCGCTCGGCGGGTTTTTTTTTTTTAAACTCTCCTCAACCAGATTTTGAGATTTTTTTCCGGCAGCCCTGCTCATAGTGGCTCTAGGGGCTGGAGCCTATCCCAGCTATCATTCACATTCACACCTAAGAATTTAGAATCACCAATGAACCCAACCCAGCTTTGGACGGTGGCAGAAAGCCAGAGAACCCACTTTCCACTGTGAAGTTTCTGAACTCTATATTTATCCTGTAGAATGGCGGCCTCTGCTGGTCGGTTACCGCCATTGGAAAACCAGATGAGAAAGATTTATCTGTTGAGCATGCGTGGGTTTCCTGAAGAAAGTGAAAATCTGCACAAACCAAAGGCCTGACAGACCAAATTAAAAACAGGTTCTGCAGCAAATGCACCTGAAGCAGTTACCATCAACATCAGTTATAAAATAAAATACATTTGTTTGTGAATGAAGCAAACTGGTGCACATTGACACAGATGTTGACTTTGCAACCTTCACATTAAAGAGACCTTAGGTCTGGCAATGGAGCCCATAGCATTAGAAACCATGAAAAGCAAACATCCTGTGTAACTCATTCATTCCCCAGTTTGACCTGGTGGTGGCAGTGTTCTCTCACTTTATAAATGCTGAAATCTAAACACAACGGACAACATGTGTTTGTGTATTCTTGGTGGATGTCATCAGTTGCTGCACAAGTTGTGTTCAGATGCCAGGATGTGTGCACCTGCTCCATCTATTGTGTCAAGCTAATCTGAAACAAGGCGTTTAAAGAAAGGCAACTAGACTTGTATTATTTCTTGAAGACGTTTCACCTGGGTAGCTTCTGAGAGACTGGTGGGACGCTGAGGTTTAAATAGGAAAACCCTGTGGGAAAAACCCATCAGAAACTTGCTTGACTTGTTTCTGTAATAAACAGAAACTGGTGCCACTACTTTCCAGTAACGGCTGGGTACTTAGCTGTCGTTTGGATTATCTTCATGTATAAGACAGTAACAATAATGTGGGGTCACCAAAGCATCTCACCTGGAAGATGATCTAAGTAAGTAAGTAGATGCTCAGTATAACATTTATACATTAAGAGCAACGGAGTGTGAAACATTCTCAACAAATGCCTGAGTCACTGTTTTTCATTTCATTTTTCGTCAAAGCCCACCCCAATAATTTGATTCCTTTGCTGAGGCATAATCAGTTCCCAACGCAGGAAACTCCAGACCAACTTTCACAAATACATTTGTCAGTAGAGGAATTTGGTCGGGCTACAAGGCGACTACAAATATGGAAGTAAATGAAGCTAAAAATGACTGGTGTAAACTGAGAAATACAGATGAGCATCATCAGCATAGCTTTGAATTTAAATAACATGAAAATAACAGTTATGTTACGTAAATCACACAATGAGTTTATTTATCTTTTTATTCATTCATATTCTGGCAGTCAGTACTTTGGAGAAATAGTAAAAAAAAAAGTAAAAAAAAAAAGTAAAGGGAAAGTACATTTTAGGCCGTGTCTGGGGAAGATCTTTGAAGGAGTCAAGAAGAAATGAGGCAAAGTTTTCACACTGCTCACAATTTTATTCAATCAAGGTAGCATATATAAACTGGTAGCATTATAAAGTAGCATACAAAGCATCCGTGAGTGATTACACACACACAAAAAGAAGAGTTGTACCTTTTGTCAGTGAGTCCGTTCAGGCTCAAAATAACGGAAAGAAAAAAAATCTCCAACAACTTCTAACAGAGCTGCAGGTTAATGAACAAACTTAAGTCTTCAATGCGTTTTAATAGTAAATGGTTTGATGAAGAAGTAAATGCGTTGTCACGGAGAAGCAGATGGCAGGTTTACAAAGACGTCTTGTCCAGGCGTTTCATGACGCTCATGACCCAGACTTGACTCGGATCCACACAGATGTGACGAGAGTTTTTTGTCACAAAACTGAAACAGAATAACAAAAATAGACAATGCAGTGGGGACGATAAACAGACTGGAAACACCTCTGGTAGTACTCATTCTAGTTATTAATCACAGCTCGTAGCACTTACATGATTGCAGGTCTGGGGCAGTGGCTATCAGACTTGTAATATGAGGTGATCAACCGTATCGGTATTTTACTTTGGTACTTGATGCAGCAGCCTGAAGAAAAAAACGTATTATATATACATCATCAGTGCTTCTCCAGCTGTGGCAACTGACATAATAATGTGAGGAAATCTAAAAGTAGCAGACTACTGGAGACAACAGTGCGGCTCCTAGGATGCAGAGCAGGAGGATGTGGGTGGTCCTCATGACGACTGGATATTTCCCTGGAAGTAATGATGGAGATAAACACGTTCTTGCAGTGAAAGGGCTTCTAAACAAAAGGCAGTGAGATGTTATGCTTTTCAAGATCTAAAACAAACAAAAACAATCAAACAAAAAAAAGGTGGATTTGGGGGAGTGGGGGACTGAAGTTGACATTTATCCAAAAAGTAAGCTGCATATGGGATTTTTAGCAGTTCTTTTACATTTATCTTGTTAGATTTGCAGATTTTAAGTGTTATTTTTCTCCATAACTTTAAATGAATTTAACCTTTTTAGTTGTTATTAGTTATATGTTGATTAACCATGCTACTATTACTGCACTTATTACCTTGCTTCTATTTACTGTTGTTATCCTGTTAAGAATCAAAAGCACATGAAGTTTGACATGTTTTAAAACGTGATTTTAGGTTCCCATAATTGTCTGTAGTGTTATTTATAATGAACAAATGACTACGTATGAGACACGTGCACATGTTACCTATTGAAAGTATACTTTCAGATTGGTGCAGCTCTGTGAAGTAAAGCCTGTAGTACTGACACAATACAAGAAGTGAACTAAAATGGGTTAGGATTGAATAAAAGCAGATTTTTTAATTAATCAAATTAATCAGCACGTACCACAAGTTGACAAAATATGAAGTGCGCACTTTGTCTTTGATTTGTGTCATCAGAGATTTCTTAAAAAAAAAAAAAAAAAAACAGAACAATAGGACTTGGAAGAAAAGTCCAAGTTATAATATCATGTCATTTTAGCCAACTTACGTCATTTGAGTGTCGGATCCTGGTGTAGTAAGTCTCAGGTCAGTGTCTGACGGTTGTGTAAAGGTTGGTTGTGCTGTTGGTGTTGTGTAGAAGTGATGATGTTGCTCAGTGTGGTTCACGTAAGTTGCATTGCTGCCTCCGTGAGGTGTGAAGTTTCTGAGTCCAGGTTCTAGAGCAAATACACTTGACCATCAATATCAATTATAAAGAATGAAAATAAAATAAATTATGTTTGTGAATGAAGAAACCTGGTGCACCAGGAACAAGAGATGCCGTATCCTTGATCCATGTCATCTCAGACGAGTGGATGCAGAACTCCTGAGGACTGTCAGAGCTTCTTCTATCTACATTTAGTTCTTCTGATCCTGAAAGTCAACACAACCCGCCTGAAGATCAGTCTTAAGCAGCTGATACAAACACTTTATTTAAAACCAGATCTGATTTACCTGAGAAAGGGTCTGGTTGCAGAAAGAAGGCGATCCAAATAATGTTGAGGAGAACCACGCTGACGTGAAGAGTCCGGCGCATGTTTATGTCTCCTGATGGAGAGTCACTCTGAACTGTGAAGACAGCGGTAGTGTATCTCCAGCTGTGACACCTCTGATCAACACAATCATGTGAGGGAATCTTACTGTTGCAGAGCACTGGAGATAACAGTGCAGCTCCCAGGATGCAGAGCAGGAGGATGTGAGCGATCCTCATGACGACTGGATGTTCTTCGATGATGGAGATAAACACCACGGTTACACAGTGAAAGGACTTCTAGGTGTTAGGCTTATCAAGATCAAAGTTTTTTTTAAAAAAAAAAAAAGGTGTGGGCTGAAGTTGAGAGAAACTTTCCACTCGATTAGAGTTAGCGCAGAGGAAATGTGGTTGTGGTTTGCCCAGAGATGCAGCTCAAAGTAAGATTCATTACATCAGAGGACATTCAGATTTTTGCCCCCATAGTTCTTTTATATTTATCTTCCTAGGACTGCAGATCTTTAATGGTGTTTTTCTATTTCCATACCACTGGATGCTACATTTAACATATAAAAAAAGTACTTGGTTTAAGTGCAGCTGTACTGGTTTAAAGATACAACATATTTTGGTGAATTTAACAACACTCTCCTACATTATAAGACAACAATTCTTTAATATATTCCTTGTATCAATACAAACATTGTGTCTTGTTTTCAGTCAAAATCATTGATAATTGAGATATTTTCTACTGGTAACTAGACACCAGATACTGAAAACAAGTACTTTCACAACTCAGATATGTACAAACAATTCATTTTGTTGAATAAATACTTCTGTGTCATTCGTTTGATTTCTTCATTTTTAGGAGTAAACAGTAAAATTAGATGTTTTGAGTCATAAAACGACTTTTAAGAGACACTGTTAAGTCTGTACATGTCTCTGCAGCCTTAAACCAGAGATACATCCGGAACATTTATTTATAACACAACCACAAATTAATTTTGTCTGGATGTCTGTGAGACGTGCACCGATGTGGTTGGCAGAAAAGGAAACCACACTTACACTTTTATCTTTTCAATCAACACAGGAAAAAAAAAAGGCAGAATGAGGTTAAAATAATTTAAAACAAGAACTTAACAAACAATACAGTCTGTAAAACCTACAGAGAAATCTGCAGTTTGCAGTGTTTTTCTACTCACTCTGCTGAATCTCTGTCCATAGTTTTTTGTTTTATTTGATGTTTTATTTTGTCAATAAAGATGTGAGTTGTGACACTTGAACGTTCCTCCTCTCGGTGGTTTCCACACCGACTCTAATTGTAGCACAAACATCCCTCTTGATGAATTCATCGGTGTGTTGCAGAGTTGTGCAATTTACTTTTTAACCACGAAACCATCAGTTGCCATCTCCTGCAGAATTCATTAATGTGTACAGAACACCCACACACATCGTTTATTTCTCATTGGGCTCTTTTAATTTTTAATTTGAGGTCAGTCTTTTACAAAATATGGTTAATTACAAGATGCATTTGAGTTATTCACTCAATTACTGTGTGTCTCTCAGAAACAACTCCTATACATGTAAATAACATGTTACCACACCTTCTTAGCTCCTCATATTCATTACAGGTTATTATTGCTCTATATTTCTAAGTGTATTTGTCAACCACTGTAACACTGAACTAACTGAACGCGTCCAATTACATATTCACATTATAATCATCATAATAAACTTTTAAAAATCAGACTTGTTTCTGTTAAAACTGCTGATCAGACAAATAAATTGAAGCTAAAATTAGAATATTGATTTTATTCCAGCTGCTCACTCTTTGATTTAAGTTTCACACCATTTTATGTTGTTTCCTCCTATCATCGAAGGGATAGAAAATATTTGAGTTCATTTAGCATCTGGATTAACTCAGTCTCTGTAGAGCAGGGGTGGACAAATTAGGTACAGGTGTCATGTTTGTATTGATAAATTGCAGTTTATGTCTTGTGTCATTTATTTATTTATTTATTCTTGTGCTTTGCACTTTGCAAGTTCATCCCGCTGGTCAGAACAGACCCTGGGGCTGGCTGGTATTGGTCCACGGGCCCGGACACCCATTCTGTAGAGAGAAATAGCAAAGAGTCAGAAACACAATGATGATGAAAACATTCACAGCACTGTTCAGTTAAGATAAATGTTTGGTTCTATGAAATGATATCAATGAAGATGAAGCTTTTTCAGACTCACCATGATCTCCATCCTGCTCACAAATGAAAATAGACAAGAACACTGTTAGATGAACCTTTTTAGAAATATTCCAGAGGAAAATTGAAGAGGAACTTGGATACTGAGACTGCTGCTGTTACAATGAAGGACATTATCATCGTCTGACTGGATGTAGTGTCACCATCACCTCTGACATTACTGCTACTTTCTATTCTACCATCACTGACTCCTACTAAAACTGAAGGACTTGATGAATCAGCTTCAGCTCCTGTTGTTAACGCTACACTAAAGGTGTCATATTTATCTGACATAAATCAACAAAGAAAAGCAAATTTATTACAACTGTAGCAGAAAAATTACCAGAGCCAATCTGGATCAATTGAATCTACAGTATATGAAATCCTTAAAACATAAATTAGGAAAGAAGTATAACTGGTTTGGTTTATAATCAAATGATGTAAATGTCAAAAAAAGAAGCAGTTTCATTCAACTTTTCAGACGGAAAAAGCAAAACAACACCAACTTACTAGAACAATAGCGAAACCAATCCTCACTGTAGGAGTGAGCTAGGTCACTAGTAGTTGGACGTTGGGTCACTTTGACAGGTATTGGTGTCGTCGTCGGTGTGGTCCTCGGTGTCGTCGTCGTCGTTGGTATAGTCGTCGGTGTCGTTGTCTGTGTCGTTGTTGGTATAGTCGTCGGTGTCATCGTTTGTATAGTCGTCGGCATCTCCTCCACGTCCCTGGATAGTTGAAATAATAGACAACGCTGATCAGAGGCTCCACAATAAAACATTAGGTAAATGTTACGTACAACAGAAGAAACATGAAAAGGGAACTGATGAGGAAAGTGGAGCAACAGCAGGAAATAAAGGACAATATCATCATCTGACTGGATGCTAGTGTAATACTTTGAGGAGCTCCTCAATCCCACCAACATGTATTCCTTAGGGCAAACAGAGCCAGAGGGACTGGGGTTGGTCCATCCCATCTCTGGGGCAGAAGTCGCTGAGGTGGCGGAGCTCCAGGGGAGGATGAGATCCACAGTGATGTGTTCCAACCTTGGGGGATCACACTCCTCAGCCTCCCCGGGAAAATCTACACCAGGGTGCTGGAAAAGAGGGTTCGATCGATATTTGAACCTCAGATCAAGGAGGAACAATGCGGTTTTCGTGGAACCATGGACCAGCTCTTTACCCTCACTAAGGTGCTAAAGGGGAAATGGGAGTTTGACCAACCAGTCCACATGTGTTTTGTGGATTTGGAGAAGGCCTCTCGACCGTATCCCCAGGGGCATCCTGTGGGGGGTCCTCCAGGAGTATGGTGTGGATGGCTCCTTGCCAAGGGCCATTCAGTCCCTGTACCAAAGGAGCCCGAGTTCGGTCCGTGTAGCCGGTTGTAAGTCGGACTTGTTCCTGGTGAGGGTTGGACTCCACCAGGGCTGCCCTTTGTCACCACTTCTGTTCATAACTTTTATGGGCAGAATCTCTAGGCGCAGCTGAGTGGTGGAGGGTGTCGAGTTCAGTGATCAGGGGATGTCTGCCCTGCTTTTTGCGGATGATGTGGTCCTCCTAGCTTCATCAAACTACAACTTCCATCTCATGCTGGAGTGGTTTGCAGCCGAGTGTGAAGCCGCCAGAATGAAGATCAGGACTTTCAAGTCTGAGGCCATGGTTCTCAGTCTGAAAAGCGTGAATTGCTCACTCCAGGTCGGGGAGGAGATCCTGCCTCAAGTGGAGGAGTTGAAGTATCTCGTGATCTTGTTCAGAAGTGTGGGTAAGGGTGGAGCGGGAGATCGACAGACAGATGGAAGCGGCGTCTGCAGTGATCCGGTCTGTCATGGTGAAGAGAGAACTAAGCCGAAAGGCAAAGCTCTCAATTTACCGGTCGATCTATGTTCCAACCCTCACCTATGGTCATCAACTTTGGGTAATGACGAAAGAACGTTATTGCAGACACAAGTGGCCGAAATGAGTTTCCTCCGCAGGGTGGCTGGACTCAGCCTCAGAGATTAGGAGGCTGGGCTAGACACACAGGAGGGGCTCAGAGTAGAACCGCTGCTCTTCCATGTCAAGCAGAGCTAGCTGAGCTGGTTCGGACATCTGGCAAGGATGCCTCCTGGACCTTTAGAGGTGTTCCAGGTATGTCACACCAGTAAGAAGCCCTGGGGCTGCCCCAGGACACGATGGAGGGGGTCATATCTCCTGTCTGGCCTGGGAGTGTCAGGGCTCCTCCAGAGGAGCTGGTGGAAGTGGCCAGGGAAAGGGGTCGTCTGGACTCCCTCCTGAAGCTGCTGCCCAGACCCGTATAAGCAGACAAAGACAGAGATGATGAAGAAGATGATACGAGACAATAGGAGACTATATATATATATATATATATATATATATATATTATATATATATATATATATATATATGTATATATATATATAATATATATATATATATATATATATATATATATATATATATATATATATACTAAAACTAAAGGACTTGATCAATCAACTTCATTTAAACCATTGTTGCTGCTATAACTAGTGTTGTTCATGTTATAGAAAGCCATGCAAAAAAAAGAAATTTTTATTATTTATTTTTTTTATTTAAATGAAAGAAGAAAACTTACCTTGCTTTCGGTTTTACTTCTGTAGAGCCTGGATCAAAACAATCAAATCAAATTGTAACGTAAATGTTCTCAGCACTGAACAATTAAGATGAAGATTAAATGATCTAAATGACAATTAAACTCTTTAAACAGAGACGGTGAAAGCAAAAGGACTTTAAACTCACGATGATCAGAGGGATGTGTAGAGGGATGATCTTCATCTGGGACAGTTGACGTTGGACGCTGGGTCACTTTGACAGGAGCAGCTGTTGTTGTCGTCTCCTCCACATCTCTTAGTAGATGAAATGAAAGACAGCACTATTTAGACCAATGGTCTTCAACAGGGGGTAGTGCATGGGGAGTCGCAAAATCTTTGGTTGATTGTTTTAATTGTGTTAATTTTTTGTATATTTTTTTAATTTCCCCCACAGATTTAAATTTCATGAAATACTTAATACTGATTGCAAAATTATAATAATCGTAATCTATATTTATAAATAGCACTATGCCGAGATTAATACAGAACATATATAATAGATAGGGGATCTCTACTTAATCTCTCCATCAGTTTGGGGGTCCTTGGAGTGAAAAACATTGAAGACCCCTGATTTAAACGGACAACAATAAAACATTTGGTAGAAGTTACATACAACAGAAGAAACATGAAGACAAACTGAGGAGGAACGTGGAGCAATAGCAGCAAATAAATCATATTGCTATCATCTAACTGTATGTTATTATTAATCATTAATTTGAGGACAGTCTCGCTGTTTTATTGTGGTTGGTAGAGTCAGAGGTGGTGTTCACTGACCGTGCAGTAGACGTCGACTTTACATCAGGTGGAGGCCCAATACAAAACTCAGAAGTGTCAAAGCTTCTTTTCTGTACAGACACTGGAGATCAACACAAACCGTGAGACAACAACCAACAAATGATTTAACATTTGACACAAAAAGACACAAAAGCTTAAATTTCCATCTTGTGAGAAGCAAAACCAGACGAGAAACTTTTTCCATCTGCATCTGAACCATGAGATCACTGTGATCGATAAAGACAACATGTTGTAGATTGCTCTAAGTGATTAGACTCATATGACTAAAAAGTAAAGAAATATTGTGTAATATATGAGAAAACTGTGCTGATGCAAACCTGTCATAATATAAGAATCAATAAAACAGTGTTAGCTTAGATTGTTAGCCTGGACAGAACTGTGACAGAGCCTTGATCTCCGATTGTTATCCTAAGCTAGGCTAATCACTTCCTGCCAAGAGTGCTTATATCACCCTGGTTTTAGCTGCTTTACACTTGGATGGGATGAAATTCCTTCTAAAATCTAAATTTCATACATACTTTACACAGCCTGGTGCTAACATGAATATGACTCTGTTTCTGTCATTTCATGCAGTTTTGTCACAGTAACCTCTTATCTTGTTGTTTTGACCACACAGCTTGAAAACCAGGTTCCCAGGATAAGATCTAATGTGGAAAGGATGCTGATTCGCTGCAGCACCAATCGCCATAGACTGATCTAGATATACAAAACATCTCTTAAAATCTTGTAGATTTCCTTAGTTGCCTAAAGCATAGGTCTTCAACAGGGAGTCCAGTTCAATCCAGTTCACAGTGTTTTAACAGTACTCACAGTTCCTGGGATGCAGAATGACATTAGGCATAGTCTGGCAAAAACCTCCTTCAGCACCATCCATGTTCATAAGCATCCAGTAGGTTCTCATATTTCTCAAGTCTCTCATACTGCTAGCACGAGGAGCTAACTGGGTTTAGCATCAATTAAGTAGATTTCGGGATGGAAAAAGGCTCCCGTTGACTTCAAAATCTATAGTTTACTGAACTCTCCTCTCGCCTCCACCCACCTGGTAGCCATTAGGTTTGCTTGAACGTCACTACTTGGAGATCAAACAGAATGACACCTGTCCACCATTTGTGACACAAGGTGCTTTCAGGAACCACGTTGAACATAGGACATTCCCTATACTTAATTAATCTTTCCAAATACCAGTAGTCCTCTATGTAATTTCTACCGTTTTCACTTTGCACTTTTGCAAATTCATGCTGCATGCCTGATAAGATCCTCAGGAGGGACGGTTTTGGCCTGTATGTTTGACACCACTGGTGCAGTGTGGTCCACTCACGCTCTGACTCTTTAGATGTCTGATGTGTTTCCTTGGCAGCCCTGACCTCAAACAAATGTTGCTGTGCTGTATTTTCCTCTCACACTAAACCACAATGTGTCCAGGGTTTCTCACCTGGACGTCTGTCTATCTCTCTCTCTGAGATTCTTGGAGAGGAGAGTTGGTTGAATTTCAGAGAGAATATCTCTTGAGTGATTGAACCTGTTGTATGTGTATGTTGTATGTATTACCACAATTCACCAAACTCTTTTTTTTTTATTAAATGAGAATGGCACATGATGAGAATATAGTATGTGCAAATGTTGTAATGGAAGAATGTCATTTGCATGTGCATAGGTATTGCTTTACAAGCAAGTAAGATCATTAGTGTCAGTTAATTAGCCTACAGTAAAGAACTGTTAACATTTAATACTAAACTTTTTTAATACTAATATGTTGTAGATACAACATGACAATCTATTTCACTGTTCTGTCTCAGGGTGGCGCCACTATAACTATTTGCTAAAGATGGTGCATTTTTCAAATCATAAACGAACTCTCACAGCTGCTCTGGTCATTTAACAACTTCACTAAACACCATGAGGTAACAGAGAGAAGGAGGCTGCACATCAACTGTTTGATAAAGTTATTATATCTTTTGCTACAGTACATGGAGAAAACTTCAGAGGAATACCACTTTTTTTTTTAATCCCAGTTACGTTATCCTGTCTTACAACATGCTGAGAAATACTATTAAACTCTATTGATGGTGATGATTTATGTAGGTTATTCATATCTCCAGCACAGTATCGAGAAGGTTATATGTTTATGTTCAGTATTAGCTGACACTGCTGTGGTTATAGAGCAGTGTTTCTTAATTACGGTCCTCGGGACCCACTGCCCTGCATGTTTTCGATGTTTCCCTCCTGCACCACACCTTATTCAAATGATCAGCTCGTCATCAAGCTCTGCAGTGGCCTGATAAGGAGCCATTCGTTTGAATCAGGTGTGGTGGAGGAGGGAAACATCGAAAACATGCAGAGCAGTGGGTCCCGAGCACCGGAATTGAGAAACACTGTTGTAGAACAAGATTTTGTCCTTGTCCATGTTAGTGAATGTACCATGTGAGACAGTTATGGTTGAGGTGACAGTTTGGACCAAGGCCAAGAAAAGGCTTCAGAAAAATATATCACTTTTTTTTTTTTTATCCCAGCTACATTATCCTGTCTTACAATGCAGATATAAATTATCTGCAGCACAGTACTGATTAGCTCATGTGCTTATGTTCAGTGTTGTGTTCTGTTAGTTGACATCACTGTTTTGGTTGTGTAGCATGTTTTGTCCTTGATGTCAGTGCATGCACCATGGGAAGTTATGGTTGAGCTGAGACTTTGAAATACAGCTGGCAGCAGCAAATATTCAAGCTTCAGTTAAACTGTAGAAAAGACTCCAAAGTTTCCTTTGTCTAAGATGCTGCATTTTGTGTGGTAGAGACACCATCCTAAACTGACCTTCACTAACAACTCAGAAAGTAAAGATAAATACTACCTCTAATGGAGCAATTTATTTTATTTATTTAAATTAAGGAGGTCTATGAGATAAAGTTCATCATCATCCTCTTTCTTCAGACTTTTTCCAACTTTCAGAACATCATGGAAGCTTTTAAAAGTTAGTTTCAGACTTGGAAACAATTTTTGAAATCGGAATTTAGTTTCCAAAATTGTGTGTTCATTTTCAGTTTTAAATTATACCATGATTTTAATCCTAAACATGTCAAGTTCAGTGAGTCTGCAGCACAGATAACCTACAATGGTGTGTTCATTATTCAGGGAGTTTCCAGGATCATATTGTCTCCTCATGGTCCAGTAGTAAATGGTTTGTGGTCTGGTACTGGTCCATGACCTGGTAAATGAGGACCTCTGATTTAAAGGATCTTTAGCAACATTCTGTAAATTACATATACTCATGTTTTAGACAACCAACTAGTCATCTATTAGAAATATTCAGAGGATATTTGTTGCCCTCTGCTGGCTTGTCATGTTCTTGTGTTTATGTCTGTGTTTCCTCTGTGCTTCAGGTGCGCCTCTGCTGGTGGTCGTGGGTGCTACACTGATCCAACAAAGCCTGAAACTGCATTTAAGTTCAGGCTTAAGCTCTTCCTCATTTGCCTCATTTTGGGTCTCCACTCTTGTTTATCTTCTGTTAAATTCTTAGTAACCTGTTCTGCAGTTGTGGACTTTCTGGATTTGGATTTGGTTAGCTCTGAACTACAATTTGGACGTATTTATTTATTTATTTGAGCATGGAGTCCATCCTCCATGACCCCCCCCCCCAAAAAAAAGAACAAAAATCTCCACTCTTCAGGGATTGGTCTTTATAGGAGAACAAAGTTTGCTCTGTTTTAGAGCTGGAGCTACTACACTGATACAGTCTGACAGGCCAGAGTGACAAACCTGGGTTGACGCGGCATTCCTACTCACATCGAAGCCAAGATTTTCGCTTGATGTGAAAGGGGCTTTAGACATGTAGCATCCACCTATACTAGACCAGGGGCCCCCACCCCATAGTAATGACACTCCTTCAGACTAATAGCAGCAGTCATCCCCAGCAGGATGACAAAAACTAAAAAAAAACTAAAGAACAGCACAAGGTGTCCTGGAGTCCAAATTCGCTAAATCCCAAACTGATCAAGTATCTGTGGGATGATCCACAGACGACCCTCCCCTCAAAGGTACACACACCAAACACCACAGGACACCCTCAGAAGGCCCATGTCTATTCTCTGGTGAGTCACAAACAGAGACCTACACAATATTAGGAATGTGGTCATAATACAATGACTGAGCCCTATAGATTACTATTTGTAGAGTTTACATATGACAAAATCACATTTGTGCAAGTTCATCCAAAACCATTTCAGCTTGCACTGCAGTGTTTGCAATATGAGAGTGTCAGTGAGTATTATCCTGGCCACTGGCAGAATATTTCTGCAGGTGGCCAGCAGTACTGCCTGGAACATGACTCAACACTGACTGACTATGTTCCTAACTACTATTATAACTTAATGGCGTGGCAAGAGACTGTCCAACAACCCCTTGTTTGCCTTAAACCTAAAGCCAACTGAGAAAGAGTTTGTTAATTCTCAGTTTAACAGCTCACTGCTCACTCTGTTGCTGCGGTGGCTTGTGAACTCCGACTAACAGTTTTCACCGACCCACAGAACAAACCTCACATTGCAACCAC